>NW_027094091.1:2768012-3968012 GCF_029207755.1 Chamaea fasciata | reverse complement strand
CATTAGGAGACCTTTTTACAGATATCAAACACTTATTTTCAAAAACTAAATTAGATATGGTTAAATTAAGTAGACTTAGGGCAGAGATCCTCTTTGAGGAAGAACTGGGATTATAAAGATGGAGGGATTTATTGAAGAGAATCAGATTTGTCATTTTTCTAACCAACAGAACCAATTGTTATTTTGAAAAAAGTTTCCAATCTAAATACTCTCACTGATAATTAGTTTAAGGATTACAAGTAAAGCCTAAATCTAATGTGCTGCCAGCAGCTGTAAAAGCCTAAATCATAGAGGATCATTCTGGCAGTGGGTTGGTTCTGTGACAATGTACCAGTGAAAGACGGCTATGATTCTGTGTTACTATATTTGCTGGGGGCAGATTTAATTTGATGGAGCCTTTTGGTTACTTAGAAAATGGCAAGGAGGATACAGCAGTGTCTACAAAATAATTGATGCGTAAAACAGGATGGAAAAGATTCAACATGGCCTTTCAGTGGTCTTTTCTGCTGATTTTAATTTTCTTTTTTAAATTGTAATTTTGAGAACTGCAGACTGAATTACCAGATTTTACGATTATTCGATCTAAAGCAACTGAAAATTTAGTACGTAAGTGACATTTCAGCATCTTCTAACTTTAAAGGTACTGTCAATGTGAGGAAAATCTGAAGATGGGAGGGAGATTCTGGTAGGTTTTTACTGAAAACTATCAGTGTTATCAACTGTGCTCACTCTATTTTCTGAGTACATATTAGAGCAATTTGAAGCAAAAATCTGTTGTGTCCATGATTGTCCCTTCAGTCTTGCTTCTTTGGGGAATTATAAATCAATAGTTACAGGAGATATATTTATTTTCAATGTTTACAGAGAAACAAAGAGGCGTATTAGTAAAACAGACTGCAACTGTATCTTCAAGAAGTCAAGGATCTACTGTAAGTCTTCTGCAACGATTTTTCTCCATTAGATCATCTTCTGTTTCCTTCTAGAATTCTATATCAAAGGTTGCATTCACACATGATTTTGAATCGGCCAAATCATGTAACTAGATTGAAAATAGCTGTAATCTGTCTGATATTTTTCCACTGTCAACAGCATTTATATGTGAAGAACTTCGTCTTCTTGATGAATCAGTTAACTCTTTCACTGTGTTGTGTTTGTTGTTTCGTGTCTCATTGGCTTATTTATGTTTGAAAATGATTGAGCTACTCTGTAGTTCAAAGGCCCTTTCAGTTACTTGAATTCTTCAGACTAAACAATATTACATATATTTCTACATTTTTGGGAACTGCTGTGGCAAATGTTCTTTGCCATAATCAAGACTAAACTAAAGCATTTGTTGTGGTGTTAGAGAAATGTGTTTCCAAAATAACTTTCCTCATTCCTTTAGGCCATATTATGTATACAATGATAGAGCCTGAATGTAAGTAGTACCTTAACTTTCCTTCTAATGCAGGGAGAGGGAAGAACTCTAGGAAAGTCTAATTCTATCAAAATGAAAGGCGAAAATGGAAAAAATGCTAGGGAAGTCCGGCTGTCAAAGAGAGAAGACTCTATTGCAAAGATTGGGAAAAAAAAATGTCAGAAAATAAATTTGGATGAAGCAGAGGGTATGTGAACTTTATAGCTTACATATTAACATAAGTAGTCTTAGAAACATTTTGTGTCTGTGTAGGTACTGTGTGTTTAATACTGTGTTGTGCAAATCATAGTCATGACCATTATATTTTTGTTTGGTGTGTTTGAATTGTCAAGTTTGTTTAAGTTGAAGGTAAAATTTTACGGATACCTAAACACCAATGTAGGTGCCCGGTGGGATTTTCAAAAGTGAGGGGTACCTAATTCCTGTAAAATGAAAAGGAATTAGTTACTCAACTGCAGTTGAACATCCCATTTGATATTCTCTGTATCTCACTGTGTAGAAGCTTGGCTTTCTGTTCACCTCTATATAAGTGTTCAACAGGCACTGCACAGTAGTGTAGACCCAAATGTACTCAGGTAAGAATTTTTGTAAGTTTTCTGCTGAGCTCTGTAACAGCCAGGGCAGTGCAGTCTGACTGAGGAGGAGATGTGATGGGCAACAGGAAAACTTGCATTCAGCTAATGCACTGAAAAGATGTTCAGAAGTAGAAACAAGCGAAGAGGTTATTGGTAATCTTGCACTTCCTGAGTCGTATTTTTACCTTCGTTACATCTTAATAGTTCTGGTGATATCATCGGAAAAAATCTCCTAAGAGAATTTGCTTTCTTATAGAAAGATGTCCATGGGCAAAAGAGAGTTAAAAATGGTGTGGCACTAGAAATTTTGGCATAACACCCCATGCCCTAGGACATGAACTGAAGTGATTGCCTGTCTGTCAGCCCTACACGCTCCTCCCTATTTTCCCATGTAGAAAAAACACCTCAAAGGACATATCTGACCCACAGATTAAAATTTACTGCTGAAGTTACTCCTTATGCATATCCAAAACCTGGTTATGCACATTTATACAGCAAACGAATGTTTACCTCTGAATGTTCACCTGTGAATAAATGTCCACTGACTAGGACTGAAAAAAATGCTGTGGCTAAAACTTCTACTGCAAAATAGATGGTTTTTTTAATATAAGTGTTACTGCAAAATATTAGTGCGTTTTAAATTATTTTCTGTTGCTTACTCTTTTGTTAACTTGTTTTCCACATTTTAATACTTTCATTTTTTTTCCTAGGACTGAGTAAAACATTAACATAATTTGAAAACTTCAGAATTCGAGGCTTTCACATTTTATTTTGAGTTTTGTGAAATTTGTCAAAGTTTGGAAAATGAGTACCAAATGTTGTAGACTGTTTTTTAATGCAAAAACAAACAACTGTTCTATGAACTTTGAAATTTCAGAAACATTTTTGTATGACACATCTTAGAAATGTTGCATGTTTTACTATGCCTACCGCCATTTTGCAAAACTTTGGCAATAAGAAGCATTTTGAAGCTTCCATCTTGGCTACGTTCAGATTTTATGGCATTTGAAAAAGCATGTTAAAAAGTCATTTTTACAAATACATTGCAAAGCCTGCCAAGTATGAGTAGAGGATTTAGGAATCAGGTCATACAAGAGCAAGTGTATGACTTCATATTATGCTAAGTTAAAACTGATAATAGTGTTCTGTTGCTTTATTTCTTAATGGCTTTTGCTTCAAACAGTATTTATAAGCTGGGTTGGAACTGTTGATTTTAATTAGTCTGTTGGAGATGGCCTTTTTAAGCATCTTTTAATATTCTGTAGTTAAAGTGCTTTCTTCTTGAAAAATTAGGACATGCAGAGACCCTATATTAAGAATTACATATTTTTATATGTCTATGTTTTGTACCAAAGAGTTTGTTTATTGTTGCAATGCTTCTTTTTTGAGGAGTGGTATAATTCTTGGCTTACAATTGATAAGTTTCTTGTTGCCAAGTTTTGAAACTTTTTAGAACAGTGTTGATCTACTATGAGTATTATTTATATATAGAAACATATTAAACCATTGGATATCATTAAGGACATGATCAGAAAATCACTTCTAATTGTGTTAAAGCCTCTTTAAAAAAGCTGCCCCTATCGCTTTTGGTAATGGCTCCTTGGATGTTTACTGACGACCTGTAAGCTACTGATTCATTGCAGAGCTCCAAGTAAAATGGGGTTATTTAAATCATCGTCTGATCATACCCTGTGATGATAACATCCTGGTTTAAAACTACACCATGAATTGAATTTAAACTGTGATAAAATATAATTACTCTGAGAGAAACTCAATATAACAAGGAAGTTTGCAACATTCTGAATCTTCGAATGTTCAAATGGCATGCTATTTTTGAGTTAAGATGGGTGAAACCCATCCAGAATATAAAAACGTGCACCCATTGTCTGTAAGACTAGAGCCTTGTTTTGTATAAAGAATTAAAAAATCCTGCGTGTGTGTACAGATTTATTAACTGCGTAAAATAGAAGACGTGTTCAAGGCTCAGTGAATTGCAGCTGTTCTAAACTGCAAAACTCTTACAATAGCAATGCTGATGGTCTTAATTATAGTGATGCTAGTGAACATTGCTGCAATTGAAAAAGTTCCTAATTAACATGGGATCTTATTTCAAGGCAGCATTGAAAGAATTGAAGATCTTCATGGAAAATAAATGTGCTGAAAATGTACGTTTTAATGGCATTGCACTTTCTGACAAAAACTTGTCAATTTTGGGTTTTTCCCCAATAGAGTTTTTTGAACTCATATCCAAAGCACAAAGTAACAGAGCAGATGACCAACGTGGACTGCTAAGGAAAGAAGACCTTATTCTTCCTGACTTTCTTCGTTTACCGCCCACTGGACCAGAACCATCCTCATCTACTCCCGCAGGTCCTAAAGGCCTCAGCAAGCGAGCTTCAAAAAGTGATGGCAGTGACGGATGTACATCCCCCAGTGGAAAGCAGGAGTCCGTGCAAAACTTTAATGAAAATTCAGTAAAGAAAATGGGTTACTCAGAAAACAAACATAAATCTGCTTTGGCAGCCCTCCACAGCCAGAAGACTTTCAGTGTTCCTTTTAGTCCTCCGTTGTCTCCAATCCCTCACGCACAGGAGAGCAATGCCACGGTGTGGAAAAGGCAGTCGAGAGAGTTGCAGGCCGAAGGCATTCAGATGGTAGATGATGAAAACGTGGCAGACTTGACTCTCGTGGCTGAAGGAGATATTAGTAGCCCTAACAGCACTTTGCTACCACCGTCACCACCAACGCCACTGTCAAACATCAGTAAACTCACGGAAGCCAACTATCCACCCCCAACTCCTTTTGCAGGTAATCAGGAAAAATCTGGATATCAAAGATCCAATTCAGGTATTTCTAGATTTTAATAGTCTTTCCTTTTGTGTAAAACTACTTTTCTTTGGCACTGTTAATCAGGATTTGGCACCCATTAAAACAAAGGAAATTCTCTCCGCACCTTATTTTTTTTTTTTTTTTTTAACCAAAAAAAGAAGGAAAAAAGATTTTAATTGCCTTAGTCTGTTCTAACTGTAATACTTCTGGTTGCCTTTAACAATGTACTTTTGTTTGGATTTGGCATGTAACCAGGAATGGCCACATGCAGACAAACCTTTGAAATACATCCACGTGCTATAATTATCTCATTCACCCTCAGAGTACAAAACAGAGTATCAGCATTTTGAGCTCCATAGCACTGTTGTGTTCCAGATTTTCTGATCCATTTCTCATAATGAGATACATGATTAGGGTTTGGAAGTTTAAGTACTTTAACAAAACCCCTAATTATGTGTTGAAAATTGCAGTATTGTTTATGATTAAAATTTTAAATGGATAAGCCTCAATTTAAAATATATTTCGCTAATAAATTTGATATTTGTGACTAAAAATAAAAATGTTATTTTTTTTAACCCATGCTTTGCTACACAGAGAAATAGATTGCATCTATCACACTTTCTCCCAGAATATTCACATATCAAGTAGCTTTCTATTAGATGATTTTAAAGAGAATATGTAACTTTTTTAGGATGTAAGTTTCATGGTTGAGCAATATCAAAGAGCAATATTAGCCCAAGGCTGAAGTATGGAATTTCTTTATAAACATGGACTCTAATAATAATTGCTATTACCAGAAACAGGAATTTGAAGACAATGGGTGTCATGACATTGACATTTTACAGTCATTGTACTGTGCATTTTAATGTAAAATATAAGAAGAGGTATCTATGTGCTACATTTATTTTTGATGTTTCACAAACATATGGTGCCATATTTGTATGATCACATTTCTTTGTGATGTGGGAATATACATTTTAATTATTTATCTTTTTACACAGAGTATTTGATACTGTTCTTTATCTGTATGGTTGATGATTTGTAAATACTTCTTTGGTTGTTGAATGCTTATAAATGGCAATGCAAATTATTTCATCCTCTTGGTATTTTAAAACCCACTTCCTTTATTAGTAGTATCTGAGAAATGTTCTATAAGCGCTATCATTTGATTTCAGAAGCTGAGTATTGGACGGACTTGTAACCAGTGCCTATGAATAACAGAACCACAAAATGTACTTCAGACATATTGATGTATATATGCATAGATTTGTGTTGGTGTCTTTCTGATAATATGTCAAGTGTACAACATAGGTATCAATTTGCATATTTTTCAGTGAGAAATGTTAAAAAAACCATTTGCACTTAAAAAAATCTTCATGAATTTACAATATTTTAATGCATGCCATAAGTTTCTGTGTAACCACTGAGCTGTAGCTTTCCCTTTTCCCACTTTCTACTTTTTACTTTGTAGAAATCTTTGTGTAGTTTTCACATGTATTTTGTATCCTTGTTCTCTCAGGAGTAATAAATTCTAGCTCTAGTTACGCAAACTGGTTTTAAGCTTTCATTTTCTTCATTATTTTAAAAATTCTTTCGGTCCTGGATTAAGAATTCTGATTGAAATTACCTTCTTATAACAAACAGATAAATAGATATGAACTAGCAATTGACAAACATTACATTTGTTAATAATTTAGACATCAACGGGCAAATGCTGTCTTGAGATGCTGGTGGGTCACATGTGAAATCCATAGCATTGGCATGTGCTCCAGAAGGCAGATAAGACAGGAGATTTCTTTTCAATTAGTCATAACGGGAACTCCTGAAAGGAGAATTTCTTCTGTCTTTGGGTTCTTGGGCTTTATATTCATTACTTTCCTACTTATTTTAAACTAAAGCAACTCCTCCCTGGTCTTTTAAGAGGTGAGCTGGTGATCTCAGCTCATTCGCTGTGGAGTAACCAAAGTAACCACCTCTATATTTGGTAGTCTTGGGTAAGAAATGAGGGCTTGGTTGAGTGCTGGAGACCACACTACTCTTTTCACTCTTTGAGATGGGTCCTACATAACAGCGCTGTGAAGCCTAATTAAAAAAAAAAAAAAAAAAAAAAAAAATCTGCAGAGAGGCTTGTCGTGCTGTTAACTGGGTCTCATTGTGTTCTGGGGGTTTAAAATCCGGTTTTTCCAAAAAGTCACTGTGTTCCCACATATTTGTGGGCCTCCATGAAAGAAAACAAAACAGTTGAAAGTCCTGTAGCAGTTCCCATTCTAAAATTATTCAGACTTTTTCACAAAAACCAGCTAATACCCTCTGTATTGAATTTAATTTTATAAAAATGTATTTTAATTAGCATGTATTCCAACTAATGTTCTCTGTGGTGATTGTGTCTTATTATTCTGTCATAGTCACCCGTGACAGTAAGTAATCAAACTAATTTTGCCAAACTAGAAATCTGAATTCCTTTTAGCTTTCTGACAAACCAGATTTTTTTTTTTTTTTTTTTTTTAGGAATAACAAAGATTTTTAAAAAAGATATAAAACATCTTCCCTTTTTTTTGCTACCATCTTATTGCATATATTGGCTGTATTCTGCGCTCTTCTCACAACACACTACTATTTAATGGGAACTGTATTCTATAGAAGAACGGTGATTTTATGGAAAAAAAATGTGGGCTGAAACAAAAATTTTCTATTTTCATGATTGGAGTTTGCATGGAAAGGCTACTTGATGATGTACATAATTATAATAAAGACTTCTGGAAACTCTCTCCAGTCAAGAATCGAAATCTCAAAGGACTAAATCATTAATAATGGTTGCTTTTTTAAGTGCTTTAATGGTTCTTCATTCATAACCCCCATCAATGGAAATTGCACTTCTGATTGGTTTATTGAATTAAAACGTTGGGACATAAAGAAAAATAATGACTACATAATTTGAAGAGGTCTCTAGTCTTAGTTCCAAACTGGCCTAGAGACAGATGACGTGTGTACTTACCCCGCACATGTTGGGCTAATAAATGGTGGGAAGAGGACTGGGAGGAGTGAAGGGGTCCCTCACGTTCTGCAGGGGGCAGTTTGCAATTTGCTGATGCATTAAAGCCAGGGCAGTGTCCATCCCTCTAATGGGTAACACTTGAGGTGTTTTACACTTGATGATCTAGAAAGCAAAATATGAACAAATGGAAGGCGACAAAATAGGGTTTGCATCACTCTGAGCTTTTGAAAACAGATTTTCAAACTCCTTTCTTAATTTTCTGAAATAAGTGAAATGTTTTTGTGCTGTATTAATGTTTAGCTATGAAGTAAATAGCAAATCAGTTAGCAACACAGGAATCATTAGTGATTCTAGTTGTGTTACTCATCAAGAGAAAGTGTCTTTATTTTGAATAAGCCTGCTAGTTCTGGCAAATTTCCCACTTCAAAAATCAGAGGTTTCTGGAATCTGAAGACATTCTTTCATGTCTCTGCACATAATGGTGGTCCCATCTGTGGAAGAAGTAATTACTGTGTGGTGTGATTGGCTTGAAGTGATGCATTCATTTTTGAAAGTGTTAAAATGCCGATTTAATCTCCTTGGCTTTTTTATTTGTTTGTTTTATTTTTCTTTTTTTAATTGCCTGGTATAGTCCGGGTACTTTGAACGTTGTCCAGTTTCTCCCAAGGAGTTGGGCACGTGCATTACCCAAGTGCAAAATAGCTGCCATGGGGAAAGGGAGCCTCCCAAACCTTTAGTCTCCTCAAGAGGTGTGAGTATTAAGCCACAGACCTTGCACTGGATTGTTTATTCAGCAATATTCCACTGGTCTGAGTTGTTCATGATGGTTTTTGCCTCTACTACAAAGTAGGTGGAGATGTAGTCATGATAGCAACTGGGCTTTTTCACAGAATACCATTTCATCCTGAAGTAGGACAATTTGCAGCAATCCAGACTGAAGTGCACAGACTGTAGATTTGAGTCCATCAGATTGCTCTTCCTTCTCTTAAAAAAAATCTCTGTTATTTTTGGGGCTTTTTTTTTTTTTTTCCAGCCAGGATGAGAATTATTCTCAAAATGACACTACAGTTACAGTCAATGAATTGTCTACCAAGTACAAAGGGTTTTTTTTTTTAAGGAGATGTATAGACTGGATCCAGCAGTGCAATTGAAAAGTTTATTGAAAACTACATTTGAACAAGCATATAACGTTATTGGTTAAGATAGAGAGCCAGATAGGGAAAATAAAAGCATGGTGAACTCTCTGTAATTTTGCTTTAGTAAAATGTCTATGGAAGTTAAAGAATTAATTTAGACAGTCTATAAAGTTGCATAGCTTTTTTTTTTTAAGAAATTGCTTTGTTTCTGAAATAGATACAAAATTGTACCCTCAAAATAAACTTGCTTCCTTTCTTATTGTAAAGAATTCTTTCAGAAATGGAATAGTTAATACCAGCGCGAGGATGTTTTTGTTGTGAAAGATAAATTATGCAGAAATAAAATGCAGGATAGTCTCACAGAGTCTGGGACTGCCTATTGTTCCCAAAGCCAAAAAACCCCCCAAAAAATCCCTAACTGTTCTTTTTATTTATTATTCACAGAGAGGATGCAGTGCCCCACAGCTGAAGAATAGAGATCAGATTATTAGAATAGTTATCAGTGGTATTTCTGTGACTTTCACTTTTTTGGCTACTAAATTTTTAGATTCTAATGGTAATGAATTCTAAGTGCAAAAAAGTTTGTGATAGTTAAGGAGATTGAGGAGATTAAGAGCAATCACATATCTGTCTTCAAAATTTGAAAATAAACCTTTGTTTTGGTACTAAATTACATAATATTTTACATAACTAATATTTTATATAATCTCTTAATTCATGTGGCGTATTTTAGAGACAGCCCAGTGGTGTTCCCTGTGTAAATCAAGATAACCACATTGAATGAAAACATAAATAAAAATTTAAGAAATGGAGGTGATTATGACTAAAGAGATGTACGAAGAATGTAAATCATTATTTTTTAACAAAACGCGTTTTCTTGCGGTAACTTATATCCATTACTAGTTCTGTGTAAATTTATAGAAGATAATTGGATTCTGGATCAATATAAACGAGTACTCATGAGAATCCTGAAACACTAAGGCTGGGATTTGTTAATCCTCTTTTAATCAGAGCATGATTAAATGGGGAAAATTACATGTAGTACCTGACTGTGACCAACAACAAACAGAGGAGAAGGAGAATTTAGAGTAGACAAATGGGAAGCACGGAAGACCTTGGGGGATGATTATTTGAAATGTAAACTTATTTTGATCAAACAACAAGATAAACATTCTAGAAGGCATTACAAATCTTACCACTGACTTCATGAAATGTTAGAAAAATGACAGCTGCCCTTTTAACCAAATGAACATGGGATAAACCCAGATCTGTGCAAACCCATGGCATCATTTGGATGATGAAATGAACTTCGCTGAATTATTGGTTGAAATGTAACCGGTAGCCTAGCGAAACCACATTTTAGATTTTCATAATTGAAAAATACCCTAATGAATGGCAGATTAAATTAAAATGGATTTAAGTAATTCAATCCACTATTTCCCAGCATAGGACTCTCTGCAGTAATGAAACGTGCAGTTACCGACCACTGATGCAAAACCAAAATGAAGGTTAACAATAAATGCTGGAAGATCACACTGAGGGCTGAATATGTGTAGGCTGCTGCAGAGTTGTTTTATCACGTCTACTGCTTGGAAAATAGTCAGAAATTGTTTCATTTTTAGCAGTGGAGAAACAAAGTTTGAGCGAGTTGGGCAGTGTTATTGAGGGCACACATATCTGCCTGGATCAAAATTCAGAACTGTTCATTTAATTTTTTCTTGGACTGCTCCTGGCTTTTAAATGACGTTGTGTGCAGTTCCCTTCAGCCGTGGACATGAAGGGTCCCTGCCCTCAGCAAACCCAGGTTGCAGTAATCCCTCTTTTGGTTCTGGATGCCACTGGTGAGCTCTCTCTTCCATGTGATATTCCAAATTTGTCTTTCTGAATAATGCTTGGTGCTTTGTTCTTCTTGTGAATGCTTTGGAGATGAGTGCAATGAAAGGATTTCCATCTGCCCGTTTCTAAACTTAAGGCTGCAAATGTATTCCCAAAATTCCCAGGAAAAAGGTAAATCAACTGGTAATGTAGAATATTGCTGCTTTGTAGGATAACCCATTTCCTGGCTCGATGCCTTCATTTTACTGAGTCAGATTTCAAGGCACTGAGCTTATGCTGCACTTGCTGTTTCATCATGCAAGTGAAATTCAGCATATAAAGTCAAATTTCCTTTGAAAAGATTTAGCATAAACTGTAGGTAGGAATCTTTTATTAAATCCACTTTCTCCTCGGTGCTGTATCAATTAAGACATTAGAAGGAAACTGCCAAAGAAAATTTAACCTGTGGTGTTCTAAAACTTACGTGTGAAGTATCCTTTTCCCTTCAGAAGCATAATTCACTTTACAAACTTAAAAAAAAAAAAAAAAGGATTCTTGCAGTAGTAACAGTATGTCGGCCAGCGTGGAAGTCATTCTTCCACCACTTAAAAGAATCCATGTGTGGGAGGGCTCAAATGTCGAAGGAGCATTTCCTAGCAGTTTAGGACTGGAAGGAGCAAGTGTCTTTCCCAGAGTGAAACTGCCAGATTCCATCCACGTTAAGGAGAAGTTACTTATATTGACGTATTTCCAGGGCCCTGAAATGAACACCCACTATAGAAGCGACCGTCACAGGGCTCCTTTTTTCAGTCGCATGTAAGAAAAGGCTCTCTCTCTAAGGCAGTGTGGTACCCCCTTGGGACAGGCTCCGTGGAGTCAGAGACTGGAACAATGTCAGCCCAGGCTCCCTTGGTACAGCACACAGAGCCTTGCTGCCTTGGAGACTGAGAGTGACTGATTACTTTTGGGGGTGATATATGTCAGTAAATCAGCAGTTACGGGACCTGCTCCTGAAAACTTCTGGCTTCTCTTCACAAGAGTTGTATTCTAAGTTTTATGACATACTTCAAACAGATTTTTATCTGCTGTAAGTCAGTACAAAATCATTAATCTGGAGCTCATTCCCTTTAACTGAGATCAGGTCCTCTCTGTCAAAGGCCTGGGATCAATGGTATGAAAATCAGCAGGATATTCTTGTTATCTTTCAGTAGAACTGAAAGCCATATAAATAGTTAATTATTTTGGCAAGAACAGTAGGATTTTAGCAAAGGTAGAATGATGAGTGAAACACTCAATTTGCATGAAAGAGATTTTATTAAAAATCGTAACTAAAGTTTAGCACATTGAAAATAAATGAATTTATTGATTATGGTATAGAAACAATAAATTGCAAGGTGTTGTGAGCGGACCTTTAAATCCTCAAGCATCTGCATTGGTTTTTAAGTAGACTCAAGATTTAGGGTTATATGATCCTATCTACATTCAGCAGTTAATGCTGCTCCTGAAATTTGCAGGTTTTTTGTGACCTCCTTTCTGTGTGGAATTTGGCAAATCCTCCGTTATTCCTAAACTACCTGGAAGACAATATCTTGTGATCTTTTACTTAGATCTTGAGGAGTATTTTATACAGAAGATTTCCCTTTGTCTTTCTCTATAAAGATAGTTCTCCATAATGATAATACTAAATTTAGAGTGCTTGAGAATAATACACAAAATCCAAATATCACAAAAAGAGAAATATTGGTAACAGAAATCAGGAGATCAGCCGAAACAGTGCCTGGTTGTAGTCACCTTTGGAAGAACGCAGATGGATGCAGTTAAGCCTTCTAAGCAGTCATTTGGCTGTGAGTCTGTAGCAGATCTCTGGTTTAAGGACAAAAGATGACCTGCATCTTCCCATCTTTAAACCAGCTGGAACGTATTAATGGGATCAGATGCACAAGAGAATTCCTGAGAGCTGTGTGGAATGCTTAGCAAGGGAGATTACCAGTAGGTGTGAATGTGGTATTCCGTTCCTGTGGGACTGCTGCCATAAGCAGTGTCTTACTTTCTCCACAGAAGTTAGGTAGGACATCTGAGAGATTAGATTTGGGAAAATATAATAACATTTCTGACATGCTTCATACATGGCAAAGCATCTGCAGAGCTCTCCATGGAGGTATTCATCACTTCAGCCAAGAATATATGAAGAGAAATTTTACCTGTGAAGGTCCTCTGCACCTTGGATGGTGCCCTGCACATCTAAGTGTCTTCAGGTATTTGTTACTCAGAAAGAAAACACCAGAAGGAGACCAGTGCAAAAGTGTTACAAACTTCATTGAAACCTCATTATAAAGCTTCACTGAGTACAGGCAAATCTTTAGTCTACTTAAAAACTTGTGGGATACATTTATACACAGGCTGGTTGGGCAAATCTTGCCTATTATTTGTGTTAAATAACCTTGTTCCTTAAAAGCTTTTTCTTAAAAAAAATGAGGAAAATAATTAAACTTAAATTTATTTTCTGTGTAATGCTACTCTAGAAATCATCTTCCTGTTTGGTGAAGATGAGCTAAGATCTTTTCTCCCCTGACAGGAAAAGTGAAATCATCTGCACAGTATCATCCCTTAGTAATTCCGTGTTCTTCTGAACTGGTATTTTAGACAAGATGTTCTCTATTACTGCCCTGCCTCTAGTAGTAATTTATTTGATGCTACAGAGAGATTGGTCCTGAAAAGGACATTAATAGAAAAATGTCTATAATGCGGATGTGTTCTTTTTCAGATGAGCTTACGTCTTGTGAAGCCTGAGAGCAAACATGGACATTATTTTTGCTCTGTTCCTATTAGACAACTTCCACACCCAGTTGCTTTGTGTGGTGACTCAGTGATACGATAATTCCAAGACTTAATGGCATTTCTTACATTTAGCTGTAGGAGGGCTTAGCACCTAGATAAATGCAGCAATAGTTGCACCTTCCATAGTGTTCCTTGGCAGGAGTTTCCATCTCTTTCATCTCCTGTACCCTGTTAATTACTCTGTGTCTTTTGACTGAGGAAAGTGTTTCAACCTAGTCCAAGTCAACAGATAGGAGACCTTCCACCCCAATCAAAGATGTTCCTTTACGTGACATACAGGAGGATGTATTCTCAGTGCTAGGACAGCTGGATGACTCATGCTCTGTCAATGCCATGTATTTGTGGTAATTTGTCATTAGTAGGCATTTCAGCAATTTGTAGCTCTTTTAAAGCAATTTGAAAGGAGAGTCACAGGTCTTCCTCAAAGGGCGTAGAATAGTAGATTAAAGCGATCAAGAGAACAATTCAGTACACTCATGTTAAGATAAACGTTCCGGAACAGAAGAATAGCATTCTGCAGCACAGCCATGCAAACAGCAGTTAAAATTTAGCCGATGTTCATTTTCAGTAGGGAGATTTAAACACGAAGTGTAATGTAGTCCCATTAAATGTTAGCTGCAATTTAGTAGCCTGGAGTCATGCTGGGCTAACAGGGCTGGGAGCTTTCTGTCTCTCTCTGCTCAGCTGATTTGTTTGGAGTTTGGTCTAATTCCTCTGTAAAAACAGCAAGCCTTACTGATGCGAAATACCCACATTATTCCATGTGGGGCTTCACTGTAGCTAAAACACTAAGCCTTGCAGTACTTAGGATTTTGACTTATTTTTCTTAAATAGAAAGCTTTAACCCTCAAGAAGACCCTGGAGTGATTTGATTGAAACTGCGTGAAAGTGCTTTTTTTGTCATTTTAATTTGCATTTCTTCCATTCTCCATATCAAAAAGTTCTTGATTACAGTGATTATACATGGAAATTTCTTTTCCTTGCATAAAGCTGTACCAATCACTTTGTGGAATAAACACAAATAAATTATTTGAAAGACAGCTATGGCATTTAACCACACCAGTTTCATAGGATTTGTGTGGCTAAACATGCTAGTCAGGCACTTGCATGTACTGTGGGACAAAATTTCAGAATGCTTTGGGTAAAGCATGTCAGATGTCAGATTAGATGGTATGTTTTAAAAGATGGGTAAGAAGATATATGGAAAAAGGAATTAAATATGAAATGGAAGCCCCTCCTCAGTCTGCTTTTGTGCCTTGTAGGTTTCTCTTTTTTTCTTGGCTCTCAGTTTGATCTAATGAAAGCAGTTCTCTGTCTCTGAAAACATTGCCCCTCTTTATATCATTATGGGAGGGAATCTCAGCTACAGAAACCATGTTGTTAACTGTGGTGCAAATCCTGAAATCAACTCCTTCATCCCTCCTTTCTTGCTGCTGTTGGTGCAGGCAAATCAGCTTCTGTGCATTTGCTTAAAGAAGCAACTTGTACTTTGCAGGGTCACACCTACCACAAAACTGGCGTTTGGGAGCTCAAGGGTTTAAACTAAAGCTCTCTTGGGATAGTGACGACTTTGTGTGTTTAGTCTAGAGAACAGGCCTGAATCCTGGCAAATGTGATTTTAGATGCAATCCAGGTGTTGAGTGCTTAAAGCCCTCAGACCTCAGAGGGTTGTGCAGCCCTTCAGAGGGACCTCGATGGGCTGGAGAGATGGGCAGAGAGGAACCGTCTGAAATTCAGCAAGGGCAAATGCAGGGTCCTGCCCCTGGGGAGGAACAACCCCATGGACCAGCACAGGCTGGGGGCTGACCTGCTGGAAGGCAGCTCTGCAGGGAAGGACCTGGGGGTCCTGGTGGACACAAGCTCTCCGTGGGCCAGCAGTGTGTCCTTGGGGCTAAGGCGGCCAATGGAGTCCTGGGGTGCGTTAGGAGGAGCAGTGCCAGCAGGTCAAGGGAGGTGACCCTGCCCCTCTGCTCAGCCCTGCTGAGACACATCAGGAGTGCTGTGTCCAGTTCTGGGCTCCTCAGGACAAGGAGCTCCTTGAGGAGGTCCAGCAAAGAACTGCTAAGTTGGTCTGGAGAGTCTCTCTTAGGAGGAAAGAATCAGGGAACTGGGCCTGTGCAGCCTTGAGAAGAAACAATTGAGAGGAGACCTCAGCAATGTTTATAAATATCTAAAGAGAGGGTGACAGAAGATGGAGTCAGCCTCTGCTCAGTGATGCTGAGCTACAGAACATGGGGAAATGGGCAGAAATCAATGCACAGGAAGTTCCACTTGAATATGAGGAAGAACTTTACTGTTCCGAGCTCTGGGACGGACTGCACAGAGAGGGTGTGGGGTCTCCCTCACTGGAAATATTCAAGAACCAACTGGACACAATCCTGTGCCGTGTGCCCTGGGATGACCTTGCCTGAGCAGGGAGGAGGGACAGGATGATCCATCCGTGCTCCCTTCCAGCCTGACCCATCCTGTGACTCGGTGATTCTGCAAAGTTGTTTCTTTTATTCTCGTCCTGTAAACTGTGACCCATAATTGCTCTGTTGCAGATCAGGGCAGTGAACTGCAACTTCAAATAATCCCTTACTAGTCTGCTAGAGAACTAAAGCCCTAGCTAAGTAAAATACTGTCGCAGCAGTGTCTTGAAGACCAGTTCGACTGAAGGAACATCTCCCATTCTGCCCCAGGGGAAGGTCTATATTCTCCTCCTTCGCCACTGGGTTTGCTGATGTGAGAATTTTTTTTCTAGAGGTGTAAAAAATAATACTAAGTAGTTATTTTTAATGGAGTCTTAAAAAACCCTGAAAAATAAGACAGATATTAGTATTTCACATTTATCCTTGAGGTCTAGTGTTTAGTTACCTACATCAATAAGTCTCTTTGGTGGGTGAATATCCCAGCTGACTACCATTATGGCCTCAGAGAAGGTTGCAATATTGAAAACTGCTAAAACCAGAAGATACATAACTCTCCTGTTTTGTTTTTCTGTTTTTCAATTCCTCTGTTAGGTGCAAACAGAAAGAAAAATGAGTCACAAGGGACTTCAGGAAACTCCTGTGAGCAGACCTCTCACAAAGCAAAGCCCAGCAGAAGCTTTAATCCTCCTGGTGTGAGAGGGAACCCCGGAAAGGAGCTCCCTGTGAACAGGATAATCGATGTGGATGGGGTCAAACTGGACGACTCTGGCACATGCTGTGAGGATTCTGAAGGGAACCTCAGCTTTGAAGGTTACATCTCTGAACTGAGATCTTGCCAAGGGAGGATGAGGACTGGAGTTTACAGGACATCAGACCTTCCATCCCTGATAGCTGTGAAGAGCGAGAAGAATAAGGCCACTGAGAATCAGTATAAAGCTACTTTTGTTTAAATCTCTGCTTTTAATTATATTTTCCGATATTTTGCTTGGCATCAGCAGCAATAGAGATGTCTTAGAGACATGTTTCTGTGAGATATAAGTGGTTTTCAATATCCACTTGCCTTGGATAATATCAAAGAGCCTGCTAAAGACCATCACTTCTGATATGAGTTGGAAGCCCTAGAATGAAAAAAATAGCATTCCAATGAAAGTATTGAGCTATTTGGTTTTGCTTTTTTTCCCATTTCTGTATTATTTTCCCTGGGATGATTCCATTGATCCGCGGAATTAAAATTATGATTTCAACCTCTACCCTTCTTGTCTTTATTCAAGAAAAACTTATTTTAAAATCCCCTGTCCAAACTTTTTATTTTAGATAATTTCAGTTTAATCTTCTAATGGTTTTCCCTTGTCTTTAGGATTCCCTGTGTTTTAGATTTTTGAAGCGTAAGTAAAATCAGTTACTGGTGTAAAAAAGATTAGGAATATTTTCTTAATACATTCCTGTCTGTCTCATAACATTTGGGAAGAGGTCCAAGTCGAATTCAGTCTTGTCCAATGCATTGCCTGGATATATGCTATAAGACCATTGTTATACAAGCAGCAAGAAGCAAAAATAAGAGCAACAACAAACCAACAAAAAACCAAAATCCCCCCACCCAACAACAACAAAACCCCAAACAAACCAAAATTGTGACTTTCCTGGGCTGGGAATAGTATCTGCTTTCATAGCCAACTCTGATGATGTTTCCATACCAGAGATATATATCTGATTACACAGTGATGTCATGGTCATTGGGTCCCTCCTCCTCACTGCTCTCAGTGCCTTTTAACTTTGGGGAAGGGCAATTTGGTTACTGCTCTTTCAATGAGAATTCAGTGCCTCTCATTCTCGTTGTTCATTTTAGTTTCAGTTAATTTTCTAGCCTTAGGTGGAGTTTTGAGAAGGAAAAGATATTTAAGACTGCTGAACATGTTGGTTTTGCCACCTGCTCCTTTTCCTCCATTTCCATTTCTTCAGGAGAGGTTATGAGCCTGGACATTCACAAGGGTACATGAAGAATTGAGGGTGTTGTACATCTGCTCATCATATTGAGTGGATATAGAGAGACTTCTGGGGGTTCGCTGCTTTGAAATTATTGTGAGACTTAAAAAGTCATGCTGCATATCTCCTAGACTCCAGATCCACACAGGCAGTAGGTATAAAGCATCAAGGTAAATACTGATTAATTTCTATTTCTCTGCTCCTAAAACATGCCGAGAATCAAGAATTTTCTGAATAGCTGAGAGTACTGGATGCTCTCACTCAGTTTCTTAAACTCAAAGGTCATACAGATCATACAAAAGTATGATTTTGTAATTATAAATTAAGATTCCTAAAGCTAAATGCTTAAGTGTTACATCAAATACTCCAGTGAGATTAAGGGATACAACACTCATTGGCTTTAATACTTTATTTTTTTCTACGGGTAAGTGATTTTGCTTTTGATATTGTGGAAAATCCTTGTTGACATTACACTCAACTCAGTGTGGGCTTGAATGAAGGTATATGCTGTGAAAATAGCTGTACTGTTTTAAACCTTTCAAGCTTTAAACTAATTTTAGGGTCATGATAAAATCATGGTGGTGTAATGATACTAGAGATTAGGGAAACAGCAGGCAGAACACAGCCCAGTGATGTGAAAATATTAAATATTTATGTATTTTTAAAGTGGGTTTTGTTTGTTTGTTTGTTTTGTTTTTCTGTAGTATTTTGCTAACAGTTGCCCTTGAGCAGATTTTTTTTGGACAGATAAATGGATAAATTGCCATATTTTTTCCTATCTTTTGGAAAATTGAAAGCTTTGTTCTAATCAAAACTAAAATTAAAACAGTCAAACTCAAGAGAGGACTTTTTGACCTTGGATATGCTTTTCACTGGTTCTGTGTCTTTGAAAATAAAATCCTAACATCTGACAGATAAAAACTTGAAATTCAAATGGGATCATTACAGTCTTTTATTAATCTCTGATTAATATTTTAGATAAAACAAGGATGCTTATCTTAAATTGTGCAAGGGCACTCAAGTGACTGGGAGTGAGCAATACAGAATTCTTCATCTGGAAAAAGAGACAGCTGAAGGGAGATGCAAGAACAGCTGAAAAACCTTGAGTGCCATGAAGAGGGAGATTGACTTTCACACTCCTCTCTAATGCAAGGATTAGGGGTCATCAGATGAAGCTAAGAGAAGCCAGGTGTAAATCAAAGAGCTGTTTCTCCACCCTCTCCTGTTTTCTATCCCCAAGCTGCTGTGCTCAGAAAAACAAGCAAATGGAAGTGCTGTTCATAAATCCTGAGTGCAACAAAATGGATTTGACTGTATCAAGGATTCAAAGGGAATTTGACAGCATGGGAGTCAAGCTGTGTGCAGGAAAATGAAGGATGTGAAAGAATGCAGTTTTCTTTAACATAGAGAGAACTCTTGGCATAATGCCTGGAAATCCTGTAAACACAGGGCCATGGGAAAAGCTGTTTCTCCCCATGCCACACTGTCATGCCAGTTAATGGCAGATTGTTTAAAAGAATAACTTCTTAGCTGGAACTAATAGAAATTAATTCCTTAGACTTAGAGATCATTAATAATATTAGCTTTCCTTTCAATATCTGGCAGAATATAAAAGATAAACTGGCTGGAATCAGGAGTTAATAAAAAGGAATGTGGGCAGCCTGTCTCTGGCTGATGGTTTCCAATATTCTACTAGGGATGTGGTCTAGTTTTAATTACTGTGTGACTTTATAATATGATTTTCAGTTGCTTCCTCATACTGTGATTTACACTACAAATCAAATCTACTTACAGTTTAAAATCAGCCTCATTGAAGCCCTGCTCAATAACTTGATCCTTTATCTTGTCAGCTAGTTCCTAAAGATAATTGAATTCTAGCTGGCTTTATTTCTCATTTATTTTTCTCAGTTTTTCCGTGTGGAAACTCCACTTGTGCAGAGTTACTCTTTTGTCATCCTAATCCCATGATGGTAAATAAAAGGGCTTTCCCATCCTTTTAGGTGGAAGAGGGAGATCTAATGACCTGTGTCAGTACTCAAACCTGAAACTGTAACAACCAGTGATATAAAAAAACCTCCAATCCCAACACTCAGAAAATGCTGCAGCATTCCAAATCTTATTTAATGTAGCAGTTGTCTTATATTTCGCTTGTTGTCATGGTATCTGATTTTCAATTGTAGTGGTTTCAGCCTCATTGGTTCCACAAGTCAGTTTTGTTGTGGTTCAATTTTAAAGGCTTTGTGAAGAATAGAAAGTATGCATATAGCCAAACTTGCAACGAGACTTCACCCATAGGATTACTGTAGTGTTGTGCCTCATCAACAAGTTTGTGATATAACACATATGCAAAATAAATCACTGATTAGCTCTGGGGGACTGTGTGACGAAGAACTGAGGGGTTATAAAGATACATAAACAGGCTTTGCAAAGAGACTTTGCAAGAGCTTTACTGCTCCGTGGGAAGGAGCCAACACCTGGCTGTATTGTCCTTTCTCATGCCCCTGGAAGTCTTCTGGGGGCTGTTGAATGTCCTTCAAAGACGCTGTGTCCTTCTGGCACTATTTCTCTGCCTGCAAGTTTTGGTTTCTTTGTGTCTTTCCTGTAGCCTGAATTGCATTATTCCTGCTTCTCTTCTGATGCTGGAATTTAATGTTCTTAACAGAAAACTTCCAGCAGACATGGCTCAGCTGGCAGCCTCCTTGTCTCACTGTAGCAGAGATAACCAGGACTTAGGAGTATATTTTTATTTTTTGGAAGTAGCTTGATTTTTGCCACAAAACTGAAACCCTTGCCAGTAGTTGTCTCTCAGCAGCGGCGCTGCTGCTCACCCCAGCCCTCTCCAACACAGATTTGACAGCAAATACTGCCATTTAAAATGGTCTCTGCTAAGGCACTTGGTAGCTGGGAGGAAGGGAGAGTGTGTGTGGTAGTGTGATGCAAACACCTGGAGGCATCTTTTCACAATTTCTCGAAGATTTTGAAAAGTTTCCAGAGGCTCAGTCAGACAGCAGCAGGTCCTTATCGAGGGGTGTGAGAAGCCAACACAGATCTGAGGCACCTCCCAACTCCCAACCACAGCTCGGTGACTTGAGTTTAGAAATGACCCTATTTTCTGCAGGAACAGGCAGATTTCCAAGCTTTGTGGGATTGTAGCAAACCTGTGTGACAACAGAGTTGCTCTGTGGATAGTGTGGGTGTTTACCCTGCAGCAAAACAAGTGCCATATCCAAGTGCTTCTCTCTGTGCTCTTGGAATAGCATTCCAAGTTTAGCATTGTGGGGTGATGGAGAACTGTGAGATTTGTGACCCCGAATCCAATGCCAGTTGAAATACAGGAAAAGCTTTCATTGATCCTACCCAAAATGTTTCCTTTCTGTAGGCCAGCTGTCACTTTTAGCCAGGTTACTCTTGATTTTTTTCAGAAAAAAACCCCAAACTGTTGAGAAGTGCTGTTTGATCACTTTTGCAAATCTTGCCTGCATTGCTCAAAATATTAGCAAATCCAAGATGTTGCACATGAACCAACATGCTTTCTGAAGCCTTTGTGTGAAAGATAAGAAAATTGTTTATATTTTTTGTCCCAATCTGTTGTACAGTCTAACATGCTGCTGTACAGAATTTGATTTGTATCCTTCTTTTATTTGTGGTTTTGTCTTTAAATATCTGTATGATCCGTTCCTAATATGAAAATGCACATGACATTGGTTTTCTTTCTCATCCCTTGTCTCCCCAAAGCATTAAGAAATCCTATACTGCACAATAATGTTTATAGAATCTTAAGTGTGTCAAACTCATTAAAATATTGATAGTGTATGTAGTAAGTAAATAATTTATGCCACTAGAGCTGATAATGTTTAATTGGTATTTAACTTCAGTGTAGGGAAAAGATGTGAAAAATGTTTTTTCAGTTGTTCTGGGACCCGCTGCTATTTAGACATTGCAATTTAAATGGAAGTATGAGACAACATAAAACTCACATGCATTTTATTAGATTCTGCAAAGATATCTTCTTAAACCTAGCCTACATAAAGAAATTCCTTTAAAAGAGCATTGTTAAGAATTCTTGCCAAATATTTATATACCTTAAAAATAGCTCATCCTCTGGAATTTAATAATAGTAGGGTATGTTTTTAGCCTTTAATTATTTCCTTTTGCTCTATTCTAGCAACACAAAGGAATTGCAAGCCTGAATAGCTGAATGTTTTCCAGGCTCAATGTAATCCTCCTCTAGCTTCTCATCTGCAGTCTTGGTGTGTTGTCTAGCTCTGGGTGGTGGTCTGAGGGGACCAGTGCATCAGAACTGCTCTGCCCTTGCTGCTAGCACTGCTAAAATAGACAGATGCTCTTTCTGGAGAGAGAGATAGATGAGATAAAGAGATAGAGATGATAGAGATAGAGGAGAGGTAGAGGTAGAGGCGGAAAGAAGAAGAAAAGAAAAGAAAAGAAAAGAAAAGAAAAGAAAAGAAAAGAAAAGAAAAGAAAAGAAAAGAAAAGAAAAGAAAAGAAAAGAAAAGAAAAGAAAAGAAAAGAAAAGAAAAGAAAAGAAAAGAAAAGAAAAGAAAAGAAAAGAAAAAGAAAAGAGAGAAAAGAGAAGAAGAAAAGAGAAAAGAAAAGAAGAAAAGAGAAAAGAAAAAGGAAGGAAGGAAGGAAGGAAGGAAGGAAGGAAGGAAGGAAGGAAGGAAGGAAGGAAGGAAGGAAGGAAGGAAGGAAGGAAGGAAGGAAGGAAGGAAGGAAGGAAGGAAGGAAGGAAGGAAGGAAGGAAGGAAGGAAGGAAGGAAGGAAGGAAGGAAGGAAAAGAAAGAAGAAAGAAAAGGAGGAGGAAGTTACAGGGCTTCAATGCCTGTGTAAACTAAGCTGTATCAGTGACACAGTGGTGCTTCAATCCTTCAGTGGTTCCCTTCTCATCCACATGCCTCTCTGTGCTTGGAACAATCTGTGCCAGAGCAAGAGGAACACAGAAGTTTAAGTACCAATAGTGGAAAATAATGACTGATGGGAGTGGGATGAAACCTGTCTTCCAAGTCCATGCCAACACTGTGTTGCTGTTTGTGATAATCTCATCCCAGTTTCTCGTGATAAAATGTGAATCCCATCCCTGCAGGTGCACAGAGCTGCAAAGGCACTGGAGCATTTCCATGGCTGCCTGTAACCTGTAGCAAGTGTCAGCATGGGTGCTGCAAGGGCATTCACCCGCCTCCCTGGAGAAGGTCCTGGAGTCCAAGTTTGGGAAGTGTATTCTTAAATACCTCGCCTTAAATGTCTGCCTTGCCAGGGAGCACCAACCTCTTCCTCATTTGCATTCTTTGGAAACATCTGATCACAATCTCAAAATAGTCTAGAACTCAGTTATTGTGCAGATTCACACCTCAGTTCATAAATGAAAGGCCAGCTAGAAGCTCATCTGAATAAAGCTAATCCCTCTTGGAGTGGCACATTCTTAGGCCAGGGCACAAAAATGAAATTAATGCTCCTCCCCATTCCTGAAGGAGATGTCTGGGGTCTTTCTTAATGGTATGAGTCTTTTCTGGAAAGGTGAAACCATGTCATGAGCAGAAATTTAATTACTATTACTTTAATTACTATTTTCCCTCACTTATACACTTGCACATGCATCCTTTTCAATGGCTATTTGCCATTGTTTGCCTGTATACCAACAGCATGAACTCCCTCACCACTGACAGCCATGCAACCTCAACCTCTTCCATGATTTAAAAATTTCCAGAGTCAGTGCTATGGGCAGGATGAAGCAATGCCTGGCTGAGATCCGCCCTCTGTATGCAGAGCAGTTAGCTGAAACTTGTTTGCAAGCAGGAGATAATCTGTGGTGGTGGGAGCATATCTCTGCTCTTGCTCTAGCTCATTTGAGTGTTGACTAAAGTTTGTGTGTTAGAAAATGCAGAGCAACCCATGCTGCAATTTCATTCCCTGGTGAGATTGAAGGGAGGCAGATGTTCATCTCCTGTGGGAAGGTGCTGGATTGGTGAGGCTCTGCTGGTCTTGCACCGCCTCCATCTCCTGGAAAAAGCTGATTCTCCCTTTGCATCTTGCCTGTTTGTTTTATGCTCACGTGAGAAAGGACTGACGCAGATGTATGAGATTCTGCTGCCATTCATTGCAATGACATCAGCTTGCACCATTAAAACACCCACTCTGTGATGTCATAAGAGGTACTTTTTCTTGCTAGACACTCCGTAGTCAACTGTATCCAGCCTCCTGTTTGCAAAAGAAAGTCCAGTTTAGTTCAAAGTACACTTAGCAGAGCTGCTATGAAAGACATGATTGCTCTCTTAGGAGAACCCAGTTGGGATCTTGCCTAACTTTAAGTGTCTGCTCCAAAGCTGTCTTTGTATCATAAACACAGGTGTTCCTTTATGCATTTGCTAGGGATGAAATTAATACTGTCTGTGGATATAAAGAATTGTTTGTTTAATACCTTCCATGTACAAAAAGAATGATTTGTTTCATCCTTGAGCTGAAACATACTTTTGTACAGGTGACTCATTCCTTAAATTTAACACTTCTATATTTTTGAGGTCTCCACGGCCTAATCTGTGAGCCTTGATACCTACCTCAGATGTAAATACATATGCAGTGTATGTAGCCAGGTGGGGTGATTCTCATCTGCCAGTTCCTCCTGATCTGTGAACAATGTAAGTCAATGACAGCTCGGATTGTTTCAGCAGCAATTACACAGAGCAGCAATTACATTTCTGCAGCAATTACAAGGAGTGGCACTGGAAGTACAGGAAAATGAGAGGGGGAAAAAGAGAGAGAAGGAAATACAGCAGGGATATTGACCATGTTGTGAAATCTTTAGCCTAAGCCTGTTCTCGAGCATGCGAGTTGTACACAGTCTCTTCTGAAGTCAGGATTTGTGCAGGGGGGAGACGGCTGCTCAGCAGAAGGGAACCTGCGTTCTTCCTGGGGAGCATCTCTGACTGCCTTACCTTTAGGAGTACAGGAAAAAATGGCCCTGGAGTTTTGCCAGGGACAGAATCCTTATTGATTTGGTGAAAAACGTGTGCATCAGTCTCCAGCAGGATGAGACCATGGACTGGCAAGAGCAGAGGGAGATAACAAAAGCATCAGTAGTGGGGTTTTTGTATGCAGTGAGAGGGCAGCCCTGCTAAGGGACACTGTGTCCCTCCTTCAAAGAGGCAGCCTCATCTCTCTGCCTACCTGATATATCCCCAGCTCTTCCAAATATACCCCAGGCCATGAGACTGAGCTCCAAGGGTCCTTTTCCTGCACAGGAATAAGACCTTGGCATCAGGGAGACTGAAGGGAGAAGCTTGAAAAGTCCCTTACAGATTTGCCACTGCATCTGGGATGCAAAAACCCCAGGGAAAGTTGAGGCAAACACTGTGCTAGATCAACAAATGGACAAATCTAGGATGAGTATCCTTATGATGATACTGAAAAACGCAGTGTCCAAGCATCTCTGCTGGCCCTGGGCAGCTGCCTCAGTGACCCTGAGGGATGGGAGCACTCCTTGCACAGGGCACAGGTTTAGCAGAGGCCACCTCTTTGTTTGGCTTCCCCTGGTCACCATGGCCGAAAGGCTGAACACCTGGTGTCAGCTGGCTCTTCAGCCCTTGGCATAGGAGTTACTTGCAGAGCAGAAAAAAAATCTGGTTTAAATATACACACACACACACACACATATATATGTATATATACACACATGCACACACGTATCAAAAACATACAGAAAATGTATATATATATATATGTTATACATAGGAAAATGTACATAGGTATGCACACACAGAGGTTTCCATACAGGATACTATTAGGCCTGCAATCAGAATGACTGGAGCATTATCTGTGAACTCGGCTCTCCATCCTACCATAGGAAATCACCCCAAAGTCAAGGCAGGCTGTGGGGCTGGCATCCTTCCCATGAGGTCGTCCCTTCCTTGTTAGTGCTCTTTCCCCTTCAAAAGGGAAGACTTCAGCTGCCTTCAGCTGCAGAAGTGGAGCCACTTCCCTCACACATGCCTGACTTATAGACCATTTTAAAGTGTGCCATGGGGGCGTCTAATATGCTAATGAAGAAAGTGGGTGGAATTGCAGGAATCTGAGCACAGCTAAAAATGTACGTGCCTAACAATTGCAAATCAGCCTGTGCTCAAGTTACCTAAATGTGTTGGCATCGGTGGAAGGTGGGTGCCTCCACACCTCTTCTTGTCAGTTTTCAGTGAGTACACAGCTAAAAAAAACCCCACACGCCTCTGTATATGGGCCTACTGTTTCAGCCAGGGTTATCAGCAAAGGTTTATACCAAAGTCCTTGAGAAATACAGTTACCTGCTTTCCACTCTTATTCATACAGCAGGAGGAAGTCTCTTCATGCAAACACAACCGAGACTGGTTTCAGGCATAGTATTTTAGATACATCGTGACATCTGGGTGTTACAGAACTAAGTGTTATCCTGAAATGGACTTCTAAAAGCTTGTTTAGATCTGGGTCTGGGATGCATAAATTAGGATTCTGCGTATTGTGGATCGTGGCAGAGCTTTAAATCACTCACAGATTTGTGTGATTAGGAGTGTAAAAGCACAGCATGGTTTTGTTTCTGCAGCTGAAGCCTTAGCTCTTCCTTTGCTATATTGATACGGTTTGTTTTTTTCATAGCAGAACTAAAGTTCTTTTCGGATGCATCAAAAAAAACCCAACAACACCAAAACATCCGTAAGCACAGCTGCAGGTAAAGGCATTAAGAAGATGTACCTACAATATATGGATGCAACTGCAGTGGCTGTATGTGGTCAAAACAGATTTCACAGGGTAGTGCCCATGAAGCCATTGCAAAAATGGTGCAGGGTCCTGGGCTGTGGAGGGTCCCGTGCCTGCTCCCGTGGGATGCAGGCAATGAGGGCAGGCTGTGCAGCTCTGGACTGGGGAGGGAGGTGAATCCAGCACCCTCTGACTGGAGAGGGACTCACCAAGTCCCCACTTTTAGCTGAGGGGTGGTACAGCTCTGAGTGCAGGCGTGCAGTGTGGGAAGAGAAGGTGCTTGTGCAGAGAAAGATCAAACAGGTCATGTCTGAGGGGCAGCAGCGAGATAAGCGAGCAGAAGTGTCAGATAAACACCAGGGTGTGGGGTTTGCTGAAGCACATTTTTTAACAGAAACATGCCAAGGCCAACTGGAGGAGCCACATGGAGAAAATCCAGGAGCAGATCCATCTCCATGCAGAGATGTGATGGAAAGGGAGAGCTGCCACAGGAGGTCTCAAACCCTGCAGAAGGCAGTGGCAGGAGGAGCACCCCAGTAACACCCTGAGACCATCCTGTGCACAGAAGGATGACATTCCCTCTGCTGCCGTGCCCTCTGAGGTGTTGGAGGCAGCTGGCAAAGGTTGTGGGCCAGGATGGGACATCCACAGCCAACAAGTCAGAGGGGATGAGAGCGAGGAGTGAGTGAGATGAAAGAAATAACATGATAGATCTGAGAACTGCTTCAGTCCCTGGAGAGAAGAGAAAGGAAATCAGTGCAGAAAACCCCAGAGCTGTGAGCTCGTGGGTGAGGGAAGCCAGGAGAGCTGCTAGAGATTCAGGGGAGTGTGGGAGGTGAGAGGAGTGAGGAGGAGTAAACATTTGGCTGAAGGCATATCTTTCTGTCCCAGGATTATCTGAGTGCTGCAGCACCCAATCCATGTTTGCTGGATCCCAGCTGCTCAGCAGCCACACTCTAGCAGCTGTGCTTCTCGCAGCCTTGCTGCCTCCAGGAGTGGGGAGGGGCATTTGTAAAAGAGTTTGTTTGGCAGAGATTATCCCCAGTTTGGGGACAGCAAAGTCTGGTGCAGGAGAGGACAGACTGGGACTCCAGCTCTTTTTGAGAGCCAAAATCATGTCATTTTTCCCCCCTCGGATTTCTGAAGCTCCCAGGGAAACAAGAGGGATGACACACAGAAATGTTTGTGGTTGCAATATAGCTGGATTTTACACTGTTTAAGGCCCATATAAATAACTCAATTGTCCAGTATGATTTGAGCGAAAACTTTTCTTTTTTTCTTGCTGAAATAAGCAACCAAGGAAAATGATTTCAGCTTTCCGTATTTGCTTTAGCAAAAGAAACACAATGGCTTTTGTCAAGGCACCACTCTAGAAGACAGAAGAGAAGGTGGAGGTTCACTTGTCACCCAGTGGTGAAGACGCCAATTTTGGGTGTGAATGACAAGACTGAGGTTGCACCATTTGCTGAGACAGGTGTGACCCTTGCCCTGCCGTGTTGGGACAACTGAGGAGTTTGAAGGAGAGAAGAGGAAGGGTTCCTCATGCACTCACAGTGCTGCTATGTTGCCTTATTGACAAAAAAAAAACTACCTTACTATGCTTTTAGCCCATGAGTGTTGACCTCAGTTCTGTTGATTTGAATATTCACTAATTATCAGAGACTCAATTATTGTGAGTTTTGGTAATGGCTCCCAGGATGATGGGAACGCTATCAAGTAGCAGAGATGAAGGAAATCCCATCTGATAGGGACAACAAGGTCTCTAGTGTGGTTTTCAGGTCCCCCAGAGGAAAAAATTGGTTGGGTTTGTACCTCAGTCTCATGTTAGCACCGAGTCCCTTGCTAGTACACCAGGAGCAGAAATGCCGCGTGTGATTGCTTGCATCCTACACATTCCTGAAAGATAAATCAAAAGTTGTATTTTTAATGCCAGAAATAGTTCTAATTACTTCCTGTTCACATGTACTCATCAAGTTGTGCAAAGGTCTTGGAGAGAGCATGCTTGGAGAGGCTTTAGATCCTGCACTAGTTCCCTGTGCCAACAATGCTTCTGCAAGTGTCTCCTTATCTGGGAAGTTGAGCCTGGGCTTTATAGCAATAACGTCAACTAAAGCCATAGAATCATCTCATCTCAGGGGGCAATGCTACCCCATCAGTGGGGTTACTTTATGACTATGAAAAAGCTTAGGAATTTGCAAAAATACAGGGGGAGTCAGTCATTAGAAAAGTTTATAGATTTTTTTTCAGTTTCGCAGTAGCTGTGTGGAAGTTTCCTCAGAAACATCTACAATGGTCAAAAATAATGAAAAAAAATGGAGAAAACATGAATGTGCAGTCACCAGACAGCCCTTTCTCTACCTTGGTAGCTGGTACAGAGGAATGAATGCAAATGGATGTGTGTGTGTGTCTGTGTGTGTGTGTGTGTGTCTAGACTTGTCTTTTCCACTTATGTCTAGTCAACTAATTGATGAAAAAACCCTCTGCAATTTTATTATTTCATACTGATGGCTGACTCAGTTAATTTAGGTTTTGTTGATATTTAACGATTTAGGATAGTTGTTAATATTGCTTCATTATTACTAAGTAGTTCAAAGGCTGGGCTCAGTCTGAGCTTTTATTAATTATTTTTAAATTTAAAGTAATAAAAACTATTGCGGTATGGGAAATGAAGAAAAGGCAAATGTATGAGGCAACATTATCAGTATCTGTTATACAGCCACAGCAAGACTTCTGTCTCTTTATCATTTATTGTGTATTTATCTGCCTTTTCTTTTTCCCATGATGTCAGTATAAAAGGAAAATGACTGCTGAAACTAATGGATTTTAGCCTTTGATACAGAAGGATTGAAGTCTGCAAACATGAAAACGAATTCGTCGTCTTATTTTGAAACATTTCCCTGTCTTTACTAGTAGCAGAATATGGCTTCAAATACATTTGGGTTCTGTGTTCTGAAGGAAATGTTCAATATTATGTGCAGCAAGATTAAGAACGAGAATATGCCTCTCTTTAAAAGGAAAATGGAATTGTCTTTGAAAACAAGAGCCAGACTCTAGCTGGAGTTTCTCCGGTGGGATGAGTTGCAATGTTCCAGGCCTTAGTGGTACCAAATATTCTATCACTCCAAAGCCAGGTTTTCCTCTAGCTCCTTTTGCCAGGATATTCTTATTTATATTTATGTGTATGTATACACACATATATTTCTATCCATTTAGTATTTTACAGAACCTCATTTTCAATGGGGACTAGGTGAAGTCTAAAACCTCATGTTAGGGAATTTATCTTGAATTCCATACGGATTGTTTCCATATCTTTGTTATTTTTCTCGTTGTTGTTAAGTTACTAGCTCCATAGACACCTGATGCTTATTTCCCTCTATACAAAATTTCCATCACTAGGCTGGAAATAGTGAGTCACAGGTGAATAGACTTGAGAAGGTGGTGGAGAGCAGCTCTGCAGGCTCATCAGCCTGACCCATGGGACATTGGTTTTGGCACAGATCATGCTCTTTGCACCTATGAACTCCCAAATGCCCAAAGCCCTGTGAATTTTATAAGAATTCAGTGTCAAAACTGAGTCTGTAGTTTTCTGACTAGTTTCCTGCCAATGAGAGAAAATGTTTCTCAAGAAAAACAAAAAAACCCCCATTTTAACGATTCTACAAAATGCCTGGAGGAGGCAGACAGAGGTTCTTCTGTTTATAAATAGCTGAAAGATTCACTGATCATTCAACATAATTTACCAAAAACCACACCTCAAATTCTGCCTTTTTGCTATGGCTGTAAGACCTGTTCAGACACCTCTCTGCTGAACAAAGGCAGGCAGTGTACATGGAGCACTTGGGGTTTTTAGTGATTCAGATCCATCTGAACCCTGAATTCACTGTTCAGACCTTACTCAGGGGTAATTCCCATTTTATGGTGGGGCTTCTCTGGCAGCTGTTGCAACTCCTGGCTTTGAAGTCTTTTCCTTTCACTTTGTGCCAGCACCATCCTGCCAGCTGAAGTGGTTCCTGATGTTGCTGTTTATTCTTTTTTCTCATATTAAGGAACCAGTTCGAGCTAAAAGCCTGGAGTTGTGACTCCCCAGAAGGACACACTGCAGCTCTTGGTGGACATCTACAACATGAACTGCAACAACTGGGAGTAGACACACCAACAATAGATTACATCCTTGCTTTTCTTCTCTCTTACTTTTAGGCGTGGAAAAATGCTTCCTTACAACACACATTCATCGCCATAGAAACACAGTATTTCTGGTCCTGGAAGTGGATGATTTTTATTCTGGAAATGGGTGGAAGAGGGTATTTCCACAGCCTTAAAAAAGTATCTTCCTTCCCTCACTCCCCTGCTCCTCCCTTTCTACAAAACTTTTGGGAACTCTTGAGTGGAATAGCAGGTAATGGTTTTTTTCCCCTCCCTTTCTTTTCAAAATTTCAGTAACCTGGATGGTAAGGAGATGTCTATAAGCCATTGAATAGGCATTAATTATCTGAAACCCGATGGCCAGACTGAAGATTGAGGAGAGGAAGTGAAAATCTATGTTTCAGCTTTGCTAGGTGTTCTCAGGCAGATCAGAATGTCTGTACATCCTATTTCCAGTTTGAAATGAGTGAAAACAAGACACATCTGTTCCACAAGTCTACTCTGAAACTTTATTTACTTCGAGTCTTCTGGCAACAAGCAATGCGTAGAGGCAAAGATTTTTCTTCTGCCTGTTTGCTAGATTTTGGGAAGGAAATTCCAACTTTGCCTGCTTCCTGCTGTTCCAAGCCTTGCTCACAGTAGCAAAGTTTAGTCCATAAACCTACATAGGCTGAGTTGAACTAACAGGAGTTATTAATGTGATGAAAGACACAGCATGTGTAAATTCCCTGCAGCGTGATAGACCATCGTGTCAAAATTGTGAAGGGATAGCTCTGCTTCACCACTGGGCCCTACTGCCATGGATTTGTTGGGTCAAAAAAATTAAAAAGAATCATACCCCTTCCATTGCTGTGCTGGTGAAACTTCAAAGGGCAGCAAACAACTTAAGCAAGGACTACGGTATTCTTTTTTTTCTTGTGGCTCAGGGGATTTTGGGTGTGAAGAGGTGTGGTCCCTGATTGACAGGACATGGCAAAAGCCTCGAGCACAGACACCGTTGTACCAGCCAAACCTGTGGATTTTCTTTGTGGGGCAAGGTGGGGCTGAAATAGTCTGCTCTGGTGAAATCTTCGTTTTAGCAATACCCCCTGCATCTGTATTAGTAATGATTCTGCAGTGCAGCTGTCTCAGACAGGCACTAACAAGACAGAGATGGCTTTGCTCAGGTGGTGGCAGAAGGGAGCTTTTTGGTACACAAAATGTGTTATCAGAGTAATGTGTATTTTCTTTCTTTATAACTTTTCCATTCTGCTGCTGTTGCAAGCCATGGCTGAGCAGGTAACCATCTGTTAATGAGTAATCCTTGGTATTGGCATTGATCTGGTCCATATTTTTGCAATGTAATGCCTTCTCCTGAGTGGGCTTGCTTGGAGCTCCTTGTTGTTGCTATGCCATGCTTTTAATTAAATCCTGAAGAGAAAGGGAAGGGAAACATCCAGATGATAAATCAGCTCTAGCTACAAGCAGCGTTGGATCAGCTTCTCTGGACTTGCCCTTCAGTGTTTGCTGATTACAGCAGGGACCATCTCCAAGGGTCAGGCACTTTGTAAACTCTTCACTCCTGGTGGTTTAGGAAGAGTGTCTCCCAATGGGGCATTCCCTTCTATCCACAGAGACATTAATGATTAACAACGATAACAGCTCTGCTTACTTAGAAAACTAAAATACCCTAAAGTCAAGTAAATCACAGTCCCTGGTGAAAGCTTGTTCCTGATTCATCCTTCTGCTTCTGCCTAGCCCTGGAAGTTTTCCTCTGCCAGGCAAAACCTCCATGAGAGGAGAGCAAAGATGAAAGTCTGTGCTTCTCTCACTATTGTCTTGGCTCTGAGTCTGAGCAGTGGCTGTACAAGGATGGTAAGTGATTCCTGCCTTTCAGAGGGGTGGATCAGCTGAGTGATGCCTGCAGGACCAGGTTGCCTTGGGGATGGATGAGTGAAGCCACTGAACAGACCCAGAGAAAGAGAGATTCAAAGGGAACACAGAAGGGATTAGCCAGGTGAAGGCTAACAGCAGCGCTCCCTGAGTGGGGGGACTGTGGGATAGCTGGTGCTTACCTTTCCCTGTTTAAAGCATTTGCTTACATCCATGCCTTGGTATGGAGGAGGAATGGGAGGGGAGGAAGGACCACAAAAATTGAAATCCTTTAAAAATATATCTCAGAAATGTGTTGACACAAGCAAGTACCTGCAGCAGCATGGAGGGAGAGTGCTCCACTGCCAGACATTGCTGCTGTCTGGTAACTGAACAGGCCAGTTTAGGTGGCTATCTTCTTCTTTTCAGACTTCTCCCTGTTTCCATGCCAAACCCCTCAGTGTTTTTGCATCATGCATCTTGTGTCTTTTTTGGGAGTATGTCTGCCAAGCACATGAAGCACTGCTGAGCAGGCTGTGATGGTTTGAATTTGCTACTTTGCTTAAACCCCACCACAGCCTGGCATCTACCACCATGGACTAGCCAGGGCAGTTATTCCACTGCTGCCTTATGGTCAGGATTGTGGCCTTAAGATCAGCTTTATTTCTCTAGCTAGGTTAAAACTAGCTCAGATATACTTAGATGATGTTATAATCCTAACTATCCCAGCAAATTACAAAAGTATGTCCTCAGATATTACTTGTGGGAGCAGAGAGGAAAAAGTAAAGATCATCCCTGGCTGAAGCCCTTGCTTGGTGGTGGCAGAGTCTGTGTAGAGTGCAAAAACTGTTCTTTCCTCAGAACTGTTCAAGCCCTCTCTATATATCTTAGCAACAGCTTTTCCTTAACCCTCACTTTTTATGTCCCCTGTCCATTTCTATGTTCATCATGTGTGCTTATTTGACTGCTTCTGTGATTTTTTTTTTTTGCTATAGTTCAACTGCTAGCACCTTTGGGGGCAGCAGCACTTTATTATTATATTATATTATATTATATTATATTATATTATATTATATTATATTATATTATATTATCCTTTTTTATCCTTTGCATTATCCTTTTTTTCATTATTTCCTGTGGCTTAAAATCAGCTCAGCCTAGTGCTCTTTGCTTGCGGATTGGCAAACCCAAATACAGTTAGAAGTTGCTTTTGTAACTAATGCCCTGGGGGATACAGCTAAATAGCAGGAAAAGGCAAATGTTGGGATATTATGTGTAACTGTGAACTGGCCCCATAATGCATGTATGCTTCCCGCTGAGAGAAATAAGAGATGCATCTCTTGGCAATAGAAGGATAAAATGGAGCAGAGCTTTGGCCTTTGTTGTGCTGTGCTGGGTTTTCCTGGTTTAGCTGGCACTTTCAAGAGCCAACGTGTATCTACCCTCTTTCACCAGACTGTACCCCAACGAAAAGCACAGGCAAATAAGATTTTCTCAGAAGCATTGGGAGAAACACAATGTCAGGGCACCCTGGAAAGTAGGTTTTTACCAGTGGTATGGTTCCCAGAGTGAATTTGTGTCTCCAATCCACATTCTCTTTTTCTCTTTATAGCACTACAAATCTGGGGCAGGAAGAGGCTCAAAGCATGGGTTCACTCGCCCACAAGGTACCAAGTCAAATCCAATAGGTTTTATGACAATAAGAATGGTCTGCCTGTCTGTATCCATGCTGTGCAAGTCAGTGGGAAGCCTGTCTTTGTTTCAACATGAATAAGGATTATAGAATGGTTATGCCAATATTAATTTCTGTTTAAAGGGGAATTTGAGATTAGCTCAGGAATCTCAGGTAATTTTCCTTCAGGTGCAGATTAATGGGAAGGTGCTGATGGGATTTTAGTTTGCCTGAGCTGGCACGGCTTTATATTATTTCACAAGGTGGTGTGGCTGAAGATGTGCAACAACCTTTAATCAGAGCTGCAGCTGCCCTGTAACTTTCAAGCACATGAACTCTTTGTATGTACAGGTTCAGTTTCTACCTTGGCCCTTGATCTCTCTGTGGGAGAATGGTTTGAGTTGCATGCAGCTTTCTGGGTGGCATTTGTTCTGGTGTCAGTACAATGATCAGACATCCTGGCTTTGGGAGAGTGTTGCAGTTTTCATTTTTAAAGCTGTTATTGTCCTGTGCTTTTGTTGTTGAAAATTACATGCATTGGACCATTTGTAGGGGTTTTATAGGTTGTAACAGTCTTCAGTGGACTTTGGGATGCAATATATCCTGAATGGGGATGTATTTTCACAACTCTCCTGCCTGCCTTTACTGGGAGATATCAGACAGAAAGTTGATATCAGAACAATTTGCTTAATTAGTTCAGAGAATGAGAACTGGGATTGACAAGGGGATGGCAGTGGCTATTTCACATTGATAGAGAAGGAGGCAGTTAGGACAGATGGAGTCACCATAATTCCAAGTGATTAAGAAGGAGCTGGACCACAGGGATAGGTTATTTTTTCTGCAATGCCAATAACTGACCTCAGCATCTCTTTGAGATATCTGGGCTCATGAAAATTAACAGATATTGTAAGAGTGTGCAGGAGCCCCAGCCAGCGCAGGAGGGGTAAGCTCAGGACAAGGAGCAGTTGTACATCCTCTCTGAGAAATGGAAATGTGCTGTGCTGCCAGTTTGGGTGAATGCTCCATTTCTCTCTAACGGCAGTGGTTGGCTTCCCATTCAGACTTTGGGATTTCAAAACAGATCTATTTTATTTTAATGGTTAAATAAGCTCTGACAGTTTTTCATTGTCTTTTTTGTCTTCAGCCTCTCTCATTCTCAAGACTCATCTTGAAAGATTTTTTTTCTTATAGACTCCCACTAGCCTTCCTTAAACTCCCACCACCCTTCCTTAGACTGCCATCACTGATGTGGCAAATACAAAACTTGCCCTTTTTAGACACTGGTCCCATTAGTTTCTCCCCACTTGCAAGAAATCTGCTTTTCCCAAAGCGAAGGTGGTATGATCAAAATTCTCTCTCTACCCCCAACCTTTAAAACCTTCTTCCTCCTGACTGTTTCTATTTCAGTTTGTACTGTCTGGTTCCTTAATTATTTTCAACAGATATTACAATGTGATATAGAGCCTGAAAGGATACAACTTCAGAAATTATTTTAATATGCAATTACAATACTACATAATTAGAAATGAAAATTGCAATTAATGAATATAATTGGCATTTGCTGTACCAGAAATGACAGTATATTTTGAACTGAAATGATCTGTGATCTTCGTTCCACAGCAGAGTCCATTAATCTTTGTTGATTCAGTCATTATGTAGGATTTTAAGTTGCTTCTTATGCACTAGACATTGCAGAGACAGAGTCCTGAGTACAGCTGAAAAAATTGCAGATATCTATCTTCATAATTTCATATAATAGTATATAATATAATTTGTGGGTTGGTTTTCAGCTGCATTATGAGTTTTTTATATTTGTGTTTCAGTGTTTACAGAGGATGGATTTTTATGCAAATTTCCTTTCCGGTTTGGTGGAAGGTTTTATCACACGTGTTTATCAAATTCATTTTCCAGAAAGAAATGGTGAGTTGACATTGCTCATAAATGAAAGCAGCATTCAAATGAAATGTCATCCTTTCAGTGCTTTAATCTTGCTTTTGGAATAATTAACATGAGCTTGAAGCTGTGCCCAAGGAGACTGGCGCAGTTCTGCTGCTGATAGTCATGGCCCTGGGGTCAAGACCTGCCCAGGGGGAAGGGAGCCCTGGCACCGGGTTTCCACGGCCACAGGATGCTCAGGAACTGCAGAAATGTTTCCTTGCTGCCCTTCCTATTGGAATTGCAACTTACATGAGTGACAAGAGCTTGTACAGAAGAAGCAGAACAAACTGTTAGAAACCCTCTGCTGAAAGAGAAAGGAGAGACACAGACACCTGTAAGAGAGGACACTTGGTTAAGGGGCTGCTTGATTTGTGCAGGCTGTACTTGTGCTGCAGCAGAGACCATCTGATTTTTGATGAAAGCTGTTTTCTCCCTGCCCCCATGTCTCTAATTTCTATCCAGATTGGCACCAGAACCCCTTTGGACAGTGCAGTACTAAGAAGTGAGGTATTACTCCTGTTTGTTGGTTAATGATTTATTCTACTAATGTGTTTAAGGCCAGATCTCCTTCTTTTGAGCAAAGGTTACTCTTTTACTTTTGCAGAAGCTGTTAGAAGTATTCATGATCCATTTTTGGGGTAGGGGCAGTCAGGTGGGAACCCTACTGAATTAAACCACTGAATAAAAAAGATTAACTTTGCAGACAAACTCATATGATAGGGACATATTAACTGAAATCAAAGGCAACAAAGCAGAGAATATGTGGGTACCAGTAATGTGAGAATTATGCCCAGATCAGCCATGTGAAAGGCAAACACTTGCCTGTTTTCAGGAGATAATATTCTAGAGTTTATTTTACTCGTCCAGGCAGGGCAGAACTCTCATTTTTTATACTGGACTGTCTAATTTTTTCATGATCTGCTGGCGTCTTTCTGATGGCACATCTGTTTCAAGTGTAAGTGCTGGTGTAATGTAAACAGCACAACACAAGCCTGCTTACAAAAACGGACACCGAGCTTTAGCCTAGGGAACCACTTCAGAATTTCCCCAATATCCACTGATACAACCCAGCTAATAAAAGCCTCCAGGAAACAAGAATTTGAGACTATCTTATCTTTCCCTTAAGAAAGGAAACAGGAATAATTTACCAGTTTGAATCCTGTCTTTGATGAACTGTAGCCACGTCACTTTGATGACCTTAGTACTCACCTAATTTCATGCAATGCTTAAGAGGGATCCTGTTAATACATGACACTGTGTATTTGTTTTTTAGCCAGTTAGGCCACAGAAATGGAAAAACCTGTGAATGGATGGAGTCCAAGGTTAGAGCACACTTTAGAGCTGACCTTGAACAACTTGCTCTTATGCTTGCGACTTTTAAAAAGCCATTTACAAGCAGGGAGACAAGGAGGAGGACAGCTGGAGTTATTTGGATTTGACAGACCATTTCACCCTACGGGTGACCTTCTGACCAGTGTTTACTCATCACTCATAAGCTAAAAGCAACTTAACGTGTGACTTCGGGCACAGAGATGCCGGGAAAAGAGCCCTGAATAGCAGTTGGGAAACCTGCTCTGTGCATTTTCTGTGTGACTTGGCGCTAACCCAGGCTGGACTTACAATGATCCCAGGGAACCTGGAAGGCAGCAGGTGAGGGCAAGGCTTGTGCCCTTCCTGCTCCTGCCTCCTGCAAGCTGCTAGTAAGGGATGATGGGAGGCTGGATCCAAGGTGAATTCCAGGAAACCCGACCAGCAGAGCACTGACTTACGCGTTTAAGTTCATGTCCTCAGTCCTCAAGTCATACTTTGAGTCAGGACTACAGGCAGGACTACACAGGGCAGGCCAAACCCCACACAAATTGGCTTTAGACTTATGTTTTCTCACACTAGATACGACACGGATACCGTGTTTCAACATAAATCTGCTCCTGACCACAGAAAACTCTCCCTGCTTTCTTTGACAGCAACAAAACGAACTTGTATCTTTATAAATATTTATTGAAAATACAGGAAAGAAGACAAAATAATTGCACTATTTAAATAACAGTCTTCCTATAACAGCATCCTGTATTGCTTATCCCCTTAATTATAATCTCTTTTCACAGATAAATTTCCATTTAGTGGCCTATTACCAAGTCTTACATGATTTCTTGCTAAAGATACAGTGTAAATTTTCCTTTGGGGCTGAGGAGAAAAAAAAAAATAGCTGTAATTGCTACTGAGTTTCATTGGTACCTCCATAAAGACAGAGCAGTGTAGGGACAGACAAAATGAGGGTGCAGCGAACACTTGTGAGAATAAAAGGGGAGGGTGGTCTGAACTGGACCAAGCTGTGTCTGCAGGGAAGCTGCCAGCACCCTGTCCCTGTGTCCCAGGGAGGGATGGGTTCCTCAGATTCTGTTCAAGGGGAATGGCAGGAGCAGACCCTGCCTGAGATTTTGGCTACAAATTTGTTGACTCATACCCTGCAGAGCTTTATCCTGTGCTTGAGTTCTGGATGGGCGGGGTCCCTGTACAAGGCTGAGCTTAGATCCGTGTAGGAAGGACATGATCTAATCATCTTCCTTGGAAACAAGAAGATGACTTTTGATACGTTGGCCACAGACTGCAAACAGTGCTTTTTGACCAGCGGGATTACAAGATGGGGAGTTTACGACAGTCCTGGAAAGGAGAAGTACCTGTGAGCTGAGCTGGGAGATGTCAAGCATCAGGCTCTGAATTTTTTGGAGCTGGTATTTGTAGGTCTGGTGTTGTCAGGCCAAAGTCTGGCTGTGTCTCATGGTCAGGACAATACCTAAAAAGGTCTCAGGCAACCTCCAAGTCTCAAACACAGTGACAACACCAAGTGTGATAGCAAAGCTCTTTCCTTAGACCTGTCTGCCTTCGGCCTGGGGCTTTGCTTGTTCTGCAAAACATCCTATTTTAAGGCTCCCTATGCTCCTGGTGGGAAAAACCAGCCGACTTTCCATTTATCCTGCCTGCCAGTCAGGCCTCATCTGTGCCACACCCTTTTGTTTGTCCATTCCCATGTTGTTTACCATGAAAGGATTTAAAACGTTATTTAAATCAATCCCTTGTAGTGGACTTTTCTGATATAATTAGTTCAGTATCTCTGTCTTCATGTTTTCACTTTCATGTTAATAATTTTATATGACAAGCTGATGTAAAGGTATTTGCTATCCCATAAATTTCGAGTGTGGGCACATTTCCAAATAGCAAATAAAGAAATAATAAGGCCATTGGGTTGGTTTGGGGGCTGGAGGTAACAAGACTGAAATGTCACCCTCAGACAAAACATTTCTAAAAGAAAAGGAGGGAGACAAGTGAAATAGCTTTGAGGATGAGCTGAGATTCTCACAGAGAGTGAGATCTGTGGTGGAAATCTAAAAGGATTATGTCTGTGCAAGAAGCTTGGCAACAAGGAAGCAGCTTGGTGTGGCATGGGAGGACCAACCTCATTGCAGTCACTGCAAGGAAAAAGAGAAGCACTGGCTGTGGAGAACATTGAGTGGGAGCACCAGTGGTTTGTGGAGAGCTGCTAGAAGAAGCCTCTGTCAGGGTCTCTGACAACAAAAACTCTTTTAAGATGGAAAAATTTGAGATTCCTCTTTGCTTAGAACTTGGCTGCTGCTGGACAGTGACAGAAGCAGTGCTGAAGACACTTTTAACTCATCTTCATTCTCGTGCATACTAGACCGCCCTTATAAAGAAAGCACAATTCATTTCCCACTGAAGGATCTTAGAGAAATTTCCATCAGCTCCCAGCAATTGCATCAGCCTTAATTCCTGTGAGAGAACAGCCTCTTTCAGTGTGTGCCACGTTAATCTGCACCAGACTACTGAGCACCTCTTTTAGTGCACCTTAGATAATTGAGGTCACCAAACTTAATATACGTGGCCTGTTCAGATGCTCCATAGGAATTATGCATTTTAAATACCACATAGCATCTAATTCAGAAGGAAAATAGGGCAGTCTAAATGTAGACATGCGCTACAATAAAATTTCAATCTGACTTGATTTCAATCTAACTAAGATTTCAATGCAATTTCAATCTAACATCCTGGGGTGAAAAATTTGATCACGCAACTGCTCAAGGAATGATAAAACCATGCACAATGAAAACAGATCATCAGGCACATTAAATAAACTCCCGTGTCTTCTAATGTCATGTAGCTGACATGACATTATTCTGGCTAGGGAGGGTGTTTTGGTGGATGGTGGACTGGGACAGGACGTGGCACTCCAAGGTTCTGCCTCAGTTCAGTCATGTGCTCCCTGTGTGTCCTTGGGGAAGCCTCCAAATCTACTCCTGCAAAAGAGGAATAACAGCTCAGTGCTTCTTGGAGTGCTCTGAGCCTGAGATAACAGACTGAGATAACAAACCACCAGCGAGGTAGACTCAGCCCCCTGCTCTGAAAAAAGGAAAGGTTTTATATGTGCCTTTGGAAATCACCACCGTGTCAGTTATTTCCTCATTTGATCTTGCAGGTTCCAAAATAAGAATGCTTTAAAGGAACTGAGTGTGAAAAGGGTGAAATGTGTTTCTCACTGAAAGTCAGGGAAAAGTCCCTTTGTGGACAGTCTCCTGCCTCCACAGATTATTACAGTAACAGTCAGGCATCAAAAATGGGCTGGGTCCTGTTATGCTTGTTTTGTAATAAGTAAAGAAGACATAATTTACTTGCTTTAATTTGCTTTTGGTTTTTATTTCTGTCTTTCATTTTCCAATCCCAGAAACAGAAAGAATGTTGGTTTTTTCTAAAGGATTCATTGAAAATCCCAGGCCCTGCATGTACATCTTATTTTTAATCTGTTTTTAATTTGAGAGAAGTGGACCAGAGCAACTTTAAAAAAAAGAAGGCGTATTTTTTCCCTCTCCTCTTACGAGAATTTGAATGAAACTGATCCTAATTAGAAAACAACAAGCATGATTTCCCAGGTTGCCAGGGTGCGAAGGCCCTGTAGTTTCAGTGCAAACATCCGGGTTGTTTAAAGATGCACTAAGCTGCACCTTTGATTCTTTTCAGGTGTTCAACCACACATAACTTTGACCGGGACAGGAGATGGGGACACTGTGCTTTGTTGCCCAGAGACCACTCAGGTAAGTCAAGCCATTGCTGAGTTGCTCCAGATTACCTGGCTCATGCTTGGCCACCTGCAGGAAGGAGGGACAGTGCCTTCAGTGCAACTTTTCTTTGTGTATTTATTTTGAAGCAAGCCTTCACATCAGCTGTTTCCATAATCTCTCTGTGATGCTGCACAACCATAGCATTAGACTGTGAGTATCACACAGTCTTTAATTCACTCTCTGTTGACTAACTCAAAGCCATGGAGAGAAATTATGGTAATGCCAGCATGGAAATCCAAACTCCTGCTGGAGCCAAACACAAAGGTGATCGTGTTCTCCTCCCTCATGGCTTGGATGTACCTTTTAGCTTTCCCTTCATTTACACAGCTGCATTTTCTCTCTGTTTGACCAATTAATTTTTCAGAAGGCACAGAAACGTTTGACACCCTGTACAACACACAGCCATCACTTCCAGCTTTCCTTTCATGAGATCTCGTGGGAAAGAGCAGATCTCAAACCCAGACTTCCTTGAGCTTTGGGCTGTGTCAGAGAAGACAAGAGGCCAGACATGTTCACTGCAAGAGTCCTGAGTGATAATGAAAGGATTACTTAGCTGAAGAGCTCTGTGGCTTCACGTGGTCACCACACTCCACTGCCACAATTACCTCATTGCGAAAGTCTGTCTAAAAGGGGAAGTCAAGGTCTGTGGCAAAGTCACCTTTATATGTAAAAAGTCACTTTAATTGATAGACTGGGTGAAACTTCAGCTGGGAATATGCATCCCTGCCTTCAGCAGTCCCTCAGTGACTGGCCTTTGCTTATATATATATAAATTCTCATTTCATACAGCCACAGACCAGCTTGAAAAATTGGGTGTTGCAGTGGTTGGACTTGATACCCCTGAGGCTTTTTGTGGATCTGTGTCTAAATGCTGATCCTATTCCTCTTTTTGCCGTCTCACTATTCTAAAATGAGACACATCTTATTTAGTCTGCAGGATATGACCAATAGCCTTAGGTGTTCACTTCCCACTTTCAAACGAAGGGCTTTTTCCACCAACCCCTTTCAGGGAGTTCTCCACAGTGTCAGGAGTCTTATTGCCAAGCTGATTGCAACCTACCAGAGCACTTGAAAAGCCAAGTTAGCTGAATCACGCTGACAGTCTAAAATTAAGCAGCGCACAGCATCATCTTTTTAAACGTAGCTACTTTAAATTATTTTCCAGCCTGGCTTTAAAACAGATTAACAGTAGATCAGAGGCCAGTGACCTAGCCCCAAAACAAGCAGCAATGTACACAACTCTGTAATGCAGGTGTGCCAGACATGAACATAGACTTTATGGGCAGTTCATGCTTACAAGAGTCAAGTTATGAAGGCTGCACTTAGTTATTAATCAGTGGTTTCCCAGAGCTTAAAATGTTGGTAGCTTTGACTTGTGACTGCTCGAATCCTCCAGTGAAACGCTCACTGTGATGGTGACAGACGGCTGACTCAAGGAGACTCTTCCAGGAACTGAAAGAGCTGTCCAAGCCTAGTGTTACACATCTGGGGGTGCCTTGTGCCACCTCCGTCTGCCCATCACCATTGTTCTGCCAGACATCTGGCTGCCTGCAGGCCTTTTTTGGGCTTCCTGGCTCATTTGTGCCTGTTACCCACAACAGTGTTGGATAGGGTGTGTTGGAACAAGAAGGCTGCCCTTTCTGCCTGCCAGGGTATCTCTATGTACCCTAACATCAGCGAGGGCTTTTCCTGGCTACTGGTTTTCCTTCAGGAAACAAAAAAAAAAACCCAAACCCACCACCAACAAAGTTATATGTGTGAGAGATGAAAGGAAGGAGAAAAAAGGATGGGGTAGCTGCAAGGGATCACTGCTGGCTGTTGCAAAATAAAAGATAATCCCTTTATTTCTGGAAGCATTTAGAATTTGAAAAATTAAATAAAAGGTTTATGGCTGTTATTTTATTTATAAAGGTAAGTCTACTTGGCTTTTTTTAAAGCAGCAAGCACTGTATTTGGACTTGGGAAATGTTTAACAGATCATTAACCATAGCTTAGACTACAGGCTTGTGACGAGGTTGAAAGGAAAAGCAACAGAATGGATGAAGGGAATTTGAAGCAAAAGAAGGAAAATTTGCCTGCTGTGGGAGAAATAAGCAGTCAAACTGAACAATGCAGATCCTTTAAATGTGTAAAATAATACTTTTTTTTTTTTTTTAATCCATTAAAGTATTAAATCTTTGGGTGTTTTTTTTTTTTTTCTTGAAAAACAAGAAAAAATGGCATTTCAGGGAGAGAGTATCCTTCAGTTGGTGAGCAGTGCATCTACTGGCATGGAGAAGGAGTGTCTTTAGAGCAAAGGCTGGAGCACAAACTCTCTCCAGGCCAAGAATACTACATGTATGTGACAAGTCAACTTCTGAATGTTGGAGGTGCTTACAAATCAATGTTAAGCAAGTGCTGGAAGCTTTGATCCAGGAAAATACATCTGCCAAATTTAAGGGAAAGTTTAACCAAGAAACCTTTAGCTTTAGGATGAAGTGAAGCTTGGGCTTCAGGAAGTTTCTGCTGGAGGGATGTGTTAGTATCCACACATGTGGGCCACCTGGGCCGTGCATGCATAACTCACATATATGTACAAATATCCATAAATGTGAGATGCCCCTATAGATGGGACTTCCAGAGTTCGGGCAGTCTGGTAGGATTACTTCTCTGAATGTCTGGAAATCTTGGACAAATGGCCAAAACCCCAGGGAGACCCTAACATGGGGGAGAAAATTGCCAGACAGTACTTTTAAGATCTCTCTGGACTGATATGAAAAGTAGTAGAGTGGTGTGGGTTGTGCAGGCAAGAGGAGGAGGCATCATCCCCCGAGGAGCTCCAAGGAAGGTGGGTGGCAGAAAGACAAAGTTTTTGTTGGGAAATACAGGCAGAAAGGTGAGACAAGGCCACTGCTCAATTAGCAGAGACTCGGAGAGGTGAAGCTGCAGTTGAGAGCTAGCAAGCATGGAGTGTTTTACCTGTGAGGGTGCTTTGGACAGTGCTGAGAAAGTGTGAACTTGGCACTGCCCAGTTAATGGATAGTTAATAGTGGGCAGGATTCTCCACTGGGAACTGAGATGTGTCCATCTGCTTATGAACAGAAGGTGTTCCTGGACTCCAGGAAAGATGTGGAGCAACACAGAACATGCCTGGAAGGTCAGACTGGAGTGGTGGGTGGGATGTAGTGAGGGACAGATTGAGAAATAAATGAATGAGTGGAAGTGCTTTTGGCAGATTTAACAAGGGTACAAAAAGAATTTCTTGAGCATTTGTTACAGCAGAAGATGACTTGGAGATCACGTCATGGTTTGGATATAGTGGGAATAGGAAATACACGATTTTCCTTTGAGGAAACATTACAGCACCAGAAGTTTCATAACTATCAACAGCAGGAAGGGTAGGAATGTCACTGACTTGCTTTCCCTTGATGTTATCCTGGACTGAAACTACTAGTGAATACACCCAGACCTGCTATCTTATAGGAATTACCTCACTCTCTTCTGAAGTAAATATTTTGATCTGTGCAGGGGAACCTCAGATTTACACTGCTGTAGCAAACTGCAGGACGCACCCTTTGTGCTTCACTCCAGCCCTGTTTGCGTGTGCCTGTGCCTCTACGTGTTGCATCCCATGCTCAGGACACATTGTCTTGCTGAAGAAGCACCTGGATTAAGTAACCCTGGAGATGGCCTAGCAGAGTTTGACTAGCATGAAAAAGTAAGATTTGAATGCAGACAAGGTGTTGGGCCAGCTCTGGAGCAGGTGTAAACATGCTGTTGGTTAACTTCAGGGGAGGTGCATCCCTCAGCACTGCCTGAAATCAGAAACACTGCCCGACCAGCAAGACTCTTACTACTTTTGCATTGCACATTGCCAAGTAAAGATTCTATTTCAGGCGTTGTCCTGGCACCTAAGTCCTCCCCCACCACGTTTTCCCATCATTCAGAAAGTTCCCTAGTAAATGGAGATACGCTAGGCTGGTTAAGTTTTCACCTTCCTTGGCGTGATTTACTTGGATGTGCTTTGTGGTTTGCTTTACAATTTTCCCCTTGGTTCCAGCTGTCCATTAGTTTTAGACATCACCCAAAACCTCAGAGCAAATTCTTCCTTCGTGCGGTTTGAAGAGATGCACGATCCCGGCGATGGATGTGGCAAGGTGAAGGCTGCAGGGCAGGAGGGCGGGCAGAGGCAGCGCCGCAGCTTTCCTCCCTCCCCAGTGCAAAGGCACAGCTCCATCTTGTGGGCACCTGTCCCGTCTTCTTCCTCACCACAGTGGCAGCTCTGGTGACTTCAGGTGCGCCCGGACCTACCCCCTTCAGACAACTCAGTCTGGGGGGTGAAGGTTCAGCTCAGTGATTTAGCATATGGTTTTTAAAAGCTGGATAAATGTATCTGTTTTACACCTGGAAACAAAGCCGCTGTCAACTGGTTGGACAAACTTTGTTTTATGTTAATAGATGGCATTAAACCCACTGAGCATTGAACCAAAATGGTTCGTGGAGCCAAAAGGACAAAGCATGACTTGTACCATACTTACTAACAATAACTTCTTATGTGGCTTCCCTAGATCACTGTGCAGACAACCCCTGCCAAAACGGAGGGACCTGTTCTCTCACTCACAGCCACAGGATGTACTACTGTACCTGTCCCGAGGAATTCACAGGAGAGGACTGTCAGCTGAGTAAGTATCTTCTACCACGAGTGTTACAACATGAAACATGAATAGTAAGTAGAGCTCATTAATGTTTGCTTAATGAAAAGGTAGTGCTGTTGTGATGGGAGAGACCGCTGCAGCACGAACATTTGTGTAGGTGGATTTCCAAATGGTTATGACAATCCATTCCTGATAGGACAACTGAAAATAGCTTGACTGTACAATTAAAAATCCAATTATGCTCTGGGCATGGGAAACATAAAAAGCCTCTTCCCCTTCCTTTGCTGTTTTTAAAGATTTAAATATCCCTTACATGTCTGGAAATTGCTAATATCTAGTCGGCAATGCACAGAGACATGAAAAGCAGCACAGTTTCAGGTGGTGCCTTATCCCTCATGTACATGCACATACTGGGTACAGTGATGCTGTCCTCCTCACAGGGCTGTAGGAGAAAGTCACCTCTGTCCTGAGGTTCCTGGAGCTGCTGCTCTACTGGCTCAGTGCCTCCACACTATGGAGGCTGGCTAGCTTGAGAAACACTGTCAACAAACATGGATCTGCTCAACAGCAAAAAAGGGATGAGCAGGGAATGTTAATAGGGATTGTGGTGCCACTTCTTGCAAGAAATAAAATCTGAAAGCTTGTGTTGTTTGTAAAACTTTGTTTCAGAGAAATGCTTTGACAACAGCCTCTACGAATCCTTTGATGTGGGCATGAGCTGGTCAAGAGTCCAACAAGGAGTAGTGGAGCAGTGCACGTGTGTGAACGGCCAGATCGAGTGTGAGCCTGTGGAACACAAAAGTAAGGCTCTGTTTTGTACCACAGCTGTAGGTCTGCATGGAGTGGGGATAAAGGTCAGTGAGGGTATCAAAGCCTGAGTGGTGTTACACACCCTAATGTTACCCTTGCAGCTCATGTACCCTCTCTAAAACACAATATTTTAGCTTTCCTTTCCAAGAGTGAGCAGTTATACTGACCCAGGAAATCCCTTCAACGTGTCCGTCCTTATTTGAGGGAGCAACTATTTGCATTATGATGAATTTTAGGGACCCACCTCAGTGTTTTCCTTGAGAGGGGTGAAACCCTGATCTGCAGCATGTAAGAATATACAACAGGTCATGTAGAAGAAGCGGTAAATTTTTTTCTCCTGCGCACCAACAGTCACTTCATATTGCTGTTTCACCTCTGTGTTTCTTCCCAAGCCCATCCCATTCTTAAACTGCCAGCATGTAAATTTCACCTGCCTCCAAGATCCCATAAGGCCTGCATTGACCCCAGAGCCCCCATGATTTTTGGCCCATTCCTGGCAGGGGTGACGCTTACATTATGAAGCCTCCTCCTTGTTTAGGGGCTGCCAGGAGCCCAACACCCTGGCCAGCCAGCACAGGATATGCACTTTGGGATGTCACCCATCAGAAGAAGCCAGCACAGCACCTTTCATTTGGAGGAGAGATGTTGGGAGGCAAATTATGAACCTCACCTATGCAGGCGCTCTGGTATGGCTATTCTGTTACTCAGTCTGGCTAACTTTTACCCTGCCCAGATTCACAAGTAAGTTACAGCAAAAATAAATTTCATAAAAGCCTTTCGAAATATGTAGGTGCTTTTTTCCCCCCCACTTAAGTATGGAGAGTCAGTGGCTTTCTATGACATTGAGAGTCCATGTGAGAGGTGGGAAATTTGATAGCACTTAATACTTCCCAATTACAGATCTTAAATATTTAACTGAGCTCCCTACTCGATGTGTTATTTTAAATTCTAATAGACTTCAGTGGCAAGCATGGAATTGGCAGAACCCTCCTTAGAGAAAGAAATGTTAATACCATTACCACTAGTAATAATAACCACCCCCATTTTACCTATTGTTCATTGAAAATATCTTTCAATAGCTGACATTATCCAATAGCAGTGAAAACAATGAGACAGACCTTAGTGGGCAGAAATCAGTCGAGTTTCCTTTTCTTCAATTTATCACAAGTGTAGGTCTAATATAAGCAAAAAAAGATAAACTGGCCCCAAATGCATATGCACAAGGAGATGCTCTAGAGTAAGTTAAAATGGACTGATTCTCTAGAATAATTTGTACCTTTGGTTTGATCTTTGGTTGTGTTTTCTTGTAGGTTGTGTTCATAATCCTTGCATGAATGGTGGAGAGTGCAAGATGCTTACCTCCACTGGGAAAATAGTATGTGACTGCAAAGAAAATTATGCAGGGAAGTATTGCAATATTGGTAAGTATAACAACCTACAGGCAGACAGAATTCGGAGTTTTCATCTGGGTGTAAGGCTGCTGGGTTTGGCTCTGTTGTATTCTGCATTTGAGGACGTTTTTCGTAACAACTGAAAAGTCACACAGAACAAGGGTTTAATGTGTTTCTCCAGTGTAAAAGATAACACACACTTCACCACTGAGACTCTGGTTCTAAAAATATTTTTTCATGCCCTTCACTTGATAGAAAATCAAACACAGAAATTTTAATCCAATTACACATGCCTATAAATTAAGTGCATGCTTCCATTTTGCAGAATCAGTCACAGAGTTGTACTCTAGAGCTGTTGCCACCCTACAGATCCAGACATCCCCTCATAAAGCAGGGATGTATGTGTGACAAAATCTAGCAGCCAATCTTTGGTGGCACTAAATGACTGTGGGACAAAGAAAATGCTCACCCTTGGGGTTACCTTAGACTTTAAGTTAAAAGCACATTTAGCCCACTACAGGTTGTACGAAACCCTTTCCTTTCTCTGGTGGGTCAGGGTAGAGAAATCTGCTTTTTGGTATCTGTGTATCAGTCCTGTTTTGCATTTTAGATGCTACATAGTTTTGATACAACTTTCCTCCAGACGACTTAATGTTTATCCCTGCAGGGCTTAAATCTGCTTGCAAAGCTTGTCTGCACACTATAACTGTCAGTTATTCCAGTGGCTACTTTTTAAATAATTGCATGTTTTAGGCATAAATTTTAATAGACCTTCAATCACACCACCCTGTGACCCCATCAGTTCACTGGCTGTATCTTTCTGAGTGCATAAATCCCATGGCTCATCAAAACTGAGGACATGACTCCCAGTAGCTCTGGTGGGCACTTCCTAAATCTGAATGGGCGGTGGGGTAAAAAAAACTGTTGATGAACACTGCAATTTATGCCTGGCATTCTTTTTGTTACTCTGATAGTTAACAAATGGCGTCGCCAACTTTTCTAGCTGGAGGAAAAAAAAATCCATTTGGGAGATCAGCAGTACAGATGGAATAGCAAATAGCAGGAGGGAATGGGTAAATTGGACAGTGTATGAGCTGGTCCTGAAGGTTCATTCACCACGTACCTGATGAACCATGTGAAATGGGTTTGTGACTCTTCTAAGTCCTTCATAAGGAGTGCTATTTTAGCTCAGCTGTTCTGCCCTTTAGTTACCCCAGGGAGATTGCCCCAGGCTTTAGGAATGCTGCTGCAGGGGTCTGGGTGAGGGGCTGCACAGCACACGTGTGACCTGGAGCTCGGGGCAGGGCTGCACTCTGCTGATCGTCACATTAAACTGCTTTTCCAATTCCTGTTTTATTATCAGCTTCCCCTGCCCGAAGCAGCAATGGTGGACAGAGACATCCACCCAGCAGGGCCTGGATCATGATTACCAGGATGGCAGTGTTACAGCTGTCATACCGGTTTCTGTCTGACTAGCTCAGAACAAGAAATAAGCAGGTGCTCTTTGATTACTCGAAAATAATAAAACAAACATTTGGTTTGCTAAACAAGTGGCTTTGGATGCTTACAGTCCATCTGCGTTCAGCTGCCTAACACCCCTAAACGGAATGGGAACTGAAGGATTGTGTTTATGTGTCAGGGCCTTGAAAAGAGTCTTAATAAAGAAAAAACTCTGTCAAGATTTTGTCATTCTAAATTAATGCAAATAAATGAATCTTCAGGTCTAAAGACCTGGTAGTATCACCACAGTAGGGCAACGGCATTCTGGTGAAAGTGCTACGAGCTCTGAGCACTCAGAAATGATTTTAAAATATTTGTTGGATTAATTTGTTCTTTGACCCTTCATTTTGATGCAGTGAACAGAAATGTTTTTTTTCCTTTTTTCCTTTTTACTGTCTTGTATAGTTTCCCTTGTCTAACAGGATGTACTTGTGAGGTTACCCTTTAGTCAGAATAGCTGGTGGCCACAATGCTTGATTCAGAGAAAGTGTTACAGTATTTCCTCTCCAAAGTGTACTTTATTCTGACTTATCAGTTAAAGAGGTACCCTTAAAGCCAAGCTGTGATGCAAAAATGTCTAAGATTTTTTTTTTTTAGCAGAAATCAATCAATTTAATAAACAGGAAGTCTCCCAGACTGTTATTGAACCGAAACGTGTTTGAGGTATCTTTGATGTCTTCTGCCCATGACTTACACAAAGAATAACCAGCCTTCATATGTGTCTAATGGAAAACCTGCAAATTTATCTTAAAATTAAACTCAACAAATATTAAATGAAGTACCATCCTTCATCCATCAGATCACAAGCCTAAGTACTACTGTGACACAAGTATTGGTACAGTAGACTGAGAAGCAAAGCCAGCAGGAAAGTACTGAGAAACACTTCTCTTGGTTGAGGACTTACCTAGCAGATGCTTGGACCATGATATCTGTCAGACCCTTACCTGTTTTCCATGAATTTGTCTAAACTCTTTAGTATTCCTTCATGCTTTTCCCTTTCACAGCATTCCATGTTAAGAAGTTCCAGAATCTAAATAGATGTGATGAAAAGAAGTATTTTCTATTGTTAACAAAAAACCTACTGCCTGGTAATTTTATTCTTCCCCTTTGAACAGTGAGTAACAGAATAATCATAACTTTTGTGATTTTAAAGATACCTATTTATCTGTCCATTACTTTTTGGACTACAGTGTCCCTGTCAGTACTCAAAACTCATCTTTCGTCTTAAAATTCTCTTGCAAACAATCACTATAAATGGGTGTGTATATAGGTGTGTATATATATATATATATTTCTAGGCCATTATCATAAATGACCATATAGCTACTGGAAAATCATGAGCTGACTTTAAAAAAAAAAAAAAAAAGGTGATAAAAGTAACAGAGGAGATATCCATAACAAAGGAGATTGATATACAAAAGACAGTTTCTAATATAGATTTCTATTCTTTGTGGTAATACATTATTTTCTTTTTAAAGAAGAAAATTTCAGTACTAAAGAAAGAACTGCCATTTAAAAACATGTTCTGAGGTGGTTTATATGCATAGGATTTCAGTGAAGTTCAATTTTGAAGGAAATTAGATACATCACCAACAAATCTCTCCCCAAACAGATGCTGTTTAAAATTGTTCAAGGACCCATGTTTAATTAGGTTCAATTAATAATAATTGCTCTTAAATATGCACCTATTTTCAGAAATAAGGATTTTGTGCTAAAAGAGTAGCTGCATTCTCTTTGGAAACAGCTCTTGCTGAGACAGCTCTGAATCCAGGCTCTAGGTGAAAATTCAGAATCAATTGTCCAATTATGAGTAGCAATGGTTGTCTCACTGAACACAGAAAGTTATCAAAAGGGCCCAAATCCATCCACTTTAGCAGTGGTAAATGTGGGCAAGAAGTGAAACCTGAGAAAGGTGTGAGTGGAATATTTCATCTCTAGCCCAGGTTGGCATAGGGAATGGAGAGAGAATTTATTTGTTAGATAATTACCTTTGAAAATACTTAGCTTCACTGGAGGTGATAACTGATGACAAACAGTTTTAAAGATGTAATTGTAAAATTACTTTGACATTTTATGTTTCTTTGAACAAATAGGAGCCATGGTGGAGATGCTGGATGAATGCAAAGGGATACAGAGCTAAAGACAGAGGAGGAGTTATCTGGCCAGGGGACAGATAATTCATTGTAATATGCATTTATGGAGAAGTTAAAGAGGGTTAAAGAGTAAAGGAAGGAGATGTAGAATTTTTTTATCGGGGTGTTAGTGCCTTTAGGTTTGTGTGGCTGAAACCCCACCATTGCATTCCTACTTTTGCTTTAGTTGATAATACGTGAATGGAAATTAATACACATTTTTCCAGATTTCCATGTAAAAGCACTTCCCTTCTCTTACCACTGCTTTGTTACAGTTGGTTGCTTGAAAATTTGGGGTACTTATTTATATTTTAAATTTATTCTTGATTTATCTTATTTATTCTTTATTTATATTCTGATATGTTAGTGGGGTATTTTTATTCTGTTTACTTAGTCACCAAGTCTTTTCCTGAAGCATTTGCTCACTGTGCTTGTGGGTTGCACTAGGTTTGAGCATCTTGGGAGCAGTGCACAGAGGATTATGATTTGAGTTTTCTTTGGATTAAGGTTTAGGTAGCCACAATGGTTTTGGTAATATCTTGGTCATGACAAAATTTGAAGTTGGTGAAGGTATTTTTGAAAACTCTGCTTTGTAGTGTTTTGGGTATTTTCCTCATTAGGCTATGGATAATGGAATTAGATGGGTACCATATCTTTAAAGAAAACATGAGTTGGAATGCTAATTGTGGAAAGCTTCTGGTTATGTAAGGAGATGTGGTGTATGTCAAAAGTAGGCTGAGGATTTTCAGAAAAGGAAGATGACAGAAGAGCTGAATATATAATTACATACAGGAAAAAAAAGTCTTGGCCACATCTTTGAGGGTTAAACTGGGGGAGTTTGAGGTAATAGAATTAGCAAAAATGACAGCAAACCCACCTTTTTAGTGGTTCTTTTACTGAAATAGTGTGATGGCAGTTTTCTACTAAAAAAGCTACTTTAGTAAAGGAAATTCAGCTCTGGAGGCTGGAAGGAAACTTTTAAATCTCTCTTTTTTTTTTTTTTTTTTCTGAAAAAGACAGAACATAATGAATTTTAACTTTCTGGTTTATATTTACCCTGTACTAGAATGCTTTTGGATTAATGTTTATTATTTACTTTCTAGAAACACAGGGGGAAACAGAGTGAAGTGTAATAAAAAAGGTCATTTGGCTGACAGTGATAAATGGGCATTTAACTGGTTAGTCAGTCCCCCACTGAACTTGAACAAGTAGGTCTGTATGAAAGACTTGAAAAGGATTTCTAAGTGGGGCTGAGAAGATGCTTGTTGCTTGCATGTATGAAGTGCTGGGCTTAGTAATGAAACGCGGCTAAAAAAGAATAAAGCCATTATTTCTCCACAGTTGTGGAAAAATAGATGGAACAGCAGATAAAAAAAGCAACATTATGAATTAATATGGCTGGAGAGGTGATTATGTTATTTACACAAGACAAGTTTTTTAGGTCACCATGGAATTTGAATGAGGAGAAGGCATGGGTTAATAACGCAAGGATAATGAAGAGAAAGCCTAGAGCACCACCGCAGAAATAGTAATGGTGGGTTGGATTTTTATCAGATTTTGAATTATTAAAAAACCATTTCTACAATGCTGGAGTTACATGGATAAAAACTATGCCCAGTGGACTGTTGCTGCAATGATCAGTGGTAGGAGGCATTGGAAGATGAAGAAATGGGTGAGCATGGCATTGTTCACTAAGTCCCCACCTCTGATTCTTTGCACTGAGACTGTGCCACTCTAGGGGATGGTGAACAGGAAGCCAGAGACAGCTGCGGCTTTGCAAAACAACCATTCCATGTCATTTATGGAGGTGGGAAATGTGAGCAATGATAGACAGGCTCTTCCTATCTCACAGCCTTCCTTATAATTTTAGGACCATAATAAAGCTTTTGGCTAATATAGGGAAAAACAAAAATGAAGAAGGAAGTACTGTTTGCATGGAGGTTATGGATTGGTAATTTATGTTTGACACCTTGGCAAATGTGGGCTAGAGAGGAGAGCTAATGAGCTATGCTGGTAGCAGCGTGGCATACAGCAAGGACTGCCTCTGTAAGGATTGAGAGATAAGACAGGTACCAAAGAAGAGGAAAAAATTTCTCCAGTCAGAGACAGGAGTAGGTTCAAGATCCACAGATGACTCCTTTATTTTCACACAGACATGTATTTTCCAGATGCTGCTGGGCACTAAGCTTTCTGTGGTTTGCTCTGTATTCCTACAGTGTTGCCTTTTTAGAAGACAGGTCTTTGTTGTAATCCTAGTATAAACTAATATGATTAATATTTGGAGCTGCTAATACAAAGCAGCTGCTTAGGCCTCACTCTGGTGAGAGTGCCTGACTTGGCAGCAGTGTTACTGGGTGCTGGTTAATTGAAAGCCATTAGGGTGTTTTTAATGCAATTTTTTATTTATTTGAGATGTGACAGTGGTTTCAGTTCCTTATGTTTTATAGAGGGTGCATCTTCTCCTGAAGTGCGAGGGGACTGGCCTCTCTTGATGCATGCAATCTGTTGTCCTGTATAATTGTCAGGAAGGTGTTGAAGGGAAGATGCAGAAGATGTGATGCAGCTCATCCTTGGATTACTGTATTGTTTGTTTCTCCCATGTCCTGCTTTCTCCTCTCAGCCCACTCTGGATGCTTGGGGGGCTCAAGAGACCCCCACCTCTCATTACAGTCTCTCTACAGAGCAGCTGCTCATCTGCCGACCATCATTAACTGCTACACAGTCTGCTCCTTTTCATGCCCAGAGAGTTATTTTGGCTCACACTCAGGACCTACAGGTATATTCAAAAGAATGAAAGCTTTCACTATGAATTAGGCACTCAGATATTCTTGAAAATCTTGGATGGCAATCTGTGCAACTGTCGAAGTAATATAGCACTGATATTGGCTTGGTGTTGCCAGAATTTCTTTCCCCTAGCTCTTGACAACCTATTTCCTAAATACATGGCTTCTATTAGCTTTATATACCTACCTATTGGATTGCATTTATGACTCTGTAAATCATAACTATTGTACTAGAATTGAAGATAATAAATAGAAAAATGAAATGGGAAAAAGAGCTAGTCCTTCCTTTTATCTAGGATATTGCTTTTCTAAGCGATAAGAAAATACTGGCAGAGTATATAGATTTCTGGATTTAAACTTTTATATTAAAGAATTGAACTTATTCAGAAGGTAGCTTTGTACATTAGCTTTTATAACAGATATAAATCTCTTCAATTCTACCTCACATGATCTAAGCATTGGCAAATATGAGGGTACAAAGACACTTTGAAGAAGAAACCTATTAAAAAATAAGTTTAGTTTCAGTAAATGCAGTGTTGGGATGTAACTCAAAAAAAGAGATTTTTTGAGCATGTAAATCACTTTTCTTTTCCCCCCACAGTCTTAAATCCGTCCTTGTTTTACATGGTAATTTTCTGTTAGATTTATTGATTACAAAAATATGCCAATTTTTCCACCTTTCTGCCTAGCTCTTAGCTCACACAGGTTGTTTGTATCATGATCAGGCTGGAGTTTCAGCAGGGATTCACTCCCTGCTGAATGTTAGGTGCTGTCAGTCCAGAGGTTTTACTGCTATTCAACAAACCAGAAAGTGGCAGAATTATTTGAATGAATTATTTGTTATATACATGTGTAATCTGCTGTTCATGACCCCAAACAGAAATATTGAAATCCAGGTAAATATTATAACATTATGATTGAATTATATTGAAATATAGATACATAGGTCCCCTTATATTTCACTCGTGGCATGTGTTCATTAATTTCTAAACTCTGAAAGCCACAGTGGGTGCTGTTACTCCTCACATTCACAGACAGGCAGGAAAATATGAAGCAATTTGCTTCAAGGCAGGAACAGTCCAGTCCCGGTGCTGCTGCCATGCAATCCTCTGTCCCATGTCATCAGACTTCACATTCTCACCATTAAAGAGTGAAAAAAATGACAACTGGTTTCTTCAGTGGAGTCTGGTGCCCACTCAGGCACCTTCCTGGATATTTACAGATTTTCAGTGGCATAGGGACACACTGGAAGATAAGTCAAATCTTCCATTGGAAGCAGTACCAGGTTCATGTGGATGTCTTTCAAAGCTCTCTTCATGGCGTTTGTTTCATTTAGCACAGAAATATTTGCCTTACTGCTTTCAGAACACCTGGCAGAGCGTGTGTGTCTTCGTGTGCTGTGTTTCAGTGCATCATTTGATGAAATGAGATGCCTGTAAGAGCAATCTCCACGACTACTGGAGATTCCCTTCTCTCATGCATTTATTGCCAGCCCAGAGCAGTGGTCGGCTGCCTGTGCAGCAGGGGAAGTGCAGCCCCCTGAGATCGAAGGTTTTCACACCTTTCATCTCCGAGGCCATCTCACAGCTACCTTGAAAAGGAGATCAGGGAACTTCTGGCTGAATGAAGAAAAGACAAACCCTTCTGCGGGCATCCGATGAGTCTGAATGCATCTAGAAAGGAAATTTGGTTTATACCCTTGAAAGGGGGGCTTGAAGAGCAGCGCATCCTGTAATGCTGAGACCACGTAAGCAACAAATTAATGAGGAGGCATAAAATGTCCTTGTTCATTGCTGTTCATCTTTAGGAAACAGCATGAAGCTGAGTCAGGGGAAGCTTAGGTTGGATATGTCCTTTTCCTCTTCCCCCCTCTCTGTTCCTGCCATCAGCTTATATAGAGCAATACAAAAAAATTAATCTAACATTGTATTTATTAAAAGCATTACATGTTGGTTGGGGATAAATCAAAGCATTGCTGAATGAAAGGGTTACTTTAAACCATCCTGTCCCAGAATCAGAATCATTGGTGGAAAAATATATTTTTTATAAATGGAATTGAACAACTTATGTGTATCTGGAAAAAAAAAATACATTCAAAGCTCAAAAACATCAAGAAAATTGATGGTGAAGTGTTTTGGGGAAAAGAAAATGTGAAAGATTCATGGTTTTCTGCAGAGAGACTTTCAAAAGAAACTCCTAAAAATGTTCAGGTATGTAAATACAGGACTTGAAAAAAGATCTGGAGACAAAAGTCTTGTGAAACGCTTTCAGGAAGTTGGCAATTATAACTGGTTGGATAACTGCTCTTTCAGGTTGCTGTTAATTTTAAGACCAAAAACTGTTTTGTTGGAAAAGGCAAAGATCTGTTGTGACTTGCTTATAAAATAAAATCTTAACACATGTGGAATGTTTTACATGAACTATTGAAATACTTTGGATTTAAAACATAAAATACAACAAGAAATTATTTCTAATTTTAAATTTTAATGATATTTTTTTTTCTGAAAAGAAGCGAACAGGGGTGATAATGGCATAGGACTGCAGAGTAAGTTGAATCTGCGTTTGCATCAAAACTTTCATAATCTGAAAGTTTAGGCCATTTCTACTTTTAGCAGGGATTGGTGGTAGCACAGGAAGTGAATGAAAAATAAAACACATATTACATCCTCCATGAATTTCTTCCACATAAGAAAATAAATATATTTCAGAGCTATGAGACTTTGTGGAAGCTGTGGATTTGGGACTGAACAACTCCCAGTCAGAGCAATCCATTAAGAACTGCTGAAAGCAGACCACCTACACACTGTTTCTGACAAAGAGGGGAAAAGAGAGTTTTTTAGTGCTGTAACAGTTAAAAAAAAAAGAATTAGAGGCAAAAGATCTGTATGACTGCAATAATTGCAGAGATATTTTTTAAAACTGTTTTTCCTGAATTATAGGTGATAAAATGTATAAAGCTCTGCAGATACTTCTCATGGCCTTGGTGGGTACCACGGTGTTGCTGCCAACCAGTCAGGTAAAGGTTTCTGGAGTGGAGCACAGACCAGTGGAAGCTATCAATGAAACAACTGTTTCACCTCAGAAGCCTCTCCACAAGATAGCAGATTCACTCAAGTTATGCCTGTGTCCAAAATACTCCTTATAAAACCAAAAAGAAACAAAAAAACTTCTTGAGAGATATTACTGTTCCCCTCAACAAGTGCAAGATGTAATATAAGCTTCTCAGCTACAGAAGGAGAACGTGAGGGATGATTTAGAAAGAAGCCAAAATTCTTCCAGTTAAAATATGCTGGCAGCTTTAGCAACGACTGGCAGACCTGATGAAACAGAGATACATTGGATTTTAAGCCTGACAAGGATAAGCACAACTTGTAAACACCATCTGCAAGATGTCTAAACCATTGGTATTGCAGAATATGGCCCTGGGTCCGTACAGAAATACAATCTCTTGTTTCGTTCTCATAAAAGTAGTCACTCTAAATTGTTTCTGAATGCAATAAATGCAGTACAAATAAACACAGCACCTGGCACTTCCCTTCATAAATGGGGAAAAAAAATTAGCATACAGCATGATTGTGGTATTTTCATGACAATGTTTCAGGCAAACAAAGCAGTGTGACTTGCAACTTGCTCAAAAAATAAACGGCAGGTTTGCAAAGACATGGTTACTCTTCGCTAATAATACAAATGATAGACAAATTCTTTTCTGTGAGATTATGGTTAGATCGACCTAAATTATGGCTGTTAAAATATGAGTTTGATTTAATGTTATATTCATAGTCACTGTGTAAAGGGAATTTGGTTTAGGTTGTGTGTGGGAGAAAATGTGGTCTCAGCATGTCAGAAGTGTCTGCCAGGCCAAGCTAGAAATTTGGTTTAGCTAAGTGTTTGTATGCTAACTAATGTTCTTCCACCAAACTTCTTGACCTCCAACTCCCAAATTTATGCCATATGCTTGCTTGTGGTTTTGAGGTCTGTCACTATACTGATGACCTGGCAGGGTAATTAACAGCAGAAGTTCAGTACTGTGGTTCATTATTTCAGTCCTGGTAATGTGCCCTGGTTCACGTCACCTTATTCTGTCAAAGTAAACAGATCTTGGGCAATAGCTGTCTGCACTGTGTGGTGTAATGGATCATCCTCAGGGGGTGTTTTTCAACAGTTGGTCAATGATGTTATATCTTTAAGTATGCCTATAAGTTTAGAAGAAGATTCCACCAGTCTTGTGACATGTCAAGGACATGTGAGGTTGACACGGCTGGGATAAGAAACGCTCCGAGGCTCGGTCACAATTAATCCTCTTTGTGCATTAGACGGTTTTGTGTTTCCTTTGGGATACTCTTAGCTGTGTTTTGAGGTGTAGGCTTTCTGCTCAGTGTAGCTATTTGTACACAAATGCATCCCCATATGTTTTTCAGCCATAATGTTGGTATGTGCTGTTGATAGATCTTGGCAGCTGAGTATACAGGTCATAGAATATGTATGTGTCAGACCTATCTGAAGAAATAGCGCATCTGCAGGTGGGCTTCGAATAAGAAAATTCAACTTACTGGTTAGAATTTTGCAAAATTGATGTATCTGCAACATGTAGCTACATATTTGTAATGTACATGAGCATAATGTGTATATATATGTATATATATGGGTACATATGAGGACATTAAAAGAAGTATTTTCAAAAATCAGACCTTTGAGGCACTTGCAGGGCAGGATTATTTTCAGTACTATATCTCTGTTTTGAGCGGGTTGCCTTAAGCACCCTATTTTTTCAGTGGAGATTCAGTCAATGTGTATGGGGTCCACCTCATCCCAAAAAAGTTACCTCAAAAAGGCTGGATCGGTTTGGCACTAAAAATCTCTGTTTCTCCTAATTAACTAAAAAGGGAGCCTCCGGAGATGAGCTCAGTTGTGTCTAAAATTAGACCAGAGGAATCCCAACCATATTGCTGACTTTGCTGCAGATTGCTGACTGAAATCTTCCATACACAGTACAGATTTTAGGCCTAATTTTCTGCCATTCTGCCTCTTGAGTAGTTACTTGCTCCTGTGTAAAATGAGGTTAACTTACCACTAATTTTAAGCAGAGGTTTTAACTTCTTGCGTTCCTTTTTTCTTTAGTAAAAAAGAAAAATCTTGTTTGCTGCATTCAGGTCCTGCGCAAGGTGAAAGGCACTACAGGGTTGGGCCCTCTGGCTCTCATTTGGGACCTCAGCTGTGAAGTGAGTATTTAACATGCAATTAGCATTGATTCCTGACCAGTCTCTTCCTCTGCCAGTCCCGAGCCAACGGTGCTACATCGGCAATGGCACAGACTACAGAGGCACAGCCAAGACAACCCTTTCTGGAGACAGCTGCTTGCCTTGGAATTCAGACCTGCTTTACCAAGAGCTTCATGTTGACAGCATTGGGAAAGCAGTGCAGCTTGGCCTGGGGCCGTTCCCTTACTGCAGGTGAGGAAAGTTCTTGCTTGTCCTGTGTTTGTACATCCAGAGATGGATGTGCAGGAAAGTTCTTGCTTGTCCTGTGTCTGTATATCCGGAGATGGATGTGCTGTGGAAATAAGAAGGGTCAGGCGTCTCAAAGCAGGTGTTACCCGGTAGGGTCGCATTTCCTACACCCAGAAAGTGTTTTCCATATAGGGAAAAGTTTAAGACTCACCCCTTAAGGTAAAGAACCCAGAAACTTCAATACCATCCTAGCAGTAATTGGCTCAGGGCCAAGAGACAAGCACCTATTGGACCTTGTCACCATTCTTCAAACCCTATATTTCCCTTGGCTGCAAGCCAAATTGTCCCTCCTAGAACATTCAGTATTTAGGAAGGAGCACTAAGGAAGTAAGAGGGCTTTTTGGAGTGTTCTAGCAAGGTGTCAGAGGTTTCTCAGACACCTGTGTGCGGCTCATCATTTGTTTTATGTAACTTTTGTTATTTTGTTATTTTTACTTACTAAACCTGTTGCTTTACAAAACACCTCTGAAGAGCAGTCTCGCTGAAATTAATTTTAGCCACTTCTCTGCAAAGGCTGGACCCTCAGAGGTTGATACATTAGCAGGTAGTTTATAAGACTCTGACCACGTGTTAACTCGTATCATTACCTCTGTCTCAGAAAAGCTAGACTGACCTTAGTAATCAGTCAGCCTGACAAAAGGGATTGTACAGAAGACAGGTTCTGGCAGATGGGCTCAATCAATAGCTGGGTCTGCTGAGAGAAGCTCAGACACAAAATAATGTTGGAAATTCCAGGTCCTTTTTTTCCCCTGGGTAATGTTTTTTTTTTTTTTTTCAAATGAGTCCATAATGCAAAGCTTTTGACATTGTTCATTATTGCTTATCCAAAAGGAGAAATCAATGCAGTAGCTAAATTGAAATGGCTAATTTTATTTGTTGTTCTTTGCTTGTGAAAGGCACACCATAAAGAAATATTTTCAAAAGAAAAAAGTTATTAAAAATGAAAAATCAAAGCATTATATTTAAATAACGTTGAAATGGGATGTCAAATTTATTTTTTGGATTTCTTAGAAAGAAAAACTATTGCCAAACAAGATTTCACAGTGTTTCAATTTTGATTCCACCACATAGTGATAAACTACATTTCTGCTGAAGTTTTCTGTTAAGCTATAATGAAAATAGCTTGTGCTGTGTAGGTTTGTGCTTTCTCCTCAGTCACCTTATGTTCCCCCTGTTTCTGAGGTCTCCATGAGCTCAGTGGATATCCACAAAAAAAGGAAATGTTTCTATTTAGAGAGAACATTTCTTATCCTGGAGACGAGCAAATGCCAAACCCACCAACCTGTAGATGGTTCTGCATAAATTACTGGTGGATGCATAAGATTTTGTTTATTTGCTTGATTGCTTATTTTTTTTGTGTGTGTTTTGTTGTTTTTTTTTTTTTTTTTAATGGAACTTAGACCAGTAGCTCAGGAAACTCATAATGTACTGCACTTCCTAATTTGTTTGGTGATAAAAAGCATGCACACATGGTGAAAGTAGCTCTTCTCTATATAACACAAACAATAAACGATTCCTACCCCCTCCTTTAAACCCTCCCACTCTGATTTCCAGGGCTTGGTCCTCATGTGAACACTTCAGTATTTGATTTATGGTGTCCGTGGCAATTTATCTAGCACGTATTTTGTGCTTTGATAAAAGTTGAGCCCTTTGATTTACATTATTTATGCCCAATATTCACTTTCAGATTTGAAATGCAGAGAACAAAATGGTGTAGGAGCTGATGTGTTCATGTTCTGTAGAGCTGAGAAAAAAGCTTTTCACTTTTTTTGTCAGCTTGTTACAATTTCTGGGGATATCTCTGCTGTACTATATAATCCTGCAGATATCTTCTTCTTCAAATAGTCTAATTTAGAAACATTGTTGGCGGAAGATGACTCAACCTCTGTTGCTTCTTCAGTTCTGAGAATTTGAAAGTGCTCTAATCTTTTTCTGAAGAGCAGTCAGATTGAAAAAGGAAAAAAATAATAGAAGAACCTTACAATAACAGATAGTGCTTGTGATAAATCCAACTGAAATTAGAATTACTGCTTATCTGGAGCTCTGAATTACCTTTTCTATTTTTCTTGGTCTAATAAAGATCTTTCTGGGTCTTCAAAGTCTCCCTATATTCATGGAAGTGTAAACTGGGCAGATTTCTGGTTGCTTATAAAGCACTGAAAAAGACAGGCTGTACCACAGAGAAACACTAAAGGAATCAGCCCAAAATCTGTTTAACACCAAGATAACAAAGGGCTAAACGATTTCCATTACTCTTTTTTTTTTTTTCCAACCTTCTTGAGGAATATAATATTTTCTTGAAATAGTCTTTCATTTCCTCAGACTCTCCAGGGAATGTGAACCTGATATTTGCAAATTCATTTTTGCTAGCTATTCTTTTTATGGATTTTCTATGATTCTACCTGTGTTGGAATCTCCTTGCCTAAAAAATAACCTTAAACAGGAATCTCTCCCATGGGATTTAGTTCTGAAAATAGCTGAGCTGATACCTGTGAAAGCACTTCAGTGTGGGCTGTAGTTAAACGCTGTGAACGTGCTCATGCATCCAAATACTTGTAGGCAAGTTTTACAGGTGTTCAGCTGTGTCTGTATTTCAGGTCTTAGAGAACCTTAGTCCTGGTTAGTTTTAAGATGAAGAATTATATTGCAAGGCTGCTCACCCTTGTAGGTGAGCGCTTTGCCAGCACCTTGTCAGATGGCTCAAAATCTGAGAGTCCTGTCAGTGCTCTGCATGGGTGGTTCACTGTGGTTCACTGTGGTTCATGCTTGTAATTCCCTTTTCCCCTGAATTAACTAGAAATCCAGACGATGATGATAAGCCCTGGTGTTACATCATGAAGGACAACAGTTTGTCTTGGGCGTATTGTGACATTCCATCTTGTGGTATGTAAAGGCTTCCTTAAAATCCATGTTATGAATGAATGAAGATTTATTGATACTACAATGAGGTTTCACTGTATAATTTTGAAAGTTCTACTGTTCCCAGGAGTGTTGAATATTTTACTGTTTTCAGTAAACAATGGGTTTCTTTTGCATTTTTTGGAGTTGTGATACAATTTGTGATTATTGTCCTGAAACAGCGGCAGTGTCATACTACTGTTTTGGTCACAATCATGCCTATATCCCCAAATTTTCTGCTAGAACACGCAAGATACTAGAAATGACTGATGCTTTGGTAAAAATTGTCATCACCCTGGGAATTACAGGCCCAGAAAAGGGAGTGGGCCTCTGTGAGCAATGAGAGGTCTACATCCTGAAGATGTATAAAACATGGTGTTTAATTCCAAAACGTAAAAATTCTGGTAGTCTGATGCCATATCCCTTTTTATCTCAGCAAGCAGAGAAAGGAGGCCACTAGTACCTGAAAAAGTAGATACTTCTGCAAGTACCAGAAGACCGTGTGGGAGAAGACATAAAAAAAGAAGTTTTGTGAGACCTAGGATTGTTGGGGGATCTTCATCTCTGCCTGGATCTCACCCCTGGACAGCAGCTATATACATTGGAGAGAGTTTCTGCGGTGGAAGCCTGGTTCAGACCTGCTGGGTTGTGTCAGCAGCACACTGCTTTGCTAACAGGTAAACTCACCCCTTAGTGTGACTGTGAGTCCTCACAACAAACCTGAACTGAAACAAGAGAGAAGATGAGATTATAAAAGACCAATGTGTCAAAAGGAATTTCAGGCAATTCGAATACCGTTCGTGATCTAAAAAATGGCTTGGACTACTATAATCTCATAAGCCCTTATCTTGTTCCTTAAGGAGTCTCAGAGAATCTAAACACCCTGACTAAAGGAATAAGGTAGGGTGAAGCAGCACATAGAACGGGGCACTGCATGTGCAGGAATCTGCAGGGGAATAGAAGTATCTGTCTTGTTCTTGGTTACCTTTCTGAATGTTTATGCCTGTTTTGAGATACAACAGAGATGACTATGCTCACTGCTGTGTTTTGTTCAGAAAGGCTGAGACAGCCAAGCAATGATTTATTGGAGACGATAAATTACTGTTGGTTGACACAAATAGAGTGGGCTGAGCTTTACAAAAAGCCACATGGAAGAACTGAACTGTCAAACTTTTGAAGCTGATTTTCTTGAGAGATGTTTTTTCTCTCCTGTGGGACACTGGAGAAAATATTGATTATAGGATGCTCTTACTTTATTATAAACACTTAATTTTCTACAAATGTTCAACACTTTCCCTGATTTCAGTTTGATCACATTGAAGGGAAAAGTATTACATCATTTGATACCCATTGTTCCTTTGCATAGTAAAGAAGCCAAGAGAAACAGAAAGCCTTTTGCCAGAATATAGACACTGATAGCTTGTAGAGCTAATAATACCACTGTGAATGCTGTACTGAAGCATTTGGAGCTTAAGCCACAATGCATTTGTTTTTCAAATGTTGTGAAATAGCTACTAACTTTGGCAGCTGTTCAGGACATTTCCACCCACTTCCAGCTGGTCGTTTGGTACGTACAGATTTTCCATAATTGCTGCATTGTAATTTGCACTCTTCTGTTTGTTTAGTACCTCTGATAGTCACAATTCCAACTGTTTTCCACTAGGCGACAATAGATACCTGTGCAGCTCAAATATTTCTTTTTTCTTTTCTGTAATCCTTCCTGTTTTACCTCTTTTCCTGAATGAACCATCTGTAAGTCCTAGTAGAACCATTCAGTGCTTCTAAAATTATTCTAAATACTGTTCCAGAAAGTGAACTTCCACTGTTTTACAGGCCCAGAATTTGATTTTCAAGGAGACTGATTTACTACTGCAAAAGTACTGAGAAAATCATGACCTTACATATTGATCGAAGAACATTTTATTGTCTTTTGGTATTCCAGTAATACAGAATACACTTTGCCCTTTCCTTAAGCATAGCTCTTGTAGCAGGGCTCCTGCTCTCTCTTTGCATTACAATTTGTCCAGAATCACTTTCCTCTGAGTCCATGGCTGCTGGTCATTGCTGTGTACTCAGTACTGGGGGAGGTTTTGTGGTGCTTTAGCACCCGATGGGCACAGAAATGCAACGAGGGAAACTGCAATGATGCAAACCACTCTGAATCTGTGCATGACGTGTGACATCAAGTATTTTCTTCTCCTGCACTGGGTAACAAAACATAGGAGTGCTCCGGTGTTGAAGACACTTGCTAACTAAATTCATTGTAGGCTTACGCAGATTGAATTGGTTTTAGAACAAGGGTGAAATGTGAATTCTGTTGCTTTCAAAGCTAGACAATATACTGCCTTTTGTATACTGCCTTTTGTAAACACTTTCTGATTATTCCCAAATGTCCCTTAATTCCCAGTTTCTGTACTTGTTCTCATGAGTTTTCTTTCCTAGGAAATTGGATATCAGAGGACTGTGGTCTTCTTAAAGTAAAAAACTGAGAGTTGGAAAAGATGGTGTGAATTGCAAATACTGTGTGCTCCTCTGGCTGTGAAGTTTCCCATTAAATCCATCTGGTTCTGGGACTTCACCAGGTTGCTCTTGATTCTGGACAACAGATTGAACATAGACAAGCAAATCTCAGAACTGGTGATATCTTTTAGGTGGAAGCTTCCCAGATGTTCCTGAATTGTCAACGTGCCCGCACCTTTAAATCTTGGCCCTTGCCTGTAATTTTTTTCAGGAGACTGGTTTCCTGGAGAAACGAGACATCCACCACTGACTCATCTTTTGATCCCTCATTTCTTTCTGCGCAGTTTTTGTAATCATTGGCAAAGTCGAGTTTAAGTTGACTCAGTTTAGTTTCTAGGAGAGGTGTTTACACCCCCCAAAGATGCTTGTTAGCCAAACAGCAGCTGGGCAGCAGTGCCTGTGCTGGCCTCTTCCTTCTTATAAGAAGCAGTAGCCTTTAATTTGGTTAATCAGGACCTACAGAGCCTGTCTCACTGTAACACCTTTTTCCTTGCCCTCTATAGGCAGGAAGCCTGGAAAACAGGGAAAGACATTATGAGAGGGTAAACAGTGGACAAGGTGGGAGGCTGAGGTTATAATGGTTCATAGGATACTCAACCACTGGAAAATCAGCTGCATTTGTCCTGCTAATCACAGAACTGCTTGTCTCTCTTTTGTATTACAGTCCACTAAAATCCACTATTAGAGTAGTTCTGGGTCAACAAATATTTAATAAAACAACTGATGTAACACAGACTTTTGAAATAGAGAAATACATCTTGCATCCTCAGTATTCGGTGTTCAATCCTACTGAACATGATATTGGTGAGTATTTTTGTTCAGACAGTTTTATTTTCCACTTACTTGACCTAGTTTCAAGTTTAGATGGTCTGTTAGAAACTGCCTTTAGAGTGGAAAAATCATAGATAGTAGAAGAAGCTTTTGAATGCAGAGGGTTCTTAGTTCTACCATAGTTATAAAAGCATCTGAAAGCTAGACAAATTCGGATGAAAAATAAATTGCAAATTTTAAATAATTATGATAATTAGCCTTTGGAGCAATTTACCGAGATGTGTGGCAGATTCATCATCACTTCAAGTCTTTGTGAGATTAGGCATTTTTTTCAACTGAACCAGAAGCTGTAGGCTTGATGCAGGAATTACTTGGTAAAATTCTATTGTCTGTATTGTATAAAGGATCTGACTAGATGAATGTAATAACCCCATCTGCTCTGAAAATCTGTGATACTAAGAATCATTTTTTACACTGAGATAGGTTTAAAAATCAGCTGTCTTATCAGTCAGAAGTTAAATGCCCTTCTGATTGACCTTTTATTAGTCAGAATGACAATGGAGCAGCAACTTACTTCTTATTTTCTGATCTCCTCTTGTGAAAGTTGTCATGTCACCCCAGGGCATCAAGCTGTGTGAGCATTTTGTCTGTGAGACTATTTAATAGCCTGACATTGGGAATATTTTAGGTCAGGCATGTACTGGCTTTTTTTTTTTTTTTTTTTTTTCCTCCCAGATGGTGAGTATTTTCTACTCTATAGCAAAGAGCATTCAAGTTCTGTGTTGGTGGGAGCTCTGTCACAGTGTACAGGGAAACAAACTAGATTTGAGGCATTGCTCTGAAATATCCTGGTGAAAACCACCCATGACACTTTGAGATCTCATAGCTTTTTAAATTACTCTGAAATTAGGTAGGCGTGCCTCACCAGTGTGCTATGTCCAAATCCAGGGAGAGCTGAATGTGGAGTGCCTAAGACAAGTCCAGCTGCAAAAATAAATGAGAAGGCAGAAACTGTGTTGTGGGGGGAAGATGCAAGTGCTTGTTCTGTCCAGTGAGGGATTTCTACCGGTGCAAGCAAAGTTATGTCCTGCTGAAAATACTTTTCTAAAGGAAACAACTATCACATGAGTGTTTGCTAGGAAATTTGAGGGATTCAGAAGCAGGCAGAGTTAGTGGGGAAGAAGAGCAAGGTGAGGAAGAGCAAGCTGCTGACTGTGGGAGCAAGGTTTGTGTGGGCTTCTCAGGCTGTGAGCTACTGCTTCTATATTCCACTAAGGCCAAGATCTGTAGCTGGTAGAGAAATAAGACTACTCAGTGAGGTCACTTGCTTTCCACACAGCTGTGCTCATGAAACTTTGAGCTTCCAAAATGCCTGATGAGAAGGTTTAATAAGTGTGTCCACATTACCTCAGCTCTATTCTCTTTGAGTGGTGTGGCCAAACCAACGTGCTGCCCTTGTTATACCCAGTACAAAGCCCCTTTGCTGCTTTACAGCCAAATGAAAGAGATTTTCTACAGGGGAACCAATTTTTAAACTCTTTCAGTATCAATCTCATGATGCTGCACAGCTATGTACTTACACTGTTTTCAGCCCCATGACTGGTTTGTAAAGGTTGTGTAGGTTATATAATACTTTGTAGCTTCAAAAAGCTTGGTTTTGAAATGTTCTGAGGTTTTATTCCTTAATTTCAAAGATCTTGAATTTCGCTGATCTCAGTGATAAAAGGACACGAAATACACTAGCTCTTGGAGTAATTAATTTATTTAATGGAACTGGAATTAAGCCAGTGGCCAGGCTTTCAGAAGCAGTGAGTATTTGCACATCCCACTTATTTCAGCTGAAAGTTGGGGATGTGTCACTGTTATTTAACTATAAGGTGGGAGGAGACACATGTATTTTCTATCTTACCCCTTCTCTACAGAGGCAGTGAAGCAAAATCTGCTCAGTGAGCATAGCATAAAATAAATATTCCCACAAGGGGAGTAGCTGAATGTTTCAGCCTTCAATCTATTGTGAAATGAGGTGCTGTTGAGATGAGTCTGTCTGTCTTTGATTGAAATATCTTAATTAAGAGAGGCTTAGGGGATAATTAAATTTGTATCTGAGACCCATTACTGCCAATCCCTTTAAAGAAAGAGAACAGTCACTTTCTTCCTCCTGTATTTTCTGTTCTGCAGCTTTGATTAAGCTGAAGAAGAACGGCCAACGTTGTGCTGTCAAGTCCCAGTTTGTTCAGCCCATCTGCCTGCCAGAAAGTAACACTCTTTTCTCTGACCAGTTCAAATGTCAGATTTCTGGATGGGGACACAAGCACGAGAGTGAGTAAAACAAGAGCTGGAGTCTGTAGGAAAAAAAATAATGATGATAATAATAAAAACAAAACACTCAGGTATACATTGTACAACCAAGAGTTTGGTAAAATGTTTTGCAAAGGACTTATGGTGGGATTCTTTTCACCTGCCATTGGAGCTTACAGCATTTACATCTGAAATACTCATCCTGAACTTCCTTTATAGGCCTTAGAATTTGGAGTGTGATTCCCTTGACCAAATGTTTGTACCAATTTCAGGATGGAATGAGCTAGCTAGGTCTCAGCGGACTGGGAGGGGAGAAAGTAACTCATTGGAGTGCCAACACTTGGAATTTTAGTAAAGTGAATCCTTCCCCTGATTTCTTAAGGTAGAGATTTTTAACTTCACCATCAAGAAACTTTGAAAACATCAACAGAAGAAGGCCAGATAGACTTTGGGCTAAAAAGTACTCACACCCAGCTTGATAAAGGTGGAAAAAGTCAATCCATCCTTTCAGAGGAGGAATTTCAGGATTATGAGGCTGGACCATGCTGCTTCAATGTTGAGATAGCAAGTAGATGAGAAGGATTGACGAGTTGGCTGCCACATTTTGGTGACAGAGCAAATGAGCAAATATCCCAGTCTGAATGTGTAGTCTAAAGACAAAAAGAAGTGATAGAGCCTTTGAAACATGGATGATTTATTATCACATCCGGAAAGAGGTGAGGACAGGAGTGCTGGGGTACTGTTTCTGAGTCTCTAGAAAATGAGAGAAGCCAAAGTGGATTAAGGACGTTGCAATACTGTTATTTTATGGAGCCTGACTGGAGGATGAGAAAGTCATCACTATAAAAATTATTTCAATTTAAAGATGTCCATAACATCTTATGATGAGAGGAGTTAAATGTGTTTATTATGTGCTAAATGTGTTAAACGTGTTGTATTGTGCCTTGTGTTTTCCTGTTATGCTCTTGACATTCTATAAAAATGACTTTCTTTTCCTCTCTGGAAATTTTTTAAAGATATATCTGGTTATTCAGATGTCCTGCAAGAAACACTGGTTCCACTTATTCCAGACGAGAAGTGCAGAAGTCCTGAAATTTATGGAACAGAACTCACAGAAAATATGTTCTGTGCTGGCTACTTCGATAGCAAATCTGATGCTTGTCAGGTAATGCTGGGTGTCATCTCTAGGCAGGTGATAGAAATGTATTTTGGTCAGAAATGTTGCAGTGTTACAATTCTTACCTTTGATTTTATTGTGTTCCTAAAGAAAAGAGATGTTCCTAAAGAAATGAACCCTATGTGACTGCTTCCACCTTAATTTTTTTTATTATGTTTGATGTCAATTAAGCCCTACAGAAGGGCTCCAGGGTATTATATTCCTCCTACCTTCACATAAGGCAGTGGCTGTGCACTGGAGGGTGTGTTCTGGCTGAGCCTGCAGGTGGTGGCAATGGATCACTGCCCAGCTGGCAGGGATGTGCCGGCAGGAAAACCAGCATGAACTTGTGTGGGGACAAATCCCAGAGCTGCTGCCTCTTGCCTGAGGGAAAATAAGGACACCTGGGTAGGAGGTGAGGAGCAGTGGTGAGGCTTGGAGGAAGGAGCTGAGGTTTCTATAGTGGATGTGATTGAATGGTGTAGAATGTCAGTCAATTGGAAACCGTGTTATGCAACCTCAGTCTTTCATGGAATGACCTCATGCTCTTACTGCTTTCAGTTATGTCACACCTCGGCTCTGAATAAGGATGCAGAATTGTTGTGGTGATAGATGAGACTTCTCAAAGTGAAGGATCAGATTATTCCTTACATAAAACTTCAGATTTCATCTCCGGTTCATTTTGAAGGAGGAGGGTTTTGCTCTATTAACATAAATTCGTGAAAAGGCAGCACATAGCTAATAGCTGGCAGTGTAAGTGAAAGAAAGAATATCATGTATACTCTGTGCTGGAAGCTCCACAGAGGTCATGAACATATCCAAAGAGAGGTGTCAAGAGTGAAATGGCAACAGCCAGCAGTGGCTCCAGGCCAGGGCTCAGACTGAGGCTGCAAGGGCTCACACGAGCCAGAGAGATGGAAATCAACCTGCCTGCCCAGCTCCCCTTGCCTTTCCCAGGAAGTGCAAATACAAGAGAGAACATTACAGCCGATTCTCTCTCCCTGCCCTGGAAAAATGGAAATCAGAAATGAGAAGGAGAAAAGAAAGTACAGGGAAGGAGAAAGGAGTTGCATAAAGGCAAGTGGTCTGCAGACAATCACAAAGTCTGAGAAACAGCAATTCAAGTCACTGAAGATGTTGCTGAAGAACAGCGTTCGTGACATGAAATCATTATTAGTGAATCAATAATTCATTTTTCCCTATTGTCAGACTTGTAGTGTGGTCTGAGGAGAAATAATGTGGGCCTCTTAATGTAACAACAGACGTAGCTGACCTCTGGGTTTTCTTAAAGTACACTTAACCTGTAAACCATCGGTTATGTATAAAAATATTCCAAGATCAAGAAACTTCAAACAGACAGTGTGCTTTCCTTGATTTTTTAAAAAATACTTTCTTGTAAACTTTTTTCATTTAATCAGTGCACTGATGCCAAAATTGCAATCAATTAGACTAATTGTGAAAAATAGACAGACAAGCCAAGACTTCATCTGATGTCCCTCATTTATCACAGAAATCTTCAGTATCAAGGCAACACAATTTTCCTATGTATTTTTACTCTCAAGGAATTTTCTTTTGAGATAGGAAAAAATATATTTCTCCTTGGTCTCAAATAACTAGAATGTTGGCTGCTTTTACCAGTACCATTTACTAAGTCACAATTTTTAATATCTAACATTTTAATTTCTCTAGAAAGCCAATGTAAGAGTAATAATAATAATAATAATAATAATGATAATAATAATAATAGTAATAATAATAATAATAAAAACCCCTGTCCTGAATGTTTTCAACGTTTAGAATAAGTAGAAATGTTCAAAATTAACCCTTTGCTGTAGTGTAGTTTGGGCTGCTTTTTGGGTTATGGTTGAATGACAAGGTAAATATTCAGTAGCAAATTCAAACACATGCAAAACCCCATATGCCACATAAAATTACAGCATCCCACAGTCACAAAGTGTGGCTGTATGCAGCACCTTTCTTTGAAAACTCCCATGTTCTCTGAACCTTGCAATAAACTGCACCAAGAAACTCCAAATGCACCCATGTAACCTGTCCATGCAGTGCTGATATTACAACACAATTCCAAGCCTCAGAGGCTTGTTCACTTCCATTGAAAATTATCTAAATCAACCATGCTTTTCAGTAGCTGTCTGAATCCAAAAATTTCACATTTTTAAACAAAATCTGATATTTTGATACTTTTGTTTAATGTGTAATTAAAAAGATCCACCAGTATATTTGAATGTGACTAAAAACACTTTCTAGAATGAAACTTCATTAAACTGCTGCTAATTTTTTTTTTCTTTTTTAGTTTAAATCTCATGTGAAAACATTCCTATTTTAGGATTTTCCCAAACTGATCTTCCTACTGTTTTCTATTAAATTAGATAACCTTTGCTTACTTTTGATGCAGGGAGATTCTGGTGGACCTCTGGCTTGTGAGGAAGATGACATCTCTTACCTCTATGGAATTATCAGCTGGGGAGATGGCTGTGGCAGAGTCAACAAACCTGGAGTATATACAAGAGTGACAAACTATGTAAAGTGGATAAATGAGAAAATAGCCCCCCGAAAAACTACTTGAACCGTTAAATGCACTAACATTTGAAGCAGGGTTCAGGAGTCTTTTGGTTTTATTAAAGTGGCATAAATATTTTGTTATAAGTAGGTATAAATACTGTCATGGTAAACCTTAGCAGTTCCAAGCCAGACGACCAAAAGCAGGCCTGCTCCATCTAATGTCAGCAGCCTTGGGCTGTGGATTGCTGTGGACTGCCTTTATTTGTCTTAAAAAAAAAATCCCAAACACATCGAGACTGTGCAGAAAAATCTACGATTCTCTCTCTGCTTGGTGGATTACACAAAAAGTGATTTGATGTTTTTTGCAGTTTCTGATGGAGCTGTCATCCCCCAAACCAACCTGCAACAATGTTGTCCTTGTATTCGCAGTTGAAATTAAAAAGATAAACAGGAGAATCAAAAATGAAATTCTCTCTTCCTGAGAAATGATCTCTTGAAGCTCAGGGCAAGAGACAGCAAGAGAACAACGTAGGTAAAGCTGCTCCTCAGGTAACTGCAACAACAGTTCTGGGGAAAGAAACCAGAGGGTTTAGGTTTTGTTTCAAGCAAACACGTAAGCACATTTTTATATAAACATATTTCTATGTTCCACTGACGTAAAATCAGGAACGTGCCTCAGAGCTCTGCTGAATCTGGTATGCAGTTTTCCAGCAAGGTTAACGCAACACCTCCTGAAAGCTCCAAGTCTTTTGCAGAAAAATGCTGGAAGTTGGAGTAGCTGATTGAGGTTGATATAACCAGGACCTTTTGCAGACTGTGATCTGCTCCTTGCCCTGAGGATAGCAAAGGAAATACTTCACCCTGATGATAAATCCCTAAACGTTTCTTTAATTTGACAGTGTTTTGAAGTTGTCTTAGGTTTTGTACTAACAAGTTGTTCAACTATTTAGATAATTCAGAAAGGAGGTTTCTTGTAACAGATTTTTCAACTGGATGGCTGGGGTGCAGCTTGACATTTTCCTTAGGGATTTGGTGATATCATAAACCACAAGCTTTACTGGCATGGTCTATGGAATTGTTATGGGAAAAATCAAAGCAATTATTACAGTATACAGCTATTTAGAGGCAGTGAATTCAGCTGTACTAGCAAAAACAGGCAGAAAATTATTCAACAGAAAAAGTCTGACAAAGAATGGAAAATTCTTTTTTTTTTTTTTTTTTTTTTCTTATTACAGGGAACCCTTAGCCATGTCAGATGGGTACCTTTAAGTGTTGATGTGAAATGTATTTCTTCCCTGGCAGTGAACATTTATGAAGTCTCTTAAGTGTTTCAAGCAAAGTTGTGTTTTAAAGTAATAGAATTTTAAAGTGGTGCCTAGATATTCAGATGTGTGTTTTGTTTTATAGTACTTGCAGTGTCTTCATGGGTTTCTTAGTAGTGGTGAATGTTGTCTGCAGTTAAAAGAGATTTTTAAAGGAAAAAAAAACCCCAAAACCTGCATCTGTGTAAGTACAAATATAGAACAATGCTAATCTAGATAAATGATGTAAACTGTTTAATAAAAACATTTACCCTTTGTTTCTTGAACTTTGTCTGTTATGTATGAAGTTACAGTAAGATCTTTGAGTCCCTCTGTAGGTTGTTCTACAGGTTGAGAGCTGCTAGAAAGATGAAATAACACTTTGTGCTGGAAGGCATCCAAAAATCTCCCCGTAAGGGTCCATTTCAGCTGGTGGTGCTCTCAGTTTAATGCAAGTGTCATACACATTTCCAGTAGGCAGATGTGAGCACCTGGATATGTTTCTCAGCTATTGATACTGTGACTCCCAAGATTAAAGCCTTTAGTTTGTTTTCCTGAGGCACTAAACACTAGCTTGAAAAACTAATATCCACCTCTAGGATCTTGATTTCAAAACAAGCTGAAGACTTGTTGTGTGGCTCTGCCTCCCTGGCTGTTTGCAGTACGAGTCTGGCTTGCTTAATGCCCTAAAATGAATGTGACCATGTGGCAGGACTAACTGTACCTGCTGCTGAGACAAGTACTGCATCAGCAGGAAGGAACTATTTGCTCTTCTTTGGAAGGGACTCATCAGGAACAGCTTTCCTCTCAAAGATGAAGCCATTCTTTGTCTGTACCTGTTCTGTGCCTTCAGTTTCACTTTGAAATTAACATCTCTCCACACTGTGCACAGTTTTGATCCTGCAGTTTTGTGTTGTGTATACTCTCTTGGTCTTGCGGTAAAGGCGGCGGCTGTTTGAGAGGAAAGGTGTTAGACTGGTGTTTCTGACAATTTATGTAGAGTTTTTTTAGCTGTCCTGTTTCCAAAATCTCTGCTACTTGTACCAGTACACAGCAACACCAGTACCAAAAAATAACACACTTTAAAAAAATATTTTGAATGGTCTGTTTTCTGCCCTCAAAGGTCTAAATGACAAGGCTCCAACTGATACTAATTCGAACACTTTGAACGCATTAAAATTAATTTGTGGCTTTCAAAGAAGCCTGTTTGTCAACTGTGACTGCATTAACTTGGTGGAACTAAATGAAAATCATTTGGGCATCAGCTGTGAGGTGACGAGCACTGCATTACAAGAGCAGAGTCGGGGTGGCAGGGGGATGTCCAGGTTACGTGAGAAGTCCTGACCTCTCACACCCTGGCATCGGTCACATTCCTATGGGGCACTCCAGCATCTGCCTCCTGCCTTTCTGTTGAGCATTACCCCAAGGAAACTAATTCTCCATCTTTTTTCACCCCCTTTAAGTGATTATTGATTTGGTTAAAATGAAAACCAAACTCAAATGTACTAGTGAAATTTTATCTGATATTTTTCCTAACTCAGTATTAAAATTGAATTAGAATGCAAAGCTGGTTGAACAAATACTTCCCTAATTCATTATGAAACACACTTAAAAGATGGTTTTATTAAATTGTATGTTATTCCATGCAAACTGACCGATTTAAAAGGAAGAAACAAATGCAAACATCTAAAAAACCCCCTTCTATTATGCTACTGAAAGAGAAATGTGTCGTAGTGCTGTTTAAAAAAAGCTGAAGAACTAATTACCATCAAATAAGATGCAGCAGGAGTATTTTTGGAATAATGGACTCTAATTAGTCCATTGCTCGTGGAAATAAATCTGAGGACATCATTAACACATCTTATTCTATTAATTGTAGCTGTTTCGGGTTTGGTGTAAGCGGGTTGTTATCTCGTGACAGTTGCATTGCAAAGAGAAAAAAAAAAGAAGTGAGAAGAGTATTTTTATGTGGGGTAGTTGGCAGTGTCTTCTGGGAGCCAAGAAGAGCTGTAATTATACTTTTGAAAAGTGAAAATTGGGTATTATAAGGCAAGTGCGAGAAGGGCGCGTTTCGGCCGGCCGGAGGCGGGCCCCGCTCCACGAAGCAAATCCGGTGCGGGCTTTGCGGCCGCCCGGGCGCGGGGCAGCCCCCGCGGTCAGCGGCAAAGTCCGGAGCCGGATCGGCCCGGGGGTCGCGCCCGGAGCGGGTCGGCGGCTCTCCGGGCGCTCCGGCCCGCGCCTCGCGCTCTGAAACCCTGGGGAAAAAAAAAAAAAAATTAAAAAATTAAAAGACCCCCCCCGAGCTAGAAGTAAAACACGTGAACAAAGAATCACTGAGACGGTCGGCAGACCCCCCGATCCCCCGGCGGCAGGTCGGGGGCCGGGCAGTGGCGCGCTGGCCGCCCGCCCGCCGGGGCCCTAATAAAGCTATTTTGGAAGTGACCCCTCGGGCGGCCGGAGCGCGGGGCGGGCGCAGCGAGCCGGCGCAGCTGTCCGGAATCATGACTGAAGATGACGGATTCCGTGGTGGTGGAGGGTCACGTCAAGTTGAGAGACGGAAAAAAGGTTCCCCGCTCCCGGCGCCCCTTCGGCCCGCGGGGGTCCGCGACCGCCGCCCCCTTGCCCGGAGGGGAGAGAGCCCGCTCTCCCCTGCCCGGCCCCGGCTAACCCTGTCCCTTTGCCTCTCGTTGCAGTGGAAGAGCAGGTGGCTGGTGCTGCGCAAGCCCTCCCCGGTGGCAGGTAAGAGGGACCCGGCGGTGGGTTCGGGGCTGGGGGCCCGGAGCTTGCCCGGCTCCCCGGAGGCGCGGAGCCCTCGGCGGGGCCAGGCCAGAGCTGCGCTGCCCCGGAGCCGCGGGGCCAGCTCCCCGCACTCATAAAACAACGGGAAAAGTGACTTCCCAAGGCCCAGCCCATGGATTTGGTGCCCGTTCAAAATGCACTTTTTAATTTATTTTTTATTTTTTTTTTTTTTTGGGGGGGGGGGAACTTACTCCTTCAGGGTGATTGCTGGCTAAAAAAAAAAAAGAAAAGAAAAAAAACCTGACACTGTAAGCTCGTAGTTATTTTTGATCAGTGTTTTGACAGAAAATATCACTTCGATTTAAAAATAAGATGACATTTTGAATTAAGGAAGGAAAAAAAAAAAAAAGATCGTTTCCATGCTTCTGAAGGGGAAATTGAAAACGTTACACAGAGCTGATGTTTTACTGCTGCAGAGGGAAAAGCAGGCTTCAGGTTTCCCCATCTGTTCCCAACAGGGAAAACGTTTGGGCCCAAAAGTTTATCTTTCCAGGGCTAAATGTTGCCTGCACTTAGAAAACATGAATCTGCATTGCTGCAGAATGGATTATGGCAGCCTCTGGCTCTTGCTAGAAAGACTGAAGGCTTCGTAGCAATTCTTTGTTCCCTGAGTTGTTACAGTAACATTTCAGTGTTTAAATACCTACATTTCATCTAAATCTGTGAAACCTCTCTGTGTGAAAGGGCATCTATTGGTTGTAGAGCTGGTATACAGGCCCGTGAACATGGGCCTGTGTTCCTAGCGTGAGTCAGCCAGCTTTGAAGGGGGTAGATGGTGGAGCCTGACTGATAATATAGCTTATTCATCAAAAATACTCTTTTTATTCTAGCTAAATTATCCAGGGTTACTAAAAAAGTCCCTAGTGATTTGATTTTCTTGCTATGTAAAACCATAGCCATTCTTCAGACGCACAACTGTATGGCAGAACGTTTAAATACCGTGGCTGCAGCTGTTTTTGCTAACAGGTGCACGAAGACAATTGGGGATCCGTGCAGAGCTCTGCATTAGTTAGCAGACAGTTCAGTCTTTCAGTCATTTTTCATCTCTGTGGATGGAGATTTTGCCCGTCCCTTGCCCTTCTGAGAGCTGCAGGGCACCTCAGCGGGGCTGGGAGCACCACCCCCGGTATTTATAAAATGGGGCCCCTTGTCTTTTGTGATTTGTCGCTCAGCTTAAGCTGTGGATGTTGCGGCTTTGATATTGACCATTAATTTCATCTACATCCCAGCGCTGTGTGATAGGGAATGAACGTGGGGGGAAGAGGGCTGCTTTTGTCATAAATGCTCTCCTTTTCTTTTGGGGCTGTATCACTTGATCTGGTTTCTTCCATTGCGTAGTTGCTGTGTAATAAACGCCTCTGGGAAGGGGTTAATAACAACTGGCGACACAGGCAAGCACTAAAAAAATAAATAAATAAAATAAAAGAAGGTGTGGCGCATAATGATTTTTAGCAGTGGCTGCTGTGTAGAGTTTAACCGGGAAACCTGAGCCAACGGGAACAATCTTGCAGCACAGTCTGCTTGCCATTTAGTGGTTGGGTAATCTGTGAGCTACTGTAAGAATTTCATTTGTGGTTCAGTATGTTCTAATGAAAATACAGACAACAATAGCCTCTTGGTCTTTGGAGTCTGTAACGTGAACAGCTATCCTAGCATAGCTCCTAATGCTCAGAATGAATGAGTCAGTCCCTGCCAGACTCAGGAGAGGATCTAAAATGCCACTGGACTTTGAGTAAAATAGGGAAGATTTATTACTAGCCTCCTTATTTCTGAGTCTGCAGGTTACCCTTGAAACACACCTTCAGTGTTTGCTTCCTGAAAGCAAGAGTGATAAACTACCTGGGGGTGGGCTGGGAAAAGAAATCGGAGTTTTACAATGACTTGATCCAGCTGATCCTGCAGTTGTCTAAAGCTCCTTTGTGTTGCAGCGGAGTGCTGAGAAATTTGTTATGGTCTGTGCTCTGCATCGTCATCTCTGACAGTTTTGCTCCTTTTAGACTGTTTGCTCATGCTGGTGTACAAGGATAAATCTGAACGAGCAAAAGGGCATAAGGAGAGGAGCAGCATGACCTTAGAAGACATCTGTGGCTTGGATCCTGGGCTCTCCTATGAGGGCCTGAATCACACGCTGGCAATCATTTGTCTCTCCCAAGTTGTGATGCTGGGATTTGAGAACAAGGAAACAATGTACGCCTGGGATGTACGAATACGCTACAGTTTGGGGGAAGGTAACCTTTGTCTTCTCATGCTGTTTTGTTTTTTTTTTATTTCCCCCCCCCCCGGGTAAGAAACCAAAGAAAAGTGAAGCAAGAATGCAAATAAAACGGGACAGTTCAGGACAAGATTGTCACTCATTTCAGAGTGGAGTAACTGTTTTCTCCCTTAGATGTTAGAGCAGGTATCCCTTACAATAGGTTTTGGCTACAGTGCCACCCAGTACTGATGAATAACTGTGACAGCTCTTAACTTGGGGGTTTGATTTTGGCACCGATGGTGTGCAGCTTTGAAAAAAGTTATCAAAATTCTACTTCTGGTCCTGCAACTGACTCAGGGATTCTGGCAAAAGGACTCAGAGGGAGCCTGAATTAAGAGATGCAAAGTCCTGAGTAGAGTTTTGCCAGTTCATGCCCAGTTTGCTGAGCTGCCTACTGGGTATTGCATTGATAATTCTCATTGCTGCTAGTGTGCCATTTCAGAAGGAGACTTTTTGCAATGAGGAGTGTCGTCAGACACAGCTGTCAGCTTCACCTTTCTCCATCCTCCTATTTTATTTCCTTGGTTAGCAGCTCTAAAATGCACCGTGGTGAACAAAGAGAGATAATGTTGGTAATCCACAGTATCTCTCTTATGTTTGTTTAGTCATAACTGGGGAAGGAGGGTAGGTGTGAGGGAGACACACATTAGCAGTCTTTATCATTTGTTACATATGCTCTGCCATCTGTTGGGTTTGTGAGCTCGTTCCTTTGCAGTGCATATGTAGAAAGATGGCCTGGGAATTTCAAAGTAAAAATATGTAGAACTATCAGAAGTGAGATGTGTGGATGTACCTCTCAGGGCTATCAAATATGAAGCCTTGCATAACAGGAGAGGTTAGAGGGGCTGCTGAACAATACAAGCCTGAGTAGCTGGAGTGGTTGGTGCACTTTGATGATACAGCTGGATAGTCTTCCAGTGCTATTTTTTTTTCCAGGTTTGGGATCTATATATAGCAAAGACTTGTCCTAAAAGCTGAAGGAGTATTTGAATATGAGAGTAGGTCTGTTTTTTATGATCTTGCACTGATGTAGTGCTGGAGTAATCTCAGTCTGGGTGTGAGGGTTATGGTTGGGATTGGAGGACATGCAAAAACAGCGAAGAGTTTTTTTCAAGGAAAGCTGTGAATGAGGTGGGAATAGAGCCTACTGGATTATGACATGTGCAGCCATGGAGTAAAGGTGAAGTGGGAGAGATAGTGTGTGTGGAAGTGAAGAAATGCAGAAGTAAGTAAACAAGTGTAATTGGTTGAACTGACAATGATTTGTATAAAGTTAATAGCAAAAAAGCTTAGGGGCAGAGAATAAACCAAAGCCTTGAATTTTTTTTCAGAATTTTATCTTTCAGTGCATGTTGAATTAGGAGAATGAAGTCAAAGTGAGTCTAGTTTGAGTAGACAGAAATAGAAAAGAGAGACTTTGGATGAAGAGAGGCTAGTGATTGGTGTTTTTTCTTAAAGTGTAGTAAGGGTGCCTTTGTGTGCCTTGAAAATAAGGTGGCTGGATGATAAAAATAGGCTAGGGAGAGATGACCTCAGAGTCTGGGAAGCAAAAAAAAAAAAAAGTGAAAGGAGCTAACACTGTTCTTGAATGAGGACCACAGAATGGAGGCGTTCACAGTGGAGTTCCCAGTGTTTTCTGTCAGTTTTTAGCAGATGAGATAGATGTGATTCCTGGAAGTGCTTGTGCTCACAACTCATTTTGAGAAGTTAGCATACTGCAGGTCAGTGCATAGCTGTGAAAAGATGAGCTGAAGAAAGTGATGGATTTAAGTAGTACCTTTTGTTGAGGGATATACTCAGCTCTGTGTCTTCACAAATTTTGTTTTATAGAGTAGGAGAAGTGAGTGGCTGGCTAGAATTTTGAAAAAAATTCCAATTTACCAAGAAAGCAATGTATGGAAAAATCTTCATTTTCAAATATGCTTTTACTTTGGCTTTGTTCAGATTTGGGCATGCTGTATTTTGACAGTGGTCTAGAATTTGGGCTGGAGCGCTTTGTGTTCAGCAGCTGTTGTACCTTGCAACTGATTGTCAGAAGATGGGCTTCATTCCTCAGTTTTGAAGCAGAAAAAATACTGATGCTGCTCCTCCCATGGTTTAATTGCCAGCAAAATACTGGGCAGAGTTAACTGAGCAGAGGAGTGTAAATGACATTAAAGATTCCTTTCTGAGCATTATTGATCGCGATGGTTTTGCTGTCTTTTTCACAGCTTACGGTTTAAGCAGGTTGCGTAACAAGTGTGTGCCCAAAAGGGGACATGGTGTGACTATTGATTTGCTCCACTGCTGCTGGCAGGGCTGTGGTTAGTAAGATCTATCTCTGTCTCCTTGCACATTTCACTGGAATGACTTTGTGGCTAATTCTGCTGGAGCCTTAGGGAACTTAGCAAATGCATGTCATAGATGAGGAGTTGGCTTACAGCTTGGATCGTGACTAAGAATACAGCAAGCATTTAGATGAGAAGCAGGACTCAGACCTGGATGAAATTTGTGATGCTTGAAGAAGCATGGGCAAGAAACGGGGAAGAGTGGATGTAAGAACTGAGAGTACCTGGAGGTTACCCTGTAGATTTCATAGGCAGGGAGCTGTTAGTGTGATCTTTGATGCATAACCAAAAGCTAAATCTATGTGCTTCTCGATAAACACCACCAAAAACCTCCTGGAAATGTAAGAGTCTCAGTGCTTCTCTCTACCAAGACAATTGTTGTATTTTTTTTTTTTAATTTGTTGTGGGATTTTTGTTTTTATTTATTTTTTTTTTTTTGGTGTGTCTAATTACAATATGAAAGAAACTAGAAAAGTAGTGGAGGTCAAAACAATTGTTTGAGAATTATATGCTTGCTCACTTAAATTGCTCCCTTTGAAACACTGAGATTTTGGGCCCTTGAAGTGATCCCAATAACTTATTATTCAGAATGCAATAGCCCTGGAAGAGAAAATGGGAGACCAGCCTAGAACAACTACTTTAGGTAAGGATACTGCAATAGAGAAAATACTAGAATTGGGATCGGAACCTGGATTTTGTAAACTTGAATGAGATAGGGGTTTCTTTTTCTTTCTCCACTCTTTTAAAATTCAGGATGTGAAATGTGAAAAATTAACTGACATCTTAAAGTGTTTGTTACTTATAAATCACTTAGTTTCCTACTCATTTTAAAATGTCTTGGCATCTACCATCACCAACTCGTGAAAGAATCACAAAGGCGGAAAAATGTAATTTTCCTCATTTTACTGCTAGGGAGGAAGTGAAGCAGTTTAATAAAGGTTGCAGATGAGTCAGTGGTAGACAGATTTATTTAGTGCTTTGAGCCATGGCTTTTGGGCACCTTGAGCACCTTTTTATTTTTGTGCGTGAGATGCAAAGTCCTCAGTAGAACTCAGGAAAGCAGAGACACAGGTTAGAGGAGGAGACAGAAAGCAACTCATGTAATGATGCAAGGATGGAAGAGGTAAGTGAAGTTTGGGCTGAATAACTGACTAATCTGAGATAGGGATTAGTCTGGAAGATTTAGGATAAACCAATGTGGCATTGAAACTTTAATAATTAATTTGTAGCATTAGGCCAAGATACAGTGGATTTTTCCCTCTCCTAAACTGGCATAATAGGGAGTAATGGTTTTACAGCTACTTACGTGTGTCTGTCTGGGTTCCATGTAGATCTTTTTACCAGAGTCCCATGGTGTGGGCAGGGTTTGGTCCAAATACCACCGTTGAACAGAATGACTTACAGAACATTTGTATACTCTGTAGTAATTTTTTTTCCCCCTTATTTGATAGTTCATAGATTTCAAGTCTTTGTAGCCCCTGGCACAAAACTAGAGAGTGGGCCTGCCACCCTGCATTTCTGCAATGACATCCTTGTCCTTGTGAAAGACCTTCCTCCCAGTGTCATGGGGCAGTGGAAGCTTTCGGATCTGCGTCGTTACGGAGCTGTCCCCAACGGGTTCATCTTTGAAGGGGGTACCAGGTGCGGCTTCTGTAAGTACAGATGGAACCTGTCTTCTAAATATTGCTTGATGCCTTCTGCAGAAATGTAAATGCACTCTCATTCCAAGTGGAGATTGCAGAACCAGCTGTGCTGCTTTGTCAAACAGGCAGCCTCTTATCAGAGGGGCTGTTCTGAGTAGATTTCTGCAGGCTTCAACCCTGGTGTTCAGGGGAAATGTGACTGTGTGCGGTCCTGGCTGAAAATTTCCGTATGGCTCTCCAGAAGATGGTTAGTCAAAAGCTGCTATTGAACACAGAGCAAAAACAAGGTAATGAAATTTTATGGCTTGTGTTATGCAAGAGAAAAGGTAAAATGGCTTAATGTTCAGCTTATTAAATTATGATTAATTATTTTGTTGTTTGCTGAGGGGAAAGCGATATGGAGCTTTGAGGTTACAGGCAGCATTAATGTTCTCATTGTGTAAATGCTAATTTCTAAATTCCATAGCGGACTTCTTGCTCCTAAACGTTAGAACAACTCTCTGGTCCCTTCCCTGTTAGCAGCTTTGTAACTGTGGGGTGGAGCCATGTGATTTATGAGGTCAAAATGAAAGCAAGCAAGTTGAAGCTAGTTACTGTAGCCTAGTAGCTAAGATACATCTTTATATGGGGATAAATCTCTTATTCCAATGGCCAATTTAGGACTTCTCAAATTCTCACTTCAGATAAAGTGTATGGAAGAGCTGAAAAGGACAGTTAATTAATGCACAAGTATAATAACATATAATTAGGTTTATATCAGTAAGGTTTTAATTTCATAAGCAGAGTGTGAAGCCATGCTGAATTGATGATCTGTGAGCACAGGTGGGTGTGCAGATTGCCAGTTAAGATGTGAAGTTGTTTGACTTGCATTTTCTTCAATAAACAAACTGAAAAATTGGAAGATTTCAGAGTTAATCCAAATATATTCTTCCTGGGACTTGCATACTATTGCTCTGCAAGTAAATTCTGGTTGCTATACTTCTATGGAGTGGAAACCCAAGTTCCTGACCTCTTTCTGACCTGACAGGAGAGCGTGGGCAGGTGGGGATTGGTCTCTTCTCACAGGCAACAAGGGACATGAGAGGAAGTGGCTGTGCCAGAGGATGTTGGGCTTTGAGAAGAACTTCTGCACGGGAAGGGTTGTCAAGCATTGAAATGAGATGCCCGGAGAGGTGGTGAAATCAGCATCCCTGGAGGTGTTTAAGAAATGACTGGACATGGCCCTGACTTGCCATGGTGGTGCCCAGTGAAAGGCTGGACTCGATTATATCAGGATCTTTTCCAGCTTCAGTGATTCTGTGAAATGAGGAGCTGTAGGTGATGGAACCTGAATTATCCATGGCAGTTTTTCCTCTTTTTTTTTTTTTTCCCCCTCCCTTAAAATTACACTAGTTCCTGTTAAGAAGCAGGAGGTCATCAGAAGCTCTCCTGTCTGCATGCTTTTAAAAATATGAAATTATTGTTTTTCAAGGTTACAAATGAACAGAATTAGGAAGGTGCTTTGGAAAGGGTCCCACTATCCTGTGGATCATTCTTAAAAAATGTGTGTGTTGATAGCTGAGACCTTTCAGTTGCCAGAAAAGTATTTTTGTCTTTCCCCTGCATGTGTGCATTCAAAGAGAAGAACAGCATAGTCAATTTGGTACAAAATAGCCTGCCACAGTTGGAAACTCTTGACAAGTTCAAGCTGATCTTGTTAAAGGAGTTGTTGCCCTTAACTAAGCAGTCAAACATATCCGCAGGCATAACAACATTTAAATATGTGTTTAGTCTAAACACTTGATTTAATATTGCCGCTATATGAAAAGGGTTTTTGAAAATAGAACCTAAAGGAAAACAACTTCTTGACAGGAGTGTGTTGAAGAGAAAGACCATCTTTCTTCAGATATCTTTTACTTCAGTCCTCTGAAATTCTTGAGGCAAACATGTAGTGTTCAGGAAAAAAAATTGATATGTTATTACAGAAGTTGTTTCAATTCCTAAACAAAAGCACTCTCCATTACCCTGTCACGTAAGTGTAATATAATATTATGCAGACTCTGTTATTAATGTTACTTTCCTACTGGTTAAACCATGTCTTTGCTCACATTCATCCTGTGGAGTTCTGAATGCAGAGGGTTAGTGAATTTAAGGTTTAAATATCACTGTAATAAATATCTAATTAAAAGGAACCAATAATCTTGTGGTTCAGTTTGCCTCTCCTCTCCATAATAAACCACATGAAACCCCAAACTGAAGCAGAGCTTTTTTGGTTATATCTGGGGTAGAACTGAGGTCTAAAAGGATATGAAATTGTTTTAATTTTCTTGCATCCTCACAGAAGTTTTTATAAATATAAAATACTTAATTATGTTCTGTTGCTTAGTGCAGGTTTAATTCAACTCTGAAGGCTTTGGTACTCAGTCTGGGAAAAGGGAAATCATCTGAGATAATGCTGAGATTTCAAACATTAAATCTGGGTGCGTTTTCAAGATGTTTCACTGAAGTTTATTCATAAATAGGAAGAAGAGCATTTACATTCTGAACTCCTCTTCTGCTTTACATCACAATTGTACTGCTAGAGATTAAAAATTATTTTTTTCTGCTTCTGAAAGCTGCAAATTGTTGTAATAAATCAGCTGAAAAGCCAAGTCACGCAGAAAAGCCAATTCTTTGATCATGTAACTTACTTTATATAGATTTCCCAGACCTCGTGTGCAACACCCATTGGTTGGTAGTTTTCTTACTACTTCATTTTCTGGTCAGAAGGTGATTGGTGTGTACGTACTAAGATTCAGGTTGTTTACATTTCTGCTTTGTGGATTCTTATGGAACAGATCTAGTATTTATGCAGGTGCATTTGTTTTTCTCCCCAGGAATAGGTTGTTGTGTTAATGAACTCTTCATACCCAAGATTGTTTTCGCATGGGAACTTGGAAGTAACTTAGCTGCACTTAGAAGAAGTGACAGGCTAGCTTTGGCAGTTTAGTATAGCAAAGCCTGATTTCATAAGGCCTTTCTTTTATAACATCTTTTACCTGTCTGCAGCATCAGTAAGTTATTTCCTGGGCCAAAATTTTGTTCTCTCTGTAGCTGGAGCTTAGTCACACGCCATTTGCAGGAAAGCAGGTGTGTTGGCCTAGCACTCAAGTGAGAGGTTTACATGGAAGAACAGGCTGGAAAAAAGGAGCCTCTCACTTTCCCAAGTTCCCAGCTCAATCAGTGTGCACCAGTTAAAATGACCAGTTGCCAGGAGAATCTTCACTTGGAGGTCAGTGTGAAAAAAATTCAAGTGGGGTAATAAAAGGGCACATTAACACCATAAAAATTCAGACTCTCTAATGTTCAAGTGCTTCAGGATTAGCTGCCAGAGCCTGGTTTAAAGCTCCTCATATTTTCTGGCAGCATCTCCTTGAAGAAAGGAACTTGTAGGACCCTTAGTGCCCTTTTGGAAGAGCAAATGCTAATTGCAGGATAAGCAGGAGTGTTTCTGTGATCGTTTTGGTGTTTCGATAAAATTTAGTACTTCCTTCCTTCTTTCCTTTCTTGTTTCCCCTCCTGCATTTATTTGAAATTTAGAAGTAGTAAGGGTGGTTAAACTGGGTCAAGATCTGGAATTTTTTGAAAAATCCTGGGTTGCATAAATTAAAACTTCTGTTTATATGCAGATACTCTTTGCTGTCTCCTACTTAGGCCTACTGCAGACAAGCAACATTATCTCTATTCATCTATTTTTAGTTGTCATGCCCATATTTTAGTTGGCAATAATAGGAATACTCTGTCATTTTCCCCAGAGAGAAGAGCAATGTGAGATACCCTCTGGAGGGGGCTGCTCAAGGCCAGGATTGGGATGTACACGCTGATTGCCATGGAATTAGCTGCTGTGGTTCCTACCTGTCTTGCAGCTTCAGCCTCTAGTATTGTCTGGCACCTGGTAGAAGTAGTAATTAACAGGAAAGGGCTGACTCTTCCTCTCTGCTTTCACACACGCTATAGAGATTGAAGTAATTTTTTGGCTATTTTGAAAGTGTGTTTGCCCATGGGTTTGCTTTTTTTAATACAATGAGTTAAAATCAACATTTGACAAGATTAAGTAGTACTTGGAAGTTTTATGAAATTGGCAATTTGTCCTGAATGTCCTGAATTTGTCCTGAATGTACAATGCTTTACTGCTGACTGCCACAAAGGACTGGCTGAGTGCCTCAGTCTTGTGCATGTGGTTGGAGGCCGCTTTTCACCAAGTCTCATAGCCCATGGAGAGAGCTGAGTGAGCCCTTCAGTCTGGGGAACAGCTGCATGGTATTACAGTGATGCATACCACACATTCTTTGGCTTCTAAATGCCTATGCACCAAACCTGTTCCAACACATAACTGAGATGCGTAATTTCCAGTAGTGAATTTCTCAGTTTTCTCAAGAAAGTAGAAAAGAAATGTTACTGCTTTTCTTTCAGGTATGCTTCCATGAAGCCCTGCCTACTCATTCATCTCACTTGATGTTTTTTGCAAGGACCCTCAGACTTATTCTTTCCCTTGCAATCTAGTTCTACCTACCAGAAGTAGAAAGAAAATGTTTCCTGTAAGAGTCAGTCAGCAATTAAGGTGCTCATATGAATAACAGAATCTACAAAGGACTGTATTTTTATGTTGGATTTCTATCCACATTCATATCCACATGGATATACACTCTTTGCACTGGTTATATAAAGGTCATCACATTTGGTTTTAGGATTTCCAAATGGCTGATAGTTATTTGCAGAAAAAATCCTTTGATTTAAGCAGTGAGCTCACACGCGCACGTTTACTTTCGTTGTTTCCATTTAAGTCAAAGGCTTGTAGAGCCTCTTAGGAGTTCAAGGAACTCTTGAAAAAGGTTATAAAAGAACAAAGTGGTCCAGATGTACTCTTTATGTACAGAAATATTTAAGGAAATTTTTTTTTTTCCCAAAGTGGCAACAGGGAGGTGTAAGATTCTGCTGAATTATCAAGGGACATAGTATATCATTATGCTTGAGACCTGAATGTCCTCTGCTGTGTTGTGCCAATATCCTGCTTGTTTATGGTGCATGGAATGCAAAGGTCATGTTCCTGTAGGCTCTCTGTTCAGGGAGGAGAAGTCAGCTCCAACAAAAAGCTGAATTTTAAATAATTCCTGAATACCTTGCACTCAGGATTTTTTTTTATCCTAATACAATTTTCTCTGATTTTGGCATCTCCTGGGGAGAGGAACTGGGACAAGACTACAAGCGAGTCACCAGTTCAAAACCTTCATATCTGTCAGGCTGTGTGATCAGTGCTGTAGTCTCCTAGATGGCCTCTGATCCTGAAGTCGGGGTGTGTTCATGTTTCTTTGGCTGAAGAATTTTGCATAGGTAAGATCTGAAGAGATACAATTGTGGTGGAGTGACAAATCAAGTTTTGAAGACGCCTCTAACTAACAATATTGTGTCGAAAAGACTTAAGCAGAACTGGCAGAGACCTAGATGTGACATAAATTGAGAATGGCAAAAGAGTGTGGACCCCAGAATATGTTTTTCCTAGAGAGGACGGTTTACAGTTTGCTGGTTATACCTGATTTACTCAAATAGGTAATATGGTTTGTGGTCCACTCTCTATTATCCTTTTTGTTTGAATCCCACAGCCCTTTGTCAAGCTGTCAAAAGTGTATCCATTACTTAAGTGAAATGTGAGGATCCTGTTGGATATGACAAGGTATATGTTTGGAAAGTGATGGGGATGCAGTCATTCTGGTGAAGATCAGCTCTGCTTCTTTGAGTAAAATTGTGAAAAATACATATACAGCTCAGAGTTGGCTAGAGACGTGCAGAAGTCAAATATGTGTCCACTTTAGGGGCCTGAGTCACAAGGACAGTAATGTGCAAAACCCTTCTGCAGGTCTAAGATTTGATATTGGAGTTTTCCAGTGTGCTTGGCTCTGGTGAAGTGGCAGTCATTAGTATGTAGACCTTCTTCAGGGTCTATATACTAATTAAATTTTCCTTTTTGTCTGGTATTGAAGTTTTATTTCCTTGAAATTGCTGGTTACTGGGGTAGTCTTTTGTCTGATGTTTTAAGTTTGTTTTTTTTTTTTTCCCTGATGTGATTTATATTTAGACTGACAATTTATAAAATGTTCTGTGGAGCCCTTCTAGTCTTTTGTGTTGTTCATGTAGCTATGTGTCATGGAGCTCATAACTTGTTTGTTTATTTAGTGATTCTCATTCTAATTTTGCTTGGGGCTATTCTTAATGAATGGAAAGCAAATATCAGAATAGAGCAAAGGGTAAAGATCTGATGACAACCTGTGGAGTTGTGTTACGTTCTGTTAATAATAGGTACATAGGACTTAGTCTAGGAGAATTTATACTATAATCCAGGAATATAACCAAATTCTAATTTGTTGGTATATAAAAAGCTTCTCTTGCTTAAAACTGGTTAAAGTAGAATTAACTTGGTTCGTTCTTTTGAAGACATTTTAAGTACCCCTGACACTTCCTGCATAGCTAAGTTTGACCTACAGAATTTTGGGGGCAGATAAGAATAAAAGATTTGGAGAGCTGTTGTGAATAAGATGTCTGCTTTCACATTCAGGGGGGATTGAAACTAGGTGATCCTTAAGGTCCATTCCAACCCAAGCCATTCTGTGATTCTAGGACACTACTCTAACTGCCTGAACGGCCTAAAATTAACGTAAATTATTAGACAGCTATTGAATATATATGTATGTTTGTGGTATAGTGTGTGTGTGCGCTGACCTGAATTTTTTATTTCTTTTCCCAGGAGAATATCTTGTTGACTTTTTTTTTTTTTTATGGCTTGCACTCAAAACTCTTTTGATTGCTACCTTATAAATAGCTTTAGATAAATACATTTCTAGTGTTTCCAGGTGAAAACCATACATGTTTGTGTTGTGCTTTCTTGCAGGGGCTGGTGTTTTTTTCCTCTCTTGCGCTGAAGGGGAGCAGATCAGCTTCCTGTTCGACTGCATCGTCCGCGGCATCTCCCCGACCAAAGGCCCTTTTGGTTTGCGTCCAGTGCTCCCAGGTTAATACAGGGAGTATAGAGTAACCAAGTGAAGTAGGAACATGTCATGTCCTGCACCCACTGCTGCTGGTGTAAGAACAGCTTGCAGACACCCAGGGTGTGCAGAGTGCAAAGTGGTTTTCATTCTGAAATGTCACCGTACAGATTTATAAGTTGGACATACCCGGTTTCCCCCTGCTCCTCTTGCTCATTCATATTTCAGGTTATATTGCTAACTCCAGCCCTGTCTTATTTAACAGTACTAAAAGATGGCAATTTGAATTGAAAGGAACCCTAACTTGTAGTTTTAAACTTACGCATTTAACTTGGATCCATGTCTGCAATGCTATGTCGATAGTTTAACGGAAAACTAACTTCTGGAGCATTTTGAGTTTCTCCAAAATGCAATGTTCTAAGTCTTGTCTGCCTTAGAAAACTTTGCAAGCCTCCACATCACATTTAAGTTTTTCAACTTGAGCTTTTTTCATGATGTGTGAGGATTAAATTCCTTTTCCTATTTCATGGTAAATGCTGCATGTACTCCAATATTCAAAGAGGAATTTGGATGGCATCATAATAAAGTGTATTGCCTTTTGATTTCAGCAGGTGAAATACAGTATTGAGTCAGAATGACTCTGTCAAACAGGAAAAAAGTGTAGAAGTAAAATTGCAGAAAATTGTCTGTGATTTGGTGGTGAAATACAGTAGGAATAGGTTGCAAGAATGGTGGAGGATGAGCTGGGATTTGTGGAATGCGAAGAGTTTAAGTGTTAGGCAGTTAATAAGTGTTCAGCAGGGTTTTATTGCTGTTATAAGATTAGGATAATTGCAGGAAGGAAATGTGATGGAAAAGATTAGATCTTTAGATTATTAGATCATTAGATTATGTGAAGCTTGTGAAAATAAATTATGAAAATTTAGTTATTAGTTAAAAAATCAGTGAATGCAGTAAACACAAGGCTGAGTTCATGTTGTCTTTCCCATGGTTGTAAGGCAGAAGTAAATTAAATAATCACGCAGAATAGGAGACAAAAAAGTCATTCTTGTGTGATGATATTTGTTTGCATTCAATTAACTGGGGTGTTAAAAAAAGGAAGCAAACATAAAAAACCCAATCACAGAAACACAAAAATCAGTGTTTATACTGAAAGCTTTGCTACTGAACACATTTTTCAGCATATCTAAAACTATGTGTGTGTATGTGTGTATATATATATATATATACACATGCACATATATACAACTCCTAAAGCTCTCATGTAACAAAAATTTCTGTCTGGAAAAATTAAGCCTAGAAACAACTATTCTGTGGGAGTTTTTTTGTTTTGTTTTTGTTTTTGTTTTTTTTAATTACTATTTTAATTTTAGCACAATCTTTGAAGATTCATTTTTCAGAAACATGTAGGAGTCAATCTGCTTTCACATGTTAGTTATCACTTCTGGTGTTGTGGGTTGTTGTGGCACATACCACAATCTCTTGCCTCCTTCAGGAGCTCTGACCTCACCGAGGTGCCTGAAGTGGATGTGGAACATCCTGGGGTGTTTTTGGTGGTTTTTGTAAGAGAAGGTCTTTGTCCTGAGATCATTTCTCTTTTGTGCTTGATGTACTTGCCATTAAAATCAAATCCACTTGATTTCATCTCGTTTCCCTGGACAGGAGAAGTGTTTTGTCAAGAATTGTGCTCATGTAGTTGTAGACTCCTCTGCCTTTATTTATCCAAGCTACCTTGAGCCCTCTAGCATTCATTCCTGTGTATTTTACCCTTGTTTCTTCCAGTTTGTTGTCCCTCCCTATGCACATGTTCCTTGGGAAAAAAAAGACATTTTTTATGTTCCCTGTTATTTTTTATCCCGTGCAGAAGCTTGTACAGGTCTGTTTAAGGCACACGCACATGTACAGTTCTGGTGATTCATCCATAAACTAATTTTCCTTATCAAGGATGTTGTTACACAGAATGTACTGTATTGCTTGAAAAGGTCAAGTCTACCAACTGCACACCATGTACCAAGTACTGAAATTCACTCAACCTTTGAAAGCATCAGCTTGTAAACAGATTAATTATCTGTATACTTCAGGTAACTAGATTAAAACTTCCAGATTGGGGATTCTACCAAGAAACGTCTTGTCTGTGTAATGTGTATTTACTGCAGTGCAGAATTCTACACAGCTTCAACTGTACTTTGTATATGCAATATTCTGCTTTTGTGCAATTTAAAAAAGCTTTTAGAGAAACCTTCTCTTCACAGTTTGCTACTGGAATTTGGCATCTTGCCTTTGCCTGTACCTTTCCGACTTAAACATGAAATATGCTTGAAGCACTGTGGTATTTTCAAGCAAGGAAAGCACACAAAGGGCAGATGAACAGAGAAATAATGTAATATGCCGAAAACAGCCACAGTGACAGTGTTGGACACCAACTCCCACAGCACAGATATAATCTATAGACATTATGCAATCAATGTGGTCTGTCTTTGTAGAAAAGATGAATGAATGAAGCCAGTTGCTTCATGTATAAACACCTCAACAATATGGTTAAAAGGGGTGTTAAAATATTTGTGTTCATATGAAATGAATAGGAGATGGTAGAGAATGGTTTGAAGAGGACTGAAAAGTGACCAATTTTCTTACTTGCTAGAGTGATTCCTAAACAAATGTAAAATAGCCAGTATCCAAATGGAATTTGTAAACTGGGCGTGCAAGGGATGTTTGCTCAAGGACAATACTAACATCTTCTTTTCAGGATTGTAGTTTTAAAAACTGTACCTTATTTCATTAAAAGCATGATGTTGTTCTCACATGGATATAGGATTGCTGTACATATTTTATCATATCATCTATAAAATATGCAATGAAAATCCAGTGCAGTGGAACTCATAAACTTGATTTACTCTTGCAAGTTATCACAGTCTGGTCCAATCTCCCAGCAGATGAGCTTTGAGCAGCAGGTAAAACTAGAGAACTCCTGAGATCCCCTCCAACCTGAATTATTCTTTTTTGGAAATGAATTGAATTACTGTTCTCACGATAAAAAGTAATTCTATTATGTGTACATCCAAAATAAATTGGAAAAGGAAAAGAACATCAGGTATTTTAGGGTTTATTGCTTGTATTTATTTTGAGAGTCCAATAATATTTCAAAATTGTACTAAAATAGTCCTATTGGTATCTCCATTTGCAGATTTGGGGCATTGATTTGTTAAAAGCTGCGTGATCAGGTCTCATAAAACACCCCAAAGACATAGAATACTGGAATGTGAAAGTCATGTGAATATAGGTATCTGTAGATATTTTTAGGAAGTGCAGTATTTTAAATAAAGGAGTGATGTGATCATCAAGGGAGTGATGGCTTTGGATGGCTTGTTTTCCCCAGCTACCAGTTGGAAGAGAACTGCTGTAACTGGCTACTAGCACCATCTCTTTTTTTCTTGAAGAGATATTTAGAAAACAGTCCAGAGAATTTTACATTCTGTCTTGATAGAAATCTAGATATGGACTTAGTAATGAATCACTGATTGCATGGTTTGTAATCTATACTGAATTGCATGCTTATTATTTGAGAAATGTTTATCAGGCGTGTGTTGAACTCCTTTTTTTCACTAGCAAGATTCACGTTGAATGCCAAACCTGAGCACAGCAAAGGCCCAAGAGCCCATCAGTGGTATCTTTGATCAGTGGGCAGTGCAGTACTCTCTAAATCTGATTATGTGCCAGTCTAGTCCTACAGTCTGGAAAGACCTCAGATGTAATTTTAATAGTCTGGATGCTCTCTTTTAATTTTGGAAGCTTTTTCAGGCTGCTTTGTGGCTGACTGGAGAGTGTACAGTGCTGCTTGCTGAGGATCCATCTGACGCTCTTTCTTTTTGTTGAAGTTTGATACACCTTTGGCCATTGCCAGACAGCTCTGTGGCTGCCTTCTGCAGTATCTGTACCAAGTGGATCCTCCTTAAATTTTAGGACATCTTTTCATTCCTCCAGACATGTTACAAGGTGTGGAGATGTTGGCAAGAAGGTGAGGGTCCAGGCCTGATCTACAAATGTGCCTACAGTTACACAGAAAGAAAGAAAAGAGGGATCTTCAGCCTAACTTATTTAATTTTGTTTTAACAAAGTGATTAACCAACGTCGCATTTTAAAGGTGCACATACTCAATTAGGTAGCTGCTGACTGAACTGGATACAATACATTTTTTCCTGACAGGTGCTTATTGAACAACCCTGGAGCTTTGAATTACTGTGACACTTTATTCGTATGTTACCAAAGTATTCAAAATCTCCCACGATGAGCAGCTGATGTGGCTTTAATGAATACCCACCAACGTAATGTAAAAATAAAATCTCCAGCAGAGGCATTTTTAGTCCAGCTAAATTTGATGTAATCCTTCCCCTTTGCCCCAAAGCAGTGTTTAAGATGATTTTGATGACTGCCTCACATGAAAGATTATTTTCCTCATAGCAAGGGAACCACGTTTGATTGGAAAATGATAAAAATATTTTATTAATTGAAGGACATGAGTGAATCACAGGACAGGATACATTTGTTAAGAGCTTGGGAGATGAAGGTACTAATTGTTCTTGGAGCTGCTGTCGGATGTTGTGTGGGCAGAAGCTGTTGGAATTTCCTTGGGCAGCTGTCTCAGTACCGGTCATACTGCTTCTGTCCCCCTGAGTTACTAATGTGGTAAATTGCCACACAGTTATTTAGAGGTTATGTGTTGGGCATGCAAAAGGTAGAGGGTGATGCCAACAAATCCAATTTTGTAGCATTGTGGCCTAAGAAACATATTCAAAAAAGGGTTATTATAACAGCACTCATGAGAGGTCATAGGTTATGCACTGCAGTAAGGACTGGTCCCTAAAGAGTGGCTGCCAGTGACTTCAGTCCATAGTCTGATCCTGTAGGGAAACATCCTGACTACAGCTTGATCATCTGTAACCAAAAATACTGGAATAAGAATCAGTTACTTCTGGGGGGTAGTACTGTGTTTGTTTTCCATAGAAAACAAACTGGCTTATTAGCAGAGAAGATTAAATATGAAACAAAGACTTGGGTGAGACTGGTAGATAATTACCTAAAACTTAGACTGTATATGTTTGTCAGGTTTTGAAGTTATTTCTCTAGGGATTTCCCAGAACTTGCTGAGGAAGGTTCTTCTGCTCAGTTTTCCACAAAACTGGACAATGTGAGCTCGCAGCACATAACTATGAGCACACGTTTTATACACACGTTTCATCCATAGGTAATCCTTAAGGGGAAGTTTAACCAAAAATTTATCAGTTCTGTTGGACAGACAGTATGCCTGGAGGTTTCATGTTGTTGAGTGAAACCTGGTGTGTTCTGTAGCTGTGCAGCTGATAGGGAATTTGGCTTCTGGAAGCAATTGAACACGTGAAGTACAAACTTCCTGACTTCAACTTCCCTCCTACCCCCTCTGGTATTTTATTAGAAGCCAATTTTACAAGATCGGTTGTTTGACCAGGTTGTTTTTTTTAAAAAAAAAATTATATCTTTTTCTGTATGTAAGAGGGACGTAATTTACTTTAAAAACTAGTAGTTGTGTAGTTGCCCTAGTAATGTTCTGAAAATCTGGATTTGTCAAGTAGTCATATTCTGAGGAAAGTGAAAGGATCTTGCCTACTGACAGTTCTCTGGTGTGGGAAGGGTTAGTGTCTCTTTGCATCTTGGTTTGACCAATTTGCTCATCTGTTATGACAATTTTATACTCAAGGTGCTCGTAGAACATCTTTCATGGACCTTTTTTGGACATAGGGCATTTAACTAGATACAGCGGAGTAACTGGAGCAGAGGGCATTAAAAAATAGGCAGCAGCTTGTGACACTGTATGCTACTGAGCAGATCCTTGCATGGACCTGCCTGGGTTGCATCGTAGGTGCTGGTGGCCAAATGTAGTGTTTTCCTCTGGCAGAGGTCTGTATGGAAGCTTTGGGGGTTTTTTTTTGAGTAAGAAGTTGCACAGGTTTGAACTAGTCAGTGCCAAATGTGAGCTGTCTTGCAGTGTGAATAGGAATGGACACTAACAACCCACATCAAACAGTCCTATTTTCTCTTCTTAAGTTTGAATTGTGCCAGGCACTGTCTGAGCTGGGAGACACAGAGGTCACAGACCCTGTTTGTCGTGGGCATTGTTGCCTTGCCCCTGTTAGAACACCCTTGGGTTCCAATGTATGTTGTTGTAGATGGATTGTGTGTACCTTGGTTTTTCTGCTCATCTTACCCAGATTGCAGACTGCCAGAGATGGAAACCTCCTTGACATGGGAAAGAAAGTTAGAAAGTTCAGCATTGTCATTTTTGTTCCTACCTAGGACAGGTCAGAAAGTGAATATGGTTAGGGAACAGAGATGTGGCAGTTTGTTTCTTGGGGCAGTTGATAAAATAGGGAGCTCCCATGGAGCTTCAGCTGACCTGGCAGTGTTCTTTCCCCTGATTATGAGCTTGCTTTGACTGCTGTGTTGACAATATCAAACCCAAGTCTTTTAAACCTAAAAGACCTGGGGTGAAAATAAAACTTTTCTTTCATCTTTCCAACCGGTTTTTTTGTCTTACTAACTCAGTCATAACAATGTATAGCGTTTTTCATCCTTTTCCCCCCTTATTGAATGATTCTCAGTGTTTTTGTGGTGTGCTTCTACGGCCCAGTTGATCAGATACACAAGAGCAGCAGTTGTGAGGAAGCTAATTTGTTTTCACTGTCATTAATTACTTTCCCTGTGTATTAATTACTGAAGTTTCTGATGATGAACAAGTTAGCAGACCATATCCTCTGCAACTGCTGAACACGACACACTCATCAGTGCTATTTGAAGGAATCCATAAGGTTTCTCTTTGGGTAATGGTTATGATTACTTCCAACATCTGGTTTTATTGTTGTGCCTGCTGGAAATAAAATGATTTAGAGGAAACTGTCCTGTTATACTGATGAGACTTCTTCCACATTCTGTTTAACTTTTGGTCGTTCTACTTTTTTTTGGAACATAATGAGCTGCCTTCAGTGAAATAATCTCAGCTGGAACGGCAAACTCACTAAAATGTATGGGGAAAATCCATGACAGTACATTTAAGAAGTGGTTTATATCATCCTAACTTGTCTTGCGTTAAATATGAAGACAAAGAGCCACTAGGTTGCTCATTTTATCTCTGACATCTCAACTTAAAGACTTTCTGAACATCCAACTTGAAAGCAAAATCTTTGTAAATAGATAATCTGGATTGGAAGATGTCAGTTTAATCGCTGTGATTCTGACTTTATGATGTAGATTTGTAAATTTCTAGGATGAAAAATTTGGTCTTTCTGAATGTTGAAATTCCCGGTGAATCCAGTGAATTCAGGACAGGTTTTATGTGGGTCAAATTAGCTTTCAAGTCCTTTGGACTTGTTGGATGCTAATTATTTCTGTGGCTATTGACTTCGGTGCTGTGCTCATCAGTGTTCTGCCCCTGGTGCTAACTCTTACAGACATTAGGTATAATCTCTGAAAATCTTTCACACTTTTAATTTTAGCTTACTGCGTAGCACATGTCCAGGATGTGCTTGAAGTCAGATTGTCCCATACATTTTTCCAGTCAGCATTTCAAGCATAAGAATGTCTTTGTCTCTTTCCTTTTTTTTTTTTTTTTTTTTTTCTTCTTTTCTTCTTCTGTTATTTATTTATTTATTTTCTGTTTCTTTTTAAAGATCCAAGTACAAACCCAGCTTATTCAGAAGAAAGACTGGCTCATGAAGCTTTGCAATTAGAAAAGCGCTTGAGCTTGCTGTCCCATACAAGTCGCCAAGGTAGTGGAGGTAAGAAATACCTTTAGTTAAATAAAAAATACATTATGTTTCCTTCTTTCCAGGCTTTAAAAGTTATATGGCCTGTGTTACAAGATGTGGAGCTTACAAGAAAAATAACAGAGAAATGGTGAAGACATTTGATTTGTTTTGTTTCTTGTGAGACAGTTCTTTAACAGCATTGTCTGAAGTCCTTTGATGTAGATTGGGGATTTTCAACTCAGCCAACTGAGTTTTGAATCAAACACTATTAACCCAGGAAGACCATTTAGGATGCTGAGTCCTACTGAATTTCTGCATGTCAAACTTAAAAAGAGCTGTCTGCATCAAATCTCATATCTGCTTAAGTACCTAGGTCAGTGCAGCCTGTAAGATGGACTCACTTGTATGGTTCACACATCGGGCTTACAGCAGATTTTTGCAGTAAAACGTAGGATTCCTGTGCTTTCCTCTGCCATCTGTACATGTCTTTACTGGAGTTGTTAGTGTATCAAAGTAGAATTGGTATCTAGCACTAGATTTGTAAAAGGGCCCGTGCCTGAACTGCCATTTGAACTGTTTAATAGCCGAAGTTAGGTCATCCAAACATCTGCTTTGCTCTTGACTCTAAAGCCTACAAGCCTAAAATACGTCCCTGTGAAGATCCTCAGGAGTTTTATGTGCTTGTATACATGTCCATGGCTGTTTTGGCCTAGACACTGCTAGGTAATGTGGTTTGTGACTGAATTCCAGTGAGACTTCCCGAGTTTTTTCTTAATTAGCACATAACTACTAGACTTAACTGAATGGATAGAAGGTAAATGAGACTTGATAGATAAACGTGCCTATATTTTTTATTCAGTCCCTCTGGTCAGAAATCATGCCCCAACTTCATATACAGTTTCTGCCTTTATTTTCACATTGATTTTATTAAGAAAGAAGAAAATAACATTGTGGACTCTGCGCTACAGGAAGCTGGTTTTGTATTTTTTTGTTTGTGTGATATTTTTTTTTTGTCCTTGTGCCCTTTCGTGCCAATATTTATTTTCTTTTCATTCATGTTCAATCTTAGATGGCAATAATTACCTGTTAAAATGCTTTCTTGCAACTATCATTGAGGAAAACAATCTTGCAATATAGGCATAAATGAATCACAGCAGGTACTATTGTATATAGATAAGTAAAGATTTTTATAACAGTATTATTCTCATTTCTATTTGTACAGTGATGTATGATTGTATTTTGGTACAGCAACCCAATTAACTGTATGAAAGTAAAATAAAGTTCAAAAAGGGGAGAACTTGGTGCATAAACTTTAAAAATTTAGCCTTGAATGCATTATGTTCCAGAGTGTGGTAGGCTTATGACAAGGTAACATACCATTGCATTTTATTTTTCCCGTGGGGTTATGAGTTACTGCAGGAATTCTGGCTTTCTGACGGCATCTCCACTTACAAAAAGCAGATGGAATCTCAGGGCCCTTCCTGTTTGTACATACTTGCCATGCTTGAGTCTTTTGATTGTGTTTTAAACACAGGTTGATGTGTTTCCTTCTTTTCTAGGAGACGACAGGAGTATTTCAAGCTCGTCTTCGGATACCAGCCACTCAGATGTCAGTGTTGGGAGCAGGTTGACAGTGTGGCCTGAGCAATCTTCAGCCAGCACCTCTCAGGAGAGCCATGGACTGGCAGCTGCAAAGGGCATTCACCTGGGAGAAGAAAAGACTCTTCCAGAAGGGGCACGTGGCACCACTAAACCCCCTCCGAAGCCCCTCCGGTCCAGACAGCTGCAGGAAATAGGTCGCCAGAGCTCTTCTGACAGTGGAATAGCTACTGGTAGTCACTCTTCCTACTCTGGGAGCTTCTCTTCCTATGCTGGGAGCTTAGACATTTGCCATGGTGACGAGTTTGGATCATTGCTGAGCTTGCCGTTGAACTTCCCTTCAGATCAGAGTCTATGTACTTGTTCTCACAGTGAGTCCCAGAGGGCTGTGGGATCAGAGTATCAGGTTCCCAGCTCTCTCAGACACGTTTATGATATACCCAGGAGTGTGTTACAGGCAGCTTCTAAAGAAGTGCAGCTGAAGAGTGCAGATTCCACACTACCCAAGGACCAGCCCCTGCCTGCTCAAGGTGCCAGTGACCCAAAACTGCTGCTACCACACTTGGAAGCACGGAGGGGACCTGAGCACAGCCAGCACAGAGGGAGGCCTTCGTCTTTACTCACAGAAAGCAGCAAGGACTCAAGTGATGAGACATATGTGGATTTTGTTTCAAGGTGGTCAGACACAAAACCACAAGGACAGGTGTCAGACTCCAAAAGTAGTGAGCTGTCACCACCTGGTGGGGCCTCAGCTGACCCCTGTGACACATGTAGCCCCCACCTTGGGATGACAAGAGCTCTTTTTTCATCTTGTCCAATCTGTGGTGGACTAAAGGTAAATACCTAACACTGAGCGAATGCTAATGAACCTTAGTTAATATAACATGATTAATTTAAAGTTATGTAAGTTGTAGGTCATAAGTAATATTGTTTCCCTTATACTCTGAACAGGTAATACCTTCTTCTGTTGTTTATGGTGAAATGGAGAGGCTTAGCACACAGCTGCCTCAAAATCTGTACCTAGTCAAGGAAACACTGAACAATACAGACCACAATCATTACTTTTAAACTGGCCAATTTTGGCTTTGGGTGCATGCAAGTGAAAGAGAAAAGTTTTGCAGACATTGGATTTGCCATATAATGGCAAGCAAGCATGAAAGACACTGACCTGTCTTGCTGCTGGTACTTACAAAGAAAGAAGGGAGGTCAAATAGTATGTGCTGCTCTTAAGGAGATCTGAGTGCATACTTTTATTTTATTGATGTTTTCCTTTTCTTTGTCACTGTAGTTTGGACATGCCTTGCACAAGAAGCCAGGCTAGACCTGTTTCTCACTGGGGAAATACAAGATAGTCAAGTCAGCTTGGCAATCCAGTAATGTGACTGGCCAATGACAGGTAGTTTAGAGTACAGAAACACACTAGCAGTCTACAAACAGGACAGCTCATTTGCAGGAAAATTTATTTTTGATCACCAGTCACATAAAGACTTAATACCTGAACTGTGGAGGTTCACTTGCCTTTCCATGTTTGCCAGTATCTAAGACTTTGATATTCTTATAAATTCTTTTTGGACCTGCTACATTCTTGGCTTTATATGGCAGTAAACTTTATACAGTTATTATACAATGCATGAAAATATATCTGATTTTATCCATGCTGGACAATTTTTTTTTTTTTTTTGTGAATGTGTTTGCTAAACTAGAAGGTAAAGCTGCTTGTATTAGTGAGCTGTTGAAAGGCTGGGAAGGTTAGATGGAGTTCTTAATTTAAGGAATGTGTGAAGCAAGGATTCAGCAAGAGAGACTCCTGCATGAGGAATTGAACACTGCCATTGAAGTGTGTGCATTTAATTAAATGTGAGATTACATAAACCACTGCTGTGAAAAGGGCTTGAATGCCTGGTAGCTGATTAAAGACAAATAAAAAGGTTATAAATTTGGGGGATTGTTTTCTTCTCATGAGGTGTTTCATGCATTTGCATCGAGTGCCTTCACATGAACTAGAAAGCTCTGTCTGCCTGGGCCACTTGCACGGCACCTTGGATGTTACTGTGTCCTGTGCCTGCAGTACCTGGCAGGTAGGGAGGCACTCGTGGGACAGGTTTTCTAAGGCTGTGGTCAGTAGGATCAGTGATCTTCTCAGCCCACCCTTGGCAGCCACCTGCACCACAGGCCCTCACAAGCTCTCTAGTCCAATTCTGGAAGGCAGTGGGGTGCACAGCCATGTATCTGGGAAAAATGACCAAGACTGTTTTCTGGAAGGGCTCTGCTTTGGGATTAGAAAGCTCTAAGGTGGCTTTGTTATAGGCAGGGAGGAAAGAAGTAATTCAGGAAGAATTAGATCACATGGTCTAAATGTTTCTGGGTGATCTGTATTGTTGGTTTAGATGTGAATTTATCAGATCTTACCCTGGATATCTGTGGAAGATGAGTAGCCGAAAGTGAGTATTCCATTGGATATCTTCAAAATAATAAAAAGCTAAATTATGTCGCTACAACTGCCTGTTGACCCCAGTGACATAAATACCCACAAGTGCTGTCAGTTTTAATGGTGTTTCTAGCTGCCCTAATAAGATAAGTTGGCAAGAATTCAGATATTGTCTGTACTTAAACAAATTCAGTGATAAACACTGGCACAACCTTCTTACTAACTTTTGTTTTAGCATGAGATATGTGCATCTGCCATTTTTTTTAAGAATCCATTTATAAGCAGTCACGAAAGAAGTCTCATTAAATGGAATGATTCATGGATTTGTTTTTAATTTTGAAAGAAAAAATCACCCTTTGATGCACTCTCTTGAACTGTCAAGAATGAGTTATTTTAGCAGTATTTAATGGACACTGTCTTTGGCATTTCTCCTGATGAGTACAGTGAAAGCACAAATCCATAGGCTGTAACTAAAAAATAATTATTACTCCTTGTACTTTCAACAGATTATATTTAAGTTAGGGCCAGAAGAAGTTGATTTATGGATTGGTGAAAACACCAGGTTTTCATGTTTCTTCAAATTTGTGTTCAAAAAGCTTTAATGTGCCGGTGTTTGGAGATTCTTCACAATTTTGAGTTAAGCTGTTAATTAAATTGTGTTAATGGCTTTTAAATGCCTACTATTTAAAGTGACCCAAGTAGAGGAAAGTCTGCAGCAGTAATTAAGGCTGTAAGCATTTGTTTGTTTTGTGCCCTGTACGTAAACTTTGGCAAATGGCAGTTAGGTTTGGGCATGTTGCGTGTGCATGTTGGAGTTCAGCATGTGAAGAGTTGGAGAGGGGTTGCAGGATGAAGATGTTCATATGTGGAGGGCATGGTGGGGGTCCTGACTGGGACTGACTTATTAAGAACCACCTGCTCCTCTACTGACAAGGATGATGATGAAAGCAGGGAGAACAGACCCTGGGAAAGTGCCAAGCCTCAAACAGAAAACAGGGCAAGGAAGCCTTTCTGTCACTCTGCATGAAAAATAGAGCCAGAATGAAAAGAGTTACTAAATATTGCTTCTGTTATTTGTATATTGTATTTCATGTTAGACACTGGGGACTAAGAAGCAAGCATGCAGGGTGGTTTGCTTTCTGTTGTACGTAATTGTGCTGTGCTCAAGATGTCCTTTACAGACTTCCCAAGGTGTGCCTTTGCTATGTAATTTGACCTAGTTGATTTCAGTGCTGTAGATGATTGCAGAGGTGAATTCATTGTCTATTGTAAGTATAATTTAAGCTCAGAATTGATTGTTACAATTTCTGAGTAAGCTGTAGAGATTTATTATTAGACTTTACTTATTACATTTTTAACTACTTAACTGATACTAATTTGATGAATAGAATTTCATTGTATGCTTGTTGCTCTGTAACGTCCTTTGATGCTATAGTTTGAGAAATGTCAACTTTTTTATAGGGTGTTCCTTTTTTTTTTTTTTTTTTACACCACCATTGTTTGTAAATTTTCGTAGAAGTCTGAAAAATAAAATTATTTTCCAACTGGTTTTGTCCTTTTGCATCTGACAAGTTCTGGGTTTTGTTTTGCTTTGATTTTTGTCCCCTGACCTTCTTCTTCTTGCAAGTTGAATTAATACGGAGTGTTTATGGCTGTCTCTTCATACTACTTAGTCTCATACTCAAATCACTGTTGACAGCTCCAAATGTGCCTATTAGTGGGAATTACATTTATGTATGTCTAGCTCATGCTAAACTCATATTTATGTCAGTGGGAGTTCTTATTTATGTAGAAATATAGTCACAAGTACTGCTTTGGTAGTTGACTTGCCGTGATAGAGGGGAAAAGAAGTTGTCAGTTTGTGTGTGGCTGTTGTCATCGGTCTCTATTGGTGTTCAGCCACCTACTTAAGTTGATGATTTTAAAATACCAAGGCCTCGTTGGGGTCAATATGGTCCCAAATTAGGAGCTGATCTACCCAAATTATCTGTGAGGTACTTGTATAATTCCTGATACCACAGTGACTCTGTGCCTCAAACTTTGAATCTCCCAGCATATCTATAGTAAGTGGAAATACAGAAGTGTTGTGGTCTCGATGGATAAAAGGGATTTTGTCAGGCAGCAGGATCCTCAGCTCTGGGGAGCTGAGAACCCTTCCCTACACGATACAGGGAGGGGCACGTGGATCTCAGTGTAAGTGAGGAATTGGTTTGGCTAGGTGATAAGATACTTAACTCTTTTAGTCTGTCCTGTAGAAACTGCTTTATTTTGCATTACAGCTCCGCAGGAAGCCATGTGCTTGCCTTACTGTCATCCTTGAGCAGGCGCTTTACTGCTGTGTTTGATGGTGCAGCACCAGGCCCCCCTTTCAGAGCTGCTTAATCCACCTGCAGCCTTGGCTGAGTGTAGAGGCTCTGTGTTCTGGAGAAACTGTGAATATCTCTGTGTCCCTTGTGCACTGTTGACCAGGGAGAGAGACTAAACCTAGGGAGAAGCACAGCTCTTCAGGCAGAGAAGGGGCTTGAACTCCAGCGCATCCTACACTGAGGTCTCTTGCTGTCTTGCCTGGACTAATTTCACCAGGGTCATGAGCAGCCTGTCACTGGGTTGGGAATGTAGCCTTACTCTTCCAAATGCTGTACAAAACCCTTAACCCTAGAGTTAGCTGGTGTTTCTCCTTTCATTGTAGGTGCTGCTTTTGAAAGTGGTGAAAGAGAAGGCCTGTAAGGTGTTAACTTGCATAGCGAAATCTGAGAAATGGCAGCTGCATGACTACATGGCCATATCTGTGTGACTGAGAATGTTTTAATTTTTTTTGGCTTTTAATCAAGTACTTTTCTAATGTAGTACTAAAACAGATACTAAAGAAATCACAATGTACTCTTAACTACAACCTTAATTTAGCTGTTCTTTTTCTGTTGGGAGTCATTACCTCTTTTCCCAGGAGACGGAAAACCTTATGTGTTTATCTTGAACTGTGTTTATTTCCATGCTTTCTCTGAGAGTGTAGGAACATGATTATTTGTAATTGCACATCTTTTACCTCTCTTTTCAAAGATTTTTTTTTTTACAGTATTGATGTGTGGTGCTGTAACATTTTATGCTTCCTCCCACCTTTAAAAAAGCTACAAGCTGTCTAAATTCTCAGCTGAGAAGGATGCATTTGTCATCTTCTACAGCATTGTTGCTGCTTGTATTTCTGCTCTAATCTCAGAGCTCTGGGCAGTTGAGCAGCACACTGTCAGAACTATAACAGGAACGGTTTGTACCTCAGAGGAACCTAGAAGTCAGTAGTTGTTATTGACCTGAATGATGTGTTTGTGAAGTTTCTGTATCTGGGTCTTGCTGACTTTTTGCATGAATTAGAAAACTTGCTTTTGTGCTCTTTTCTTTCAAGATTTAATTGCAGTTGTTTTTCTGTGACTCCTGACTGTGATACATGAACCAGCAGTGACGTGCATCTCCCAGCACGTGTCACCACTAAATGAGGTGTCTGCACTGGACAATGATTTGGCCATCTGGCATTTTACTTACTTTACCGTTATTGTAAAAGGCTCTGAAGGCTCTGAAATTTTTACAATAAAGTAGTGTTGTTCTTCAGGCTTCTCAGAGATTCAAAAGCATGTTAAAGCCCACCAATTTTCCCACAGCTTCTTTCTGAAATAGAAGAAACCCATGATCACTGCTGCTCTTGACAATGAAATACAGTCATTTCTGGAGCTGGTTATACTAACAAAGCACCTAGTGCTGTGCAGATCAAAGATGAGCAAAAGTATGTATTCCGGTTGAAGCTGACAGAGAAAAGGGGCATAAAGCAGGTGGATGTAGTATCAGGCTTAGAGTTACATTTGTTTTGTTGTCCTCTCTGTAGTTTTGGCCAGGACCAACCGTAGAGATGATCTCCATCCTCTTGATCTCATCTCCCATCCAGGCCTGCTTGTGCACTGTGTAGAGATATTGCTTAATGTCAGCTTGCAGGAAGGGAAGAATTTATTTTCTTTCCAGTTCCCCAGTTAAGTGGAAAGAAAATAAATTTACTGTAACGTGTACAGTATTGTGATGCTTCTTGGCAGCAGGCTTCACTCCCAAGTGATCAGGAAGAGACCCAGCTGCATTTTCCATTGCTGTGAGAGCTCATATAAGTGACTTGGTTCTTCCAAAGGTGTGCATGGAGGAGTTCAAGGGGTAAGAATTTGGATTTGAGGTGTCACAGTAACACGAGACATGCCAGCCCTACCAGGGCAGTGCAGATCTGACATGCTTTCAGCCCTGTAGGAGGTTACCTTATCTTTTACCTAAAAAACTGTACTCAAGGTACTCTGCATCTATTGTGAAAGTATCCTCACAAGTTTTGTGCAAAGAATAAGGGTTTTAATCTAAATTCGGAATAATAAGGGTGGCACTTCTTGGCATCTGGCACTGAGGGGAATAGAGAGCCTGTGGTCTGTAATGGGAAAGGAAGTGCCTGCCACAGAAGCACTGGTAAGTGAAATGATAACCATGTCAAGAGAAGAGAGCATCTTTCCTTTCATGAGGGAATGCAGACAGTGTAACTCAGCAGAATTCATTCTTCTGTACCAAACACAAGTGTTGCTGGATTGCTTTTCTGTCAGAGAGCCTTGGAGATATTGATGAACTACAGTATTGACCTTCTATCCCTATCACAATGAACAAATGGGAAAATTGGCTTTCTCCTCTAAATAAAATCAAGCTGGGTAATAGCTTTTATTATTACTAATTACCTATGGCTACTTTTTCCTCTGTAGGGAGCAGTAGCTTTTCTGAGGAGAGAGAAAGAAATGCTTTGAAGGAGGAGTCATCTGACAATAAAAGCTGGAAAAAATTATTCCCTTTGGAATGTAGGGTTTGTGGGGTTTCTGGTTTTGATCCAGCTGTAAAGGAGACTCTTCAGATTGCCTGTATTGTGGCCAAAATGAGAAAATGGAAGGCTTTTTTCCCCCTCTTTCTATATCCCACCCCTGCCCCCCCCCCCGGCCCCCCCAAACAGAAATCCATTTCTGGAAATAATCAGCAGAATCCTACAAAGTATTAGCAGACGCTTTCTGTGTTCATTTTCTAAAAGGGAGAAATTAAAATTCACCTACAGAGGAAGGAAACACCAGAAGATGTAAGGAAAGCATAGATTACATGGAGCTGAACTCAAGGGAAGTGAATAACTTCAGTAGCAGCCCTGGATTAAGATTCCCAGGTTTGATTCCCATATGGTTTCTCTCCTTCTGGAAGATCATTAACAAAGTTACTTTCAAAAAACCTCAATTCTTTGACTTGCATTTCTGAAAAATGTTTGTAATGTCTGCCAACATTCTATTTTTAAGGTTGTGCATTAAAAAGACTACGCAGGAAATATTTTGTTTTGATTAACAGTCAGTGATATCAAAGTAATTGCATGGCTCAGAAGGAATTGGCGAGTGTCAGTAGGATAGCAATCACTTAGATGGGATGTCTGGAGGGCTGACAGCAGCTCACTGTGAGTAGATGAGAGGACTCAAAATAGATGCTCAGTAGGGGTGTGACCTTTCCAACAAACCTTTTTTGACAGAGCCACTTAAAACTGTAAGTATGCAAATTAGAAGGGTGAAATGTGTTCCAAAAACATTATACAAACTATTGTTAAGCTTCTCCACAGCACAGGACAAGACTTAGGAGTAGAATTAGTTTTAGTTATTCAAGATTCCCAATATACCTAATACTTCAAGATATACTTTCAGTCTGGCTGATATGTTAGCAGAATTAAAACGAATTGTAATTGTAATTAGATAATGTCTGATGGTTTTGGTTGTGTTGTGGTGTAGGCAAATCCTTACTGTTTGTCATATTCCACCCTATTCCTGTTCCTTTAGTCACAAAGAGCAAATAATTTTTCCAGCTATTACGTTTGTGAAATGAAATAATACAGTAACATCTTCCTATGGGTAATGCAATTTTGGCATTTCTTAGCATGAAAATATGTGGCAACGAATCTACTGAATAGAAAATGCCTTATTACCTGCTCCATTGAACCTGCTCCATGGTTTCATTATAGTGAAACCAATTTGAGGAATGAATCACTGAAATGTATTTATATGTTCAGAACTGAATGAATGCTTCCCCATAGGCAGAGAAGGTAGTAAATGTGCATAAGCCATTCTTATATAAAAATGCCGACCAGTTTTCAGGATGGACTGTTTTTGAAGTTCCTTGAGATTTTATGTATCGCTTTATTATGCAGAGTTCTGAATGCTTCTGCTGAAATGCCAGGGAACTCATCCAGAGGAGAAAGGAGAGGGAATTCTTTAAACCCCATAAGGAAGATAAGACTGTTAAATTTGCCTCTCATGCAGTTGTGCAGTTCTGACCAAAATGTCCCTCTGAGTTCAGCAGAAGTCTTGTGCAGACTTCAGCTCCTTTCCTCTGACACTCCTAGGAGCAAGGCCGCTGAAATCAGTGCAGCTAAAATTCACTCCATTAGAGATTGGGGCTGCATGTGAGTTTAAATAAGTAAGATGGACCTTTGATATTTAAAACAGGCAGATTTCAAACCCTCTCCCATAACAGAAGAGTGGAATTGACTGCTCTGGACCTCAGGGAATACAGAAAGAATCCATACTGAAATCTGGTGTTCTTGCTCTGCCTGGCTTAGTGTTGAATGCATTTGACAAATGTGCCCACCGTGCTATAAAGCTGCTTGTCTACAGCAGACAGACTCCTGGCAGGAGTTTGTGATGGCAGACTGGTGTTTTGGGCACTGTTTCACGTTATAAAGAGAGGTAAGAAACTTGAGATTTGGACTGATGCAGGGATTTTGTATTAGGGTTTTCTTGTGACCAGCTTACTCTGTGATATCTGTATTTTCTTCCCAAGGCTCTTGTCTGATGGGATGGTGTTTCTACAGGACTTTGGATCTTGAAAATTCTGTCCAAGTGCGAAAGATTATGTTAAACACAATGTTGTCCACGTGGCAGAGAGAGAGAGAGACAGAAAGTTTGTTTGCCTTTTAAGAGAACTGTGGACAGAAAAGGAAGTCATTAATGAGAGTTGCTAAAGGAAAAAAATCAACCTGCCAGGATGAAGCAGCTGCTCCACAATTTCTGTTTTAAAATGGTGGCAAGTCTATCACTAATTTTTATAACTTCAACAGATAGTTGAAAGTCGTTTTCTATTTAATGAAAGACCACAAAGCAGTGGCACTGAACAAGTTTTTTCATGAGAATTTTTTTTGTGTGTGAAATTGAGCTTGAAGAATGGTGTCTTTCAAGAACTGCAGTTACTGGAAAAAAAGTTATGAATGTGGGAGCCCTTACACTCAGTTGATTCAGAAAATCTGAAACTGAGGACATGGCAGTTGAAGATCAGTTCTTTATAAGAATGGGATTAGCCTGAGGGCTGAGCGATTTTTTAGCATTTAGAAAGGAGCAAGGTATCAAGAACATGCTTGAGGATATGCCTGAACTTCAAGCCAAGTTTTAACAACAGAGGGAGGAAAAAGTCGATACCTGTATTATGTTTTCTTAATGTATTTTTTTTTTCCTAAAATCCTTATGGAGAGGGATATTGCAAAAAATCTAATTTTGAAATTTTGCAAAAAATCTAATTTTGCAAATTTTTTTTGATGCAATGACTTTTTGCCCCCCAATTTCTCTATTAGATCAAAAGCCATTTTGTTCCAAACAGGGATTAAGTAAAACTGAGCTCTTCCCTGGTAAGAGGTGTGAGAGCACATGACTGCAGGGAACTTCTGGAGCAGTGTTTTTGGTAGCCAGTTGACCCATTTGAGTTCCCTTGGTTCTGGATAAACTTAGCTTTGAAATGTAGGAATTCTGGGTAAGAACCAAGGTGACACAGTAAAACCTCAGTAACGTCACCTGGCCAACTGAGTAAATCTTTTTAAAAGTGTGAAAAAAGCTCTTTTTACCAGTTGCACACAAACTTTTCCATTTCTAAATGACACTGCAGAGGGAAGTGCTTCCTTGAACTCTGGCCATCCCTGCGAGTGTAACAACATTTTGTGCCTTGAAAACCTATCTTACTTCAGCCAGTAATTCAACCTGTGAGTGCAGGACAGAAGTGTAGGGAAAAATGTTATGTGGAGCTACTGTTGTTTTTCTGTCCTCTCTGGTTCAGCTCAAGGGAAATTTGATGCATCAATGTCACGACACAAAATTTGTGTGTGTGTGTGTGTGTGTCGAAGTTAGACTGAACTTCCTTGGGTGGGATAAAGATGTTAGGGTCAAAATAAATGTGATTAATATGATAAATGAAAGCCAGGACGGGGTGAATGAGTACTACTCATATATAGGGCTCCTAGGCTGCAGTAAAATGCCTTTACAGCATGCAAGCTCTGCTTCTATGTCTTCCCTGGAGTTATCTTTTATGTCTTTCCCTTTTTTTTTTTTTTTTTTTTTCTCCAAAACCAGGATAGATGAAAGAAAGCAGACCTTGGGGCTTTCTCCGCAGAAGTTCAATCCCACAGAAGTCCAAAATGTAGATGGAAAAGGGGCTTTAAAGTTGACTTTGTGCTCCTAAGTCTTGTCACATGAGGCTATTGGGCTATTCACAGGATAAAGTGCAGCAGCCAGCTGTCAGTCAACTAAAATGACTGCTTCAACAGCTGGGAATCACTGGGACATGAACTCTGGCTGTGTTCCCTCTCCTCTAGCCACATCCTCTGCAGCAGTCTGGATTCTGTGGAATCCTCTGCTAATTCAATGCTGACTGGAAGCAATTTTGGATGTACTAGAAATTTGAGCCTGGAAAATATTAAGGAAATATAAACCTTTTCCAGGTCTGGTTAATTAGAAGGACAGAGAAGTGCTAAGTGGGCTATATCAGGGCTAGTAACTGTATACTTGAATCCCCTGTAGCACAAGGAAAACATTTCCAGATGAAGTTTGCCGATTCATCTCATTCCTGGAGACACAAAGTCAAGCAGAACGCACGTGCTATAGAGAGAACTACACTAGGATGGTTTGGAAAAAACCTACAGATATGATTGTCCCTAATAATTTATTGCACTGCTGTCTGATACAGAAGAAGCCCCATGCATAGTTAAGTATCTGTATCCTTTGAAGCTGTGCAGCTTAATTATGGTTTCTTTACTTTTGACAAACCATAATTTCAGTGATGGGCTGGGGATAAAGAAAAACACTTGTCTTAATTTTACTATTTTCAGCATTTCCTCCCTTATTTGTCCTTCGCATTCCATCCATTTCTTTCTACTGATGATCACTGATTATCTTGTTAATAATTTTTTTTCTGGAAGAAGTTGACTAACTATAGCTCTAAATGTGAGGTTAAAAAAGGAGGAAAAGGAATTTGAAGATAATATTGCAAGGCTTTCATTTTTATTCTTCATAGGCCCATAATTAAGCCCACTCTAGTTATCTCTCTGTGGAACAGGATGCACAGGTTAAAACAAGGATTCTTTTCTCTGTGTCTTTGTGTGGAATGGGCTGGAAGGAAGGAATCAAGTAACTAGTCTAATGTAAATTGGCATAGCTCCATCAGCTACAAGACAGACACAAGTGTATTTTTAGTGCCAGAAGAAGCTAAGCTCCCACTGTGGAACAACAGTCTTTGGGGAAGTAGAGGAAGAAAAATACTTTTCTTAGGGATTTCCCCAGGTGAATGTTTCAAAATGGTAATTAAAGCTTAACATAAACTTTTTTCCATCTCTAAGAACCCACAGGGGCAGGTTTAATTTGTCTCTAAGATCTGAGATTTCACTTTGCCAGCTTTTGAAATGTTTTCATTTGAGTCTTTCTCTATTTACTGTCTGTCACTGCAGCTGCAGAGTTGAGCTGAACTCTTTATTTGCAAAAAGGGATTTCTTTTCTTCATGAATAGCTGACTTGGATTTTAAATCCTGTTGCAAGCAGAAAACTTGGGTAAAGGGGATATGTCATGCACTTTTGTGGGTAAATTTCTCAAAAATTGCTGCTTTGCTAACCACAAGAGCAAAGCCAGCTAGATCCATGTGTGAGCACGTGTGTCCATAGGTCCATATGTTAGCGAGGATCCTTTGTGTTTATTTTCAGCCTCTCCAGGCTTCCTGCTCCATAGGACTTTTGTGCTGATTTTGACTATCTTGAAATGGGTTAATGCTCAGAAGTCTCTGGTTTCCATTGGGCTGTGCTGTTCGGAGAAAATGTGCAACAGTACTTCCCATTGGCCAGGTTTTCACAGGTGTTTCTGCAGTACTGAGATGCTCGGGGCACAGTCAGCCTTGTGAACTTTAAAATGCAAAGGGAGTGGATCATCTGAAGTGTTGCATCCCATCTGTAAGCACCTTGCCTCTCCTGTTTGTGTTATGTGCTGAGCAAGAAGAGTGAGCTGAGAACCACGTGCTGATAATTTCCACAGTAGTCAAATCTGCTGTTTTTCATACCCGTTTGGGCCCACTTGAGCCTCACTTTCAGTGTTGGGGGGAGTTTTTCTGGAGTCTCTGCCTTATGTGGTTTCCTTGGGTGCAGAATGAGTGGAAATTAACAGATCTGTTGTGCAAGGAAGCTCAGACTATCGAATGTGGGGAAACTGAGTGTATTCAAAATAACAAATGTTCTTGCAGAAGTGTAATGCTACCCCCTGTTGGAATTTGGGATATATGAAACATAAACCAGAATACATGGAATTGAAGCCTCTGACTTTGTGTACGTTTGCCAGTATGTAAGTGCCAGCCTCTCTAAAAACAAAGTATTTTTTTTTACATAAATAGGAAAGGTTTTTTTCCCTTCCAGTTATCAACCCTGAATTAATTTTAAAATGTTCTTTCATGGTAAAATACAGCTGCAGGCACAGATGCCTGCCATTTTACTGTCTTTCTATAAGAATACAAATGTATAACCTATTCATGTTGTTTTTTATTGTTCATAAACAACTCTTCCTAAAGGCCTTGCAATTTCTAAAAGAAAAGTGCAGCCTCTCTCTTTGCATGGCTAAAGCTACGGGGTTTACTGTCCTTCAGCTGCAAGCTGAGGAAAGAGCACTTGCGTTCATCTGTGGCAGTGGGACTGGCTGAAGCAGTGCTGTGGGTGCACTGCTGGACATTAAACAGTCTGGAAAAGTGTGTGTTTGGACTCTTGTGCACGAGCATTTCAGCAGGAGTTTTCTGTCTGTGCCTTAGGAGATGTGGCTTAACAGGAGCTGAGCTGAACGAGGCTCTGGGGAGGGGAAAAGGGAATGTAATGTTTCTATGAAAACGTCTCTAAAAAGCTGACAACACTGTTTTGAATTGAAAAATCTGCTGTGTGTCTTAATGCTTAAATTAAAAATTATTCCTTTTCATAAAACTGCAGAACATCATCTGGTAACTGTAAATCAGGACAGCTCAGCTGAGGAGTTGGGGGGAACAATGTAGTTGATTCTAATTACCTGGAAGAATTGGTTGTCTTTACTTTGGCCCTAAGAATATATGACATGCTGAACTTCAGATTGTATTGGGGTATTTGCCTTCGTTCTTAGATCTCACAGTTGGAGAGACAGCATTTATCATTTTTGAGCTGAGTGTGGTTTATTTTAATGGCAATTGTGTACGGAGCCTTTCAAGCCCTGAATGGCAGAATGATTATGATGAGATACCTGGTGAAAGACAAGGCAGTGAAGGCTGATGTTATGCATTGTATTATGTACCTAGCATCAACTGACAGGTGTATTTGTTTAGGGTTCTGTGCTCTGAAATCAGGAGATGCTTTGACCCCACTGTTAAGTTTGAGGAATATATCCTGTGACATTTGCATATGGTATTTTTATTTTTCATGAATAATCATTTTTAGTTCTTGTCTTTTAACTCCTCCACATTCTGGCTGTGTTTATCAAATACATTGGATTGAAATTGGTTTCAGAGGCAATTTGCTATATCTGGTGTAGCCATTTCCTCTGGCTAGTGGCAGCCTAGTTCTGGTTCCTGCTGTGAAAAGTCCTCCTGTATCATGAACCAGGAGTGAAGTGTTCTCTGTACTTCAGTGTCTTTGTCCTGTGAGGTCTCTTCAGAATCTTAGATAAACTCATCCCTTCAGCAATATTCATAATCATTAGTGTCCATCTTTCCATTTGAGTTTCTTACACAGCTCTCCCTAGAGGGTTTGCTGCTGCAGTCTCTCTGCAGATTGTCACTATGCTTATGCCTACAAAATCTCTATGAAATAATGAAATGCCTCTACTTGTATAGAAACCAGTGCTTCTGAGTTTCACCTGTGGTTAAATATGAGAGACCCTCACATTCACAGAAGTATCAAATGATTTTGTTTGATCTGGAGCCATCATACCAATCTTTGAGGAACCATAGGAACCTCAAACCTTATGAAATTAGTAAGAAATGGTAAGACAAACCCAAACCCTCAGTTTGACAGAGGTGGCAGAGTGTCTTTATTTTATTTATATGTTATAACTTCTAGTTTTGAGCATATCTCTGTAATCACAAGCTGTCTAGCTGACACTGGTGATAGGACTGTTTAGGAGGGTTTGGTGTTCTGTGCCTTCAGACTTTGCTATCGACTTGGAGTGAGTGTTTCTTCTTTGGGCCAGCTGTACATTCTCCTGACTTATATTTTTACCAGCGAGTATGGAAGCTTGGCTTGTAGCAATGCCTGGAGACAGACACAAACATCACTGATGTGTTTACACCAGGTATATTATATGCCTTGGATGGTATTGCATAGCTGCTTCCCCTAGAATTCTGTCCGAGTACTTCTGTGCATAATGAGATATGTGTGTGATGTTAAAAGGATGTTGTTTAGGTTGAAAAGTTAAGCTCCTCACTGTTAAGGAATTGACAGATTTACTGTTGCTCATGCCATCTTGATTGTACCCACACGTGTGTCCCTCTCGTGCAGTGAAGGGGACAGATGTCCCATGGAAAAATTGGTATGTGACCATGTAATTGCATTACAGTCCAGTTGTTCAGCACAGTCCTAGTGTGACTGCCCAGTGTGTAGTCGTTCTAGGTCTGATTTTGAAAAGCAAAAGGCAAGAGCAAATCATGTGCCTTGTTGCTGTGTCACTTTCCCGGTGGGCTCATATATTATCAGTAGCAGAGCTTGAAATTTGACCCAATCTTGCAACTGAGACTCCACCATCTGAATTTCTGCTGCCTGGCAGATGGATCCAGCTAGTGGCTTTTCTTTCTCTGCCATGTGTGGGCAGCTTCAGAGTATGTTATAGGCAAGTTGTGTCATTTTTGGAGGTAATGATCACGTTCTGATGTTAATGGTTGTGTTTTGGGTTGTGTGACAAGTGGCTCCTGGCTGCAGGCAGCTGGAAAACCCGGAGGAAGGAGCAGGAGATGCCTCTCAGCAGAAGCATATAATAATCACAACTGCAGAGGCCTCTGTAAAAAAAAGGGTGAGAGAGAAGCTAACGACACAAATCTGGACTGGAATTAAACAATACTTTTGGTTGTTTCTCACCTGTTGTTTTTTAAACAAGACCTGTAACTTGTAGATGAGCAGAGCTTGATTAACCCACAGGGTTATATTTTAAGGGGTATATTTTAATGTGGCACAGCCTACGGCTTGCCAGTGCCACTGAAATTGCCAGTTTCATGCCTCATAAAATAGCTGATGTTTGGGCTTGGCTGAGCAACTGGTGATGTCTCTGAACCGACTCCAGCAATCTTTGTGTAGGGTGGCAGTTGGCTTGGGACAGATGAAGCTGAGTAATTAGGAGTTCGTGGCTGAAATTGGAACCCTGCACCTGAAACATGCTATGGACAGGAGTTGGTTTCATTTGGAGTTGTTAGGAAGGATCATAGAGTTTAAAAATCTTGTGTCTTTTGTTCTGAACCTGATCAACTGCTGGGTGAAAGAGCCAATCAAGGAAGATGACCTTTAAAGGTTGCTCCCTGTGCCTTTATTTATTGACCTTTCCTGGGAACTTTGTTTTTCTTGTGGTAGCCTAAGCATTCAAGCTTTAAACTTCACTGTGATTTAGAATAATAGAAGAAGTCTTAATCTTTAATCCTTACAAGAAAAGTACTTTAACTGTCAGTTTCATTAGGGACTGGTTCCTTTTGCTGGAATATCTGAGCTTTGCAGAACTTTTTCTCTTCCATTTTCTAAAAGCACTTTAAACTTTTCTTTGTGACTCTGATTTTAAAATCCTCATTCAGGATCTCTAATTGAGCCCTTTGCTCCTTTATGAAGTCTCTGATAGTTTAAATTAATTGTAATAAACTGTATTATGTGACTGTAATCTGCTGCCTCCCTCTACGCACAAACTATGTGAAGCATTCAGAGGGTTGTGATGACGTGCCACCAGCTACACAAAGCAGGCAGGAGAGTGTTTGTTCGTTGTTGTTGAAATCTGCTTGACAGTTCCTGCTTTTCAGGGACTCAGGGATTTTGAGTCATGATTTTAATGGTTTTCTCTTAAAAAACTGGATGTTTTGCAGTCTTGTTACTACATAATAGCTTTAAAATAAAGGAAGGGAAAGCAGAAAAAGCAATCTAGATCATCTCCTCTGTGAAAATTAAGCATTTGACCAATGTTGCAATCAAGCCTCTGTTTATGAGTGCATTTTTGGTATGTGCAGAATAAAAATCTTACAATGCAAATATTTGCTTCTATTGCTGTCAAGTACAAAGTTCTGTTTCATGACAAGAAGAATCTGGGAGCCTCTCATTTGTGTTGAGCCTTTCTTCTTCCAGTCTGAGGACTCAGACTGGGACTAAACTTCATATATGTGCTTAGACTAAAGCAAAAGAGACCTAAAAAGCATGGAATATTTTGTGGTGGAAGGGACCTTGAAAGGTGATTCCTAGTGTAACCAGGAATGAAATGCCAGTCACCTGATAACTGTGTCAACATTTAAAGGAGGGGACCTTTCAAGATCACCTAGTGTAACCTAGTGATCACCTGCAGTGAGTAGGGACATTTTCCACTAGGTCAGGTTCCTTAGAGCCCCATACAGCCTAATCTTGAATGTTTTCAGGAATGGGGCATCCATAACTTCTCTGGGTGACCTGTGCCAGTGTTTCACCACCCTCCTAGTAAAAAAAAATATATATATATATTCTTTACATCCAGTCTAAATCTACCTTTTTAAAAAAACACAAAAAACCAAAAAAAATCCATTACCCTTTGTCCTATCACAATACAGTCTGCTAAAAAGTCTGCCCCCATCTTTCTTATAATGCTCTGTATGTACTGAAGGGCTACTCCAAGGTCTCCCTGGAGCCTTCTCTTTTCCAGGCTGGACAGCCCCAACTCTGTGTCTTTCTTCAAAGGAGAGGTGTGCTCCAGCCCTCCCGTCGTTTTCTGTCCATCCTCTGGACGTGCTCCAAGAGGTTCATCTTTCCTGTGCTGAGAACTCAAACTCTCAGTAGGTGCAGAATAATGGAGCTATAAAAAGCTGCCAAACTTAGATGAGCTGAAAGAAAAGCTTTATTTCTAAAGATACACAAAGGGAATTACATAAGCTGTGGCTGATGAGGTGTGTCTGAAATGTTGACACAGTTATCAGGTGACTGGCATTTCATTCCTCTTGCCAGTGATGATGGAGCCCTGCTCAGCATTCAAACCTACAGAAGCTCATCTGCTTTTTCTTGGAAGTGTAGGTTACTCCATTTTAGGAGGCAAAATAGGAAACAAAAATATTTTGACTCTGTGAAAATACTTGGTTAATATTGATCAGCTGTCCATCATAGCCAATAATGGGAAGAGTAAATTTTAAGGCAATATTTTCCTTTTTTTGTTTCTATCCACCTAACTTGCAAGCTTCTGGCTCCTTTTTATGCTATGGAGGTCAGCCTGCAAAGCTGTTCTGGTGCTTTTTGTCATTATGAATCTGGCAAAACTTCTTCTAAAGCCTGGAAACGGCAGTAAAGTATCTTTGCTCCTTGCTGTGGTGGTTATATTAGATGATCTGGACTTTTTGGGCTGATCTTGGACCCAAAGACTAAAACTCCCATAAGCAGCACCACAGCAGGATTAGGTATGTAGTCATTGAAAAGTTGTATACAGATGGGTAGGCCTCTTCATATGGGACAGTATTTTTAACTGCTGATTATTTTTTTATGAGAACTAATGTGATCAATCGCATATTTCATGAAATTTAAAATGAGTGAAAGTTTGAATTTAATAAAATGAAACTTTAAAGAAAAAAAAAAAAGTGAGAGGTAGGCAAAGATATTCCAAATATACACAGAAAGGGGAAAAGAAAATCCCATTTTGATTGTGAAAAGGATTATGTGCCATGGTGGTTATTTGTACACACAGAAAGAAATGCCAGGCTTAAGTTCCATTTAGCTCTTTAGGGCAACTGAGCTAATCGATGAATGATGAGCCAGCATATCAAACCAGTGGGTTCTCCTAACATCTATCATTGAACTCTACCCAAGGTATTTGGAAGCAGAACATAAAAAAATGAATGTCATCTGACAGCAGCCAGATCACTGGCAGAGCTAAAATAGCCCTGGGCATGCAGCTGGTGGTGTGTGGTACACGAGTGCTGCGGATCTGCTTACGGGGGGTGTTGCAGTTCTGGGGTGGCTGGAGCCAACAGCCATGCATCCCAGACCCCAGCACTCTGCTCCTGGGCCAGAGATAAAAGTTCAGATGTTAGGAGGCTATTTAACTTACATTTATGAGTAATGCTATGAGGCATGCAGGCCCCAGATAATCATGTTAGGTTTTGTCTGAGTATCGTAGCAGGCGTAACAAAAGCATGTGATTTGAGTGAGGTCACTTACCCCTTTTCTCCTTTGATGTAATCATAGAGATCTGCATCATGCTCTGCATTTGAAAGCCATGCACTTACATTTATACGTAATTTTAAAAGTTTCTCCTACAGGCAAAAGCATGTTTTGCTGTGTTTTGTGGAATTCTAAAAGGTGCAGCTTTTATGTCTCTCCATTGTTCTTGCTGCTGAGTTGCCTTTGCAGTCGCCACTGTTCGTGAAGTCTCTGCCTTAGAGAGGATTGCAGCAGGAGGCCTCAGATTTGCAGAAATAATAGAATATGATGTACTGAAAGGGGGAAATGAAGACAATCTTAAAGACTGAAAAAATCGCTGAATAACAAACTCTGCTTTTTTTATTATCTCAGGCTTATTTCTTTATCTAATCAAAGCTGATTCTTGTAGTTATTTGTTGTCTTTCCTATAATTTCAATGATACTTTAACTGTGTTCCACATCTGATGTAATTTCACACATCAAACTTCTGTTGGCATTTTTGCATATTTGTCAAGTATAATCTAGTATTTTCTGAAATCCTGTGGGCTGTTTTTTCTCTTTCAAAAATGAAATCTTGGCCATGTTTCTGATTTCCACCCCTCCTTTCTACTTTTATATGCTTCCTATATTTTGTCAAGTTTCTAATTCTTGTAAAGATATTTCATTCTGAAATTTTCTGTTTTCTTTAGGGAACAGCAGTATTACAGTCTGGAGTCTTACCAGCTATATCAGGTAGGAGCCATTTAGTTATTTGCTTTATTTAACAGTGGTGTTTGAGTCTCAAATTGTGATAAGAGAAACAGAAGATTTATGAAGGCAGAACTAAATACTATATTGAGAGGTGTCCTGTTTATGGTTGGTTTTGCTGCTGGCATTCATGACTGGCAGTTATGAAATACATTGTATTCTGTAATACCTTGGCTGAAAAGATAATACATTTTTTTTTCCCTTTTTTTTGTGTTAATCTGTAGAGGTTCAAAGTCGTCAGATTCTTTAAAAAGCTGTTTAGTGCCTTTGCTACTTACGTATTCAAAGAACACCAAGAAATTTTTCTTTTTCAGCTGTATTGCCACCAAAGGCAAACTTGATTTTTATGTTCACTGTGTATAAACAGTTTCCTAAATAAAACAAAATCACAGGAATGAGTCTGTACCAGAAGCAACTGGGAGATGCTTCTCTCATGTCAGTGAAACTGTTGATTGACCAACAAAATCACTAATGAGAGTACACTGAGTATCTGGCCTGGAAAGATTATTTAGGCAAAGGCACTGGCCGTCCTTGGATTGTAAACCTCTCTATGAGTGGAATGTCCTGGTCACCCAAGTTCCCTGTCTAATGCATCCAAAGTGGACTGGCACTTTTGAATTATCATTTTACTTCAAAGAAAACATTTCATAAGCATTTGGTTTTGTATGATTTCTCTCCATCTTAGACCTTGGAGACAGCTGTGCAGAGAATTGGTTAGTATCTTAAATGACTTTCCATTCCTTAAATAGTTTACCGGATAATTCATCAGATCCATTAAATTTCATAGGATGCCCACCTCCAACAGACATGGAACAGCTCTTTGTGCTTGGGTTTCTTTACTACTTTAAAAAACCTTGGCAAATACATAAAGCAGTGTAACTGATGGATACTTGTGTGAACAAATCCAGTAAGATACTCAGGATCAGGAGGTGTCTCTGGAGAAGGTTAAAAGTAACTCGCTTCCTTTGTCTGTCTTAGCAGGAGAAAATCCAGAAGCATTCAGCAGATCTTGTTTCTAGTTATTCCACTCAAGTCAGTGGAATTACTCTTGATTTATAGAGGTGTAAGTAGGAGCCCAAATTGGATCATTAATTTTATCTTTCCCTCTGGTACTCAAGTTTCTAGTCCTCCACTCAAACCAAGGAAACCAGAACACTTACGATTAAAGTGTGTGTAAATACAGAGAAACTTCTGCTGCATGTGGTGGGCAGTGTGTTATTTCTGTATTAATTTCAGTGTCAAGTTAATTTTGGAGGCAAACAACATCTGACAAAAATCTTAGACTATTCATGCATATGAGGGAGTTAGTTGTTTTGGTAAAACCTATCATGAAGCAAATTGGAACTGCAGAAATACAGGACAGTTTTTTGTATCAACAGAAAGAGAAGATACAAGACTGAAGAAGTTTGAGCAGGTGTGTTTTATTGTCTAGTACACTGGGAAAATATAGTTTATGAAAAGAACTCTTTCAAGAGTAATTATAAATGCTTAAGGCAAATGCAGCATCTAAAGCCAGTGACTGAAGTTTTCTTTGTGGGGTTTCACCTCTCAAATGCTCCACTATACCAGTGCAATTTTATTCTTCAATACTAAAGCTGTTTTCAGAATACAAAAGGAGCTGAAGTTTTCTGTGTCTCATTGCATTTTTATTGTTCTTAGATATTTCATTTTATTTTTTATTGTTCTTTTTTCATATTAAAGTTTTGTCTTTCATACGTGTGAAGTTTAAAGTATAATTGAACTTGGCATTGCAAAGCATTCATAATAACTCTATAGCATTTGAATATTTAATCCAAGGTATTAACTGAAGGTCCCAGGGTGCTGAGCAGTCATTCACACTGTTCTGTTGGACTAAAGGAACTGCATTAGAACTTGCCTATGGCTCTCTGTTATGAGAGATTCTTATCCATTGCTGAGAATAAAATGAAGGCACACTAATTTGAGGAAACTACTTTCAAAACCTGTATTGTGCATACACATGGCAAGACACCTCTGCCAGCATGGATGATTGTACAACGTCCCAACACCCAGATATAGGATTTCCTATTGTAGCAATACTCACAAACACGTTTCTTTTTAATCATATTTTCATTCAAATACACTGTAATGCAAACCCATTCCTTCCTGGGCTACAGGTGCCCACATGTTCTGTGAAATATTTTTGCTCTTGAATGTCTCAGTTCTGTAGCAAGACATGGAATTAAACAATCACAGATCCATTGTTTGTGTATTTTTCAATTTATTGGTAGGGAATATGGCTACTCTCTTTCTTCTTTTAGTTGGATATGCTGAGCAAAAGACTCAGCAGCTTTAGAGAATTGTGTTTCATTCTAATGGCAAACAGAAAAGGGTTCTAAATATGGCAACAATTTTAAGTTGTATTACTAGATGGAAAAAAAACAAGTTGGGGTGAATCATTTAATTCTGGTTTAAATAATTTGGTTGCCTTTGTTATAAATGTCTTCGTAAATATTGCCTAGAAAGAGAGACTGAATTAGATTACTTGAGTTTGTAGGAGGAAAATGTTCCCATTGTTATCAGAGTTCTGTACTACAGATAAAGGTAAGGGATTCTTGGGAGTTGTATGATGTGTGAATGTGTGCTCTTAAGTGTAATAGGCTGCATTTATAATTATGATGGACCTCAAAATACCATGACAGGATAGAGGTTCAAAAATATGATTCAGATTTCCTGAGACTGCTGGATTCTGCAGACACCTCAGTTTAGTACATTTTGTGTGAGCAGTTCTCATGGGACCTGTACAGAGACTCTCATGACTGCTCAAGAAATCCTGTAGCTTGATCTGGTGGTTGCAGTTTCAGAGATACGTATGTAGGTATTTTTCTCTGGAACTGCTTATGTGCTGTGAGTTAAGGGATCGTGAATAAGAGTCACATTCAGTGTTGGGAGGTGAAGCAACAGACTACACATTCCTTCACCGAATGGTGAGCTGAAGAGCTTGTCATTATCCTCATTATCTTTCTGGTACTATAGACCCAAGTATTGTAGGAAAAATAGGAACGATGCAGTTGTCCAGTGAGAGTCTCTGCCCTGAGGTGTGGATGTTCTTCTGTGTGTGTCTAACAGATGTTTAGTTCTGCAGTGAAAATCCTTAAGCCACCTTGAGTCATCTGAAGACCTCTGCTAATCTTTCATTTACAGTATGTTTCCTAGCAGTTGTGCTGTTTCTCATTATAATTTAGGCCTCTTATTTAAATCTTGTTCTTCTTTCTATTCCATTGGAACACCTTCGATAACGAACCTCTAAGCTCTTACTCATAAGGGCAAGTGATTTCCTTCAAAATATTTGTATTTTCTCAGTTGAGTAGAACTCTGTCACAGCAATCTTCTTTTATGAATGATGTTTAAACCATGAAGCTGTTTTGTGTGGAAGGGAAATGCCACTATTTTTGTCCTTAGGGAAATGCCACTATTTCTGTCCTTAGCTGCCAGCCCCTTTCAAATGAGCTGAGCAGACTGAATCCCAAGACTCCTATTTAGAGAAAGGAGGCTGGTAGCTGGAATAGCTTGCAGAAGTGCTTAGGGACACTGCAGTCCCTGGGGAAGGCGTTTCATGCCAGCTCTGTGCACCATATTTCAGAAACTTTCATCCTTTCCCAGTTCCCACCGGGGAGCTGGTTGTCTGGGCATTCCCATGAGCCAGGCCCAACCCTGAGTACTTCAACACTCAAATTAAACTTCCCCAGAGGGAGGTCTGATCTCCCTGTGCCTCTGTGCCACAGGCTCTGGCTTTGCAAAAACCAGTAGTTGAATGGGCAAGTAACAAATATGCTCCCAGGGAATCAGTGCATTTTAAATATTGCTTTTTCACTTGTAAATTATCTCCTTTTTTTTCTTTTTAATTTTTTTTTTTTTAATTTCCCCCCTTATTCCACGGGAGCAAATTCATCAGCATTGCAAGAGACAGTCTTGCTCTCTGACAGCCTCTTTGCTTGCAATACCAAACCTACACAATGCTTGATGGGAAATGTCTGAGGGGATGAATTAAGGAATTAACATAAAACAATGCTGTGGATTGGAATTCAGCTAAAATATCACCTGAATGCTGATTATGAACACTGTATCTCTATTAGATTTTTCTTAGGTAGATAGGGACTCAAGACAGGCAGACAAGAAGAAAGATTAAGAAAAATTAAGTATGTAGCAGGTGCTGGAAATGAAGCTAGCTGTCTGACAGCTTAGCTTTTCTGATAGAAAACTAGGTGCTTTTTTTTGCATTTAAAAATATTTTTATTGCATAGCTATGCAGCATGACACTTTTGTTCCAAGCTTAGGAGTCAGCTTTTAAGGAATTAATTCAGAGCAATGAGAAAGAAGAATCCGGGCCATACTGTGGTGGTTATTGTTGCTTAGGTTGAAAACAATTTACAATTCTCACTTTTTTTCAGGATTTGTGATGTCAGCTCTTCAGATGTAGGAAGACCAAGTGCACTCTGATATTTTTATTGAGCCAGTAAAGGACTGTGTGTTGAACAGTGTCCACCATAGATACGTCACCTCATCCCTTATAGGGCTCAACACTGTACTAGAAAAACATCATTCTAATGAGAAGCTGATGAATGAAACCCTGCTGTAATATGGCATGCTCTTTCTTGGTCCTGCTTTATTCTACAAGTCCACTCAAAATAATTCTGTAGGGGAAGAAATACAGGAGCTCAGAAAAAGTAAGCTTTCCCAGTGAATGATCCCAATGCTGCTGCTTCATCCTCTGGGCTGAGCAGATCCAGCAGGTTCCTCTTCTCTGTATTAGTTGTGACAGAAGGTGGGTGAGTCCATGCCACAGTAACCCTCTAGTCCTGTCCTTTATTTATTCATGATTTGCTTCCCCATGTCAGCCTTCTCTGACACTGAAATCTGGGGAAATTACATATCCCAGCCTTCTAGAACACAAAGGTGAGGACCTTATTTGCACATATAAAGATTATTTCAAATTGTTTTAAAAAAAATTTGGTTTTGTGAGTGACCTTTATCCCTGGCCAGCGTAGGTAAAGCATCTTTGAAGGTGTATTTTTCAAAAAAAAAACCCCAGACACTGAATTTCCTGGCACAGGAAAACGGTAATAATTCTAGCCTAACACTTTTGCAGATTTATGGAGAGGAGGCTGGGCTGGAATGGCCCACAGCATGGTAAGATGAATAATAGCTAGAGGTAGTTAGATCCTCTGTTAATTTTTGCATAGACTAAATAGAGATCTTTAAGGAGCAGTATTAGAACAGAGTGCTTGAATGCATTTCTAATTTTGAGAGATTCTACCACTTTTAAAGTTGTCTGTTAGAGAGACAGGAGGCATTTCTGAATATGGAGAAATCTGCAGAGCAATAGGCATTTTTAAGTATCCCCTTCAGCTTTTACGTCTTGCAGAAAATGCCTTTTGTATAGCAGAAAATATATGAAATGACTTTGAAAAGCAAAGAGAACAAACAGGGAAGTTTTGCAGGGCAAATACACAGCAGCAGGAAGTTCTCCTGTTACATTTACATGAAACAACCTCCTGGTGTACTTGCAGTGTTTCTCCTGCCAATCAGTCACTTTAGCCTTTGGATGCTCTTTTAAGCAAGGTATCTGTTTTCAAAGGAGGAGATGGGATGTTGCTTGGGTGAGTGGGTCAAAGTTCTTCATAATAAAGCTAGTTTTAATTCAGCAAGGGGCAGGATTTTATCACAGAATGTGGTGTTTTCTTCTGTCCTGACTCGTTGTCAGGATATTTAATAGCCCAGACCTGAAGAGTTTGTGACCTACCCCTCGAAGGCAGAGTGGAGGCTGGGCAGTGAGAAGAGATCTCTTGGTAAATGCAGTGCAGGGCTGTGTGTGTCCCCTCGCTGGTCATGCAGTAATAGGTCAGAAGATTTGAAAATGTAAACTGTGTGGGCTCAGTTTATGGTTTCTATTCCATCTTCCCTCTGTTTTGTTATTTTTTTTTTCATGGCTCTTTCTTGTACCACGTGTGTTGTAAACTGTCTTTTTTGTTGAAGAATGGGTATAAAGCAAAAACTATAAAGTTAGAAAAATATGTCAAATAGTTGTTATTGTCATTGAGCTACATTAAACTTTTGAGTCTAATCAAATGTCAGAATTCAAAATATCCTGCAGAATATTTTAATTTTGCCACATTTTGAATACCTTCTTCCTCTTACACGTTGAGGAAAGTGGAACAGAAGTAACTCTCTTAATGAGATACTCAGTTCTGACAGAGGCTTGAGCAAGCCAGCCACACATAACTGGATGGCAGGGGAAACTGGAAAAATTATTCTTAACAATCCCTTCTAAAAGGAAAAGAATAATGGAAGGGAGTGTCTGTCTCCTGCTGGAGACTTTATTTGCTCTGAAATTTTTCTTGCTAACTTGCTTTTTCCATTCCTGCAAGTGTTCTAGAATTCATGAATAAGAAACAAACCAGTTTTTACAGTAGCTGAAAAGAAGGAAGAAAATATCTGGGTTGATCTCTGTTGACATGTGTTTATATGATGAAGTTCAAAGCTTCAAAAAAATTCCCTGAGAGATTTGACTATGTAAATATTTGTTAGTTGCCAGATTTGAAAATGAGGAAAAATGCAACAGGTCAAATCCTGAAACATTAACATGGTTCTTTTAAATAAGCTCTGAATAGGAAAATTTAAACTTGACCATAAATGGATTGGAATATCTTATTGTTTTAAATCTCCTTTCGTGTCCTGGGTGTTCTTCACAAATCCAAAAAATGTTGCTTAAAAATCCACAATGCCTCTGGAATAATTTCTGCTGAATTGCATTAAGTTTTTGAGGGAATAAAAAACCCCAACCCCACACTAGTTTTGTGATGAAGCTGGAATTAGCATAAAGCTGTAATCTTCCTTCAAAGTGAGGTGAGGCTTTTGGCTTCCTAAAACATATTCTGATGTTTTTAATGCAGAGAGAGGATGCACTGGTGTGAGAAAAAGGAAGATGAGTTACAGAGAAAATATAAGTAAATCAGCTAGCCTGAGGCTGTCCTATTTCTGCATTTATTTTTATCAGCAGTCTTGTTGAAAACAAAATTCCAAATAACATTTTTAGTTGTAAAATCCTCACCAGAGTTCTACAATCTGTAAAGGTTCTACAATCTGTTCTCATTTGTTAAAACACAAAATCAGATTATCGGTATGGCATACTTTAAAATTGAATTTTGTAGCCTTGGATTATGCTAAATATGCTTTCATGTAAATAATGACAACAAACTAAAGGCTTTAGTTCAGTTGTGCCCTTTTGAAATAGTTTATTACTCTTTTAATCCATTGTCCTCATTAAGTGAAATAATGAGTGGTTTTTTAGATTTCTAAAATTGTAGAATTAATTTGACAAGCTTGGAAACTCTCGGATTCAGAATTAAAATTGTATTTATATTTCATACAGGAGGAAAAAAAAAAAAAGAAATTTAAAGGAATTTTTGTTAGATTCCCAGGCCAGGCAGTTTTCTTGGATATTTCAGAATATTTATCTTACAGAATTCCTCCACGTTGCATAAGAGCTATGGTAATTTTTGGAGGCTATTTTAAAAAATAATTTGCAGAGCAGTGTCTCACCTGCTCAGAGACTATTCATCAGCTTAGAAGAGTGTTAATTTTACAAGTGAACCCCAGCAGGCTGCAGCACATGGCAGAGCCACCCTGTCACCCGTGGCAGGGTTACTCATACCCAGCCTCCCACCCGATTCCTCTTCAGTCCCCGCTACTGCACAAGAAGTTCCCTCACACTTATTCAGGCGAGGAAGTAAATGCCACTCAGCTCTGCTGGGGTGTCCACAGTGACAAGAGCAGAGGGCAGAGGTTCAGGGCCGGCTGGGCTGATGTAATCCCACACCCAACAGGCGGGGATGGTGCTGCTGAGTTTGCTGGTTAGAGAAGGAATGTGCGTGTGTGCAGACGCTGCACGGGTACCACCCTGCAGCTTTCTGAGTTGATAGCTCTTGTTTCCTCAAATTTCCCTAATACAGCTTCCTGCCGGCCGGAATCAGGCCGGGGAAGGGAGGCTGGCTGTGCCATCTGGTGTGTCCATGGGAAAGCTTTCCTGGCTGGAACACCGGGAGGATGTTTCACAAGAACGTGCTGTGACCTGGATTCAATCCCCATGGACCAGATCCCTTGTGTTCCCTTGCCCCTGGCCTGGTGGTGTATCCATGTCTAAACATGGCTGGTGGACTGCTGAAGTTTTCTCCTTCACTTAGATAGGTTTTGGATCCAGTCTGACCAGATTTTAATGAACACTTTAAACTTTGTTGTTGCTAAAGCTACATTATGGATTGCAAAGGCATCTCCAAACTCAGTTCTCGTTGCCATTTTACTTCTTTGCTCAAGACAGCTTTCCCTGTGAGGAAAGTAGTACTCACCACAAACAGGGACAGACAGCATCCTTAGGTTTTATAGAAGGCGTTCTTTCTCTTGAAAGGAAAAAAAAAACCAACAACAAAATTAAATTTTAATGCCACGAACTCAAGACAAAGAATTTAGCAAATTTTTTAAATTGCCTAAATGAAGAACAATGCCTTGTAAATTTTTTGTGTTTTGTTTTATTTTTTTTTCTAGTTGTTTCAAAAACATCTACTAAAAATGAAACAGGCGTTTAGATTTAATGTGAATCTCTGTCTTTGAAAACAGGTGGTGCTTCTGTCATGGCAGCTTCTGGGTCTTTGAAAGTGCATAGAGGGCACAGTCTCCAAGCTGGTAAGTAAAAGTAATTATGAGGTATGTGTGTGTATGTAAATTGAAACTAATTTAAACTTAAATAATTTTAAGCTTCAAAAAATATTAAAGGCAATGCATAATTTGATTCCCTATTGTAAGGCTTACGTATTTCTTTGGGTTTTTTGCTTTGAGGAATTTTTGTCAGAGAGGCATTGACAGATGGGATAAGTTTAGAAGAGGCAGTGACAGATGAGATAAGTGATAGAGTTTAAGCAGTAATCTTATTCACAGCAGTAAAATGCTGCCATCACTTTAACAAAGGACACCCACCAAAAAAAAATTCACCTCAGGCCATGAGAAATCCTGTACCCTAACAATGATAGGCTGGAAAAAACACCCACCACATTTAAATATACTTCTTTATGATAATGGGGGGAAAAAAAAAAACAAAAAACACTGCCAGCAGATAGACTTATGTGTGTTTGTTGTTCGAAATTAATTGCAATATGTTCATTCTATGGACACAGCATTTTTGCTTGCCTGGTTTTAACGGGGGTGGAGTCTGAGATGGTGAAGAAACGTGGGCATCTCTTTTCAGCTTTATGCCCAGGAAAGACGGATGATATTGTGCACCCTGGCTTCTTTGTGAAGATGGTGATTTGCACATGGAAAGCAAAGTTGTCTTTGTAAGGGCTAGCTTCAGCATTTTCGATGATTTTACAGAAATCAAGAAGTTAACCATCATGCTGGAGGTGGAATTTTAACAAGAGTCTTCCAGATGCTCCCAAGATCACCCACGCATTGCTCCCTGATTCATGCATGCAAGATAGCTCTGCTCCCACACTGATGTACAGCAAAATGCACTGCTGTTGACTTCAGTGGCCTTCAGTGGAAATAGTTGTAAAAGTGTCCTAAATTTTATTTCCTTGGTGTTACGCTCATGAGGAAACGCTGACATCACCGTTACAGAAAAGTCAGCGCTAGCCGCTGTTTGTGCTTTCTGAGATCATTCTGTACGGTTGAGTTTGAAAGGTTACAAGCCAAAACCAGAAAAGCATAGGCTTTGATTATATTGTACAAATCCCTAAATCCAAAGCCATTAACAGTGTTCCTGTGTTCTAGGTCCTAAAGGTGGGTATGAGATGCTAACACTTCCTTCAGAACCTGGAACTCCAACTAGTTCTGAGGAACCTGGTGAGTACAGATTTTTGTCAGAGGGCACTAACACTTCTTGTTTATTTTTCATTTTCTTTTTTATTTTTATTGTTGAGATAAGAAGATTGTTGAGATCTTCTAAGTGTAATTTTTGAAGTGTTGCCCTTTGAGCATGTGAGCTTTATATGGCTGCTCTCACAAACACTTATATTTGGGCTGTATTTATAGTGCTGGTTTTCTTTCTGTGTAATTAATTGTTCATGTCTGTGTATGGTGCCTATATTGGGTAGAAAATATGAATAGCTAACACTTGCTGAAAGAAAGACTGCAACACCAGTTTCAAATATAACTCCCTTTTCCCCTCCTCATTTATAGTCTTCTCCTTTCTTTTCTCAGTTGAGGGTCACTGAATTTTCACTTTTACTCTTCTGCTGTTACTTGCTTGACCATCGTTTTTGATTCCTATTGTTTCTCGCTTTCTCTTCAAGCATTAGGATATTCTACCAATTCTTTCACAATGTTGTAACCATGCATTGTGGTCTGTTTTTTCTCTTAACTCCTCTCTCCACAATGTTCTCAAATACTGGCCCTCTGACCCCTCTTGGAAGCCCCTCCTGTCTCTGCCCAGTCAGAAGGGACTGCTGAAGGCATTGTCCATGGATCGCTCTGTGCACCATGTTTTTATTAGTAGGAACATCTGACTGTTTTGTGCTTTTTAAATAAACCCTTCTCTTCAAACAAATAAAAGCCAGTTTTCAGTGCCTAATAAAGTTGGGGTTGTTTTTTTTATGTGTGTGTGTTGTTTTTTGGGTTTGTTTTGGTTTGGTTTTTCTGTTTGGTTTTTTTTTTTAGGAAAAATGAAAACCAAGTATTGCTATGTTTACAAAGAAAGCACAGTTTCTATTGAGACAGCACTGACTGAAGAACAGGCTTTTCCTTTCCTTCCATTCCAGTTTGCCCAACTGTTTTTTTTGTTGTTGTTGTTTTGTTTTTGTTTTTTTTTCATTCTACTTCCTCCTTTGAGAAGAATATTTGACTGTTTCAGGGTTTTTTTCTGCGTGTTTCTTTTGCTTTTCTTGCACAAAGCCCTACCAGCTCTCCACGTGCAGTTTTTTAGTTCTCAGGAAAATCCCTTGGCTTGTTCTCACCAGGTATGACGTTCAGCTTCCTTAAACCTGTTAACTGTTTAGTTCTATAGGGGATCTTGCTCGTTTTCATGCTAGCTAATTTTGAGGATGCTTCACTTAACAGTTACATCACTTTAACAGCATACAGAAAAACTTCAAAAATTATCTTTTCCTTCACAACTGTTCGTGACACTGTGCTTCAGATTGTCACTTGCTTGCAACTTCTAACTTCTTGTGCTGCAGGTTTTCAATGCTGTGATTTTTTGGAGTCCCTTCTTGCTCAGTCAGGCCAAGTTCCTCTACAACACTGTGGACACAGTAACTGAAAATAATTTCTGAGAATGATGTTTGAAAATATAAAAATCCCTTCTGCATTCGCTTCTGCACTGATTTTGTCATTTTGTTCCTGACATCTTGCTTTGCAACAGCAACTTGAAGTCTGGCTGACAGAGAAACATGTATACTTTTTGGATTTTCCTGTGTATTTTTAATGAAAATCTGTGAGAAGGTTGGCCAAATTTCCAGTCTTTTCAGTTTTTGGACTGTATAGTAGTTTCATTTGATTTAAACAGCATATGCCTGGGGAGATTCCATTATCCTGGAACCTACCCATACTGTTGCCTAACATTGTATAAGTTATCTCTGCTTCTCATAATACATCCAAAAAAAAAAAAAAAGAAGAAGTTTCCCTCTATGGTTATTCACTGCTGCTGTTGTCTGGCTATAAGAAGTCATTTTTCCGTATGCTCTAAAATGTCTTGATATCCTACTGCCTCTCCATTCACATCTCAATAGTGTCTAAATGGGCCAAAAGGAAAAGCAGGAGTTTGGACAAAAAAAGATTTGATATGAGTTCTTTGTGGGGACAAGGAAGGGCTTAAGAGGAGAACTACATGAAAAGGAAAACCTCAAAGTGATACCATTTTCCCTCTGCACTCCTCTGTCTCAAACTGACTTAAGAGTAGAAAGTCTTCAAGGGTAAGGACTCCAACTGGACTGAACAGGCAGACAAGATTAAAATAATTGAAAGCAGGGCTAGATGAGGTCTTGGGAATCAAACCAGCAGACATAAAAATTGTTGTTTTTAAGTCAAAATCGTTTCATAGGAACTGTTTCCTAGTAGGTGTTAGTCTGTGTCTTTTAAAAGAAATTTCTAGAAAACTCTGTGGGATTTCCTCTAAAGTTCTTGTGATCTTTACTCTTTAGAAGGGTTTTCCCTCTATTTTTTTTACCTGTCATGAAATTCCTTTAATACTTGGTCTGTCCCCACTCAGCATTATTCATTTTTCAATTATTTTTCAGTCCTGCACGGGGAAGCCATCAACGTTGTCCCCTCGAGTTTGCCTTCCCTTTGCTTGAAACAGTTCTTCAGTCTCTGTTTTTGGGACATGCTTTTAAGAACCTCTACTTATTTTGATTCTGTCTTGCAGATGATATAGCAGTTCACATCTTCCTAGAACAAATGACTTCATATAAAGTGTTACTAACCTAAGATAGAACTGGAAGCCTTGTGAGGTTTTGCTGCTGGTGGAAATGTCTGCAGAGTGTTTGCTTTCTGCCACAGCCAAGATCCCTGTCTGTGGTCTGTGGCCTTCTGCAGAGACCCTGATTTGATCAGTGTCTCAGTATATTTAAGGTAGAAACTGTAGTTTTCTCCCACCTACCACTGAGGAATGTCCTGCTTGGCAAGCGGAGTTATTGCTGCTCAGTGTTTGCTTTCAGTGTGTCTGTGTGAAGTGGATCATCAGTCATTGCCAACAGCTCCTGCTGTGACTTTTTGTTTATTTCAGAAGGGGCAGTAGGTTATTCAGCCGATGTCCCTACACCAGAACGACCCCACAGTGAGACAGCCACGTATGTTAATATTCCTGTCAGCCCTACTTCCAAAAAACAGCTTCACTACATGGAACTGGAACTTCAAGAATCTAGCACAAGCATAAGAGGTAAGGAAGTCTGTGGTACAAAGAGTATGCAGAATGGAGTATGGAGCATGTGGAATCCTGATTTCATACAGAGAGCAGATGAGGGAGCTGGGGGTGTTCTGCCTGGAGAAAAGGATGCTCAGGGGGGACCTTATCACTCTTACAACTACCTGAAAGGCGGTTGTAGTCAAGTGGGGGTTGGCCTCTTCACCCAGGCAACAGTGGCAGGAGAGGACGTGGCCTCAAGCTGCCCCAGAGGAGGTTCAGGACATCAGGAGGAATTTTTTCACTGCCAGGATGGTCAGGCATTGGAACAGGCTTCCCAGGGAAGTGATGGAGTCATCATTCCTGGAAGTGTTGAAGAAAAGATTGGATGTGGCACTTAATGCTGTGGCTTAGTTGATGGTGGTGCTCGGTCAAAGCTTGGACACGATGATTTGGAGGTCTTTTCCTACCTTAATGATTCCATTATCTACCCACAGGCTTCTTCTAACAGAGGAGTTGAACCCTGTTATGTTTCTGAGGCAGTTTTTTAAATTGGCATCTCTGCTTGGAAAAGATTTTTGAGTAATGAATTTCTTTAAGATGTTGCATCCCTTTGACAGGTGACTGTATGTGCGCTCCTAAAGTGAACATTTCAAACTCTGGAGTTTGAAAGACAGTAATTTTCTTGTGTTCTCAAGATGTTCATTGCATACTAGGACTACACTTACCTCATTTTTCTTTCTTGGCTTCAGAAACAGGGCTGTGGGTGTGAGTGTACAGGGCTTGCTCCTGAAGACACTGGCTCTGGAGCCATGCAGCAAATGATTCAGAGCAGAACACAGTGTTCTTCTGTCTGCTCTCCATGAGGGACTGTGAAAGTGCTACAGAGAATGCAAATGCTTTAATTTTTTAATGTTTTTTTTCTGTTTGTTTTATTAAAAAATTATTTTTTTGGTTGGATATTTTACTTCTAATGCTTAACTTGGGCAGTGAGCACATAAACGTGCAATAGATGCGCCATGTATTGTCATTTAGAGATGCAGTCCTTGCTACAGCAAGCCCCTCATCAGAATCTGGCATTTAATTCCTTACATTTGATATTGATGGGTTTTCCATCTATACTTCTCAGCTATAAAGATTTTAATTTTTATACTTCTAATTTCAGCAGCTATATTAACTTTGAAATGATAGCCCTTTTCCTGTTGCTTTTAAAATGTTTTGGTTTTTCATTATGTAGTTTAAAGCTTCTTCCAGAACTTAATATGGTTCTCTCTACAACATTGTGTTGCAATGTAAAAGCAATATTTTCTCTTAATTTTAAAGACAGTGAACCAAGGCATTAAAAATGAAGAGTCAAATGCTATAAATGTTCCTAAATATCAACTACCCTCCCAATCTCAAATTGTGTGACTCTAAAGGTGTCTTTCATGACCAGAAATATTTTTTTTCATATTAATATTTTCCCAGCCTCTAGCCGTATAGAAGTATTAAGTATTAAGGGAGTGAGCAGCTTTTGTCTCCCCTATCTCCAAGAAAAATGAGCTAAATTGTCATCATTCTGTGTGAGGGGTGAAGGTGGTTTCTCTGGTAAACATTCACAGAGTGCCCAATGTAGACAAGAACACTGCCAGCTGCCACAAGTGTTTTCTGTTCAAACACCAGGTATTGTTCATCTCCTGTTTGGTAACCTGGTGAGGAAGCCCCCCAGAAGTGGGAGAGCCAAGTTCAAATTTGTCATTGGCTGGGAGTCATAGGGGTAGAGATTCAAACCTGGGCCAGAAATTCAAGTGGCTCGCTCATTTGAGGAAAACCAGACAACTAAAATATGTAGATAACAGAGCTTTGGAGGCGTTTTGTTTTAGCTGTGGTCATCACCTTGCTCCCTTTAGACAGCTTTCTCTGAGACTGGACAAAAAATCACCCAGGAAATCTGCAGAAGAATTGTCACAACAGCTTTTTTTTATTTATTTTTTTTTTTCCTCAGGGATATGTTGAGGGGTGCAGTCTTTCACAAGTTTCCATTTGGTGTTTCAGGGAGTGGGTCATCCCGCTACGCCCAGATCGACATTGCAGCCACCGAGACGGCGCACAAAGTGGGCACGCAGCACGCGCAGGAGCGCCTGCAGGAGCTCGAGCAGAAGAAGAAAGGATCTCAGCAGTGACCTGCCTAGGAAAGAACTTTGTGCTCGCCACAAATTCATTCTAATTCATCTGCCGAAAGACTCACGTTTGTCGTAAAGAAAACACTCGCGCAAAACGCTGCGGTAACTTCCTGCAGTTATGCCAGATTCATTCCGATGTCTTGATTCCTAATTGGAAAGCTGGTAGCACGAGGGGTGTGTGTGGTCTTTCCTTTTATTTTAATTTGGTTGCAAAGTCCAGATTTTTTTGTCATATGCAGTGACAGATGTAAGTTACCTTTTTCTACAATTCTAAAATCATGGAGAACCAGGAACCAATATCAGTGTTTATTAAATGGTGGCATTTTCTTTGAAAATAAAGAACTTGAATGCGTGTAGGTAAGGGAGTGTGAGAGTGTGTGTGGTAAATGTACACATATGTTTGCATATATCTGTATGTAAGCACGCATTACTGATAAAATATATGTATATTTCTGAGTGTATAAAATGCACAAAACCTCGATTATTAATTAATATATTAATGGACTCTTACAAAAGCAAGAAAATTCATTACCTGCTCTTTTTGCAGGTACGGTTTGGTTCAATTTTTGTGCTTATTTATGGACATGCTCAACTACACCTATGGATAATTCAGTTTTATACCTCACCAAGTCCTGCAGCTTTGGCAAAAGTTGCTCAGATGTAAAAGCTGTCATATCAGGGATGCACATGTGTATGCAAACAGACAAGAGCACACGAACAAGTTGTTTAATTATGTCTGTAAACCACAGTAATGTGGAGGGGCATTTGGGTTCTGCTCTTAAACAGCCTAGGTCAAACCATAAGTTGGATTTTGTAGTTGATGGGTACTTGTAATTCTTGGCAATTTTTCTGGAGTGGAACATATGTATCACATTGAAAATCAGGTCTCAGTTTTCTCACGCAGCATATTTTAAAGCCAAGGTATTCAAAAGAAACACTAGCTTTTCAATATTGAGTCTTTTATATCACAAAAACTATTCCTATTGTAAAACCAGCATCCACCTTAAATCTAAAACTTTTATTGGAAGATTCTCTGCTGTCCCTAAGTCGCATAAGACCAGTTCTGTGTAAGAGGATGTCTCCAGAGAAGCTACAGGCTTGAGGCACAACAGGATTTTATCTTGTAAAATAGGTTTGCCCATGAGTCTGCCATATCTTGCTTTTGTACAGTGAGATTTTAGGATTCAAAACTTAATTTCCCATGTTGTGTTGTCTATGTAATTCTTTTTATTTGTCCTCATATAAAATGTTATTTAAATAAAATGTTATATAAAATGTATGGCAGTAACACTAGACTAGAAAAGAAATGTACTTAGGAAGGAAACAATTTTTTTTTTCTGATAACATATAAGCTTTGGCTTCCAGAAGTTGCCAGGGGTGACATCTTGGGTATCATGATTTTTTTTTGTGTCCTTTTAAGATCCAATATCAGAGCCAAATTTTGTTTTCTAGATATGCATTTTAATTTATATTGGTGAGTGGAAGTTTTGTGCCAGTGAGGGTTTCACTACATGACTTAGAATGAGAGGTGGGGTTTTGATTTTGAGGCAGAATTTAACCTATAAATTTATTTGAATGTAGCCTCAATAGAAATGTAAAATATCAGAAATCTCTCAAATAAATAAAAATGTGTTTGAGAGTTGACAGTTGCCATTCTTCTCTGTCCTGTGTTCAGAAGTATTTTTCTGTTGATCCACCTAGCATATTTCTAAAGGGAAGAGAGATATTTCTTACGAGATTCTAAGTTTAAAAAATCTTTCTTTGACAAGTGGACAGTGGTGACCTGCTTTTTAAATTTCAGTGCGACTGGAACGGCCTGGGCTTCCTGGGGCCAGGTTTATCTGATTGAACTGTTCTTCAGTCAAGGATCCTCCACTGGAGGACTTGCAAGATTAAATCTCTTATTATGTGACTATTTAATATTTGGATGAGCATAGCTTGACTATTGCGTTGAAATGCAGTGATTTCCATGACATTATATAATGAAACTACAATATTTCTATTGCAAAAATCTGTTTACCAGGAAAATGTATTACCCAGGGTCTCTACAAAGGCTGACTTTCTGCATGTTGCTTGTGTTAAATATGGGACTTGTAGCACAGGTAAGGATTTGACACAATAGTAAAGGTCATCAGGTTGCTGCTGGCCTCACAGAGGAATCACAGTTTTAAAAAAATGTATTTTTCAGGTTGAGCGGGGCTGTGAAGCTGTGCATGCACATGGTTCTCTGTGCACGTGTGTTTGTGTATGTCGTAGTGTTTTCTGTTTATTTTAAATTATTTTTACTTCCCTTGAACAGGACAAATAGAACAGATCACTTTCACTTAGATTTAAACTCACTTTGTATTCTCATGCACTAAGTTGTATTAGGAGCTGAAGCAGGAGGTCAAACCATACCGTTGCATCTGTTAAAAACTGGTTGATTGTTGTTTGGGTGGTACCTTGCAGGTCTGTGTCTCTGTTAAGTTACAAGCTTGACATTTCTGTTGAAGAAACTAGAGCTTTCTCATTTGAACAACAGGAACTCACAGAAATGCAAACCTTTTTTCCTAAATAAATACAATCATGTGCCTTCAACTTCCACTAGTGAACTGGGAGCAGTGGAAAACATATCATAACCCCACGAGCAGGCTTGTGCATGTTCAGACACCTTGCATGAGTATCTAAAACATGTGCATGTGTGATCTAAAATACAGTTTGTGATTTCTATGGGATGAGTCCAGTGCTCTTTCAAAAAAAAATAAAAAATTATTATTAATAATAATAATAAAAAAATTAACCATCTCCCACACTTTTGGAATTAAATGCAACTTGTAACTGCTGATGATTAAAAGAAGGATTTGCTCATTTTAAATTTAGCATGCTATCAGAGTCAGATCTCCTCCTGTTTTTACCAGGAGCACAAAGTATTAATTACCAGAAGAACAAAACAATCTGATGTGGCTGGTACTTCTGTAACATGTTCTTGAAGGACTTGAATGTGGCAGAAGTGCTCTTGGTGATAAGAAAACGCTGTCATCAAGTGCAGAGTTTGGGCAAGAGCACTGGTGTGCTGTGTGTGTGCCTCTTTCTCCCTGACAGACCTACTGCCAAATGGAGCTGCTGCTTCAGTGGGGCTTATGGCATCATTCATAAGCTGCTGTGGAACTGCTTTATATGCAAATATTTGGGTGATGGAATTTTCTCCAAGGTTACGTGCTGCAGGATGGAGGGCTGGAGTTTGGAGGGATTTAATTTCCCAACAATGCAAATAGTTGTCTGGGTTTTAATAGCGCTCCGGCACCTAATTGTGGAAAATGCCAGTAGGTGTCCTGACTCACGTAAATGTTTGTGAAAATCTGCCCTGAGAGTTGTTTTTAGCAAATGGCTTGGAAAAAGTCCTCATTTTTCCTCTCTGCTGTAAACAAAACAGTTTTAATTAGTGTAGCTTGGAAAACTATACTCGAATTTGAACTATGAGTGATTGCATTTTTCGTGAATGTCGAAACATGCAGCCTTTGGTACGTTTCTCTTCTAGTTATGTGGAATAAGACACATACTTGCTAAAATAACCACAGGAGGAAGACACAGTATTTCATGTGGTACTGTTAAAATTATGGGTTTTTTAAAAGATGACAATGCTGTTACATTTTTATGTCAGCTTTTCATTGGGAAGATCCTCAGCTCTCATTTGACTAGTCATACAAACAATGTTCTACATCCTAGGTTGAAAGGAAATGTTAATTTAACACCATATAGCCATAAAAACAAGCAAAGCAGAGTAAGGCTGGGAGAGTTAAAAGTAATTAAAAGGAGTTTTTGTAAAGAGCAGGTCCGCACCAAACACAGCACAAACAGCTGGGCAAAAAAGGCGAATGTGTGTTCAGCCTCGGTACAGCCTCACTTGAGTGTTGTGTGCAGTGCTTGGCCTTAAAATTTAAGAAGCAAGGGCAGCTCCCTGAATGTTTCCAGAAAACTGCAAAGTGGGTGAAAGGGCTGGAAGTGCTGTGAGGGGAGGCTGAGGGCTTTGGGTTTGTGTTGTTTGGAGCAAAAGAGGCTGAGGGGTGACCTCATTTCTCTCTGCAGCTTCCTAAGGGGAAGCAGAGAAGAAGGTGCTGAGCTGTTCTTGCTGGTATCCAGAGATAGGATGTGCTGGAATGGTTCAAAACTGCACCACAGAAGGTTTGGATGGACTTAGGGAAGCATTTCTTTACCAAGAGGCTGGTCAGACATTGGAATAGGCTTCCTAGACAGGTGATTCTTGCCCTAGTCCTGTGAGTGCTTAAGAGGGATTTGGAAAATACCCTTAATAACATGCTTTAACTTTTGGCCAGCCACGAATTGGTCAGGCAGGGGGACTGGTTGATATTGCACGCTCCCAATTGGAATATTCTGTTATTCTGTTCTAATCTGTTCTATCCCATCCCATCCCATCCCATCCCAAAGATGACAGGCTTCAGAGTAGCCTCACCCTGAGTGACATCAGTTGGTTCTTGATAAATCAGTTATCAATTTTCTCTGAAAGGCTGGAATATAAGTGACAGGAAAATACATGTAATCCTGACCTGGATTCTAATGCAAGGAATAGCTTTGTATGACAGTGAGCAGGTTTAGGAAAGTGCAACTGACATGTGAACTTTGAATTTAGTGAAAACTTTAGGGTGAGTGAACTTTAAAACTTATATACTTTCAAACGTTCGCCTGCATCAGAGCATCTAGAAATAATTCAAATTTATTATCCCACTGTGTACACAGAGGCGTATGTAACATCACCATTTTACTGAAATAATACGTGTCAACTTATTTGAGGAATATGCAGTGGGGGGGGTGGGATCAGAAAGCAGATTTAGCATGACAGTAATTTTTCTCTACATTATATGGTTGTGAAATCCTTAAAAAGAGAAATAAATAAATAAAAGAGCCCTAGCATCTGCTATTGTATAAGTTAAATTTTACTTATCTGTGGGCTGAGCTGGCAATTTATGGATAGTCCATATACAGAAAATAGAGCTGATTAGATGTTCAAAAAGGAACCTGGTCTTTGGATACTGGAGTTTTATTATGTAATGAATCACTCAGATTCATCTTCCCCCGTGTCTCTGCCACATTTGGAGGATGTACCCCATGGCCTGCCTTTGGCTGCTGCAACACTTTGTCCTTTTACTGCCAACGGCCAGCAGTACTGGACACAAATTAGGAAGCACAGGAAAGTATCTTCCTGGGAATTTGATGGAGTAGGTGGGTGTCAGCAGAGAACCAGAAAGCAGCAGCTGTCCTTTGCCAGCACTGGCAGAAGGGCAGCACCAGGAGATGTGTGTCTGTGAAGAGCATGAAGTGCTGTGAAACAGAGAGCACTGTAACCTGAGAGGAGGGTGCCCCTAATTCTGTGTTCAGTTGCACTGGTGTCATTTACAGTGGCTGGGGTGCTTGGTAGAGATGGATCAGGTCTGCTGAAAGCCCAGGACCTGATCTTGGATTTGCTGTCTCTGTGCTTTCTATGGTGAACACATGATAGTAATGACCATGAGCGACCATAAATGACCATAAGTGATAGCTGTGGGAATGCCTTTCCTGCAGTGACAGCCCCAGGTGTGCTGCTCTGGAGCTCTGCAGACAGCAAAGACTCTTCAGCATGTCTACCGCTGGCCAAGCCCTCCTTTACAGGGGCAACGCTTAACAAGCTTAGACCCTCTCATTGCTGTTGCTGTGGCTGGGGAATTGCCAAGGTGCAAGTTACAGCCTGCAGCTGGCCACATCTGCAGCGTGGACTGTGATGGGAACCCTGTCGCTCTGTCCCTCAGCACAGAGCTTGCCCTGAGCACTGCAGGAAGAGACAGAACAACTGGATAACAGAAAATCTGGTGGCCCAGCAGCAACACTGCCAAACTAACTGCACCCTGCTCTGTCTCTGCTGTAAGTGGTCAAAGCTGAACAGGGTGAGTTGCTCTGTTCCTAGGTTGGAAGGAGCTGATGAAAATTCATATTTTTCTTATGGTATGCTTGTGGCTAAACAGGGTCACTCCTGTTCCTTCTGTAATCCCAGACACATACTGTGGCAGCACTTTGATTTGGAATTCCAACTGTCCTATTTGGTTACATTGGCTGTTTTGCTCTTTCAAAAATTCTGGTACAGCTGTTTGTACATATGGCATTAAAATGAGAAGGAAAACAATTCCTAAGAACACCTCTGGAAAATCGTGTTCTCATCCTGAATTAATAACCATGAATATAAAAACTTTGTTTTGTAGTTCTGCAAAGAACGAGGGTCAGTTCGTGCAAGGCCTGAAAAAACAGATTGGTGGCAAGAGTTTAGTGACACCAGCAAACTGAGGCTAATGTAAACACATAACCATCCCAAAGGTAAATGTGAGACCCAGAACTTGGATCTGAAATGGTTGGAAAATGGACTCTTTCCCCACTGAAGGACCATTTAGTTACTGGTTTTGGTTCAGATGTCTTCTTGAGTTGGAAACTGAGATTTGAATTTTGAGGTTGGACTAAAGGATCCAATACCAGGCATTGTAAATTATTGGTTTTCCTATGCAAGTTTCCAGTTCTCAGTGTATTTATTCTTAAAATAGTGTAGCTCCCTTCTCTCTTTAAATTGCCTGGAAAATTACAACTGTAGAACATTAAACAGCATTTTATTTTAGTAGGAGGCTTATTTCAAAGTGATTCAATGCTCACTTTGCCTATAGAAATTGGCAGGTTTAAGTTACAGTAGACCAATTATTGAGAGGCAACTTTTGAGACTGAAATGGTTAGTTTTATTAAAACGGACAGCTTTTGTGATAAATTAATGCATCAGTGAAGGAACAAAATTCACATATTAAACATCAGTATCTTTGTATTGCTTCTGTTTTAGGAGAGTGCTCTTTTGTTGAATGGTGGGATAATATACTCAAACATTGGATATGAAAATGCTTTAAGGGCTATTGATAAAAGTATTTGGGTTGCAATTGTTGCTGTACCAAATGTGGCTCAACTTGAAATATTTACTGTGGAGGAAAGCTTATGAATTTATTCTGGCTCTACTGGACAGATTTTATGAATGCTTCCATTTTATGCTTGTAGATACTAGTAAAAGAAATCCATTCTTGTTTTTTCTGTAGATTAACATCCTGCTTCCCAATAGACGCTAGGTGAACGGACTGAAATTCATGTTAACTGTATGATGTATTTGGAAATGTTGGTTCTGGTAATTGGAAGAACTTTGTTAGATAACATAATGCATACAGAAAATGCAGCACCCAGCTCTCCGTTACAAAGGTAGGTCTGTTTGCATTGAAAGCAAAAATCTATTCTATTCATTGACTTACTTTATTTCTGCTATTCTCCTTAAATGCTATGGAATGAAAAAATATATTTAAAATATATTTTAGGACTTCCTGTGTACTACTTACTGGTAAATGCTCAGTCAAGATCAGCTGTTGAGGCAGCAGGTTCTGGAAGCTAAGGTGGTTTCTCTTGTCTCTTGCTTTTTACCTTGATCTGCATTAACCCTGGCTTGAGGGAAGCCCACAGGGAGAGCTGGACCCACAGCAAGCAGAAGAGCCCAGCTAAGTATCCCACCAGCTCCTGAGCACAGGGGTCCCTACCTGCAGAGTCAGGATTCTGAAAAGGTAGATGGCACTTCACCTGACAAAAGGTAAATGATCTTTACTTGGTGATTTAAATACTCCTATTGCCAGATCCATCATTCATCAGGATCCCATGGGAGAGAAGTGGGGAAATTACAATAAATCTGCCACAATGCTGTTCCTTATCTGTCTTGGTAGAATGATGCCATCTTAGCTGCTGTACCAACATGGAGGATGTGCTTTTTTAAAGAAAGACTTGGTTATTTTTGTTGCACTTAATGCCTTATGTATTTATTTCCCTCACTTTTCCACCTTCCTTTTTAACAAATAAAATCTGTTCTACAAGAAGTCACTGACATGTTTACTTAAATTGAGGTTCTTTTCAGGGCAGGTTTGACTGACTATAAAATATTAAATGTTCTGATCTTTTTTTTCCTAAGAATACAGTTTTTTTTTTGTTTGTTTTGGTTTTTTTTTTTTTTTTTTTGGCTCCTGCTGTTGTATTTCAAATCGTTTCTCAGAGTGGTTTAAAAACTTTTTAATTTGAAAAATTACAATAGGATCAGACAGAACACCTGTTAAGGAACAGAAGATTCAACTACTGTATAAAAGTGGTAGTTCTTTCCTTTTCAGATGCCTCTTCCATGCAACCTCTGAACTCTTCTTATTCACCTCCCACAGGGTACAGGACTGTAGGTATATCTCATTTATACCTTTTTTTCTTGGCTTTGAATTTTTCTTGCTATTTTCAGAAACACAGAAGTGGTGACTCAAGTTATTTTTTAATCTTTAATGTCTCAAACACTACCCACTCTTGTTATTTTGGCCATATGAACAGTCTTTGGAGGATTAAAACTGCAGGAATGAACTGAATTGTACATACGTTGATGTGTGTAAGGTGCAGACCACAGAAACTAGAGTGGAATCAGACTTTACAGCTCCCTAGCCTGTGCTAAATCTTAAAAGGCAAGGAAAGCCCTGAGGAACCTTGACAGGAACAGAGACTATTGCTCGTTTTCCCTTATGCTGTTGTAGACTCTAACTCAGCCACAGACTATTTCAGGGGGAAGCTGGGTGCAGGGGCAGCAACAGCCTTTTTATTTTTGTTCTCCTCTAGGTTTGTGTGCCCAGTCTTTGGGCCCCATGACTCATTAACAGCTCTGTTCAGTAACTGGACCGAGGTGACTGTGCTGACCCCAGTCTCCAACCTTTGCCTCTGATGAGCTGTGACTTGTTCCCAGTTTGAAATTACCGTGATATGTAAGTATTTTGTCAACCTCTTGTACTCTGCAGCACTTGCCAAGCATTCTCTCTGCTTGAGCCCACCTGGCCTTTGAGCCCAATTACTGTCGTGGTGTGGTGGTAAAGACACAGCACAGCCACTGCCTGGTTCAGCCTTTGCCTCTCCTGAAGCAGCTCTGCATTTGCTCAGTACCTGATCAGACCCTGGTTATTCATTCCATGAATCCAGCACCTCCTGCTGTTCCAGTCTTCAGGAATTCTTGGATAAGCATATTCCACTTCAGGTACACACTGAAGATAAAACCCAGCTTTGTGCTGTGCCCTCTTGTGTGGAGCACACAGCTGCTAAGATTGCTCTCCTGTGTGCAGCACATCTCCCCCAGCAGCAGGATCTGTGCTCTGTGAAAGCTCTTCCATTCCCTACAACCCAGCCAGGACTGCTCAGCAGCAGTGGCTCAGTGCTTTGTGGATCTCCTCTCCTCTGCTGATGCATTTACTGCATATGTCCAAATTCTTCACCCAGGGGCCAGTGCTGTGGGACCCTCCACACCCAGGCTACAGCCACCAAACTGACCTGTGGCTCGCAGATTTAGTTCTTACCCTGCCAAAGGGGACATCGAAGGACATAGAGAAGCCTCTCCTTTCTAACAGAATATAGAATACATTTCTGTTCTGCATTCACAAGGACCTGAATGATGTAAGATGATACAGCTACTGCTCTGGTACAGAAGCTGAACAGCCCTTAAAGCCATAGGCTGGGGAAGGAATAATGTGTAGCATTTGAAAAAAAAAACCAAAGCATTTTTTTCATAAATGGCTTGTAGCTAGTTTTGGATTTACTTTTTTTTAGCTTGTCAACCAATGGTATAACATAAACTACACGAACAGAACTGTCTCTAAGGAGACTGCTAATATTAGTGGTGGTCTGTTATTGTCATGGACAACAATTCTCTGGAATATAAATAACTCTTAGCCTACATTAAATTAAAAAAGTAAAAAAAGAAAAAAAAAATTCCAGCTTCAAAGAAAATCTCAAAGTAAGACTGCTAGCAGAGTTTTGGTTCAGATCACTTGCACATGAAGACACAGGTTTTTAAGTAAAGAATCGTGTTATTTTAACCCCAGATGACCCAGGATGAGTCGCCTGTTCTGACTGAATGGGTCTCTTCAGTATTTCTCATGGAACAGGCAGGGAGAGCAAGGCTCGAGGACAGCTGCCTGATCCAGCACACCTCAGCACTGCCATCTGTGAGGGACAGAGCTCCTCAACCAAGCAGCTGTAATGATTCACCCACACTGGACCTTGATCTTGGCCTTGCTCCTGAAACAGTTTCATTTGAAGCTTTCATTTGAAATAAAGGGTCAGCATTGTTATTATAGACAATTTCAACCCAGGTGTCTGATGTCTGCCAAAGTTCTCACCAGAAAAATCTGGTCCTTAAACGGGAAGTGATGATGATAATCTTTACTGGAGATTGCACTGGAATATAAGCTCAGAGATCAGCTGCTACAGAAATCCTTCTGCCTCTTCAGAACACAGAAACACATCCTTGTGCAAAAATATCCCTCCTCTCTTAAAAACTGTGTGAATGAACATTAGAGGAATTAGCAACATGCTCAAAAACCAGCTCTGGTTACTTCTCACTATGGAAGGGAAGGTGAAAAAAAAGCCTCAGCGGTATCTTGTTTTCATTTTTTTAATGACCAAGTGTGGCAAAACCAAAGCAACCATGAACAAGATAATTGTACACACGTGTGTTAGTCAATAACTAAACTGTGCAAATTGACCTCAATTCGTGTTCCCTCCTTACTCTTCCTCCCCCTCTCACATGAAAGATTCATATCCAGTGCAGCAGTGCAGCTCTGAGCCACTGCTCAAAGTCAGTAAAAATATTTTTGTTACCTTAAGCAGGAAATGTAATAGGCCAAGCATTGAAATAAAGACTTTTCTGGCCTCTGTTTAACCTTCTTGTACCTCATTGTTTGCTTTCATTGATCAGAATACCTTACCTGACTATATGATTAATATTTTTTTTATGAAAAGGAATCCTTTGAGAGTTCACATATTTTTTCCTTTTGACAAAACTGATTATATCAAAGGCTGCTACTTGATTCAGATGTAAGATTTATATGCTACAAGATGTGCAACCTAAATATTTAATCTAATCATTTAATTTCATAGTGCAAATACAAAATTGGTAATTAAGTAGACAAAAAAAAAATTCTTACAGGACACATCTGTTCAATCCTTACTATTTCAGAAGGACTCATTGGTAAGCCCTGTTCAAAAAACCACATTAACTGCTTTGTGTTAACAAACTGATCCCATGAGGCAGAACAAATTTTTATAGTTCATTGTGTTGAAGACCTTGAGAAATTCTGCTGGATAAGTCTTGCAAGTGTTTCTTTACCTATTAGGAAAACAAAACACATGAAACAAATTTCAGGAAGACAATAAATTATCAATATAGTAATACATTCAGATTTGCTACGAGTATTTGTAACAACAGAAAAAAGTAGGAAACAGGAAGATTTCAGGCTTTTTAGAATTAGGTCTATAAAAACAATTATGTGTATGCTGTACATGGAGAACACATGTGCCCTGAACTCCCCTTCTGGAAGTCATTCAGCTTGCATGAAAAATCAGCACTGGATAATCTACTTCCCCTCTGCTACTGAGTTAAACCTTCAACGTGTATGTAATACTGGATTTATACAGACCTTATATCCTAGTTCTTTTGTCTTTTCTTGCAGCATGGCATATTTCTCTTTGTTTCTGTTCAGGTGATCCTTGTCTCCAGTTCCCTCTACGTGCTTCAGTTTCTGGTGTGAAATCTCTAATTGTTTCTGGTAATGATGGTGCTTTTCAATTTTTGCTTCAAAATGTTTTAGCTCCTCCTAAGATAGCAAATACACACAGCTTTAGAGGAGTTACTTTCCAAGCCTTCCTTTCTCTTGCCAAGACACTCCTAATGATACTTTACTAAGTCAGGCACAGAGAGCTTTTTCAGTTCCCTGCTTCTTAAGAATGTCTGGACAATCCATTACCATCACCACCAGACTGATGATTTTGAAAGAATGTGCTGAAAGTGATCCACTGCAGAGTTCTCAACAGGAGACAGTGGGTGTGTCATGGCTTTTGTAAAGAGGGTGGCTGTGAGGTGCTGTGAGATGAGAGCAGTGAACACCAAGTAAAACTTTAGGCATAAGAACAACAGACTGGGGAGAGAGACAAATTTTTTAAAAAGCCTCTTTTTAAAATCTGATAAACAGGCAGAGTCAGGTAAAAAAAAATCCAATGTTTTCTCTATACAACTTGAATTGTATTTGAACTGCACAGGAATGCATTTCTATGTTATTTCCTTGAAAAGCAGTCCTTATCACAATATAATTTTGTATCAGCTCAACACACCTCCAACATGGGAAGTTAACAGTACAAGAGATGGGCATGAGAGGGATATTGCTGGGTATACAGATTACAGTGATTCCCAAGGACATAATTAAGACATTGGGTAAGAGGGGTAAATCTGGTGAGTTGGCAACAAAGAAGCAGGGTCTGATCTTTCAAAGATTCAAAATACGCAACACTTGTTTTTGAGAGGATTCAGAATTTTCATTCTGCTGATTATAACAGAACCAGCATATGATTAGTTACACACATGTCTATATATTTGAAGTATTAAAAAGGCAGCATGACTTTTTTTTTTATGGTGTCTGGAGAGTAATATAGAAATGGCTGCAATCAGAGTAACATCAAGTGTTTTTTTATGTGGCAAAACACCTTTGTGTAAGAGAAGTCACTGGAATTCTACTTACCCGGAAAGATTCAAGTTCTTTCTCAGTGAAATTAGCTGATTTGGCCATGTCCCACAAATCAATCACTCTTGGTTCTTCAAATTCTAAACAAACACATACAACAAAATGAAAATTTGGACACAATGCTTTTAATGCCCAATTTCTATGAAAGATGAAGAGATGCTTTCTCACATACATACAGATATTAAGAACATAAACATTAAGCACTGCATTTCTAATAGATCTATTTAGATGAAAAGGGAGAAGTATCCAAGTACTGGACAAAACTAGATACTAGTACTAGGTGCTTTTGAAAACAAGTAGGTTTTCAAAAGCAAAAAAACCCCAAACCCAAGGAACTGGATAAAGGCACTGCTTAAAATGAAATGAATCCCAAAGAAGCACAAACCCCACTGTATCATACCACTGGATGTGTCGTATCCCTGGTGACTGACTTTACGCAAACGCTCAAACCCCTGATTGATGCTTCTTAACTTCTCCTTGAGCTCTCTGTGCTTGTTGTGCAAGATTTCCTCTTTTACCAGGTTCTCCTCAGATGGATTGATAACATTTTTGTGGATATCTGTTGAGGAACAGCAAGTGTGACTGATTGTGGGGCAAATCATGATAGGTCAAAAACTCCAGATATCCCCCAAATCTGAGGGGAAAATATGCTAAGTTCATAGGATTTAAGTTGAGTGCAAATAAAGCATCAAACCCAGACTTTAAGGAGTAATTCCTTTTGCAGGTCAGTATTCAGATCAATGTCCCTTGGTGCTCTGGAGGGTGATGTTACAGAAATGCCTTATAACCCCTACTGGCAACCCAATCATAGTAAGGAAATGCTCTTATTTTCCCAAGTTAGCAATATCCCAAGAAAATGGGATAAGGATGGTTAATGAGTTCTTCCCTAGACATTTCATGAACCAAGACATCTGATGATGAAATGATTTTCAGCAGCTTCCAGCTTGGACTATGTAATGCAAACATCAGACTGTCAGCTTTAGAGTTCTTCAGCTCTAACAATTTTAGCTCAGATTAGTACAGAAACCTGGGTTCAGGTCCTTGATGCTCTAATAAACTTCAGGCTTGGTGCCTAAGATATTCAGTATCTCATCTTGGGCACCCAGCTGGTGAGATAAAACATGCATGTTCTGCATGCTTTAGAACTGCACTTTGCAGTAGTGGATTTATGCTTGCTGCATAATTTCCCATAAACTTCAATAGCCATCACTGTAATCTGATGACATCTTCCCTGCATGGAATGCAGGCAGAATCAGAAAACTGAAATGGCAACATTATCATTAGCTGGCAAGAATTTTGGCAGCTGGTCAGAACTAAACGCAGAAGTATCTGAAAATGCCAGCAGCTGCAAGTGGTTCTGACAAATGTCAGGAGTTTCAAAGAATTTTGGAAGTGATGGAAACAATGGGCAGAGAAAAGAGTTGCAGTGATCTTGAAACATCAGAGAAATGTTCCGGCACCTTCTGTTCTGCTCACAGTCTCCAGCAGAATATTGTATTCATGAATCTTTTCTTTGTGATGCTTAAATTCTCGCCACAGCTTGTCCAGCTCCTCATCAGAGAACTTCCCAGAGGTCTTGGCCTGAAAGAAACATGAGCTCATTATGCTTTCCAGGCCAAGTGCTTTCAAGCGCCCTCAACGGACAAAACGTCTTCCCACTTCTCACCACATTCAGAAAATTATTAAGTGCAGCTTTTCTTTAGATCTTTTGTTTTCATTCTCTTAATATTTGTATGTGGTCAGGATTTAGATGTTGATGGGTAAGATGTCTTTAATCATGTCAAAAGAAGTTTGCTTCAGACTAATAAAGCTGGACTTGCTATATGGACTACTCAGTGAAAGGCATCTGGCATTTCTGTTCCATGGGAAACAATTTCATACAGAAATAAGGGCCACGGAGCTCCACAGACAACTGTAAGGGAATTGTTTGCATGAGGGATGCAGCCTGATATTAAACACAGTCATTATTTCATCTTACTTTACTGGCACGTGAAGATTTTATCACTGCTGTGCACTTGCTCTCTAAGTATTAAGGAAGCACTGCTCACACAGCTGGGGCACTATCCACAAATCTGCTGGCATACTTGCTGCAATCAAAAGTGAGTGTTTTTGAAACCTATTCAGAGCCCTGTTGTAATTCTCTGGGGGAATGGTTTCTCCCTTCTGACCCCCTGGAGTTCCTTACCACACGGAGTGACCCTTCCTTCCTTCTCTGACCCCACTGGCTATGGTCCAGCTACCTCTTCCCTGAGCGGGGGGGCTATATAATGCCTCGCCCTTCCTTGTTCTTTCTCTTTCCCCCCTGGAATTTCGAAGAATGAACACCTGGGACAAAAGTCCTGGGGAAAGGGCCTCTTCTGATATCTTTTTCTTGCCCTTGGTATAATTCCCTCCAAAGCCTCCTAATAACTGAGCTAGCTAAAGCCCCCGGACGTGGACGGGGGGTATCTATACAGACCCCCCTTTTTTTTTGCTTAGGGAATATTTCTCCTATTGCACTTTACTATTCCCCAAAGCACAGGACATCATGTTCCTTTGCCAGAGCTGTATCTAGTTACAGTAACATTTTAAAATCCAGCAAATCCTTTTTTCTGCTTTACTACCACTACACTAGACTCATGGGAGAATTCTTTAGATTTACCTGACTAGTTGTTTCTTAAAATTTGAATTATTTAATTTCTGAAGATTACTTTGCCAGTTTTAACTGCCCAGACTTGACAGTACATCTCCACTTTTTATGCAAGAATGCAAATCCTGGAAATTTTCAGTTGAATACTAGGTTGAGAAAGTCCTTATTTAAAACCCTTCCCCCCAGTACATTTCACTTTTAGACAGTCTACAAAATGGTTCCATTTTAAATGCATCTTTTTAAAAACATCCATTAACAACAGTAAGAAAACTGGGAAAACCAGCATAGATATAAAACCCCACAGTGTGACAGTCACACTAAGGGAAGCCACGAGTTCAGGGAAATGTGAAGAAATACTCTGTTGGACCTCAGGGGACCCAGGCTCCACCCTTCAGAGTAATGGGTGGGTGTTTTATTTGCCAACGACAACCTGCCACAAACTTGGTCTGGATGCAGGTGGGGCACCCTCAGGGCACGAAGATGTGAGCTACAGAGCAAAGCAGCTTGGTCAGTACTTAACAAAGGAGTAGTAAAGCCATTAATTTCCAAGTCTGAGTGTTCTCAGAAGACACAGCTAAGAGTTCAGTGAAGAAGAAAGCGATTTCCTACACTCCATTTCCAGTTCCTGGAAATCTTACTCACCTTGCTCCATAATTTTTCCAGTCTTGGATCATCTAATGTGTCACTTTCTGTGCCATCTTTAATATAGTTGGTATCAACTAGTTGAGAGTCCTTCTTTCCATTCATTCCATATTTAGTCATAATGACTGCAAGGGAATAGAAGATACAGAAACATGAGAACCAACTATGGATGCATGGAAGGTGAGAGATGGGCTGCATCTGTGACTAGCAGAGCTGAACTCTGCAGCTCATGGAGGAAAAGCTAACAGTTCAAGGGACAGTGGTCCCAGGTTCAATGACCTCTTCTGAAATTATTGGGAGCAAAGGACTCTGCTAGGCTTCTGCAGCTCCCTACAGACCTCCAAAGAACTTGTTATGTGCTTAGTGTCCAGAAAGACAATCTGTTATTTAATAGTTTAAACACAAGTGTCTAACCGTGTTTGTCTGATGCAAAGTTTGAACCCCTTCTTTCCAAAACAGACGTTACCATTTAAGTTGCGTCTGAGCTTGGCTTCTTTCTCTCCATCTTCATCCAGCCCTTCAGCCTTCAGCTTTTTCCAGCTTAGCTCATCCTTTTCTTGTATTTTTAGATCACTGTGCAACTCTGCCAGTTTCACAGCAGAGAGATGGAGCTAACAAGAACAGAGAAAGGTTTGTATTTAGTTATGTGGAGTCCCCTTTTGCTCCAGAGCTACCTCAGCAACCAGTACAGATACATAACAACCAGTGTGGCACAGCAATTCTTCTCAAAACAACATGCCATTGCCACCACATGTGCTTTTTTGTGGACCATCTTCCAACCATTCAGTTATACTGAGTTGAAAAACTCTATCTGTTAGTACAGATTTTCAGTCTACTAGGTCAAAGAGCCACTTCAGCAATTTTTACTCTGATCAAAATGAAAATAAATTCTCAGATAATTTCTTAACATGGTTTATGTGCATTAAAACATACAAAACCTAGAGGTATTCCTGTCTGATATACTAGAAAAAAATTACGTATGACATTGAGGCTGAAGTTACGAAAAAAAAAAAATTAGTTTAAATGGATGCTAGGTCAGCTTGAAATTTTGTGAGCTACAGAGAAAACAGGAACAATGACTAATAAGCAGTTGGCTAAGCAGCACTGCTGTGAATTCATCCTGAACTTCCAGATTTTAGACACTTTAGTTATTCAGTTTAAAACAAATAAATGTAAAAAGCCATCTTAATACTTCAGAACTACTTTTGTCTGTGTCTATGTGCATGTCAACAAACAGAAGGTGAGGTGAGGAGAAACTCAGAGAAGAGAGGGGATAAACCCCCTCCAACTGCAGTGCACCCAGCTCCAGGGAGCTCAGATCCAGCTTGAAACCATCTGGGCTTGTCAGCCCTAGGACAAGTTTATCTATTAGAGGGGTTTTTTTTAAAATAATTAAAACCAGCTTACAAATTAGAAAAATTATTATTACAGATTATCCTCATTTTCAGTGAGGAAGTAGTATGTTTAATAAACACAGAGTCAGAACTCAGTATTGTTTTTAACCATCCGAATGATACTGAGAAGATTCAGCTGTTGCTTTGTGTGTCAGTAGGTTATTTTACAATAACTAGGAAAAGTGTCATTACTTTGAGCTAATGCACTTCCTATTGACAGGAATTCAGGAAACTATCCGCATTATTGTTTATGCTTCCATCATAGGTTGTACAATTAATTAATCTTGCACCACTGCATATAATTGATTTTTAAACTATTTTTTTCCTCTGCATTTTGCACTTGGCTTGCTGAAATTACTAAAATCTAGAGCAGCTAGAATCTAACACTTATAGAAACATTAAAACTTTTGATCCCTCTAATATTAAAGCAAAGAAATGTCCCTGTTGTCTTCTTTCCCACCCACTTTCGGGGAACTGCTTCATAGAAACAAAGCACTTAGAAGGAACCACTTTACTTATGGTTCTTAGTATGTGCTAAAGTTAAAAACCCTTAAACATGTACTTATTTGCTTTTCTGGCGCAGGATGACCTGAACAGCCCAAGTGTCACTGCTGCAGTGGCACTAAGCATCAAGGCTTTCCTCAGCATTTTTTTTTTTTTGTGCCCTGAAGCTTCAAGACTGAGTGAAAGGTTTGCTACAAACTGTGAAGGGAATGCCCAAGCATCTTGGTAATTCTGTACCCTAATATCAGTCAGTGTTCAAGAGGACATCATATGTAGTGGGGCTGAGGAAATACAGGAATAAATAGCCAGGCATAATTAGATGAGAAGTAATTTAGCTCCGAAGTACTGCAAGTATAATGATAAAAAATCTTTTACATGCGACCTTGTCATCAGAAACACACTATTGTATAAAAGATTACACAGTGCAGTTTATGTTAGAGCCCCTCTGCAATTAGTCCAATCCCATAAACATTTACAGCTTTCTGTTTTGTAAAAGCTATAGAAATAAATATCAGAACTTCTAAACATAAAATCTGGAGGCATCATCAATCAAACATGTTAAAGTCTTAATAAAAAACTAAAGAACTACATTAAGCCCACTGTTCCTTAAGAGAAAACAAGATTCTATTCAAATTTCTCCCAATTAGAGTAGTATTTTTCTAATTCTCATGATAATTTAGTAGGAAACTAAAGTAACTGTCCTTAAAAGCATTTTAAATCCTTTGAAACCTTTTGTAAGCCCTTTTCCAGTCCCCTTTATGTAATATAGAGTGAATACGTAAGTTAATTTAAAGTATTCAGTTCAAGAACTACTTCCTTTAAGGTTATTCCATGTTGGAGTACACCAGGTAAAAAATATCAGTGGTAAGACTCCCCATCACTTTACTAACATCACTCACATGTTGGAATAACTAACTAGAAGCAGAGGTGAAAAGTTAAGTTTAATGATTAAATAACCAAGCAACAAGCTCCTTAACTCATTCCTTATTCCTTCAGCAGCCTGGACATTAACATCTAAGATAGGTGTGTGGCAATTCTGGTAATGAGTGCTGGAAATTTGTCAAACATTACAACAACTGCATCATTTGCTGTTGGGTTGACTGCAATCATCACCTGCAACATCCTCACCTACACTCTTGCCTCCAAGAGAAAAGAGCTCTGCCCTACAAATTAACTATTTATGAAAAGACATTCTGGAGAAAGATCAAGCCCTCCTTCCCACCCTGAGGGAAACAAGAAGGAAGAGTGGCTTGCCAGCTCCTGGTCCCACTCAGTAACATTTTGGGGCTTTTTTTTAAGGACTGCTCCTCCAGCTGTGTGTTGCAATGCCGAATTGCAGTATCTGACTTTCATGTCAAAACAAAGAAGTTCCCTATTTTCAGTACTTTCTCTACCCAGTACCAAAAAAAAGGAATAAAGAGTTCCACATAGGCACATGGAAGTAATTCAAAGCAGATGCAACACACGGGCATAGTTTTCCTCTTATTTCATATATTGCCCAGACATACCGAAATTTCACTTTATAAAACACATGCTGGGTGACAGTTGTACTCAAAAGTGAAATTTAGATGGTGGCAAATTTAGTTCAAGTAGGTTTTGCATCTCTAAAATCTAGCTCACACATACAGAATTTACTAAGCCTTAGTTTTTTTACTGACAGAGCTAATCCATTTTATATTTTAGTATCTTAACATAGCTCATGTAAAGCACATCAAATTTTAATTCCAGAGGAGCCAGGTATGAACATGAGAAAAGACTGTAATTGGACAGCTGAGAGAGGTAACTGACATTACTAGCATTATAGATTTTTCTCTAGTCTCAGTGTTGTTTCTTTTTCAGCTGTCAGTTCAACAGCTGGAGTTTCATTAACACACACTTTCCTATGCCCCATTCCATCCTTCTCCCATCGAGGAAAGGAGTATTTTTGATACCTTTCTTTAGCACACTGGGAGGCAGCACTATGGCAGGGTTCTAGGTTTTGGCTGAATCCAGGGATGCCCTACCTCCAATTCAATAGCTCAGGCTATTCAGGATACAGAAGATCCAAAATTAATATTAACTACATTTCTCCGCCTGAAAGAACTGAACCTTTGCCAGTCACGACTCTTAATTCTGATGGTCCACAATATTCGGGGGTGTGTGCAGCGCATTCTTCTCCTCCTGTTGGAGCCGTTCTTTTCAGTTCTAAGTAAATGTTTCCACTGTAATGAAATAATTTGACTGTGTTTTCATTTTAATTAAATATTTTTTATAGTCCAGTGTGACAGAAACTCAAGTACCACTGTCAAAGTTAAGGCTCTCATCTGGGAGTCGTGATACGCATTTGCTGGTCCTCCTGCATTTGTCTGCATCACTTGATGTGAATGCAGGCCACACAACCACCAGGGTGGAAGGTTTCCTCTCGTCCTGCAGGGAACTTCTGCCCTGTGCAGAGCAGGAACCGAGGCCAGCGCCTTCAGACAGATGAGCGCATCCCGGCCGGGGAACAACACGGCTGAAGCATTCAACCAGCGGGCACCGGAGCCAGCCGCAGATCCTCCGTGGAACCCGAGGGGCTTCCCTCTCTCTCCCACTTCCCTGGGATGTGGTTTAAGTGCTGTATTTAAACACGGGCAGGTCAACACTTCCCAGGACTCGGACACACATCCCCTCTCCCGGAGAAGGCTGTTCCCCGCCGCCGGGACAGCTGAGCCGAGCCCTGGCTGCGCGACGGTCGGGGACAGTCATGCCCGAGATCAGAACAAAAGCCACCGCGGCCGCCAGCCGGGGCCGGACAGCCTCGGTGTGTCCTCACACGCAGGTGCCCGCTCGTCCCCATCTCCCTGACGGGGAATGCGTATCCGAAGCGGCCGGGCCCGACCTCGCAGCCCCCTCCGAGCACCGCCATCGCCCCGCGCCGCCCCACTCACCCGCTGCGCCTTCTCCCAGACCTGGTTCAGCCTCACCACCCGGAACTCCCCGGCCTCCCGCCGCTTGCCGCCGGCGGCCGCCAGCCCCTCGTTGGCCTCCCGCGAGTACTTGCTGGCCTGGCCGGCGGCAGCCAGGAGCAGCGCGGCGGCGAGGGCCGGCAGCGCCCGCACAGCCGCCATGTCGCGCCGCTTGGGGAACTACAACTCCCGAGATGCCGTGCGGGCCGGGGGGGGCGGTGGGCGCTGGGAGGGCGGAGGCGAGGCCGGCTGCCGTCAGAAGGGCGGAGTCTGATTTGGGGTCTGGCGGCCGTGGGAAGAGTTAGATTTGAGCTGTTTCTCTTCCTGCCGTTCTCCTCAGTGCTTGCTTCACAAAATATGCTGAACGTGGTGCTTTTTATGCGTAGTTTCGCACCCCAGCAGCACTCGGAGTTGATGTCAGCTGTGCTAGAACGAAGGGACGCAGTGGGTTCGAAGGCCAACACTTTCATCAGGCAAAGTCTTCAGATATTAACACAATGTCCAAGAGTACACAGAAAAAGAAAGGGCAGCTCGACCAGGACGGAAGGCGAAAATGGGGAGGGGTTCCCCCGTGCTCCCTTGACAGTGGCAGAGAAGAACACTGCTACCCAGGACAGTGTGGATGGATGGAGGGATGGAGGGATGGAGGGATGGATGGATGGATGGATGGATGGATGGATGGATGGATGGATGGATGGATGGATGGATGGATGGATGGAGGGATGGATGGAGGGATGGATGGATGGAGGGATTGATGGAGGGATGCATGGATGGATGGATGGATGGATGGATGGAGGGATGCATGGATGGATGGATGGAGGGATGGATGGATGGATGGCGGTGTGGGCAGAAAGAGTGTTACAGTTCTGCCTGTTTTATCTTGGCCGAGGTCAGGATGAAAGACTCAGGAAACATGGAGTCGAGTTTGGTCTTGGTTGTTTATTATATCTTATCTATTTACAGTATTACAGCTTGAGCTCCAACTTGCCAGTTAAAGAAAGGAGGCAAAACTAACTTTCACCAAGACTATTTAAGAGATAATTACCCAATACCAAGTCTCACCTACATTATTTATATTTTTGACCCAATAGTAACCATTTGAGGTTCGCAATGCAGACGTCTTTCACCTAATTAGAGAACGCCACTCAAATCCGTGGAGAAGACGGAAGAAGAAGGTGAAGAAGAACTCAGACCGCACCCTGAATCCTCCATCTTGGCCCACACACATTACTAAATACCAAAACCCCAAACCTACGTTTTCACCCTGTTAGATCACACAATACCACTCTACACACCCACATCCTTGTGCTATCACACAGTCTCGGAAGCCTGTTCCAAGGCCTCAAGTCAAATGCGGTGCCTGCCTGAGGGTCAGCACCCCTCTGCTCAAAGCCTGAAATTTTCAGCCTCCAGGGTTCCAACAAAGGAGGATTGTGAGAAATGCAGGCACACGTAGGTTGGATTGTTCTCGAGGGCTGAAGTGAGGGAATGGCTCTGAGCTCGGTGGTGTGTGCTCAGAGCGCAGCACTTGGGCAGGAGAGCTGCACTTGTTGGTCTTGTTGGTCCTGGTGGTGTCAACATCTTACCTCAGCATGTCCTCCTCAAGGAGCCAGCCAAAGAGTGCAGTGGTCTACAGGCAGTTTTGGGAGGGGATTAAGTCAATCTGTATTCAGAAAAAAACTCCACGATGCTGTAAAAATGCACAGTGTTTAATCCAGAGTTGGTGTGTATATAACAACAGATTACCTAAACTATAATGAGATTTGTGAAAACAGTGCCCCAGGGAGGATTTTTACTGGACATCATTTTTGCCCTGTAAGTAATAGGAAAGTCTTGTGTTTTCTCTTACGCATTTTTCCTAAATCAGAGATTTTCAGTGTTATTAACCTAGAAGCTGTTGCTATAAGACTGAATTGCAGAAGTAGGCAAAAACATTGCACTAATACATTGCATTGAAGAGTAGTTGAAGCGAGCTTTTAAGTACACATTGAAGTACAGCAAACTGATGATGCGGAAAGAAGCCCGTCAGGCTTCTTGTGCAAATCTTGTGCAGCTCTACACATCAGTTTTAGGACTTAGAGCTTCTTTTAGGCTCATTATTACAGTGTATATATGTATTCCTGAGTTATTTTGGAATAGGTGGTTTTATCTTGTCTGTCATTTGAAATACTAATTGAGTTTTCAGGCTCTCTACAAATAAATTAAACTTCTATGCTCTATAAACTCCCAACAGGTTCCCAATCTTCTTCTAGCATTGAGTGTACCTATACACAGCTTTATGCATTTGTTTGCGTGAATTTTTGAGCGACGCTAAAATTTTTTAGAAATAGAGAGGAGCTGCAGCACCATTAGTTTGCTTATGTTGGCTTGTTGGATGTCATTCTCCAGTGCCTTTACCTCTGTGACCTCAAGTGAGCAGTTTTTGGTATAATTCTGTGTGTCCCAGCCCAAGCAGAAGTGGTGCAAGGCAGAGTGTGACCCAGGGGCAGAGCTAGTGTCACCTGCAGAGATGTCCCACCCATGTCCCCAGTCCTGGGCAATGGTGTGAGGACAGAGGTGGTGTCAATGGTGGGGAAAATGCTGCCTGCTCCTCTGGCAGCACTGTGGCACAGAGTGTGTATGTGGGGACAGCAGCACCCCGGAGCACTGGGACCTCAGCTCCACCATGGCAGGGGGCTGCAATGTAGGAGGGGGCTAGGGGTGGGGATGTCAGGTAGTCAAAGACTGTCCTGATCTTCTAGGCTTTGGGGAAAATATGTCGAAAGAGCTGGTTGTAGACTCTGAGCAGGGCTGCCTGGCCCAGGGGGTTTGTTACTGAGCTCCACATGTGCTGTGTGGGGAGAGCCCCAAAAAATGGATGGGATACCAATGTCACCCCACAGGTATGTCTGGGACATTCTGGGATGCAGGAGCTGAATCCAGGCTGGGCAGAGGGAAGTACTGTGGGAGCTGTCATGGGGCCACTCTGCGCAGTGGGTAGCAGTGAAACCAGGGAGTGGGGAGGGCAAGAGCTCCCCAAGTGTCCCTCTTGTCATGTTGGGGCTCCAGCAGGGACTTCCAAGACACTCAAAGGGTTTGACAAGCGAAAACTTTATTCAAACATTTAGACAAGCAAAATTTAGTTAAACAAATGTATGCTAATTGTAATAAATTTTCCCTTTGAAAAAGGATGCAGCTTAAGCACTCTTATTACATATCTTGTGCTGGGGGGCCAAGCCCACCAGGGAAGAGTCAGAACTCCAGAAGTTAAAAGTCCTCCAGGTATTTCTGCACCCAGTGAGCCTTGGGGTCTACACATACTTCTCTTCCCTTCCTGGTGACTACGCTGTTGGGGAAAAATACTGTTGAGGCACTCAGCCAGGACATCAGGGTGCCTGCTCTAGGTCTTGCTGGTAGCACCCTGCTTGTCCCTGTCCATGCCCTTCCCCATCCTGGGCAGCCTTGGACACCCTTGAGGTGCTGCCCTGGCTGGTGCACCCTGAACCCCAGCAATGTTGGGTACTTACATAACAGCTTCCACTGCACAGAAGCTGCTGGTCCTGTAGGCAAAGAGGATCATGCTGCGTGGAATGGGGTATGAAATGGAGCTGACGCAGCAGGTGAGTCCTGTGAGGGCAGAGAGATGGGCCCAGTGAGACCCCACACTGCGGCAGAGCTCTCTTGTGGCTCCCAGGGGATTTGCCATCATCACCTGTGCTGTGTCCTCTGGGAACACTCCCTTAAAACCTCCATCTCTGAGGCTTAGTCCCTGCACTGGTGATCACCATCTGCCTCCAGCCTTCTCCATGGACGTGAGGGTCTCTTCAGTGGGGATGGGTCTCTCTCCTGGGGAAGGAAAGCCTACCTGTCTTGGAAGGTCCAGCACTCCTGGAGTCGTTGAAGTCATCCTGAGCCAGGGAGCAGATGGCCACAAGGAGCAGGACAGCCAGGGCAGCTGCAGGGACCTTCATGGTGCTGGGAGGGCTGAGGGAGCCACAAGTGAGGCTGGAGCTGGTGTGTCTGGAGGGCTCTCCTCCGCATAGTAGCCCCTGCTGATCTCCTTTTATACCCCTGCCACTGGGTGGGAACAGGGTTCCAAGAAAGAAAATGAGTGTATCATACCAGGGAAATTATGTAAGGCAAAGAAACTGCAGAAAGGGAAGTGCCAGCCACAGGCCTGTGATTTTCAGATTCAAGAGAACAAGTATCGGCGATTGATGGAGAGACGGGAACCCTGATTTGGTGATCAGAATTCGGTTTTACTCAGGTTTTCCAAGAGCTTCTATACCATTTCAGTAAGGTTAATAATTTCTACTACAATAATTAGGTTAAAAGATCATACAAGCAACTTTTGCATTTTACAACATCTTTCTCGCAGGGGGTTGATTGAATATCTCCTCTTCCCGTAAGCAGGTTTAATCCCATCTTCTCATAATCTCAAAGTTCTGTTTGTCCCTGCCATGGCATCCTGGTTATCAAACTAGCTATGCTAATTAAATCTGTCTTACCCTCAGTCTTGTGTATTCCCGCAAACAAGTCTTATGAGGAGCAGCTGAAGGAGATGGGTTGGTTTGGCAGTAGAAGAGGAGGCCCCTCTGAGGGGCAACCTTTCTGCTCTCTGCAGCTTCTTGAAAAGTGAGGTGGAAGTTGCTCTCTTCTCCCAGGTAACAAGTGACAGGATGAGACAAAATGGCTTCACATTGAACCAGGGCATGTTATGAAAATGTTTTTCTCTGTAAGGGTTGTCAAACACTGGAACAGGCTGCCTGGGAAAGTGGTGGAGTCACCATCCCTGAAGACATTTAAAAGACATGTAGATGAGGTGCTCAGGGAAATAGTTTAGTGGTGGACTTTGTAATGCTGGGTTAACGGTTGGACTTGATGATCTTAAAGGTCTTTTCCAACATAAATTATCCTAAAATTTGTTTCTGTGAACTTCATGGTGCTGCAGGAGCTGAGGGAACACAAGCAGGGCTGGAGCTGGAGTGGCTCTATACAATATTCAGTCCCTGCTGCTACTTCCCTCCTATTCAACCAGAGTTTCAAGGAGAGAAAACGAGTGCATCATGACAGGGAAATTGTGCCAGAATTTCCCAGTTTTGCTGAGCTGGAGAGATCAAGGAAACCACAGAAGCAGAAGCGCTGGCTTTCAGATTCCATTTGAGTGTCTGGTGGGCATGGTCAGAACCCAAGCCCCCACGACACGAGCCCTGGTACTGCTGCTGCAATGACCTGGTGCCTGAGAGGTCACTGACCAGAGTTCCGAGGAAAACCAGAACAAGGCCAGACACTGGAAAAGTTTCGTAGCTTGCTTTCTGAGTGTGCACTGTTGGGGTCTTTAGGAATTGATTTTATCCTACCTTTGTCAAGCAAGAATTTTGCTGTAGTGTTGTGTCTGAGGTGCCCCCCAGCTGGCAGGTGCTGCCCCTGAGGGGATGGCACAGAGGCAGCTGGTGTCAGTGCCACACTCCCCTGGGAGCCTGGTTACCCCTTGCCCAGCACTGCTAGTGAGCTGCCTGGTGAGTGAGAACCACCAGCCACAGGAACCACTGATAAAATCATGTACCCTCTCAAAATACCTATTTTCTGCAGAAATGAGCCTTTTTAGGTAAAGGAGGGTCTGGTGGGTGGTTTGCAGCTGGCTACCAGAGCATCCCTGGTGGGTTGTTGGCCTGTGCACTGCCAGACATGGGGCATGAAGACCCCTAACCTCACCTTCTGTGCCAACTGTGTCAGCTCCTGCTGGTTATCGGGGAAAAGTTGTAGAATTCCTCTTCATTGGTCCCTGTCTGGCTCAGCTTGCTGGCCTGGTACTGCAGGAGGGGAAAAGAGGGTGTGTGCCAGGGACTGTTGGAGGTGTAGGGCTGGGGGCCATGGACTGTCACCTCTGGGGACTCACCAGTCCATTCTTGTGGACACTGAGCCTGCTGGCACGATGACCTTGCTGTCAGCTCACTGGCACAACATGAACAAGTGCCTGGAGACAGCACCAGTGTCACCTCCAGAATTGTGCTGCGGTGCCAGTGGGATTAATACCAGGAACTGGATGATGGAAAGGCCAGAGCACCTTCCACAGTTCAGGGTCCTCTGCTTGCACAGCTGGGCACCAGCTAAAATCTGCTCTGGTAGGTGCTCAGGGGGATGTTCTGCCCTCGCCTTCCTCCTTGGGGACCTGATGCTTCATTTTTGTGGGGGAGAGGTGCACAGGAGTATCCTGCTGCTCTGGCAGCACCCATTCCCAGCTCTCCACATGGACCTGGGGGTCTCATCAATGGGGATATCTTCTGGGAAGGGAGAGCATATCTGGCTTCTGGGAGTACTCAGCAATGCTGGGATTACATAGATGGGCCTCAGATGGTGAAGTTGCAAAAAAATAAGAGCATTGTAATGGGGAAACGGAAAGAAAATGAGTGAGTGCATCATTGCAAGGTCATTTTCAGGAGCACCCAGATTTGCTGAACTGGTGAAGGCAAGGAAACCACAGAAGGGGAAGCACCAGCCACTGTGTTGTGATTTTCAGATTCTGTTTGGCCCCTGTCATGGACTGGCCAGAACTTAAAACTGCCAAGAGCCAGACTGGCACATGCAGCTCCGTAACAAGAGCCCTGAGGAAAATCAGGGCAAGACTGGCAAAAGGGAAAAAAAAAAAGGAGCAATTTTATCTATCACTACACTCTCTGATTAGGAACCCTCTCCAGCTCTCTTGCAGGGCCTCTCTAGGCACTGGAAGCTGCTCTAAGGTCCACTGTAAACTTTTTCTTGTCTGGGCTGAACAAACTGAACTCAGCGGTGAGCTACAGCCTGGTCTGGTAAGGAGCCACAAAGGCACCTTAACACTGTGTGTAATCCTACTGCCTCTACTTGCACCTGCAGGGTGGCTTTTTATATTTTGGATTAGGTATTAATAGTGCGAAGGCTTTTTGGCCCTATACAGATCCAGGTTCCTTCTTGACAAACTCTCCTGGGTTAATGTTAGGTATTGATTGCACAGGAACTTTACAAATCAAGATGGCTTTGGAGATGCCTGGTTACCTTTACTTGGTGACACAAAACATTCTCTATGCCTGGCATCCATCTCTCAGTATGGTTTTGTAAACAGGGAGGGAACCTATTTTTTTTTTAAATTAATTTTTTTTAGGAATAAGAGAGAAGGATTCTTTGTGGATTTTATACATTGATTTTCTAGAGAGATATGTAGTTCCTTGTACTCTAATTCACCTTAAATTAAAAAGAATTTATTCACATGTGCTTTAAGTTTTCCAGAACAAGACAGTTAGTGATACACATCTGGACTAATTGAGCTGAGCTCCCTCATTGAAGACACAATCCTGTTTGTCAAGGGGTTAAGCCTGTTCTTTCACTGTGTGCTGTTCTGTAAATCTCAGACCAAGGTCAGAATCAGCTTTTAAACATCAATTTTGACTACTTCAGCAGGGCTAAAAGGACCTGGATTCCTCTGATATTCCCTTAAGGCATGTGCAATAGCTCACCGGGATGGAAAGTCACAGTTGTCTTAAAAGCACTTTACACACTCATCCCTCAGTGGCCCAGAGGCTGACAGCTGTACCTGAGACTTTGCTGTAAACCTGCCTTCTCTGGGAAAACTCCATTTTCAGCTCACAGCAGAGCAGCTGCATCACAGCTCCTGTCTCCATGATTCTCTACACGGGTCATTCTCACTTTTGTGTCGAAGCAAACCCAGAGAATGTGTCCTTTTCCAGCATCAGAAGTTTTATGTCTGCTTTGTTCCAAGTCTGAATTGTAGGAAAACTACTCTGCTGTAGTGTGAATGAGACCTTATTTTTTTTTTTTTGTGCATTTAAATTAATTTGATCTATGTAACAGTTTTCTTTTTCGGAAATCTCTTTATTCATTTTCTTTGGATTTAATTCTGGGCATTCAAGCAGAAAGTTGAACAATGTCAGACTGCAGAAAAAGAATTGCATAATATGCTGAAAAGATCATCTAGGGAAATGCTTGTTTTTACATTCCCTTCTTACTCATGTCTTTAATGTGAATTACTGGAACATCAAAGAGAACTAACCAGTTTGGAATTTATTTTAAAATATGCATTCTCATAAAGTGGATCATTTCCTCTATGCACATAAGTTTAGTGGAAGAAAAAAAGAAAGTGTTGGTATAATAATATTACAAAACATCCCTCTAGAGTAGTTAATTTTAAGAAGTTATAACAGCTTACTATTGCTTTTTCCCTTCTGAAGTTACTTCCTCAGCTAAATTGTTTAGGGCTGATGCTGAAGATAAGTGTATAAAAACCATCTTATCAATTCTGCCCTTTCAGAAATGATCTTTGAAGCTGATTAAAGTGAAACATGACTTGTTTTGAGAAGAAACAGAGAACTCACTGGCATTCTTGGCTCTTTCTTTTAGTGCTCCTGACTGCAGCTCTAGATAACTTTTGGTTGTAGGGGGGAATACATCTTTCCTTTCTATCCAGTTCTCAACACATACTTTTAAAGACTTTCTTTTTTTTTTTTTTTTTTTTTTTTTTTTTTTTTTTTTTTGTCCCCATAAATGTGCAGGGAGTAAGGATTTATTAGGTAGAATCTTGACTTGTTTCAATGAGATGGAGTTTAGGTACTGGGTATGTTCAAGACTTGAAATGAGATGTGGTTTCTCAAGAACTCAGAATCCCAGAAACCATCTTTGATTTATAATTCTGGTACTAATGTTTTATCATCCATAAAATCTACTGTTGTGAGACTACTTGCATTTTTAATAGTATGTATATAGGTATTTTTTGAATGGAATTTGGGCTGTAGATTATTAGTGTAAAATAAACAATGAATGTCAAATAAGCAAATGAAATGCTGACAGGTATCTCACTTGCTTGGAAAATGCTGTACCTGTCTGAGATGAAGCCCATCAGTGCAACTCATGGTTGGGTCTAGTTCATTTTAAAAAAAATGCAAGAGCAGTTCAGTGGCACAGAACATGAAATAACAAAAAAGTATTCTGAAGAATACCAAGTGCCATCTCCTTGAAAACCATATACTTAAGTGCTGTATTTTTCTTTCATCATCCTATTACAGATAATTGATTGTAACTCCATTCCTCCTGAATCATCCTTTCTGGAATTCGACAGCGCAGTATAGAAACAAACCTGGCAGATGTGCTCCTTCACATCAGTTTTCTGTCAGAGCAACTGTGTCCTTTTCGTCAGGAATTTAGTTGAGGGCTCCTTCCAAGTATGGTTGCAGCTTCACTTGATCCCCATTTCTCCTCAGAAGTATAGGACAGCAATGCCAATGCTTTCTGCAGTGCTGATTTTCACGGTGACCTCTGACAGTAGGAGGTCTTCAGCAAGTGTACCTGCCTTGAGTGATTTCTGCCTCTTGCTTCTCTGCCTTGCTGACCTTCTCCTTCTTCCTCTTCCCATCTCCCTTAGGTCATGCTATTCCTTGTTTACATACCTTTGTGAGCTCCCTTCATTTTTTCCCTTTGGCATTGACATCACAGCTTTCTAAGTTTATATTCATAATAGGCACATTACTTTTCTCCCATTCATTTTCCATTGTGTATGTAGCTTTCCTGTACCCGTACCTTTGCCTGTACCTTTCAAAACTCCTGGCTATCTTTTCTTAGATGTGCAAGGTAGAGTTGTATGTTGCAGTTTGCATAATTCAGATGTTGCTCAGTATCTTTTTTTTTATATGTTGAGATATACAGAAGCATCTCTATTTTCTGGCATGTTTGTTATCAGAACTTGTGAAGAGAACCAGCAATATTTTTCAAGTTACTGTTATAGGGGGAATTTAATGTTTGGTGAACAACCTTCAACAGTGGCTTGGAATTTTAGGGTATTACAAGCTCTGGCATGAACACTTGAGAATGTTAAAAGGAGTAGTTTTCATTCTCATTACATTTCATTCTCATTACTGTTCCTGAATTTTCAGCTATTTAGGCAGAAGGGTCATGGAAGCTGTAGAAAATGGAGCAAATAAGCAGATGGCTTCTTCCAGTCAGCCGAAGTAACTACTCTTCCTATAGAAGGTTCAAAGGGAAGATTTCAGAGCTAGAAAAAAAATCTACATCCCTTGCTATGTCTGAGATCTTAGTGCTTCCTAGTGGGCGTCACAGAGAATTCCTTAAGGAGGGAGAGACTGCAGTTGAGTTAGAAGAACTTCGCCAGCCAAACACTGATTTTAGGATACTTTGTTCTCCTTATTGGCCATGAGGCATTCAGATGTACAAGGCCCAAGCAGCAGTGGCTGAGCATCTGGTCAAGAGGAATGAACCCAAAAAGAATTGTAGAGGGAGATGAGGTCGTACCATTCTCAGGAATGGGAGCAATTCTCATAGATTTTTAAGTTCCTGTGTACAACAGCCTGATAAAGGACTTAGGAGCCAGAAGAAGAGATTTGTTCCTTGCCTGAAGTACACACTATCCACGTAGAGGTGTGCTGCAAAGGTGAGCACGTAGGGTTTTACAACACAGCAAGGAGCACTGAGCTTACAAACAGGAGAGAAATGGTGAGTGTGTGCTATGGAAGAGATGATGAACTGACTTTCTTTGCCACAGCCTGGGTCAAAAAACAGGAGGAGAGGCAGAAAAGCCTGCATTAGCTGGTGGCATCCTGTTATCCTCACTTTTTCAGCTGGATTCTGTTGCTTCTGCAAGATGGGCTACCACAAGAAAAGAAATCAGGGTAATTGTCAAGAAAATTGTTTTCTGGGGAAAAGTGGTTAAATGAAAAGAATGATTCTGGAGAGTGTTACATGTGGCATAACTAATATTGAGCACTACAGATGACAAATCCAGCAGCCAAAAATAAAAATAAATGGGAATCTAAATATGAGCCACTTATTAATTTTTATTTGTTTTTCCTAGATAGTATCCAAAATAAAACCTGATCAGAAAAGATGGAAAATAAAATGGGCAATCAAAAATTTACTGCACTTGGGAGTGAGTAGCAACATCCAAATGTGGCTTTTCATTGCCATAGGGTTAGGAAGAAAGTACACAAAAGGAAATGGATGGTGGGGTTCCCAGAAGAAATCTGGTGTCCTTCTTCCCCTGTCTTACAGGACACATTGCTGAAAGGTGTGGCCAGTGCACGCCCTTGCTGCAAGACTGCAATGGAGCTTGAGCTGGAAAAATGCAGATGTTTTTTGTACCTCCATCCAGAAGACACGATTGCTCTTCCCAATTAAACCAAATGCTAGCAAGCCTGTGGCTCTTAACATTGATTTTACAGAATTCATGAGCAAGTGAACTGTGTTCACTGTCATCTTGTATCTAAAACCTTTTAAAATATTCTTCTTCCTTCCAGACTGCAGTTCTATGTGCTTGGTCTGTACAAAATGTTCTTAGAAGGAGAGCATAGGTAAAAAGCCTTTTCAGATACTTCCAAGAGACTGAGAATTATTCCTTATCCTGCCCTCCATGTCTCTATGTGCCCAGCTGGGTATAAAGTCCTCATTTTTCATCACTTTCTACAGACCCTTCTGGAACCTAATGCTAAGCAGATGCTGTTTCTCTTGAGATGATCATTAAAAGTAATTGTTCATAAATTAGGCAGCAAGTAAAATTGGCTGTCAGTACTCCCTGAAACAGAAGTTTTTTGTTTTTTTTTTTTTTTTAATTTTAAAAAGAACAAAATTGTGGTTTACAGTGGGCATTTTTAGCTGCATTGCAGTGCATTGAAAAACTGTGGCTATGTAGAAGGAAGTTTGTTGTGGCCCAGGATTCCTATTTGTCCTCTGTTCTGGGCTGTTTGTTTTCCAGAAAGGACTTATGGTATTTTTTTGCGTATTTTGAATACAGATGTATTCCCAAACTTTCTCTGGCTGTATGTATTATTTGCAACTGGTTTCTTTAACTTGAATAGAGCAACACAAAAATCCAGTGTAGAAGATACTGGAGCATATGTATCAGACTTAATTAAAGACACACATATTGTGGAAAGGAAAGGTAAATTATTCTTGTGCTGCATAGCTGGCAATCAGAAAAGGAAGATAGAGCTGCTTATCCTAATTTCTTCAGCCTTTGACAGCTGGGCAGAAAAGCTGAGTCATATTAACTGACTGTTGGCAGCTATAATAGATTGGGCCAAGTCCATTCCATGGAATATGTAAAGTGAAAGTAATCTCCACAGAAACTCTATCTTGGTTTTCAACAATTTTGAAATAATGGTGAAGAATTTAGGCTGCTTTAAGCGACATTTGTCCTGTCATTTATATAAATCTTTCATTGCAACAGTGTTTTCTCAGGTGTGTGACTGATCAATATTAAAGAGGTTTTGATTATCTCCAACTATTTTATTTATCTCCAAGAACAAGTTGTAATTTTGTTGGTTAAGCTATACTTTTGGTCGCTAAGTTATGGGGATTTCAGAGAGAACTTGATGTATTCAAGGGTGGGATGATGTCATCTGCTTTGCACAGCGATTCTGTAGCCTGGGGACTTGAGTGGTGCCATGGGGAGCTGTGTGTCAGTCCCATGCTAGTCTCTGTCACTGCTGTGTGTGTCTGCAAACTCTTACATTGTGTTTGCTAAGTCGCTCAGGATCTAATCCGACAGACTTTTAAATTAGAGAAAATCAGTTTTCTTACATGAGTTTGGGAAGGTCTGTGCTTGCTCCCAGCGGAAGAATAAATTGTCTCTTAGTCTGAAAATGGGCACGTTCTACTTTTGGATTATTAAAAAGGCAGTGAATCTAAGGTAGAAGGGGACTGATTGATGACAGTGCACGGAAAGAAACGCTGTCACTATCAAACGTCACCACTGAAATGAATGCAGATAATAATTTCTGATGTAAAGAGCATCATCAGGAGAAATGTAAGGAGCCAGAGGGACTGGGATGATGTCTACTGCTTACTTCGCTGTTCAGCTTCTATGGTTTGACCTGCCCTGGTCAAACCAGCTTTGGATCTAGGTTCTGGAGAGGCTTCCAGGTGAGTCTCCCAGTTGCCAGTTCCTTTCAGAAAGGTAAGTAGCAGGCTGTGCATGAGAAAGAAAGAAAGAAAGAAAGAAAGAAAGAAAGAAAGAAAGAAAGAAAGAAAGAAAGAAAGAAAGAAAGAAAGAAAGAAAGAAAGAAAGAAAGAAAGAAAGAAAGAAAGAAAGAAAGAAAGAAAGAAAGAAAGAAAGAAAGAAAGAAAGAAAGAAAGAAAGAAAGAAAGAAAGAAAGAAAGAAAGAAAGAAAGAAAGAAAGAAAGAAAAGAAAGAAAGATTCAGAGAAACCCTCATAAGATTCGCTTTTTTGGAACAGTCTTTGGCCACAGGAGGGCAATACTGTTCTACAATAAATTTGGCAGGCTTTCTTCCCTGAAAGTCTGGTTTGTCAGCAGGTACCTGAGGGGGAATGGGATCGATCATAGTTAACAATCATCAAAGTTGTATTGATCAGGAAGTGGATTTATGCCTTTAGCTATGTTTGCAGGGGCTGAGCAGTTAGTTCTCCCGATCCTCCTTTCCAGCATAGAATCTGAGAGCTGTGATGACATCTAAGGAACTACTGCTTCTGCATCCCTGGTTCAGATCGGTACTGGTTTGTGCTGTCCTCACTTCCACCACCTCAGCTGGAGGCCAGGACCAGGAGGTGACACAGCAATACAACAGGGACTCTGGCAGCCCCCATGGTGCTGGTGGAGGGCTCTTTGTCCCTTGTCTTTCCAAGTGTTCAAACTGAAGTAAGGAGAATTTTAACCAATAATGGTGAGAATCTCAGGATGTCTGACTCTCACTAGTACTGGTAGGAGTATTCAGCTGGGAAAAGTTGGATTTTACTTTTCTTTTTTTCTTCAGAAACTTTTTGTGTTTTCCCCAGAGGCTGGGGGCATGTTCTTTACTAGAATCCAGACACAGGAACAGGAGTCCTAACTTATTAGGCTATTGATTTATGCCCTTGCTCTTTGTTGATTCATGCCCTTGCTCTTAGCTGGTCAGATAAATCTCATTAGTTAGAAGATTCTCCAGAGAAGCAAGTGTTTTAGGTTTTAATTCCCCAAAGGAGATGATTGAGTTGAGTGTGCATTTTGTGGCTCTTTGAAGAATAGGAGATACCACTGTTTGGTCTTATGAGAGAAAATGAAAGCTCCACTGTGTTCTGTATGAAGATTAATCTGCTAGGAGTGCTTTGAGACCAGTGGATTTAAGTTCTAAAGGGAGAGGAATACTTGGTTTGCAAAGACTAAGGGCTTAGTTTGAGAATGGTGTTTGGCAGAGTCAGACATGTGAGTACATTTGAGTACTCAATAAATCACCTAACATACTTGAAGTACTTAAACATTAATATGAAAGTAATTTGTGCAGTCTGCATCTCTTTATTTTGGAGACAGCTGTACTCTCCAGACTAATAGAGAAGAACAGGGAACTTCCTAAGGGCTGGCTCTGTCATCAGTGTTACTAGTATGACAGGACTTGTCTTCAAGAAAAATTAAAGTAATATTAAAAGTTAAAAAGGCATATTTATGAAGGATAGATTGCTAGCTTCGAAGCTAAGCTTTTAGGTCATCTGGAAATGAAAATGTTTTAGAGAATGAATGCTACTGAGCTGCTGCCCTTTGAGCTTCTATTTCTGAATAAAGACTCGAAGAGTTCCTCTTCTAAAAGATAATTCTTCCGAGTGATGTCTTTCAGTTTGTAGTTTGCACACTGCTTCTAATGGATCTGTGAATGTTGAAACTCTTGTCTACAGCTTTTCTTTAGAAAATGCTGAACTTCCACTGAATGTGTCTAAGGGAAGAAAGAGCATTTATGTCAGGTTTGTCTTAAATGTTAATTTATTATTTCATGCTTTAAGTTTTAAAGTGTGTTTTAAGTATTATAAACAAGAAAAAAATGTTTTGTTTTGCAGGAATAAATTTTAAGGCTTTTATTTTTAAATTTGCCTGAGGTGAACTGAAACAAATCTCACAGTTTCAAGGTGATTGACTTGGCAAAGAGGCCAGGAACCCAAGGAAAATGGCAAGTCCTTTGCAGGGCTTGTTGCTCAAACTGGCAGTTAGCATTTTCCAAAATACTGAGTAATTTTGGGAGCTGGTATCCTGAAGTGCTCTGTAAAAGAGAGGAATTCCTTCAGGTCAGTGACAGCCAATGTATTTTTGGCAAAGGGTGGGCAGTGATGATACAAACCATGATGTGATGAAGTTTTTCCAGCTAAGTTTTTTTTCTAGGGGTCATGTATATTTTGCAATTAGAAACTTAGGTAAGACTTTTTTTATTTCATTTTACCCATCACCTAATTTTTATGTACAGTGAAGATAAAACAAGTGGAGCCAGTCACCCAAGTCTGTTGAGCACTTTTGACTGTAATCCCTTCCTCACTTCAGTCCATAGTCACTTTTTCTGCTCAAACCACTACACTAAAAATCCCATTATTGACTTTTCTGTCTTAAGTATTGAAGAAGAGTTGGAGTAGTACTTTTTTCAGTCTTTGTGGTTATGTTTTTCACTTAAAACATGTGAAAATGGTCATGTCAAAGGCGACTCTGATGTTGCTCCCACCTGACATTTTTTTCCCTCTCTCTACCACACATGTAGTGCATTCCTAGGTAGATTTGTACATCTTTTCTGTCACTTCAGGAGAGGTCATGAACAGTCAAATGTCTACTGAATGTCACAGAAATGGCTCTTATAATGAAATCTATTAAGGTGTCCAATAGCCCCGTGCAGAACAGAAGATAATCTTGCTTTGTGACCTTTAGGACAAATCAAACAAAACAGTAAAACACACAAAAAGCAATGCCCTTCGTGGGGCTGAAGCAGATGGCCAAGTGTAAGTAGAAGTTTTTGGCTTTATTGTTGTTTATATTTTTCTTTTGCTTTTTAAATATTTTACAATGATTATTACTTCAAGTGCTTATTTTTATCACTCTTCTGAATGTTACTAGGCAAATCCAACTTTTTCATTCTTTTGATCCTTTGTTTTTATTATGATCAACCTATTTTTGTGACTAGTCATGCAGATATTTGCTGTTTCTTTATTCACTGATTAAGAGGCTAAAGAGACCATTAGGATTGTCTCATCTGACCTCCTGTAAAAACCAGACCAGGGTACTGAACTCCATAATTCCAACATAGATTTATATTAAGATAAGAAACACAGCTTTTAAAATGACATTACATTTTGTTTCAAGACTTCGAGTGACAGAAACTCACTATATTAACTAGTAAGTTGTTGAAATCCCTAATTACCTTTGCTTATGAATTGCGTCTTCTGTCTATCCAGGATGTAATTAGTGTCAGGTGGCCGCTCTGGCATCTGGATACATCTGTTTTTTTGCTCATGAGAGAACACTTGAGAAGAATGACAAAGAATAACTTGTCTTCTTCCTCCTGGACCCTGATGCCTTTGGCAGTCCCACTGAACTACCCACAAATATTTTTGGTTTAAACTCAGAAAACTTTCCACACCAGAGTTTTAAAGGTCTGTGTTTTGATGGTAGGTGGGACAGGAGAATTAGCATTCAGAAAGGCTAACTTTATCCCAAAGTCCAAATGCTCCTCTGTCAGCAACAAAATAGACTTATATTTCCAAATACCTAAGTTAGAATATTTGAAGTTAGGCTTCTGATTATCCAGGGCCCGGGAGGTTGCTCTATAAATATTCCATAGTGTTCACAATATACTCTTCTAAGAGATTTAATTTTGTTCCTTTTTTCTTTAGTAGTCCTCTGGCTACTTGTGGGGGACTGTTTGAAGGAAGTGTACTTCCAAAAAGAGTAGATTGACTTTCACTGAAGAACCTGTCCATAAAAGAAGTTACTTATACCTGAAATAAGGGTAGTTTTCTTACCTCTGCCAGGTGAATTCCTAGTTGGAGAGTGGTAGGTGCTTGCTTATGCTTTTAGATGAGGGAATAGATCTATTGATATAGGCCAAGGACATTTGAAGTCTCTAATAATAAATTACATAAACTTAAATCACCTCTGACCTCAGTCTGCAGAGGTGCTGTGTACCATTTGTTTAGGCTGTTGTGCTTAGTGAATAGTTTTATATTTTTTTCAGAGTTTTGTTGTTATGTTTGGTTTTGTTTTATGCTTTCATCTCATTTGGTGATATACAAGCACACTGTGTGGGATTGTTTCTGAGCTCTAGAAATATGGCAGTGCTTTGTCACTTTTCACTTACACAAGGCCACAGTGACATTCAAGCTGGAGAAAAGTATTATCTCTAAACATTGGGGCACATGAATAGCAGATATTTATTGTTACAAAGAGCAGTGCACTTTAGAGATCCAGCTGTTCAACACAACCCATCAGCTTAAGAGACCAGAGAGGTTTTCAGCAACATGGCCAGCAGCACATGCTGGAGGGGCATGATTTTTTTTCTATGAGCTTTCCCAGAACTGCTGACATATTCCAGTAAAAGCCTCTCATGACTTCTGTTCAGTCTTATGAAATCTCACAAAGCAGCTAAAAGTTCCTGAGCAGTGCTATCTTTGGCTATCTAATGGCTTGCTACTGATTCAGTTCTCCATTTGGATCATGCACAGAACTATATTGGTTGACAACTGCTGTCACCAAGATAAACAAAAATAATTCCTGTAATCCAAATTAGAGAAAGATTATGCTGATGGTGAAATCATGGCTGTTTTACATATTTTCAGGGATGCAATGAAAATCTTTAAATAATCGATATTTCAATCAGAGTTGGAATTAAGGAGAAATAAATAGAATTGACCACTTAAAAGATTCATGTTCTGTTCCCAGTTCTGGAAGTGATCTGCTTGTTGCCTTTAGAAAGGCTTTTTCATCATTTTTCCTTTGCATACTGCTGTTGGTTAAAAGGGTGAGTCTTTTGGGATTGGAGCCCCCTCAGTATTCTGCTGTTTGATCACACACTCTCTTTTTCATTTGTGGCTTCTATGTTCTTCTAGTAAACAAATGCTAACAGGAAGCTCCAAGGCTGTAGAGACACGAGTCTGTTCTCTTTTGCAATTGATTTTTTTTCAGGTGTTATCATCATCACAAGACATAGCCAGTGGATCCAAAGGTGAGTTGAATGCTCATCCTTAGTGACATACTGCAATCAGCGGTGCTTATTTCTATTTGTTAGTTAGCTATTCTAGAGGAAAAAAAAAACAACCAAAGCTGCTTAAGTTTTTAAACCTATTATGTGCTATTCCAAAAGGTCAAGTTGCTGTTCCTTTAAAATACAATTTAATTGAAAATGGACAGTAGCCTGGATCTTCTTGAGGCGTAATGAAGTAGACTATTGATATGCACCATGTGTTCCTGATTAAAATCAGAAGGCTAGGAATGTTCAGCCAATTATGCAATTTGTGAGACATTGCCCAATTAGTTTAGGACCATGCAGGAGCAGGTACAGAGAAAGATACTTTTTGTGTTCCCTGTGAGCAAAAAAACCCCAAACTACAAACTGCTGAATTATGTACAGGCTAATAAGGGCAATTAATTGTTGCTCTTGTACTATATTTATCCCCTAGAAAGATTTGTCTATAGTAGAAATTTACAGTGTAGCATAAAAATTTACAGTTAAATGTAACAATAAGGAAACACAGACATTAATGAAAAGAACAGGAACCAAGGATACAGTTTAAGATCTGGAAAAATCCTCTTATTTTTATAGTGAATGTAGCAGTTTCTGCCTGCCTCATTTTACTAATCTACCTAAGAGCAGGTGTTGGTGTCAAATTCTCTAGTTAAAAGAATATCATTTGTGTATTTTCATGATTAATGAACTTTTGGATCATCTTAAGCAGTAAAATATTCACTGTGGAAGCTGTTTAAACCACAGAAAAAGAAATCCATATATTTCAAGTTTCAGCTTTGTCTTTATGGTTTATCAGTTTGTACAGACCCCTATAAAGTACAAAGACACATTTGGTGGTGTAATATTTTGCAAAAATGTGCCTGAGCATGCATCTATGCAAAATACAGAAAAACCTCTTGGTGTGTTTAAAACATCAGAATTATCTTTTTTTTTTTTTAATAATATTTTTTTTTTTTATTATAGAAGAAGGGAATGTTTAATTATCTCTAGCCTTGGAGTCACACATGGGATGTTCAGCGGATTTGTGCAATTTGTTAGAGCAGCAGTTGTTTCTTAACCGAAGGAAATATTGACACTGGCAAGTAAAGATGGGATGGCGAACAATTCGGTCTCCCCCGTGGAAAAGAAACACCACATTGCAGAGGCTTTAGCTGAAAATTAAAGCTTTGTGTAGTTTGCTTAGCTGGTTATAAAATGCACTTCAGAGCTCAGAGTGTCTGAAAAACAGGTGGATTTAATCATGGACTCAGGGGCTTTGTTCACATGAGCAAGAGAATTAAAGTTCAGCTACTTTGTTGTGTGCTAATCGCTAATCCCGGGGTGGCTGGTACCGAGGGGTCTGGGAGATAGGACTCAGGGTGATGAGGGGTGTTTGGCAGCCTCATGCCTGTTCACTGCATTTCTGCCGAACCAGGAAGCAACAGGAACAACAACAACAAAAAAGCCCCAAACTTCAGGGAGTTTATCAGGTCAGAAGTAAAGGAGTTTGTTTCTTTGGCCAGCCCAAAAGTTTTGGTGGAAACTGATTCTTGTGAGGAGTGCAGTTGCATCCTCACAAGAGGAAGGGTTCCCTTGTCACAGATGTCACAGGCTCCCTTTGTCAGTGGAATCTGACAAAGACCTGTGGGGTATTTGTACTTCTACTGGGAGCAGCAAATATAGGGACGTTTGCCTATGTCCCAGTCCTGTCTCTAAAGAAATGTTAAGCTCCTCTGAAGAAATTTTAAGTGAACTGTGTGTCGAAGGTGCCTTCATAAAGGAGTGGGTAAGCAAGAAACATCGCATATGAGTTAGGTGGATGCTCTAATAGTCAGACCAGTGAGTTGACAGAGGTTGTATCTTTCTGTGGCTGGGTTTAGCTATACTAAAAAGCTACCTTGTAACCCCAGTCTCTGGTTTGGGTAGTCACTTCTGCAGCTTTTAAGGCTGTTTGGATGCTTAGAAAGTACTCAGGTATTAACTTGGGTCATTATTTTTGGTACTTTCTGGGCTGTAAAAGCTGATACTGACCCTCCTTTTCACTTACAAAATCAAGATATACATTAAACTGTTCCTTTAACTAGTTCCTCTTTATTCAGATATCAGAATACACTTTACAAAACTTTTTCTTAGCTTTGTACCATTTACAACTAAAAATAATTTTTTAAAAAATCCCACATCATCATATAATTTACTCCCACATCATCATATAATTTTCAGTAGGTATGAGGTCTTTATACAAACACTGGAAATCAGCAGTGCAAATATCAGATTAGAAAACAGAAAATTTAGGCATTCTCCTACCCTCCCTGGCATATTTTGTTTCCAGTGCCATGTGGAAGAAAAGAAGAGCCCCAGGCAGGTCTCTAACTTTCAATGTTTAGGAGAAAGCAGCATGCAAAGCACGTAAACACACAGAATATGCATAGACACAGCAGTGAATATGTTGATATATGACACACATTTCTCAGTCTGCTGTTACTGTTTCCCTGGAAGGCACTAAAACATTGAAATGCCCTCTTCCAAGTAAGGATCAAATCATAATTTCCTAAATATTTCACACAGGCAAATGCTTCACAAATCTATCCATTTCATCAGGAACAAGCACCAGCACTCAGCTCTTGGTGGCAATTTTGCATGGCTGATACACTGATTTTGTAGGTCTTGTGTTTTAAAATATTGACCATACCTTTTGCAAAATGAGGGATGTTTCTCCAGGATTGGAGTTTTAAGTCCTTTGGTAGCAAGTGCTACATAAAGCTTTTCCTACAGCTGGAGATTTTATGAGATCTTCCTGCCTTGCAGATTTTCTGTATGAGGTCTTCAAGAAACTCTGTTCTCTTTTTGGCCATCTTTTCTTTTTGTGATGACAGTAAGAGCATAATCATCTTTGAAATGTCAACTATATTTTCTTCTTTGACAGAAAAATGACCAATAGTGCTACAGGTTACTAGGAAAGACAGATGATATTGTCTGTCTTATTTCCAAAATAAGTCAAAAAATAGATATGAACTCTGACTATGAATGCTGAAGTTACCATTTCCTGTTACAAAACTGGATCAAAACACTAATCACTGAGTGTGTACAAGTCTCTGTTACTGCTTCAGAGCATAAATTTATTAAATTACATCAATAATAATTACTAGAATATTAAAAACTGATTTTACTCCCACAAGTACCTGCCAAGTACATATCCTAGCTAGTGTCAGACTGTCATTTTATTTTTATATTGTTTGCACCTCAGAAAATTTTGCTAATTTTTGTAAATTGCCCATAAAATTGTACTTTGTGAATTTAAATTTGTATTTTGCTTGTTTCCTCAAAGTCCCACTGTTCTTCACATCTGATGTACTCATATATTCTCTTTAAGTGTCACCAGGAAACTTCATTGACATGATTTTCTTTTGGTTGATGTAATTATTAAAAACATTAGCTAACATCAGCTCCAAGGCTGATTCTTTAAAAACTCTAAGAAGTAGAATCCTGCCATCCCTATCAGCACTCCAATTCCTTATTTATCTTCAAAAATTTGCCTTGATTTCTGAATCTCACTTTTAAGGCAGTATTAAAGGCTTTGCACCATATTCAGTGCTTTACTGAAAGATTAGATCTATTTTCTATCCTCTTGTGAAATTCCTGGGCTGTAGCTTTCACCCCCACATCATCTTCATTCTTAAAAAGACACCTGCCACTTGCCAAGTGCTTTATGCTTTACTTTGATGGTAGTAATAAGCTGAAAAAGCATGCCTGTGATTATTTACCAAAACCTAAAATGTAGTTCGATGGAAAAACTGCATCTTTCTCTTCTACAAACTCTAAGTTCAATCTACCAGATAATCATGTATTTAGGGTTGTGATAACAGATGCATAGTGTCTATGAGTCACGTATATTTTTTTATGTCAGATCCAAAATTATAGCTCTCTTTCGATAATTTGTACTCCAGAGTCTTGCCTCCAGAGGAAAAAGGTGAAGAAACAGCATCTGAGAATTAAATACCATGTGGAGAACATGACAATTCGCCTTTCCTGCGTTGGAATTAGAGTTTAATTATAATCAAAGAACCCTTCAACCTAATTGCAATTGCAGATTTTACAGCCACATCTGACAGTTCATATCTTGCAAGTAGTTTTGTAGAATGATTTGCATCAGTTTATACTCAGTTTGCTAATAATACTTCTCTAAGAAAGAGCTCCAGCAGAGATGATGGGCAATGCTTTTGAAATCTCCAGGTCTTCACTGGTTCTGAATTTGTTTCTCCTTTGGTTTTCAGATACGATATTGTCCCATGGCTGTGCACCCCTGGTAGCAAAAGTCTGCTTTTTACTTCAGCCCTGACTAGAAAAATCTGAAGCTGTAGTTCTAATGAATCGCCACAGCAAATGGTGCAGTTTTTTCTGGTCAAGCAGGTCACCAGATATGCATATTCAGTCTATCAGAAACCTGAATTATTTGTCTTTGGACAGAATTATGGTGTGCTGTACCAATAAAGTCTTCACTCTGATACCAGCTTCCACCTACATCAATATCTTATAGCTTATTTTTTTGCGATGAGAGAGTTGGTTAGGATACATTATTTACTTTTAGCGACTTGGCCAAGTGGAAGTGTTTTAGCTGCAGATTTGGAGTCTTAACACAAATTGAGTACAGAAGGAAATGACTTCTTGAGAAAAGCCAAGCTCCTTTCTGTATAGTAACAGAACAGGAGAGAAAGTACAAGCAGGCTCAGGTAGAATTAACAACAAAAAACAAGAATAGTGAGCATAGCAGGTCGGTATCATGTAAATAAAACCAGATTTTTCAGCCTAAGATACAAAGGAAAAGCTATTTTTTGTTTGCATGTATTATATAATGAATTATAATTGATTTTGCTCAGCTAATTTGAGAATCCTTCTTTATGAAATTAGAGTGGAGAAATCCAAGCCTGAATGTTTCATTGTTTCCACTCTACTCTCGATTTTGTCTGCATGTTTGCTTGCATAACAACATCGAGAGAGAGCCATCCTGGTTACATGAAGGGCATTGTATTCCTGTTAAACTCATTTCACACCAGTATTAGTGAAATATAAACCAAGCCTAACCTTTGTCTATCCATCATCTTCAAAACTTGCCCAATCCTGAATTATTTTCAGGATTTTTTATAAGGGTTGATGAGTAATAACTCATGAGCACTTACATAGCACTTCTGGATTTCACAAAGAAAGCCTAAAAGAAGGTTAGCCCCTAAGCTGCATTTAAATTTCCTCTGTAGCTTAAAAATCTCAAAACTTTGCTCAGAGCATGGGGGAATATACCCTGTTTTTCAAAATGCTATTTCAAGGGAGAGCTCGTGTACCCAGCATCTTATTCTCTCCAAGCAGGGAAGATACTGAGATGCCCTAAATCCTAACTATATTTCCTATCCCACAGTGCTTGTTCCTCATGATTTCATAGCAGGTGTGTTCAGTTGCCCCCCTCACAAATTTTAAATTCAAAATGAACACATTTGCTAAGCTGCTTCTTTCAACAAACATCTCCAAATAGATTAGTATCACCAAGATCACCCTAAATGACTCCCAGCTGATGAGCACAAACATAATATGATTTAGAAGCTTCAATTTTAAGATTGCTTTAATACCTCCAAGCTGATCACAGCCTTTCACAACTGCTTGTATACCAGTTATACATCTAAGTGCTCTCCTATTTCTTCTCCCACCTGTTTATGAGAACGCCCCTTTACAGCAATCTTTTTTTATATAAAAGAATCCTGTTTCAACTCCATTCAAAGTGACTGCTGCCAGGGAAAATGCACCAGCATGAATACTTAGACTGTTATGGAAATGCTGGAATAAGGAGTTTGACTGAAAGCCATCAAACAATTCTGCTTATTGAGAATTATTTTTTTTATCTCCTTGCAGACTATGCGTTCTCTTCAATTTACATCAGAGTAGGCTGTTTAATAAATGGCATGATATCATGCCATTTATTAAATGAGTGGTCAGCACACCAAAGTGATTGTTCTCCGTGTGCCATGGGATCTGGGGATTTTTAGGATTTGAATGGTGGTAGCAGCAGCGGTTTTGAGAGAAGAGTGGTTTCTTAATCAAGCACAGCATATCCAACCAAAAGCTCCCTTCTCTCTAAGCATGAAACCTGCCTGAATTTAGTGGGGAGGGGCAGAAAACGTACTGATATAATGAAAATGTATAGGGAGGCTTTCTTCAAGAAGAAAGAAATGCCATAAAGACAGCTTTGAGAACGAGATATTGATGAGGATTTGGCTGTGTTGAAAATGAGATGTGTAAATGTATTGCTTTTCCTTTGACACTTCAAAAATACAATTTTCGACCTCTTGACTGGAACATACCTGAAATCATTCTGTTTCTAGTCAGACCTCTGTCAGATGTTCTTTAAAAAGGCTATTTGGCAGATGTTTGAAACAACACTTACAAAAGGCCTGAAAGGTTTTGGGATAGTGTCTGATAGCTGTGTGAGTTACTGACCAAATGGGCAGCTGCAAAAATTTTGTGGCAAATTTTGTGGCACATTTTGCTTTCTTCTGTTGTATCACTCTGCCTTTCTATGTCTGAAACAAGACCCCTGTGGAAAGACTTGGGTGTGCGTGTCAATATCTCCTGTTCTTACAAAGAACTTCAACAGCATGGCTGAATCCACTCCCATAATGGATTTCAGAGAAAAAATGTGTGGCAAAAATAGTTTGCTGACACTTTATGTGCGTTGGGAGGCATTAAGTTTACAAAAATATTAGTCATGCCCATTCATCTGTTATGAGCAATTGCCTTTCTGGTAATTCATCCATTCTGCCATTCATTGCATTCTGTCCCAGCCAAATTACCAGCATTTCAGAACAACGTGCCAAAAATCAGCTGTGGCAGTATCTTACAACTGACAGAAATGGGGCCTATTAAATTCAGAAGAGCTTTGGAAACCAACCTATGCAAGTCTAAGTACATCACAATTTCAGAGAGGCAGCAAGTGTTACAATTTTTTTATTGCTATTTAACCAGTCAACAAATGAGGTCTGGAATATTTGAACTTTTCATAAGGCTTTAGACTGTACTGCCTTGTAGATAACCAGTTTTACTGAAGATCAATGTAAAACCAAATGTACTCATGATTTATGCTAAAGACTTTGACCTCTGGAGAATATTTAAAGATTTCAAAAGAGAAAACTCAGAATGTTGGCACATTAGATCACTATAGCTCTTCTGCATTGAGGTCAAGCATTTTTTGAATGGATGAAAAGTTAAAGGTAATTTTCAGTGATATGCTTTAATGCATGTACATTGTTTTATGGTTGCTTTTAGCCAATTTAAAAATTACAGAGTACTCATATGTGTCCATTAATAACTATGCAAATATGATAGTTTAAGATAATGTAATTTATTTCTGTCAATTTGGTATCACAAAGACCAAAATTGTTGTTATGTAGAGAGGAAGAGTCAAATGAGTGAGGCTCAAACTCAACAACAGACATTTTATAAAATAATACTGTCTTGTAATATAATTGTCAATTCTGACAAGCTGCATTTAAAACCTAGAAAATCTCTGTTCAGTACAAAATTCTTCTTCACCCCCATCAATAGTCATTAACAGAACTATGTTTGCTCTTTCTCCTAGGCTTTTGAGACTCCCACTTTTGTTTGCTGGTTTTTCTATCTCGAGGCTTAGTCAATAAGTTCTCAGTGAGCATTTCTATACTGTAAATGTATTTAATTATCAGATATCTGTTATTTGTTATCTTAAAGGGATGCCTTACAACAGTACACTTCTTCTCTGGGATGAGTGTATAGGTTTTGGATTCTAGTGGATTACACAATGCTTTTTGAGGAATTATTTAATTTAGAGCAGTTAAAAAGCTTATACTGTTTTGGAACATGTTCTTGCATTAAGAGCAGGCATATATTTGGGCTCTCGTTTTCTCAGTCCTTTAATTCTTCTGCCTGTGTTTCAAGCGAAGAAAAAAACATGCCTGTGTAAGTAGCAAAACCATTTATTATCACGAGACCTCTGTACTTCTGGCCGTGTGTGCTGGGTTCTGGCACCAGGGGAAGGTAAAGTGCAGGATTTTTCCTGTAATGTGACTCTGTCCTCTCAATGTGCTGTACTTCCACAGCGCAGGATTTGTCCATTCCCATTAATTTCTCCCTGCAGAAGGCAGCAGAGTGAGAGGGACTCCTGTTGTGCCCTGCACAGCCTCGTGCTCATTGCACACCTCTGCTCGACACGACCCAGGCCTCCCCTCTCCAGCAGGCAAATAACCCTGCCAGACTGGAACAATCCCATTTAGGCTAGATACAAGGATCATTGCTGCATTTTCAGTGAGAATGTGTTTGTTTTTCACTAAAACAAATGAGGACAACTAGTCAATAGAGCAGTTTATGAAGTGTTTGATGAGTGATAGCTGGCAACTCTATGAGAATGCAGTTTTTCTAAAGCACCTTGTGTCAGTCATGATTGAAACCAGAGAATGTTGTCGGCCTGCCTCATGAAGAAATTAGAAGCTGATTTCCCAAAGGTCCTTTCTGGTCTTTCAGAGGAGGAGCACCTTTATCTTGTCATTAAATAAAAGCCATTTCTGCATCAATAATGAACTAATTGTTTATAATTGGAAATTGCTTTGGCTTAGTGTCTGATAAATTCTGCCTCTTCCAAACTTAATACTAATTTTCCAGATGTAACATTTTGTAACAATGTACAATAACATCGTCCAGGATTTTGTTTTTCTTTTTTTTCTCCGTCCTGAAAGCATCCTTATGTGTTGGTGAATTCATTAATCATAATTTGGATGTTTTTAATGACTTTGATAAAGACAACATTAATTTGTAGGTAGTGCCAAAATTTTAAAATCAGACTGTTGAATGACATTGAGTGAAATGCTTTGCAGAAATCTGAACATATTATGTCAACACGATTACATTTATGAGAGAAATTAATATCTTGTCAGGGACTCTGCCTTCTGTTAGATTCAAAACTTCCAGCTTTAGTGAAGGGGAAAAAAAATCAAGATAGCTTTTCACTTTAGTGGTTGAAGTCAACTGAAGGATTAGCCTGTCTTTCCCAAAAGGCAGACATTCTTCTGCATAACTATATCTCTGGCACGTTCATTTTCAGGAGCTTAGACCTTTTTTATGCTACTTCAGTAATTGACAGATGAACTGGAAGACAAGTTTCATTTCACATACTTTAATTGTATCACAGCTCTTGGACCATCCAGCTTGCTTGCTGAAGCGGTGGAATGTTGCAGACTTTCATTAATACCTGCCAGAAGTTTTAATTTACCAAAAAAATGTACTGATTCAGAAACAGCCTGCTGGATACTCGCAGTTTTAGAAGATGCGCTTGTCCAAAATCTTCTCAAAGCTGATGAAAGTGGGCTTGTTCCAGAGGTAATAAATTTTCTGTATCTGTGAGCAATTCCTGCTTTGATAAAGGGAGACAGCACAATACATAATGACTGTGCTCAGACAATGTTCTAGAGTAGCACTTTGGCTTTTGAAAGTTGTCAGAGCTTGATTGACTTCCGTGGCGTTGTTCCAGTTTGCACAGTCTGAATATTTGACTCTGCTTCTGACTGCAGTGTTTTCTCCCCCTTTCTCATCTGAACTTCTCAACTAAAAGACATACCTCACCCCTGAAACTGCAGGAGTTCAAACGCAGGTATTAAAATTCCCAACTATTTGCTTCCTTGCACCGAATCCCAATCTCTGAGAGGAGCCCCATGCATCTTGTGGTATCCTGTGCATAATGCAGAGATACTCTGCTGTGTTTTGTTTATGGCAATATGTAAAATTTACAGCTATTTTTTTTACTCATCATTATCAGATAAACATACAGGTATCCAAGCTGAGTTTCTGCATTTGTCTGGAATTTTCAAAAACAGCAGTAATTTTATTCTCCTGTCTTGTACTGACAAGTTCTTGGGAGGTACAGAGGTTTTCAGTCCTTGTTTAGTTAGCATTCAGCAGGATCTGTGTTTTCTGTTTGGCATCACTTATGTCATACGTCCACAAAGGCAGAGATATCCTTTCTGCTCCCCCACACCACAGAAGTTACTGATCAATAAAAAAGAAGGCTACCTTCTTTTATGAAGTGACTTTAAGCTCTAGATTTTAAGCAGAATGAGAAAAGTAAGAGAAACACCTCTACTAAACAGTCACCACAATCCCCTTCTGACTCAGAAGATAAGGTATGTAAAACATTTTCTCCCTTAGCCCCAAATACTATATAAGCCAAAGATGAAATATTCCTATGTTTCCATCTCACAGGTAAAATGAATTGGATATTTGAGCATTATTAGTGAAAAATGGGTAAATTCCTGTGTAGCTGAAAGTAAAGTCTGGTTTAGGTGGCTGTCAAAGCAAGAGAAAATTCCAGCATGTCAGGACTCTTAATACCTACAGGTTATTTTTGTCTAGTAAGAGCTGAAGAAGTTCAGCCCTTCTGAAAGCCAGATCATGTTCACAGGTGGTCTAAACCCTTCTCTTAAGCATGGAAATTTGAGTTCTTCAGCCATATTTCCTTACTGGCAAGATGATGAGTTCAGACAAACCTGCTTACTTAACTCCACTCCATCCACTGCCCAAAGCTGAGATGAAAAACACAGCTGCAGTATTTCCTAGCAGATACTTGAGCTTTCTTGAAAGAATCCCCAGTAGTATCAAGCCCAGTTTTCCTGAAAGACTTTTCAGGTTATTAATTATCCTGGATAATTGACTATTTTCTCCTTTGCAGCAATTTGTGCTCATTGCTCTCTGTCCTATCCTCAATGGACATGAATAATGGTTTTCTGCCTTCATCCTTGTTCCAATCTTTGACAAGCTGGAAGACCATTAAGTTTTCTCACCCTCGTCTTCTCTATGCACAATCAGCACTGTCCTTTCATGTTTTCTTGCTTCAAATGTTATAATACAACACTTCTCTCTGGTGTTTTTAATGGCATGTTTGCCTATATGGTGGAAATAGGCAAACAAAGCCAAGTGCATGGAATTACTAGGGAAAATCTTGCCTTTTATTGTTCTCAGTATCTTAAAACCCATAGCCAAAGAAAACTTTGCCCTTGATGCATTTCCACCTGATTTCTACTGGGAATTCTTTTTCATGTCATCTGTACATGAACATGAACATTAACAAGTGTGCAGAGGTAGTAGGTTATTCCTGGTAGTAAAGGGGACACCTGTCTAGGAGACATGGTGGAAGGAACAGGTCTGAATGGTCAGTCAACAGAATGTCAGATAGGATTTAGGGTAGATGAATTGATGAATGCAGGAAAAATTTGTGTGAACTTCCCCTAATGGGCTCCAAATTGGTGTCACCACTTGGTGGGAAGGTCGGGGTTTGGCACGGTCAGGTTCAGGGAAAGCAAACAGGGATCAAAAAAGTGAAAGGGCTTTTACTCAAGGAAGAGTTGTGGAACTGGTGAATCTTCTGGCTGGAAGAGACCCTTGGGGTCAGAGCTGCAAAATAATGGTAAGCTTGGAGAAAAAGATAGGGACTTTATATAAATAAAGAAGTTAGAGTATTGAACAGAAATAATGGGAACCACAGTTCAGGCAGGAGGAAGCAGTAGATTGTATATTTGATTGTAGACTTGTGAACATTCTTGTCCAGGACATTGTGGCTGCTGGTTTCAAAGGATTTTATCATGAACTGAGAGACAGAGTGGACAATTTCATGTAAAAGGGCTTAAAGTAACTAAATGCACAGAAAAAGCATACAGCTCAGGAATCTCCCAAAGAGGACAATGCTAGATAACAGGAAATCAGGAGAAAGAATTCTTGTACTGAAATTCGGTGCTAGTGTTTTGTGGAGAATATTAGATGACATGGATCCTTGATGTCACCCAATGCCACCTTGATTTATTAAGTCAGACCAGTGCACTGAATTTTTGTCAGGTGCAACCAGTATTTCTTCTCCCAACGAGATAAAAATGAAATTCTGGGCTTATTAAGGACAACAACAACTTTCTCACTGACATCAGCAGATGGGCACTTCATTCCAGGGACTTCATCTACAATATATTGTCCTGGAAGCAAGCACTGGAACTGAAAAACTTTCCATGATGTTGGTATTTCTGAGAAAATAGTGCAAAATTCAAGGTGCAGTGGAATATTAGTTATCACAAATGCACAGAACAAATATTCTAAATGGCAACTGACGGAGACAAACCTTAACCAGAGAAACTTTGAGATGTTATGCTTTCTTGCAAGAGCTCAAAAACTTTATTTTAGAAACAGTAATTTTCTGAAAATAATATTACTGTGACCATAACAAGGTAAAATTGTCTCATTCCTGTTTTGAATTAGAGCAACTGAGAGACTCACACGATTCTAGTCAAAGGTGGAAGAATCAGGGCAGAAAATGGCATTTGATTCTAGAAAATATTTTTGTAGAGTCGGCACTGCTGCCCTGTTAATGGCTTTATTGTGATAGATATGGTGTTATGTCTATGTTCTGATAGATAAGGAGAAACTTAATTGGAAGTTTAACTTTTTTCCGATCTAGAAGTGTTTTCTCTGTGCCTGAGGTGTGACAACCTCATGTGTTTGTTCTGATTGTGACGTTGATCACTGCAGTTTTGGCTCTGATCCCCTGCAGAGATGTAACCAAGTTTTTCCCTCTAAGGAAGATGCAAAATTTTTGTACAAGCCTGTGGCACAAACACTGCCTCTCCTCTCCTGTGTGCACACTACTGGGGACCAGATACTGTGTGAAGTGTCACAAATGTTGTGAAATATGAGGAAGCGCTGAATCACTTAAACAGGAATTTTGATGCTTTGTAAAATCTCTAAAGCTTTATGGAATCATGATGAGATTGCATCAGTTCCCAGAAGGGGCTCGGACACCAAAAGAAAACACATGAGTGTTTTAGTGCCCAGAATAGGATTTCAATTTTCCAGTTAATCCTCTTTCTACAAGAACCATACCCCATGATGTATTTAGTTAGGGATCTAAAGTGAAAACATGTACAGAGATATGTGAAGTAAGCTGCTGTTCTTATTTATTGCTTGTTCTATAACAGTGCTCAGTAATACACTTCAGGGCAGAACCTGATGTATGAGAAGCACTGCATACACAAGTATCAGGGAAGCTGCCTGTTTGAAAAACAGTATATTCCAAAAGTTATTTCAAAGTAAATTCTTTCCATCTAGAAATTTACCTGACCTTTTAAAATTAGATGGAAACATCACTTAAAAAAAAATCAATTTATTTCCAGCTGAACTGTTTTGAAAGGAATGGAAATACTGCTAAAAAGGAAAAGCCATCTTTAAATGGTTTAGCAGTGTTTTCTTATGAGGCTTCTAAATTCTGCTTCCCATTGTAGAGAGCTTACATTTGGTATGGCTTTCAGTTCCTCACAGAGGTTCTCATTCCAGATTTTAGTTTTTGACCAAGTGACCAAGTGCAATGTTGGCTTGGATGAGCATCACTCAAATGAATGTGACTCCGCGTCAAAGTGCACAAACCTGAATACTGTTATGTAGTCTTTTGAACCCAAGGCACTCCTTCTGCTGATGTCAGAGAGAGCTGAATCAGGGTTTAATGTGACACACTGATGTATGTTTTCAATAAAAATGTGCTTTGTGTATTAGCTTGAAGAAGCAGTGTGATGCCTGCTTCTATGGCTGCTAAGAAATCAAAAAGATGCCCCTTTCCTGTGATGTGTTTTATGCACAGAGGTGACACAGACTGACATTCCTGGGGTTTTTTTCCCAGGTACTTCTGAGCATGGGGTTAATGTGCTTGACATGTCTGGTATGATTATATCGCACCCTTGTCAAGCAAGGATTTTGGTGTACTGGTGTGTCAGCAGTTTATGGGGGAAGCAAGGGCCCATCAGCCTCAGTTAGGAAATAGGTTAGAGCCAGCTTTAGTGGGAAGGGGACAGAAAAGAGCTCTGCAGCCACAGCCACATCAGTGAACTGGGACTGTGTATGTCACACTGCACACAGTGCAGGAGTAGTGATGAAAGGAGCAGCTGCTGTCTCCTTAGAGAATCTCTGAATAACGATCTTCAGAAATCACCTTGGACTTATCAACATGCTGGTTGGGCACTGAAACAGCTCCCCAGGGCAGTGGTCACAGCACCAAGCCTGTATGAGTTCAGGAAGCATTTGGACAGTGCCCTCAGGCACATGGTGTGATTCTTGGGGTGTCCTGAGCAGGGTCAGGAATTGAACTTCAGTGATCTTTGTGGATCCCTTCCAACACAGGGTATTTTATGATTTTGTGATTCTAACTCACCTTATCCCTTCACAATATATTGATTCACAACAGCTGACTGTGAAAGGACCCAGAAGTTCAGACTTCTCATTTTATCCAGAAGGCTAAAGCCTTAATTAGCATGAGCAGTGCTCCGATCTTCAATTTTGCAGAGAAAAGTATAGCAAGATCAGGCTGAAACCAGATGATGTCAAGCAAGAAATAAAGTATTTATTTTATTTGTTTATCTTTGTTTATTTTAACCAGTGAATAAAGTGGGTCATGGAACAATTTATGTAAGCAGAAGTTTTTTCTTTAGCCTTAAAATTATTGCCTTTGATACTTAGGTCAGGTAGCTAAACAGATTAAGTCACCAGTTGTCTTCTTGGATTTAATTCTAGGCGTTTCTGTACTATAAAATATATTATAGCAAAATTTAAAGTCTGTCACAGTGTCCTGTCAGTTCTTAATTCTTCTTATTTATTTTTGCCAGCTCATTCTCCTGCCTCAGCTATTTGGTTTTGATATTAATTTTAAAATGTACATACAGCTGCCAAGTAGATGTACTGGTAAGCATGCTCTGGGGTATGGATAAATAAGATAGAAGCCATAGAACAAAGTTCTTTGAGTAAATATATACTTGAGAGGGTGAAGTGGCTTTAATTAGAAAACTGTGCTCAAAGGACATCTGGAGAGATGATACTAGGTAAATCATCAGGGTATAATATCTAGGTATATCATGCTGTAGATATATTCTAGTATTTAATCTGAAGGCTCTGAACTGAGCTCCTTTCAGAGCAGTGCTACTGGAAAAGATTGACTAATGATCTGATAATTTTTAAATTCTCAGTTTAAAATTTTTTTTTGCAATAAATGTTTTCTACCAGACACTCACCAATTTTAGATTTTTATCCTGTTGAAACGCACATTGAAGTGTCCCCTAATATAAGAAGTAAATTTGCTAATCTTGTAGGAAAATCACGTTTGAATGCAATATATTTCTGTTTCACAGCTGTGAAGAAGTGCACATTCTTTACTCTGTTGTAGCATAGCAGTGTCTCACAGCCTGCCACCCCCAGAAAAAAGTGCTGAGACTCATGAGATTCCTACTTCTCCAAAGTAATTTATCCAAACTGACACGTAGGCTTTAAAAGAAATGTTAGAGCTGGGATGGTTAAAATTGTGTGAGCTTCATATAATTCCCTTTTCATAAGAGGCAGAAAGCTCTTTGTTATGCAGATCTGTGTCTGTGCCAGGGATGTGCTGCATATCTCGTGGTGCTGTTCCTTCCTACCTTCAGTCCTACATTCAGAGCTGTCTAATGTGGGAATAGCAATCTGCAGGTGGGATCTCTAATGTGTATTAAGGCGGGAATAAGCAATTGAACACATGCTGAGGGTATAAAATCATGGCTGCTGAGCTTAGGCCACCTTTGTACTCAGCCTCGGGCAGCTAAATGCAAATAATAGCAGTGACACATATTTTATCCAGTGCTTTCTGAGTACAAAGCACTTCATAAAGGTGGTTGGAAAAGCTGTAACAGGAACTGCAGGCACTCTTTGCCTCAGTGACTTGTCCACCCAGGAAACTACCAATGGTGCAGTCCTGCTCTATGAGCTACTCCTGTCCATTGAGGTCACTCCCTGCAGGAAAGTGGCTGCATTTCATTTGGAACAAAGCTTTAGGTGGGAGACGAGTAAAGTATGCAAGATGAGAGAACTGGAATAGTTAATGGCAACTGGTTCATGTAAAGTTCTAAGGGCAGCCTGGCTGAGCAGAACCACTGATATAATGGTTTGAGCAAGTGCCAGGTGTAGGTACCATGGTGAAGTTATGCAGGTGATGGGAGAGGTGTTATTCTGCTGTGGAAAGTGGAGGGAAGAGTGGGGTGTTTCTGAGGGAGGTGCTTGTCCCTGAGCACAATAAATGTTGACTGTTGTTACCAAGTGCCTGGGTACTTGAGAAATTCAGATACAGTTGGAGTGGAGGTGGGACATAATATACCAGATCTTGCTGAGAAAATGATGTATCAGCTTTATGAAAGCCTCCACTTCTGTCTGGACAAGTCAGGACATCTAATTAGTTATTTTGATCTGGTGACCTTTGATTGTCCTGACAAGTAATTGCAAGCATGAAGTTTGCATCCCAGCTGAGATCATTTCAGCCCAAAATCAGGCAAGCTAATGCACAGGCAGATGCAATGTGCACCTCCAAACCAGTGACCTTCCCTTCCCTTCCCTTCCCTTCCCTTCCCTTCCCTTCCCTTCCCTTCCCTTCCCTTCCCTTCCCTTCCCTTCCCTTCCCTTCCCTTCCCTTCCCTTCCCTTCCCTTCCCTTCCCTTCCCTTCCCTTCCCTTCCCTTCCCTTCCCTTCCCTTCCCTTCCCTTCCCTTCCCTTCCCTTCCCTTCCCTTCCCTTCCCTTCCCTGAACTTCCCTTCCCTTCCCTGAACTTCCCTTCCCTTCCCTTCCCTGAACTTCCCTTCCCTGAACTTCCCTGAACTTCCCTTCCCTTCCCTGAACTTCCCTTCCCTGAACTTCCCTTCCCTGAACTTCCCTGAACTTCCCTGAACTTCCCTGAACTTCCCTTCCCTGAACATCCCTGAACTTCCCTTCCCTTCCCTTCCCTGAACTTCCCTTCCCTTCCCTTCCCTGAACTTCCCTTCCCTGAACTTCCCTTCCCCGAACTTCCCTTCCCTTTTCTCCCCCATGCCCCCTAAATGTCACAAGTTTTGACTCCTAACACTGCAGGAACTAAAAATTGTCACACTTCATGCTGTGGGACCTTTTCACCAGGAGAAAGCTTTCACCAAAGTGAAAGAGAAAACATTTCAGAAGCTAAATTTTGCCTGGTTGGCTTTTTATTATAATTATTTTTCTCCTTTTATTTTGTAGATGATACTCCCCACTGCTTTTTTCCTACCTAAAACATTGCAAGATTACAATATATTTGCATGCATGGCCTGTGATACCTTTTTATTCCTGTTTAGTTGACATAGGATTTCTTTTGCATTGTCATTCAGTGCTTCCAGAAGTCTCAGAGGCAGTGCAGAGTCACCAACTCTTCATGTCTTTTCTGAGGCTTCCAATGATGACAAAATTTCATTATATGTGGAGCATCGATTTTTTTAGTAGGTTTGGCTCTCAGATGTTAAATTACTCTCCTATTTCACGGTTTCATCTTCATTATTTTAAGGTGAGTGTGAACAAGGGCGATCCTTCCTTTGATCCTGGTGTGCAAAGGGATGCAGTCAGCAGTGTCTGTACCCAAGGCTGGGGGAGGAAGAGCGATGAACAATGCTCAGCATCCTTCCCTGTGGTCTGGAAAATCCTCTTCCAACACAGTTGCACTCTGGCAATTATCAGAGAGAGGGAGTCTCCACAGACCTCACGGTCAAGTTTCTTTTCAGGTGCCTTCCCTGTTGCACAAAAGTTTCTACAAAGCAACAACTTTTTTTATGCGACAGGATCAGAGGGAGCCAGGGGACGGACTATCTAGGACTTTATTCTTCTTCTGCAGAATAGGAAGCTGCTGCTGTGAGTGCATAAGTCAATGAAGCATTGAATTTGCCATCTCCCTGGGCTTGGATCATTAGCTGCAGTGTTATTATAGGTGTACAGGTTAATCTAGGCCTGTTCCAATTCTCTGGGTAATTGAAACGTGGGAGAAAAGCCCCATCCACCACCAACTTCTTCTTTCAGCAGTTACTTTCCTTTGAGCACCAGGGGCTGTTTTCCCCCTGGAGCATGTTATTGTGCTGTTACTAAGAACACAAATGTTCTCAGAAAGGGAAGATTTTACACAGCAGAGATTTTGGAAAGTGTTGAGCAGAGCTTGATGACATGTAAAATTATGTACTGTATTTTTAAAAATAAACTTTCTTCTGAGCATGATTGACTATATTTCTTTTTAATGATTGCATCCAGAATGAAAATGATGGCTGGGGTGGCTTGGATATGATGATAAAGATGACTCCCGTCTGAAGTAGAATCACAGTTTAGGGAAAAAGATCTGCAGAGAAGAGGAAAGCTGCAAAAACAACAACAAAGAGTGTATGTATATAAGGCATAATTTCCTGGGAAGGAGGGGTAGGTACAGCAAACAGGAAAGCAGAATTCTTTCCTAATGACAGTAGTGAAGTGCTGTAGTCCTGGTTCTCCACAGCTGTAAATAGGTTTAGCTCCAAGAGGTAAACAAAAGCCTCTTGAAGCCTGTCTTTTGTTAACAATAGCAACCTATTCCAAGAAAGACTAGCTAGATATTCACTTCAAATAAGGTGTTTCAAGAATAGGCTTATTATGTCCAACATGGTCATGGTCTGTCATTTGCGTGGGGGATGTTGTACATTGTGGTCTAAATATACAGTGAAAGACTTCAAACACTTCTGTAAGAACCTGGTCTTTTTAAAAACATAACTTTGAGTCAGGTTTAAAAAACTTGACATGGAGCCTGACTGTCTTTTTGATCATAAGCATTAGTGGTAATAAAAATATTCTTGAAATACAGAAATCAGGAGCTTGAAACAATAGAGATGAGTCTGTTGCTGCCTGATTGTTGGAACTAATCACTAGTGGAACAAAATAGCATTTGTTTTTCATAGGTCAGTTCTGAAACAATTAGTAAAAATAAGCATAAAATGGTATCAAATATAGAGAGTTATAAAACTTAGATGGCAAATATATTCCCAGCAGGGAAACTGGCAAATGTAACAGGGAGAGCATCAAGGCTGTCAGAAAAGGGTTGTGAGGTTCTAGTACTGATAACTTAGGATATTTCACTTACTATAGCAAAAAACTTGTAAGATGATGTTATTAGATTATGATACTATTTACACCAAATTCAGCGCAAAATTGTTTATAGCTGCTGTATTTTTCTCTTATTTATGTTGATATAATCTCGGACAAGAGTTGGCACAGAATGTCTTAGAGCAGTTCTTTCAGTGAAACCTCATGCTCTTGTCTTTGGGTTTTTTCCAGCATTGATTGGAAATTCTCTGTATGCTCATCTAACATGGACCCTCCTCTTCTTCATGAGCCTTTTGTTCTTCCCACTGAACTCATGGCAGAATTATTTCCAGGACTCCAATTAAGTGAGTTATGATGTAGCCTCTAAGATTTTAAGACACCCTAATTTAATATAGTGGCTGGTGAGTGGTACTGAAGCATTCACCATGTATTTAAGATATATTATTTCTATATCTACAACTGTTCCACAAACTGTGGGCCTCTGGAAATATGCAATAGCACATGTGTGAGATTAACTAGGTTGCAAATGCAAATATAGATCAAAACTTCATCCCTTGACTACACAGTAAGATGAGAGTGGAAATGTTAACCTGCTTTTTTCTTACCAGCTGAGAAAATTGCTGTTTGCATTTGGGAACATATTTCCCACAGGGAAAAACGCTTTCACTGCTCTGGAAGGCAGAGATGCCTCTGCTGACTGTATGTTACCACAGGAGTTTGTGAAGCCCTACAGTCAGTGGAAGGACATGTGACACTCAAAATGACCTTCAACCACCATGTGGGTTGGTTGGAGAAAAGCAATGAGATATCAGATTCCAGAATCTGTTAATATTTGTTGTTAATCTGTATTTTTTAAATCTCCCCCTTTCACAAGGGAATATCATGACACATATTTTTCTTCAAGTTCATAATCATGATGTGATGAATTATTTTTCAGCAATACATTCAGCAAGAAGGTCTTAAGTTGGAAATGCCTGGCCTGATGGGCCAGAAGTGTCAGTATCAACATGTAAACTTGCTCTAATCATGGAAATTTAATGTGGGTCATACTGGAAAAAATAAAATCTAGAGACTTAAGTCTCCTCACTGGCCATATCAAATCATTTTATAAAGAAGGAAAATAAGCCATAAGCAGGAACTCATTTTCTGTTTATGGATTGAATAAGATCATATAATTGGCCTCGATTTCAGTACCAAATGGTTTGTTGGCTATTGGACTCTCCCCAGAGGCAGCTAGTAAGTGGTCTCTGGTTTTCTTACTGCATGTTTGAGATTATCTACAATATCTCAATCTTTTTCTCCGCTGTTCTTAATTGAAGGAAATACAGTTTGTAACATAAAAGTTTAGTTCCTCTAGAGCCTGTAAAAGCATAGACTCAAAGTTCAGTTTTTTTCAGTACTAACTTAGTTTTTCAGTCCTAGAATAGCTAGAATATTAAGGGCAGATAAACACAGAAACAGGCATCCAGAGAAAATTCTTTTAGTGCTTCAGGGGAAGGCTACTAAAGGAAATGGCAGTCTTTTATATCCACCTTGATCAGGAACTTATTTCTGTAGCATTCATTCAGTTCTGCAATTTCCATTTCAGATTAATAAACAGATCCAGAGGGACAGAATTCCCACACCACCCACAAAACATCTCATTCAGCTATTTCTAGAAGTTGCTGCATAGCATTTGCTTTCAGCTTTGTTGCTGAATTTGAGGTATTTTAAAATGTCATTACTTTCTGTGGCACTAAGAATTTTGCAGTAAGCAAAATGTCAGTAGGTATGTGAATTCCCTCACATTCTTGCTTTCATGCCACTGATGTAGGTGAGTTTGCTCCTTCTGTGTGAACCATGTTTTTTCTTTCAATTAGCAAGATGTTTAACTGTTAAAGCATGTAATCCCTAAACTTATTTTTTTTCATGTGGCTCATTGCCTCTCTCACCTGCTAGTTAATAGAGGTTAAACAATTTTTTGTTGATGAAATGCACCCACTGCATTTCCTTCTGCCATTTCAGAGAAGTGCCCACAAATTAATTTATAAGTTACATCATAGCCTAGAAATTTATTTCTTGCCAACAAATCAAACCTTACAATCCTTTCTGAACCTTGGAAAATCATCTGTGGTGCACAACTGTGTGGCAACAGCCTTGCTTCGGTTTGTCCATCCCCTGTGCAGGTTTTCATATTAAGTTACTCTCAGCTTTATTTGCAGAAACCTTAGGGATTTTTTCACAGAGGCTTTTCTTATCCATACAAATTTTTTTTGCAAAGGATTGTCATGTGCTTGCCCTCCAAGTAATTTTCTCTGCTGTCTTTCTAACATGGTGCTTAATTCATCACTTACACTCAGTTGCTGGTGACGTAAGTATTTTAAACCTCTCCTAATTAAGTAATTCCCAGGGAAGTTTCATGAATACCTCTCAACTGAGGTATTTTACACCTGAAACCCATTGAAGTTAGGACTGTTGGCAGACAGAAACTGCCATCTCTCCTGATGACTCTGTTGATTCCACCCATCTGCACCAGAGGTGCTTGTGTCTCTCATTCCTTATCTAACACTTCAGCTCTATGTTACTGCGACTGTGACCAGCTTCCCCTTTTTCTGAAGGCGTAGAAGAATCCCAACACATCATCACAGCTGTCAGGTGCAAGATGATTTACTGTGAATAATAATCAATTGGATAGTGACATATACATGCCAGTTCAGAAACAAAATGATTTCTATTAAATATAACAGCTTTCATCCATTTTCCAATCAATTCAGATTGCTCCACAGTTGTCTTACTGCATTATTCACTCTTAAGCTGAAGACAGGTGCCCTTTAAATAATGTAAAAAACTTTCTGAATTGAATCAAATAAATAATGGAAAAAGAAAGATCCGTAATGGAACAGAATTGTTTCAATTAACATTTATCTCGTTCAGACACTGTTAATGACACAAGTAGGGGTGGGAAGTTAAAGTGTTGGTTTAGGAAAACGGAGTCAGTGGGATCCCCAAGGACCGTTCTTGCTGTTATTCCTGTTCTCAGCAGGAGCAGGGCTTGGTTCAAAAAGTTCCCAGAAGTTTTCACTCACCAGGCCCAAATCCTTCTCAAAGTACCTTTTTTTAAGGGGCCCCAGTTTCTATCCTACTTGTTCCCCCTCTTTCAGAAGACCTGGATAAACCCAGCCTTGCATCAGAGGAGGGGCAGCTGTGCAATATCTCAGTTGCGCCAAGACTGGGAATTGATTGTCCCATCCAATGCTTCATCCTATAGCCATGGGAGCTGGAGGGGGATTCCTGGCAGATCAGAGGGGTGTCAGGTATGCAAGGAGACAGCCCCAGCTTTTAGGAAGTCTCTCTTTTGGTCTACCCAAAGAAGTGCTGGTGAGCAAGCTGCAAGTCTGGCTGTTGTGTGGCCTGATACCAGCCCATGGAGCATTTGCAGCTGAGGTTTCAGAGCAACTCTGCAGGTGAACAGCATATGGTACAAGGACATTGTACTTTGTGTTGTATTTTATCACACCCCTCTATAATGCCTTATTATTTAATCAAAATACCTCTGTTTTACAGTAGAAGGTATGTTAGATACATATTTTTGTACTTCTTTTGTGGTATTTCGCTCTGGCTTTAAACATGAAACCAGAGGGCAAAGTAAAACTCATGGGCAATGCAGTCCCAGAAAGAAAGATAAAGTTCTCTTCTTAGGAAATCTCTCTTACAGAGCTACTTTGGCCATATGGGGAAGTTGTTTCTCCCTAAGCACAGAAATAACAAGGCACAACTGTTAACTGAAATGACAGATTCTTTCTATTTCATGTTAGAGAGAGATTCTTCATTGACTATATCTCCCTGGCTGTGCCATTAAAATGGAGGAGGAAATAAGAAAACCAAAGTGATAAAGAAAAGTCATTATGGAGGCCCCAAATGTTTTGTAGAACCAGGCATTGACCCACTTGACTTCACGGAGCATAGCATTGCTTTGGTTGGTGGAAGGGTTGCAGTGCACTGTATTATCAAGTTTAAAAGAGGTCTGTGACCTTTTTAAATTACTACAAAATTGCAGCAGATTAGCAAAATGCCTTACAACGTAGAGTGGAAAAAAAATTTAATATTTTATGTTCCCCGAATAACAACAGAAAGTACATATTTATTTAATGTTGTAATAAACATTAACTTTGTTTTCTAGAAGCAGCCTGCATCCAAGAAACTATGCTTTTAATGGAATTATTAAGCCAAAAACCTGGAAAAGTTATTAAAGCTTTATGTGAATGGCCAAACAGGACATTGCTGAATTCCTATTAGTCTTCCTTCAAAGATGACATTGTAGCAATAATAGATGTAAGGCAATAATGGATATTAGCCTAGTAGAAATATTCATAAAACCACGGAGATCCTAAATCTAATAATGCTGAGGAAAATATGAGTCTGATTCTGACTTCTTTTATATTGCTGGACAAAAGTCAGGAGTGTCTCCTTAGCTATCAGTAGAGTTACCTGTGAGAAAGGGATAGAAAAAGCAGTCCTTTTGCCTTGTAGAAGGAATAAAAAAATGCATGTGTTAGTTCAAATGTGAACAGAATAATAAATTATACTGCAAAATGAAGACAGATATTAAAATGAGCACATTTTATAAGCGACAACTAAACCATATTTGAAAAATCTTGGGGGGCTTCACAAATTGGGGATGTTTTACCAAGTAATCTCTGGCTCATTCCTAATTCCTCTAGTTGTCACTGTGATGGGTAGAGGAATATTGTTCTTTTAAATGAACATTTCACAAATGGTCTTTATTTGACTGAACTGAAAAACTCATTTGTGAAACAAGAGGGGATCTTCATGGCTGATACAAACAATTCAGATGTTTTCCGAATAGGTGTTCTACAACACCTACAGGGTGTATGCCTGACAGCTCAGGTGAGGGACAGCATAGAGGGTCCTGGCCTCTTGGCCATGCTGAATATTTAAAAATATGATGGGGGTCACCAACGAAAGATTTTCTTTGTTTTTTTTGTAATTCTAATAAACAGCTTCAGTGATTGTTTAAATCGCTGGAGCCTTTTCAATCAGGTCGCAGCAGCTGTTTAATTTACAACACAGTTAGGCTCATCCTCTAAACCTGTGGGCTTCTGAGCAAAATAATCAAGTGTGAATGATTTCTGTCTTCCAGATACCATTCAGTAAGTGTTGTTGTATTACAGCTTTCAGGCTTTGGATTAGTAATGTGCATCTAAGTAAAGCAGTTGATAGGGTTGGGTATGTAAGAATATCTGTTTGCCTCTGACAGGGCACAAGGCTTTTTCTCTCAAGACATTAAGACTAAAATGAGCAGTGCAGCTTGTCAGGTGCACTGTGTTCTGGCAAGGCAATGACATTAATGATTAACTGCTTTGGGTCATTGCTTTGATGTGCCCATTCACAGACAATCCTGTAGGGTGTAGGAGAGGCCAGTTGAGACTTGTTTTACATTGTGTTCTTCAAATGATTAATTGGTGGATAAAGATCTTATTTATTTATTTCAAATACAGTCACTATAGGCTTGTACCATCCACAGGTATAATCCCTGTTGATGTACTGTACTGGAGAGCTGAACAAGTGCAAAAATCTGTTCTCTTGTGTAACCATCAGCTGGGGAAGTGCTAGAAATGTATGACGCGGTTTGAGGAGTTATCACTTCCTGAGATCTGACCTTGTGTCTGAAACCCACTGGAGAATAAGCTGTTGCTACTTATTCCACAAACTTTGGCTGCATAATTGAAGGTGAAATAGTGAAGTCTGCATTTCCAAACTTTCTGGAGGCCCACAGCGTCAGGAGTGCTGAGGGGATAATATGGGGTCTGAGCACCACCTAAATTCATGGTTTAGTCTTTTGTAATGTAGAAGTGAGTTTCAAAATGTTACCTGAGATTTTATACCTATTAGTTTACATATATGAATGTACAATTTTTTTACAATCGAATTGCCAGAATGATTGGTCTGCTGAGGTATTGCTTCATATGTAGAAATTGGTGATTAATATGCTAATGTAAATTAGTATTTGTGAAGTCAGAAAGGTCTGAAGCCAAAATTGTGTTCAAATGAGGACTGCAAAAGATTATATAGCTCTAATTTCCCCCAAGACAAGGAGGCCCTCCCTCTGATAAGCAACGGAGTATTATTTCCCTAACACTGGTGTTCACCTTCCTTATGTTGTAGAATAAATAAATAATGAAATCATCTCTTTGACGTTGTCTTCCAAGACAAAACAAAAGTTCCCTCTGGTAACTCTGAAATGCAGGTATTACATAACCCACCATGTATGGCCACAGTATTTTGGTATTGTGTATTTTGGAAAAACTGTTCAGAAATATTAAGCTATTTTTGCAAAATAGGGCCATAGCATTCTTTCTCTGGAGGATCATTCCTGATGGTCACGTGTGACTTATATGCAGAACACGATTATGGTAGGCAGCCGTGATGTTGCTAAATACCTAATATACCATCATGCAAAGCTGCCATTTACAAGTCATCCATATCATGTCCTATAATTTCTTTTTCTAGGAGACTCAGATATGCTTGTCTAAATGCACTCAGTTCAATTTTTCATTTAAAGTGGATGTCACTGATTTCATACCGGATGAACAACTTAAAATGTAAACAACAATTTAATGGTGTGATCTCCTTCTGTTCTTGTGTCCATGGACATGTAACAGTTTGATATTTTCCCCGTCCTTAGGTCTAGTATATTCTGAGAACAGCTGCATTTCCTCCTTCAGAAAGAATCTTACTACTCTGTAACACATGAGCATCCTGGCAACCTTCCTAAACCTGTGTGGAGATGAATGTAGAAGCTTTTTTGTCTCAAGATAACCTTTCCCCTCTGTTGCTGTAAGTATTGAAAACTATGGACCTTTCATAGGCAGTGCCTTCTTAGCAGAGACTCGAGCTGTGCTTTTATATTCAGTATTTTAAGTTTCTTCTGTTTTGACTAATATGAAAGAAATCACTTTTCCTTTGTCAATTCTTTATTTAAAAATCTACAATTAAAAAAAATATATACCCCTGCAAGACGTGCAGCATTCCCTAATCTTACTCCACTTTTGCTGCCCCATTCAATTCAGAAGGTTCAGAGATATCCAAAAACTACAAATTATGACTTCTGTGCTTTCACTGTCAGTTTTTGAAGATATTTGTAGTTGATTTTTTTAAATTAAACCAATAATATTGAAATATGAAGGAGGTTTGTATGCATGGAGTATACACAGAAAATAGCCTTTTGTGTCTGACAGATATCTATAATGGAAATTACTGGTTTGATTTGAATAAAGATACTAAATGAATTTCAAGATGACAAAGAAAAGCATAGAAATATAGGAAATTCCAGAATTCCAACCACTCATAAGTTTAATTTGCCCAATGTGTGCATATTTTTTGTCATACTGTTTTATTGCTGTAATCATTTTTTTTTTTCCCTTTAAGACATCTGCCACCTTCAACATATTTTTGACAAGTTCTATCATCTTCATCTTACACTGATAAGGTTCCAGCTTCCATGCTTAGGGGATGTGTTGGTCAAGAGGTTTGTTGTTGGCTTTTGACGTGATTGTTGGAAGACTCAGAATAAGAGGTTATTTTTGTGGGCTGCGGTTCAGAAATACCCAGTCCTGGAAAGGTCAGTTGTTTTTTTTTTCTTGCAGGTTTTTTCTTTCCAAGTACCTCCTGGATCAGGCTTTATACTGCCATGGGTCCTGCGGTGGAGGATCAAAGCTCTGCTGTGTAACTCAGCAGCCTCAGGGCTGGGTTACACTTTCAGGTGTGTCATTGCCTCGACTGCTGAACAGAGCCAGAAGGATGAGTAGGGAGATAGAAACCTCTAGTGGGGAGGACAGAAAGGCAGCTTGCCCCAGTCCAATAACCTGTTTTTTTGTGAGCTCCCTTTGTTTATATCCCTGCTAACTGGGCATTCGATTCTGAAGGGGGAAAGGCTTGTCTGATAATTTAAAATAATATATTCTAGGGGACAGTACACTGCCAGAGCTCTATGCCTCTGATGACTTCTCAGATCTCATTTTCTCTTGATATTAAACCAAGACATTTCAGATATTCTCTGGCATTTCAAGTGAGTTTTGGTTTGGGAAATCAGACTGTAAAGGTAAAACATCTATCATGATCGTTATACAAAGTTCACATTCTGCTTGGAGCAGTTTTTGGAAAAAATATTTCACAGTGTTCTCAGGTATGTTGGTCTGAGAGGATATTTTGAACTAACTTCTTATTTCTCTATATCTAAACTAATTGATTCACCTTTAACCCCATTCAGATTGAGGGACTTCTGATGCAGCTGTGAGATGCTGCACCAATAATGTAGTTCTGGCACAGCAGAGTAGCAGTGTGTTCATTGCCTGAATTGCTGGTTTTACTTGTATAGTTTCCTGGTTAATGTCTCTTTCTGTAGAGCTATTACAGAACCAAGCTACCTGGATTTTAATCTGCAATCCTCTGGTCCCAGAGCTGACAAATACGAAAGAAAACAGCCCCCAGTAAGACTCTGTAATGTGGGATACCAGGAGAAAGAAGGGCTCATTTCTCAGGTACTGCCATAATCTTGTTTAGCATTAGCTCAGAGTGTAGGGAAAAAAAAATAAACCCTTAAGATAAAATATTCCCTTTTGAAGCTGCTTGGAATGGAAAAGTGTATGATGGAAAAATGATGGCAACAGAAGGGTGAGCACAGAAAATAACTTTACTCCTGACCACTCGAGGAGAATAGACCAATATTATTGCTTTTTGATTTCTCAAGAGAAGTCAAAGAGCCTGGTCATTTGATGCCATATCCTTGGAGACTAACAGCTGATGTCTTTCAGAGCACAATGCAGTATGGTTGTATAACTGATGAAAATCATTGGTTGTGAACACAACAAATTTTAAATTATTTATTTATACTCCCAATGGAGCCAGAGTGATAATATTTTGTGGGTGAAATGCATTCAATTAAAAACTGAGCTATGGGAGAAGAACAAAACTGTTTTCAGTTTACAACTTTGTAAATAGTTGAGGCTGCAGAGAATGGAGGAAAATGTTATCCAAATACATCTCAGTGAATTCGGAGTTAACTTTGGCTTTGTTTCAAAATCGCACTTTTCTATTAAAAAATAAACCTAAATTAAATGTACAGATTTACATCCATACTCTTGTCATCTTTTGACTGAACAAAACAATCGAAGCTTCCCACCCACTTTGCTGCAGCTAGACAGAAAAACATAATTATTTTTCAAGAGGGAAGCCACTTTTTCTCACAGTAATGTGGCCATTATTTAATCATCTTTCAATCAGCCTAAGTGGCCATACTCACTATATCTCCCTGGTTTGTTTGCATCTAAAATATGTCAATATCTCTTTCTATTAAAGTGAAATATGACCATTGTAGCAGTGTATTGCCATTTCAGATTTACTTTTAATGAAACTAAGTAATTATCTTTAAAACATCTATAAATTAAAAAATATATGTCAGGAACTGTACTAAGTAAATGGATTCATAATTACAGGTAAGCTGTGCAGAGAATCTCATGCTGCCAAAACCCCAGGGTTACTATGAGGTCAAAAGACACCTGACACAGAGGGGCTGAAGTGCCAGTACTTTTAAATCTGCTCTCACTATGGGAACTGGTGACCTTTCTGGGACGAGGAGGTAAATATGGAATGAGTTCATTCCCAGTGGTCTTGCTCTGAATATAATTATCTTCAAGATGCAAAGATGTGAATGACAATGAGGGACAAAAGGATTGGGGTGTGCATGGGGACCCAAACATCAATAGATCCCTCAAGTGTGTTTTCATCTTGACAGTGTGTGTGATTGGAATTAGCATTCAAATACTTTATGACTGCTGTTAAATTTAATTTGGCACATGCTTGAATAGATAGGCTTCTGCAAATCCAGAGTACGGAAACCATCTCCTGGAAACAAGGACTTGTTATCCTGCTGCTGAAACACTCTGTTCTGCAGACCACAGCCATGGGAGGGCAGAGACAAGGCCAAGAGCAGAACTTTTCTGTTCCTGATCTGGACAACTCTCGGCAGCTGGTGATCCAAGGATGGGTTAAAATTGGGATAGAAGGCAAGTCTCTTGATTTTTCTTCTTGAAGAATAGGCAATGGTGTGTTACCTGGGGAGGAACTCCTGACTGTATAATACAGAAGGAGCAAATGCCCAGTTCAGGAATTTATCATTTTGCAGGTGTTATGGTTATTACAGGGAATAAAAGTGCTGTATTGTGCACTCACTGGAGACTCAGAGGTATCACTGAAAGAGCAAAGAATGATTACACTACAGAAACTATTCAAGGAATAGCTTTGAATCAAGCTTTTGGTGGATTCAGGGTTACAGAGTGTTATAGTCCTGCTCTGTGTATAGATTTTTACTTCATTTTGAAGTTGGAAAGAACCTTAAAGGTCATCTAGTTCCAACCCCAAATAATTCATATGGATATGGAAGAAGCACAATTTACCTATCATGTTAATAAATCATTTATAGGATCTATTTTGCTGCCCTGAGAGGCAGCTGGCTTGGAATAATCAAAATTTGACTTCTTGTTAGGGAAATACATACTCAGACCTGCTGCAAATCAAGGAAAATACACATGTAATGAAATTCTTCAAGTCATTTTGGTAGAACACGGTAACCATACTTTGTGAATAAAAAAAAGCCTGTCTCCCATGCAGGTAGATCAGTTCAGATCAGTAGTTACCTGTGCAACTGTGTATGTCTCTGTCTGGGCAATTTTCCTGGACCTGATCTTTCTAGAGGCACAGACATCTAGAGGATGTCCTTGTTCCATTATTTTCTACTTTGTATTAGCTCATTTGTGCTGGAACCATATCAGTAATCTTGCAGTCAAGGTGCCCACGAGCCCGTGCAGTCACTTCAATGTTAAAGGCAGAATGCCTTCAGCACTTTCATTTCACTTCTTCAAAATAATTTCTGTAAGTATTGTTCATTATGAGGCTGGCAGTGCCTTGGGACTGCACCTTGGAAGGAAAGAAAGTATTGCACTGGTGTGCACTGCTCAGAGAATCACAGAATCCCAGGCTGGTATCAAAAGCCTTGCTGAAGTCAAGGTAAACAACAACCACTGCTCTTCCTTCATCCTGCCATGTTACACAGAGGGCTGTCAGATTGGCCAAGTATGATTCCCCCTGGTGAGCCCATGCTGACTACTCCCAAAGACCTTCTTTCCTTTTACATGCTGCTTGATGACCTCCAGAATGTTATCTTCCATCACCTTTCCAGGGATGGAGGTGAGGCTGACGGCCCAGCAGTTTTCCTGGGTCCTCCTTCTTGCCCATTTTCAAGATAGGTGCAACATTTGCTTTAATCCAGTCAAAAGGTTGTTGTTTTCTGATAACCACATCCCTGGGGTCAACAGAAGCAAATAGGTTATTTCATCCAGATGGTGTTTCTGTGCATCTGGAGATATGGTGATCCATAGCTACATCCAGGCAAAAAATCCCCCAACATCTTTCCCACCACATATGACTGAATCCTCTCATCCAGTCTGAGCTATTTTCAAATTTAGTGTTACCTCATAAGCTGCTCACCCCAAACTCCCCTTGCTCTTCCTTCACTGGGAACATTTTAAATCACAGATGTTTAAATGCTGACTCTCTTTATCTTGCTCATTAGGGCCAGTTGCCTTTGGGAGTTGATAATGGAGTGGGACAAGGTGGGAAAGGGATATGGCAAAACACTTCTACTCCAAGAGCAGGAAATGTGCAAGTCCTGTTTTACTGCGAATCCAGGGATTTGGGGAGTGCTTAGAACACAGTAAAGTGAGGTTGTGGTCCCCCTTTTTCATGTAAAATGATACAGGCCTGGTTAAAGCCTTGTGCATTGTGGGGAGTACATTTATCATGAACATCCCTCAGCAAAAAAGGGTGAATTACAAATTTGTGGTACTTTGATGCTTGAGTCTCCTAGCAACAGTGGTTCCTCTGAAGATGACCCCTGTAATTCCAGAGTGCCTGAACCTGGCCATTTTAGACAGCCTTCTAGGGATGTAATGAACTTTAAATAAGCCTTTCCTTTATGAAAGCCTTATTTCCCAGTAAGCAGATTTTATTTCCAAAGCACATGATAGCTTAATGATAAAATATGATAATAGTTCTGCTTATTGTGAATAGAATCACAAAGAAGGTAAGTGGTTTCTTATTCATAAGTGCACCTGAATTAATGTTTAATAACTAGCTGGTTTTTAAAACTTGTCTTTGAGGTTGAGAAAAGCAACTCCTATTTACTGAATGAAGGGTTTAGGGCTTTACACCCAATATCTATTATTAATTGTATACCTGAGATCCTACTGCATGACTGTTAAGTAACTTTACTTGACTTTCATATTTCTAAATTTCAAGTTTCATTCCAAATTTTTCTCCCACCCCATTTTCAAAACTCAGGCTTTTCCTTTTTTCTGTGAAATAGAAACTTTTAATGAAAAGACCTCTAAGGGCTTAAAAACTAACTGGAGGCTCCAGAGAGGTAGATAGTAAGTTGTGCACTGTGTGGTGCACAGCTGTGTCATGGGGGACCTTCAGAGGTCTCTCCTGGCTGCAATGCTGTTTGGTACTTTTATTAATAGACTGAATGATGGTGTGGAAGTGATGCTTGCTCACTTTGCACATTCTCTGGATGAATGGATGAGTATTTAAGGTGATCTTGATGAGTGGAGGAACAGGATGCAATCTGATGAGGATGAAGTCCTGCACTCAGTCAGGAATAGTCATTATCACCATTATCCATGGAGGTATATAAAAAGTGTGTAGATGTGGCACTTAGGGTCATGGTTTAGTGGAGGACTTGGCAGTGCTGGATTAGTGGTTGAATTTGATCATCTTAACTTTATTTTCCAAACAATTCTATTTTTTTTATTATTAAGAAAAACGAGATGCAGATAAAGTGGTCAATGTTCTGTGTTATTCAGGTTTCAGATACTTAGATCACGAGAAATAGAAACCTATATTTAACATTTGACAATATAGATGTATTTCCCCAAATATGAAATTAGAGATGCAGCCAGGTCCAGAGGCTGACAAACTGCAAAATGAATCTAGTGTGCTCATTTCTGGTATATGGAGGCTGCACTGCAGTTATTGGTTGCCTTTTTTTGGCTGCATATTTTGCCGAAAATGTGTAGAGGGATCCCCTTCCCTTATTAATGGATTCCCATTTTTTCCCTCATCATTTATTAGTGTGTTGGACAAATCTTAAATGAATTTCTAAATTGGTATCAGGTATCAGGATTTTAAAGGATGAGGGTGAGGCAGAAAAAGCATGGGGAGGTTTGTGCTCATGTGGTACAGGTTTACTGTTTCAAGTAAAAGAATACAACACTGTCACCTGGGAAATGGAAGTGATTGAACAGAAAAGTGCTTAAATGACACATATTTCTAGCCAGCTGTTGTCAAAGTTTTTAAAGCAGTTAATTTTGGTCTATTGCAGGATATCAGAAGAATCACAAGAATTGGTGCACTGATCTATTTGAACACATCTGAAATTATGCAGCAACATTAACAATAAAACCTTGCTGGGTGGGCAGTGCACACTCCTCTGCTTTAGCAGAAAGCAAAACCCATGGGCACGCAGCACATTTCTCTTTCCCTGATGACATTCCCCCATGCACTCAAGTAGCAGGTTCCTCTATATTCTCATCAGAGCGCTTTGCACACATCAGTGGCAACGCCAAAGCACAAAGCAGCAAATTAATAGAAACATTTTCATTCTGATAAATGCAAAGACGTCGATCAGTTACCTTCTATTGTAATTAAATAGCCATTGTAACACTTGTCTCACCAAGGGAAAAATGACAGGCTTGCTAGGGAAATACATGATATTTTGAAGCATCTGATAGTGTATTAAGTTGTTAAATAACAGTATTCTGTGGAGAGTACAACAGACATGCAAAAGATATATAAGTAATACAGGATAAATCCATTTGAAATATGAAGACAGAGAGATAAAAACACTATCATGTACAGGTTATACAAGGCAAAAAAATTTAAGATTCAGGTCTGGTGTGTACTCCTCTTTGTACTGTCTCTTGTCTGTAGAAATTATATAAAACAAGTAAATCAGTATGAAACTCTCAGTTTCTTGAGTGGTGTAAGTAAAATGCCACTGGTACACATTTTTGCACTCATATTTGAAACATGACAACTAAGACGAAGTTAAATAGTTACTTAAATTTTACAGAAATATAGGATCTTATAAGAAATCAGACTTGAAGGCACCTTCACTTCCAGTCTGGGTCAGCTGTGTGGTCACACCAGGATGTTCAGGAATTTATCCTGACTTTGGAAAACCTACACAGGACAGGGACTGGCTCTCTGGGCAATGTCTCACTGTTTGACTGCTCCCCCATTGAAAAGCTTCTGTTGGTACTGAAAGCGAGAGGTCAGGCAGCAACAGCAGAGTCTGAGTCTGTGAAATCAAGTCACGTAATTGTCTCACACTGGCCTGAGAAATTGTGGGGAGGAATCAAAACAATCCTTGGGAGGTGAAAAACCGTTAAGGTGAAAACCATTAGCAGCTGATGTTTTTCCAGCTTGTTGTTGACTTGGAAAAAAATGGTCAAGGGGTGTTGTTCTGAGTGTCCAATAGTGTTTCTTTCTCTAAACTGTGTATATAAAGGGCGGTGAAAAATAAAGATTGCTTCTCTCTCTCTCGTCTGGAGATCAGAAGTCTGTGCGTCGTTTCTACCGCCTTTCCTAATCAAGAACGATATGCTTTCTCCTTGTGTCCAGTGTGAACCTGTCTGCTCTCAATGTGTGCCTGTGTCAGGGCTCTGGGGCCACTCCTTAATGCCCACGCCTGGTCACACCTGGGGCCTCAGCCACGCTCCTGTCCTTGGGTCTGGGAGCCTCCCTGGAGTTCAGGCTTTGCCATCCACTCTGTGCCACTCTGAGCAAAGTGGTGGCCTTACCCCCAGCCCTGCCTCTGTCTCTGTCTCCTTTGGATTCATTTTGTCACCAGGAAGTGCTCTGGCTGCTGTCTGGCCCTCTGAAGCTGTCACTTCTGGGGGCTGCAAAGTGCATTGGGCCTTAACAGATAGAAATCTTTGAATATGGAATCCCCTATTTGTGAATTTGTGGTTTGGGCGGCACTTTGAGAATGATTTAGGTAGACACTATGAAAATCCCACTGCACATCCATTGGCAATGGTAGTTGTCACGCCTAAAGTCTAATCCTGCACTATGAAAATCAAAGAAAACTCTGCCACCAATGGGAGGAGCAACAAGAACAGGTCTCCAACACAGCTCCTACATTTTTCATCTACACAGTATCATAATATAAGGCAGGTACAATTTCTTTGCATGACTTCAGCTCCTCCTCACAGGGCTGGTGCCCCTGGCCCAGAGCCAACTTGGCAGTCCTCTACCAAACTCACTGCAGTTCATCTTTGTTTGGAAACTCTCATCTAACAGAGCATCTTCTGTAACAGGCCAAAGTCTACAGCTTGGACTGAATTCTGCTGCCCTCTTGTCCATGGTGCTGCCTCCCGTTTCAGGGTCTTCACTTCCATTTCCTGATGGTATTTTTACTGATACAACTCGACTTTAGCCTGAGAATGCTTTCTTTCCATTGCATCATCAGTCTAACAATTTAGCACACAACAATTTAATACACATTTGGCAATTAGAGCTAAACAATGAAGGAAAAAGGGAGTTTCTTAATAAAATTGTCTAGAACATCTGTAATGGAAACAAAGTAACTAAATAAACTTCTAAGTAATAAGTTGTATTTTTTAATATTAATATAATCATGCAACATTTCATCACTTAATATTTTTTGTTAATAAAATTTTATGTATCAATGAGTATTTAAATCTGATTTTCTTTGCCTCTGTTTGTTAGATATCTCAATGAATCCCAGGCACAAATATAAGCACAAAAGAAAATGAATTCAACACTAATAAGCTAAAACAGAACTATAGCTCTTTGAACCAAAACAAATAAAGAAGATATGGCTGGACAAGTCTGTAAAATCATGAAGGAGTTATATAATAATTATTATAGCTACTTTTATCTAAAATAAATTTTACTTTCTTCTTGAGCAGAAATTTTGAACCAGCTAATAAGTTGGAAGCTGCAGTAGAAAGGAACTGTAGGTAGTGGTGGAACACACAAGTAAAGGCTTCCCACGTCTGAAATTGCCTTTGCAGATTTTTTTTTATTCTGGAAGAGTGTTGAATGTCTGTGCATGCTCTGCAGGTAAAATCTCGGCTTAAAATCAGCCCATGCATTCAAAGAAGCTAGGCAGAAAAGCAAGACGAGAAAAAATACAAGCTCTTCCTATTGAAGGATAATTCCTCCAGTGAAACTTGATGGCCTTACATTTCTGGTCTGATTGTTGTAAAGGTTTTAATATTGTACGGCCTTTGGGAGGATCTGGTCTCCGTACACAGGTGGGAGGCTGTGACAGAGTGACTTTTGATTCCTATTCTTTGCTACTCTTCCTCCTCTCACTGTGTGGCTGGTCACAACAATAACCCTCAGCCAGATATCTTATTCTCTCTCTTGCTTGGAAATATTCATCTTAAAGCCTTTCAGGGGATGCTGAGAGCCTGTGGGATTGCAAAACTGACTGACTCTGTTGAGTCCCTGTTTGGGACCTGTATGAAGCAAAGGCAGTTCTCCCGCCTCTGCTTCTTTCACGTTCCTTATACTCCAAATCTCTCTGGAAGCAAGCTCTGTTTGGTGTTCTTCATGAACAACACTTATGTTTTCATGCCAGATTTTTCTATGAAGGGATTTCTATAGCCTCTTCATTTCTAGGCAGTGCATAGCCATTGTCTAATCCCAGGTGTGTTTATGGCTAATATCTAAATTAAACTGTGAGCAGCTAGAACACCTCAGGATATTCTGCGTCTCGTAATAGATGAATATTTGGATTTCCTGCCAAAAGACTGTGGCTCAGATGAAGCAGCCCCAATAGAAGAAAATAAGTAAGGAACTTAATTACTGCCTCACATGATATGTATTCAGAAGTTTCTGTGCATAGCAAAACAAGTTCAGGGAATTGCAGTAATTTCCCTTGCCACTTTATTTGATTGTGTGGTGATGGAGAGGGAATAAGGTAACTTGATTTGCATTAAAATTATTATGATTTTTGTTTTTCAAAACCAAATATTCACTGAGAACAGGAATAAGAATAAAACAGCCCATTTAGGTGTTTTATTCACAGTCTTATTTTGCATCAGTGACAAATTACCGTGATTTTATATTCCCTCAACAGTCTTGAAATAAGATGTTAAAGAAACACTCCTAAAAATATTGTTGAGGCCATTTTTACTGTGGAATTAGTCAGAAGTTGTATGACCAGAAAAACCTTGGATGAGGAGAACTGGGGCTCCTGCTAAAAGTCCGTTTTGGAAATGAAGTATTTACAGCCCCATGCTTACAGAACTAATTAACTCAGAGGCCAAAGGTGGTTCCAGAGCAGATTATAAATCATGAGATTTTAAAGCAGATCACCTCTGAGATTTTTTAAATTTGTTTTTCTGATTCAGAAACCCTTAGGCTGTACATATTTCCTCTTATCTTCCTAAGCCACAGAAACTTGGAAACTTATTTTTTGCTCCCCAAATGAAAGCTGCGATTATTATGTACAAACACAAGTTAGGAGCTTGGACTCCAAGGAAGAACACCGAATTAATTGTAAAGCCATTGCTGAGAGTTTAAAATCCAGCTTTCCTTCTTGTCTTGATTTTTCTTTTCCTCATAACTGAAGTACAGGTTTAAGTGGCATAGACTGGATGAATTGGAATACACGGATGTTTGGCTGAGCACTTACTGGAGCTGAAATGAATCCAACACTGAGGGCTCTGCTCTCTGTCAGACAGTTAAAATTCCAGATTCCTGGACAATTTTTGTCTTTTGAAAGCAGCTGTTCCGGTTCTAATATTAATTACACTTCTTTCCCCTTTGTTTGATTTACAGCTGCGTCAGGAAACATTTCAGCAAGTTTTGTTTGGGGTCATACTTACTTTGAGAAGCTGTTGGACTGATTTCTTCTGTGAGCTTCTGTATGTGTGGAGAAACACTGGAGGTGACAGAGGGACATCATGGACAAGCAGCTGCAAGAAGAGCCTTTCTAGTCCAAATTAATACAATTTACATGGACTGAGAATAAAATTCCTGCTTCTCAATGTATCACCAGCCTGCACACCCTCACCAAGCAGCACTTGTGGAAACAGTGACTGCTCTGTAAGAGCAGGAAGCTTGTCTTTCTGGAAACCTTCTCTGAAAATATATCTATTCCTGTCTAATTTGATGAGATTGAGTTGGAACACTCCTTCAGATTAATCCTAGTATGGGAACCCAAGTAAGAGAAGGATTTGAATATTTTCCCCCACCCCATTTTTTTTAACCTTTTTTTTCACCTTTTTTCCTCTCTGATTATCAATATGCAAAATGACATGCATTTTAAAGATGGCTGAATTTTTTACTAAATACTAAAATTGCAACACAGCCTGATGGCTCCTGCAGTTACTCAGCGAGAGTTTCAGTCTCAAAGAGAAATAGTCACCAAATCATGGTAGAAAAAGAGAGAAAACAGTAAAAAACTCCCTCTGGTGTATATGGTTTGAAGCTTAAATCAGATTCTGTGTAAGGGAGATCTGAGTTGCTAGAGATGAGGAATAAGCTTTTCAGAGAACACATTCCACTCAAGGAATCTGTTTGGCTTCCTGAGCAGCTCATTTTAAATTTATTTTTGAATTTGCCTTGTTTTGCTAACCATGTTGTGGTTATAAACTGCCTCTTCTTCTGCATGTGTAGCTGTTGGTGTTCTTATCAAAAAGGATCCATGTTTTTTTCTGGACTTCTTGGGCATTACTAGAAAAAGATGAATACTGATACATTCCTACATTATATTATTAAAACTTCGTGCATAGGTCTTCCACAACAACAAGGAAAAGCCTTCATTAACACGCTTTTAAAAACTGTTTTTGCTTTTGAGTTTTTTTCTGATGGAAAAAGAATGAAAATACATTTTTAGTTCAAGAATCTATGTTTTTTTTGTTTTGTTTTGTTTTTTTAATATATATACTATTGTAATCTGGAATTACTGTGAGGAATTCGCATTACTTCATGTTACCGCTGTGAGGAATATTGGATTTATGTTACCAAACTGAGTGCAGAGCATGGCTTTCCAAATTTTGTAAGAATTCATAAAATTCTTGGAATGAAAAACAAGATTATAGGTGACATTTCAAATCAGACTGCCTTTAGTGTGCCTCCATGTGTGAAAAAATAGAAGCTTTGCTGACAAGAAGAGAACAACGAGCTGAAATAAAGAAATATTGAAATGTGGAAGTGCAGGAAGTGAAACAGAAAGGGGAAAACTATGTGGATGAAAAGAGAAGGGGAGGTAAGCAAAGCCCACTGAAGAGAACAAAGGGCAAGAAGCCAATTACACACGAATCAAAGACTTAAAAATGCAAAATGCTACTTGAAATAATGAAAAAAAGATTCAGAGGACTTTCTGCAGGTAGTTAGTATGTCAGCTTCAGATAATGGGGAAATTTTTGAGCAGGAAAGGAAGAGAGGTGGAGACAGTGTCCCAGATGTAAATAAAGCCATTAACTTCTTGAAGTACATCACATCTGAGGGAAAGGCAAAATCTAAGTGTAAAGTGGGGCTGATATTGTTCCTTTATCGTGGTGGGCTGAGGGAGAATTTGGTTCCTTACAGGTACATATGAGCCCAGACCTCTGGGACATTGCTTCCAAATTTAGAAGAATCTTTTAAGGCACCTAAATCTGTATTTAGGGATCTGAATAAATGGGTTATCTCAAGGGCTTAGCCCCAGCAGTCTCCTTTCTCAGATAACTAGCAGGGGTATGTCCTTACTTGTGAACAGAGACAAAACATTTGACCAATGCTTGTCATGCTGAAATATCTGTATTATACATGCAAATCATCACGAGTCTTACTGGGCTAAATGTTATCTATTTGGTTCCTGTTGATAAGGCTTGTACTACTCAGCATTTGGCTTAGACCACTGTAGTTTTCTAATACAGAAAGAAACATTTCAGTGACTACACCTCACGTTTCCTTTAGAGAAAATAGCTATTTCTGTAGAATTCCCTCTTTTCCAGTACAACTTCACGGTGAAAAAATAGATAAAAGGGCTATTCCTTTTATTTATCCATTGCTTCACGTTACTACTTGATAATAAAAACGAAATTTAGAAAAAAAAATAGCAGGAACATAGTTTGGTTCACAACATTTTGGTAAAACCTGTAAAATTCTTGAAGAAGAAAATAAGGAGAGCTTTCAGATTTGGAGAGTAGGCCTGTGCAGAAACAGAGAAATAGAAACTGATCCCTTGGAGCTGCAATGTCCAGCTCTGAGATGCACGGTGAGCTTTTGTTTATCAAAATGTTTTTCTTATGCAAGATTGTTCCCATTATCTGAAGAAAGCTTTGTGCATTGTGAGGTGCAAATACAAAGCCTTGCCAGGGGTTTAATCATGGGTGACTGTGAGCTGGTCCAGCTGCCTCTAGGGAGCTGTCAAGCTGCAGCCCACCCTTGATGTGGACGTAACTAAATTGTTACTGAACAGCATGATGGAAGTAGGAGCTTCCAAACTATTCAGCTGATAAATGGCTGCAGGCAAGCCCCAGTTCCTCCCCTGGGAACCTGCTGGAATCACACTTGCACTCGTTTCCCCAACCCACCCCTAAATAATTGCAGTTCAATATGCCAAGGACCTGCAGACACACTGCAGAGACCTGACCAGCATCTGCTGTAGTACAGTGCTGGAGCAGTACTTTCTACTCAGCAGGTTGTTTACTTAGAAATATACTGCTAAATAAGCCTTGAGTTCTGCCAGGTTATTTATTTATGTCATTGTAGTTGCAGACGAAATAGCCTAGAAAACAAAATTCAGGTGAGAGGCGGATGAATTGATGTTTTAAGTTGGGTGTTTGGTGTGATTACAGTCATTGCTTTCATCCTTTGAAATTTTGCCTTAATGAAGCGTGGTAACCTCTTAGTGTCAGGCAACCTTTGAGGGATGCATAGCCTTAAACTGTGCCTTTAAACAGTGTTTTCTTTCCATGGGTTTTCCAAAAACCTGTCAACATAAATGCATATAAATCTGCCAAACATGCACAGGCACTTTCTGAGGAAACATTTTTTATGACAAAGTCTGCGTGGGGATAATGGATTGCAACAACAGCTTTCTTTTCTTCTCTTTTTTTTTTTTTTTTTGGAGGTGAAATAATTTTTCAGCCACTTTTCAAGACCAGTGGTCAGCACTCCATCTCTCCATTAAACACAGGTGAGAAAACTTAATATCATAATACAAAGCATAATACCAAAATAATATAATCCCAAAGCATGAACTATGGGTATCTTCTGAAAAATCTAAACCCACTCCCCATGGCTTGCAGGATTCTCCATCACTGACATGAAATAAAAACGAAGAAATTCAGCTTTCCTTTCATTAACAGAACTGCAATGAGCTGCTCCCCTTCGGGCACAAAATTCCATTATTCGGGCATATCATGGTGGAGGAATCCTCTCTGTGTTTTAGCACTGTAAGATGTTGTCATCTCAGCAACAAGACAGGGGAGCAGTGAGATACTAACACAGACCCAGCAGTTGCCAGTGACAAAACAGCCTTTTTGAGCTCTGCTGCACATTAAGAGCACCTCCCCTACACTGCATGTGGGGAAGACTTGCCAGAGGAAGAGCACATCTAGTGAGAGCTGCAAAATCAGTTCCCTTTTCCTAGGGAAAGGGCTCTCACAGTACTAAAACAGTACCACTTCCTTCTTCTTTATATTTTTTAAAATATAATTTCTCTTTTCCTCTCTTCAGGAATATGCTGGAATGCTATTAATGAGCTCTTAAGAGTTTGCTGATCCAGGAATCTCATTGTAGGCTAAAGTAAGAGTATGAAAGCCTAAAAATTAAGAAATGTAATTGTTCTAATTATGCAGTTGCATGGGGAGCTTGAGAGTGTGCACGGTAAGCACTCGGGCCCTGCATTAAACAGGAGGGTAAGTGAAGTTCTCAAAGGGCTGACAAAGGCATGCACAAGACACCTGCGGTGATTTGTTGGGGAGGATTGCAACTTGGGTTATACCCGACTTTACAGCTCTGTGACTTGCGTTGATTCAGCTCCGTGGTTTGATTTGCCTGACTTAAATTTTTTAAAAAATTGCATCCCTAAAGCACTTACACTTCACCCTTAAAGTATTCATCATTATGGCAAATAAATGGTGGCATGTACAATAAGATGATACCTCACAGATGAACACTGTCTCCAGTGTTTACATAAGAAGCTGATTAAGTTACAAGACGTTATTGCTTGTATTGGTTGCAGCTTAATAATTAAACACTGCCGAGTGCTGTGCGCTTACCAGTGCACATCCTTTAGACCCCTGAAGTTTACCACATGAGAAGTGTGACGGTAAGTTGGGCTGTACAGCTGGGAAAGCCTCAATCAGTCACATCTTTGAGCCAGACTGGAAAACAAACTCTTGAAGGAGCACCTGCAGCCAGTGGGTGAGCAGCTGATTTGGAGGGCCAGGGGTGGTCAGAGTCCTTAGAGCTTCTGATGAACCAGTGGCCCTGGGGGGAGAAATGGATTTGATAGAGCAAAGCAGTGGATGAGAATGTGCTCCACATCAAATGCAGATGAAGCTCTCTATGACTTCCTGGATCTTCTCACTCTTCAGTAAGAGTAATAGGCAATCTTTGGCTCTATTTCAATAAAACTTGGTGAAAGAGGTGGGGCAGATGGTGCCAGATGAATGCTTTCTTTAGTGTTAAAAAAATGGTATTGGAGATTATTCAGAGACAATGCAGTTTTGCTGCAAGGTTTTACTTTCATTTCAGCATTTATGTGTACAAAATTAGTCTTATCTTTGCATTTTTATGTCTTCACATACAGTCCAGTGCAATTTAGAAAGGTGAGCGCTTTTCAAGAGTGGTCCTAGCACCAAGACTATTTTTTTTCTCTCTCTTTCTATATATTTCTCTTCAGAACTGACAAATGTCACGTTGTTGTGCCCTGACAATCACACTGAGAAGTTACTTAGCACCTGCCATGCTTTCCAGATCACTGAAAGAGCTAATAGCAATACCTAAAAAGCACCATGCAGATTGTTATGATGATTAGTTGTTGACTTATGTTTGGTACATGAAGTGGGAAATTACCACCATCCTTGTGACCAAGATCTTGCCTGTGTTTTTAGATCCTTACAGCTCACTTCTGTTTGCTTGTAAAATAAAAAGCATCTTTAAAGGAGGCATGGACACATAACAGGGCTGTGGCAGGAACACAACTTCAGTGAAAGGATTAAAAAAAAGTCTCACCTGTCAGAGTGTCTTTAGTACAACAGGATCATGTGCTTTTTTTATGCTCTAGGTACCTTTTGTATCAGCACATAAAGCATTTCATACAGCAAAGGAAGAAAAACCCAGACAGACTGAAAAAACTCTGCTTACTCTTTCTTGACAACAGTAGGTCTCAACAAACTGCACTGGCTCAGAATAATTGAAATTGTTTGTGCTAAGTTAAGCATGATCTCCTGGGCAGTGTCATAGAACATACCTGGGCTTTCTACATGGGGTAAAGAACAGTAAAACATCTATAATGAACAGATGATATGGTTTTGAGTCTACAGACTCTGTCCCAGGTGTCCATAGGATTTCTGCCTGAGAAGAGTGTAGCCCTGCTTTGAAAATTAACAGTAAAGAAAAGAAAACACTGGGGTTTGTAGAGTCTTTTCCACCTTTTTCTGCTCACACCTCTCCTGCTGGGAAACCTCAGTGCAACCAGGGAACTGGCTGTCAGACTAGTGAAGATGGGGAAAGAATGTTTTTGGTTCTAGTGATCACCTCCTCTAACGCAACGCACTGGCTGCTTCCTGGGGAGCTAAAGGCGTGGGCGCCTGCCCTCTTCCATCCACACCCGAGCTCCATTGTGTGTTCAGGGCAGGCTGTACTGCCCCTTTCCCTCTCTGGCTGCTTGGAGCACACTGGAGCTGTGTAGGAGTGTGGCTTCAGTGCCCTGGCAGTGCTGGACTTTCTCCTGAAAGAGGATGAGTGTCAGAGCCGGTACTCAGAGCGACAGTCCCTGAGTCACACATGCACGGGATGATTAGTCCATTAACCGCACTGACCTCCATATTATCCAGCTTGTTCCCCCTCTCCGCAGCAAAACACCCACAGTGCTCACAGGAGGAACCAGTCAATTGGCAGCAGTTTAGCTGAGGAGGGAACTTAACGAGCTGCTGGGTGTGAATGTCACTCCCCACCCCAGGTCACCGCCCATGTTCACATCTTTCGGTTCTGCGGCCTTGGCCCAGGGTAGGCAGCAGGTTCTTTTTGTAAAATACTCATTAAAGGGAGAACGTTTCCATCTATTTCAATAGTATGGCAGTCAAGTCGGAAGTTACTTATTTTTCTGTGCCACATACTGCGAAGAGATTAAAGTCAGTTGTCTTGCTGGAAGGTGTTACTGTATAAATCACACAGGTATTGTTACTAAGGAAAAATTAATACCGAAGGAGCTTTGCTATCCATCCAGCTTGACATCCAGACTGGAGGGAAAGGATGAGACATGCACTTCCCATTAACCACAGCAGTTACAGGTCTTCAAAGTTTTAACTGATTTCAGCATTAAGGAAATGAAATCTACTGTTGCTATGGGAGACGACAGATAAAACCAAAGTATTTGAATGTAAAGTGAGCACAGAGTTGAAAAAGGTTGATGTGAAATGATCAAAGGGAATCCTTCATCCTTCACAGAAGATGGAAAGAATAAATGCAGATGAGGAAAAAAACCTCTTTCAGTCACATTAGAAAGAGTGAAAGAGACATTTCTGTACACAATTTTGTTTGCGCGAATTGCAGAACTCAGACATTTGCAGAAGTCTTGTTAGGAGTGGAATATATACAGAAATGACCAGAACTAGAGAGAAACTGTCATACAAAATTAAAGAAAAAGCAAAGAGTCTTCATCCCAGCAACCCTGGTCTTACCAATATTTTAAGAACTTGTTTTAATTTCTTACTTCTCTCACGTGCTTCATATCTGATGGCAAAAAGTTTAGCAGACTGGATTTGACTCAACTCCTTGGGCAATTCATCTACATATTCAGCTTTTCTTTCCTGGAGACTAAAATGTTACGTCACTCTGAGTAACTGCAATCCCCTTTTGTATCAGAGAATTACACCTGCTTTAAAATCCATGCAATTTGTTTGCTTTTGGCTGTGAAGTGGTTGCTTCCTCTCCACATTTTGGGATCTTAATGAAGAAGACCTCTGTTCACAAAGGAATTCCATCCATCTTAATTTTTCAACAAATAAATTATCTGCGACTTCTGGCATGCATTAAAAATTGTGAAGTACCTTTCTTGGCCTAAATACATGAAATTATTGGTTTGCTAAAAATAACAACATTTGGCAGTTTGATGACAACAGCCTTTAAAATAGAGACCTTTGAACTGCAGCTGTCTTGTGTCTTTAAGACAGTAGCAGTGAACTTTATCATTCTTATAGTGAAATATGACCAAAATGCCTCGCTGTGGTACATTCAATTTTCCTAATTGCAGTTTTCTCCAAATCTCTTTCCTACACCTTGTCAGCTTCATATCTCTTGGATCTTCATTCTGACAATTTTATTTATATTCTATTTTCTCCTTCATTTACTCTTTTCACAAAGGAGACTAATCACTTCTTCACATTGATGAGTTCAGGAAATCTTCTTTTTAGCTTTTTTTCTAGTCACCTATGTTCTTTTTCCAAGTTTTCTCTGCTGGCCCTATGACTTTTGACTTTCACAGCACAGCTTCCTGCATTTGATTGTTTTACTTGAACATTTAATTGCTTCTCATTCCTGCAGACATTACTTGCCTGACATTTTGTAACAAGACTTAATCAGGACATTTGCACTCATTTTTCTGGGAATAATCAGTTGAAACCAAAAGTGCCTGTGGGAGGAGACCCATTTTGTGAATTTTTATGGATAAAAATCTAAAAAGTTGTCAAAGTATTGGATTTTTATTAGCATTTTGAAAAGATTTCTACTTTCCAGCTGAAAACTTCTTGAAAATTAGAATATTTATTTACATTAGTTTTAAGGTACCACCATAGGCTGTATTGGGACCCTAAAGAAAAGCTGTTGTTTTGGGACATATCAAGATATTGAGCAGTTGTGGAAGGCTGTTGGGGAAGTATAAGGATGAGAGGAGGTAAAAGAGAGGATACATTTGGGCTCCGTAAGGCTGTACCAAAATTTTTCCATCATAGCCCCCTGAGAACCAGCTGTGGTCAATCAGGTTTTGGCTTACACAGCCCCCTTGGGTCCTACTTTGGCATGCAAACTTCCATTTGCAGGGTGATGCGAGAGAAGGGTAACACCTTTTCTGATAAAGATGCTTCTCAGGCATGCTCCAGTCTTCTCTCTGGTTAGAATTTTCCCGTGTTGTTTTGTCTTTTTTTTTTTTTTTTTTTTTTTTTGACAAAGCTTTTATTTCACAAGTGCTCCAAGTGCTCTCCACATTTCTTAGTGCTCCTGAGATATTTGCTGTTTAATTGTGACACAGCTTGGTTGCTCTGGGAGGGCCTTACAGGTGCCCTGCTGAGGAGAGCTCAGCAAAGCATGATTCAGAAAAGAATTTAGAAATGTGCTTTGTTATTCAGCACACCAAAGAGCAATACAGGAAGGGTAATCCATTGGTGTAAAATAACTAAAACCTGTGGTGGAGCTGCTCTTACAATTGGACAAAGTTTTCCGTGCTAAGACCCAAAAACACTTCTAGTACCAGAGGCTCATCACAGCCGCACAAGTTACACCCGCCTGCCTCAGAGCTGGCATGAAATACTCACTCAGGCTGGGGCTCAATTCAGCTCAATTTGTTGTTAATAAAAGATGTAGGCTGCGTAGCTACATATCTGTATTTGTTTTTGAATCTGCAGCTTGCTAACAAATACCAAATCAGAGTGATTATATTTACATTCCAGCAGAAATCATTCAAAGGAACATGATCAGACAGTGAAACTACCAACTGAGAGTTCATGTTTTCTTAATGATGGAGGTTTGAAAATACAGACAAGCTGGAAGCTCTGTTTAGAAAACTATTGAGTAAGTGCAAAACTGACAGCATGAATTTAGTTGATTTAATCCAGATGTTTGCATTTTAAGTAAGGGAGAAGACACATCAATGAAAATTTATAAGAGTAGTGAGAACATGCATAATGGAGACCATGCATAATGAGACACTGGAGAGAAGAATGTAAACCAGAAGTGTCAGTGAGGATTAAGGATATGAGTGTTTTGCTCCATTAGTATGTATTAGTGCAGCCAGCCATGTTTGAATTTCAATTTGGCATAATTTGGAAATGTATTCTATTGTAACGCTTTGTTAAATTGTGTGCTGGGGATTTCAAGAGAGTTTAAAGGAATCAGGCACTCTGGTGCCACCAAAATTCAGTGAGCCAGTTGTGGTCCTTCACAAATTGTGGTGGTTGCACATCTTTATCAAAACTATGCTAATGACTTCAATGTGGGTCGTACCCATTCCAGCTAGGGCTGTACCTAAATATTTTCTTTCCAAAAAATGGATTGGGCAAAGCATTGTGCTTAGCTTTCCTGGCTGTGAAACCAGTTATTAAATGTCAGTATATGCCAGTGCTGCAGCTTTGTCCGTGTGTCCACAAGCATTCATTATATTGGCAGCTCTCCCTGCAGCACAGACAGTATCACCATTACATCAATATCAAATTCACATTTTGACCTGGAATTCAGGGATTGTGATTAATCCTGTCACCTCTTGAGATGATGTATTTCTTCACTGGGTCCCTATTTCTGGTAGGACCAAACACAATTCAGATGTCTTCAAGTCCCTCACAGCATCTCTCAATCCTGCTTCATGACTCTATTTCAATATGAAAATATCAGTGACCAGAATGCACTGTTTATAATATTTTCAGGTATTTTTCAGCTTTCCCACCTGGTACACTCAGCCTTGAGCAGACTTAAATACATATACAAAGCTATCTCTATATTATCTTTCAGTAAAGGTTTCTTTTGCTTTTTATCCATGTAAAGTGTGGCAATGGCCAGTGCCATGACAGGGATGCAGTCTAGTTAATTCCGAGCTGTGGACAGATCTCTCCTTTACTTTTGCCTTTTTTCAGTCTTTTTACTTTTTGTATCCTTAGTTGCCTGATTGACCAGTAATAAAAAGGAGGTTTGTCCCACCTAGAACATGTTACGGCCTGTCTGGTGACTAAACCTACAGTGTTGGCAAAAGGCAATGCAGTTCTGAGGAGTGGGTGGGTAACCAAGAAAATCTGAGAATTTAAAAAAGTTATTGGATTCGAAATGTGAGAAAGAAAAGCTTTGAAGAAAATTGGATATAAACTTATGAAGCTGAAATGGTTTGGGCATCTTTAAGCAAAACATGGCATTTAACATGAATCCCACATTCTAAAATAAGTATGTTTTAGGAAATAGCTATGAAAAATGAAAATGAGCAAAGTCCCCAGGTGGGCCCCTCCCCTTGGCACTGTGGGGAGTCCTTCATGCTCCTGAGTGCTGGACTCTTGTGAAGGTTTACCCAAGGCTTGTACCAGATTCTGGTTTGGATTGAAGTAGTCCTTGAGTTTGTTTGCCTCTGCCTTCTCCCTCTGCTACTTACAAACCACCTGAAAGGGAGAAATATACCTTCATCGCAGGGCCAACCTGCTCCCTTGCAAAGGCTTTGAGGAAAATCATTGAGGGAGGAGGTGATCTGTCTCTTTTTTGAATACCAGCTGAGGATTTTGCCTATACCTTCATTTTGCTTCAGCAAGAGAAGTTGATCACGTGTCAGAAAAATAGGTTATTTTTTTTCTGATGGCTATGAGAAAATTATACTCTCTCCTCTTTATGTCTGGAACGTGAAACATACCAGAGATTATTGATACACATTTGATAGGAAAACCCTTCAGGACATGCTTACAGCAGTGCTCCTGTTAGAGTATTTCGTAGTTTAAATCATTGCTTCTGAGTTTCATCATTGGCTTCCCATCATTAATTCCACTATGAAAGCCAATTTGATGTTGAACATGAAGAACAACTGCTGAAGTTCATATTCTGGAGAGATTCTCATTAATTTAAATGGAGTGGCAGGAACTGACCCGGAGTTAGTAAGGACACTTGGCTTTGTGTGTGCATTTGTTTTAGGCAATAAAAATATGGTTTGAGAGCACTAATAGCATCTGCCTTAGATAAAAAACATATGAGCAATTGCCTGGAGAAGCACAGAGCCGCTCACCTGGAAAACACAGTGTTTAAAGCATCGTCTTCACACCCATATTTGTCTTTTTAGAACAAAGAATTAGAGACATTCAGTCCCCAAGAAGTAGAGCAGTGATTTCAGGTTTTCATTTTACTGAGACAGACTGTGAAGATGATTGAGTTAAAGTAATTTTTTTACATCTCTTGTCACAATTTTCATGACAAAATGCAACTTCTAGACCTACTTTAGTTCTAACTAGCAATTATTGGGTTGTTTATTCTTTTAACACTTGACACTTCTAAGTACATCAAAGAAAAGTGCACTTACACTACTCTGCAGCCAGATCTTGTCATTATTCTTCAGGAAATCAACATATTTCTGGAAAAGAAAGATTGTGAACCACTCAATATTGCAATAAAATGTTGCTAATTTTGTGTCAGTGTGGCAGAGGCTGGTCATGGTTAGCAAGCAATTAAAAAGAGAGGTTGGTAATTATAGTCAGAGAAGGCCACAGTACTAAAGATTTTTCAAAGAAGGCATTTGCCTTTCAGTTTGCATGCCCAATTTGCCTATAGCACAATCAAAATTCTTCCCTATTATAATCTTAGGTCTGTTTGCTTACACATTATATGAACGATATCTGGGAAATACAATTTCAGAGATCATAAATTTGTAAGTGCTTCCCAATTTGCAGACAGTGCTGTATTTTGTCTGGCATCATTGGTACTTATAAATGGAATACTTCTGATTGTTATTTTTACTCTCTGATGAGGAAGAAAAGGGCCTAATATACCATACTTTATATAAAATCACTCTGAAATGTGAATTGCAATTTTCCTTTTTTTTTTAAGTTAGTACTACATGTATTTTGCAACTGTGGGTACACAGTGACATTTATTCTACTCCCTGTGTATCCTTTTTTTTAAGGATACAGATGGTCATGCTGCATTACACCTATAATGATGTCAGGTTCCAATTTTGACAGGAGGGAAAAGCAGGTAAATGGGCGTTAGTATGGAGGAAGATATATTAAAAAATCCACCGAGGGCTCTTTTCTTTGGCCATTGTGCTTGGAGTACACTTCGTATTTTTAGAGGGAAATATAAACATATGCAACATGTTTGCTAATGGTTCCAGTATCTGTTTTGATGGCTAATATCTTCTCAGCATTGTTTAGCACTAAGTGTATGGCTGAGAAATAAAAAAAATAAAAATAAAAAAAAAAAAATAGAAATAAAACCAAATTTATGGTCAAAAATTTCCTGAGCCTTTTGTGAATAGGAATGCTCCTTCTGCTTTGTAGATGAAGTTTGTACATGAATGCAAAATTGTGGTTTGAACATTTTCTCCTCCCAACCCTGTGCTGATCTCTCCTTTAGGTGACGTTTTCTCTAACTGTGGATTCCTGCTGGGTCAAAGTGAGCTCACACAGCAGTTGCTTGAGAAGGGAAGGAAAAAATTCAAATTCTAGGTGGTGGCAAGCTTTTGAACATGCTTTCCATCCCAACAAGATGCACTGCCCAGCATGCTGGTTTAGTGGGAGAACAGGTGAAAAATGATGTTTCTTTCTTTGTTATTCACCAGCATTTTCATCATAGACACGTGAAAACATTTCTGTCAAAACAGGTTTCTGAAAACATGTTTTATCTTTCACACAGCAGCCATTCTCCTATTAAAAAAAAATAAATAAAAAAAATAAAAAAGTGTTCTGAAAAACGCCACACCAGGCTCTACTTTTGATCTTTTTGTGATCTTGGGACGATTGGTTCTTTGGGTTTGAGTAAATGCATTGCTGCATGTTATAGTTGAATGTTCTTTAGCTCTTGTTTTGTCAGAAGACATAAATGGGTTTTCGTGCTATTATTCACTGGTTGCTGTTAATTACGTTCTTCCTCACTGAAACAAAACATACAGTTAGCATAAATTTTTGTAATGTTAGTTACTATGTTTTATTGCTCTGTCTTCAGTTGTTATCTGAAGTCAAACTAGGTCATCTTTAAATCCCAAATGCTTTGAAACTTCATTTAAAGGAGCCTAGAATTGGCGTCTTTTTGATGCTTTAGTAAGAGATTTCAAGAAGAGATTGAATGCTGTTAAACCACTTGATTCTAATGTTGGTTCCCAGGTCCCAGGTGTATATTCTGTATCCTTTGTAACTTCTTGTCCTTCAGTTTCAAAGTTTAAAGTGCCCAAGATAGAACAGTAAGTGACATTAGTCCTTTTAGGCTCGATGACAGACTAATCATAAAGCACTCATGACTGGAGGAAAGGAAGATCAAAGCTCAGTGCTGAGATTCACTGAAGTATTTGGGTGTGTAGGAATAAATCCACAGAGGCACCAGGATACATCATTGCCACTGAACCCACGGGTCACCTGCCACAGGGATCTTCAGAGCCCTTGCTCCGATCTTGCTCTCTGGCCCAAGAGATGCTGACGTGTCAAAATGCTCAAAATGCCCCTAATTCAGATGCCACTGAGGGTCTGGGAGCCTGCCTTGCACAGGTGATTTTCAAAGCAGACTTGCAGACATTCTCACACAAGTCACAGCTGAGGTCAGGACGTGCTCACCCTGGTGCCCGCAGCCTCAGGGCTTGAAGCCATGAGATTTCCTTTTACCTCTGGGTTGGCTTCTGTCCCCAGCACAGCCCAACTGCATAGCACAGGTTTTAGGAAAATCCGGTGTAAAGTCTCCTCTGGTTTAAGACACCCAGATAGATCAGCTCTTGTGAAAGAGCCCTGTAATGAGAATCCAGCCAGAACTGAGCTCCTGCAGCAGAGGGGAGGGAGGGAAGGAGAGCACTCCCTGTTCGCCTGCACAAGTGCAGGATGCAAACAGCTCCCATTCAAGACCATATCAAGTTTAAACTTCTCTGCATGCATAAATAATTTTCCTTCTTCCTCACCTTGTCTAGTCTAATCCCATTGGTTACTCCTGCCCTCACAGCCTTTATTCCTGGCATTCCCTGTAGCTGCAATAATCTACCTGCTGTGGACCTACATTTTTTAATTCAGGCCCCAAGAAAGATGTTCCAATGCAGTCAACAAGCTAAACCCTCTAATGATGCGAATTTTCACAGCACCACTGCTGGCAAAAAGCTATGATAGTCTCTGTGATCTGAGGGCTGTAACTCTAAAGTCCTGTTCTTATGCATCTGTGCATTAGGAACCTTGTCATGAGAATTCAGCATTCTTTGAACTGTCCCTGCACTATCATTCATTAAGTCGTAACTACTCATTGAGTGCTATTTGTATAATGGGCCTAAAAGCTGATATTTCTTCTCTATTGTGTATTCCAGTTACACTCATCATTAAAGAGAGCTCAGCCTTGCTGGGTACACCGTTTATTTTTCCATCCCCTGTCATTTTAGGTTTGTCACTTCAAAGACCTCTTTGAACCTGGATTCGTGTTAGCTAATGACACAGAACCTCTCTGCATAGAGCTTGGCAAGAATAAGGCATATTAACAAGTAGACAGGGTAGAACAGGTTTGCTCCCAGTGGGAGGTTTGCTTGCATGTTCTGCTTTCAGTGGTATAGAAAGGTTTCCCTCCTTTCTCAGGGATGGTGCTGTTCTTACTTTCTCCAATTCATATTTCTGTCAAGTGAGGGCATCACATCACACAGATGGCACCCAGTCTGACACAACCATGACAAGACTATCAAATTATCTGGAAGAACAAGCCCTTCAGTGCCTATATACATGTGTGTGCAGTCACAGAAATATTCTGTGTGTGCAGTCACAGAAGTATTGAAACAGCTTAAAGTACTTTAAAATATTTTTTCTTTTAAAATATTTATGAATACTTGTGCCCTGGGTAGGTTTAATTAAGTAATGTCTGAAAAATTTTAACATTAATGGTCAAGTTAATTTAATTTCAAAATTCATTCAGTCCTTTTGCTGAGCTGCTCTTTTTCTTTCTCAAGTAAGCTGTTGCAGTTTCTGAGTTATTTATCGAAATATGATTACTGGCACGTGAAACCAGGAAGAGCAGCCTTGCTTTTTCCTTTTAAAGCTTTATGACGACCAGTTTGTTAGGCCTGTGGACCTTTGGAAAGGCAGAAAAACTGTTCTGTATCTTGTCTGCTTTTCTTCTCACTTTGAGATGCAGTGGGATCCAAGCTGCAGAGGATCCAGTAGAAATGTGATGTGGTAGTTGTCATCAGGCAGTCTGGCTGCAGGCTCCAGCAGGGAAGTGAAAGGAAAAATTCTCTTCAGAAATGATTGGTAGAAAATGTCTTACCAATGGGTTGAATGGGGATATCAGGAGTAAAACCATATTGAAAAGAGAGTCACTTGTTGGCATGTGTAAATCAGATGTGAAGTGCCCATCAGCCAGGATGCTGATGTGGGGAAGAAGTACAGATGCACCACTGCAGTCATAGCACTGGAAAGGGCACAAAGGAAACACATCCTATATGGAAAGCAAATGCTTTGCTGTTAGTATAATTAAAGCCTTAGTAGTCTTACCCAGGAGTGTTTATAATCAAATTTTAATTACTACAGAAGGAAGAAAAGACAAGACAATGGAAATTAATGTTGCCATAGAGAAAAAGCCTCAGGAATAACAAGCCGTTAAAATTGTGATACCCACACTTTCTTGCAGGTATCCCTTTCCCTGGTTATTTCACCAACTGGATCACAAGGTTGGTGGCTTCATCCTGTAGAACATGTGGGGAAAGAGCAGCATCATGAGAAGATGATGAGAGAACACAACAACAAGTAACTGGTTTCTTCATTTCTGTTCTCAGATCCACTTTTACACCTTGCTTGTATAAAGTAACAAAATACCTATCTCTCCTCTCCTCTCCTCTCCTCTCCTCTCCTCTCCTCTCCTCTCCTCTCCTCTCCTCTCCTCTCCTCTCCTCTCCTCTCCTCTCCTCTCCTCTCCTCTCCTCTCCTCTCCTCTCCTCTCCTCTCCTCTCCTCTCCTCTCCTCTCCTCTCCTCTCCTCTCCTCTCCTCTCCTCTCCTCTCCTCTCCTCTCCTCTCCTCTCCTCTCCTCTCCTCTCCTCTCCTCTCCTCTCCTCTCCTCTCCTCTCCTCTCCTCTCCTCTCCTCTCCTCTCCTCTCCTCTCCTCTCCTCTCCTCTCCTCTCCTCTCCTCTCCTCTCCTCTCCTCTCCTCTCCTCTCCTCTCCTCTCCTCTCCTCTCCTCTCCTCTCCTCTCTTTTCTTTTCTTTTCTTTTCTTTTCTTTTCTTTTCTTTTCTTTTCTTTTCTTTTCTTTTCTTTTCTTTTCTTTTCTTTTCTTTTCTTTTCTTTTCTTTTCTTTTCTTTTCTTTTCTTTTCTTTTCTTTTCTTTCTTTTCTTTTCTTTTCTTTTCTTTTCTTTTCTTTTCTTTTCTTTTCTTTTCTTTTCTTTTCTTTTCTTTTCTTTTCTTTTCTTTTCTTTTCTTTTCTTTTCTTTTCTTTTCTTTTCTTTTCTTTTCTTTTCTTTTCTTTTCTTTTCTTTTCTTTTCTTTTCTTTTCTTTTCTTTTCTTTTCTTTTCTTCTTTATTATTTTCTTTTATTTATTTCCCCCCCAAATCCACTGTTAATAATACCCAGTTGACTGTACTCAGGTGTTGTTCTTCCTGAGGAGAAATTAATTTCTAATTTTTAACATCTTTCTTGAGAACTTTGGTATCTGACATAATTGTATTTGTTAGTCACTCATACATTTGCTTCTCATCCTCTCAAGTATACTTCTCATGGTGTCTCATCCATCAAGGGTATGATTAAATTTACATTTCTTTGTCTAGAGGGAAAATGCAGTACATGACCTCTCATCTAAGCTAAATTGTTTTTACACTCCCAAATAGCGTTATTTGGGTATGTTCAGGTGTGAAGAAATTAAAGCCTCCTACATCATTCACTGATTAAAGACACTTTAGTATACTGACACAGAAAAACAGACTTCAGAGCTCAAGTCCAAATCCTGTGGGGGAATGCTCTCTCCAATCTTTCGCTGTTTTCCAAATCCTTATTACATTTCTGAAAGTGAAGCACACACGGTTACTGTGAAGCCTTAAAGCCTTCTCTAGAACCCTAGAGAATTTCATATCATGTGGCATAAAATGCTCTGAAGTTGCAAGTAGAACTTGAGGTGCTCAGAAGTCTGATTTTTTCATATCTAGTCATTCACAACGAGAAATTTTTGTTTCCCAGACATTATGTCACCAGAATTTTTGGGATTTTCTACACAAGGCAATTTTTTTGTAGTAATGAGGGCCATTAAAATGCTTTAAATAAACCCCAAAAGAAAGAAAACCAAAATCATAACCATAAGAAAAATTTATTACTTTACTGCACTTGGAATGATGAAAAAGACCATTTTACTCCATGAATTTAATATTACGACAGTGAAATTCTGCCCCTCATGTTGCATAAATATTTCCATTAAAGCTTTTACTTTTCCATGAGGCTGTGGAAACATTGTTCATCCATTGGTTTCAAGAAAGTATTCTTCCATGTCACTTGATAGGGCTGCTCTGCTCCCCAAAAGGCAAGGATGTATTTATTATGTGTTACCCATTTTGTTGTTCATACTTCCAGGCATTCTATTAGCTTGTTGATTAACTCGGGGATTTTTCCAGTAACACACTTAGTATGATGGGAGGAAGAGGTAAAAAAGAACTTCGAGGAATGGGGCTGCAGATGGAGATGTTTTGGACTAAATTATTTAGGGCCTAATCCAGTATGAGACTGTTTGACAACAGTAAAAGCAGCCCAAATTATGGTAGTTGTGTGCCGGTTGAAATCATGGTTGTTTGGGGTTATAAAACTGTCTCGGATGAAAAAGACAATAAGATGCTGCTATATTGCTGTTTTTCCTCTGCTCTAGTGAGTGAACATGTTTTGCCATTTGTATTCACTTAACAGGGACAGAGAGAGACAGAAAGGAACAATTTAAGTGAGGAAATAATCACCGTGACTCAGTGCATGTACAGCAGTGTGAAGTTTCAGTGGGAGCACAAAGGCACAGGCTGTTGAAGCAGTCAGTGCAGACAGGGCAGGGGTTCACCTACAAATTGGTGATTTGTTGGTAGTTCAGAAACCAGGAGCATTGTTCCAGTGACGATGTCAGGACTCTGTGTTGTAATTGTTGAAACCCTTTCCATCAGAGAACTGGGTTTAAGAGCTGTAGGAGAGGCTCAGTTAACAGACAGAATTAGTTGGGTTTTTTTTTTTTCCCTAGTAATGCTGGAACAAACAGCCCTGATTTCCCATCTCTGTTGTACTGGGATGAGGAATTTTCCTGTGCCAGGGGCGTGCAAGACTTGTGGTTTCCACGCTATAGACAGGAACAAGAACTGTTCTGAGACTTCAATTGGAGCTGTTCTGGGTGTGCTGCTTTCCTGCTGTGCCAGTTTAATGCTCCACCTCCAAGAAAACCCTGCCGTCCACAGCAGTGCATGCTCTGCTGTGAAAGATGAATTTTCACCATGGGAGCCAGGTATTGCCTTGATCTCCACCACTCCCCGTGATCTATCACCTTTTGTTATAAAAAACACATAGCTCTTCAATCTCCTATTCCTTTTTCAGACATCGATGGATGACCTTGAAAAGGTCTTAGATACTAGAAAAGGCAAAATGCAATGGGGTGGGGCATGGATTCCTTTGCTCCACGTACGATAGGAGGTAATACAAACCTCTGAGAGATGGGAAAGTTGACTTCAAGTTAACACTATCCTTGGTTTGGACAGGGATTTGAAACAATTTTGCAGACCATGAGCAAGTCAGAAATGTGCTTTGGTGGGTCTTTCCCAGTGTGTTCTGGAGAAGTTTTGTTATAAATGCTGTGAATTGCCACTATCAGAGGGGTAGGATCTTGGAGATCAGAGAAACAAGCTTACCAAAATAACATAGTGTTATTCTTCCTCCATGAATTTGAAGGTTATAAAATTAGGAAGATGATGCTTGCTGCATTTGTAGAGTCTGAAAACTGCAGCCTGGCATCTTGTGGCTTTACTTCTTTGACTGTTTCCTCTGAACATCCCTGCAATTATTAGGAGGAATATCTCAAGGAGAACATAGAGGTAAGACATCTGTCTTCAGACAAGGCTTATTACTGTTATTGTTCTTGCCATTGTTACGAATTGACAGAGGAATTAAGCAGCAAAGATTAACTGACTGAATCATTTTACAGAGGATGTCAGAGGATACATCTTCTCAGCATCCTCGTAGTACGCTTTGCTTAGTACAGACTCTTCCTCTGATCACCAACAGGTTGAAAAAGTCTCTTCTTTGTGATTTTTTTTTTTAATAAGATAAAGAAAAGAAGCCAAGAGTGCAAGGAATGCTGATTTATTCAGATTCAGACAAGCTGGCAAGGTGCATTCCTTCCTGCCTTCTACATTAGAAATTACTTGAAATTTTCTCCAAGCACTTAATGAATAAAAAGCACTGGACTGCAAAGAGAGAAAGACCAAGAGGGCACAAGAAATCCTACATGGTTAAGGTTCATCTTAAGTGATGATCACTGGAATCAGAGTTAGGGGTAAAATTAAACAGCTTTGGCTGAGTCTGTAGCAATCCTTCCCACATTGGGAAGGATTCTCCCATAACCTTCCCAGCCTCTGCCCTGCCTGTCTTCCGTCTCTGTGGGTAGTGCCTGTCCTTATCTGCCACCTTTCAGTTTCTTCCACTGGTCTCTTTATGCTTTTCTTACACAAAACAATTCAGCAAAACCCCACTGCCTTTTATCTCATCTTCTGCCATGGTTTATCCAGGATGTAATTTTCTAGGCGATATAACCTAATATTTCAGGAGACACTGGATTGCCAAGCATTTAGGGATGATTGCCACTGTCTTGTTTATTTCTTTCTCCACTGCTGTCAGCTTTTTCTGAATTTTCAATTTGGCTCCAATATAAGGTACCTATTTTGTAATCCTTTACCCTATTATAGGTGTATATTTTCAGTATGAGCATTTTAAATATAGTTGATCAATCTTGTACATTTAGATCTTAATTAAGCACTCAGAATTGCTGTATTTCATACTTCAGAGCTTATTTAAGACAGTTTCTATATATTCTTTATTTTTTTTTTCTTCTGTAAAACAGGAATTTTAAATTATTCCCTTTTTGGATTGTATTTCTTTTGACTTCAGTAATATCTCTGCATCATGAAAATGGAAAGACTTTGATAATGGAATCACAGATTTTTGGATTCTTTTTCTCTTACTCTAGCACATACAGCCTTTTTTTTTTTTTCATTTCACTCTTCACCCAGGGGTGAGTCTATTCATTATGATAATAATGTCATACTACACAGTAGCTAAATTATCTCCACAATGCAACTCACCCAGAAAAAAAATAGTTATAGAGCTTATAGTTTACACCATTTCTGCTGCATGGAACGGATTGTGATATATGCTTGACTTTTTCACAGCTCAGGTTTGTAACCCTTTATGGCCTCACCCAAAACATATTGTAGCCAAGAGGTTTGTTTGCACTGAATTCAAGTAGGAATGATTTACCAGGCATTTAATTTTTTTCCATCATTCACTGCCATTTTTAATCTTCTATCTTTGCATAAAATACAAGTGTCTCTTATGTTGCCAGCATTCTTGATGCTCTGGTAATATCACAGATATATCAATTAAAATACTTTTTCTGGGTGTGTGAATGTATTTGTCTTCATTAAATCTTCATTTCAAAGCATAGCCTGAAGGGAGTTTGTAAATTAACCCAAAAATGAGGTTTTATAAAGCAAACACAGGTCAATTATTTGAATAAAAATTACATTTTACTGAATTTGTTTCCACTCTCAAGGAAAGAAAACACATTATTGAAAGGCCAAATGAGGGGCTCGTCACACCAGGGTAGTTTGCCTTGGCAGAATCAAATAACACTCAGCCTTGCTCTCCCATGCTGAGTAACTCTATTCACATCCTACTTGATTTTTAGTTTAACAAATCCAGGTAATATTTTTTTCATGAGGAAATCAACTGAACTATAGACAGCGTGATGCTTTGGATACAGAAAATTTACCTCTAAGGAGGTTTTGTAAATGTTTTACTCACTGCAAAACATCTGTTTCTATGTTGTATCAGAATGCCCCAAAGTTGTTTTGTGTTTTTGCTGTGTTGTTTAAATCTATTCTCTAAAGACATGTATTCAAGGAACTTTGATATGATATCTGTTATGCTTTCACATCTAACCACGTTTCCTTCTTGATCACAGCTGGGCTATTACATCCTTTGAAGCAAAATTCACTTTATAGCATTTCAGCCCGGTGTTTTGCCTTTGAGCACATTTGCTGCACAGCTAACCTGCACAAATTAGATATTTTTGAGACTCAGCTGATATAAAAAATAAACAACCCAAAACTAGTTGATGAAGGTTTTCAAGTTTTGGGCTCCGAATTCTCTGAATAGGTGACTTGTCAGATTAAAATACTGATTAAAATAACAGCTTACAAAACCCTTCACAGCTTCAAGTCTGTGAAAGACAATTTTCCCAGATATGCATAAGTCTAAGCCTGGAGACAGATAAATGAAGAAAACCTGAACTCCCAAATGCTCATTGCCCCCTCTGCTATTCCTAGCAGTTCCTCCTTGCCTGTAGCTCACTCTTTCTTCAGGCTCTTTTAATCAACTGACTGAATGCTTTTACTTTACCTTCAGTGCAAATACTGAATGTGCTGATCTCTGGCTCCTAAAGAGCCTTGTGACTACTGAACCAAGAATTCAAAGCTTGTGTTCTATGTTACCCTACAAAGCAGGAGAAACTGTTCCTTCACTGAAACTCAAGAATATCATTTGTCTCATGAAAATGACTTTTTCCTATATGTGTGCTTCATAATGAAAAATATTGTCATTCTTGTCCTGTTCAGGCAGGCACATAACTAACACTGAAATATTTCCATATCTTTATCCCTGTTGTATGTTAGAAAGCTGAGAAGAAGACAACACTGATATTCTATCTAGGTTTTAAATAAACCTATTAAATGCAATGTATTTTTGAATGGGTTTAGTAAAAAAAAAAAACCAAAACAACTCAGCTAAAAACAACCAAAAAGAACCCCCAAAAAACCACTGCCAAAAAGCCCAAATAAACCAAACTAAAAAACGAACAGTTCAATATCCTTATTTCATAAAGCACTTTGTCTGTTCTTTAGTTGTTGCATCAATCAGAGGTTGTGTTTAACTGTGTAACACGGCCTTAGATTAGAGATGTTCTGCTCTGTGCATCAATAGAAATAATTATTTCCTATCTAGAAAGAATTACTTAGAGTAAATGTTTTCTGCTTTGCGAAAAATACCAAGCATCTGGTGTGCATAGGTTGCTGGTGGCTGTGGATGTACCCATTAACACACAGGAGGGGCAGCCCATGGCCCCAGAGCCGTGCAGACCTTCTTCATCTCCAGCCCTAAAGTGATGAGGGCTGCAAGAGCACCTGCCCCTCTGTGCAAAGGAGCAAATCCTGCTCGCTCCCAGTGAGATATGTGCACCTCATGCTCAAAACCAGTTTAACCTGGGTCAGGTGTGCAGAGGAAAAGCCCCGAGTTTTTACCAGAGTTTGTGAATCGAGAGAGAAATGTTCCCACTGAGCCAATGAAATAAACATTTGTGGAGGATGTGAGGCTGGAGTCATGTCCGGTGCCTCGTGCAAGGGATCCTTGTAGCCTGGCTATTCAAATAGAGCAGTGCCTTCCCTCAGCCCCCTGCAGTCAGCATAAACCTCATTAACAATTTCAGCCTTAGGTAATGAAAACTGTAAATCTGTGATACTCCCCTGCCCGAAACGGAGCTGCACTGGCTGAACAAAATTAATCAGCTCACTGCACTGAGAAATAATTTAATCCTCCTGCAGTGGGGAAGGAGGAGGGAATGAACAAATATCTTCAGGGAGCACGGCTGGCTTGTAACTCATCAGTGAGAAAGAATGGCTTTTAAAGGAATTTTACTTTCCAACTGTTGTAAGGAAAAAACACCCAACCCGCCTATTAAACACCCTTTGTTTAATATTGTTTCTTCTATCAGTGAGAAAACCAATCTGTTGCCTACAGACAGATTCTCTGCAGCTGCCCATTCTCACAGACCTCTGTACCTTCTAAGAGGCAAGAGCAGCTGTACCATACCTGACCCGTGCCACGGGCAGCAGGGGAGCCTGAGCCCAGAAATGTGGGTTATCAGCACTGATGTCAGAGCACCCACCTGCGATTGTGAGAAAGATTAACACAACCTCAGACACCAGGGGGTACAGGCAGAGGCAGAAAATAATTTGTGGGAAGTTTTCCCTCCATTCTGAAGTTGCAGAAGGTGGAATAGTTACAGGTTTAAAAAGTAGATCATTATGTAGGTCTGTTTTTTGATCTACCTTAGTGATCTTTCCTGGCTGTGATCTGTCATAAGCCCCACCCAGACGGCAGAGAAATGAAATTTTGTGAATTCAGAACTGATCCACATTCACTTGCTTGTTAAGTGCTCATTTCTCTATGAATGTGCACGTGAACTACTTGTGTATTCTGAAGAAATCACTGTACAGATGTAATCGTAAGAGAATATTTGTGATTAAGCTGGCAATTATTCTGAACTCAAGGAAGTTTCCTAGTCTTATTCCGTACCGGTGTTTGCACTGATGAGAATGAAAGAACCTTAAAGGCTTGCAAACCTTGGGAATAAAATGAACCTTAAACAGGATGAGGAAGTTGTGAGCTCACTTTTAAAACTATGTTAAACTTTACAGTATAACATGGAAACCTACAGGGTTCTCAAAAGTTGTTGTGATAAACATCTAAGATTGAAATCAGAGGAGTTTCTGATATAAGGAGTTCTATATTTCTACATTCTGAAAAGAAAGAATTTGCCTTTTTAAATTTTTGAGTCCTCAAGTCATAAATTGTGGAAAAGACATCTGCATGAGAGACAAGGAAAAGACATCTGCATGAGAGACAAGAAACAGGAATTTTCAAGGGAAACAACTGTTTCATTTGATGGAAATAATTTCCAACAAGGCACGGGGAGGGGGGAAGTTTTCACTGAGATCTCTGAACCAAATTGTATTTTAATTGTACTTAGACTGAATTATTGCTGGTGACTTACATGTAGGTTGTACATCAAACTAGTAACTCAAATATTTATTAGTGATTCAAATATCAGTAAGAATAATACTGTCTAGTTAATCTATCAACTATTTAGTCTACTTAGTTTTATATTCTGTCCTCTTAATATTCAGTGTGCAATAGCAAGTTATAAAATTTTTAAGGGTTCATTTAAGAAAAAATGCCTTTTGAATTGGGTTATTTAAGAATTACAACAGCAACTGACAATTTATTCCAGAGAAATGATTTGAGTTCATCTCAATTTAAATGAATTTTCAGGAAATGTGAAATGAATTTTCAGGTAATGTCATACATTACTTCACCTGTGCAAGGCAGTGCAAGATTAATGATAAGGAATTAAAAAGAATATAGAGAGGAGCAGGAAGTAAAAGTGTCACCATTTTTTGCTTCCCATTAGTATAGATAGAATGGATTTTTTAAAAATTATATTTTTATTGAATACTTATTTTATCTTTTACTTAATGGATCAAACTTTTTTAGTACACTGTTTTTGAAGTGGAGCTGGGAGGGTTTTCAGTGCCCTGCTCTGTTAGCAAACCTCAGGCTGGGGTTGGCCAGCAAAGGTGTCATTTGCCTTTAGTCCAAATACACTTGCTCAAAACAAATTCAGGGATGACTCTAGGATGACCCTCCTAAGTTTTCTTCCCATGAAGGAGGATATCTTGAAGCTGTTGTGTCCTGCATGTAGCAGAAGCAGACACTACAGCAAGAGTGCTTTTGTCGTTGCAGGGTTTACTTCCCAGATCTCCTAACTCCAACAGTAGCCCCAAAACAAAGCCTATGGCGTATGGAGATCTCTCTCTCTCTCTCTCTCTTACTCTCTCTCTCCCTTACTGTATTTTCTTTTTTATTTTCAATCATTTTGACCTTTATTTTTTCTATCAACTCCTTCAAACCTAGGAAGGGATGATGGTTATGTTGTTTAAATGAATAAGTCAAGATCCTTCTAGCACAACGGTTGCAATTCACCTCCATTTTTGGCTTTAGATTTGTAGTTGTCCTTACAGCCCCACTCCATTTGAGTGGTCTTCTACATTTCCTGAGCTAGAAAGCAAGGTAACTTAGACACTGTGGCTGTGCAAGTTTGACAAAGCACAGCTTATGAAGAATGACTTATTTGTGGGGAAATAAACCCCAGTGGTGGGGATTCAGAATTTTAGAAGTATCTGAAAGGCTGTATTTCCTAATCAATCTCTCTTTTAGTTCTGATGCATCAGGGAAACCTTGCAGATGTGTATTGGAATTTAAAACTTGAGTGCATGAAAAGCAGTGACTACTGGGGTTTGGGATAACTTTTTCTGCTGTGATGTTCATCACCTCACATCCCTTACTCTCTCCTTGGCCAAAGTCATTAGCCTGTTGAGGGTCTAGCCAATAAATTGAAAACCATAAACGTACAGAAAAACAGTTCAGCTCCACAGAGTTAAAAAATACAAGAATTTCTTTGTATACCACAAACACATATTTCTGAGTCATTCCTGCCTGAAATGTTCATATTTACACATCCCTCTTCTCCCTTGCTTTTCTTTACCAAGTGTTAGTCATACCCGCTGGGCAAGGAAAACAAGTTTCTTGTTTTCTTGGTCCTACAAAACTGTTCTTTGGAGGATTCTACCTCACGGTGTTTTTCACCATTTTCTGTGTTGGAAGTCATTTTACCATCTACAGCACCGTTGCTGGGATATCTGTATTTGACTTTACCACACAGCTCATAATCCTTTTGCAACTGGAATAGACTCTTACTACAAGGGAGTTTTAAAATTCCATGGCTTTTCCAGATTATTTATATGACAGAGAAAATTGAGTCCTTCTTATCAGTTAAAGAGCACGGAGTCCAAAGATGTCAAGAATAAAGGTGAAGGACATTTGTATCTTCTTTAGGGTATGCAGTCTACTTATACAAGATAAGCACTAGTTTTTATTAAATTTATATTTTTTCCAATCATTTTTTTTGCTGTTTTCCCTCCCCTAAAAAGTTTTAAACTGTATGATGTATATCGAACAAGACGTTGTTGTAGATTCTCATCTAAACTCTCCCCTTGTTGTTGACTTTGTATGACTTCAGAGCGAAAATTGAATGAAAGAGAAAGGAAACCCTTGGTTTCCAAGAAATCTATACGCTTAGAACCATTTTGCTACCAGTGCAGATAACGGAGATTAAATATTTTTATTTAGTGGTGGAAACTGTTAAAATGAGTGCAGCCTGCATAGAGCAGACAGTAACAATGCAACTTGCTGGATGCCTACAAGTTTTTTAAACTGAAATGCAGAAGGATTGTGTTTCGGATCTTATTCTCTCAAGACTATATCCAGCTCTGACATGTAGGAATGTTGGTCTCCAATATACCGGGGCTTCTTACTTTTGATCTTCGTGGTGCAGCTGCAGGCTCTGCCTTCCAGAGATGTGTAATGAGGTGCTCTGTAGTTCTCAGGCCAAAAGGTTCTGGGAAATCAGGTTTGTTGTCATAAGGTACAGTTGTAGGGGTGAGGTGCAGTTATCTTAGAGCTCAAAGCTGGGGAAACTGAGGGTCACTGGAGACCAAAGAATAATGGTAGGGTATGGAAATGAGACTACTGATAGAAACACATATGATAAGAATAATAAGAAATACTAGCTCTGACATTGGTTAGGCAGAAATGGGAAAAATAGTCAGGTTAGTAACTTTAACGACCACAAAGATGGAATCAAGAACTGTTTCTTGCCTCTGTTTGATGCATTTGAGGGTATATTGGGAGGTAGTTATTTTTCTCCTCAGTTACTACTGAGATTGAAAGCTGCTACAATTAAAACAAATTATTTTAAAAAATTTTCTGAACTTGAATTCAGGAGTTTTTAAACTCTCAGCCAAGGAATTATCTTCAACAAGATAATTAATAACTGTAAGGAAGTTTCAGAAGATTGGCAGGATATTAATGTTTGATCAATATTGAAAAATTACGTACAGGAGGCTGGGGTAATTTCAGGCCTAAGAAATAGCTTAACAGCCTATATAAATTAAATAATAAAGCAACTGATACATAACTCGATTAGTAAAGAATTATAAGTTAAAGAACAGAATAGCAACCAACACTGGTCTCTGGGAAACAGGACTGATAACTGCAATGACATATAATGAATTCCTTATGACTTCTGCCTTCTCAGTCTGACTGGAAAATCAAAGATAGAGCTTAAAATTGTGTCTGTAGAGTAACTTCCACTGCAAGCAACAAATGCTGATGTGATTCTACTTCTGAAACCCTTGGGAGGTCATAGTCCTCTCCTTCAGCCTTCAGAACATGCATTGGTGTTCAAAATGGTTTAGTGTGAAGATTATGGACCATATTTTTGTTTTCAGGGCAGAAGGAGAATAAAAAATTACTCAGAGAAAAAGCCTCACCAAAATGTGTGAAGAAAATTATACGTTTGTTAGTGATATGTCAGATCAGTCACTAAATCAGGGATTTTTTTGCTGATAGCAATGAATATAATCAACTGTGATGTATAAACAACCTGGAAAAAATAGATCAAAGGCACATCTAACTTGCACTGTAGAAAGAAAGAACTCTATCCTAACCATTGAGCTACAGGTAACCTCAGTACTGTTAATACCAGAAAATGGTATAAGCAAAAATGGATGGAGACTTCCTCACTGGAGGTGGGTTTTCTCTGACAGATTCACCACAAACATGCTGAAACTTTTGTCCTTGGTGTGTAGCCATCAGTTTCAGTGTTTATTTCACTGTTTCACTGTTTGCAATCTTTCTCTTAATAAAAAATGTCAATATAGAACATACCTATTTCTTTCAGGTACTTTTCTTCAAGTGGGTATGTTTGGTTGCAACATTTTTAGTAGAGAGTCTGTCCAATTTATGAAGAAACAAAATGTAAAATACAAACAAGGAAAATTCTCTGGGCCTGACTTTTTCTCCAATTTACCAGCTGATGCTGCCCAGTGATTATTCAAGTAGGTAAAATTAACAAAAAATTAATGGTTCCAGATATAATTAATAAAGAAAAGCTAAATAAAATACTTTCCTAAATAAATGTATGTGCAGAAGTTTATTTTGTATGTATTGCAAAGGCTGAATCTTGATTTTTTTTTTCCTCAAAAGTTTATTTAAAGTGAGGCAATAATAGACAATGCTGAAGTAGGTAAAAGAGATGATGAGAGCTGTGAAAAAGAGAAAGGAAAGCCAAGATGAGTTTGATAAAAGACTAAGAGAGATAATATAATACAAAGGCCAAGTCACAGTTTGGGCTCTTCTGAACTTGGCAAATGTTTGGCCAAGAAAATCAACTCAGAGAAGGGCACCATTAATTTGAAAGACTGTCAATGTATCTGCTAGCTGGCCTCCCCAAGCCCTTGGAGGAGCAATGGCATTTGGAAATTTTGACCCAACGTTTTATAATGTATCAAAGCATATTTTTTTTCATGGCTGTTAAAAGTGACTTGAGAGCTCTCTGCCTCTTGCTGCTTCTTTGCTTGTACAGGCTGCGTGGCAGTTGTATAATTCAGTATCACTTCTGTGCACTTTTCAAGCCGTGGACTGGGCTGAATTTGAGCCAGCCTGCAGAAAGCCGCTGACTTGTTTCACAAAGGCCTTTTGTAGGATGTCTGGCTAAGGGAAAATATCATTAGAATGCTGCTTTGCAGGTAGTGCAACCAGGCCAAAGCCTCGTTTGTAAACCCATCAGGTCCAGGCAGTGGTTTGCTTTCTACGTGGTTTGCTTTTCTATATCTAAAGTGATATTGATCTTGCTGTATCCTAAATCAAGGACTGAGTTTGTTGTACCTCCTAGGTAGCTGCCCATGGCTTGCCCTCTTGCCTCATGCCCACCTGTTTGGGCTGCAGGTTGGAGTACCAGCCTCTCCTTCCTTCTTGTACTCTAAATCATCTCCCCACACTAAGAAGCCAAAGCAGCAGAGCTCAGGAGTGAGGAAGAAAATTACATTTTTTAAGCCTGGATCAGATTTTCTGATTAATGGAATTACAAGTGGAATAGATATGAGACAGCTGTTGTTATTAAATAATTCTGCTTATTTGCTGAGAAAAATGAACTACATTCAGCATTGAGCTCTAGGGATTGCTTGACCATAGTGGATGAAAGATCAGTTGTGAGGTTTGCATTTGTTTGGTGGGCAGCCAACACCAGAATTGTTTTAACTGGACCTATCCATAAAATGTAAATTGTCTAACAAGATTTTTTTGAAGTCCTTAGCTATAGGAAAAAAAAAAAAAAAAAAAAGAAAAAAAAAAAGAAAAATCCCACAAGTAAAATTTAATCGATTATGATTCTCTTTCTTTCTTTCTTTCTTTCTTTCTTTCTTTCTTTCTTTCTTTCTTTCTTTCTTTCTTTCTTTCTTTCTTTCTTTCTTTCTTTCTTTCAATGCTGTTTACAGAAGATCTGGTTCCTGCATCTGGACCAGACTTTACCCTTGTGGTTTTCCTTTCTTCACATAAATACACTTCTCTCAAATGCAACAGCAGTTCCTATATGTTGTCTCCTGTCAATGCAGACAATGCCTGGGCAGACAGACAGGGACTGTTAGAGGAAAACAGATTTTTGTGCCATGGCAAGTTCCAGGCTCAGAATTTCCTAGTTACTTGTTCCTTCCTCCTGCTGTTATAGAGCTCCTTGTAGCCTCCAGGAAAGGTATGACAGCATTTTAATAGAGATTTTGAAAGAAATAAATTAGCAAGAGAACTATGACTGGCATTTCCATGCTGAGATGCCATGAGCTCTAACCTCCCACTGGTGAAAAGTTCAGCTAAAGTAAATTTAGATTTTTTTTTTTTTAATAGAAAGCTTGTTTACATTTCCAATGTACACTTACTCATGATCAATTTAGGGTCATATGTTTCTACCATAATTATCTTTAAAAGTACATAACCTTTTTTCTCATCTCATCTTCACTGATGTATTTATAGCAATATAACATTTTAACCCATGCAGCTCTGGTTTTATAAGGTTAAAAAAATCGGTTGATTTCTCTAACAAATTAGCTTCTTCTTATTCTGAACATGTTAATATCTAATTTTCTGTCTTACACTGTTCATCTCTTTTCAGCATCCTCGGCCATTGGATTACTTATGGTGCAACAAAAGATATTTAACTAGTGTCTTGTAAAATGGCATTAATAACTCGTCTCTATGGAAAATACTTTCCCCGATGAAGAATTACAATCATCTTTTTCATGTCTGCATTGCATTGATAGCTTGTAGTCGTATGATTGACTGAGATGATTCCTTCTCATTGTCACTTACAAACTGGAAGCCCATTGTATGTGGCAAGTAAATCCTATGGACATGGCCATAGGATTTTTAGAATTGTACACCTTTTCAAGGTCATACAGTACAGTACCTTTGCTTCTGTGCATTAATCCATTTCTATACCATGTTGACTGTACCTCTCATCTTGTACCCTTTGCAAATGACACAGATTATTGCCTTTTTGAGGTGCAGAAAATGCAATTTCTTTAAAAAGCAAGCTCCATTCCTCTGAGTGAAGAAATATCTTGAAAGGTAAACTTACCTGAAATATAAAATGGGACATATCTCTTTATGTGCCAGGTTTATTAATAAAGATTAATTTCTACAGTTCTGCGTTATAAATCTTAAACATTTCAATTTTCAACTGTTTATGGTTCATCAAAAAGAGTGTCATAAAAGGCTATTGGAAGCATGATTTCAACAGGTGCTTGGTGTTAATTACAGCTTCATTATTACAGTAACCTTATCTCGGTAAGTTTACTTAAATCTCAGTTGTGAATGACAACACCAGATTATCAGATATCAGCCTGGATTTTTTCTATATGGTGAAAAAAATTAAATCAAATTAACACACCTAATAATTTCTAATGAGAATTGAGAACTAGAAAACTCCATGCTATGTATTTGGGTGTTTTAATTGTTTGGCTAGGCTGAGCTAGGAGGGGGTAACCCTGTAATGCTAGTGTTTGTTCTTCCCATAGCTCAGTACTGTGTTTCATCTCTTTAGTACTTCTGATAACGGCATGCCATTTTTAGCTCTGTGATAAAATATTTTCTACATTTTTCATTGAAATATGAAGTAAAAAACCTAAGCCTCTTTTGCATTGATGTTTCAAAATTGTTGAAGTGATTTTAGAAAACTTAGGTGGGAACAAATCCTTCAGTGAGCATTTCTGACTGTCTTCAGAAAGCCCTTTTTCTTGTTGAGAGAATTCTTCCCTTGTTTCTCCTTCCTAGGGTTACTTATGGTTATTTTCCTTGAGTAAAAAAAGAGGTTTTGCCAGGTGTCCTCTTTCAACTCATCCCTAGAACAGAACAAGGATGGGATGCAGAGCAGATGTGCTTCAGCTGGGGCGATAGTACTGCAAGAGCAATACTCTGGTTTTATAGGTTATCCTGGCCCAGCTTCCTGCATCTGGAACTTGCTCTCCACTGCACTGTGCATGGGCCTCCTGCAGCTCCTTGAAGGAACTGGATCAGAGCCATCTGTGCCAAATCCTTCACCATCTGTTACCAACTCATCCCCCTGGTTGCTTGCTGCCAGGCCTGGACTTGCTCGTTTGTCTCAATTAGCTGCACATATTGATTGGATTTGCTCTGTTCTGCAGGGGAAGATGTTTTGTGGTTTGTTGGTAGGAGCCTTTTTTTCCTGTGGTGAGGGGCTTGTTAATGTTACATGAGCTGGTGAGGAGATGTCTGATGGGGATGAGAGTACGCTCAGTTTATTGGAGGAAGAAAAAAGCTTTGCCTATGTGGCAGTGAGAGGGGAAAATCCATTGGAATCAAAACTAAACCTGTTGTTTCCCTCAGAGGAAGGGGCAATGGGCTGTCCAGGCTGGCAGCACTCTGCCTGGAAGAGGTGTACACAGAATAATTTTCCATCTCCCGTCTCTTGCATAATAACAATGCTTTATGTAAGGGTCATTCAACTACGAATCTGTTTGCTTTGTGCCCTAGTTTCTGTTACTGCACTCTACCCAAGGTCACCGCTCCTCTTACTAAGGCAGTTCTGTATTTCCAACAATTGCCATTGCAAGAGGGAGAGCTTGGAGCTAAGCTTTAATATTTCTTGTAGTTTTCCTGAATGCGTTTTGTTAACTCTTAGAATAACACTTTTTTTTAACCTAAGTGACAAGCTAATACCATGACAAATTGCAATATTAAAAATAACACTTATGAAGAATTCACCACAATACTCGCAATGCAAGTAGATGTAAAAAAGAGAAAAAGAGCAAACCCCCAAACAATAAATGTGAAAAATGTGTTAAAGCCTTTTTTTATTTTTTTTATTTTTTTTTTTTTTTTATTCTGGGAAAAGCACATTCTTCTCTAGAAGTTTTCCATAGTTTTAATGACTATGTTTGAATTTTTTCTCTTCTGTCTTTAATAGTAACCTCTGGTTTTAAGAAAGTAATCATGCACAAATGAAGTAAGGGAGCACAATAACACACTTTTCCCCTACTTTGTTGGCAAGGACATAATGCTTCTAAAACAAGCTGCTGCTGTGGCTGTATGTGCAGATGTGTCAGGTTCCTGGGGTGGTAATTTCATGAGGGTTCAGGGGTGGAGAAACAAGAGTGGCAGCCTTGGGCAGCCCTGTGGCCACTGCAGCTTCCCCCTCACATCCCACAGTGGGAGGGGTGAGGTTAAAACCTGGCCAAGGGCTGCAGAGGCATTTACCAGAAGGAGAAAAAGGGATGAACTCTGACATCCCAGCGTGTATCCTCTGGTCATTTCAGCCTCTTCTGCCTGTTCCTGTCTCTTAGCCTTTGACAAGGTTAGGTCCTGTTTTCCTTACATATCTTGTCCTAGTCTATTCTCCTTAATTTTTTCTTGTCCCAGTCTTTTTTCCAGTCACTCTTTGTACCCTCACAAATGGGAATTCTGTCTCAGTATTGTCCTTTCCTGCTCTTCACATCCAAAGTTACAGGCACTATTGCAGTTATCTGAAATTTCTTGCGTGAGCAATCTTCCCTTTTTCTAGACACAGAATTCATCTTTTGCTAGGCTCACTCCATGCAGAGAAGACCAAACTAGGCACTTCAATCATCTCTGGTGGCTGAAACTTGGTGCAAGAGCCTCATTCTCATTCTCAACACTGAGTTGTCAATAAAGTTTCACACTGGATTAATAATTGCTTGTTTCACAAGCTACAAAGACAAAACTCCTCCTTTGATCTCAGGAGAAAGATAGACCTGGGTAGAGAGCAGAGTTAGCTTGTGAAAAGTACAAAATATTTTTGGCATGCCCCACAGATGAGATTTGGATGACATTTAAAATTCTCTGTTGCTGAGATTAATTGGCCAATGCTCCTGGAATGTTGTCACTGGCACCTTGGTTTTCAGTCCAGCATTGTGCTACAAGATAAGTTTGAGTAACCTGAGCTGCAGCAAGCAATTCCTCCTGGAATTAGCCAATATTGAATAGAGCAGTGAACTTTGCAAGAAAGCCCTGAGCCTTTCTATATGTTCAATGATGTTCTAACATCTGTCAGTTGCTCAATTTCCAAAGGGAGGAGTGCTCTCCCCAGCTCTCAGACTCGAAATCATCATTCTACACTGCACTCCAAACAAAAGCGCTCTGCTTGTTGCACTCTGACATCTAATGAGAATGATTGCCCTCCTACCAAAGGAGAAGAATTGCTAAGCAGCACCAAGGCAGCAATTACAGAAATCAAAGCAGACATTTCCCTGCTGGTGCTGTGGGAAGGTGGCAGTGGGTTTGTAAAGAATGAGACTCGACCCTGGGCAGGTGAGGTGCAGACCGATCATTCTGTATTTGCTGGAAATTTCCTGGAGGAATTGTGTTTTATCTAGTCCACCACCCAATCTTCTTCTGACCTGATTTTGCATTTCCTTAATTTCTAGCAGGTGGGGCAGTGTGGGTTTTGCTGTGCTGACACTAAGAGATGATATCTGTTGCGACAGTGGGACAGACTGACCTGACAGGCAGTGGGAAAGGTTTTCAATAAAGCCTTGTGCCCTTGACTAAACACTGCCTTAACTGGAGTGTTGGAGGAGGTGATCCCAAAGAAATAATTGGGGAAAAAAAGACTACTAAATGTCATGACTGCTGTAAGGTCATGTAGATTTTCAACTGAAATGGCCAGAGCATGCCCTGACCCAAGGTTCAGCCTGTTCAGCTGTCGGGTGTTCTAACCCTGATCTGGTGCAGATGAGCCATGTGATTTTTGGCTCACTTTTACCAAGGAAGTTGTCAAGGTGTGGTGAAGTTGTGCATGAACGTGTCTATAAATGTGAAAAAGGGAGACCGAAATGGAAATGCTAAAACAGTAAAAATTAGTGGCTTAAGGGTCCAAAGGGAAAAGTAACACATGGGAAGATAGAGAACCCTAAGGGAGAGGCAGAGATGTAGAAGATGTAACTTCAGTGGAATGCAGATGAGCAGTAAAAGGTGCAGTGGAGTGTGACCATCCTCTCTGCCTGACCAGCAGTGATTCATGGGGGTTCATCAGGATATGAAGTCTGGTAAAGCTCAGCCTCATAAAACCTCACTCCTAGATGTTTGTTCTGCTTGTGAAGCAGGAAATAACTGCTTTTCACTCCATAGTTGCATTCATTTTTCCTGCAGAATATCCTTATATGGAAAAAAGATGCTCCTTCTCCCCTAAATGTGACTGATGGCTCTTTAACAACAGGAGCTTTAGCAGAACTCAGACCAAAAAGAAATCCAAATATTTTCTATAGACTGGAGGATTATGAAACCTGGACTTATTATTTTTACTTTCTGTTGGAAATTTTAGGGTGGCTACGAATCTAATTCAGCCTGAAGCCAGAACAATGTCCAACCTCTTGTGCAGCTTAGAATTTAGGTGACACTTTGCTGCTCACAGCACATGGGCAGGCCTGGCATCCTCAGAGAAAGGTGCTGCATCCACACATCACAGGGACTTTGTCCAGCTGGTGCAGGGTGTGATATGTCTGATAACAGAGGCCTGTCCTTGTTCTGGTACTGATAATGTCCGTAGCCCTCCCTAATCCTAAGAAACATGCTGTAATGCCTCTGTGTTGGGGTTTTTTTTTCCTTTTTCACTCTGAAATCTCTCTTGTAATTCCATTTCTTTTGTTGGCAGTTTTTAGAGGAAGGGAGCAAAGGAGGGGAATCATGATGACCAGTTTAGCAGTTTTATAAATAAATGGAAACTCTGTTATCAGAGTTACGCTTTGCTATTTAAAATAGAATGTGAAACGGTGAGGGCAGATTTGAAATTTGTAATTTTTGTGGAGGTGAAAATAAATAACTGTACCCATGGTGCATAACTTCTATTAAGAAGTTGATGTTTCAACCATAGAAAAGTAATAAAGATGCTAGCAAAAGGATATGCCATGTCACATCTAACTAATTCACATACTACAACAGTTGTGATACACCGTTTCCACACCCCATTTATATGGATGTTGGCATACTTCGGAGTATATAGACCTGTGTGCTTAAATGAGGCAGTGATTTGCTTCTTTCAAGGTTTTTTTTCGCCCAAATTTTGAGTGTTACAAAGCAGAGAAAATATAAGTTTGTTCTTCCTTGTCTGCAAGGAAGGATAAAACACTTGTAGACAGGACTACAACATTAATGGGAATATTGTCCTCAGAGAGGCTCCTTCAATAGGATGGCCAGAAGAAGAAGACTCCTTGTTCCAGCTAATCAGGAAAAGTTCTAATCATCAGGAAAGCTATTTAAAGCACACAGTGCATAGCATACTTTCTGCTGCATATGGATTGCATTTAACCAGAAGTAGTTCTCACCTGCTAGACTCAAGGTTTGAAGGCTGTAATAGCTGTGCTTTCATTTAGGTGTAGCAAATAAGAGTTTGTTTTCTAATCAACAAAACTGTGCCATATCATACAGAATGTTAACACTTTTGTAATCTAATATTTTTAAAGATCATTTCCTAAAATGCTTCTTCTTAATGAAGTAAATCTAAGTATCTTCCAGTGCTGTACAAAATCTTACATCAGAAGACATGGCAATGTCCTAAGCAGAATTTCAGATTGGATGTGGAGGATTTCTGACAGCAGCTCAGTCCAGGCCATAATCTGGAGCAAAATTATGCATGGGCAATTTCTGCACTTTAACCAAGGACTTCTTGTAAGGCACTGGGCAGGTCCCTTAATCTCTGGGAGGTGGACTGATGCTGTCTAATTTTGAATTGCCTGAGAAACCTGACATCCTAGGGCTCCGGGATAACCAATGAAAGGAGTGTGGGGAGTACAACTGGCTCAGTAGGGGCTCCGTGGAGCACTGGCTGTTGGATTTACAACACTGCACTCCTCAACATGCCACTGGATGAACTTAACCTTTCTCTCTGTCACTTCTCTGCCTACCAGTACAGTTATTTTGATTCTGTATTTTTATTCTCTGCCCCATTTCTTTAGCTCACCAGATGTTAAGATGGTTATCTTGGACTTCCTCCACTCTTAAAGCAACAGGGTGTTGAAATGCAGTGAAGCTGCTGGCACTACGTTAATGAAAATACATGTAGACTATAAGTAAACACCTAAGTACTAGCCAAAGACAAAGATCCCAGCTTTGTGCTAGTCACAGTCATATTTTTACTACTGTCTATTGAGTATTCTATTAACTGAAAAGGTAATGATCCTGTTCAGGGCAGCCTTGACACTTGTGCAGAAATACAGAAGAGAAAACTCTTGCAACTCTGAGCAGGTTTTTTTCTTTCAATTAGTTAACTCTCAGGAAGTCATAGCTGCTAAGGAGATATTAATAGCAGTGATCAAAGAGAGAGATCACAAATGTCAAAATTTCCAGATGAAGACATAATTACCCTAAAAAGCCTTTTATGTAACTTTTTGCCGCATCTGCTGGAATTTATGAATCACAAAAGAGAAAGTAATCATCCTGAGAAAGAAATTAAAATGCATAGGTCTTCCTATATTTTATGCAAACAGAAGATTTGTTATGTTTGGCATAAATTTGGATTATTATTTTTTAAATTAAGTAGTTTGTAGAGTTGGTGAAACTGAAGTATTCAGGGGACAAACATGCAGCATCTCAGATAGAAGTGGTGACCAACTAATGGCTTGCCTACAAGCAAGTTGCCATGGAAACAAGATCACCTTCCTTCTAAATGGATGGTGTTGAATATTCAATATTTATAAGATATCCTTGATATTACAAGCAATAAAATTAGAATGTCAGAAAGGGGCCTTTAATCCATCTTATCTGGGATAGATAGGGGCTGAATTTTTTCTAGTATGCCCCTTATTTAACCATTAACTCACTTCTATCTGAAGTATATTCTCCAGAAAAGCATACTGTATTGATCTGGAAAATGTGTGCCTAATATCTTGTCTAAATTTGAGCCTGGTTTTAGTTTAGTCAGTGGTTCTTGCTGTGCGTTTCTCTCCTGGATTAGATATCCCCCAATATCTTATCTGCGGTGGTCAAGAAACCTTTCAAAATTTTCTTTCTTAAACCTTATCTTCTGCAGTGAGATGTTTAATCTTTTAATAATTTCTATGGATTGCTTCCAATCCTGAGGAAATATGGGCTAGATATGGGAATTAAGAAATAAGTCTTTCCCCTGGTTTTGTGTCTGCAAGGTGAAAAAGGGGAAAACCCAACACCACCTGTCTTGGTCCATATTGCATTGTTTCCCCACAGAAGAGCAGTCACTGATTACGTGACAAATGCAGTAAGAAATGATGTAGGATTTGGGGCCACTTCAGCTGAATGTGCTTTCAGAAGAGCTGTAATTTCAATTTTCCTTTGAAGCTGTGCAGTGGGTCCTCATCACTCCAGCTCCTGGCTTGACAACCAGCACAATGCTCAGTCTCCTCATGCTCCTCTTCTTCCCATCATGGCTCTCAAAAATGCAGGGCCGGTGGCTCCAGGAGAGCCCTGGAGAGTTGTGCTGTGGGGCTGCCACCATGGGATCCATATCTGCAGGTGAGCCTCAGCTATCATGATTTATGGCTGAGAGTGAGGCTACACCAGGCAAGTAGATGTGTGATCGGTTTGCCTGTAGTCCCTCTAAAAGACTCTGTGACCTGAATTTCCCCTCTGTGTCTGCTGCTCCAGCTTCAGAAGCTTAGCATTGCAGTGTGCATTGCTATTAGTCCCAAGTGTTTAATATGTCTAAAGTTAACATAGCAAATGTGTGCATTAGTGGAAAATTTATCTACAGTAAAACATTTTAACATCCAAGGATTTAAATGTTTTAAGCAAAATGTCTTCAGCATTTCTTTCTTTTTAGAAAAAAAAAAAAGAAGCATTAGAAAAGATTTGAAGCCTATAGAACTTTTCAGTTTTAATGAAGGTAAATATACACAGGTTTCACCTCCCCCCCCCCCCCCCCTTTTTTTTCCCCCCAATTTGCATCCAATTAAAAATGTGTTGTTTATAGAATTTTCAGTACTGGTTTCAGATCTGTTGAATTTAGTACCATAGCCCCATTATTCCTCATCTGATCGTAGAGACCAAAGTGAACTGGATTGCAGCCAAAAATGTGTCGATTTCTTTACACAATTTTTATGCCTTGAGAAACAATCATACACTTTGACTGAACTGCAATTACCTAAATTAATCAGAACAACCAATACAAAAAAAAAATCACCACCACACATAATAGGAAAATTACTATTTTATAACATAGAGTAACTGTTCTGAAAACTGTGTTTAGCAATTTCATTTCTTCTGTTCAATGGCAGCTCACATGACACCTAAGAAAGCTCTAGATTATGTTCTGGCTCTACCCTCCATGCTTGTTCCCTGCTTAACAAGGGCAGGGATGAAAAATTAGCAATAGGATGTTTTGGAAGATAATCCATCTATTCATCTTTTTGAGCATGAGGAAATGGCAGCAGCATCTCTTTCACCAGGAAGGGTGAAGCTTTTCCACAGGACTACACTCATATGCTTGCCATGAACTTTTGGAAATGAATTTTCATTGGCTTGGGGAAAAAAGGAACAAATTAATGTGTAGCTACATCCCCTTCTGTCTTGAGAGCTCATATTTACTTTCACACAGCTTTTCTTGCTGCATTAAGGGAAAAATTGTGCACTTCACTCTTTTCTTCAAATACGAGATTTTTCCAGTGAGTACAAAGATCTGTGAGGACATTAGAACACTAACTAATTAAGTTTATTTTGCATTCTTAACATTTAGCTATGCATAAGGGAGCCATACAGGGAATTTGAAGAATCAGGTATTTTGGAGGAGATTAGGCCTTAAGAACATCAGAAATTAAAAGCTTTAAGTCTTTTTGCAAGCATGCATATCTCAAGGATATTGTGAGGAGCTGTTGTCCTTAGAGGTAGCTATAGCCTCATATCCCCTGGATGTTGCTGCCTAACTAGAGAAGTCTAAAGCTTTAGCTCTACATTATTTAATGAACAGCACTGATGGAGCTTAGAAGGGAATTTGAATTCCAGCAATTATCGCTATTATTATTATTTTATGTTCACATAGCTTCTCAGGCAGGGATCTTGCTTTTTAGCTTGAAGCTTTCCTCAGTCCCATTATAAAGTGAAATACCAAACCCACCTAAATAGTCATTCACTAATTTAAGGTGTTCTGCTCTCCTGTATCTACAGTCATTGGAAAGAAAGCTTGCAAGAGACAAAAAAGAAAAGAAAGTCGCACATGCTGCGAGAGGGGACTCCATCCCACCCCTGCAGCAAATCACAGCCCGTCAGACCCTCAGGCTCATCTGCTGCTTCTGTGGAATTATGCTGTTTAAATCTGCCCTCACCTTAAAATGGTGTTCAAACAAGGCAGTCCTCTGTGACCCAGAGCGTGTTAGTGGCTGCTGCATCTCTGTCAATGTAAGTAATTGCCATTCTTTCTTCAGTAAACCCAAATTGCTCTCCGTGTTCAGGCCCTTTGCTGTGCAATATGGACTCATTTTATGCATTGTGAGTCTGTAATTCTCCAAGCTGGCAGCAGTGTGATTGCTCTGTTAATTATCTACAATCAGTCCTACTGTCAATCCACCATAAAAACATAGACCTCTGTGTGCTCCAGAGTGGTGTGATTCAAGGGAATGGAAATTATTTGCTGTATAGAAAGTGTGAATGCATGTATCATAGAAAGTAGCTAAATAAATATGTGTATGTAAGGGTATGTAAACTCTTCTAAGGGTATGTATACACACTCACATATAAATAATTTCTGTTTATCTGGAACTAATGTGACAAAACCTGCAGCAAATCATACCCTGCAGATTTAAATTTCGTTCATTTTGCTGTGCTCCATGGTATCTCAATTAACTGTAGATTTAGAGGTAATTCATTCTTCTACTTGCAATGTTACCAAGGAGAAGCATCTCTCAGAGTCATCTCATTGCCTAATTAATTTTACTGCTCTTAACTATGAGCATTGACTGGTCTGGACAATCTGTAAAATGAATATTTCTTTTGTGGTTGCCCTACAAGATGAAGAAATTCTTCAGGTAACCAATGAAAGAATAATTTTCCTGACATTTTCAAGCAAATATTAATTAAAATGCTGTTGTTTATTCTGTCTGAAATTGAAGAAAAAAGCTTAAATGTCACAAATAGTTTTCAAACAGAAATCCAAATGAAAAATGAATTGGTCTTGTGAGAACACAGGAATTTAATGTTTAAAAATCACTGAATTATGTACTTAGATTTAATTTAATTTAAAAATATTGTTTTAAAGAAGGGATTAATTTAGAAAACTTGAATTGTGTACTTGCAAAATATTAAAATTTGTTGAAGCTGATTATAGTCTACAAGAATTTCCTGCTTTAAAAACAGATCAGTTGGCAGTGGAAAGAGATATTTTCCTTCAGAGTTACTACATTTTTTTTTAGAAGGGCCTTCCTGAAAAAAAAAAATCAAAATCATGGCTCATAGTCTGGGTCTCCTCTGAGTTCAGCGCCAATATATAACTTGGAAACTGTGCCCCACACCTACTCCTCTATCTTCAATGTGGAGGATTCTTTTGTTCTGTTTCATTTTAGAACATGTAGAGGAAGAAGAAGGGATGCTGGCTGTACCAACACCTTTGGGCCAGAGAGGAAATTGCACAGAGGTAAATTGAGATCAGCTCAACGTTTTTCCACATTTTCTGCATCTTGACACAAACCATGGGAGAGAGAGGGGCTGGGTGTCTGGTGCCGTGTCCAGGGCAGAAAGGGAGGTGAAGTTTGCGGGGTCACAGGTAGAGAGCACCTGGATGTGTGACAGCTTTTCATCTTAGAGGAAAGAAGAAGCAATCTCTTCTGTCTGACTCCCTGGAATCTGCTCATCCTCCCTCCCAGCCCGTGGAGCATTAGGTCAACAGAGCACGCTTCAGCCTCTGTGCTCTCCTCCCAGCCCCATAAATACTTCCTGCATTTAAGCTGCTCTCTGCTTACTGTCATAACAAATAATTATAAGAATTTATAATGTGTTTCTTTAGCCCTTGAGCTGTGATTGCTTATGCATCTGTGGTATAGCTCAGTGGGTAACAGAGGCTGCCTTTGCCAGGCTGAGTGCACTGTGCAGCGTGGTGCTCCCGGGTAAGGCTCACTCATCACCACTTTATTGCTCACATCCCAAAGCCAAGTGAAGAGGAATCTTCTAATTCTCAGAGAGGTGAACTTCCCTCATAGCTCTGATAGCCTGATGCTACACTTCATCTAGCAGCCAGCACTTAGCAGAGCACCCTGGGGACAGCAAAGGGAGGGCTGGGGAAAGCAGATGTGAAGGATTTCACATTCTGTGTCGTCGCTGTCAGGCTGTTTATCACAATTTCTTGCATGAAAATCTTGTTTGGCAGCAATCCTGCCCCTCCTCCAAACTGACAAGAGTTGTATGAGTAAATGGGTGAGGGGAAGACAAGGTAATTTAGAATATCACTTTTATTGTTAATTCTTTTATTAAGGTGTCAACTCTGGGAAAAGCTTCATGAACGAGGTGAGTTTAGGTCTGTGTGCTGTATTTCTCATGATAAAAGAAACATGAGGACAGACTTTTTAGCAGGCCTTGTTGAATTGTGATAAGGCACAGCAGTTTTAAACTAAAAGATGGCCCATTTTTGATTAGGTATAGGGAAGAATTTCTTTGCAATGAGCTTGGGAAAACACTAGCACAGGTTGCCCAGAGAGGTGGCTGTTGCCCCACCCCTGGGAACTTTCAAGGTCAGGTTGGATGGGCCTCTGAGCAACCTGATCTTGAGGGAGGTGTCCCTTCCCATGCCTGGGGGATTGGATTAGATGACTTTTCAAGGTCCTTCCCGACCCAAACTCTTCTGTGATTCCATGAGAACCCTCCTCATACTGCTCACACTCTGCTCCGTAACAGGAATGTGCTTGTGGCAAAGCTCCAGGTGAAGCTGAATGTACAAACCTTTGAGCAGCAGGCAGGATGAAGCAGCCCAGCCTCCGATGTTTTCAGAAAGGAGCACAGTGTGAGCTGCCTGGCTGAAGGACAACAAAAGTAGGAAAAGAGCTTTGGGGAGGAAAAGGTGCAAGCAACATTAGGATTCAAAAATGTGCAAGGCTAAGAAGAATGATCCATCATTACTAAAACTATAAGACTTGTGTTTTCCTCCTTGGTGTTTTTAGTTTCAGTGGTTATGGTCAAGAATCAGCTCCTGGGGAGAGCTTGAATGCAACTTCTTTGGGTTCTAGGCTGACCTAAAGTTTAAGTCTGAAACCAACACTCCCAAGGCAAATTACATTTTGAAAAACCAATGGTGCAAACAGACAAATATTTAAAAAATAATTATTCTAATGCTGTAGGAGCTTGGTTAGTTGTCCTGGTTTCATCTGGGATAGGTTAATTTTCTTCCCAGTAGCAGGTACAATGCTATGTTTTGGGTTCAGTATGAGAATAATTGTTGATAAGACTCTGATGTTTTGATTGTTTCTAAGCAGTGCTTATTCTAAGGGAAGGAATTTTCATCTTCCCATCCTCTGGCAGTGAGGATGAATCCATAATGGAGCATGGCCAGGGTATGTGCGTCACTTGTTCTTCTTGGGGTTAATTCCTCTTTCTTTGTTGTTTTCCTTTTCATTACATTATTACGATTATCATTATTATTTTATTTTATTGCAATTCTGTTATTAAACTTTTCTTATCTCAGCCCATGGGTTTTACCTTTTTTCTGATCCTCCTCCCCATCCCACCAAGCTGGAGCAAGCAGCAGTGTGGCACTTCATTACTGGCTGGGGTTGGAACACAACATTAGGATTTGGAGAAATGAAGGGAGCTGCTGTATGTCCATATGTTATTTCACATTTAACAGTTGGAGTTCTTTTTATATTGTCATAAAAATATTGTCATGTCTTTTCTATGTTTGTACATTCCTCTTATAATTCCTCGCTCAAATGTTTGAACACACCTCAAATAGTTTCTCAGTTATATTTTATTTACTTTCTTTGCCCATGCCTTTCCCTGAATGACTCCTTATTAAAGTTTTGGACTGAGCTCCACATGAAGTAAAAAGTCTGATTTCTCCCTGACACCCACTCATTACTCATCTGAGGAGGTGCTGAATGTATGAGTTGACAATTATACCTGACCATGACCAAACGGCCAGAAAGGTAATGTTTCATGCTCTGGGATTTGTTTACTGAGAGAAAGGGCAAAAGATGATGCCTTCCAAATTTAATCTAAAAAGAAAATACAAAACCACAAAAATACCCCAAACAAAAAAAGCCCCAGACTTCCCCTTCCTGACTTTCTAGTAAGAAGAGAACTGAGCAAGGAAACTTAAAATTGTCCCTGCAAAAGAAAAGTGTAAAGTAACTTATCTGGAAGTATTTACACAGGACTCTTTCACAGCTGAGTGCAATACACCTAGAATAAAACTGTCATTTCCTCCTCCTCTGGCCAACCCCAGGTCTTCCCTCTGCTTCCCCAGTTGCCACTGTGAACCCTCAGATCAGAACAATTATTTATCCCAAACAGAAATGACATCCCTAACCAATGAGCTCAAACTCTGTCATTACTCCCACTTCCAATTGCCCAGTTTATATTTCAGAGCTGATTTATGGTACTTGCCTGCTTGACTGCCTGAATGCCCCAAGCAATTTATTCCATAATGCCCTTCTTGTAAAGAAATTACACCTGAATTGCTCACTGGTTAGATCTTCCATGGCACTCCATGGCCTGGTACTTTTCTCTCATTCTCCATTTCAAACTGCTCAAAGGCAAACTGTGATATGGGATTTTGATTATAATGTTCAGACTTAGTGCAGTTAAACTGGAGAGGGAAGAAAAGCACACTGCAAGTCTCTTTTGGGTTATTAAATGAATTTCAGCTGTGCAATACTACTATGAAACCCACATAAGTCCAAAGGCTTGCTTGGGGTTTAAACAGTAAAGAGCTGAATTTGACAACCTGTCTCAGGTTAGGAGAAAAGAGGTTTAAAGTGCTGCATTCCTCAGAGAACCTTATAGATGCACTGTTTATGGCTGTCACTGTTTGGGGGAAACTAAATCAGTAATAATTTGGGTTTGGTTTGTTCATCCTAGTTATATTTTCTAAAACAAATGGTATTATTCAGGGTACAGTTTATTCTTGCTCCTTTACTATGAATTAATTCTGTGTATCTCTTGCATGGTGATTGGCACTGTAACATTTAACAGCATGTGGATCAGGAAGAGATTGACCAAAGTGTGATTCCATAAGGCAAATATGAGTTTTACACCTAAATATCACACATTACAGGCCCATCAAGTTACAAAGACTGGGGAGCTGTTTCTGTGGTCTGTTATGGCCCTTGAGAAAGCAGATGGAAACCCACATTCTCTTCCTAGGACAGAATATGTGGAAGATGACATAGGCTGGCACTTTCATGTTTACCTATATATCTTAGCTTGTGTGACCCAGACATAAATGAAATTAAAGAACAACTATGGCCTAACCCAGCTAAAAAAGGGATATGCAAAGGAAAAGACCTTGATAATATTATCCTTAGTTTTATCTTATTCCGTAAGTAGCACAAATGAGTGTAATGGTATTGTTAATGGTATTCAAAACTAAATAAAAGAAAATTAGGGTGTCTCTCTTATAAAAATTCAGAATGAAAAGAGTTACTGTTCAAGACATAAAGGATGAAATTAAATCTACCTCTACAGTAATTAAAATTTTTAAAAAGTCCTGACTAACTAATGAGCGCTGTCAATTACAGCAATACGTTACTCTTACAGATATGTGCTGCTGTTTAGCTACATAATTATTTTCTTCCCAGTATTGGGAAGAAATATCTGGACTGGTATTTTTTACAGTACTGTAAGGCTGGCTGCAAAATCAGCCCTAAAGGAAAATGCAGAGCTGGGGGCAGATCTGAGAAATCAGACACAGAATAGGAAGTGACAGGGAACTAAGCATGGAGTGCAGGTTTCTCTATCCTGATCTGGGAATTTGTGCACAGCAATATTGATACCCTGGAACCAAGAAATCCAGGACAGGACTTGAAACCTGCTCTTCACCAGGGCAAACAAGGTGGGAATCACAGCACAGCTCATTCCTGCTGTCTACCTCATTCCAAGCCTCATTCCAGCAAAATTCAGACTGAAATTGTGAAACCCTTGTGTGGCATCCTGGGGGATGTGAGGGATGGCAAAGTGCCCGTGCACAGTAACAGAGCTGAGGCTGGGACCAGTTGGGCCCCTGTGGGGTCCATCTTCTCAAAAATCTCTCCACCACGTAACCGAGGCACAGGAAATGGGGATGCCTGGGAGATTTAGTAAATCCTCTTGGTCTGAGCTAAAACCAGACAGGTGCAGGTGCACCCTAAGGGATAATCTACCCAGGTGAAGGTGGGCACATACTTGTGTACCTGCAGGACTCAGACTAAAGCCTCTGCACTGCAAACACAAGTGTGGAATTTGGAATAAATATTTTTACTACAAAATTATTACAGACATTGTATTATGTAGGTCTGGCTGAATTAAAAGTTTTCAAGGTATCAGCACGTGTGATGTCTAAACCACACAACTTGTGGAACCACATTAACTTACTGCACATGTGCCAGGTGCCTCACTGCAAGTCAGGTAGCAGCAGACAGGTTGTCTCTTTGTGCTGGACAGTCTGGAGGAAACAGAGGTCTCCAGGAACAGCAGAAAGAGCTTTAAAGTGAAAAAGTCTAAAAAACAATTCACAGGGAAGAAAATTTTCAAGAAAGCTTTTAAGAGCCAAGTGACTCTGAATTGCTACAAAATCATCATATGTAGGCACTTATGTGGTGTCTTCTGGGTTTCCTGGGATTTGGAATGTATTTCTGTAGTTTGCTGAAATACAGCTGAAAGCACTAAGCCAGCACTAACCACGTGCACGTCAGATTATCAGAAAAGTAAAAAAAAAAACAAAACCAAGAAACCAGGGAAAGTAAGGGCCAGGAAGGAGCCAGAGTGCAGCCCCCAGTGCAACACTTAAAAGAACACTCCTGGACTTCTTCAATTTGAGCTCCTTTCATGCACAATTCCAGGCAGGATGGGAAGCCAGTGTGATAGATACAGTTTCCAATAGAGGAACAGGCAGTTTTGAAAGCGCCACTGCCTCTTGCTTTGTCTGCACAAAGAAAAGCCTGCACACATTTTCCTTCCAGTGCTGTCATAGGGATTAAAGCATCCTTTGGGTAAAGTTTATGAACCTGTTGGAGGCTGGATCATGTGCACACCCATCTTTCTTGACCTCTGCTTGCCTTTTTGTTTCTTTGGTAAAGCCCATCTAAAGTTTCTTCTCTTCTTGTACAAAGTTTACTTCCTGCATTTCAGAGGTTCATTGCTATGATGCCTTTCATATTCCCTGATGCCTTTTAAAATTGTCTCTTTTTCACCTGTACCTCTCCATCTTCTCTGGGAGATTTCAACTCACTCATAACTCCATCCTTTCCTTCAGACAGATAAGAAAAATACTTGTTCTTTAGGTGTCTGTCAAGCTCTTCAGCATACTAATTGCTGTTTGTCAAAGAGCAATCATTAAAAATGCAGTGACTGCAGAGAAATGGCTGTAATGGCCTGAGATAAAAGTGTTCCCTCTGTCTTTACCACTGCCCCTGAGGAGGTGGTTACTGCCCTGCAGTTCAGTGAAGGACAGTGTTTCCCTCAAAACCTGCTTTAGTGCCCAACTGGCTGCATGAGCTTCTTGACTATTAATTGCATCAGCCCATATAAGTGATAGAATGGTGTAAGTTCACAGACTGGCCCACTCTCCTGTCTCTTCTTCCTAGTATATTAATTTTTTTAATCTCCTGATCAGCCCTTCTAATGGCATCAACTTGAATTCACTAGACTTATTCAGTAATTTTACTTTTTTTTTTTTTTTTTTTTTTTTTTTTTTTTTTTTTTTTGGGTGAGATGGGTGAAGCTGATCTGTTTTTCTCCTGGGAAAATTGCCTTTTGTGGTGGTAACCACTAGATTAAAAATGGCATAAGCAGCTGAGAGAATTTGACATCTGGTTGGGAGTGTGTTGTTCAATATGTCTAGTTAGAGGTTATACACACACTGGCTCTTCGAGGATATGCAGTCTTCCTAATAAGTTTTTGTACACATAAAAGTGTTTGAGTTGTACAGAGGAAGTGCATAAATAGTGAGATCACTACAATATCATCAAGATACAGAGCTGTTGCATTAAGCATGTTTTCTGTAAGTTGAAAATCCCTCCATCAACTCAAACTGAGGTCTAAGAGATTTCTAGTTTGATCAAATATACTGTAGAGAAATGTAAGCCTTAAACTCATGAAATCTTTGTGGTTCCTTCACAAAAAGTGCTTGGTTTTCATAGAAATATTGAGTTCAGGTATGTTTTCACTAAAAAATCACCTTCCCTCCATCATGTTGTCTTCATGAAGGTCAGCTATGTACAGTGTAGGCATCAGTGGCATGGCAACATGTTTCACATGCCACTTTTGACCCTCAGCATCATCCCAGTTATTACAGTGGGCTTATTTGGTTTAACTACCTTGAAATGAAAGGCAATGCTATTAATGATGTACAGGGAAAAAAAAATCAGATTTTCTTTGAAATATTTATTTTCTCTCAGGTTTCCTGACAAATGAAAACATGTAAGAAAATCTGTCATCATTTATTACTCTGCTGTCCAGGTCTAAGCAAACTCAGCCTCACAGATTGCCTGTGCCCAAGTGTGGAAAGCCTTTGAGAGTCCTCTAAATATTACATTAAGTCTGACAGAGATAGAATTGGCCCTTATTGTGGTAATTTAATTCCCAAATCATGGAAAAACTGTCACTTTTTTACACATGCATTACAGGGTTATGAGGGCAAGGACTGTGCTGAAGGGCAGGTAAATTAATTTGACCCTCAGAAATAAAAATTTGTGTGAAGCCAGTCTTGATTCATTGTGTATCCTACCAAGATCATCAATTCTGACAGGATGCAGTGCCTGGGAGTATTGGGCTTGCTCTAACAACACTGCCTGATTGTCCCTGCTGCTGCTGCCAACTTCTTCCCTACCTCTGCTCTTTCTTGAGACACCTTAATCTGGATGCAGGGTTTATTGGAGTCACTAGAGTTTGTTTGCTTGGACTCAGAAGATCTGAGCTCAACCCAAGAGAGGGAATTACTGTATTTGTTTGTTTATTTATTTATTTATTTATTTATTTATTTAATTATTTATGTCCCCAGCTATCCCAGCTGGGATTATCCTCATTTCTGTGCAGAATATTGAAGACACAATGCTGGCAGCTGTGCTCTAAGGAAGAAAGAGGGGGAAAAGCAGATGGTAGAGGGGGAGATTGGCAGTTATGGTGTAAGCTTTAGAAATCTATAGTATTATGGAGCTGCCACAATTATGAGCACCTTTTCCTAGACTGCTCAACAGTGGATAATAAAAGGATCACAAAAATCTGGGAATCAATAAGGCATTCAGAGCTCTTTCCTGCTGCTACAGTGTTTCACATTTGTGCTGTGTATATCTCTACTTCACAGAACTTCAGTAAAGCAGGAAAATGGCCTGTCTTAAAGTTGAGCTATACAACTTACCCTTCAGGCATTGCAAACTACTGCTTCAGAGATTTGGTACATGTCTAGACAGGGATCAGATTTTAAACTGAAAATTGTAATACTGTATTAAAGAGAGTTACTACCGTGTATGCTAATGATCACAAGGATCAGCATCCCTCTGTTCTCTGAACTTTGGGGCAGTTTCAGGATTTTACACTGTTGTCTTTACAGAGACAGGAAACTGCAGTTTGTTAATGTGTATGAATAGTATCCTTTAGGTTTTTATGCCACTATCTGAGCAATTTACAAACTAAAGAACAACCCCCAAAATTCTAAACCTAGAGATATCCTTTCAAATGCATAAAAGTTTAATGTCAAAGGTATTCTGTGAGCTCCTCATTTTTAAAAATACTAGTTAGGACAATTTTTATTGTGTCAGACAATAGCAAGTCAAGTAATTAGATAAAAGTGCTTCATACCTTTTAGTGTGGAGCAAGATTGAGGTGGTAAAGGAAAGGAGAAGTGAGGTAAGAGTCTTGAATTCTAATGAATATTAGTAGAACATCCCTGCACACATATCAAATGAGGATATTTTTGAGTTGATGAAAGCAGACGCTGAGCAGCCGGTAAACTATCAGCTATTTCCTTTCTGAATTCATCTTTTTTGGCTTGTTCTAAATATTCCAGAAACATGGTATCATACTTTCCAATTCACACCAGAAGTCCTGGTGGGCATACTCACAGCCTGCCTCAGTGACAAAGATGAGCAGACCTCACAAGACAGACATACAGACATCTTTGACTTTGTAAAGGAACAGAATTGGAGAAAAGGAATTGGAGAAAATGAATTGACCCTTCTGCAAAATCCCACCCTCCTGTTTGCTGGGAAATCATGCTCGTGTGTGCAGACACACCTGGATGTCTGACCTGTTTCTTTCCTTGCTCATGTTGCAGGCAATCCTCCTTTCCTGTAGCTTGTTCAGCAGGGAAATAGTCTGCTCTGCTTTGGCAGCAGGGGTCTCTTTTGGGGTGACACCTACAAAGTGACACCTTTCCAGCCTATCTTTCGTGGGCTGATGACAAATTAATGTCCAGTCTGTCTGTGGAGTCCTGCGCTGTTAGGCTAAGATGAAAATATTTAGAAAACAATTACAGGGTAAGACTTCCCATTTTGCTTCAACTGATAGACTTCACAAGATCTCAGTTACATTTACAGGAAGGCTTAAACAGATGGAGGTTGTCTCCCCTAACATGTGGTTGCTAAGGCAGTCTCCAGCTGAGGGTTCTGGGACTCCCAGAGTCGCTGCAGAGGTAGGGCAGGAGGGGATGGTGCATCTTTTCTCTCCTGCCATCTGAAAGCAGCGAGGCTTTTACTTCCCACACTCAGTCAGAAGGTTCCTAATGTGATTGAAGCAGGGGAGATCTCTTACTTGACAAATACTCTCAGTAGGAAAGTTCTCAGCGAAGCAGCAAACACTCCTTTAAGCAGTGATGAGGGGGAGAGTTAAGGGACTTGAATGTCATTAGAAACAGCCAGCACATGGAAAGAGTAACCAAGAAAAAGGAACACAGCGATGTGTTCTGATTGTATTAGTGCATCTGACCCAGATTACTGCTCTGGTGGACTCAAGGTTTGGAGCAGGCCTTTTCTGCCTCTTTTATGAGTAATTGTACCATGTTGCCTGCGCTGACACTGCACTATTATTCACATTAACAAAGCTAGGGCCTTCACAGATAACTCAAAAAGAGGTTTTGCTTTAGATGAGCTGCTTATATACACAGATATTTGCTTGAGCCCTGAATGAGATCTACAGGCTGTAATTGTATGATTTAAAATTTTTGTAAGAGGGGAATAAATGCTAGAAGAAGTAGGCAGGGAATATGATTTAAAAGGCAGAGAATAAGAGGAAACAAGATGCTCTGTTTTCTTGTTTATTTTTAAGCAGGGAATAGGCACTGAAACACTGGGAAACGTGTATGATCTGTACTGCTAGACTTGCATTCCTAAACAGAGATACTAACAACTGGTATCTTTACTGACAAAAGTATCCAAATAGATCAAGGAAAGAATTAATCAGAAATGGGCCATGTGATTGAAGTGTCTTGCTCTCAAGTTTATATAGATCACATGTAAACTCACACTAGAGCCAAGCATTTTTCCCTTACCTTAAGTCAAATTAATTTTTAACTATAAAATGGATATTGCAAATAACTCTGGTGTGTCAGCAGTTGAAAGCTTCTCTGGCATGACTGAGTTTGCAGTGAAATGTAAGTATTGCTCAATTACAAGGTTTTTGTAAATGCTTAGGTTAGGAATGGTCCAGCATCCTCTGAATTTTTATGGCCTTTAGTAGATTAAATCAATGGATTTTAATGTGAATATCTGCTCTAACTTGTGAAAACTGAAGAATTTACAGAGGTGTGTATTGTGATATGACAGTACCAGCCTTATGCATTGCAAATATTATACACTTCACTGCAGAACACCAAAGAGCTGAATGTTACAGGTTTTCTCTCCTATTTTTTACAACATGTCACATAATACTGAAACACTGTTATCTAATTACCTTATTTTTCACCGTCTTGTTCATTTTGAAAGGAGCTTGAAAGGGATTGGTTGGTGAGTCAATCTGAAATCTACAGAATCTCCCAGGATGATACTAGGAGAACTCATTATGGCTCATGAAATGCTCACAGATTATGGTTTTGAGTGCTACAGAAATAACTGCAAGAGGAAAACATACAAAAAAGGAACGTTGCTTTGAAGGAATAAGAAAAAATGAGACCTCCCAGTGATCGTTGTTTCTTTTGTTGAAGCATTCATATATTCTGTATTAAATGAATTGGGCATCCAAAGGAGGAAGGGAATTTATCATCATTTAAATAAGGTTTACTTTATAGAATGGATGCACAGACAGAATGAAGTTCAGGCAGCAGAATAAGTAAGGTGCCTGAGAAAACAAGGAAAAAATTCTTGACTTTTCCAGGAATGTTGCTGCACGTTGAACAATATACCTGGAGTGATAAATAAAAGAGTGAAACAGTTTTCTTACCTTAATCAAAAATTTACTTTTATATCTAGTAAAAAGCCATTTTTACTAGATTACAAAAGGAGACGTTGGGCCAGCAATGCCTTGGATGACTAAACTGTTGTCTTCAGCAATTCCACTGATTCTCTCCCCTTCTCTTTAATCTCAGATTTTAGCTGGGATGGAGCTGGCACTGTGGTGCCAGTGAATTTTCTATAACTACATACACTTTTTTTTCTCCCAGTTCACACCTTTATCAATAGTTTAAACTTTAGTTAAATATACTTGGGAACACCAAAGATAGGAAGAAAGACTAGGTGCATTTGTTTTGAAAATAGTCTTAAGTATAATCATGGATAAAAGCAGTCTCAGACACAACAGCTCTGTTCACTCCTTTTCCTTCCAAATCTTCCTTTTTATTTACCATATTTCTGATGTCCCCCATGCTGATATAGGTGAGGAATGCTCATAATTACAAGGATATAATTCTAAAGCTCATCTAGAATTTTTAGGCTAGGATAAAAATTCCCAAAGAATCTGGCAAAGCAAGGAGAGCAAAGGAAATATCTATAGGCAGTATGAAATTATTTTGGTTTGTAAACACAAAAATTGGCTGTGAGAAGTTGCAAGAGAACCTAATGAGGCTGAAAGATCTGTAATACACTTGCAGATAAAATTTACTATTGATTTGTGCAAAGTAGAGGGAGAAAAGGGGAGAAGAGAGGCAACCAACTCGAACTAAACCAAAGAAAAATGGTCTGTAAATTACTTATTACCATTCAGGAACTATATCTTGGCATTTTTGTGGGTAGTTCAAAAAAAATGTCAACTCAGTGTCAAAGTGGTCAAAAATGCAGATGGTGTATTAAACAATTAATGGGAGAACTTCAGTGGAAAAAAATCAGAAAATATCACTATGTCACCCCAAATGTACTCATGCTTTTTGTATCTTTGGTTTTATCTAAAGAAGGTTGAAAACGACAAAAAATACCAAAGAGTTGCTAAAGGGAGGTTGAACAGAAAGAAATACATTTAAATCACAGGCGCCATACAGAAAGTGAGTAAGGAACAACTACTTGTTATTTCTCACAGGATGAGACCTGTAGGGCAGCAATTGAAATGTTCACACATGGTTTATAGAACATACAAGAAAGAAAATTGTTACCCAGCAGAAGCACCACATTGCTGCCACATGGTGTGGACCTTGAAAGCCAAAAGAGGCCCAAAGATAAATTAATGAAAACAAAAAAATCATTAAATGAAGGATGCCGATAGAAACGTTGGTTTAGGAAGTGTCTGAATTGTGTTTTGCCAGAAGGTGGGAGTATGCAGTGGGGAAAACTTCACAGTGCTATTCCTGTTCATTTCTTGTTTTCTCTAAGCCTCTGCTGTTGGTTCCTGTCAGAAACCTGTAACTGGGGAAAGGGTTTGTTCTGTTCATCCTGTGATTTTGAAAGAGCTGAAAGAAAACTATGAGGCAGTTTCAATTCACATTTTTGAGTGATTTGGCTTCCTGCTCACCGAGGAACCTAGAGGAGGTCCTTGCTGCTGTTTCCTGCTTGCTCAGGGCCTCCTGTTTCATCGGGAAGGAGACTCAGCAGGAGATGAGGTCAGATCTCAGCCTGTTCTAGAGATGGCTTACTGTGGTTTAGTAAGATAAAATAGAAGCTAATGGTCTTACTGGGTTCCATACACCTCCTTCAGGTTGGAGCTGAGGATGCTCTGCTGCTTCAGGCCAGGGGATGGGTTAGAAGTGCATCACCAGAAGCAGTGACAGTGGGACCTGCATACTGCAGCAGGGTGGGGGCAGTGGTAGATTGGGAGCCAGTTGGCTCGGGGAGAGGAAATCAGCTTCAGGTCAGGAACAAACACTGCACTGTGATTGTTGCAGACACTTGTCAGACTTTGCTTTGGGAAAGGTGAGCTTTTACCCAGGAATGTTTTCAGGTGCAGGACGACAACTGTGAATATTATTCTCTGGTTAAGAGTGGGACAGAGCAGCTAATGGGCTAAGATGAGGCATGAGAATGGATTATATGCAACACTGCTTTGCCCAGAGGATATCAAAATTGCTGTCTTCAAGGCCACTGAGAAAAAAAGAATTGTTAAAACATGAAAAAAATGAGGAAAGTAGAAGGATTTGAGAGATACAGTAGAATATCTCATAGGATGTTCCACATGGGTGAATAATAAACCTGAAATACCTACTCATGTTAATTTAAAAATACGTGCTATGAGTGGCATCATAATTTCTTTGCATGAAAAAATATTGAAGAGGTATTTAAGGATAAACTTATAGGTAAATAACGCCTAAGAAGAAAAAAAAATCAGTCATTTTATTTCTTTAGGATCTTAAACCCAAAGGCAGTCCTGTCACTTTGAGTTTTGCTGATATTCTCTACATTTGTTTTGCAATTAATGAAAATATTTTATGTTTCATTTATGAATTTTTATAATTGAAGATTAGTTTTTCAAACTCAGCCAGATGCACTCAGTGCTTAGTTCATTAAAAAAAAAAAAAAGAAAAAAAAAGGCTGAAATAATTGTTTGACATGAAGAGATTTTACTGTGCTTATTTGTTTACTATGAAGTCTTGGAACAGCAACACAGATGTTGGAACAAATAGTTCCTATTGCAGCTCTGTTCACATTGAATTTCAACTCATCATTGAACAGATTAGCTCAGCATTTAAAGTTTTTTGAAATAATTTCTCAGTTCTTTGAGTACTAAGATTTCATAATCTCTAGACATCAGCAGATTAATGGCGCACTAATTAATTAAAAGACCCATTTCTGTTATATCAGTATTCCTCATCAAAGAAGAAGTATTTCCATTAAGAGGAACCCTAAAGGCTGATTTGAATATTTGTTCCCTTGAAGAAATGGCACTTACTCTGCTTGCCTTGCTCTGGACTGATTCTATTCAGCCATGAATTATCACCAGTTGTAAATCCCTGGGAGTCAAACCTCTAAGAGTGAAACAGAGCATACTGATTCAGTGATATTTACACGAAAGATCAAAGTCATCCTGCTTCAGAATGGAGCGTGCTGAGCTTTTATGAGCCATGGGGAACTTGGCCTCATGGTTCGTCAAACTTCTTTCAATTTTGGTAATTTTTCCTGCAAATGGTAAATGCATGCTTTTGGATATATGATCTGTTTGTTTGTTTGTTTGTTGTCTATAAAACCTCCTCAGAGAGAGCAAGATCTCCAGTTGCAGAGTACTGCAGTCAGTAACAATGCAGCCTCCAGCATTTCATACCCTGCACACAGACTTTATGGTATTCTTGGTTTTTCAACACAAATAACCTCCAAAGAAAAGTGAAGTTTAGGCATCACCTATTTATTCATTCATTTCATTGCTGATGCTGTCAGAGGCATTTCTGTTTATCGGAACTTTGCTAATTGCTTGTTTCCAGAATTATTTCCACAAATTTCCAGAATTCCACTTGCAATCATGGCAGGACCATCAAACCCAACCATGTAGCCACAGACGGATAAGATTTGGGGAACATTAAGACAGTTACAGAGTTAAAAATTGCATTCAGATATGATGAAAAAAACATGTAATTGGGACCCATTTTCAGAGGTGGCAAGTGGCAGTGAAGATAAATGGAACTGAGTTTTGTGTTAAGCAAAGAAATTTGGTGTAGTTTCCATTATTTTGTTAAGATTTAGGCTTAAAACCGAATAAGGAATTCTTAGACCTCGTGTGCGGAGAAATCATTAAAAGCACGATACCAAAATAGGTAGATAATTATCACATAGTGATTTCTGAAAATGATCACCATTTAACTAATCAAGCAATATTTTAGGTATCACAATGGACGTCAGCTCTGTTGCTGGGAAAAAGTAACCAAGTTCTTTCCCAGAGTGGAATAATTGTCACTAAGAGCAGAGGAGGTACTTCCTTAATCCAAAAGAATATAATGTTAAAGCAGTATAATTATATGGGACTTGTTATGTATAGGGTAAAAGAATGATTAAGAAAGATGCTCTGTACAGAACAAAAGTGATTAAGAAAGAGTCAGGCACTAATGTACTGTACTGTTTTAAATGGGATCCAATTCCTGTTTTATGGTTTGTCTCATTTGTGCTTGGAGAGCCAAGAGACTCCAGTTATTCTCCTGTAGCCACCAAGTCCCCAGCTCATACTGCGAGGTGTAGTACACCACTGTAATTGTGCTAAATTATTTGGAAAGGGTGATTATCCAATATACGCTTTCTAGCGTCTATGTTTTGAAAACTACAGGAAGTGGCCCCTCCATTGGTGATTTCCCCTCCGCCAGCAGGTGCAAGAGCCAGGAATGCTGCCTGCCACCAAGTGTTCAAGGCTCAAGCTGCCACCTCTGTTCGGGTCAGGCAGCCTCGAGATTTGATCCCAGGATGGAGGATTGCACTGCCTTTGTTCTCTGTACTGCCAGTTTTCAGTGAAGTGGTAGTGGTGTCACAAACTGAGGCTAAGTTCTGGAGAGTAATTGTCACAGCCCACCTCATTTTGTATGAAAATTATTTTTCTTGTTTTTCAGTTCCCCCTTTTCTGGCTCTGCACGACTAGATCAAATATAACTTTAAGGGGAATGTACATAATTCATCAAAGCAAAAAAAATTAATATTAATTTCATATATTAATTTTTATGTATATTAATAAAGAATGTGAGCATTTTAGTTGATTTTTACATGTCAAAACTCTGCTTTCAGAGTTAAGACAATCCACTGGAAGGAGAAAATGTCATTAAATTTTGATTTCTATATATCTCTCTGCTTTAATATGTTGACATTTCACTGTGTCTTGCTTCAGTAATCCCTTAATCAAGGTATATATCATGCTTTTAATTGTTTGCACAAAAAAGTCTTGGTATCCATGGCACCATTTCTCTGCTCTTTTCCAGAATCCTTCCTGCTTCTTTGGTTTCAGGTGATGTAGTTCCTACGAATCTGCCCTGTATTTTATGTGCTGCTGCACTGGAGAACTGCTAGCATCCAACTTCATGATGTTTAACTTGTGTGTGAATGCTAAAATTGTATCTTCTGCTCTCACCTCACGCTGAAAATACAGAGCGCTTCACCCGCAAGCATGAGGAATATCAGGCAGTTTTATCTTTCCTTTTGATTATTCTCCCACAATATGCATGAGATGTTAATCAATTTAATCTCATTTCATAATCTTCCATCTGCATTTCTAACTTTAATAGGTTGTCCTGCAATATTTAGCTGCTGCTTGCAACACTGGATTGCTTCTCAAGCATGATTTTATGTCTTTTCGAATATTTTCACCTGATATAGAACTGATGAGAAGCTGAAACTTTCATGTTCTTGACTGTAAGTATTTTGCAAATACTCTGACAGAACAGGTAAAAATTTGTCACCTAGCAACTAATAGCATTTTTTCCCTGATATATATATATATATGTATATCTATATCTATCTATCTATCTATATATATATATATATATATATATATGATTTTATTTTTTCTTCTGGAATTATCTATATGATTTCCCCCCTTTATTTTCACTTGCATTTTTTTTTAAGAAAATGAGAATGCGTTCTGAAGATTTTTAGAAATGGAAATTCAGCTGGCTGTTAAATTGTAATGCTAAGAAATACCCTGCAGGTTACTACAGGTGATAAATCAACATCTGTATTCTCCTGGTATCTTTGAAAATGATGACTGGGAAAAAATCATAGGAAACATGCATTTTTCTTATGCAATATTTGGGGCTGTGAGGGAACTGACTTGCCCTTCTTTTGTACTGCTCTGTGCCAAGGAACAATTTTAGGGGCAGAGTATTGTCCAGTGCAGGATCAGTATATTTATTATTCTGGAAACAGCAGGGAATAAAAGTCGAGTAGAAAAAAGCTTTCCCAAAACCTTAATTTCTGATACCATTCTCTAAGCGGATCCAGCAGAATACACACTAGTTTTCTTCGTCATTAAAGTCCAAGAATTTTATGTCAATTCCCAATTACCCAGTATTGGAGCACAGGCAGAAAGAGCAGACATCACTCCAGGGGAAAGCTGTCACTCTGCTCTTGCATTCTCGAAGCAGTCAGATTCTTTAGAGGAAGGCACTAGAAATCCTGTCTGGCCAATTTTTAATTAATTACGTATTTTAAAGTGTTTTTCCCCCCAGTCCTAAATGATGCACTTCTCTGCATATCTGAATCTTTGTTTTGGGTGTTTGTTTGTTGTTTCTAATCTTAACTAGGCCACTGCTGCCTTTGTTCTAGAAATCCAACTGCTTTTTTTGAGTTGCGGTAGTGATCTGCGTAGGATTAGTCTGATTTTAAAAAAAAAGAAATCTTTCATTTCTCCAGATTAACTACATTTTCGGTTACTTTTTAGTAAGTCAGTAGGAGACATGAGTGTCTGCTTTAAAAATTGGAATTATCTCATTCACCTTTTTACTGTCTGTAATGTTTATTGCTTCTCTCTGACGAGTGTCTTTTTAATATCTTCTATAGGGACCATTTTTTATATATTTTTCACCACTTCCATTGAAACTTTTTTTAAATAATAAGTGATTAGATCTGGACGCGTGATTATGAAGCTGTGTGAAGGGCTTAAATAAAGTCATAATAAAGGAGTATGTTATCCATGGGTGTGTGCATATAGGCATATATTACCCACCTCACCCAATACCTGTTCATGATGTGGTTCACTGGCTTTTCACAAGGATGCTTTGTTGCTCTTGAGACCAGTTTTGTCTGTTCGTCTGTTTGCACTCGTCTTAGGGCTTTACATCATTCCAATACATGTAGATTACTGGGCATTTTCTCTGCATTACATTTGTTGTTTTGGGCTGACGAAGGAGCCCTTCTGTTTCCTTCTTTGACTCACATTGTGCTAAATGACTTTCAGCTGAGAACAAATTTTCCATTTAATTTTTTCCCTTTATCTTGATCATTGATAAACTCATTGCATGGGATTAATTTACTATTGAGACCTTTCTTCTGTGATGGGAAGCATTGCCTTTTTCTTACTGTTTTTTGTAACTTCTAACTGATTTTTATTCTGTGATAGGAGATATTTCACCTTTTGTTTCTTCCTAGGATTTTTTTTTTTTTTTTTTTTTTTTTTTTTTTTGTGTGTGTGTGTGTGTGTGTGTGTGTGTGTAGAATTTTATCTAAGCCCTTCATTTTCTTCTCTGGCTTTTCTTTTTTCCTCCAAGAAACATTAAGGCAAATCCCATGAGAACAACAGGGGCTGGACCAGTGAAAGTGCTCGAGGTTTCCCTTGCCTTTGGCCATTTCAGGCATTTGAACTCTGGTCAGTGCCTGGGTGCATTATCTGGATATTCCCATGAATTCTCCCCAGATCTGAGCAGCCCTGCAGGCAGCACAGGAGTTGCAGGGCAGGACTGCAAAGGGCCCTGTTGAACAGAGATGCAGACGTGCTTCTCCCCATATACAGGAGGCAGAGATCTGCAATATTTGTTTGCAGTCATCAGCAGCTGCAGTACGGAGGTGCTGCTGTTTGTCAGTCCCGTCTGTAGTGTCATATTCTTCCTTCTTGCAGCAGAGATATTCATCATGATGTTCCTTTCCTAATGTAACTTTCAGAGCCCTAAACATGCTGCAGTTCCAGGTTAAATATCTGTGAGCTTCATGAAGAAATTCAGTATACAAATAAACAGCAGGATATGGCTCATTAGTAAATGTTTGTGAGGCGAAGCAACTCTTTTAAATTCCATTTTTTTAATAGAGAAAATTGTTGCAGAATACAGATGGGTATTAAATCAACTTGATAGACCCCTATATAATCCCTGACTAGACTAGTGCTGAGTGGCTCGACTTGTTTTCTGATGCACTTCACTGGGCCGTTTAGGCTGTTTGTTCTGCTTCACTCCTTTAATGTGAGTCAAAGTTAGCCCAAAATCAAACCCTGACTGGTTTTTTGTGTCGTTTGTTTTAGCCCCCCACTCGTGGTAGTGCAGGGTGCAACATCCCTACTTCAGACTATTTTAGATCAATCTGCAGCTAGCACAGCTTGTCTCTGTAGTTGAACAGATGTGTTTTAACAGGATGGAACTCTGCAGAATGATCCCAAAATTCTAGGTTTTATGTAGCTCTTCTCAGTGCTGTTTTTTCACTGCACCATCTGTATTGCCATCATGCAGAAGTCAATGGGGCATTAAGAACTTGCTGATGCTGCTCTTTCTGGCTGGAGCAGAAACAGAACTGCCACTTTGCTCTGCATTTTGCTGACTTTGTCACCCTTAATCAAAGCCACAATATGTATTTCTGGGACAGTTTTTGGAGCCAGTAGATGCACAGGGGGGAACTGTGATTGTGCACCCAGGAAAAGGAGGGAACCTGTGCACAGAAGTAAGCAACAGCTGTTAAGTCTGCTCTGCCCCTTCTGATGCCAGTGCTTTCCTTTCTGCAAGGTGGAGTAAGAAACCCCAACTGTGTACATCCATGCTGTGCCCCCAGCTGCTTTAGAGAGCAGGATTTTACTTAATTTTTTCTTCATATTTCCCAGTTGTTAATAACAGAAGCTTTCTCCCCACCCCCAACAGGCCCCAACAAACCAATGGGCAAAAATCCAATCACCCTCTCCCATGCCTGAAAAAGAAGAGACCAGGACCAACTTTTGAGGCATTGCTTGAGAATTCAGCCCCGTGAAAGCTTGAGTACACTACATGCATTTGCTTTTTGATGTGTTTTCCTCCTCGCCTGCAGCGGGGTGGAAGAGATCCTGGTCCTGGCACAATCCATCTGGAATGGACTGAAATGCTGTTGCTAAGCACTGACACTTCCTTTTCCCCTCTCTGCCCTGTTGAAGGGAGTTAGGAAGCATGATGCAGCCTTGCTGTTTTCAGCTGATATTAACAGACTGATAGAGAATCCTGCCTGAGCCTCACTTCTCTCTGTGCCACTTAGCTCAAGTCAGAAGTCCACATCCCTCTTGCTTGCCCACGCTGAGACCCTTTTGGTCCTCTCTTAAAAATGGAAAGGCATGAACAGAGTAGCAAATTCTGCTCCATTGTTTCAGATGCTTCAGGTCACCCCCTGAAATGTGTGACCGCAAGACAGTGCAAAATTTAATTAAATGGCTTGGAAACACTCACTCGAGTGTTGCCTTTTCCTGTGCTCTGGGTTTATCTCATTCCTCTGCACACATCAAAGTACTGCCCTTCTGTCTTTTCATTGCTGCCTGAAACCAATAAAACTATCTGTCCCTGAAGGAAATGAAGCACCTCTGAGAAGTATAAAAAAAAAAAAAGAAAAAAACAAAAACAAACAAACAACAAAAAAAAGAAAATGGCCAACAAAACCAAAAATTAATCACTCAATATCAGTTGTGTATACGTTACTAATTCCCAGCAGAGTTGTGATACCATATGAATGTGGAATCACACTGGTAACTCAGGGAAAATAATACCGTGGGCACAGGTGAGGCCGAGGCTCCAAATGTCCAAATGCCATAAAAAAAACCCCAAAAGAACAAACCTAATGGTCCTGTTTGTCTCATTCCTACAATTTGTGGTGTTTGGAATTGGACTTGATGATTCTTCTGGGTCCCTTTCAAGTCCGAATATTCTGTGACGTCTGATATATTTGACTTCGTTGGGGTTGCAGGTGACAACATGCTTCTGGTGCTTTCAGTTTCACATCTTCTTTATCAGTGATAAGAGATGCTTATTGAGGTATTGATTGTCCTGATACAGTTTTATGTAAAAAAAATGATGTATTAAATTCTTTCTGAAAAACACAGAATACAAAAGGAATAGTTTGCTTTTGACCAGGGTTGCCAGGAAAAGATTAATATCCTTCATAACATGTTGATTTGTTTGAAACATATAATTCTTTGACAAAATAGGTTGTATTAATCCTTGTCTTAAAATTCAGGGTTTGTTCTGATTCAAGATATCTCTTAAATGATTGGTATTGTAAGAGGATTTCTCCTCTACAAGGAACTCTTAGATAATCTGTAGGCTGATCGCTGATGTACAGTTGAATGATTCCCAGACACCCCACATGTGGTGTGGAAGATATTAAGCCCTTAACATGTTTCATTTACTCTTAATCTAAGTCCAAAATAAAAGTTTTAATTAACATACATTTTAAATTAAATTAATTTTATAAGTTTTGGGATACAGCACAGTTGGAAGTGTCGCTTTAGTGTAACTTGTGGACAGCTGAGCAGTACAGATTGTGGCAAATTGATCCTGCACAGAACTGCTCATTCCTGAAAAGGAAATAATCTATAAATCTCAGTGAAGGCCAAATCCCATTTGGGCTGGCTGGGAATTATATCAGCCCGTGGCCATCTGAGCTTGAGAGGACTCTGCTCAAGTGAGCTGGAGGTGAATAGCAGTGTGACATGCTTATGATTTTATCGACTATCTTGACTCTTGCATAAGCTGATATCCCAGATTTAGGAACTGGGAATATATCAGCATATTTTAATTCCTGTAAAACATCTGAAGGAACAAGTGAAAGTAAACATAGACATTAAATTAATATGATTTTGTTGCTAAGGTAGCAAATTTCAGACCTCTGTGGGGATACTGCTCCACACGTAGCACAATTCACAATTATTAAAGAAATCATTTTCTGCAGTCATTTAGCTACATGAGCATTACATAGAGTTGAGATGAGTGAGTGGTTTAGCAAGAAATTCATATTCAGCATGAAGACACTGACGGCTCTGTGACAGCTGGAATTTAGAGGGAATCATATTCATGAGCTCTGCTATGTACAGAGGGGGCACAATGATAGCAGAAGACACAGCTTCCCTTTATTTGTTCCTCTCTTCCATCCAGGTTCTCTCACCTTTTGCCATATCATTCAACCACTTCTCAGGGCTTTATTAAAATAATAAAATGTGCTTAGCACTGATGTGTTTTAACAAACAAATGGTGCATGTCATTGGATGTGATGCCTTGGCCAGGAAAATGGACTTGGGAAAGATGTTTTGATATTTGCATAGCAACTGTGCAAAGTGGCTGGTATTCAGGGTGTTGCTTTCTTTAATAACAGAATTCATATGTCTTTCTGTTTATTTGTGTACTCTAATTGGACAGAAATCTACAAAGACCAAATTTCACAGAATGTGGGAAGAAGAATCAGGGGAAAAAGAATATAGAGATGGCCTTAATGATCCTGACCAAAGCAGAAAATACACATTGGGTATGTTACATGTGCCTCTAACCAGAGGATAAGGATTGACTGGGGATTATGAATGTGTTTTCTAGAAGTAGACAAGTCCATTGTACCTTGGTCAGGTGTATTTTTTCTTCTCACTTTTATAGCTTGGATGAAGACATTTAGTGCTTTGTCTCCAGATTCAGGAAGAAACTCACTCAGACTGGTGAGTAAGGGGCTGGGCTTAGAGGCAGGATTGTCCATTATATTAGTTTAGTGTTGCCATGTTGAAACATCACTTGAAGAAGCATCATTTAAAGAAATATAATTTAATCCACCATATCATGGTTTAAAGTTACCTTGAGGTTGCATGTTCTTATTCAGTTCACCTGGTCATGAAAACTTCCAGGATGAAATTACAGCAGCACTATGAATGGATTGTTTTTATTCACAGATGGACGACGACGGATCCTGAAAAGTGGATGGTAACATCTAGGCAAGGCAATTCTGAACTTTCTCTGTGTTGCTACACCCCAGGTGATAACTGGTAGAAATACCATCTATTTATTCACTGAATTATAGTGAATATCTGACTCCAGATAAAATTCTTTCCTGAATCATTGCATTTTACACAAGCTTTTTCTTCCATAAAAGGATCTGGACATTATTAACTAATGCCATTATTTTCATCATTGCTTCCATAGATGAATGTTATATGACTTCTACACCTAGTGAACAAATGTGACATTTACGAGGCAGAAAAGGACAGGCAGCAGGGGAGATTGTGAAGAACAGCACTTGATGAGAAGGATCTCATTTTAATGGTCTCCTTTTCGTTACATTTGTATTATTGTCTGTTACAACTCAGCAGACATCACTGTTGAGTAAATGCTATAATTCAGCCTGATGTGGCTCTATCTGTGAATGTTTTTTCCCTGCCATTCTCCTTAGCACAGTAGTTTTTGTTTCTTAGGTTACAATAAAACTTTGGAACTAAAATTGCACGTAAACTTAGCAGCAGAAATTGCTTTCCACTTGTTAATTTACAGTCTTGGAATGATAGTAAGTAGAGCTTAGCACAGATGTGATGCAACTGTGGAGAATAAATGGAGTATGAATAGAATGTAGGGCCTGGTTTTGATTCGATTAGTACTTCTATTAATCCAGAACATTTCCTCTCTTTTGGCTGGAGGAAGACTAAAATCTTTCTGGTAAGGTGTTCTTTAATCAGGTATTCCAACCAGGTAATTGGACACTTCCTTGACAAGCACAGTGGCCAGACTTCTTATTTGCATGCTGAGACTACTTTTTAAATCACTCTATTTATCAAAATAAAAAATATGGCAAATAAGGCACTAAGGAAGATGAGCACAGCCAAGCACCTAAAGAGCATAATAACTTTAGATGATACCATGTGGATTATTAGACAAGAATATCTGGAAGAATTGGGAAATTTTTTAGAATACTGTTTTCCACTAGTAGCAATATCACTGAAGACAGACAGAAAACTGCTGAAGAAAAAATGGCATTCTGCCATTTCCTTAAAGGATAGCCAAGTTGGCTATGTTGAAAATGTCATTCCTAATTAACTTTGAGTTCTCAGAATGTATATTATTGTAACATGATTTCATTATGCTATGGTCTACCAAAATCAAGCCCTTTTGTACATGAGTAGGTAAAAGAGAGGTTGGTACGTAGTGCGTGGGGGAAAGCTTTGAGGAAAGCACTTCTGTTTTTTGTTGTCTTACAGGTGTCTAATAAAACACTCATCCCATCTCAATTTCATCTTTAAATTTATTAATTAGTGCTAATGTCACTTAAATAAACTCCCCTAACTGGATTTTCACTCTGTGCCAGAAGCAAGGGTCCACGAACCATCCACCCTGAGAGATCAGGTGGCAGCAGTGACGTTGTCAAAGGTTATCAAAAGCCAGCCTTTGTGGGAGAGTTTTAAGCCAAATCCTCTACTTTTCTATCTCTGATTATACCACTGGGATAGTTCAATTTGTGTCAATGCACTCTCTTTAGGAAACTACCTAAAAAATTAGCAGAGATCTCTGTATTACAGGAATAAACCTATTAGACTTCTTCCTCCTAAATATGACTATCATGTCTAATCCCTCCCAGGAGGTTAAGGATAAAATGGTTCATTCATTTTAAAGGTCTATTTGTTCAGGCTAGTTGGGTAGAGGAGTGCAGTATCATCACTTCCAAAGGTTTGGACAAACACGGCAGGCAGATCTGTCTTGGTTGCATCTTCTTGTTCTGGGGTGAAGGTCAGTGGCTGGTGAACTGAGGAGGCAAATGGATACCTTCAGCAGGATAGAAAATTTTTGCTGTTACTCCCTCATTGGCATTTTATATCTCTCTCCTCCACAGGGATCTCTCTTCCCCTTTGGACAGGTAAGGGTGTAACACCATGGAAGACACTCAGCAGGTCTGGATCAGTAGGTGTGTACTATGTTTTGGATTTATACTGTGCCTCCTGACTGTATGAAATTTGTTTGGGTGGTCTGGGAATCAGGGAGTTCTCCCCTGTTAATAATTTGGGTTTAACACAGGTCTCTATAGTCTGGTGTGGTCAGCACAGCCTGGGCTCACATGCTGCTGCAGTGGAGCTCTGGACACCACCCCAACTTCACCATTAGTCAGTATGAGGCACTTACAGGGCACAGAGAGAACAGGACCTTCTGATAAACCTGTCAAGACCTGAAAAACTAAGGAATGAAGGGATCGGATGTGAGATTATCTTTTCTTGGGACTTGGAGGATTCAAGGAGTTCATCACTCCCATCTTCCTGATTTTAATTAATATATTTTCATGTCAAATTTGTGTAGCAGAGTGTCTCTTTTGGCACTGGAGAGAAGGCTTTGGGGTGACCTAATTGAGACCTTCTAGTACCTGAAGAGAACTTAGTGGAAAAATGGAGCAAGACTATTTTCAAGGAAAGATACAGGACAAGAGGAAATGGGTTTAAATGGAAAGAGACTAGGTTTAGGTTAGATATTAGGGAAAGAACCCTTTAAGGGTGGTGAGGCACTGAAACAGGCTTCCCAGGGAAGTTGTGGATGTCCCATCCCTGGAAGTTTTCAAGGTGAGGCTGGGTGGGGCTTTGAGCAACCTGGTCCATTTGAAGGTGTCCCTACCCACGGTAGGGGGATTGGAATTAGGTGACCTTCAAGGTCCCCTTCCCACCCAAACCATTCTTTGATTCTGTGATTCTATGAAAGGATCCTGGTAGCCACTTGGCAGGTCTTCATGAAAAGGATTGATCTACAGAGAAGATCTACCCAGGGTTTTGATCAGCATTTTAAATACTTTTTTTCAGATGCTGAATCCCTTCTCTAGTTACAAGTCATGTGAGAAATCCTCAGCTGGGAAGATTGTGAAGAGCCTGTCAGCTTGTTAGCTGAACCATCCAAGGCAAGACATTCCCTTAAACCTGATCTAAGTCATCAGCAACACATTTCCACTTGATTTTGTATGTCTGTGTCTTCATAATCCTTTTTTTTTTTTTGCCTTGAATGGTCTTGAGTTTAGATTTTCCTTGTTTCATAACATATCTTAAATTAAAGACAATTTCAGATAACTTACCTTTCACAGATCTGACATTACCTAAAAATCCTAACATTGGAAAATATTAGCAAGTGCTCAAATCCCCAGATTATTGCCAATATTCAAAATACGTGAATCTTTGTAAGTAGTAGGTCCTTAGAGTTCTCCAGTGGTTGCTATTAGTCGGAGATTTCTTTCACAGACCACAAAAGCAGTGAGGCCTGAAAAAGGTGCTATTTCTCATGTTCCCTTCTGCAGTGGTAGGTTATGTTCACTGAGATGTGAACTGCTGCTTTTGGGAAGCCTGAGCTGCAACTGAGCTTTGCACGGATGACCCTGTCCTGTGCAGTGGCACCACCAGCCATGGGTGAAATGTGTCTGCTGGCCCCAACAAATCCTTGTCACAGCCATCACTGCATGCATGCAAGCTTCAAAATATGAAACTCCTATGTCTTTCTTCTTTTGAGGACAGGGAGAGATTGCCCAGACAAGGGAGGACTTGAGAAACTCTCTAGATTTTGTGTCTGGTATTATCATATGGATTTCTGCTGTCGTTTAATATGAAAAAGCAAATTGAGCAGTGAAAGGATGGGGGAGAGGAGATTTAAAAACTGCACCAGGAAGGAAAATGTTTCCCTTTTCTGCTTGTGCCTGTCTAACAAATCTCCTTCTCAAGCAACTCTACATAAAGCAAGTTGCGAGTTGTACTACCCATGGCTCAGCAAGGCACTTCTGCAGCTGTTGGTATTTAGTAGGCAGCTGCTTGATTTTATTATTTCCAGCAGCCTGCTTCAGAGAGACTCTTGCTGCAGAAAGAGATATGGGAAGTCATTAGCCAGCTTTTATTCTGCGAAGCACAATGCAGGGGACAGGGTTGGTTGGGATTGTAATAATAATGGTTACATATGTTACAGACCTATAGTGACATCAGCTCTAAAAGTTATATTACAATATAAAAAGATATTACATGCTTGATATCTGGTTTTAAGAAGACAAAGTGTAAACATTTTTTTTCTTTTAGATGTAGATTTTAAAGCTACAGCCATACTCATGACTTCCCAAAACAGAGGATCAGTTATCAGCAACAAGTGTTCTTTGATCATTCGTTGTTCACTTGTGGGTTCTTACCTCAAATATGAGATGATAACTCCAGGCTCTGAAGTGCAGGGAACTGCCTTGCTTGTGTATTACCTACAGGCATGCTTCCACCTTTTCCCTCCTGTATTTTGTAGGGCTGCGTCCCTCATAATCAGATCCTTCAGCTCTCAAATCTCCTCAGTCTGGATGGTGTGTTGCTGGATTTGCCTTTGTGCAGTCAGAGCACACTTGAACACAAGCAGGAAACAAGACAGCAGGAAACCTGCTGTGCCTTGGGGCACCTCAGGTTTTGACAGAAACAACTGTTTCAGAAGATTCTGTGGTTTTGGTCCGAGGCTGAATTTGATATTCTTGGAGGTCTTTTTCAACCTTAATGATTCTGTGATTCTATAATTCCGTAACTCCACAAGTTTGTGGTTTCTGAATAAAAGTCTTAGAGAGTCTCTGATGTCCAGTGTGGTGATTTGAGGCATTGGGATGCAAGAAGCACATGCAGGTCATATAAAAAGGCAGCTACGGTCTTAGGAGGAGAGGGAGGAAATGTAAGATTTGGGTAAGGATGGGTTGTCAGTGCCATGTCACTTACTCATGCTCTGGTCATATGACATCTTTACCTTAAAGAGTCATAATTTGGGAGAGATGAAAGGAGCAAAACCTATGGCAGAAGCTAAAGGAGTGTCAGTAATACTGACTGCCAAAATGGGTTGGGAAAGGACAAATTTTCCAACCCAAAACTCAATGCATTAACCCCATCTGAACAAGGCATTTACTCACAGAGTGGAGAAGCCAGAACTGTCTAGGGTGAAAGAAAGGAGTTACTGAGCAAAATGGGATTGTAGTAAATCAAAGCTTTGGGAGGAATATGTGCAGCCTCATGCTCTCAGCTGCCTACAGCTGCTCAGAAAGGAAATTCACATGAATCAATGAACCTTGCACCATCTCCATTCCCATTGTATTCAGGACTGAATGGACTAAAATAATCTGAGATTAGACACATTTTTAAAGTTGATTTTTACACTCAACTGATACTACCATGACTGTGCTCAGAAAGAAGAAATTTTATATCATTTCTATGGTGAAAATTACTAACTAGTCTTACACAGGGAGGGAACCATCCTTTGGCACTATGCTAATTAATGCCTTGAAAAGAATAAATGCAAGAAGAAAACCTGAAATCTAAATCTTTCCTTTCTGAACCCGAGTACTCCTGCCTGGGATCCTGAGCAGATTCGTCCATTTTCTCAAAAAGAAGACTAGAATGTGGAGGTTTTTCTATTTTTCAGTTTATCACTTGTTTACCTCAATTGAAATTGAAAATAATTTTAGTTTGAAATTTCATATGTGCAGTTTTATATAAACTTTTAAAAAACATCACTGATGAAAGAGTAACATTTAAATGCTGCTTAGTGCTTGGATTCTTTAATGTTTTGCTGAAAAATGAATTAAGAAGTAAAAAAATCCTAGTATGTCCTGTGGCAGAAGAGAATGGTGATAGCCTTCTTAAAGGTCTGTTCAATTGTTACCTGTGGATTATAATCTGATATGGTGGTGTAGAGTAGTACTTTTTATACTGCAATATTGTAATTTTACAGAGAGAAGGGCTTGAACGAATTCTCAGTACAGCATCTGATAGATCCTGAATAGTTCAAAGACCACATCTGGAACTACACATTGTGGACATAATTGATATTCAATGTCATTATTGATTAATTCTGTTGAATCATCATAATAAAGTGGTAAAAGATGAGTAGAGATTATGTGAAGGGAGAAGTTTGACTGTGTGAAAAATATTTCCAATGATAAAAATAACAAGGTACTATTAGAAGCAGAGACAGCTAAAGAAAATGCACCAAATCAGAACAACAAACACAATATGTTATCAAAATTCCAAATTAACAATCACCTTAGAAAGAGAAGAATACCTGGTATCACATGCAGATAAGAGCTAAAATTTGTGATGTTAAAAAAAACCAACCCATAAGTGTGATATAATCCTACTTACATCTACAGGTGTACTGCTGTGCAGTAGGGCAGGAGGGTCCACCTCTGCTGTGTGTGGGACACCTAAAAGTGTCAGGCACTCCGTGTTCATGGGGACAGTCTGGGTGGTTTCAGCTATATTTAAGTGCAAAGTCAACAGGCTCTGCCTTGATGAGGAACACAGACTACAGTTTTCAGTCTAATAGATCATGGCAGATTATAGGGCAGTAGAGGGACAGAGGGAGAAGTGCAAGGATGCAAAATGCAGCTGCTGGGAATACAGAGAGCAGACCTCACTGGCAGCTGCTTAATTACATTTTGCCAGTTTTCACTACAAACCCCATCACTTCTCTCTTTTTCAGATGATTGTTAAGGGGCTGAGGGGCCCTAAGGTATTTTTATGAAGAATTGAAAGAAAGGAGAAGTGGAGAGGAGTGAAGGCAGCAGATAGGAAGCTGCTTGCTGTGGCATGTGCTGGTGCTGTGCCAAGGCTGTGCCACTGTGCCAAGAGCTACCTGGGCTGTGGCAGGGCTGGCCAACAAAGGGGTTCAAGTAGGGTCTGTGGTACCCACAAGGAGTGCAGTTGGGGCATGTGAGAAACCTTAAGGCTGGCTTGTTTCTCTGAATAACCAGGGGGGAAAGACAGGAGAGTTAAATGTGGGGCTCTTGATCTTTTCATAGTGGGAAGTAGTTCCCGCACTCCTTAGGGATCCTGCAGCTTGTTTTGTCTCCCTGGTGAGAACTTGTGTCATTGTAGGTCAAAAGTTCCAAGGTCATTCTTTGAAGTGTCGAATTTTCGGGAAGGAAATACTTATCAAAAATGTCTCAATTTTCCATGGCAGTTTATCTCCTGTTAAAATCTGTTAGTCACTGGCTATGTGTGATGGGATTGCTGCTCAGAACACAGAATAGGAGGCATCACCTCACCTTTATAACAAGGCTTTAATAAGCATAAAAAGCCCCCCTCAACTGATCATGGGAATTACAGTGGAAAAAAACCCCCTCACTTTTGTAGTTTGCTGTGTTCTCCTTCCTGTTACTTCACCCACAACTCTGTGTATGGGTGTAATTGTCCCCCTATCCAGTTTTAGAACTGGTGGTGAATATTAGATCAATATAATAAAAGCATAAAAACCTAAATTCCTACAATTTTAATTTCAGTATCTGGAGAGAGACCTTCCTATTACCCTAGTCAAGAAAAGTAAACTCACCCTTTATTAAATAATTTGTATTTTCATGCTTGCATTTCTTCTCAGAAAGGAGGCAGAGTAAACTGGAAACTGTAAGGATGAAAAGAGCTGAGCAGGGCCTACTAAACCCCCTCAGATTGAAGCACAAATAACCTACAGAAACTGTTCAGGGTAGCCAGATCTGTATGTTCGTGCCAAACTGGATGAACTGCATGCTGTAAAAGCGAAACAGAAGGTGTTTAAGTTTCCTAAGCCTCACAGAGAAAAAAAGAAAAAAAAAGAAAAAAAAAAAAGAAATCTGTTAAGGCATAACACACTGGTAGCATCTCATCCCTCAGAGTCATGTGCTTGCCTAGAGCTGCGTGGGATTGCACCCTGTGGAGCAGGTACCTGGGCAGCATGATACCCTGAGAGGTGTCAGCAAAGGCATTAGTGAATTGCTGGATCCTGGCTCTGTGAAGGGGTTTTTGGAAGCTGTCACGAGCATGTGCTGCCAACAAGCCAGCAGGGCACGGCAGCACTGTTTAGCAGTGTCAGCACAAGGTGGTGCCTTGTTGTGTGGTGTTTCAGGATGCAGAGTGATTCTCGGCAATGGAGGTGTCAATATAAAGAACAAAGTCTCTGTTTTATGCATTTAAAAAAAAAAGTCACTTGCTAAACAGCTCTGAGTCTTCTGATAAATATGAGAAACTGTGCCATGAAGACCTCAATTTACTCTTGCGTTAGCATCAGGGCAAATGAGCCTTACCTCGCGCTGAGGCAAGAGGAGGTCTGCAGTTCATCAAGGCAGCAACAGAGTCCTAAATGAAAAGTGTGCCACCTCAGGGCTAAAGGCAGCTGGCCTCCATCTCCCACCTTCTGACTACCTCTGTCACTGCCTCAGTGATGCTGGCAATGAACGTGCCTGTAAAGAGAGACAACTGCTGCTTTGCTTTGGAGCACTGACTGCAATCCAGATGACATGGCTGAGTTTTCAGGCACCTAGCTCAGTGCATCTCCATCACAACACTCCCACTACACCTTGTTGTCATTCTCAGTTAAGAGCCAACAATACGTACCTCACTCATGATTATTGTCACATCAGAAGAATTTACCCCTTCAAGTTTAGCTCCATCATTGTTCATAGCCTCTCCAAGGACAGGCAGCCTCCCACCCAGCTCGTCTTGAGCTGACAGGTGTCTCTTCTGTTGCTCATCTTTCAGAGAAATTTGGTAAATTAGACATTAGGATTTTAGGTGGAAGGGTTCAGAGGTCTGCAGGCAGAATTGGCCAGACGGGAAGAAAACTGGTTAATGGTTGAATAGCATATGCTGCTGCAGCCTCAGGGTTTGACTTACTGGTATCTGCTCAGAACAATTCAGTAATCACACCTCCTGCTGAGGGACAGAAATCCTTTTCTCTTTGTTACCTAGGAACTGCTGATGCTGCTCTTTATCTTGCAAGAAATGCCTTCAGTAATACCATTGAGGAGGCCTGGGTTGTTTGCTGCTTCAGAGCTGCTTTTTCCTTGTCCTGTGTTCAGTTGCACAGCTGTTCCCAAGGTAAGCTGGGATGTATTCACCCAGCAAGTATCCTTTCTTTTTTTTTTTTTTTTTTAAGAAGCAGGTTCAGGAGGTGAGAATGTGAAAGCTAGTGTATCCACATTGCAAGAGGAAATATTAATTCAATATTCAGATCGAGAAGAAATTACCTCAGTTTGCACTGGGGATGGTTTAGATTGGATATTAGGAATTATTTTTGATGGAAAGGATGGCCAAACATTGGAACAGGCTGCCCAGGGAGGGATGGGGTGACCATCCTTGGAAGTGTCCAAAAAACATGTGGATATGGCACTTGAGGACATGATTTAATGGTGAACATGGTATTAGGCTGGTAGCTGGACTTGATGATCTGAAAGGTCTTTCCCAACTTTGACTATTCTGTGATTTTATGATTGGAGAAAACTGTAAATATGTCAAGAGCCATAAATTGGGTAAATAACTTGCCCAAGGAAGTACTTGAAGGTCAAGGCATGAAGAGCTTCACTATCTTTACCATCAGGACATGATTTAAATATTCTTTTCATCTTACCTAGCAGGGACCTAGACAGTGCTTGTGCTACAATACTGCTGCAGTGCCCCCTTCTGAGTTTTCTTGCATCTAAACCACCCCAATGCTTTACAGATTTCTTCAAGAGGAATTCTTTCCACATTTTTGCTTTCCCATTACTGTCCTCTGGAATGTCTGCAGGGGGTTCTTCCCCATGTCTTGCTTCAGGCTGAGCAGTGTGGCAGATTAACGTCTCTTCTATGCAAGTTAGGGTTCTGATTTTACCTTTCACTACCATGTCTGATGTTGCTGACTTGTCTATCATGAGTCTGTGAACTCTTCATGCAGTTGGTATGATGTGGGTTGACATGACTGTAATAAAGTGGTGATCTAACAAAAATCACATGGTTATCAAAACGGGGACTTCAAAAAATATATGTAGAACCAAAATATAGGAAGGTTTTTAAAATGTCTGCTAGGTCTTTTAAAGAAAATTTGAATTAACAATCCATCCTTTCAGCTGGAAGGAAGAGCAGAACTGAGAAGACAATGCCTTACTTCATTTACATTGCAGAAAAAAAAATAATGACATATTTTTTTTTCACTTGAAAAGGCAGAGGTGGAAAAAAAAAAGTAGATTGAAAAATGCCTAAAGAAGCTTGGGTGTATTTGACACATCTTCATTTTTCATTTCAATTCACTGTAACATTAATATACTATATTCCTTTGGATAAAGAAACAGATTAAAATGGAGGGTTGCAAAGATGGGTCCTTTGAAACCCCTTTTAAAATGGAAGAAAAATCAGATAACATTCATGCATATATTGTCTCTGTATATCAAGATCCAAGTTCTTTAAAGGGATACCTTTGGACACACATTGGAGACTGCCTCAGGAATCAGATTTTCTGCTGTAATGGTTGCACAGATATCCCTGGGATGGCTCTTCAAAGTGCTGTTCTGGCTCTTCAGTCATTGAATCGAATATCAGGAAGCATTCAGCAGATGGATGGACACAGAACAGTTCAAGCAATCAGTGTTCAATCTCTTTGCACCCAGAGATCACCTATGTAAAGAGCAATAATGAACCACGAATCAGAACTATGGGAGGCAGTTCCCTACTCTGCGGTACATACATGTATAACACAGGTGAAGAGGCAAAGGTTCAGACCAGTTTGGTGATAATACAGCCTAATCCAGGATTATGCTAAGTGTTGTGGTTTCCCAGAGCAAAGACATGGATTGCTGCGGGCTAACGTGAGGAAGTCTGACATCAACTTGGTGGAGCAGCACATGAAGGTTCACAGTGCCAGCTCCTGCCATAGTCTTCTTTCAAAGGGCATAAATCAGGAACAGATATCTAGAAACAGAAAGTAATCCAGTGTTAGGTCCCCCCACCAGCCCCCACACAACATCAGGCCCATGGAGGCCTTTTCTAGGAGGTGGGCTGCACATGGTGAGTGAGACTGTGTGTTCAAACCCATGGTTTGGTATCAGTCATCAACATTTATTCCGTGTGCTTTTGCACCTCTCCATAAGCTTCTCCCTAATCCTTAAAGCTATTTATAAAGCACGCATTAGGTGTGAAGTGATTTTGAAATAGCAGAGTGAGAACATGGGTAGCACAGAACACCTAATTTGGCTATGCAAAAGCCCCAGGAATGATGGAGGAGAATAGAGCAGTGTCACTTCTCTTGGGAACTGAGACCTTCTGTAGCATCTCTTTTAATCTCAGAATAAAAAAGGGAAAGGCCTTATACTAGCATGCAGTGAAACACAAACTGTAGCTAGAGTTGGTGTTATGTGGAGGACCTGAGTTCAAAATGTTAACTCTAAAAAAGGTGATATTTCACTAAGTGCCTGCAAATATGTCTCACTTTTAAGCCCCTTGGTTGAAGGATTATCTTTGCTCAAAGATCACCCTTGCTTTTTAGTGTGGCCAACCCACACCATGAAAAATCAATAAGTAATGACTGAGATAACATTCAGTTTTGTCTGTGATCTCCAAAAATAGCCGTAATGGGGAATCTAGGAGTGACACAGACTAGAATATTTTCTGCTCTGATGCCACAGTTATATAACCAGCAAGTTTCTAATGTACATCAGTTGTCACAACAGTGAAGCCTTTTACACTGTGGAGATAATTTCCTACTCGCTTACTTTTAGGCAGCTCTCTATTGCAATAAGGGTGAAATTGCTATTATGAGAAAAATGTACAGAGTAGCTAATTATACTGGTCTGAGCCATCATGCAGCTGTTTTACATTGGTTTCTAGAGTCCAACTAACATTTAAAAAATGTATGCATGTCTTATTATTCTTCCAGCGAATCTGTTTTAAAGTCAACCTTTCGGTTCTGAGCATAGACCACAGCTGGTTTTACAGGGTTTTAGTTCCAAACCCTCCTCATGCCTCCACCCCCGAGCAAAACTTCTTCTTAATATCGAAGAAAAGGGCCAATGCAGTTCTTGTGTCAAAGATTGCTGACTGTGTGCTGTGGCTGCCCTAACAAAAGCCATCCATCCACGGTCTTCACTCTTGCCAATCCTCTTTGTTCCTCATGCACTGAACACCCCCCTTCTCACAGCCTTTTTCTCTCTCACTGGCACCATGTGAGAGAGAAACTGCCTTCTCATCAGTTTAGGCTGTGGTTTAGTTTACTTATGTGGATAATTGTTACATCCCACCCTTCATTTTATGACCATGCCGTCACACAATCCCACACTCATTTTCATGTGCCAGCATCACTCTGCTCTAGTTGAACATCACCAGATCACATCATGTGCCTACTGAAAAGGCTTAGCAGAGTAAAATGTTTGAACATTCCCATGTACAGTGTGACTATAAATTGTTGGAGAGGTGAACTTCTGAATTTATATTGGGCAAACATTGCATTTTCTTGGTAACCTTTTAAAAAATTTACAATTTGCTCTGAGTTTTAGTGTGAATTTGTTGAAGACTCAATTGCAGTATTCTGCCACAGAAAAGGAGTAAAAACTATGACATCATATTGTTTGTATCAAGTAATATAGCTAAGAAGAAATAAATAAATAAACGATCCAAAGTGCTCTCTCTGGAAAACACACAGTTGAGCTGTTCAACAGCTATTGCCCAGTACTCATTTAAAAAGTTTTAGAGGCTTAAATGGCTTTGTTTATTGTCATCTTGGGCCTTAATTACTTCTCGTTCCTCTTTGTGCAATGCACATGGAACTATAGCAACAGAATTTTCCAATCCAATGGCATCATTTCTGCCTGTGACAAAGCAGATTGTCTGGCAGTATTCGGTAGCAAAGCTGAAAAGTGAATTAATTGGAATATCTCAGTCCTCAGCTTTTCTTAGAACAATACAATAAGAAAATCGTAGAGAGAACTTGAAATGCTTAAGGACAGAGACTGAGAAGAGATATTAGCAAGTTGCCATTTCTTGACATCAATCTGGAAAGTGCAGTGAGAATTTTTTGTCCTGTTGAAAGAGTGATTAGTGACTTTCACTAATTTCATTAAGGGATTTTCATCCCTCCATTTATTGTTTCTCAGTTAATAAAGGGATGACATCAGTACCGTAAAGGTACAGTTTTCAGCCACTGCATAAACCCTGAAATACTTGAATTTCTTAAAAAGCAGAAGGCTGTGGCCTTGTAACAAGTTTCCCTTGTCAATAACTCTGTTTCTTCTAAGAAAATGAGTTGTTACTTTTCCAGGAAAGTAGGTTGGCTTGCCGGGTCATTGATCCTGAATGCTCCTGAAAGGGAGGAGGAAACTGAAGACTCAAAAGTGGCTCAAAAAAGACAATAAAAGGAAAAAAATATGATAAGCAGAGAAGAGAAATAATATTTAAGGAAGGATTGCTGGTTTATTTATTCATTTATAATTTTTTAATATGTTTGTTATATTTATCTATTTATTCATTCATTTATTTTTTTATTTATAAGATGGATACTTCCTTCTCCTATTTGGACTCTTTTGTGTGTATATATACATCTATATATATAAAAAAAAAATTCACTTAAAAGTGGGAAAAGAATGTAAAATCCCTGAAAGCAGATTTTTATTTATGAGATTTCTAGTTGTGACAGATTACCATTCTCTCTAGACAAGGAAATTATGCTTCTATGAAAATATGACTTAATATTAAGGGGACTATTATTAAAGGGTCTATTCCTGTAATCTTCTTTTTTTTCTTTGTATGCTGGTTATGTGCTTATTCAGATCTTTCATTCACCAGATCTCTGGCTGTATAACTGAATTCAGTACTTTGGTCCCAGACTGGAACTGTTACGGGCCAGAAGAAATTCAGAGAATCTTTAAGATATAAAACTCAGAATGAATTCAATGAAAAAGGATCCACACATTTTTTAACATAGTTTCATTGATATTATCAATGTTGTTGATTATGCTTTTCAATCCTATAAAAATGTATCTGGAAAGGCAGAAATGGATATATAAATATATATATATGAATATTAACATTGAATGATACCAATGTAAAATATTGAGTTCATTCCAACGACGTGCCAGAACTTACTTTATGAACTGTTTTTACAAGCACACCACAAACATTTTTCACTCTGGATATGTTTTAGCAAGACTCCTTGACTTTGATAGAAAAGTCACTTGATAAATAATATAATTATCTTGTCCACCTCTGTATGCCCCATTTGCAACAGAGCAGATCATTTGTCAGCACATCATTAGCCAGACATCCATGTGTCTGAAGTGAGTAAAGAAATACACTTTAGAATGTAAATATTAAAAGAGGGTTTTTTTTTTTAATGAGTTCAAATAACATATTAGGCATAGGGCACATGCCTGATTTAAAATCTGCACAAAGAACAGGGTCAAGTCTGTCTCCCTATTAACTGGTGTCATGAGTCATATTATCTGCTGCAAATAACATATGTTGCAAATATAGTCTGTCTATGTGTCTGCTACGTCATTTTGTGAATCGACCTTGAATGGCAGCATGATTGAAAAATATTCACTTTGAAGACAGGAGGAATAATTTTCAGTCTATGCTGTTTCCTGAAGAAGCTTGATTTGGGGGCAAATTATTTCTGCTGCAAATGAAGTCACTACAGTCCCATCCTATCATTCTGCTGCCTGGTTGGATAAAATTATTTTCAGTGTCAGGGAGCAGGGAAGAGGGGACAGAATATGATATGAAAGCAAAAGAAATAACAAAATAATTACAACATTATGAAAACACATAATAAACCAACTCTTTATTGCTTGAATCCGTCTCCTTTTATTTTTAGGTGCCAACCATCTACAAGTAAGCATAAATAAAATTACAGACTTCGAGAAGCCCAAAAGAAGGAAGACATGGCCCTTGCAATGGGGTTACTACATAGAACTGTAGAAAGGTCTTTGTGGCATTTTATCATCAATACAGATGCCCTAGCGTCTCCTTGAAAAATTTTGGCTTTCCTCTGCAACCTGTTTTTTTAAAGGTGAGCAGCAGCAGAAGGAAATGGAAGCTAAAGTTGAAAGTCTCAGGGTGGTTACTTTCAATAAATGAAACTTTTCTTAGAATTTCCTCATTGTGAGACGCAAGGAAACACCTTAATAGTGCTCTGATTTCATCTCTGATGTATTGTGTGGATTTCTGTTCAATGGTTAAAAAGCTAATTTTCTAGACGCAGAGGGGTCCTTCAGTTTGACCTGAACATGGGTTAACTGCAGCAAATTGTTTGAATTTCTCTGCTACCTGCCTCACTCTAAAACATCTACTTGTAATCATACAACTGTGGGCTGGAAAAGATCTCCAGAGGTGTCCAGTCCAACCATCCGCTCCAAACAAGACCATTGGTCAGTCCTGGCTTTGTCTTTCTGAGTCTTGGAAACCTTCATAGCTGGACCCTCCACAGCCTCTCAATTACCTGTCCCATTGCGGCACCACTGTCCTGGTGGATCTGCTCCTCCTCTGCTTGAGTCCTTCTACTTTTTGGAATTACCATTATTTGATTAAATATTATTCCATATGCTGATATTTTCTTTCTCTCTGCCTTTTGTATTTAAATGAGTGAAATCCTACAAGGTCCCCTTCCGAATCGTCACCACTGGGGCCTTGAGTGGATGGCATGGGTAGATCTATTGAGTTGGACACCCTGGCTATTTCCTTTTCAAAAAGCAGATCCTTGATACCCAGATATCAGATTCCTGAACTCATAACTATCAACTAAATTTTAGTATTATGTGCCTAAAAAGCAAAACTTAGTCTTCTCTAAGACTATCTTTTTTTTTTTAATACACAATGGTCCAGTGTAAAACACCAGGGTTTTGCATCTGCAAATTCAGTTTTTCTCTCTCTCAAATTAATGCTGATACTGGTAGTTACTTTGTGCTTTCCTCCCATCATATATCACAACATTTCAATAATGTGTACATATCTGACTTACTGATTCATAGATGTCATGTTACTTTCCATCACGACACAATGAAATTATCCATTCACTATGATTTATATGTCATTGAAGATTAATATATTCCAGAAAAGATGCAGATGCCTCTGCCTACCTTTGAAATGCAGATAAGAATTGATAGGCACTTGACTTCAAGTGTTTTTGTTGAGTGTTTTGTCATGTCAATGCAAGCAACCTCCCTTGCTGCTTCTTAAATTTAAGTATTATTTATGCATTTTTTGTCAGCTCATTTTTGGTGGCATTGAAAGAAACTTGTAATTACTGGTGAAAAGGAACTTCTAGTGAACTGTGTTAAAAAAAGTCTTCAGACTTCTGTGCTACCTGGAATGAGTACAGAGAATAAGTTTCAAATTCCAGATTCTTCATCTGGAAATACCTGTTTATAGATACCTAAATCTTGACATCTGAACCTGTGAATACATCTCCTCCTCAGGTCACGTGTGCATTCTAGTTCCTGTGTTACCTCTGCCAGCCCTGTTAATATAACTCAGCTCTTTGTTGCCCCAAAAAACAGCGTGTGCCAAATTCCTAGATTAATACAGGAAAGTGAATGAGACTATGGAATGATATCCTCTAGTAATTCAATGTCTTTTAACAGTCTAACCCATACCTGACATGAACTGGAATGTAAATAACAAGAAAATCAGGTTAAACATGAGCAAACCTGTTAAGCTCACTCCATCTGTCTTTCGATAAGGCTATAGAAGTTCCTGGACTCTCCTTTCAACCAACTGGTAGTATGAGTAGTTTCCTCAGCTGATGCAGTAAATCAGACGTGCACAGATGTTAGACTCAAACTCAGAGCAAAACCCACAGAGAATTATAAAATAGGGCATTTAGATCATAAATACAGTCCTCTAATCTGTCAGGTTACGTGTGCAAAATGTTTCTGTTTTGAATACAGTAATCACAGTTCAAAATCAGTCCTGGGTGTATAAGACCAGGGCTGTCTAAAAGGGATTCAGTGTTTCAGAGGCAGCTGCTAGAAGACAGCTGAGCAATTACACTGAGACCTGGCAATTATATTGCTCAAGCTGGATTAATTGCACAGTCTCAAAAGTTGTGTCCCTCTTCAGCTATTCTGTGGGAATGAGACTTCTTAAACAGCCTTAATGAAATTGGGTGCCCTAAATCAGTTTTCGACTGAAATTGTCTTAACAAGATTCTTTTACTTTTGTTAATAAATCTGTATATAACACATTTAATTGTCTCAGGTCTTTTATTGTGTCTTAAAAATTCTTCGTATGCTACCCTCGTGGCATTGTTAAGATAGCTCAGGATTTTCAGTTGAAAATAAATCTTTCAAGTGTACAGATTATGTTATCAGAATCAGAAACTGAATAGTTATTTCAGACCTACATTTCAGTGGAAAAAATGGTTCTTTATTGTTCTGTTTCTCCTCATTATCAAATAATAACGATACCTTGCCAATCACACTTTAGTATAGCCCTAATATCTTTTGTTTGATGAGAACTATGTTTCAAACAGTGATGTACCCAGAAGGTCAAATGGTTCCTTTGTGCAAGATCTTGACACTGATTTAAAGTTTTATCTGATAGTGTCATTTATATGGTCATATTTTTATGTATAATATTACCCTGACTCTAAGTGTTACTTCCCAAATAGCATAAGTTGAAGAGCCTGTTCAGGTACATTCTGCAAGAACATAAACTAGTGGGAACTAAAGGACTAAAGGACAGAAGACCCATCAAACACACAGTTTGGACAGCTGCTTTTCCTCCTCTCAGGCCTTCGTTTACTGTCCACTCTCTCTACTTATACAATATTAATTTCCTGAGACTTTACCCTGTTCAATAACACTGTTCACAAACTCTGGGTTAAAATCCAGTCTGAGTTAAACGTTGGCATTTGATTTTTTGGCAGCACAGTAACACAAACTGAACTTCTCGAAGTTAAGTGCCTTCTCTCCTGAAATTTCACTGCAGGACTTTGTATTTTGTTTGCTAAAAAACCCTATTTGTCTTTGCAATGCAAATTGAAGATCAGCAGAGAGACTGAATTGGCAGAATTTCAACTGATGAGGTAGAGTTCTGACCAAAAATATCTTGCTGAACTCAAACAGGCAACCTAAATTTGACATGAGGCTGGTTTTTATAGTCCAGAAATGGGAGTGTGACAATCCTAAGGTGAACTTTTATTAGAGTGACTTAAAGATGACAGTGTACATAAACTAGAAGACATTTTGTCTTTAAAAAGAATTAGAAAATGACAGATAGTAACTAGTGATCTGATATTTTTCTGAAAATATTTTAAGGCATGGTTGGATTAAGATTATGTTTTTCATTGTTCCTATCCAAACACTTTAATTTCCTTGAGAAATAGCTTCCACACTGCAGAAATCTGCTATAAATAATTGCTACTGTAAACAGAGCTTTAAAATTATCAAAATAGTGATTTGGGAACTGTAGAGTCATTTAATACCATTTCTTCTTAGCAAACTCCCTATTCTTCTTTCTTATGCTGAAAATGTCAAAACAAGATATTTCAACACTGTCAAAGAGCTTTCCCCACTGTTTTCAAAACACATTTTTGTCTGAATTGATACCCTACTTTTTTAAAATTTTAGTATAATAGTACTCTAATGGTAAATTGCTTTGAGAAAATTTGATCAGTGAATTATGGAGGTTTTGAGGCAATGTTAAAACTAAACTATATCAACAGTTATACTGAACTTAGTTGTACAGATTGACATTGAAGTCCTGAACCTGTGTAATGGGACGCAGTGGCACTGTGAATTGCACTTCTTGATCATAAATGTGAGATTATTTCAAAGATGAAACAAGTTCTGGCAGAATGACCTTCATTAAAAGAGGCATTTCAGTGTGAATGCAGGTTTTGCCCTCACAAGGAGAAATGATGAAAAATCTTGTACAAACCTAACCTTAGATGCTTTTTACGCAGCTCAGAATCTACTTTAACTGTTTTGATACTGTAAAAACCTCTATTTTTTTTTTCCAATGTGTCAGTCCTTTGAGGAAGGGTCTTCTTTGTATAATAAATAAATTAATGGTGCCTGTACTGGGCAAATGAAGAGTTTCAGGTGTTTTACTTACCTATTCTTCTGTAAATCATGTTTGCAGGCACAGGAATATAGCTCTGAAATACTGTAGTTGTTTGCTGTTAATAGATAGAAGTTTTAAATTTAAAATGCTTTATTTGTTGTACAAATATTTTTTCAGATTTATTCATATTTTGCTATGAACATTTTTTTGGAACAGCACATTATTGAAATATCAGACATATACTTCAAAATCTCAGATACTTGGAGTTCAGAACTCTGGTTATTTGTTGGGGCTGGAGGAATCCGTTCTGAATCTCTGTCTTGTACAGTGATTTACATGTTTACAGCAGGGCCTTATATTTCATCTCAAGTTTATATATTTATGTAAGATGAACAGCACATTCAGTAAATCATCTAAATGTTTGGGCACTGGGAACATGCTTACCATCTGGTAATTTAAAATGGATCTTGCACTGTGATTGAATAAAAATGTCACTGCAGAAGTATGATGAAAGGGAAGCGGGAGAAATGTTGGGACAATCTGCCATGAGCAGAAACCCTCATCTCTATGCCATGAAGCTTGTGAGAAACATTCATAAAATCACCTGAACATCAGGACTTTTTCAAAGACTTCCAAAGACAGTCTCAAAGGCTTTCATCTGATACAGACTGTATTGCAAGCCTTTATTTTGCTGAACACTTCACCTGGCCTTGCCCAGGTGTAAGAAGGGATGGCTGCAGTCAGGTCTCAATCCCACTGAAGTTCAGTTGTCCTACAGAAACAGTTTTGCAGCAGGCACCTTATGTGGGCAGCAGCCTATTCCTCTCCAAAGGCTGAGCACAGTGGAATAGGGATGGTCACTCCCGTGGTTCTTGGAGCTGTGGGAGGAGATTTTTTGCATCATTAAACTTCCTGGAAACTGATCCTTACCTGAAGAGGTAGCATGACCATCTGTTGCCCACCATCTACATGTAACTTTATAGAAACACTCTTGATGCATTTTGACTCATGTGGTGGCATTCTTTAGTAGCTTTTAAGAGTAAAATCTGATGGGGTTGCTACCAGCTGCTTTGGGCCTTCTTACAGAACATCATCAAAGATGACAGACCATTTAATAAACTGCTGCAGTGTTCACGCAAGGTTTGTTTTTTCATCAGCCAATTGTATTTGACTCTCTGCTGAGAAGTGGATTGACATCCCCACCTTTAGAACTGCAGTTTTTAAGCCTTTGTAAAAGAACTGGAATTTTTTCTCATGCACAACTTCCTGCTGCTCTTCATGGCTGGGTTGGTTTTTTTTCTTTGCCTAGCCTTTATATCTGAAGAGACAAAGCTTTGCATGAACTTATGTTTGGTTATTTGGCAAGAAATTTGCTTCCCTGCTAAGTTCATGCTATACACAATACATCTTTAGAGTACTTATTTTCATCAAAACAGTCCAGATATTTCCATGTGGTAAAACCAACCATCCACCTTTGCTACGACATTGTACATTGCGTCCCTTGTCCCTGAGTCATTTGCATTGGATTATTTTTTGTTAGAGCAACAATAGGCTGGATTCGTCTTGCCTTTTGGTGTATGCAATATTAAATCATTCACTATTTACTCTCTGAGTAGCTGTGACTCACTTGACATCTGAATCCTCACGACTGGGGCCTAGACCAACCACCTGTATCCTGCACGGGCGATGTAATTCTGACATCATGAACATAACATTCTGCTGTAATGATGCTTTTAACAGCACTATAGATCTTGGCCTGCAGCTGCATCATCTTATGCTTGCAGATTTGGTTGCCAGCTGGCCCTCAGCAAAAGGTTAGAAATGAGATACCAGTTCCCTCTAGATGAAGCCTCCCTAATAGGATGAGTTTATCATTCTGTGCGATGAGCTTGGTTGTACTCTTGAGATCCAATATTCTTTGGTCTCAGCAGGCATTGTAGGCACTAACAATTATTAAAGACAGTTGTTTGTAATATTATCAGTTAGTTGGAAACACTTTAGGAGTCCCTGACTCCTGCTGTGAAGAACACATTCTCATGTGTTCTCAGCTGACAATCCCTTAGCCAACTCCTGCTTTTCCTCCAGTTGCTTTTTTCCAGATATGGAAATTTGCTTTCGGGTAAATTCATTGATTGTGTTTTGCCATTCCCAGCACGAAGGCATTTTACTCATTTGATGAAGAAAAGACCCCACTTCTGAGATGTTTTCATGCTGAAGCACTGTTAGCCTCTGGAGCTATGTATGAGGTGTATCAGAGTCATAGCCAAAGGCTCAAACAAATGCTACAAAGAGAAAGCAGAATAGGAACTCTAGTTTCCAAGCAGGAAAATCTTTTAAATCAGACTATAATTAGTTTTCTCCATTCCCACTGAGAGTAGGGCAAGAAATAAAGAATTTAATTTATGGATATGATGATTTAGATTAGATAATTTTCTAATATCTATTTCTACAATATTATTTTTGTGACATTTGAGGTAGATTTGAATTACTGTGCTGACCCTTTTCTGCAGTGATTCATGGGAAGACCAAGAACTGACTGTCACAAACAGCACTGAGCCAGTTGGTTCAGATGAGATCTTCCTAGAAGCTGCTGCGTGGGGCAGGGATGGTGCCTTACCCAGGGATATTAAAAGGCAACATGAGTCAACAAGGGGCAATTGTAAGAAAAGCTTTGTGGAACTAGCCCACAGATGGAGAAGGTGCTGCAGAGTAAGCAGGCAGGAAGCATCCTTGGGCACTGTGCTCAGCAGTGCTTGGAACCCAACAAAGGTGCAGTGGTACCGAATCAGGTGGATTCAGTGAAACATACTTTTTATGCTGAAATTGCACAGGTAGTCAGCTTTGAATGCCTCTGGCAGGTTGGGTCAATGCTGAAATAAAGAGTTTAGGTGTTTATATTTTCCTGTGTGGCTTGGGTTGTTATCATTTGCCCCAAATGGCTGGGCTTTTTTTTTCTGCAACAACCCAATTCATCAATAATTTTCAAAGCATTAGCTGCATTTTCAGTTCTGCACATGCCAAAGAAAGAACTTCTCTTTAAAAAAATCTTGCAGGCTCAGAAATGGTCAAGATAAAAATGTTTGTCTCATTAAGGCATGTTTTTAGCACCTTTAGCCTGGAATTGTGCATTTTATTCTAATGGAGCTCTGGGAAATAAAGCAAAAAATATATTTTTTGCTTTCAAATTGACACAAAATACTATTTAGACCATAAAATAGATGTGATAGGAAACATTGCTGATGCTTCTTATCTAAATCTGCAAGCACATTAGCAGTGTTTGCATTTACTCTCGGAAGTACATCTGCTGATTTATTCTGCTTGGAAACCACCACTTAAGTTAGTCAGTGCTTTTAAATCCAATTATGTCCATCTAGTATGAAATAACTAATCTGTTAACATGATAGTTTCTGCGCCCTCCTGCAGCAGTGACAATTAATAAACTGATTTCTATGTCAGACTAATTTCAGTAAATACGAGTGATATTATTGTCTAATTTGTAAAACCTCATGCTAACTGAAGGAAAAGATCAAGTCCTTATTGTAGCTATGAATTATATATTGAAGTTGAAAATTAAGGCTGGTTAGTATTTGGAATATATAAGAGACAAGATCATGTTTCAGCTGATGTACTTGAACATTGCCACATCTCCCAGTAAATCTGATACGGACAGGATCCATCCAAGAGCAGACAAGACCATCTTGGTCTTCTAAGAAAAATAATAAACACAGCTGCAATGCTCCAAACAAAGGTATTCAAAGTACTGGAAAGCTTTTAAGAATAAAGACAAGAACTCATCCATGAATGTTATATAATTGACTAATAAAAAGAAATTTGGTGGCAGATTGGAAGAGGGTGAACTCCTCATTAAAAAGAAACTTGACCTGATAAGAGACTATTCTGTTATTACACAGATCCTGCTTGCTGAATACTTTGGTACTTGGGTAACACTCACGTGGATGACACTATGTCAGATGGGACCCATGCACAACACCCAGGCCCATAACATTTGTTTATTTCTCTACTTTTAATTGTCTTCAAGTATAAGCTCTCCAACATGCAGGGCTACTGATCCCAGCCAGAAGAATAGCCATTCTTAGTGCTGGAGTAATTAAGCATTAACATATCCACAGAGAAATTAAAATCTGGTTTCTGTTAATGCTTGAATAGAGATAGACAGGATTTTTGGAGACCCAAGCATCCTCTGGTTAAGACCCTCCCTCCTTGTTTGCAGAAGGATGTATAACATAAGCCATAAGCATTCTGTTGGGCAATCAATAAGAGAGACAACAATTCTTCCAGAATGCCAAATGCCTTGTTTTCTAGATATCTCATGACTTCTGTTAGTGTTGCTATTACATGTAGGATAACTTGTGCAGTGTAAATATTCATAATGGCAATTAATTGGAATAATTTATATCAAAAACCTTAAGTGGATTTTAATATGCATACATAAGCTTTAAATTTGGAATTGCATTACTAGGATTTGATAGCAAATTACACCACTGGAAGCTGGTCTTTTGCTGTGTTAGGTTTTTGAGAAGCAGAAATTAAAATGTTTCATGTTTTGTGGTTCAGTGTTCCCTTTTGTAAGGCAAAGACAGATTGGCAAACTCAGCAAAAGACAAAGCTGTGTTTGCTGCAAAAGCTGTGCTAAGGCTCTGCAATGCTTTTGAGCCCTTAAAAAAAAGAATTCCTCCCACTTATTCCTCAAGGAAAGTAAATTATCACAAGTGGGTAAGCAATATAACAGGATCTGACATATGTATGTTGAGCAGAGGAGAATAAGCTTTTGCTCTTTAATGTATTAGTGCTATTATTTTATTCTTTTATGAATTAGTGGTATTAGTGTATTAAGTCTGTTCTTTAATGTATTAGTAACAGACATCGTCAGTAGACTCATAACTGACCAAAAGATGTAGAGCTCTGTGGAAGGAAACATGGGACACTGCAGATAATGCAGCTGGGACAGGGTAGTTAAATTGAGTAGTCAGAATTTGCAGCATTAACATAAATTTATGAGTGTTTTTTGTTTTGTTTTGGGTTTTCTAATTATTTTTTAATTAAATCCTGAGTATATCCTCTTTTTAAAACTTTACCTCCTGACTGCCCTGTGGTTACCTCTGTTAATAAACCTAGTGTTTGACACTTCTACAGATCATACCCAGCCATGGCTGTCAGAATTTTGTACAAAACACTGAATACTTGATGGGTTGATACCAGGGTGACTCTCTGCAGTATCATTTCTATCCTACTTTCTCCAGTTGAGAAGACTGAACTAAAAGAACTTGCCCTGGCTTGTAGAAGGTTCAGGATTTAGATTCCAGTTTTGTTGCAGGGTATGATTTACATGACAATCTTGAGCCACTAAGCATCAGAAAAATGAGTTATTGCTGATATGTGAGATGCAGACATGAAAAATGTTCTATGGAAGGTTATTACAGGAGCTGCAGAAAGTTACAGTGCTGTACAAATTACAAGCAAAATTTCATTTCATTAAATATTTGTTTTATGTGTGTAGCCAGTTTAGAGTGAAGTGGATTTCTCTCCTGCTGCATCTTTGTTGTCAGCACAAAACAGTAAAGCAAATCTGTAGCAAAACTACCGGCGATACAATTGTCAGTTCCTGTTATATATCAGAACCAAAATTCTTTTCAGGCTTTTGAAAAAGAGTCACTAAGGATATGTTCCAAAACTGTGGAACATTATGTAAACATATTGGAGCTTGCTTTGACTCTCACATTGTTGTCTCATATCTCTCCTTAACCAATGGATGGCCTCAAAATTTTGTAATGTAGGCCAGCCTGAAGAGTGCCAAATTACTCAGGTGCTTCCATCTGGTCCCTGTGGCATGTTCGACATGTGCAGGCATTCATCCAACCTCATCATCTTCACTTCTCACTGGTAACACATGGCAAAGCTGCCAAAGTCCAGCATCAGAGGATACAGCAGTGACTCTCAATTAAACACAAGGCCGTGAGATGCAAACAGCAGTATGCATATAAGTAAACATGCACCAAAAGTTCACAAACTCTACATGCCCCTAATTAAAGGTTATTGTTCTAAATAGATGGATGGTTGTCAAAAATAAATTTCAAGCTGACTATATAAAGGTTCCAAATCATGGACCAGTTCAGTCAGTCATTTAGAAAAGTGCTGATGGTTTTCATTTTGGTCTTATGATACATCAGAATAGTCCAAATTTTGAGGATTGCTTCTGATGACAATTTCAGTAGTGTATATCTGGAACAAAGTTAATCGTAGTCAGAACTGGTGCTGTAGGGGACAACCATGAAACTGAGATAAGCTCTATTTAGTCAACAAATAAATTTCATTATATCCTTTTTCCCCTTAAAGGAAACATAAGTGATGCAAGTCAGAGGCTTTATGGTTTCATCCACTTGGCAAAGCTCCATCTTATCTCTGCATTGGCTGCATTGGCAGGTGTATGTATGAATACAAAGCAGAATAATTTACTGGTGCTGACTTAACAGTGTTGCATTGACATCAGAGAAAAATCTCCACCCACTAGAGTTTGCAGCCAGAAGTTACAAATGAAACTGCTGAAACTCTTGTCTTACACTCGAAATAAGACAATTAGCTTCCCTCTTCCTTTTTCCTCTGCAATCTGGAACTAAGTCTGGTACTACTTTATCTCTGAATTCGGGAGAAAGTACAGAAAAGTGACATCTGCTCCCTCATTATATCCCTGTTTTAAATCTTACTTCCTTCTCTGTTTATATTTGGTATGCATTACTAGAGGAAAAGCATTAAGCATAATTTTTCCACTAACACAATTCTTCACTCAGCACAGGTCAAGACTTCACAACAACCATCCACAGATTAAACAAACAGTGCAATCAGTTGGAAGCTGGTAACCCACAATACTTTGGCAATTAAGATGAGTCTAAGATGCACAAATAAAAGTATTTTATTAAAGAAAAGGAGTCTGAGGGGAGACCTTATCACTCTCTACATCTGAAAGGAGATTCTAGCCAGGTGAGGTCAGTCTCTTCCAGATAACAAGTGATAAAATGAGAGGAAATGGCCTCAAGTTGAGTCAGGAGGAGTTTAAATTGGATATTGGGAAAAATTTCTTTGCAGGAAGCATTTGAACACCAGCTCTGGAAGTGTTTGAAAAGTATGTGGTTACGGCTCTTGAGGACATGGTTTAGTGGTGAATATGGTCATAGTGCTTAAATTGATGCTAGGACTTGATCAGCCTGATAGAGGCCTTTCTCAGCCTGAATGATTCGAGCATTCTGTGATTCCAATTAAGAAAAAAATTATATTGCAAACACCCACTTTTCTGTAAGGATTTCTTTTTTCCAAACTTTGTATAATGCTTTTTGCTTTCCATTTTTCAAGCTGCCACTTCGGGTATGTTGCTTAAAACAGGACACAATTTCATTGCAAATTCTCTTCCAACTCTTATACAGACAGTTCCTGAAGACCAAGCATACCCCACTAACTTTTACTCACTTTGTGACTCAATATCACCTCCTCAAGCTCTTTTCCTATCAAGAAGCAGCCCAAGATTTTTTTCTCCATTTTTGTACGCAGCTGCTGGATTTCTGTTTCTTGGACAAATGCTCATCACTATTGATTATTTTAGATTTTAAAACATTTTCTCAGGTTATCGAGTTTACATTAAACAAAAGCTCTATCTCCCACATGCTCCCAGCAACCCTATTTAAGAAGATGATCAAGAGCATAAACACATCTGTATTTCATTATCCACATCCTTAACAGAAACATTAATCCGAAGTGGGTGAAAATATCAAACGAGACAAAAAAAAAAAAAAAAAGAAAGAAAAAAAAAAGGCTTGGCTTTGTTTTTTTGCTGAACCTGCTTATTTCTTTAATTGTTTACCAAACAGTAATGAGCCCTAAAACCCGCTGACCTTGCTGTTTTGTCACCGAGGACTCCACGTGTGCCTGGACCTACCAGGTGTGTTTTCTCTCAAATGACCTAAATTCAGCTAATGCACCTGTCAACAAATGCAGGTACCTGTGGAGATTGCTGCTTTTACTTCCACCCTGCAGAGCACCTTGTACCTCAGCTATGTTTGTAGCTGTCCCCATTGGCCTCTGGAAACCTGTAGCCACTCTCCACAAACCTCCTCTGTTTGCAATCTTAGATCAATCTGGCTTGGGCAATACTGGAGTGCTCCTGGGAGATTTTATCCACTTTTTTTGCATGATCCCCTGAAGTAGGTCTGCTCAAAAACTGGAGAGCAAATTATGCCGCTGAGAAATGTCATTCAGCAAATTCAGAAAAGACAGCTTTGGCAACTGAAAAGCTTCATATGAGTGTATCCGTTCTGATTAAATTCTGTATAAAAGACAATAGAAAGGATTCTTTCCAGTTCATTTCATCCTTTGGCAAAATATCTATTTTCTCTTTGGTTTCTTCAAGTTATCATTTTAACTTCCATTTTCTGTGGTTTTAGTTTATTGAAAAGAAGTCTTTTTGCTGGCTGTGAATCACTCTTTCTCTGTGTGCTTTAATTTTAAGCTTTTTGGGAATATATATTTTTTCTTCTCAAATTAAGAACAAATGCCACTTCAAGTTTTAAAATTTCCAATGGGATACAAATTTCTGCTTCCAGGCCCTTATACTGCAACCACTGATTAGTTCCATATTTCCTTTTTTATGCCCAGAACACTCCAGGCATCATGGTTTCCTCTCCACGAATAAAACTTTATCAGCGAGAACATCCCAGATTGTCGGCAGAGGAGACAATTCCAGAGATAAAAAGCCATTCTTTTAATGACATGTCTTGGGCTGAAAATGGAGGAATAATACAATTTGAAGATATAGCATTGCCTTATAGAGATACTGGAGAAATATCACCACTGATATTTTACTGGGCTAGACAACAAGATCCAAAGATGTTTCAGTTACTGTGGAGGCTGTAGACATGATTGCATTTGGGCTCTGTGATAACCAGACAAATAGACAGGACCTCTAAGAAGTAATCCTAGTGCAACATCACTGTGGCTTTATGTTTAGGAACAAAAAAAACCCTGTTTTTTCCCCCTTTTTTTGTTGACAATAATTCTCTGCTCAGCCCAATGACATCTAAGTAAAGAGGATTAAGAATAGTGATTGTAAAATAACTGCTTTAAGAGTCCCTCTCCCCTTACAATTTTTTCCCTACTTATCGTGCTGTAACTAGAGCGCTGATGATGGAGGTGGGAATTAATTTCCCCTTTTTCCCCACACCTTTTACATGCCTGCAGTGCAGATGCCCAAAATAATAAAATAAAAAATTACAGAGAAAATCAGGTATTTTAACCAAATTGCCTCAGGCATGCTGAAAGTGTCCATTTCTTTTCTGGCTATATAGGGGCTGCCAGGACTCCAACCCAGTTGTAAAAAACTCCCTTTGGAGACAGGAATTCCACCCTCAACATCAGAAAAATGAGTGGTAGCTGATGAAAACACCAAGTCTGACATCTAACTCTGAGTTATTTCTCACCTTGTATGACACACAAACCACAGCCAGATCCCACAACTCAGCACAGCCCTGGAGCAACCTTGTCCCCCAGGTCCCTGCAGATAACATCCAGTGACGGCCGTCCCACTGCTGCATGTGTGGGGTGCTTCCTCCTCCCCAGCTCTGGGGATACATTTGGAACAGCAGAGCTCTGCTACAAGCTGAGTGAGAGTCCTGCTCTTCTGTGTGGGCAAGGAGAAGACCAAGATGTCACTAAGTGACAGATAACAGCGAGCTCTGAAATTGGCAGAGGTCAGAGTTTTGATTTTGGAATACAGGGAAAGCTGCATGACAGGGGATGTGCTTTACTAGTAATTACGGTGTCTGTCCAGGGTGAAGGATGCCCAAAAAGTAGAAAACTCTTTTGAAAAGTCTATACCAAGCACCTTTGATACCTGAAAGAAGGAACACATCAAAACTGAAAGAGTACCTTGAATTTATCTTAACATGGGCTAGTTTTACTTTGAAATAAGAATTGTTATGAAGATTGCTGCGAATATTTCCCTGAACTAATGACTGAGGCCAATGATTTCTGTCTCAGTTTCTGCTAGAGAGAGAGTTTTTGCTTGAATTTATGTTGGTATTGTTATTTAGTCTGTCATGCTCTTACTGTAGGGAACCATAAAAACATCTTTATTGTTTTAAAATTTTAGTTGTCTTAGAAATAGCTGGTGATACTATCATCCAAATGCAGGCACTTCTGTTTCTCTGAGGTTTTTATGGGAACAGTAATCAGAGATAAAGCTATTAAACTGCCAGCCGGGGGTCATTTGATGGCATATTTGTGAGTAAGTATGATTATGAATGGTACAAATAATTCCTTCTGAATTATTTGTCAGATTTGTGCTGCTGTGTAATGTATGGAGGACACTGCAGGCAGCTGTCTGTTATCATAAATTAATTTAGCACTACACTTAAAAGAAGCATTGACCTACAGTGTTTGGAACAGAGTCCTTAATTCATGGCCTTTCTCTGCACAGTTGCTCATGCTGTAGCTTTGATGGAAAGAGATGTGTAGTGATTTCTTCAAAGGTGAAGGTAGCACACTAAGGAGTGAGCTTGCAGGTGTTTCCACTTCCTTTGGCCCTGTAAATTGAATACTGAAGTGTGGTGGTTTGGTGGGCAGCATTTGGCTTCTCTGGAGAGAGGGAGAAATATTCCTGGAAGGATAGCTATGTCATGGGTATTGGGTTAAATTAGAAAGACTTTAATCCTAATTTCAGAAAGTTTTTATGGATCTCCATTAGGGCAGCCAAGAGGTTGAGCCAAACGTTGTGAGTATATGACATGGACAATGTCGTACCAACTGATACAAGAGTGAAAATGCTGATCTTTGTGGTTACTGACAGGAATTACGCGCCCAGGGTGGAAAAATCCGTCCCCTTTCATATTATTTAAGTTGAAGTCAGAGGCAAAACACTCAGTAGGAATAATTTTTTTTTAATTTTTACTTTTCCTTTCTCGAGAAAATTCCAAATCTTCCAGAGGCTCCTGTTTTTCCTTCCCATCCCTCCTTTGTCTGCAGGACAACATTGCTGGAATACCCCTCTGGGAAGCACCTGGGACTTTGGTACTTCAAAGACAGCCAGAGAATTCTTGGCCCAGAGCTTAGCCGACCTCAGGGACTAGCTGGAAAAGTTCTGTAGATACCAGAAACCAATGGAAACAAGGGGAGGAGGGGAAAAGGAGGTCCTGCAACAGCAGGAGCCCGAAAAGTGAAGAGCAGCAGCTCCAAGTGCACAGATGAGCCCCTGTCAGAGCTCTCTCTGGCCAGGTGAGAAGGTGGGAGTAGAGGATGTGCCAGCACCTTCCTCCTGGGCAGCCTGCCTGCTGCTCCTGTGCTTCCTGCCATCTCCATCTGACTCCCGCCACAGGGTTACATGAATTTCTGCCTCGGGTACCTATGACCAGAAATGGTGGTATGTGAATTATCCTGCTGGGTTGCCTTTGGCTTGTTTTGTTATGTTAATGAGTAGTTGTCCCTGACAGATCCCTTCATATTACTGTATTTTACCATATTTAGAGATTTTGTGCTGCCCAGCTATTTGAAGGGATTGAATGGTCTCCTAATTCCTTGGAAACAGTCTCACCACTCGTGAAAAGAAATCTTACTTCAAACAGCTTTGTGCTGGAATCATTCCATCTTTAAAAAAAAATATGGAGGCTTCTGAGGTCTCTCTCTTGGGAGGCAGGAATTGTAAATTTCAGCTTTTTGAGCTCTGGAGGCAGAAAATGAATTTAGATGACATACCTCCTGAGAGTTATTGAAAGTCATCTGATGGCTATGACTCCTCCTCCAGCAGTTTAAGGATTCTCTTGACTGTTTTTATTATAAAGGTAAAAAAAAACCAACAACAAAACACAACAACAACAACAACAAACCCCCAAAATACAAACAAATAAAGAAGACCATATTTATTTGAGGATAATAAAACTTTTTTCACTGTCAAAAGAGACCAGTCTCTATTTTGGGCAGGAAACACTGAAATGGAATTTGACCCCTATTGACAAATAATTCCTAATTTTACATGTTTCCTAATTTTTGCATTTTCTTGATTGCTGCTATCTCTGATGGTATTTCAGATGTCTTTTAAATTTGAACTTTAAGGATATAAAATTCTACTTTTCTCTCTACCAACATCGCCTCCTACTCCTTGTTTAATCTTAAGTGCTACTTTTATTTTTCTATCTACACCCACACCCAAGAATAATTTCCCTATCTGCAAATGTGGTGGGTTTTTTTAAAAATTTTTTTCCACTCCAGTGAAACTTTCAATAAAGAAAGGCAGCATAACTTGTGTCTTTAGTATGAAATTGGTTTCATTGTCTTGAATGATTCTTTGGTGAAAAATGTGATGAAAAAGTTTAGTTCTCTCCTTCACACATTTTCCCAGTGTCTTCACTGTTGCTCATTCCATAAATGCTAAGTAACAGAAGTTCAGCATGCCTGCTCCATATGCTTAAACTTCTGCCTTGAAATGCAGCTGAGAATATGTTCCTAATCTCCAGTGACCATCTGTGATTCTGCAAAGACTTGTTTGCACTTATTTTACTTCATGCTTCTCCAATGGTCCAATTAATTCTGGCAGAGCCTTTGCAGGACTTGGACCCATGAGATTGATTTCTTGGAGCACTATTTTGGGGGTGATCCTATGACATCCAGTAATAACTTTACCACTAAGAATAGGACTCATGTGAACTAGGTACTGTTCAAACTCAAGGTGACCCCTGCCTGATTCCCGGCATTTACATCTAATCAGAGATTAAATATAGCAAATGTGGAAAATAGAAAAGAGGAGGAGGGATGAAGGAGTGAAATCCTTGCAGAGATCTAGTATTGCATAGAAGCCTGAATCACCAAGGTACTTCTTAAAGATGGGTTTTTAAAGGGCAGTTAATTATGAGCCCAGTTTCTATTTAATCCCTTTTCTTCTCCATGGGTTTATTCTACTTATTTTTCCCACTTCCATACCAATAATCCCTAATTACCCATTACCAAATAGTCTTTACAGAAATAAGTGTTCAAAAGGCACATCTACTGAAGATTTGGTGAGTTCCTTTTACATTCCAGCACATAAATGACAGAATCTCATTGAAAACTCTTCTGAATAGAGCTAAATTTTAAAAAAAAATGTTTATAAAAGCCTTTCTTCACTTTCCAGATGAATGTGAAGACATCCAGTAAACAGAAAAATATTACAGATCTTCAATTCTTTATATTCCTTCTACAAATTCTGACAGTTGCCAAAAAGCAAGAGACAAGATAATGATAGAGAAATCATAATGTAAATGTTTAATAATGAACATATTGTGTGTGGAGTACAACATGCTACTTCAGGCAGAAAATGAATTCTTTCTTAAAAATTTTTACTTATTCTAGTACATATATTCCTGCATATCCCTATCAGACTACCTCCAAAGAAGTCTGCAATTTTTTCTTTCAGAGCTTTGAGACTTTTTTGCAGAGCCTAAAATATAGGTTATTTACCCCAAGTTTCAAAAGAGAAAGAAAGCCCATAGCTAAAACAACCAGATACACAAAAAAATTCTTGTTGTCTATTGTTCTGAATAGAAAATTGACTCAAAGTAAATTAACAAATCTTCTACCACAGAAGGTTCTTGTGATGAATTCTAGCTCAATGCATGACACTAACTTTGCTAAACTTTCCCCATTATGACTGTAAAATGTGTCATTTATTCAGAGTGGATAGAATCAAACAAAATCTTAATTAGCTGAAAAGTCTAAACAAGACAGAATGCAGTTGATCTCACTTATTTTTACAGTAATAGATTGGCTCAATTAACTCAGAATTTGCCCTACAAATGTGTAGTAACAGCTGTTCTTGTAGCTGTTCTAAGAACATAAGAGAAGAAGTGTAGGGAGATTTAATGGGTTTTATTAAGCAGCCTGATTCTGATACAAAAAGCTTTCTGGCACAAGTACTTTCATGGTATCTGACAAAGAAGCGACAAACTGAATGCTAACCAAAAGTTAGAGACAAGTGCTCATATTTTAATTTAACTATAGTAATGCAGTAGATGACAAGAGAAAAAAGGAGTAATTAGCACTTTTGGAGCTGGCAGATAAGGAGGTGACAGGCTCAGTTGTGGGGGAACAGCAAGAGGAGAAGTCATTTGCACAGGAGGAACAGAATGATCAAACAGGACAGACGGAGAGTAATACCAGAGTGGTTTATAAAACTGGGGTGTTCTCACTTTTTTTTTTTAAAATACAATCTTCTCCCAGTCCAAGTTATACTGATCTGGACATAGATTACAAGTTTTAACAAACTTTGTAGAATTCGTGCCAGTTTCTCTATTTCATTAATATGGCAGTTTTTCAGTTGACTGTTTTAAGTTGATTGTGAATTTTGGTATGTTAATTTTGATATAGAAGGATGGTAGAATGGTGTTGACCATTTGTAATTATATTATAATTATATTTCTGATAGAAATCAAGGATCTTGAATCAGACCTGGGGTGGGGCAGCCCTGGAAGTAAGGACAGACTGGGGAATGAGGGGCTGGGGAGCAGTGCCAGGGAAAGGGGCCTGGGGGTCCTGGTGGATGGACATCCCTGTCCTGGGGATATCAGACACAGCATCAACTGCTCTGCTCTGAGCTGGGGCAGCCTCACCCTGAACATTGGGTGCAATTTGGGGCACCAGAATATTAAAGACATTAAACTATTAGAGAGTATCCAAAGGAGGGCAATGATTGATGGTGAAGGGCTTTGAGGGGAAGCCGTGTGAGTAGTGGCTGAACCACTTGCTCTGTTCAGCCTGGAGAAGAGGAGCCTGAGGGAAGACCTCACTGCAGTTAAAACTTCCTCATGAGGATCTCTGCAGTGGACTGGCAATGAGATTTACATTAAGATAATTAGTCTGGGGAAAAAAAAATTATTCGTTGTAACATGTAGAATTTTTGCAGAATGTGCTTCTCAGCTTGTGAAGTTGCTCCCTTGACTTTGTTCTCATTTAATTTCCAGAATAGGGGTTTTACGGTTTCTGTTTTGTCCAGATGGTAAAGTCACTGCAAACTGATTTTTGAGTTGCCACGAGCAGGATGAAAAAGATGGTGTGGAGGTACCACACATGCATTCTGAGCAGTACATGGTCTCTTAAGATGCCTAAAAATTAAGGGGGATTTCTGTCTTTTCATCTCACAATCCCAAATGCTCATCATTTTTGCTAGTGACTTTCTCCTCTGATCCCAACAAGTTCACAGGTTGTCTTTTTTCTTGTCTGTGTCTAAATATTTATATATATGTTTCTCTTTTCATTTAGTGAACAGGGTCATATGTAGCTCTTTGTAATACAATTTAATGTAAGAGACTTTATTATCAGATTACATTTAGCTTTTGCAAAAATGGCGGGGTTTTTGGCAAAAGAGATGTAAACAGCTACAAAATGGCTTGTCCTTTGTATGTCTAAAACTGCCATTACCGTATGGGATTGATTCTGGAAGAAATATATATATATATATATTTTAAAGAGTTAAAAAAGCCTTAATCAATCATTACAAGAAATATAAAGGCTACAGATCTTGTCAATTTTTTGACTAGTGGTACCAGTCGAAGTAATACTTTATTCAGAAGCAAAAAATTACAGACTCAAGACAGGATGAGTAAGATTGGCCGATGTATTTCTTTTGCTGTGCAAGACCACATCACTTTTGACAAGTATAAAGAAATGCTATATATCTGAACCATCTACTAGGAATATAAATACCTCCTCTGAAGACTGGACAGGTGCATAGAAAAGAGAGCATTGAAATATTTCACTGCTGATGTCAATTTTGTGTCCTTTCCTAGCACTCTGCCTTACGCCCTGTGGAAAAACAGAGTCTCAGATAAGTGCCAAATCCCTCTGTGTTTTGGGAAGTTTCTTTGAGACAGCAGCACTTACAGGTTGTGCTGTGCTTTGAAGAAGGAGTGTTGATATCCCATCTGGACCTAATGCAAAAGTCTGAGATGATTTTTCTTGCTCTCTGGACTGGAACTGAAACTGTAACCAACTACAAGCTGTGAAAAGAGGTTACTCATAAACTGTTCAGTTCATATATTTTAAAACCCTCTCTTGATCAAACCGTAATAGCAACTTTACTGCATGTGAGAAATTTGCATTGCAAATTCATATAACTGTAAGGCTAGGAGCCAGACCTCCTACCCTGCCCTATTCCTCCTCACCACACATTTGGCTTGTTCTTTAGATCTAATGAAATGTGCAAAATGAGCATGACGGTTCTGCCCTTTGTTGATCTCCAGATTTTCATAAGCTTGAAAGGTCTCCAGGGCAGGAATGTTTTTTAACCAGCCTCCAAGCTTTTTCTGAATATGTATAATTAGGTTTGCAAAGTTTCTTGTGTTTTAAAGTCAGAACAGAATTTGTAAGCTGATTTCCATTCAACTTTAACAAAATATTTCAGCTTTTGCATAGAGGAAAGCAGAAAAAACCCATGAGATCAAAATGAATTAGAATATTAAAACCTATTAAAAATTGACTGAAATAAAACTTTGCCTCTAATGTGACCAATAGCTGTCTATTTATCAGTGAGTTGGGTCAGCATGTGCATGAAGTTCGTATATCCATTTAAAGATATTTCATAGAAGCTGTTGGACAGCCTTAAGCAGTGATTTCCAGGCATCTCCTGATGTTCATCTTTGCTCCACTCCTGGCTAGTCCCCATCATCTGGAGCTTGGCCATGGCCTTGCTTTCCTTTGTTTTCCACATTGTTTTGACTGTCCCAACCACCACCTTGCTGGGACCAAAGTGTTTGTGATGATCAGAAAAACTTGTTAGTGTAGGCTCTGCCCCTCACAGTTTCCCCAGGGCTGAGTGAGCACCGGCTGTGTCTCCATGAGTAAGTTCAGAGGAACTTTGGATCCTCTTGTTCAACCTGGATGTCCATGTGGCAGCTCTGGGGGCTGCGCCGTTGTGTTAGTGCCTCACCTGAGCTAATCAACAAGGAAGAGTGATGGGATGAGTTGTTTCTTTATGCATGATCTGTGCAGGTTGTGCATGGCCCTGGTTATGCCCACACGGCTTGTACTGCCAAACAGGGGAAATCCAGGGTCTGTTTTCATCCAGGCATGTAACATTTGCCACTTAAGGGAGATATATTCTACAAATGTCTTCAGATCTTGAGCTTCACTTTTTAGAGTTGTTATGTTGGTCCTCTTTCTGAAGGCTAAACTTCGTTGAAAAGGCAACATATTGCTTTCTGATGAAGTGGAAGGCAGTTTCCCTCAAATCATAACTTTAGCTTAATTGCTTCTGAAAAATGACACAATGTGTTGTTATATCTTGCAAGATAATAAATGGTGTGGAAAATCCATTAGGGATCCTGCTGAGATGTGGATAACATCCGAGGACCAAGTAAGCAATTTTGTGTTTGCTAATTTCCAAACTTTGAGGCATAAGCTTTGAAAGCGTTTGTATGTGTGGTATATCATATAGCATTACATTTTTATAAATAAATAAAGCAGGCTGAGACCTTTGGGCCAAAGAGTCATTCAAAACAAAATGAAATTGCTCTCCTGTTCCTTGATCTCTTGTCTGCATTGAGGTCATTTAAACTTGCAGGCAAAGAGGTTACTGTCTATGCCCAGGCAGTACAAAATCAAGCTGAAGGTACAAAGGAAAAAAAAAAATCCAGTATGTGAGTTTCTGTCTGCTTTCTTCCCTTCTGGTAGAAGATGGTTTCTGGCAAGCACTAAGCTCCAGATCTGAGGGAAATGCCAGCTGTTAACTGAGAAAGCTTTTAACTTGCAGAAACAGGTACGGATGAAGGACTTAAAATGACAGCATAAGCAAGGAAATACTTTTGCATTGACATGCCTGACTTCTTCAAAGGGTGCCTAGAGGATTTGGAGGCACAATGTGCTTCTCAGAACCAAGGCAAGACCAAGCAGCATCTCATTTAAGTGCTGTGATAATTTCTTTTTGGCCTGGCTCTTGTGATCTTACAAACTTTTTACAGCACCAGCTGAAAAAGGATGTCCATACCCACAGAGCAAAGCTCTTGCAGATGTGTAAGCCCGTTTGAAAATTCAGGTTGGCTGGAGACTGAGCTGCTAGTGATGACTGGGGTACCTCCTGCACTTCTCTTTTCTCCATTCTTCTGTACTACTTCTTCTTTGCAAGGGAGATGAGTGAGGGCATTTGCCAGGATAAAGACTGGGCAGCCTAAACCTCTGCTTGTTAAGTTGCTTGTTTTTGCTTTGTTTGAGGTATTTTTTCCTTTTTTTTTTTTTCTTTTCCTTTTTTTTTTTTTTTTTTCTTCCCACACTCCACTTTGCCTCCTGCTTTCCATGGTTCTTGTTCCACTGTGTATCCACCAAAACATCCCTCAAATTGTGCCTTGGGAATCCATGCTAGGTAAGAGTGAAAAAGAAAAAGATCTGGGGGGAGAAAGGAGGGAAGTAATACTGTGGAGGAAAATCCCAAAGTGTACAATATGTATATTTAGAATTTTTGAAGAATAAATGAAGAAAAGAGTAAATTGGAATTAAGATGCTGAAAAAACTTTGAATTATTTTTCACAAGGAAAGGGATAAGATAAAGCAGCACAAACAAAGTGTGAAGTTTAGCAGCAGTTGTGTCCTATCTGTGTCCTCAGCACTTGCTAATCTTGTGCCTGATTTGGCAAGTAAAGACATATTAGGAAGTTGTTATGAGAAAAGTCACTATTAAGATGTCAACCATCAGTCTGGAGCTGTCTCCAGCTTTTTTTCCCATTGTTAGTCCTCACAGAAAGGCAGATCATAACCTGTGTAGGTTATAGACTCAAAAGAAAGTGAATTAGTCTCTCATTTCTGAGGGCTGCCCAGGAAGAAGTTTCATTAGAGTAGGGAAACACTGATCAAAAGTGTCACTGTACAGGCACAATGAATTCCTGAGTAGGTCTCAGCTTGCTTTGAGGCAGTAGCAATTTATCTGATCGCCTCTGCCTTGATAACTGCATATTAATTTCCTCAATTAGTTTTCCTTCCCGCAGTAATGCTGAATGTGAAGGAGTCATCACACACCCAGTACCCAGGCAGCTCTTTGAGAAACTCCTCTGTAAGCAGTAATTCTTAGTGGTGAAAACACTTGCAGGATCCAATTTAAAAAGAAAATAAATTTGTTTTGTTTACAAACTCCACGTTTATCTTTCCAGTATGCATGTTAGTGTAATCATTTTTACTCAAATAGTTATTAACTTCCAAAGGAGAGGTCCCCTTAGGCAGCAAAGTATTGTGTTATGTGGTCCCTTTTATCTTTGTCAGTGGTGATAGAGAAAAACTCAGGCTATATTCAAAATTTTTAATTTTTCACCATATGAAATTTTGACAGTATGTTCATGCACACAGAGTTTTTCTTGCTTCTGGCAGGACAACAAACCCCAGAGAAATTAAGGGGAAATATGCCTAGAAAGAACCAGAGATCTCTTGTTTCAGGCTTGGGGCCCCAAAACTGTAAATCTGTTTTAGGGTGGTCACTGATATGAATTCTGAGGTGAATGCTGAGCTGGTGTGACAGTTCACGCTTCTGCCTCCAAAACCTGCCAACTTTGTGTTTGCTTTCTGTCCCAACCTTATGATTTTTAGTTCTTGCGCAGTTGCTTTTTAAAACGTTGTTCAGAAAATAATTTCTGCTCAGTATAAAATAATAGTACTCATTTCAAAAATGGTAAAAAACAAATACCGGTCTACCATGCCAGAGAATGCATTTACTGTGACTGACAAGAAAGAAGGAATAAGTGAAGATAGAATCATAGTGTTTTCAGTTTGTATTCTTCCAGGCACAAGCGGGATCATGAGCTCAGTGTATGACCTTCATGCCCATTAAAATTTAATGAAAAACAGGATGCTCCGTTATTTCTAAAATCCTCTCTGCTTTCCTTTTTTTTTTTTTTTTTTTTGTTCTCTGGGTCTTGTGAAGTTGTTACCTCCTGGCAACCTCATGCCTGGATCAGCACTGTGATATTGCCAGATAATTCTGATCACAGAGGCAAGCAGAGCCCACAGGAAGATGTGGGGCACAGGGATGAGGAGCAGGGTCTGGTCTTGAGAGAGAAAGGACCAAAGAAATTTAAAAGAGGTTGCCCCTGTTGCTCTTTTGAATAATGGAAAAAAAGCGAAGCCTGGCAGCTTTGACAGGCTGACTGCTGGGAGGCAGGAGCTGAGGGAGACAGACACAGAGGGGGAGCGTGGAAAAGCATCCTATACAAGCAGGAACGTGTCATGGAAAGTAACTAGTAATAACACGTCAGGCTGAGAGATGCCTTTTCACCAGGGCATTTCTAATGGGGCTGCTGACTGGTAAATGAAGGTGCTAATTGGTTTTCCAAGAGCCAGCTGGGAAGCCATGGAACAGCAAATGTGACATCATGGGTGCTTCACACGGTCTCCCACCAGAAGCCATGTGTGTATCTGTCACTCCATGAGGGTTGCATATGCCAAATTCTCCCTTGAGTGGATACTGTCTGTTCTCAAGTTTGATTAGGGAAGTTTGGCTCCTTCACCCCTGGGTTTTATGTCAGGGTGATGCCTGACATCAGTTTTCTGAGTTGACAGGGCAGTCTGGGTTGTGCTTTAATCCTGGTTCCACCCCACCTTTAGCTCCACCAAAGCCACGGCCCAGCTGAGAACAGACAACTTTTAAGATAAAGACAGAGACTTTGAGAAAGACAAAGGATCCCTTAGTGATATTTCCTATTTGGAGAGGAGAAGCTGTCACATGGATCATGATCAATTAGCCATGAAGAGAAACATTTCAAGCCCTGAGATAACAGCAGTGTTCTGTTCTGGGGAGCAGAGTAGTTCAACACTGCTCTGTATTTAATGACGGTGAATTTATTCCGCACAACTTTCTCCGGAGATTATAAAACAGATGTTCAGCCATAAATATAAGAAACAAACATCCCCGGAAATGAACAAAACAAATACAGTTCTTGAAGGGATAGTTAAAAATAATGTAGACTCCATCCAATAAGTGCATTACTTCTGCAGCTCCTTTCTTTCTGGCATTTTAATGGCTGCAGTGACCAGCAATCAGAGTGACAGAAGGCAGCAACCATATCAGGCTTCTGTGTTGGTGTCATGGATAATAAAGCAGTGTTTGACACTGGGAAATTCAGCCTGAGTCAAAAACCTCTGCCTGTGTCACCCTTCTCTTCCTTGCATTTTTGTTTCTGAGGATTCATAACATATCTCAGTAGTATTTACATGTCAACCTTCTTTAAAGTACTTTTTTTTTTTCCCTAAGACATAAAATTCTTTGATTATTTGCATATAGGGGCCTTCTGCTATGGCTGTTTGGTAGACATGTTTCTAATCCATCTTCATGTAAAAAGTGGTTTTGACAATTTTTCAGTGTTGCTGTAGCATACTATAAGGAGCACGCTTAGCATGGGCTCTCTCCTTCTCAGTTTCTGAGAAGCTGATTACCTCTTCCTCCCAGCCACATCAGAACCAAAATGCTCTGTGAAATGTTAAGGGATTCTGTGTTCTCCAAGAAAAACCTTAGTTTTTTTTGTATACTGTGAAAAAAATGTCAGCATAAACAAACTTATTTTTACTCATTATGGATCCTAACAACACCATTCAGACTTTGTATTTCTCTGCTTCTATGAAAGGTTTTTGTGAAAGATCTTCTATGAATGATCTCCATCAACAGTTCTATTATCAAACATGCAGGTAGGTTCATGAAAACAGAGCAAGAGACACTAGAAGAAGATAGTACCATCTTCATGTGGAAGTATTGCTCCCTCTATTACCAGACACACGCAAAAACTCTGTACTTCCAGTAAGATCAGACTTCATTTTGAGGAAAAGGTGGGAGAGAATGTACTGGATTAAATGTTTCCCCTAGAGTAGATGTCATTCTTCTGAAACAGGCTTCATGCAGGCAGGCCAGTGAAAAGGGTCTAGTGAAGAAATTGGGTCATACAAATCCACCCAAAACAGAGGGGCAATCAGAAAAAGTCCTGATATCACAGGTACTACACAGTAAGTCAGAAAGCACATATGGCATTGACCAAATCAAATTAACCCTGGGTCTGACACCAGGCAAGTCACCATTCCTTCCATACCTGGATACTGCTGAGATTTCCTTACTTTTTGAATGGACTCCAAACTTTATTTGGAGACTGCCTGGTTAGTGCTGTCACAATCAAGAACTGTAATCTTAATTTCTTGGATCTTCCAAATCTAAGTGATGCTTCCAGAAAGCACATGAAGTGTGACTATTTCCCAAAAATGTTCTTTTTCATTTATGAAAATGGTATCGCTCTTAAAACCCATGCAAGCTTAAGATCTGTTCACAGATAAAATCTGTACAGGTGGCACATCTAGTGCTTAAGTCGAGCCAGGATATGCTGGCAGACAAGGATGGGCCTTGAGGGTTTCCAGCATTTTCCAGAGAGGAAACAGAACAGGGAAGAGTGCAGGAGGATGCCAAATTTCCATACTGGTCCTTTGGAATGCTTGTACCCTCACTTCAAAGTTTCAACACTTAGAAGCACATGCTTGGAGGCTTCACAGCCCTTGCGATTCAGCATTGTAGGTAAAATCACTCCGCATTGTGGCCAGCCAAACACACATTTCAGACCGACAGAACCACCTGTGTGCAAGGCAATATTAACAGCTTTTGCATGGAAACACCATTGGCTCATAAGGACAGAACGAGGGTAAAACTGTGTGTGCTCCTTCGTACCTGTGTAAGGGGGTAAAGGCAGGATGATTCCCACAAGGCTCAATTCTCAGCTCCTACAAGACACAAAATCTTCTCTCCAGGACACTCCTGCTAAGCACAAATCCCGGTTAAACACAGAGCACAAAGCCCCAAAACAGTGCCTCACACTGGGATCTGCTGAGGTTGCTGTAATGACTCCAAATAAGGTTTGTCTCTTCGTAGTATAGGGAGCAAACTTCTTGTGGGATCTACAGAAGCCAGGTATGAAGTGTTAAAGGAGGCACAACCTTGTTCAGAATTCCCAGTTAGAGTAATAATGACATTAAAGAAGTAATTTGCTCTGAGCCATGCAGAACATCAGCAGACAACAAGGGGAAAAAAACAGAGTAATGGGCTCTGCCATGTGTTATAAAACAGAGGGGACTGAACACTGATGTTGGGTTACCCAAGGCTTGGGTGTCACGTGTCCTTTGGTCTTTCTTCTAGGACATTTATACAAAGTTATAAGATGCAAAGGAATTTTAGCAATATTTGTAATTTACATTTGGTGCTGCCATGACATGCTTGCATCTCCATAAGCCTGAGTTTTCCATCTCCCTGTATATGCACCAGGACACTTTTGTTCTAGAATCTCTATTTCCTGTGTGTTCACCAGTCCTGGTTGTGATCAGAGAAGATAAAAGAATCAAAGATTCTTTGAGAGAGAAATAATCTAATATTCAGTGCCATGCTTTGAAGAAGTGGGACCTCCTTAGGCCCAGGCCTGTGCTTTGCCCAGAAAAACAAAAAATCTAATACAGTTTGAGGGGATTTCCTAAGAGTTTAAACTGTGTTCTTGAATGAATGAGACAATTTGAGAGAAGCAGAGGTCAGTTCCTGTGGAGCAAGTGGGATTGTTAGCGAGGGAAGGATTGATGCAGCTGTCAGCCTCTAAGAGACAGAAGGGGACAGAAGCACTTACTGCCAGGCAAGCAGTGAGGTTTTTTTCTCAGTGTGGTTATTGTAGCCACATAAAGGCTTCACTGAATTAAAACTCCTTTTCAGGAGAGTTGTTAATTTAATTCTTGGTTTTATCTTTTGAAGACCCTACCTGTTCAATTTAAAAGCAACTCTTCTGCCTCCTGCCCTACCCTGGATATTTCTTTGTGTTTTACCTTCACCATTACTGTTTTATGCTTTCTATATACCCTCAGCTCTATTAAATTTTGCTTTCTATCATTCCCATTCCTAGAGGGAAACACAGGACTGGTATTACAAACTACAAACAGCTTCTGATTTTAGATATCTGTCCCCCACTTCCCACCCTGCAGCAACCTGGGGGGGGGATCTGTGCTGCTCTCTGTGCCTGCAATATCCAATATCCTCTCTACTGTTGCTGCCCAGCTTGGCTGGATTAAAGGTAGCACAAGAGTGCCTTGCCTGGGCCGCTTTTACACTTGAATTTGTAATGTACACAGGCTGGGAGCATGGGCCAACTCCTCTTCCCTCCTGCAGGAACCCCTGATCACATCCTCCCATCCACTGGGATCCACTTTCTAAAATTCCTTCAAACTGGAGGTAGCATTTGCCTCCAGAACTCATTTTGGCACCTCTAATGTTAAGACTTCCCTATAGAGAAGTCAGGTTTCCTACTCTTCCTCAGATTGGGTCGCTATTTATTCTCTTTTTTTTCCCCCCATCATGTTGCTGGAATATTAATATTTCAATTTTTAAGTCTCTGAAATGCATTCTTGTAGAGGCAGTCATAAAAAAAGGAAATAGCAAAAAAAGAAAAAAAAAAAGGAGAAAAAAAAAAAAGAAAGACTCTTCTCTTGTCCTTCAACAATCTGGACCACTTTTTCAGAGACAGATTTGCTGTCTCCTCTGAAAATCTTTAAGTGTTCTCAATTAGTGACCTCAATTCCCCTCCTTGACAAGAATCTCCCCTTTCAGGAGGTAACTGAGCTGTGTCTCAGTTACTTTTATTTTCAGAGCTTTCAAGACACCTTTTAGAATGTCTTTCCTTACTCTAATTACCTCAGAGGAATCCTAGAGGATTTGCCTCTTCCCCAAGAGGCTGCTGTAAGGTTCTGATGAAGAATTCCAAATGTTATTATTTTTGATAGACAGAATAGCAGCAATTGCATGAAAATCAGTTAAGAAAATGAACTAAAACTGTGCTGGTTCATCTGAAGCAATAGGAAATTAAAGATTAGCAAAGGATGAATCAAACTAATAAGTATTTCAATCCCTTAAATTCAAAGAAAAGACTATTTTCCAGAACTTGTTCTCCAAGATCCCATACTGCCAAACAGGGATAATAGCATAAACAAGAGCATGGAAATTTTTCCAACAAATTTTCGTATCAAATAATAGATGGGGGATCCTGAAGGTGGCTCTTAGATGAAGGTAACAAATTTTCATAATTCCTAGACCTTACCTTTATACTGCAGATTGGCAACCATGATACTGAAGCTGATGTACACACCTTTCCCTTTGTTTTAAGGGATATATTTTTAATTTAATGTTCTAGAATGATGAGGAAAATAGATATGATTAAAAACTTTAAAATTTATGCAATAAACATAGTGGAGGTTTTGAAGGAGCTTGAAGCAGGATTGTGAAATAATAAAATACAGATTAATTCCTTGAGGTTTTGCTCTTGTGAAGGAAGTGCCTGCAGTGGAAGCGTACCATAAACAAACCAAATGCAGCCAGGTTTGTACGAGAGAGCCTGTACAAGTGGGAGAATAGCTTGTAAAGAAAATAAATCTTGGGGGTTAATCAAAGATTGTTAAAGGTTTTATTAAAGATTACCAAAGTCTTCTAAGGGTGGGACACTATGAACACAGGCAGAGATTCCTTAGTAGGGCGATTCCAAAATAATATATCAACTAATGCAATAATTCTAAAACTGATTTAAGACAAAGGCTGTAATGAACACACATCTGAGATGAAGTGACCATAACAAGCAATGTTGCCATCTAAGGCTATCTAAGAAAAAACAGCAGTAAAAGGTGGAACACAGTTTGCTTCCCTTGGTGAAATAAGAATCCTATTTTATTTCAAATAAACAGTGCAGTAGCTTGAAGAATTGGAGACACGAAACAGATAAAAAAGGATGCATAATAAACAAAAGTGACATAGATATCATCTTTTTTGAATTAAGAACTGAAAAGGTAGAAGGCAGGGCCAGAAGAGCCTGTCAGCAGAGACACCCCCACGATGAGACTGAGCAGCAAAGCCCTAGGATACAGCTGAGGGCTTCCCTTTTTGCCATGGCTGTGTCACTGTCATATCCAGGTTCTATGTAGGGAAGACTGGTATGAATTTAAAACTGGCTGAATCACCTATATTTGAAAAAAAAAACAACCTGATGAATTGTGGCCTTCATAAAATAGAGGGACAATGTTCTTTTCAGACTGTTTATTGTTACTGCTCCCAAGTTCAGGGCCTTCTGGACTAACTTTTATTTAGTCGTAGGGCTGCTTTTAGTGTTAAGATCAAAGGATATAAACAAGTCAAGAAGAGGTCATAGTTTTTATTAGACCAACTGATATTGTTAGAAAAAATACACCAGTGCTCAGGCACATGAATCCCTTTTCAGGGCTGAAGTAGAGAAAATCATTCTCAAAAATAACTACAGGTGCATCGCCTGAAAGAAACTGAGTCTGGTGTCGTGACAAAAATTTTAAGGGACTTCAAAGTAGTTAGTTAAGAAGGAAAATAGCAATTTCAGTAGAAAATGAATGGCTACCAAGTATACTTACAGCTGAGAAAAATGGAACTTAATTATTTATATGTGAATTTTCTTGAAATTTTTTTACCTGATTTTCTTTCCTAAAGAAATTTGATTTTCTGTTTTAGTAATATTTCAGTCTTATTCTTACCCATCAAGGTGAGGGTTTGGTTTTTCTCCTTTGTTAAAGATGACTTCAGGATCTGAGTGAGGCAAAATATCATTAAATAAGCCCGAATTTCACAAAAGTGATCACCACGATGTGTCTTCTCATACTACACTGGGTGTCCAGTGAGTAATACTGTAATATTTTGGGTTTCCTAATGATATTTTATGAAACACCCCTCCAATTTTGTCCCAGCTTCCCACCACCTGTAGTCATGATTTTCAACCATGTATGACATTCACCCAGTTTTAGCTGGAAAAGGTGAGCAAGGAACAAGGAGATCTTCAGCTAACAAAATGTGAAGATAAGGGAAAGACGAGTAGATTTCTGACTGGCATATCAGTCTACTCCAAATGCCATTTAAAATGTATGTGGTCCCAGTCATGTCTACTGCAAAGTATGTAGAAGGCAGTAGATGAAGAGGAACTGATTCTCTTTGCTTGGGGAAGGGTTTTGGACAGTGATAGGTTTGCTGGTGTGTTGTTACTGATAATTAACTTTAATCTTGGTTCAAATGGTGTATAATTGGTGTTACTCCATGGATGTCACTGGAGTTACTCCCACTCCACAAGACTGTGTCTCAAGGCAGAAATATGACTGTGTAAACCTGCCGTCTGATGCAAATAGGATCTTACATGACCAGTTCCACTAGGACTGGGTTTTACTATGGTTAAAAACAGTAAAAAAAAAGAATGTTAAAGTGTTAGAACCTGCTAATGGGAATTAAAAAAATTAATCACCCTTGTATTTTTTTCACACCAACCCTGATGTTTTTATGTGTTTTGTGTGTGTGCCTGAGCAGGGCATAGCATTTTATGGATACGTCTATGCAAGCAATTTAGAGTTTTAACTGAGTTCTTCTTGGTTGCAAATTTGGTGCTCATCCCTGTTTGGAGTCTGGTTGTTCCCATCTGGACATAATTTCCCTTCTGGTAGAGTCAGGACTCGATCTGGGAGTGGGGAAAAAGCATCTCCAGGTGTAACCTCCTACAGAGTGCAAGGTGTGCAGAGGTCAGCTCTGTCCCCATGGGAGCTGTGCTCCCAGGACAGGCATGGATACCAACCTCACTGTCACTTCAAAAGCACTGTGAGCACCTTGTCTTTGAGCAGCACCAAACCAAACCTGCTCTTTCTACCTCTGACCCCCCAAGCAGGTAATGCAATTGTCCCTCTCTCCCATGAGTTCTAGTAACATTAGAGATTAGCAAACGGAAAATTTAATGAGTCCTGTTTTTTTTTTCTTTCCTGCTAGTCTGAAGTTGATATATTCCGAGGTTTCAGTAGACTGTCAATAGAATGTGTAACTTGCCTGAATTTATATTTTTAATATCTCCAAAAATGGGATTCTCCTGTTTTCTTCCCACCTTATTTTCTATTAGTTTACTTAATGAAAGATTGTAATAGGCATCTTGTACCACATAATTCATAAGAAGTCTCAGAAACTACATCTGAGGCAGCATTAAACTTAACAGATTTTCTAGTCATTGGAGTGATTCCACCAAATGCTACAGTTTAACCTACTTATTTGACATCTCTCTTTTGGACTGCGTTAATCTCCATTTAGTTCTTGTCTCTTTGTGTTATTTATTTCTAATTTCATCGTTATAATATATGGAATTAAATCATATGATCATCACTTTAAATCAAATATAGATAGTTTTCAGTATCAGTCTAGGCCGTCTCCAAGAACATATTTAAATTCAGAGGGAATTCAGCTATTCATAACATGTTTGCTTCCACAAGCAAATCCTGCCAAGCTGAAGAACTGTGAGTTAAGCCATATGGTTTTCATAAAACATGGTGACTTGAAATTTATTTCCATTTTACAACACAAAAGTCCGTGCCAAAGCACTGTGTGTGCAAAATTCAGCATTAGGAAAAAGTTGAGTGTAGGATCACTGGTCTCACACTCCTTGGATTCAGCATTTCCGAGGCTCAAGGTGAGTCTTTACAAAGTGCTGTAGCAAAAAGAGAGGAACCAACAGCATAAAAGTTCCAAAAGAAATTTTTCTGACATGACTAGTGAATGTAGGTAAACACTCTTGAGAGTTTAAATGTGAGATGTGTTAAATGATTCCCAAAAAACAGGTTTAAACCTTTTCGATATGAACTGTCACTTTTTGAGGGCCCCAGGTAATGGTATATTTTTTTATGTGGCTTAACTCAAAGAACAAGACCAGAAAATGGTACTTCAGTGAGCTACAAAGCAACCCAGCCAAAGGTGTGAAATGTTGCTTTTAGCATGAGTATGAAAGCAAATGATTTCTGTGTGTGACAGACTTCAAGGCACCTATTATAAGGGACAGTTAGGAGTCCTATTCTGTCCTCTCTATTAGGGTGGTGAAACTGGATTTAGAGTTTTCAGTTTCAGTTGTCTGAATTATGAGCCTCTATAAGACATCATATTTGAAATTTACTGCTCTTTAGTGTTCTGGCTGATCTGAATACAGAGTTTAAAACACCTAAATCTAGGAAGGGAAATACAAATATTTTGGTTTGGCTGTTTGTATTTAAGGCTCCTTTCTTCAGGCTTCTTTCTGCTGTATAGTCAGAAACTGAAATCACTCTTCTCAGATCTAAAATATTGGTAACCTGTTCTTATTTCAAAAGGAATGATGAAAGCCTGCAATCCCTCCCTATTTTGGCCTCTTGCAAGGCTTGGCAATTTTTGCTTTGCTTTTAGTAATCCTACTTGCAAAGCACTTACAAAGTCTGTTCCCTTTCTACATAACTAACAAAAAAATTTTACACCTGAGATTTCTCGAATAAAATAAGTAAATATCACGTTTATGCTGAAGCTGATTGTAAAAAATTGTGTTTCTGGAAGTAGTCTGGATATGACGTCTAATGTTTCATAGTGCATTACCCCCTGTGAGGAGTTGAGCCTCTGCCTAAGTTTGACTCTGTTGGGGATGAGGACAGTGTTCAGAAGAAACATATACTGATCCAAAAAACACCTTCTTGTGAATTTGGTCCGCAAAACAGACTGTCTAATCCATGCATAGTGATGAAAATTAAATTATAGAAGCATTTTTGATGGTCTTAATGAGAAAATACAACTAATACATCTCCTCTAGGAAGGGTTACAACTTCTGTAAACTGGGCTCCCAACACAGCAGTAAATTTTTGTACTCTTTGTCAGCTCCCTGCATGAAAAATTCAGGTAGGGGTTTAATTATCTAGTGTCTTGTAAGGTAGTCGGATAATATAAGAATGAAAGCTGTGTAGAAAATGTCAGAGGAACATTAATAATTCTCAATTTCTAAATTCTGAAAAGGCATTGTAGTAAAAATATTTAACAATAGACCAAGCAAGCACAAGGCCACCCTGTGGCAATGGGAACAAACCATAAGGCCGGAGAGCTGCTTGCCCACCAGATCCCATCCCTCTGCTCAACTTTGAAAACAAAAAGTGCTATAGACCCCAGAAGGGAAGATAAAAGAAACAAAGCAAATTTATACCAAGCATATTAGTGTTTCTCAGGGAATTTCTGATTTTCCACTGCACTGCTGTTTCAGGGCTGTGTGGTGCAGAGCTGCATGGACGGTTCAGCGTGCCAGTAGCTTTCATTCCTGGGGTACAGTAAAACTGATATTTTTGTTGCTGAGCCATTGGTCAAGTCCAGAATGCATGAGTGCATCTTTAAAGAATTTTTTTTTCTTTTTTTTTTTTTTTTTTTGGCATGGTGCTCTAAGACTATTTCGAAGGTTTAAGTTGATAGGAGTTGAAATCAACTCTCAAGTGACTAATGGCAGCAAATGTCAGCAGGGAAAATGCTGAATTGAAAGTGAAAATAACCTTTGCTCTCTTCAACACCTTCCCTTGTCAAACTTATTATATTAACAAGGAGTTTAACCCTGGATCTGGTACTCGGCTGTCACATGAACAAGGTGTTTAACTCTAAGAATTCGATTTGGTACTGGACAAATTTTACCTGAGTGTTTGGTCACCTAAAACTTTCTTCAAAACTATTCAAAAGCATAAAAAGGAACTATTTATCTGTTCCAAGAACACATAACCCCGTCCCCCCTTGGAAATATTTCGTATTTGATAGCTTTGACATTTAGACTTTAAACCTTCTTATACTTTGAACCAGAATTTCTGACTTTGCCATAAAACAAGAGGTAATTTTTTAATACCTAGGGACAATGTTTTCTGTTAGCACTTTCTAGGAACTACAATTCCATGATAGTATAGCTGTTAATTTTCATAGTTTTCACTCTTACCCCCAAATTATTTGTTTTTTTGCAGTTTATTGGGTATTGGCGAAATATATATATATGTATTTTAAATACCAAGGATTGATATACATCTTTTGAGCTGACTATACAGATTTCTGATAGCTCACATGCAGGCATCACATTCTGCCTGACTGTAAGTGGTGTGCCTCTTTGGACGTGCAAACTGTAAAGGTACAAATACAAAGCTGTTTGTTCCATTTGTAGAGCAGCCTGAACTGGAATTGGAGGGCTGACCTCAATGTCATTTTGCATGCTTCCTTTCCTGAATAGATGAGAAGTTATTTTTTTCTTTGCTGTCTCAACAATTTGTTTCCAGAAGGAAGCTGAACTGCAACTTGATGCCACCTTGTTAGAAGGTTTCTTCTCCTAATGAAAGCTGGTTTCTGTCCAATATGCATTATCTATGTATAGAATACACTTGAGAGTAAACCTCAAACTACAGTTTTCTGCTGCTTCACAGGAAGGAGCTGTCTCTCTATAAAATAGTTCACTACCTGTAGAACAATGTCCTTGGACAACTAAAATAATCTGGGGACTTTTAAGTTGCCTGCAATGCAAAGTAAGCAACAGCAAAGATGCTGCTCTGTTACCCAAACTGAAGCTGGAAAGATCAACTGTTATTCATGCATTTCTGGAGATAAACTTCCTCCTCTTTTCACAGCCAGGTGAGCTCAGAGGAAATGGGTGAGGTCAGAGGAGATGATTGTTACTCTGAGGACATGTCTGACACTTGTATTAGCAGGGACAGAGAAAAGCAGATACAAGTGGGGCTTTTTGCCCATTTATTTCCTTTTCTAGAGCCTTCTGCCAGCTGAGCAGAAGGGGTGCTCTTCACACAAGCCACTAGGCAAACAGGGGCCAGGCCAGAAACAGCCAGTGCTCAGGGGTTTGGCTAGAGTCCCGTGAAATTGGTCTTTCCGCAGAGGAAGCTGCTGACTGTTGCTCTTTGGCATGAATCAGTCATGGTTCTGTTTTCACTGCCCTTGGGCACATTGTCCTGAAGCTCTCAGTGCTCCTGCTACCACAGGAATAAAGCAAACACCACACTGTGTGCTGGCTTGTGTGGGTTCTGCATGGTGGCAATCACCAGTGTTGCAAAGATCCACTTTTGTCAAAACCATAAAGTTGAGCTTCAATGACAATATACTGGTATTTTAGTTTATTTTTAGTTTATGCATCCACCTCCCAAAGGGACCTGTTTAATTTGCTGGCCAATATTAACTCTAGAGGACAGGAGAACTAAAAGACATGAATTTCCTAAAAGTCTTGTAAAGGTCAACCTTTGTGAAGGAAAGTATACCTATGCTTATGCTGACGAGAACACTGCTGAATGTTTTCACCCCCCATTAGACAGGGAACCACTTAACTTTATCTTTCACACCCAAATCTATGCAAAATTACCCTTCACACTGTTTACAGGGTGCCAAAGCAAAATTTATATTTTTAAATCAATCCCAGTGACCTTCCAGATGGTACTGAAATAGAAGGATATCTTGGGTTTTGTAACCGAAAAAAAAAGTTTATTTTATTTCATCTATTGAAACCCGGTTGGAGAGATTTTTGTTTATCTATTGTAACCTCAGAAGAGAAAGGGTAACTGCCTTCTCTGATAACAAGCCAGCTGTTAGGAACCGGGTGGGGCAGTGTTGCTTATCAGATGGTGCAGTGTTGCTTATCTCTGTTCATTGTTCCTCTACCCCCCTGGGGATATCTCCTGTTAATGGACCATTAAAGCTCACCAATGACATGACACATTACATCACGCTATTGTAAGATGCTCTATCCAGGGAGGAGGAGCCAAACCATCTTCACCTAGATAAAAGGTGCCACAAGTGTCACCAGTCATTCCTGTTTTCCACTGGATTCCTGGAGGAAGACCGCACCCATCTCACCATTACTGGACCCTTTTTCAACGGGACCATCTCTACTCCAACAAAACCACATCTGCCACTCCAGGGGGACTTACTCTGGACTGCTTCCAACACCCTGACCAGCAGGGTGTCAGGTTGTATTTCTGACTCTGCCAAGGTTTTCTAGGATTTCTTGTTTGTTTGCTTGCTTGCTTACTTATCTGTACTACAACATTTGTATTTTTATATCCCTAGTAAAGAACTGCTATACCTATATCCAAAATCTTTGCCTGACAGCCTTTTAATTGCAAATTTATAATAATTTGGAAAGGGGGGGAGGGGCTTACATTCCAGGGAAGACTCCAATCTTCCCTGGCAGATACCCGTCTATCTAAACCAAGACAAAGGAATAACAGGCTTGTGCTGTATTCTCCCACATCTCTCGAGTCTGTGTGTATTTACCTAGTACCAAAGGGCATGGAGCTCTGTCTGTGACAGCCTGTGGTGTGCAGGAGTTGTGACAGCTCCCGTGCTGTGCAGAGCAGGCTCCTTGGTGCAAATCAGTGAGCACCCACGTGTTGATGGAATCACTCTGCTGCTGCAGTGCCTGGTGATTCAGCTGCACAGCTTGCTTCATCCTTTGTGCATCTCCTGTCAATGCAAATCCTTTGCAGCACTGAGGACTTCTAATCCCATTATTTGTGATTCAGCCTTGATATGAAGACAAGCATTCCAAGCCCCTAAGAACTAACTGTGATAAAAGCCTAAATACTGTGAAACAAGAAGACATTATCAAATGGGTTGATTTTATTTTTTTAAAGGAATCTCTCTCTGTATAATCCCCATGTGTGGTTCTTCATGTTGCATGGAAATAAAAGAATTCAGTATTCTTTCAGGTCACTTCAAATGCATTTCTTCTCCCCTGTGTGTAATGATTATTTTTCATTCTACCCCGAGCAGTTTTGCATCTGCTCCTGGTATGGGACAACCAGTCTAGGCTGGCCAAATTAATCCTGGCAGAGGATAAGCTTGAAGGAATTACTTGCCTGTCTCAAAGAAAGATAATGAAAACAACCTCAAGAAGTACTTGTTACCTGCCACTCCTCCACTGGATAAGACATATTAGAAATGTTGTGAAACAAGTTACTCCCTTTGTGAGGAGGAGAATTAATGAAGCTTCATGTCCTAAACACTCAGGTGATAAATCCTCTTCCCTACTGTAAGACTAACCTCTCTCTACTATAGAAATACCCAACACTTAATAACCAGAGGGCGCAGTGCTTTCCACACTTCCACATCCCTCTCTTGTGCCTGAAACTGTTTTCCAAATACTTCTTGAACTCTGTCAAGCTTGGTGCTGTGACCACTGCCCTGGAGAGCCTGTTCCAGTGCCCAACCACCCTCTGAAGGGATAAAGAACATTTTCCTAACATCCATCCTAAACCTTCCCTGACACAACTTCAGGCCATTGCCTGGGCCCCTGTCACTCACCGAAGAGCAGAGATCAGTGTCTGTCCCTGCTCTTCCTCTCATGAGGAAGTTGTAACTGCAGTGAGGTCTCCCCTCAGGCTCCTATTCTCCAAGATGAACAGACCAAATGCCCTCAGCCACTCATCACATGGCTTCTCCTCAAGGACCTTCACCATCTTCACTGCCCTCCTTTTTGCATGCTCTCTAATGTCTAATGTCTTTCTTATACTGCAGGGCTCAAAACTGCCCCCAGGACTCAGAGCAGAGCAGGACCATCCACTCCCTCGCCCGGCTGATGATGCTGGGCCTGATGGGCTGCAATGCTTTGGAGAATGCCACCATCACACACGCACAGAGAAAATGAGAATATTTTCCACTACCCAGGAGGGATACAAATGTTGGGGTGTGCTTGTCAAAGGAGGAGGTGCCCCCAGACTTGAGGAGCCAAGAAGAGAGACAGAAGTCAGCATGTTTCCACGTTTCCTGACTGAATGCCAGAGCTGCTGGCAGGGCTGCAGCTGGAATGGGGACCTGCACGCCTCAGTGTTCCTGGGGATGGGAGTGGAGGTGAGAGTGAAGTGCCTCTCTCCTACCTTTCTCCCTCTTCCCACGGGTAATTTGCATCTGAATAGGAGTTTGCTGAAACTGTGTGTATAATCCGAATTTCCTGCATGTTGAGGTATAGAGACAGATCTTTTTCACATAAGAAGGAGATTTAGCCTCATCAATTTTGTGTGGCTACATCAATTTACTCCGGCCAAAGATCTAATTTTCTCCTTTCAGTTGTGACTGTTTAAAATTAAGAACTTTTAACTTTTCATGTTGCATAAATGAAAGAATAATAGTGAAGCAATCTTACAGTCAAAACATTTTTTATTCAATTTATTCTGCCACAAAACACCTCGTTCAGAAATTAGAGGTATATGGTATTCAAAATATTTGAAGAAATAGCTATTCCAGTGTTTGCAGAAAAGCCTCTTGCAGACCCAGGGCAATTTTGATTATAGAATCACAACATTTAATGATGCTCATCAAAGAGTTATTTTTTTAATCCACTCCAGGAACTACAGGGGACTTTTTATACTTCCACGTGAAAGCCATTCTCTCTCTACTACAAATTTATTTAATTGCACTTCACACTACAAGATGTTTTGTCCTGCTGTTTTTGTTCTGCTCTGGTGCCTGGCAATCTCGTTTATATTTAGGGGCCCCTGGGACAGCGAGATCTGTAGCAAAAATCTGTTGCTGTGTGTATTTGGATCTGAAACACTGTTAATGATTCTCTCTAGTCTATTGAATAGGTCAAAAGTAACTTCAAAAGGTGCCCAAAAATTGCAAGTTTGGGTAATCTACATCTCTACAACTTTCAGCAAGACCGCTTCCAAAGATCTTTTTTTTTGGGAATTTAAAATTATTTTAATATTTCTAAACCATTAGCAAAAAGTCATCACAGGCATTAGTATAAATCATATGAATATTCTGTAGAATAACTTCTGATCAGCTAACCTGGTCTCTTCATTGTTTAGTACGTCTCTCATAAGGTATGCTATGCAAATCTTAGCAGTGATGATTCAATATTTTCTTCTAAATTGTTCATTAACTTGAAAAAGGAAGACAAAACCCAGTCCATTAAAGAGCTTAGTATAGTCCGCTTGATATTCTCTTTGTAGTTGTGTTTCAAAATAAATGTGTTAGTAGGTGTGCAATTTATTTTATTTGTCTGCTTTCCAGAGAAAAAATTATTTTTCAGGAGCACTACTGATATTTTGTTGAATTATTTTATAAAGACCCAGTAAATATTAGTGTGTCAGTAAAGTGCATAACAATTACAAAAGCTCATTTAAATTATCACTGAAAACATTGAAGCAAATCATATTAGAGTGGCTGATAAGTATAGTGTAGCCACGAAGAATTTAATTAGAATTTCAGCATTTGATAGTTACCTATCAGGATATGAGCAGCTGATGGTCTAATCTGACTTTGTATTACCTTGAAAATTCTTTATCTGCAGACAGCACTTTCCCAAAATAGTCAGCATATTAAAAAAGTTTCTTGTTTTGTATTTAAAGCAGAGAAGTGAAGTGAGTTCTGCTAAGGTACATGAATATAAACAATACTGTAAGTTACAGAGAAAATCAGATTTTCCACAGATAAAAAAAGGTACGTATTTTATGTATACATGCGCAAGGAAAAGACCTGTTTATTGGATTAAATGCTGGTCTGAATATTTCTGAATATAGGTTGTGTCTCCTAGGGCAGCTGCGCAAGAGATACCACAGATCAGCGTTTTCCCTGTGTTATTTGTTTTTAATAAATGATGTGACCAAATGTGGTTGAAAGTGATCCCATGGTAAAAAATCAAAACTACAGAAAAGTGCAGAAGTGCAAAGTGGTTTATCCTGACACAACTGTATCAATCAAGTGGTTCATTCCACTGCACAGATATACAGGTTATACTTTTTTCAAATTATATAGCTGAAAAAGCTGAAAACTTTTTTAATTTCCTCATATGCAGAAGTCAGTATGAAGTACAAGACTGTACTTCAGTACAGTCATTAATATTACAGGCTCAAACCTGAAAGTAAGAAATCACATGATGATTTGAAGAAGGTTTTAAATGAATTTTTTGTGGGCCAGGTTTAATCATGGATTTTTTTCTGTCTCAAACTTGTTACATCCTGGAACTGAAGGAAGAAATACAGGTGATTTTGCACTCTGGTTCTGCAAGAATTGTTCAATCTTTGGATCTGAAAGCCAGGAAATATTTTTAAACATCAGTATTCTCTGTTTTTGGATATTATTCCTGCAGTATAAAGACAATGCCTCACAAGACTTTCTCATTTTAGTCCATTGCTGAAAGCCTACTCAATTTATTTGACATTTGTAACTTTAAAACAACCTATTTATGCAGTTCTGGAAGTAGCAAAAACTGCTTTGTTACCAAAAGGCTAAAATCCACCATTATTCATGTCAGAGTCCCTCATGGGCACAGTTTAGTTGAAATTGATGGGACAATGAGAGGAAGGAAGGTGCTGCCTTTAACAAGAGAAAGAGTATTTGTACACACTGTTGTTTTTTAAGAGTATTTGTACACACTGTTTTTTTTTTAACAGGTAATGCCCACCTTTCTCAGCAAAACTGAGTCCATGTCTACAAATAGCTTCTGTAAAAGGAATGGGACCTCTGGGATTATTTCAGGAGTGTACACCTGTGCAATGTAAGAAAATTATGGCAGATTTCCATCAGAGTGAAAAATGCTTCTGACAGTTAACAGTACATGAAGTACTACCCAGTAAAACTTTGCCTTGGCATGTGACACTTGCTAAAGCTGGACTTGAGTGAGGACTGTATTGAATAGTTTCAATGGACAGCTTTAAGAAGCTTTTGATGAAAGATGATATAAACACAAAGATTTATAAACTATTGCGCATGTTACTCTGTAGAAGAATAATTCTCTGCCAAAATAGGGCCACTCATGCGGATTTTTTTTTTTTTCCAGAAACAGGATAAACAAAAATGAAATGACAAATTCTGAATCTGGGCCACTGCATTTTGTTCTTCCAGGGTGTTTGTTATTTTACCTTGTTTACTCCCCTTTTTATATACTAATCTTGTCTCAAGTCAAGCCATATCTTTGATCTTGTGCTATGTACACAGAGCTTCCATCTTGTTGGAGGACTACATATTAGTAAGATAACAACAAACTCAGTAACCACACACAGACTAGCTTTTATTGCAGACATTCTCTACTGCCATTATTGGCCAGAAAAGGTTGGATTAAGTGATTCCAAAAGAGTTATGTCATGTGGTGTGTTCAAAAGCAGAAACTCCAAGGGTCTGTGTGGATGTCCATGCTGGCTCCAGATAGACCCCAGGCAGAGGTATATTTTGTCACAGGTACAGGTTATGCTGTCTCCATGCAGGATAAACTAGGATCCTGGGAAGTACTCTTCTAAATGTTTGAGGTCCTGATTAACCCGGCACTAAAAGTTTCTCTTCACGCAAGTAAATACTGTTGTTTAGTAAAGCTGGCATTTGAAGTGTTTTCTATAGGTACATGACTTTTATTTCCTCTTGAGGCTCCAAGCATAAATTTAATGTTATTTTACTGTCTTGTTTGTGATGACAATTCCTACAGTTACACATTTTTTCCAGTATTTTCCATTCTTGCAAGTGTTATAAAACAGGAAATACAGAATGTAAGACAAATAGATGTAATTTAAAGGAATTTTTTTTTCCATCATGCTTAGTCAACATAACACACAGCAAATTACAGAAAGCAAAATACATTAGAGAGGAAAGGGCGGGAGGATGATAAACCCACAGAGTTTGCCTTCAGATTGGTTGTGTCCAGCAGTGTATCTGGACTGCCCGCTAGGTTTTCGATTAGGGTGGACTCTAATGTCTTATTCTCTGTCTCAGAGGGGGCAATTTGCAGAGAGAACTAGTAATTTTTGGCTTCTCTGTCACTTACCTAGCACACTTCACAGGTTTTTAACAGTCTGAAACTGAATTTTTTAAAGAGTAGGAGAGACGATTGTTTAACTTGCAGTAGCTGGAGTTTCAACACAGAACAGTAAATATCTGTGCAAAATAACTGTCCGCAATCATCATTGTCAGTGTCCTTGTCTCTGGGCTGTTCCAGGCTCCAAACACAAACTGCAGCTTGTCGGGGCAAAGTGCCTCAGCAACATCCTTCCCAGAATGAAAACCAGCTTAGCACGAGTTGTAAGATGCATGTTTACACGCACTGAACGCGGCTGCCCAGCCCCTTTACACTGTAAGGGTCTTGCCCACAGCACAGATATCACCTTGTGAGGTGAGGATTTGAGCCTTTGAGTTGGTGTCTTTGGAGGTGAACGAGGGCCTCAGAAGCACAGAGGGGGAGTTTTAGGAGTGCACGTGGGACTGACGTGTTTGAGCGTGTCTTCAACTAGTTTTAAGTACTTAATAAAAGCCTTAACTGGGCCTGGTAGGAGTTCCAGATATTCCTGCACTCTATCTCCAAAAATGGCATTAGGTGATACTGTGTAAGGAGACTATGAGAGCCTGTCCTTTATGAATAGACCAAGCCATCCACGCTTCTCCCAGCACTCAGGATTAGGAAAGTTAAAAGGGTTCATCCTTATTTATTCCCTTAAGCATTAGACTGTGAGTTTGCCTAATCCCTCTAGGAGCTGTTGATGCTGTCTGTCACCAAGCCTCATCTTGCAAAATGCTCCAGATGTTCCTAAGCTACTCTGCAAAGAAACACTTTTAGCACAATATGTGCTTTGAGTTGACATCCAACCAACTTTAATTGATGTTCCCTTACTCTACTTCTCAGAGACTTGGTATATCAATCACTTTATCAATTGGTTGGTAAATCAATCACTTTCAAGGTTTTGTAAATCTCAGTAATATATGCTTCAGCCTTTTCATCTGAAACTGGAAATCCCAGACTTTGAAGTTGCTCCTCGTACAGTTCCTTGTGGTTGATTCTACATTGCTTTGACCATTTTGCTTGCACTCCTGTGTGCTTTTTTATCACCACTAGTCCAATTTTTGATAGGATAACCAAAAGTGCATGTATTACTCATGATGTATTTACACCAGGACTTCATCTGAATACCACTCTCGGTGATACCCAGTATTTTCAGGGCATTTATCTACTGCTGCACCATGACTCCATGGTTACAGAGAGCTGCCAGTGATGACACTTTTCCTAAACTGCCACTGCCAGTTTAAAGCAGCATAATACTGGCACAATTTTGATTACTTTTCTCTAAGGAATTTACCTTAATCTAGACTGAAGTTCAGCTGCAACTTTTTTACTCAGTCATTCACTCACTCAGTTTGGTGAGGTCCTTCTGGACTTGTTATGAGGACAAATCTTACTACTCAGAAGAGCTTTGTACCTCCTCTAAGTTTGAAGGTTTCACTGTTCATCCCTCTCTACAGTGAACGAGCTTGTAGTGTCACATATCTCTTCTTTTCCCTAATATGAGGGCATATGAATGTGTTTCTTTCCCAGCTCCACTTTTGGGCTACATGTTAGAGCAGGCCAGCCTCTCAGGCTGCACACAAGCTGTGTAATTGCTGTGGTTACTCTCCTTCTCCATTATCCCACAGAGCAGATGCAAGTGCAACCGCTCAGCTGGAGTTGAGGAGCCAGAGAGATGCAGAATCCCTGATTCAGAAGTTATTTATGCTAGAGCAGGAACAAGCTGATCATGTTGGCAAAGGAACATGAGGAAATGATGAAGACCCCAGGCACACCTTGTCTTCTGGAGGGTCTCCATTCCAGAGTAATTTTTTTTTTCAACAGTGGAACGTTGTGGACTTTTCTTTCCTCACCCCAGTATATAGGAAAAGTCAGATTGTGTTTGCAGTATTGAACAAAACATACACTCCTTGGCACCTTGCCTTCAAGGTGTTTTGACTTAATTCACTGCTGTAGAGATTTTTTTCCTATTTTGATAATTTGCTAGGTCACACTGGCCAATTATTTGAGATGAAAGAAATTTATTAGGAAAGTAGAATATTTCTTTGAAGGGACATGATCTGATTTCTAGGGTTTTCATAGGGGAGAAGGGGGAATAGTCTTCCATTTCATTCTCTTCATTCTTTCATGAAACTCTGGATTTCTGCTTTCTTTTCTTCCTGTCCTCCAAGAACAGGACATGTAAATTTATTTCTCATCACATCAGTGAAGGGCTGCCAGGTTTGTTGGCAGTGTGAAAGAGGACCGGTGGACAAGAAAAATGGAGGAAAAAGGAAAATTTCCTGATCCCTAACATAACCTGTTTTAAATCAATTGTTTGAGGAACTGTAAAGGTTCATAAGAAACGTTACAACAAAAAACAAGGAGGTATTTGTGGTATGGATACAACTAAAGGCTTCTCCTGGTGTTGGTCTGTAGGGAAGCTGCACCTCTACTTCTTCTGCTCTTTGTCCCCTCCCAACAAGACTGGCTGTGCTCTGCAATGACTGGAGAGTGACTCACCTCACTTATGTTTGGAAATAAGCCTGTTATGCCACCCTGATTCCTTAGTGCTGTGAAAACGCAGACGCAATTCAGACAAATTTTAACATCAAACAAAGATCAGAGAAGCAGGAAGAAAGAGAGTAGAGCTAGGACTGACTTTGGCAAGCACTACTGAGGGGTCTGGATTAGAATCAAAGTCAAAGCATTTACCATTGGGCAAGAGTGTGCTCATTACAGGTGTTACAGAGCTCCTAAAAACAAGTATGTTGTTACCTCACTTTTAGTCATTTATTTGTCAAAAAGCAAGGAAATACAGTTAAACAAGGGTTACAAAGAGTAACAAACAGTAAAGTAAAAAGTAAAACATTCATACATGTAAGCCAGAAGTCATTTAATAACATTCCAGCTTTGTGAACTTGTTCTGTACATACTTACTTGTAAGTTGGATATTTTCCACCACTTGCTAATTCTGTGCTAGTACAAATGCATTAAATTAAACATATTTCAAGATTTTGCCCTGTAGGACCTGGGAATGCAAACCATAATTTCAGATTGGACACCTGATATTCGATTTCCAAACCTGCTATTTGGGGTATATTTTATAAAAAGAAGACAAATTGAATTAACTGTCATTGAAGGCAGTGTAAATTAATTGTCATTATGAACAGGAGCAAAGAGTTAAGATTTTACCATGAGAAGAGAAAGACTGTGGTCCTTCCCACTTACCTCTATACATATAACTGATACACCTACACTCCCAGGCTGATCTCTTTAGGTTGCCTCCATAGATCAAAGTACTTTGAAGGGTCAGTTGAGGTGTGAGGTGAGTTGCATCAATGTCTAGTAGTGACTAAGCTCCTAATTTAGGCCTAATTCACCTGGGCTTTTGCAAAGAGGAGTACTTGTGAGAGCAGAGAAAAAAAAAATCAAACCTGCTTTGAGTTCCTAAGTTGATCATGAAAATCATAATGATAATACACATTGTGCTGTCAAAGAAAAATGAGGCTTTAATCAAGTTAAGTGATAGACTGAAAAATCTCTCTCTTTTGAAACACATTGTGAAAGGTAGTAGTTTCAGAGCCTAAGAAGCTGGAAAGAGATTTAGGGATGTGATGATCCTAACAGCAGCACAGCAATTTATGTTATTAAGAAGCACATCTTACATGAAAATAAGGTAGTCCATCTTGAGCTGAAAAATATTCATATGTGGGACAGAAATCTTCAAAGACAGAAATTCAACTCATTCCTTTCACAGTCTCAAGTTTGACATCGGGGAGGGCAAGGCAGAGCCCTCAGTCTGAGTCAGAGATCTGCTTCATTCTCTGAGTATCTGGGTGAATAAGGCCCTGGATATAACTGCAGGATGTAGATTTCTATGCCCTCTCTTGAAAGGGACAGAAAGAAAACATATCAGTCTGTCCCAGAGCTACAGGTACAGTGTACCACTATAATTATTAACTTGTGTCTTCAATAAATTTTCCTGGTTGCTGTGGGTTACCACCTGTCAGTTGGCAATTTTATCAGCCAGGGAACAGAAACAGAGCCTCCAACTTCAATTCTTTTAGCATTTTCTTCTTTCAGGTCTTGTTTTTATTATCCACTGGATGACCATAAACAGCTGACAGCACTCAAATGGCCCTGCTGGCAGTTTTGTGGCTTTTTAGCATAAAGAAGAAAATGCTCTTTTCTCTGCTTCTCCTATTCTCTATGTGTGACCAGGCAGGTCCTGTCAATTTTGGTGATGTTCCAGCTCCCATCTTTACCCAGTTGCCTTGCTGAATCTGCAAGCTCCCTGCTTCATTCAAGGAAGTACAGCCAATGCCCCTATTTCCCATAGCCTTTGATGAATGTTTGATAAGAACATCGCTAACCCAAATCCTCTTGCAGGTGGATCATACTTCCAGCCCACAATGCAAAAGCCAAGGTGACATACTCTACAGAAAGCACAAAAGCTTTTGTGTTTGTGCTTTCTGTCATGTCTTTTTTGCTGCTTTTTGGCTGATTTTCTCTTTTAATTGTACTTTACTGAGTTTCAGCTCACCCCTGACACTGTGATTTGCTTTGCTGTTTCATTTGACACTTGAGCAAGATGCAGCTTGTTTTTACTGCCCTGTTCATTTCCATACTCTATGAGCAATCACAGCATCTCTTTGAAAACATTGCCCAGCTGCTCAGAGGTTCATTTCAGACCACTTGAAATTTTCCCTTGTTTTTTTTCCTGGCTGTTCAGTGCTATCTGTCCCAGTTCTTTCTAGCACACTGAAAAATTTGACTTGGCAAATTTTGCTCAGATGTTTGGGATGGTGAACTGAAAGTAAGTGGAGATAAAGGGGCTGCCCCCATTGGTAATGAGACCTGGGCCTCTGAATAACTCTGAAGGATAGACAAAAAATGTTAGCACAACACCAGTACCAGAACCTTAACTCAGTATGTCATCCTGCCACAGAAAGGATGGGGAATTCTCAGTGTAGATGTAAGTATAGATCATTCTCTTTTCCCTTCTACACTTTTCCCACACTGATCTACCAAAAAAAATAAAGAAGGACCCAGAAGATGACATTCTTCCTCCTTAGGACTGCAGCTTGCTCTGTGATTACATAGATTATGTAAATAATAGATATGCTAATTGATAACGCAGAATTTCCATCTTTGTGTGCAACTGTCTCCATGCAACCCTTCATTACCCTGAAGCAATTTTATTCACCAGGAAATTTACAATTACCTGTAATTGCAGGAAGCATCTTAAGTTTTCAATGTGAGAGTGAGAACCAGCTGTAATTCCTGGCTGCAGTTACAAATATTCAACCTCTTTACCTGGGTAACAGCTTCCAATAAAAACTGTTAACAGTTCTCTGATTAAAGCATTTCTTAAAATACTTCGAGTTCCATTACAACTTTTTTCAAGAATCACAATTCATAGTATGAAGAAAAAATGGAGAAGATTAGTTTTTTAAATGCCTGATGTAAATCAAACTCAGCTCTTTAAGCACAGACCAGTCAGTGTAAAAACACTCAGCAGAAAAACACCAAACACAAGAGAAAGTGGAAGGACTGAGGCAAGCCTGTAGCCTGTAATAAATGTAGTCTAATTTTGTAAACTTGTATTTTCCTAAACCATAACTTCTCATAACTTCTGTCATGTCTATTCCACATTTCAGAGTGCTATCTGGATTTGGAAATATTGTGCTAGGAGCCAAGGGAAACCATTTATTTGGGTGTATATGCAATCAAACTACAGTCACCTGAACCTCTCCGTGCATCTCAGTCCTTTGGGGCTACTCTTTCACCCTGCAGATGTGCAGACAGACCAAGGAACTTCTCTGATACAGAATCAGAGGATCATGAAGTTGGAGAGGATCTCTGAGATCATGAAGTCCAACCATTAATGAAGCATCACCACATTTACCACTAAACCCCAAGTTATTATGTTACAGAGATCCAGGAATGTCACTCTGCGTGAGTGGCACACGAGGGAACTCTGACTCCCCTTGTCCCCACAGTAACATCCCCGTCTTCCTTTCCAAGGCTGTTCCTCAAGGAGCACAGTCGGAGGAGCTCAGTGTCACTGAATTCTCCCAGGCTGTCTGAGATGAGCTAATTAAGCATCCACAAAGCACAATACAAAGGGAGCTGACGGGTGAAGCTTGAGGAGGAGACATCTTTATTCACCAAAGAGGCATGAAATGAGTATGAAAAACGTTTCTAATGTAGCCTCAATCAGTCAGTTTGTATAAAGGAAATTGATTAAACATTTGAACGCAGTTGTTAGCAAAGCTTATGCATGTGGTCTTGCCATTAATCTGCTTACAGCATTGCACTGACACCAAGGCTGTGTCTGATGGTGGGAGAGCATTTTAGAAACGTGTGGAACTGTACCTGGTTCCACTCTACCTGCTCAGCTGATTTGGGAAGGGAACATAATTCTTGATCCATAATTCCATTTTAAATTTTCTCTCAACAAAAGTAAGTAGCCAATATGCTGCTGTTTGGGATGTTCTCTGGGGGTCAAGGCTAATGAGAAGCATGAGATGAGAGGGCAGCACTATTCAGCACCTTTCAAGCATTGGCTTCCCCTCATTCTAATTGCAGGCAGAAGTCTCCATTCCACAAGTCATTTTCAGGGGCACTGGTACAGTTTGAATCATACTTTGTTTCCAACAAATGGTTTTAAAACTGAATTCTTGTCAAAATATAATTTGTGTGGATCTCAATAAAAAAACTTGTGGTACAGTGTGGCTATACAATGCCTTTATTCATTCTGATGACCGTCAAAAAAATACTTCATCCCATATTATCGTTACCAGTGACAGATTTGTGTTGACAATGGTGCAGGCTACGAGCATCTTCCTTCTAATATGCATGATCAGAGACTGGCAAGTTAATTTACATCTTTTAAGTAAAATGTAAAATTTATTGTAATGTAAGATTCATATTATCTCACAGAAATGTTTATTCCATAAATAAACCTATGTGCACGAACCAGAGGCAAATCCTTAAGTATGCTTTGGAATAGCTACATTTTGGGCTTTCAGAGTAATACCCTAGCAATGATATAGAGGAATTGATTGAGCTTTTAGAAGCAGTACAGTCTGATCTGCTGAATTTGCTCACTTTGTAGAGGGTGTTCATTTCTTAGGGTACCCCATGCAGGCAGAAAAAGCATTAAATGTGCTTCGTCCAACTTTTTTGGGCTTTTGAAATCCAGATCTGCAATGAATGAGAAGCTACACTTTTGGGGTTTTTCACCTAAACTCTGAAAGACTTTCTCTGATGCTGTGCTTGGCTTAGCCTTTATGGTACATTCCTGATCTTCTGGAGTGTTCTCCTTTTCTATACCTGCTCTGAGGGGTTGGTTTAGGTGATGTGCCTTGAATGACAAAATTCTTGAAAGTGATCAGAAAACTGGTGAGAGAACCCAGCTGGTGAGAGAAGGAATCAGACATCAGGAAGTTTTAAGTGTTCCTGAGCACTAGCAGGGGAACTCTGCCCTGCTGTCACAGGGGATAGCTTGCACCCTCTGCTATCTGAAGTTCAGTCTGTCTGTGCCCCTTTTACTTTTTCTCCCTGTAAAAGTCCTCCTAATCAGCCCTCCCTTATTTTTCCCTAAGCTAATTCCCTCCTTAAACCCCTTTGCATTCCCTTTCTCTGCCTCCTCCTCCCCAAAATCCTGATCGGTAGTAGTCTAGCTTGACTCTGCTTGCAGATAACACTTCTATTTTCCATTTTCATTTTAAATGAAAATTCTCTGGGGCAGTGACCTCCTTCAATTTGTGTCCATAAAGCACTCTGGGGACCTATTCTTGATTAACATTAAACACAGCAATGATAGATCTGACTGCTAATGATATAAGCAAAGGAGCAGGTTTGCTTTGCTGCTGGAAGGCAGATCACAGACAGTTCACTCTTTTGCTACTGGTGTTGCTGCCACAATCCCACTTTCTCTTGCAAAACACAGAACTAAAGATCAAAATTACATATTGAGTCTGGACTCCTTTTTATATCAGGAAAGCAAAACCCTTTAGAGGAAAGTTGTGTCAGGGAAATTGCCCCAGCAAAGAGTAATAATAGAGTAATAGAATAATGATGTCAATGTACTAAGCAGATTTGTGAAGGAATTAAACAGTATGTGCTGATTCTTGTTCAGATACGTGTGTCTCTGTCTTGCTCTTGCAAATTAGACAGAGTTGTGCTTTAACATGTGAGGACAGATTTGGGAAACTCAATTATACAGAAATCAAACTATTATGCAGCTTTTTTTTCAGCAGTTTCATACTGCATTTCTTGTTGCTAGGATGGGACAACTTGCCAGTGCAGCAGAGAAATTAGTACTATTAGAGTATTATTTGAGCATAAAGTTCTGGATATGTAGAGAGTTTATTACTCCCTAAATAATATCAAATGGATCTGCCAACATATTAGCCCATTTCTTCTGAACTAAAAGGCTAAGCCTTCTGCTCAAGATCTTCCTTCGATGTATTTAGAAACCCAAGAGAATCTCTTCAGAATCCCACTGTGTTCCCAATGGATTAGCATAAATAAGTTGCTAGAAACTTCCAACTTTAATGTCATTTTTTTTTCTGTCACAGCCATGTATTTATCATAAAAATCAGGGTTAAGAAAGAAAAATAATAAGCAAAAGAAAGAATTCTAAGAACTTGTTTAAAATATGCTTTTTTTTTTTCTTCTGCACTAGTAAGAATCCCCCAAACAACTGCTTACTTATTTCAAATGAAATAGATGAAATCTGATTTGTCAAACCATAGAAATGAAACTCTTAGAACTATATTCCAGGTCCTTGAATAATAATGGTGTCACATCAACTTAGAAAAAACATGACGAATTCTTCTCTATTGTACAGATATATGGCAAAGTGTTGGTCTGATTTTTTTTTTCAATTCTGGGTGCTTTGCAATATGTGCTTTCACTGAATATTATTTTCCCTATTTTTCTTCTCTTGTTTTCCCTCTTTTCATAGTTCATTAGTGATAATTATCATTGAAAACAAGTTAGAAGAAAGCATTCTATGCTACAAACTAGGGATTTTTTTACAACATCTGTTGAACCTTAACACTCCTGCTTTGTGCAGCAAATTGAGAGTTAGATTACATTTCTTTCAGGTAAAAAAGAAAAAAGAAAAGAAAAGAAAAGACGAAAGAGATAGTTTTGTTGCTTTCACTGTTGTGGATTATTGTAGGAGGGAAATTAACCTCCCACCACACCTCCATTTCTTATTTTCTTAAGCTTTCCAGGCCTGATTCACTGCTGTATGACTTCAGTTTTAAGAGCTGCTACAATGTGTATGCACAGGAAGGAGTGCAGCAGGAGTAGCACCATGGAGAGTCAGGCCTATTATCTTGGCAAGTGACTAATCCCACGCTCCACAGCACAGCCTTTAAAACATCAAACTTCTTATCCGGGAAATAACTTTCTGCTCAGCAGAAGTGCTGCTCACCTGTGCCTATGTGCTCTTTGCGTTTTCTGAGACGGTTATGCTGAGGTTTGCTTCAATAAAACAGGTCCCAGAAGTACATAAATTACAGAGGTAAAAAGTGTACCCCTAGGAAAAGTTGGCCATTTCACAGAGCCCAAGCAGAATGGAGATGGGGAATCATCAGTGATCTGTGACCAAGACCAGAAGGGGACTGACCAAACTAAAGGACAATTTGTGTTTGCAGATGGAACGAGACAGCATTCCTGCTGAAATTCAGCAGAGAGAGATGCAAAGTCCTGCCCCTGTGAAGGAGGACACTGGCTGGTGGAAGCAGCTCTGAAGCAGAGGCCTCAGGGATCCTGGTGAGCAGCAAGCTGAGCATGAGCCAGCCCTGGCAGCAAAGGTGCCAACAGCTCCTGGGATGCGTGAAATGAATCAGAATCAGTGGATTGAAGTGATCATCCTCCTCCACTCAGCATTCGTTAGACCACACTGCATGCAGTGTCACCCGTAGGGGCACGAAAGAACCACACTCACTCAGGTTCAGAGGTGAGCAGAGAAAGAGGAAGTTTGTAATGATTTGGGGTTTAAATAGGATTTGGAATTTGATCAAGGATTGGTAGATGAGAGGAACACCTTTCTGACCCCAGTGGTCAGCTCAGCAGTCCATCACACTGAGGTATGAAAACAATCTACCTGTTTATGTTACGTTTGTGAGAGACTCCACTAGAAATATGTAAGCAACATCATCAGAAGGCTAAAGAATCAGGGCGACAATCCAGCTTTGGCCTCCCAGAACAAGTCATCCCTAATCTGCAGCAAATTCAGCAGAAGATCATTAGTATGGCAATGGGGATGAGGCCCTGGGAGGGGAGACTGAGGGACTTGGGCTCCTTCAGACCCCAGAAGAGAGAACTTCAGGGCACTGGACAGCAGCCTGCCTGTAGCTACAGGGAAGAGAAGACAGACGCAGGCTCTTCACAGTGGTGCCTCACAGGAGCATGATAGACAATGGGATTAAGGCAAAAAGAGATTCAGGCTAGGTACAAGTAAAAATCTTTTGCTCTCTGAGGATAATGGAGCAGGGGGAAAGACTCCCTGGAAATTTTCAAGCTGAAACTAACAGAGTTCTAAGCTGACCTCACGGCTGATCCAACTTTGACTAGGAGGTTGGTCTAGAGACTTCCTGAAGTCCCTCCATCCCTAAAGGACATGTTGATCCTACAGACGCAACAATGGTGAAAAGTAAAGAAGCTTCTAAAACTGTTGAGATACCAGATCTGGTATGAGAATAAAATAGCATCCTATTTGAACACAAAAATATTTTTGAATTTTCCCCTTCCCTATGCAGTGTTAAGCTGTTCAGTGTTTTTTGTGTCTATAGCAGTATTTAGGCCATATGGCAATTAACAGCACTGAAGCCTGAAATATTTGAGTATCAGCAGTTTCACAGGACAGAATCAATGTATAGGACAGTATCCTATTTCTGATTTACCACCCTATTGAATTATTGCCATTTTGTAGTGCTTTAGGAAAGAATGTCGAAGCTGCCAAATTCCATCATCTAAGCAAACCTGTTTCTGTTTTATAAGTTTATGCATGAGTTTATGAGTTTTCTCTGTCCAGACGGATTTTTCACTTGCTTGCACACTTACAAGGGGTTGAAACAAAACCCCCATTATTCCAAATGTACTGATAAAGGTATTCTGAACTATATTGGGAAAAGACATCTGCCTTTTTCCCTAAGGAAAAAGTATTCTAGCTTCTAGGGCAAGAATCAATGTCACAAATGGCTTTCTCTTTGTGCTTCTATGATCAAATAATTTCAGTTTTTAACAAAAAGAAATTCAGTAAAACCAGCAAGATGTCTTATTACATTTATATGGAAAAAAAAAAAAAAGTTGTAGTTTTATAGAGTATACAGCTGTAAAAAATACTGATGGGACTTCAGATTAAATTTATTTCTTTCTCCTGCCATTTCCCAAATGAGAGCACTTTTCTATTCCCACAGTTAAATAACTAGAGACCCAGGAGAGGAAAAGAGCACATCACTGCATTCACTGTGGTGGTTTGGGTGCATCCCTGGGGCTGGTTGAAGCCCTTCCCATGCCACCTGCATTTCTGTTCACCTTTGTGTAAACTGTGTGGTCATGGGGACTGGGGAGCAACTGGTGTCAGTGCTACTAACTTTTAAAGGCTTTGCTCCCCATGAATTTATTGCTCAGGAGAGGGATAGGAAATCCTGGGTTGTAACTCTTTATAATTCCTACAGATTGCTACCAGTTCCTGGACAGTCAGTGGAAGGGAACAATGATTGTTTTAGGGAAACTAATACTGCTGCTCCTGACATTCAGAGATATCCAAGCTATGCTTTCCATTGACTTCACAGGGAGTTTAAGATCTTTTTTTAGAGGAAATAGGTTAAGTCCTTACTTCTTCCCTACGTTCACCTCCAAGGCTAGTTCAGCCCTTTAGGAAACTGGATCTCGCCAATGCTGCTTTTATTTTTAAAACCCCGATGTTTTATGGTGCTCTGGAGCCTTGTTTAGAACATTTTACTGATAGAATTTTCTAATTGCTATCTCAAAATGTTACGGAGAGAGAATCAGGAGCTGTCAGGTTTGACATGATGTCCTTAAGCCTTTGCTGAACATCCACCCAAGGGAGTTTTAGAATTTGTTGGCTTAGCAGAGAAAAGCTTTAATAAAAGGTCAAACAAAATCGTGGTGGAATCATTAATATGTTTTCAAGGGGACACTTAAGAGAGGCCCTTCCCTGGACAAAGGCACAATAAAGAAGACTTAGGAACAAAGAGCCCTTGGTGTGTATTTATTCTATTGAGCTGTGGGTTTTGAACAGACAAACATTAAAACTGACCTGAGAGAAATGCTATGGACTCTTGAGCATCCCAGGTCAATCATCAGTCTCTGTGCCTTTTAGTATGTTTAGCATAAGCGTAATGGAAAAAGAAAACCCGACAAAATCTGGCTCCAAAAAAGCTCTATCATGCTTTTAGAGAGGTCAGAAACCTTGAAATTGAGAAGGGCAAGTTCAGATTTCAGAAACTGTGCTCAAGAGGCAGTTGTGAAAAGATCTTGAGCTTAATGGCACATAACTTCAATATGTTCTTCCAGAGAGATGTTGGGGAATAAAAGTTACCAAAAATGATATGAATAACAAAAAAAGAACATTTTCTTGATTTCTACAGAATAGTTCTTTGAAGATTCGAGCCCAGACCTGGAAACAATTTTGTAGCCTTGTCCAAAGAGCAAACTGAAACTGCCAGAGAGGGGAACCTTCTAAAGAAAAGGAAGCTAAACTAAGTCACATGGAAAGCAAACTAAAATATCCTCTCAGCTAAGAGATGCTACACAGCTGCAGTCTAGTAGGATTCAAAACCTCCATAATACATATGAGGGTTGCATTTTGCTGTTTATAAAGCAAATGTTAAAAAACTTCCCGTAAATCTGATTTCAATCCAATAGTCAAACGCTAAAGCACCAAAAATGCAAAATCCAATGTTTTTCTCATCATGCACAATTAACCAGTTAAATACTTGCTAATGGAGGTAGAAAACTCACCATAAATTGAATCTTCTGCTTGTTTCAATTCCTTTCAAAATATGTTCTAAGAATTGCATAAAGATGTCTTTGCTGTAGAAATTATCAGTGGCGTCCAATGGTCTGTTTTATGTAGAAGGTCAGCTCAATGACCATTTTTGCTTCCTTGATTCTAAATTACAAAAAAACAAGACTTATAACATTTAGGAGTCAGACTTTACACTTTAAAATATGGTATGCTATTTAAGATAGAAAATATTTCAAATTCTTGTTTTACTCTTGCACTTAAATGAATTTAGTTCTCAGAAGCAACTGTGATTGAAGAAAACATTAAAAAATGCTTATTTTTCTATGCAAATATGTTCTCTGCTTCCTAACACTGCTGCAGTAGTAGTAGGACTGAGAAGATGTGGTTACTGTCTGCTCAGCAATCTATGCCTTCAGGTCCACAACTGGGATTGCAAGCAGGATTGGCTCCATGCTGCCTAACATGTGGAGCAACGTATTTTGTATTATTTAGCTTTAAATTAAAATTATATCTGTAATCCAGCTACCGAAGTGGGAAGGCAACTACAGGCTCCTATCTATTTTCAGCAATAAATATAATGGCTACTTTTTAACACAGCAGCAACCTATAAAAATTGAAATCAGAAAGTCAAATAGGGCTAACATCCCATTCCATGGAATTTATCAAAGGTTTTATAGCTCTAATCAATGGCCAAAATAAAAAGGCTGGTAAAAGCTTACTTGCCATCTGAGCACTTCAAATAGTTACTTTGGCCTTTCAGCAGAGAATTGGAATGGCACAGGGATCTGCCATAACTCTGATATTGTCATTTGGGTACTTCTCCATACCCAAATATTTCTTCTTCTGCTACTTGTTAGCACAGAAACAAATACATTTTATTAGGTAATTTTTCTACGGCTATTAACTGTGAACAGGATTATTTAATTCTAACAAGAATGGTAGAAGCTGGGCTGTGATGTGTTAAAAACAGATACTGGGTAAGACTCAGAGTTAATTTTTTGGTCCTAATTATCACTGATTTCAGAGAAACTCTTCCCTCCCTGTGGTTGTAGTCAGAAGCTTTCTCTTTCTTTTTGACAGGGGACACACTTTAGCCTTATGTTTGCAATAGAACTCCAAATATCTCTCTCAGCTGATATACTTGGACTCACAAGAGACAGCAAAATCTGAGTTTTTTCATCTGAAATCCATACCATGTGATGGATTTTGTGCAATGGATTTTATATCTGATGGATGTAAAAGTGTGTTTGCTCTAATTGCATTACATGAAAGGGTTTTAACCTTTTTGTCTAAATGTACTTTAATATAACACTGGTCAATGCAGAGACAACAGAGGATATTTCAGGGAATGTCATTAATTGATCCTAGACTGACTAGAAAAACAGCAATCATCAATAAAATACAAAAAAGGGTAAAATAAAACTTCCAACAATTTCTGAGTGTATACTGTAATATAATGATTAGTAGCACGAAATGAAAATTCAATAATATGCCATTAGAAATGTGAAATATTTTTTGCAGTGAGGGTGAACACTGGGAAAATTTACCAGGTGCACACTGGAGTCTACCCCTCAGAGCCTTTAATCAGAGATAGATATCCCTCCTGAAGAGTTTGGGGCTTGCTAAAGATGCTTGTGGCTGTGATTCTGTGGCCTGTAAGACAAAGGAGATTGGGTGGAGCATTATGCTGATCTCAGCTGTTCCTAAAATATCTTCAGCTCTTCCACATCTACCTTCAGTATTATAAAATTAGAAAATTATATATTTCACGGAGCTATGGCAACATGGAGATATTTTGCAAACTTACTTAGGAGAGAAATGTCATATTCTATGCAGAAAGCTTAGGGGAATCTTAGACATGGAAGAATATTTTCCATTCACATCCTCAGCTCTATTTAGGAAGTCACATACTGATAAAAATGGCAGAATATAAGTGAGAGAGGAAAAGCTATCAGGATCATACCAAGGGCTTGTGATTTAACAGATAAAAGAAACCATGATGAAAACAAGGAAAACCTCAATTGAGAGACTCAGATTAGAATCAAAACCAGATTGGTTTTTATCCCATATGTCCACGCATCAGTTAAGGAAGAACAAATAGAAGTTTTATGAATAGTGAACATCCCCTGTCAGATGTTGTGTAGACCCATGAACTCTAGGAACTCTAGGATCCATAATGCACTAGGAATCAGCTAGATAGTGTGTCAGCTTCTTTTTCAAAGGAAGCATGGATAAGACCTAGGTCTATTTAACTGCACTGCAGAAGGAGCATAAGGAAGCCTTTGTGCTGAAAAATGTACTCAGGTGTGGCTGTGAGAGACAAGGAGGAGCTGGCCAGGTCAGCTGCATCTAGACCGCGGGAAAGGAGTGCTTTAGAATGTTCCTAACCACCTTTGTCTCTCCAGTCATCTCAGCTGAGCCCCTTCCAGCTCCTGGGGCTATCTCAGTTCCCATCCCTAGGGCTGGATGGGACAGCGCTGTGTGCAAGATTCATCCTGGTGCTGGATCTCTGGGAACACAGAGATAAGAGACAGAAATGCTGAAGTTTGTTGGACTACAGACTAGTAATTTAAGAGCAGATATGCTCCCTAAGCAACTCTAAAGTTTGGGGTTATTTTGTAAACAAAATAGATGCCAGGCGAGAGGAGGTGGGAATAGGCACAAGAGGCAGTTTTTTTTTCCCTGGCCAGGTTTTCACATCCTGCCTTTGTGGGGATCCTGCGCTCCTTTCTGAAGCCAGAAAAAAAGGCAACAAATAACCACAGCATGACTATTCTTTCCAGGAAAATACTAATACTGACCTATGCCAGAGAGTGACGTTTTTCTGCATTCCATCAGCTTTGTTTTATGTTGTTTTATCACACTTCAATTAACTGAGGACCAATGTAAGTGGGGGACGTACAGACAATAGTCCAAGGACAGAAACATCTATTACCAGCATCACTTTTCAAAAGACTCTTCTCCACTGACCTTTCAGTTCTAGGAATTCCTAATCCTACTGAGTAGTGAAGTCATGTACCTTAGAAAGTTAGTGATTTCTTGGAATATTAGTATCACTTTCTCTCACTAACTTTTCAGTGTTCTGTAAGTAATAAATGGTGTGACTCTTTTATTCTCCAAAGAAAACCAGCCTTTCATGTCTTCTTATACTTTATAGATACCAATGACATTTTATTTCATCTGATTTGACTGGTTAACACTTCTAATTAAATTCAGAGCAGTTGTTCTCAGTCTGAATTTACATTTGAACATTCCAACCTGTTCTGGATGTAAAAAAAGAATTTATATACAAAAACCTGTGGCTTTTTTCCCACCTACAGAGGTTGATCTAATGAAAAATATGACCCTATTCTATAAAACTTGTATTTTAATTTGCACGTGCTGTAAATTCACATTATAAAGTTTATCCTGCACCTGGAGCCCCCGGTTTTAACAAGGGAGATTGTATCATCAGATCTCAAGCTTGAGACCACTCATCTGCATTATTAGTAGACAAATAATAATCTTTCTGCCCTGAAATTACATCAATAGCTACAATGACAGCAAGTATTTGATGACATAAACATAGCTTATGGCTGGGTAACTGCTGGGTTTCTGACATACAAATGGACTTCCTCCAAGAGATCTGAAGTTACCAACAGGTTTTATGTTGCTGTTGCTGTCAATTCTACTACAATTAGTACTACCCCTGAAACATGCTCTTGTGAACTGCAGAAAAACTGGCACGAGGTTATACGTGTTTCTTTTTTATACAGAAAAGTTTTGCGGTTTAAATGTCTTGGGTGAAAATAGATTAGATTTTAGAAATCACATACTTGAGAAAGGTTCTGCATATTTTCTCTAAATATGTAATATCTTACAGCTTCGAAAGAGAGTCACTGAAAGCACTAGGAACATTTATGTCATAAGGACTGATTGTGGGAGTAGATACATAGCAATTTAGATACAGTAGATATGCAGCAATTTGCCTATATCTCCCTGATTTTTTATTTTTCATTTGAAAAGTGGTACTCAGAGCACAGACTTTCTGTTTTTCTGGCAGCATTTTGTTCTGTACTGACAAGTCATCATTTTCCCTCATTCCCCCTTATCGGTATGGCTGAGAACAGCAACAAAGGCAAAGTAATTCTTAAAACAAACAGGAATATTTTTGGCACTTCAAAATGAAAGAGCTTTTGTTTTAAAGTAAGGCTGCAAATTTGACAAACCAAGTTTTTAGCTCTCAGTCTTTAGGCAAGGTTTGTGAGAATTTTTAATATGTTAATACAGAAGTACATGGTTGGAATAACCAGGGTGAGAAATACATTTTCAGCTTCAACATCTACACACAATTAATAATTTTGAATTTAAAAATAAAAATCATTTTAGGTAAGCAAGATCTGTATAAGTAAGTGGTCTTTGGAATTAATTGATGGCCACTAGTGCAAACTTTATTGCAGCCTACACAGTACTACAATCTACATAGGAGAGAGACAACAACATTTTGCAAAAAACATTAATCCTGACTGATAGACTCCAAACTCTACACAGTTCATCTGAACTGTGTATTCTTCACAGCCTAAATTTTTAAACTAACCTGAATTTTAAAAACGGTTTTCTAGTCCACTTAATCCCAGCTGCCCTTAGAACCTACAAACCCTTTTGGAATTCAGAGCTTGCAGACCTCTGATCTCTGACTACATTTGTCAGCAAGCTGGGGGCTCTTGTGTGCTCCTCATGAGTTACAATGCACAAGCTGATGTTCTGAGGGACTCCTTGTTGAAAAGAATGATGCTTAATAGTTATTATATTTTTGAGTAGCCTGGAATGCAAAGAAAACCCAAACCTCCCTATATTGTCAGTGTAACCTCATGAGCACATAGACTGTAATGAATGGCAAAGTCATAATTTTCCCCTAGTATTAATGCAAAAGGTTCTTTTTAATATTTAAAATGTCCTTGGGGTAATTTTCCCATTTAATTGAGTGTATGATATAGATGAATCATTTTTTTTTGCATGATTAATTGCTGTTTTTTAAATATTATCATCTGCCTCCCAATGGACAGATTTCTACATGCACAGTAACTTTTTCTAGTGTAAGGGTTTAAGACTGATGTTAGCTGGATTCCTGCCATTGTGACCCTTTCTAAATCAACAATATGTAGCAGCTAGAAATGCAAGAAAATGAGCACTCACAGTTTTACATTTTCAGTGGATAACATTTATCTTATTACAGGGAGTATAACCTCACTCATCTGCCCTGACACAACGTGCTGCCTTGTTTCTCCAGTTTGTTTCATGGTGGATTGAATTAGTACCATTTTCTGGATTGGATTATGATGTTTATTAAAAAGGAAATATTTGCATTCAATCACTTCTTGGCTTTAGCTTACTTCTCCCCTTAAACTACACTCATGGATGACAAAAAGATTTAAAGTAAGACAAATGTCCTCTTCCACCCCGAAGATTTGTTTTTGGTCTAAATAATTAATTGCAACACAGATTCTATTTCACAGCTGCTGCCATCAGTCTTTTTTTACTTTTCACATAACAAATGGTATTTTTGAGAAATGGTTTACATAATGGATAGTCACTCCCAGATTTCTTCAGCTGAGCAGTATGAATTATGTATAAATAAATGGAGAATGCATATGCTCTAAAAGGAGTCAGGACTTTCCACCACAATGCGCCTCCTCAGTAGAGGACAAACACCTCCAGCTCATCACCTGCATCTCTTAGGGAGCAGACCTTTCTCCCTTCGCTTTTTCCTTCTCTCTTGGCATAAGACCAGCCAAACCTGCAATCTCCCTGAGGAAGACAAAGCAACTGCTGCTCTCACCTGGAAAAAAAGTAAGGAGTGATGGTGTCAGCAGGAGCCCTGCTGACAGCCTTGATAACAGCTCAGGAGGTTTGTGTAATAAGCACAAGTGTTCTGCACAGCAGAAATGCACATGTGAGAGAAGGCGTAAGATTTGCTAATGGTGTAATGAGCATAATTAACCCTGCAACACATTAATATACAATTTGAAATGCTTGCTGACTAGATAGCAACAATGTTTTGGCATTGAGTGTCCTTGAAAGCAGATTATGTTTTTTAAGGTGGTTAGGAAAACTGATGTTTGATAACTCTGTGACAACTGACACTGTAACAGTGAAGTGATGTAAATTCAGTGTTAACAAGCACTCAATATTTTGAAAAAGATCTAATTCGGAATTATCACTTACAGGAGCACATGTACATCAGATGGGTTAAGGGTAACCGCGTGCTTTGAGATGTAACTGCAGGAGCTGTTCCCACAGGTGAGGTCCCTGTGGTCTGTCTCTTGGTTTATTGTGCACACACCAGAGAAACTGAGTGTATTTTGTTTAAAAAGCTTGCTTGATTTTAGTGAGAAAAAGCATTTAAGATGTATCAGGTTGCTCCTACTGTGAATACAGACAGCACTTTTGTCATAATTTCCATGTGACTGGTCAGCAGGGTGAGTGCCCAGGTGATCTTTGTCCAGAGAGTCTTTAACTACCAGTCATGGGCAGTTAATCATGGAATCATAGAGGAAAAGACCTGTAAGATCATCGAGTCCAACCACTAACACAGCACCGACAGGTTCACCCCTGAACCGTGTCCCTAAGCACCATACCATATCTGTGATTCTATGACTCCATATCTACATGGTGTTGAACTCTTCAAAGGACAGTAACTCTACCACTTCCCTGGGCAGCCTGTCCCAAACTCAGACCATGCTTTCAGTGAAGAATCTTTTCCCAATATTGGACCTAAACCACCCCTGGTACTACTTGGGGTGTTTTCCTCTTGCCCTATCACTGATTACCTGGAAGAAGAGACCAATCTCCATCCTTCTCCCTTTCAGGTAGTTTCCTAACAATTAGGTCACGTGGTAGGCAGGATTTTCAGGATCTTCTGAGTTAGTTTATTATTTCAGATGGCACAACCAAAACCTGAGACTGTCATCACTTGTGCCCAGCCTTCAGCAAGTCTCAACCTGGTACGCACACGTCTAGGTCCATCTGCACAAACTGAAGCTGATAAATCAATTTCTGTGAAAGCCAATAAGCAGTTACCATACTGGAGGAAAACCACGTTTTAGTCATGATAAATTATGTGTCAACAGACCAACATCTGCAAAACAGTATTAGTACAGATCAAACCCACAGTTAACCAGAAACAACAATAAATTAAAGAAAAGCTTATGCAAATAAATTTGAATGGGCTTGGTTGTACCTGCATGTTTTCCCTGAAGTTATAACACTAAAATATTGAACTTCCAGTTTCCATAGCAATGTGTCAGTGGTGCTCACAGAAAGTAAAAAAAGACCATCATTTTCTCTCCGTAAAACAAATTCCCAAGGAAATAAGAACAGATGGAGGAGAACAGAAACATCTTGAAAGTATTATTATTATTTAGGGATGGAAGAACTTCACAAGTTTTAGGGGACTGGTTTGAATAAACACCTTGACATCTGAAGTCTCATTTGTGTCTTATGCAAACCAACACAACTCCCAGGTGTCAGTATCAACACAGGTTTCCATCATATGGTTTATTCTTCTTAACAGTATCCCAGTCTGGATAAATTTGGGGCTCTCCTATTCAAGGGAGGGATAAGGAAGTCAAACAAGTTCAGCCGATGGTCTCTGAGACTTTTGGGGAGTTTGGGTACATGATGTGTGAGGAGAGATGAGTCTCTGGGATTGTCCATGCTGGAGAAGGGAAAGCTGAGGGGGGCAGTGGGGGAATGTGGCTCCTCATTGATGAAGGGCTCTAAGGAGAAGGAGCCAGGCTCTTCTCAGAAGTGCACAATGGTCTAATGCTACAACAGGAAATTGATGGATATATGAGAAAAAAATCCAAATCACCCTTGAATGTGTCCCTGAGAGTCTGTGGAACTGCTGGGAATTCAAGACTCAGGGTGGCCAGGCCCTTGATCTAACTTTGAACTGTTCAGGATGTTGGACTGGATGCAGAGGTCCTTTCCAATCTAAGTTGCTGTGTAACATCTGTGACTTTATTCCTGAAGTGATTTAACTGGTACTTCCACCTTCATCTATCTGTCACAAGGCTCAGTGAAAAGACCCATGAATGCAAAGATGATCAAAGCAGCCCTGCACAGGAGGGGCAGGACACTGGCCTGACTTAGCTGAGCTGTTTGGCACCTAATCCTTCTCATCTGCCTTCATGCAGTTCTTGCAACAGGGAAGTTCTCCAGGTTCTCTCTCTTCTCCTTCTTTATAACCCTTTCACCTCTTGCGGATGAGAGATGGTGACAGCCAGATGACACCTGTGGAAGTTAAGGTACCTAACAACATTTGAGCATGGTGTTGACCCTCCAAAGGCCCCAGATGATGTAAGTTAACCCTGAAGACATCATTGCAAAGCCTGAGACTGCTTCCTACCTCTCAAGTCCTCCTTTAGAGCATAAATCAGATGAGACTCATTTCCTCAAGAGAGAGGCTTTTTCTTTGTAGTGCCAGTTCCTGGGTACATGCAGGGGCCGTGCAAATGAGCAACGCTATCAAGAAGGAGTGAATGCATTAATGAACTCAGATGATTAATCTCACTGCAGGTGTTGGATTGTCTGGCTGCTACAGTCATTGTGACACTCAGTGTCTGAACACAGCTAAAAGATCATCTTACAGGAGATGGGACAAAAAGGAAAGCAGAGGGCCTCCCTCTCATAGGCCATTTTCTGACTTTCCAATAGCATGTTGACAGTGCAGCTACTTGGCTGATAGGCACTGTGGTGACCATATCTCTCTCCCTCTTTTTTATTTTTAATTTTTTTTTAATGTGACCTATAACAAGGATGCTCATTCAACACTTGAAATCTGCTATTTCAGCTCTAATATACATTACCGGCTTAAATGAAAAGCACACTGAAAACCAGAAAAAAAAAATTCCACATAATATGTCCATTATCCTGAGCTAAAATTATATATAATTCTTGGAAATTTGCAGATTCAACATAACTGGAGTTTCATTGTTATTGAAGTATGTATTCTGGCTTGGGAGTGGTACTGGAATTACTGAGAGCCCTTCCCTAACCTGTGGGTAGCAGGAATGGCCCTTGATCCAGCTACACATGTGAGTATCACTCAGCATACTGCTGCAGTTTGCAATAAATGTGCCAGGTGTCTTTAAAAGTCTTTGCGGTTATTTTTTTCAGAAGTGTATATTTGCTACAGGTTCAGGTGACCTGAAAAAAGTCTCTTTATGTAAATATTTGCCTGTATTTTCCAGCAATGCCAGTTGTTTTGGAAAGAATTTCTGCCTCTGCCTGTGAGTAATCCAGGTGTCACTATAATATGAATATCACCAAATTACTCTCTTCCATGAGCATCATAAAACCTGGCTTTTACATATGGGATCAGATAAAACAGTGATTATCCAAGTTTGCTTATCAATGTGGGATTCCTTCATACCTGTTTCAAAGTGAAGCTATGCAGAACTGGGTATGACCTTGAGAACATTTTGAGTGTTAACTTGTTCCTCTCTTGGAAAGAGAAGCTGGTCCCTGAGGCTCAAAAGCAAGATAACACTTGCAGAGGTGCTTTGCAAAAGGAGAGGCAGCCCTTGTACTAAAGGAAGATAATCCAGTCACAATCATTCTGTGAAATGCAGCCTTTGGTAGGGACAGGGTATCTGCAAAATATTTAGAATAAATTGAACTTGGAAAATTAAATGAACTCTCCAGAACAAGTTTGCTAAATCTAAACAAGCCAACACATGACAGCCAAAATAAACTCTCAAGTGCTGAAGAACAGATAAAGTTGCCTTGGTAAGATGAGCTTTCTGAGTAATCTTTTAATTCTTAAGAGGTCTCCTTGGTTACAGGGGGATGACTCCTGGAGTGCCCACAACAAAGTTGTTGGAATCTGGCCCTCTCCAAGAGAAGTTTGGGAAGTGCTCATACTGATAGAGGAAAACCTCTTACAGGACACAGAGAAAATTTTAAAAAAGGTGAAAACCAAGTAAGATCACTCTGAGGAGCTGCAGCAGCATTTGTATGGGTAAGTACCACAGACTTAACATGAGCAGCAACAAGCACTGATAAGTGTCTGAGAATTAACACCAGTACCTTTAGATGTGTGATTGTAAGGGGTGACTGGAAGAGGACTCACTTTCTGTGAGTAAAAAGTTATAGGGGGAAGGAAGAAGATGAAAGCAAAATAAAAGGTGAAAACCACAACAGAAGCAAGAATGACAGAGAGAAGCAAGGGAGAAAAATGTTGGTATGGGGTAAACAACTGAACAATGGCAGAATTCTCTTTTCCTTTGTGGTCAGCATCTTATCTGAAAATGTGTTTTTCTGAGTTGCTTTATTAACTCTTCTCCTGGAAGGCAACATTAGATCCACTCGTGTGCACTGAATAGATTTTGGATCACGATGTTCAGTGGCAAAGAGCAGATGTCTCAGGGGTCATTCATTTAGGGTTGTCCAAACAAACTGAAAGAGAGCAGGCTTTAACTGCCAGTACATAACACTGTTTAACACTAGTTGCTGTAGGGTCAGGAGTCTGGGCCCAGAGTAAAAAGTCTCCTTGTTGGGCACAAGGGCAGCTGTGGCTGCATCCTGATCGTGTGTGGTGTAGCAAGCAGTGCCCTAAGTCTTAGCACTTTGCCTGCTTTCTTCACTGTAACTTTAATATATTATCTTTTTCTAAAACAAAAAACCCCAGGAAGAGATCAATTATGTATTTATTTCAATAATAAAATTGCAATCCAGATAATAATTGTATTTTGTCTAATTTGCAGTGGCATATTAAACAGTGACAGTGATCATTAGGAAAAAAATAATCCACTTGATGTTGAATTCAAAACACAAATTTAGTTACTAATCTCTGCACCTGCATCTCAAATTTTATTCACGCTCAGTTGAAAATATTCAGTCATTATGATGTTTATAAAGGACGAGCTGTTCTTGAGTGATTTCTCTAATATGTTCACTTAAAAAAAGCTTATCCAATGCCAACACAAACTACACACTGCCTGAAAGATGGAAAACACCATTCCTCCAGGCTCCAGGCACTGGAGCAAGCACTTGCCTTCAAGTTTGTGGCTTGGCAACATCAAACAGATTTGTCCTGTAAAGTGATGCCCTGCTGAATGTGGGTCTGGTACAGGGTACATCTCTTGCCTTGCTCATTCAGCAGATAAAACATTTTTATTTCTGACACCATTCATCTTAGAATACTAACACAAGGAGGTGATGCTGGAAGTGGGTTGCACACTTGCAGCTTGGTCTCTGGAGGAGACCCTGTCAGCAGCTTGTCACAGCTCACCAGGCTAAGGGGAGCAGGAGCCCCAGCATGTGCCTGCGGAGGAAGCAGAGGTCAAGGGATCATCTCCATGGGAATAATGGAAATCATGTGGCTGTGATACTGATGCACGATAGGTAAATTCTAAGCTGAATGTCCTGCTGGTCATGACAACTGGAAACAGTCATTGCACACTGAATCCAGCACAACCCTTTACTACTGTGGCTGTCAATGGGAAGGGCTTTATTGATCGTATAGACAGTGCCTAGGAGTCACTAGAATAGGAGGAAGGAAAGGCTGCCTGGGGGTGGCTGCTTTTCTGACCTCCTTAGCCAGTCCTTAGTGTGGACACTCTTCCATCAGTTGATTGCACAGGAGAGAAACATGAAGGTCTCCCACAGCTGGGGAAAGCAAAAAAAGGCAGAGCTTTTCTTTTCCTGACTCATGTGGGTAAAAGAGTTAAAATCTGAATTCTTATACAGCCCAAAGGGCAATTCACAAAACATCCAAGTAACTTGGTATAACCACATTTTTTAGCTTCTTTACAGCTATTTTTTCATTTATGTTTTTGTTCATCAAGCCAGGTGTAAAGAAAAGGGACTAGTGATGAGTAGACTGTATTTAAGCGTCACAAGAACCAGACTTCAACAGCTAATGCTGCTGTGGCTGCCCAACGCCTCTGTCCCAGTCTCCTCCTTTGCTCTCTTCACTCCCTTCCTGGGCATGGCCCCAACTACCTGTGCAAAAATGGGAGTTTTTGATCTTGAGCACATATGAGGAAGAGGGGACATGGCCCTCTGCTCCTAGAACAGGGGGAGAGGCTGGTTGCAGCAAGGAACAGAATCAGGATCAGGTGTTTTAACATGTGCCTTTGGCACTGGACTCTGCCATAAAAACCAAGCAGGAAACACTGAAGACTCATTTCTTTTCAAGTGGTTCAGGCAGGCAGGAATCTGGCTTTAAAGCAGGATTCTTCAGTTGACAAACCTCTGTTTCAGAACTATTTTTTCATCCCCCTTTACTGTACTGTTGGAGTGGGCTGCAAAGTGGGTGCTGTGCCCTGGAGCTGAAGCACTCACAGTCCTCAGCACGGAGGACTCCCCAGCTCTGTCATTTTGCTTTATACACACAGAGGACACAGGAGTTCTGTGTAAAAAGGTGCTGAAGCTTGTCTCTCTTTGCCTCTTAAAGCCTTCGAACTTATTTATTTGTCTCAAAACCTTGTGCTTCTCGAACAAGAGCTGTGCCAAACTTTTCCCATTTATTAGCGTTGCCTAACCATTTTGAAAACTGCTTAGTAGATCGTATCTATTGCTATGAATTACATTTCTCAATTATTAATTTCTGCCATCAATCACACTTTATCTTTTCCACAGCTGAAGAAGTATCTTGTCACTTCTTGTATGGAATAGTACAGCAATTAAATTTGATATACTGTTATATATTACATTCAGTTAAATTTAATACACAGGGTATAATTTTCACTTCTCAAAGCTTTAGGAATAAAATCAGATACATTTTCATTGGTAAATGATAGGTTAAGCAGAACCTCCACAACACTAGGTTAAAAAAAAAGCAGACATCATGATTCCTCTCACTGGTTTGTGACAGCCAAGATACTGAAGCGTGGAGATACTGTTGGGTAATTTTCATTATAATTTAAAATTATTGCACATTATGCTCTCACTTTATCACTCACCACAATGACTGCGCTGGAATAAAGTACAACTTTCTTTTCACTGTAAAACACAAGCCTTGTTTTAGAATTTGACTCGGGGTTTATATTGCATTCCTTTATAGCCCTCTCTCCTTCTCTGCTCCGACACCTAAATCTCCGTGTTTATATTTTTCTTTCTTCCTGAGCTTTCCTACTGAGGGAACATATAACCTTTTTAAAATCTGTGTCTGGACACAGAGAAGAATAAGAATTTCCATTAGTATCAGTCTCCTGTTCAGTCTACCATTATGAATTCTGTCAGCTTCTCCCGCTACTCAGCCCTTGGATCTGAGGACAGAAAGCAAAATGGGAATACAGAAGAAAGACAACAAATATAGCTCAACAGCACAAACTGCTATATGATAATACAGGAAATCGTTGTGAAAATGAATGGCTAAAATGGAATATTTTAGAACAAAAGGGAACTGCAGTGAGAAACATAAAGCTGAAATGAGCATCTTGGCATATCTGTAATTCTCTCTTTGTCAAGATATTGCTGACTGGTGCAAAACAGAAGCAGAACATGGGCATTAACATCTTCATAGATTTCCATATGTACTGACCACTGCCTAAAAGAATTTTTGCTTTGAAACAGGAGTGCAGGTTATGATTCTGGAAAAAAAAAAAAATCCCCTGAGGTATCTTCCTTTATTTTAGAATGCTTTCCTGAAGGCAAGAAAGCAGTTTGATACCATCCTCAGGCACCACATATTAAAAAGAAAACATCATTTCATGCCACTGTGTGTGGTTTTTATGGTTTTGGTTTTGTTTTTGTTTTTGTGTTTTGTTTTTTTTTTTTTGTTTTGTTTTTTTTTTTTTTTTTTTTTTTTTGTTTTTTTTTTTTGGTTTTGGGTTTTTTTTTTTTTTTTTTAAATCTCTGGGAAGAGTTATGTCCAGTTGGTGTATCTTATGCATAAGCACAACTTTGCTGGTGCCTTGAATCCCATGGACCTGTGGTCAGACATACCAGAGACTTTCAGTTCCTTTGCCACTTTCCCCTGAGCCCTTTCAGATGTGCTTCCTGCTGACTCCTCCTCAGGGATTTAAGCCATGACATCCCTGCAGTGTTTAGGCCTGCATCCTCCTTGGAAAACAATTTAAGATCTTTAGAATAAATGTGTTATTTGGATGTGCCTTTTTAACGGCTCTAGTTGAATGGGTTTTTTTTCTCTCATTATGGTATTTACATAATATCAGAAAAACCTTTGCAAATGATTATCCACAGAATGGTGGAGAGGCAATCCCCTAAAGCCAAATGCAGAAAAGTTGCAGGTGGTAATAGAATTGAGAAGTGGGAAAAAGGCACAATTTTACGTGGCAAAATGAGTTGCAGTAAAATCCTCCTTCCCCTTCCAAAATTCTTAATAGGGGGAAAAAATCACAAGGGCCTGAAATAGCTGGCAGAAAATTCTGTAAGTTAATGTGCTACTAGGGGAATAAAGTAAACTGTTAATATATGAGTGGTCACTGATGCCATTTGCAGAGGTGCTCAGGATAAAGGCTTTCACTGAGGTAACACACAGAACAGAAAAGACGTAGGGAGTGAAAAAAGGTGTGACAAGGTTACAAAATTGCTGTGAGAAGGAGAAAACACTGTGACGCATTTAAAGCTAAATCACCTAATGAAAAGACGTGACAAAAAAATGAGTAAACAAGCAGCAAGAGAGGATTTTAAACAACACACCACCAGATCTAGGTTAAACAACATATGGTGTCTGTCAGGCAGCCTCTTGTTGAAGTGGGGTGATAATAGGGTGATCAATCATATAGATCCAAAAAGGATTACTGCAGTGAAAAACTACAAGTGGAACCAAAATGTGCGTTGAAAGGCTTAAGTGTGCCTGATATAAATGAATTATTTTTTTAAAAAAATAGAGTTAATTTTTTGTTACTTCCGTCTAACAGATGGTTTAGGATAAAAATAACGTAGTCACCTCCCAAACACACAACCTAGTCAGATGAGATTGACACTATCTACATTTTAAACCCATAATCTTACAAAAGAAAAATGTGAGCCTTTTACAGTGTCTCATAAGCCCCAGTAACCTCCAGAGAAATCCAAAGCAAGCTTTGTACTCCTATGTGACCCTCAAAATCCAGTAATATCTTGTTTCCATGGTACAGGAGAGCAAAGAAACAAAGGTAGGTGGGAGGGGGTCTCTGTGCCTGAATCATAAATTAAGAGGAACATCTGGGAGCATCTATGAGAAACATCAAAATTCACACTGGAAGTGACTAATCCCAGGAGCAGGCAATACAAGCAGTACATCTCACTAACCTTTATTTCCTGGAAAGTGAGTTTGGTAATGTATCGGATTTCAGTATGTACCTCACAGCAGAGTCTGTTCTACTGATTGCTGTTCAGTTTTGATTTAATTAAATTTTTGATTTAATTTGCAATATTACATGGCCTTCAGGATTTAACTTGATGCCTTAATACCAGATCACTGGGTATTACCAATCAATGGATTTTTTTAAACTAGGTGTGAATCTGTTACTCCTAGTTGTTTGGCATAAATTTATGCGAAGGAAAAAAGTCTAGAGAGTCACACAAACTTTTCCAAAACACTTTTTTTCTTTCCATATTGGTGCTTCAATTCAGTGACAAACTAACTTCTTGAAAAATTGCTACATTGGAAGAGAAGTTATCTTTATCTTCTGCGGACTAAACGGTACCTGAGTGTAACAGCCAGACTCTGGAAGGCAATAAACTCTCATGCATCTCACTTTCCAGGTTTATTTACCTGTGAGCATTTTTTGAGAGGTTGTAAAACCTCATTTTTACTATTGCAAGTGCTTCTGTTTATAGTCTGTATATATATATGTGTTTGTGTATCTATACATACATGAGTAGGTATTTTGTAGCCCTCTCGAATAACTTTGTTATGGATTTTTCTGCTTTTCACTTCAGCGGCACTTTCAAGACATGAGTTGCAGATCAGGGCCATTTTCAATGTGAATACATAACTGATTGTAGATAACCTGTATGTCTGCTTTCATCTCAAAAGGTGACAAAAATGACAATTTCCAGTACTTTAAATATAGACATATTTGTGGAAACTTCTTTCTGATAAAAAGGAGATTTTATAACTGTGGAGAATCAGTGGCTTCCTACATTTGGTCTAATTTGTTGCCATGAAGGCAGCTGAAACAGAGGTATTTTGAGTGTGGAATTACATCACTCTGGGCTATTGAACTCGCTTAAATATAGTTAATTCATTAAATGTTTAACCAGTTTAATTTTGGAACAAATAATTTAATTGCTTTGGTAAAGATTAGGCAGACGTGACTCTGTGACCACACCAAAGGAATCAAAAAGAGATACTGAGCTGAGCCGAACAGTAAAGAGTGGATTCAGTCAAGACTCTGAGGCTGTCACAGCAGCACAATCACCAGTAGGACAAGGATGAGCAGGAAGAGGACAGGGTGCTAAATTGTGAAGTTTCAGTAAGGGATTTGGTTTTAGCAGAAGGAAAACAGGGATCCCTGGAACTCATTTTGAAAATATCAGAAGCTCCTGGTAACTCTTCATCAGGATCCATCATGGCTTTATCTGGATTACTTAAAACCTTGTGGGTTAAAACCCCAGTTCTTGGATTCTGTTTGGATTCTGATGGAAATTTTCTGAAATGTAGTTCTTAGAAACAACTACTGAGATACATAGATTATAACAATTTTTGTACAAAATTCTGTTAGAAAAAGGGGCATCGGATCTTCACTCATCATGAGTCATATTGGACAATTATCGTCTTTCATTCTTAAACCCATGAAAGGCTTAAAGACTAAGAAACTAGACTGTTAAGAACATTAAATCCTGGAGCTCAGTTACCAATCTAACAGAAAAATGACAGAAACTCTAGTCTAAGTAATTACAAATTACCCCAAACATGTAAACATGTCTATTTATTTTGAACAATCCAGTGTAATTTTTAGTCAGCTCATAAGTTTACTTTTGTGTTTGTTTGTTTTTGGGTTTTTTTAAAATTTTTTTAAATTTTGATTGAAAATTATTTCAGAACTGTAGAATCTGGGTGGCTCAATTAATGAAGATCTAGAAAAAAGCATCTGACACGTATGACTTTCACTGCTTCCAGAGAAGAACAACATCAGCCTTGTGATTAAAGCCATCTGTAAGGGGAACCACAACTAATAAGCTCATTAGAGATAAACCCTAACAGAGAAAAGATGCAAAACTTAATGGGACCTGTATTTTATGACCAAAAAAAGATGTATCATGCTTGATAGAATGCTTTCTCTGGAAAGTTTGCTACAAAATCATCCCCAAGTTTTAATTCACCAAAATAATCAGTATTGATGCCCATCATAACATCTAGTTATTAAAACTTGTAGAACTGAGCCCTATAGTTTTTGGAAGCATATCTTTTACCAATAATCTATTCTGTTACAAAACCCAGAGATCATTTAGAATCTGATTTGATACTTCAAGATCTTTTGAATAATTTCTGTTTTATAAAATCAAAAAGGAAATGCTGATAATATAATAAAGTCCTTATCTTTTTCATACTTTTTCTGTTTATTTTCTGTCCTGAGGTAGTTGCTTGTGAGGGCATAGATTAGTGCCAAGTTCAATGTTTTTTGGTATATCTCAGGCTGCAGGTCAGATCCACAGGCCCTTTTCCTCTCTAAGCATTCTTGCATTTTCAAGAATTTCCTCTCAAACATGGATCAGTGAAATGTCAGAATTTCTCATGAGAGAGAATGATTTTCAATTGCATTCCTCATTGTTTTGCAGGTATCTGAATGAGTGGATTGATTTCCCAGCTGTGCTGCTCCCAGTAGTGCTGCCCACCACTGATGTGTTCAGTGTCAGTAGCGTACTTGAAATACTGAGATCTTCAGTTTTTATAAGCTGAGGTTTTCTATGCTGATTTCCAAGGTTTTCTTTTTCTCACGTGTTCAACTGCCATCCATGTGAGACATTAGAAGTTAAGCAAAGCTTTCTTGTTAGGAAAGCAGCAAACAGTAATGAAGCCAAAATCTCAGGAAAAGGCAACCTGAAAATGCAAAACACTCACAAAAGCAGCTTGTGTTCCAAAGTTAAAAATCTCTCACCATAGCCCAATTCACAGTGAGAAATGGCAGGTGCCAGCTCTGAGGGATTATGTTGGAGCAGAATTTTGCAGGAAGCTGGAAGAGAATCCATATGCAGCAGTCACTGCACTCATGTCCTAAAGCTCACAGAACTATTCTTCAGGGGTGGCAACAGAATTCTGTCAATTAAAAGAAGCTTTAGCTGAAAAGTTGTCATAAATCTTTCCTGTTTGAAGGTGCTGGAGACATGCTGAGGTGCTGAGCTCAAGAAGATGCCTCCTGGGGTGATTTTTTTTTAATGGAAATGCCTCACAGGAATTTCTATTTAATAATCCAATGGAGGCTGCACCTAATTTATTCTCTTTCTGTTTGAATCTTTGAACTGGCTTTTGTTCAATTAATTGCGAAAATATAGTAAAGTATAATTGAACCAGTACTCCTTTTCAGGGCAGACTTGTGTTTTTATTTCCTTCCAGAGGATTTTCTTTGCACTCCATATTCATGTGTTGCTTCTTTAAATCTCAGCAGGGCATGCACAAATGCGTGAATGAAAATACATAAGCATGAACAAATCAGAAATGCTCAGATTTGAGGCATCTCAAATTAAAATAATCCTTATTCAGCTGCCAGAATTTTTGTTCCCTTAAGGATATTTCTGCTGCCTAGAACTACCAGTAAAGTCTCAAAAGAGCTAGAGTAATTGCTGCCTTCTGAATCCTGTGGGTTTTAGAGGCAATGGGACATTGATGATTACTACAATATGACATCAGTTATTATTACCATTGTTCTGTGGTAAAAGAAACAGCAGCTTGGTTTGGTTTTGAATGGCCAGATTAAGGACTTTTCTCAGCAAAATCTCAGAGACCAGAAAGAAGACAAGAGCTCAGATGTGCTTTTCAAATACGTCTTCAAGCTCTTCCAACATGAATTGGTGATTCCATGAAGCTAGATGTGAAATTCCCAGCGTAGGAGCTGCTTGACCTGGAAAGGTGTGGATAGTGTCTGCTGCAGAGCCACTCCCACGGGAACAAGAGCATTTCTTAACTTGGCTTAGCACAGAATTTGCAAGCCTGTCTACCATTTAGTTCACCAGACCGGTGTCAAGGTGAAGTTTTTCGCAAAAGCCAGTTTTCATGTCTTCAAACTCCTCCTGGATTTCTCTTCCTCCTAATCATTTGCTGTTCATAAATTTCTGCTTTCATTTCTTTCCTTCCTTCTTCCACATTTCAGCTAGGCTGTCAGTTGGAAAGAAAAATATTAATATGCTCTTGTTTTACAGGGATTCACCTGGATCCACCTATGGAAGACTTTGAGTTGGTTTGTGTTATCCCTGCCAGTTTTGCTCAGAGAATGTTTAATGCTGTTTCATGCTTCCACACAGATTCCTGCTGATCCTTTTATTTACCTTTGAGCCACATTGGTTTAGAAGTGATTCCTAAGCATGTGGTGGGACAGGCAGGTGAGATTTTACAAGAGGCAACTTTGTCTCTCTCAGCAAGGCTGGCAGGGACCAGGCTGTCATCTCTTGACACCTCTTGTTTGGACCAAGAGGTCACCGTCAGTCTGACAACCCGTCATCTTCCATCAGCTGTAAACTTAATTTAAGGATGGTACTAAAAGAAAACCTTGATTGAAAGATACAGAACTTAAATCCCTGAACACCTCCATGACTGCAAGAAAAATAGAGTGCCCTTGTCTGTATCTTTTCATTGCAGCAGATTTCTCTCCAAGGTGTCACTGGCTCACACAGAATTTTTTTTCTTTCTCTTTTTAGCTTTTGGGATACACAAGAGTAAATTGGACTGTATACTGTCATGTTACGATTTTTTTATAGTTGTGTATGATGACCAGTTCTATGAGGTGTTTATAAGGACCAACTGAAGCCTACTGAAGTTGTCCCAAACCCTTGTTTTCCAGAGTTTAAGAGATGTTGGTAAACTAACCCTTGTTTTCCAGAGTTTAAGAGGTGTTGGTAAACTTACTTCCACGTGAAGAATTGTCTGTTGTGTTTGTTTTTACTTTAGCTAATGGACACAGAGAAATCTTGGGAAAACTGGTGTGGAAACATCTCTAAAGATTTGAAAGAAAACCGGCAAGTACATCGGCTGGAGTAGCTGATGATATGCCAAATTAAAACTATTCCTCTTACACCTTTAGGTACTGCCATCAGATGGTTTACAGCCTCTCTGTCTTGAACCTATATTTGAACAAGTATTTAAGCTATATTAAATTTCTGTTAACTCCATGTTGATTTTAGCAGTGTCCAAAATGCTGTATGACTGTAATTCTGGCTGTGATTTTAGTCTATTATTCACTTATCATGAATAAAAATCTATCCAAATACTATCCTTTATGGAAGAAAAATAAGAGGTGACTGGCAAAGGGGCAAAGCCTATTTGAAATGGCTCTTCTCCGCATTATTTTGAGTTAGTTTTGTCTAGAATGGCTTTTTATAGGAACATTTATGTGAAAAAAAAAACAAACAAACAGACCAAAAACCCAACAAAATGAGAAGCTATCAACTTGGTCATTCCAAGTCAACATCCTTCTGAGCACAGATTTCAACAATGTAGGGTAGTTAAATGAAGTCTGTTCATCTGAGGTCATAAGTAATGTCTGAAATACATACCCTGGCATTCTTCAGGGAAACTAATTTCTGTAAGCAGTGTAATTCTAAGTACACATCACTGCCAAATTGTCCAGTAATGTTCTGAAAGCATCCTCTGTTCTCTCTCAATTTTCTATTGTATCTGACCTATACACATCTCTTCAATTATTTGAAAACTAATTGAGGAAAATCCTTACTGTCAGCTCTACAATGAGGCTGAAGAGTCCACTATGATTGTAAAAATTATTCTGGTGACTTCTTTGAATTTCAGAGTGGCAATTAATTTAACAATATGATAGATATCCAACCTCTAATCATTTAGCTTGGGAAATGCTAGCCAGGTAATTTCAGTGGTTTTCCAGGCCAGAAATGCCACTCTGACCTCATGAGCTGAACTCAGAACACACACTATAAAACTTCATTCAATGACTTCTTTTTTGCAACATGGAAAATATTTTGCTCAAATTTTCTTTTCGGAAACATCTAAGCCTTTTAATAGTTTGAAATTTTAAAGCACATGTAAAGATTGGGTAGAAAGGAAGAGGGAAGAGACGTGCTGAACTTTAAAACCTAGATCTGCATGTGTGCATATACATAAAGAAACAGCTTAATGTATAAGTGTCATGTATAAGTGTGTGTCTTTGTGTAAATATCCACCTTGGTGTAAACACCACAATGATCCGTGTTCACATCCACTGAAGGCACGAATTACCCTCCTCTGCTACAGCCTCCTAATATTCTCTTCCAGATTTTTAGTCTTTTTCTACCATATTTCAGCATTTTTCTTTGCACCCTGTTATTTGCAGAAGTTCCTTATTACAGCCGGCTTGAAAAAAAAAAAATTCCTAGAGAAAACATTCTTCATTGAAATGTGATGATTTACCCAAGCTGTCATGTTTGATGCAGATCTATTCAGATAAATTCTGGTGGTGGTGATGTTTTTGTCAGCTTCTCCTCCTGGCACCCTGACAGTCACTTCTGTGACTCGTAGGAGACACCAGAGTCCTGACAAGACCCAAGGCAGGCACAGGACACCCCCAGACTTTTACGGGAGGAAAATCTTCTTGTTTCTTTTGAATCTGTGACCTCACATCTTTTAAGGAAAAAATTCAGACCTGAGCTTTTCAGTTAGGAGCTGGAAGCTGGCCAACACCTGAAGAATCAAGAATCTGGGGTGACTGACAACTTTTTCTGTGCTGTTTTGCTCCTCATATGATACATTTGTCAGGTTAGAAGGTAGATCTGAATATAATCTGGATACCTACTAAACTTATCTAGGTCATTTCTCCTGATGTTCACATTAAAAATTTCGTATTTCATCTTAAACTTTTATTTTCTTTTCACTAGACGCACTAAGATTTCTTTGATTATATTTTGTTTAACTTAATATTCCAACTTATGTTCAGAAAAGAAAATAACAAGGCCATCAAAACCTGGAATAAAGAAGGAATGCTTTAAGTAATCTATCATCAGAGCAAAGCCCAAAAAAGCCAAGGACAACAATAAAAGTCGCCACACCAAAACCAAACCACAACAGTGCTGGAGGCCAAGAAAGCATTGATTTCAAGGCACAGATTTATAAAGGTTTGTCACAACTTCATGTTTATCAGAAAAAATATTTAGATCTACAGGTGCCTGTACCTGCGTGACACTGCAGTTCCAGTTCCCTGAAAAGAATGTTATATCTATTAAAAAAAGAGAGAAAAGACAGTATAAACCAAATAAATATTACAATACGCTGTGGAAAACATTATCCTTTCAAAGCTGCTAAATAAAAGAGTTTCCATTTCTTTGACTCAGTTGACATATCACATATTTCATCTAAGACGAAAGAACACTTATCTTTGAGGAATAAAATAAACATTGCTAAATGAAAGCTTCCAAGAGTAAATTCCCCTGTGTTCCAGTAAGCTAGGATCTGAGTTTCATGGCTTGTTTCACAACAATCTGCTCAAAAATTACTGAAGAAATTCTGTAATTTTTTAGACCAACGCATTCTCCTTGGCATAAAATGTAAGGCAGCAATGACAGTTTCTCCTGCAACAAAAGTAAAAAAGGTGAAAACAGAAGGCACTGGAAACTGAAGATAAACTGACAACCTCCTACCAGATTACTTGGAATACTGAGTCCCACTGAGCTGGAAGAACAAATCTTAACATCATAGAGGAAATATTTGATGGATCTGGTCAAATTTTCATTGATTTCAACAAGAATTTGGTAGGAGCAGTGTTGTTAGATAAGTTAAACAGATTGGAATATAAAAGTTTTTGTTGTCCTAAATAGAGAATGGCTTTGGATTGCCCCACAGGTTTTAACTTTGGCAACAGTTCCTTTAATTGAAAATTCATTTTCGGAGATGGCCTTTCATGCCTGTCACTTTTCTTGTTGAGAGGAAAAATCAAGGCACTCTCCTCTTGCAGTTCTTAATGAGACAGCCTTGACATCTGGAAACTGGAGAAAACCTTTAATGGTTGTGAACCGCTAATGACCAGGACAGAGTTACTAGAATACCTGACTTCCTTTGCAAATGGCATCTTGGTTTAATGAAGTTGCACCAGCTGTTCATTCTCTTCAGTATTTAAAGTGAATTTTTTTCCCAGAATTTTATCTCAATGTAAAATAAGCACTCCTGCTTTCTCTACTTTGTATTATGATTCACAAATACGTGGCAGCTCTAAAAAGGGAGGTTTGAACAGAGAAGAGGCTGAGTCTTGGCTGATGAGTAAGTCAACTATGTGAAAAAAAAATATAAACACATGTACAGGCATAGGTTTGTCCTGTTTGGGAAGAACATAAGAGAGGAAAAAAATCATGCTCTTCTATATATTTATATATCTATATTTATATGTGTATGTGTGTGTCCCTGTGCATTCATTTTATTTTTTTAAAATTTCATTACCAAGGTTCCTATCTGGAAAAGACACACAAGACACAGAGATACCCATGAATACTGAAAAATTCACTTCAAAAAAAATGCAATGTGAAAAAACTGGAGGTATTAACTTCCAGACTGGGGTTTTGCAGGTGCCTGAAAATATATGTAAAGGAGATTAAAGGATATAACTCTTTATCTCAGAAAAACTTTGTTGAATATATAATGACTTAACAGTTAATTGTAGAGGAGAATTTTTATCTGCTTATTTTTTATACCACATCCACCACTGGTACTTCGTGATCTGTGATAAAGGAAAGTGCCCCAGAGATATTGAATTACCTGAGGTCAACACAGAGCTCTCCTACTCTATTCAGGGGCTTTTAGGGCAATTTTTTTCTAATTTCAGAAAACTTGAGTGTGAAGCAAATATTGGCGCAAACTAAAGTCACTAGCAAATGAAAGCCAATTTTCCACTATATCCATGTCTGGAACAGTAATTTTCTTGTACCTAAGGCAACAGATGATTTTCTAGGCCACCCTTGCCTGATGGCACAAGTGAGTGAATGACTGATCGAGTGAGCCAGGGTCTGGTCTGCTTCTGAGAATGGAAGGAGCACTGGTGGGAGATCATTGATGGAGCACCATCCAGGAAATGAGCAGCCAGGGAGATCCAAGGACTAAAAAAGTCCATGGCAAAATGTCTCTTGATGTCAGCTGGTCTTGAATGGTCTTTGAGGAACCCGAGAAGGGAGAAGATTAAGGCGAGCTCTCCTGAAGAGAAATGTGGCAAAGGTTGAGCTGCCTGTTTAAAATGCTTATATTTCATTTAATAAAGATTTACTTTGCCTAAATCTCAGCATGTATACAGCATCCTCAGAAATCAGCTTGAGGGGTGTTCTGTGCACTCTCTTGCCTCATGACGCACTTGGTGTGCTGATCCTTTCTGGGGACACTTCAGCCTCCTGTCACCTCTTTCCTGCTGCTCTTCATTTCTGCAGAGAAATTAAGGATTTATTGTACTGCTGCTTTACAAGCTGGAGCTGGAGACCACAGGGCAGCAGAATTTCATTATGGGTCCAGTAATTCCCATGAACATTTGGATCCATTTCATACCAATTCAGTACAATGTGGTAAATTAAACTGTGGAAATGCTGTCGAATTTCAGTGGGAATCTAAACCCCACATTTTTGCGCTGAAAGCATCCATGACAATTTGCAGAAGGCAGGACAGAGCTAAGAGGCAACAGTAAAAGGAGGATTTTGTGTGAAATACAGTGACTCCTATCCAATTCACAGACGTAGCAAAGAAATTTTTAAATAAGGGTAGAGGGTACTGAAAGAGGTTATTAATGAGCCCTGAATCTCATTAGGATCCTCTACAGGTTCAGAGATCATTTCTTGTTCTTGTCAACTCTCAGAAGCTCAGATGCTTCTGCAGAGCTCAAAGTATACAACGTGCAGGGGTTTGACAATCAGTTTCAGAAACAATAGCCCATGTTCTCAATTTCCAGTGTTTCCTTGCTTTTGTCACCCTGAAACATCAGCTTCTCCTTTATGTTACTCCAGTTTGTGCATGCTCCCCTGAAGAAAGACTGGAATGCGACAGGTTTAATTTAGTTCAAAAATTTAGGGTGTGACTTTAAATTTGAACTAAATTTTTAAAATTCTCAGTTTGCACACAATTTTCTGGCAAACTTCTCCCCTAGTCTGTGTGAGAGAAGATTATTTGAGCCATTTTTCCCTTTTCTACATCAGTTCTTTGCTTGGAAAAGTTGTTGATATGAATGTGGAAGATCTGTAAATGGTTCTTTCTGTGAGCTGAAAGGCAAATACAGGTGTTGATGAGACAGTGTGGGGAAAACATCAAGAGCAGAAAGGGGGTCAAATGTAGGAATGTCCAATACAACCACAGACCTGTCCCTAAGTAGTAGGAGGTGGCCTGGCTGTCAAGTTTAAAAGGAAATTATTAGATAAAGACGATTTCTTGGGAGACATTCACCTAATCGGTGGAATTTTAATTATTGTAGTAAAGCCTATTGAATGAAATGCTTACTATGATAAATCCTAAAGATGAGGAGATATTTGAATTTTAAAAAAATGGAGGGATGCTGGACAAACATGAAGAAGTTGATTCATGAAGAACTGACACTTAAACAATTGAAGTGCCCACCTCTTCTGAAAAGTTTGGACTAGGTTTTAGATAAGTGTTCCTAGAAAGTTTAAGGACTCTTTTTTGCATCTTATATTAATTGGTCATCAGTAAAATTGTTTAACGCATATTTTCTACATTTCCCGCATGATTTTAAGGTTCCTTTCCTAGTTTGTAATTGAAATTATCATCTGTGTAACACTAGAGTACATAGAAATGAATAGTGAGATGTTTCAGAAAATTAGCACCTAAAAATGCAAATTGGTCCTAACTCAAACACTGTTAGGGACAAATTCTTTGCTACCTACTTAATCAGATATCTTTGTTAAATTCTCATTTTGCTTCAGAAAGTCCCAGCCCCTTAAGTGTAAACATATTCCAAGACATATCCTTCCCCCTGGAGATGATGGGGGTTTGATACAAATCTATTAGAACCAAAATTCTGTGATACAAATATGTCTGTTTCAGTAACAAATTTGGGAAAAATATCTCAGCTCAAGGACAAAATCTCGGTTAATATGAAAGAAAGGTGCATTTGTCACTGTCACCCTCTTTTGGATTTTAAGCAAGACACTAGGAAATGTTTTGGGTTTGTGTTTTTATAGAACAAAAAAATCCTGGAAAACTTACAGGATTTGTGGGAGCTTTGCTTTTATTCAGCCTGCACTGAGAATTTATATATTATCAGGAGTAAGAGGTCAGGTGTAGAGGTGGGAGACAAGTTGTGTCTGCAGTTTAAACACACACACATACATACACACAGGAACTATGATGAATAGGCAAGCCTTATAATAACAACAATTCTCAAATATTATGTGTGTTGTGGGTGCATGTGTGTGAGTGTGTTTGTGTTAGTATCTGTACACACACCAAAGCACAATTAAAAAATACCACCAGACTATTCACAGTCATGATTTGGCAGCCTCAGAAGACCTGTGTGTCCATGTGACAAATTTTAGTCAAAGCACAATTGTTGCAATAATGTTCCTGCTATTTTAGGGACCAAGTGCTGTAAAAAAATCCAGCCTACAGTCTTGTTCTTTGGTGTGATTTATTGCAGTGTCTGAATATTCAGGATGTTTTGCTAAGGGCAGAGCTCCCTGACAAATGAACAACACAGCACAACGCACTGACAGCTACTGAGGTATTTGTCCGTCTGCTGACCCAGGGACACCCTTATGTTTAGAAGGCTGGCAGCTTTTGAGTGATTAAAATTACTCTGACTGCTTTGAGTTGGACTCACCCATTTCCACTCAAAACTGTACCCATGGCTGGAAAGGTGACAAGTCACTGTTGTATCTTGAGAGATTAAGTCCTAGTCAAGGATAACGACAGTAATAACGGGCTGACAAGAGAAATCTTCCACATAAATAAGAGTAGTAAAATCAACAGGGCTGCCAGCCTACTGCATCGTTTCCTGCATGGAAATTTCAGAGCCTAAGATGAGCAGAACGGAAATAAAAAGCCATCATGTTTACTACCCTGTCCCACATTAAACATCTGCTCTACAATGGCATCGTTTGTCTGCTCATGGTTTTACATAATGGTGCAGCAATTACTTGGGCATTGCTCCTCTGAAGAATTGCTACCCAGCATCCTTGAGACCAAGAGCATAATTAGGATTTAGAAAAAGATAGATAAGAAGCTTATATGAGTAGTAAGATACTGTCAAGTCATATACATAAGCCACACATGTAAGAAATATTTATCCACATGTTTTCAGATAACAGTAAATAAAATATCAGATGACAGCAGCCAGAAAATTACTTCTGTTTGTACATTGCTGTTTTTCTAGTACATCCCTAAATTTGATGCTGACCCATGTAAGAGATAAATAACATAATTGAGATTCTCTGTGCTTCAGTGTGGCTATTTGTGTGCTTTTCTCATTATTCTTTATCTCCAGAAATGTGATAATTGCCATTGATGTCTCAGTCCTGGCTCTGTAACATGTCAAAGGAAGAAGAGAGCACTGAGACACGGTATGGGTCAAACCCAAGTATTTCCATGGAGGTAGAAAAAAAGTCTGGCATTTTGAAGAATTCAAGGAGTTTGGTAGTAGGTTTATTAATATGTATAAATAGAAATTATTTTTTTTACCAATGCCATCAGAAAAAGATAAATGGGAGGGGTTTTTTGGGCCAACAGGTTACACAGCCTGCATGTGGAAGTACCTGCTTGTGGAATGCATTGCTGCTTTTCCACAGTCACCAAATGACTCTCTGGGTGCTTGTTTCCAGATACTTGAGCCATTCACATTACCTTTACTCAGGACCCTGGAGTGAGAATTTGTGAGTTCTGATGAAATCTAACACTATATGTAGCCTCATACATGGGCAGGACCTAAATATGACAGCTACAGCAATGTGTTATAAAAATCATCATAAAATCTTATTATAGATCTCAAGTGACTCCAACTGATTTTTAAATGCAAGGGTTGAAAACCAGACACTAGAGATGGGAGTGTAAGACCCTTGGTCCTTCCTAACAACAATGAAGCACAGATAGAAGTGACCATGCTGGGACTGAGCTCCTTCACTGCTTCCAGACCACTATGAGGCTGCATTTCAGTGACACAATATTACTGACACCCAAACTTCAGAGAATTACAAATATCTCCTCCTGATGTCTTTGTTCCTCAGCATCCCAGCTGAGCCTGTTCTGGGCTGGTTGTTCTTCCAGTTAATGGTATTGGGACTCAAAGCCAATTTGTAGGTGATTGAGAAGAGTGTCAATGAATGTCAAAGAGTGGAAGAAATTTTCTTTATAATGTCAGTTTCCACCCCACATCAAAGTTTCCTCCATGGCTCATTACAGAATTGATTTTGTATGTGGCTATGGTATCACCAAGACTTAGAAGAGAGAATTTTTTTTTTTGGAGTCTAACTGCAAATGGGCCAGTAATGAGCTGTAGCTATAAACTTTAATAGAATTTATATGTATATAAGATAATTTCTGCAAAATTTCCAAGTAATTTTCCGTTGCAAAACAAATGCACAGAATTAGCAGTTAGTAGTATTGACATCATTCTTCATTAATCTCAACTGAATGGTTATGAAAGTGACATGCTGTTGGTTTTTTCCAGATGAGCTTTTGTTGGATGCACTGTAGAACAGCTCTCTATTTTCAGTTTGCTTCCAGTAGCATTGCACCACTCATTCTTGAGAAGAAGAAGAGATTAAAACAGGAGGGGAAGAAAAAGAGAGAATGTGTCAGACAATGACAAAGAAGATGAAATACCTACTTTGAGATCCTAAGGAACCTGATTGCATGAAAGTCACTTCCTTTATTAACATACTGAGCTTTCAGATGAGACTCTGAGGAGATGATATGAGACCATGGTGTCAAAGTAGATTCTAAAACTTCATTTTGCTAGGGTTGGAACTGGCAAGAAATCAGATGCTGAAATGAAGCTGGGATAGGGATTGGTGAGGAGTTAAAATTCCAGCACCATGGGAGACACTTTCTCTATATTTTCCATCCCAGTTGCACTTGCAAGATAAGGCAGACGCTTACAGATGAATGACTGCACGTATAACATAAGTACCCTCAGATTTAAAATTATCTCTCCATGGATAGAACTCATTTTAGCTTTGCACAACGGAACATTTCCCTCTCTAATATTCAGATGCAGGAGGAAGCCACACTTAGGCATGTGTGTCTAAATCATCAGTCTTTTTTGCAAATAATCAAAATGCAGAAGGAACGAGTGAGATAAGCGCCAGAAAAATCCACAGCAACTGCTAGTTTTCTCCCTTTTTCAGCGAAATCTGGATTGCTGGATTTGGCCAGCAGTGTTAGTTACATTTTTCCTAATTGGCAGCCAATCAAAATTATTACTACACTTTTGAAGACAGGGGAAAAAAGAAAACATATGATGTTTTTAATTTCTCAAGCACAGGTCATTGTTAACAAGTGTTCTCAAGAGCAAACAGCTTTGCTTTAACCACAAACCCCTTGTACTTCATTAGGTTGTACAAATAAGCGGCTCACTCCCCATTTGCTCTCTCTGGCAGCCAAGAATTGCAATGATCAGATTCACAGAATTTTAATGGCTTCAAACATAATACAATCAAGTGCAGAGCCTTTCCACCATTCAATCCTTTTGTGATCTGTTTATTCTTTATTTCTTCTTTGGCCTTTAGCTGCCTATAGTGTTGTGTGTTAGAAAATAAACTCATTGTTCTTGTTTGGTTTTCTCTCAGTAATTGTTTGGACATTTTATTTTCAACACTTCTGCTAACTCTTGGTATTACTTATGCATAATCAGTGCTACAGTGCTATTACTGACTTTTTTTTTTCCCTAAACACTGTACCTAAACCTTTCTGTCTGTTGTTTTTCAATGTCTCCGTTACATTTCAGTAGAAAAATGTTTTGTGTGTCTGAGACCCACTTATCACAGCAGAATTTGCGTCTGCCTATCCCTTTGTGCAGCTTCTTCTGAAGTGAATTCCTGGATCAAGGGAATCAGTAGGAATTTTATCCTTCATGTTGTTGGGGTCAAAACTTAGCTCTACATCTTGTCTCTCTTAAAATCTTTTGTGTGCAGTTCTACCTCTATCCAGAATAACATGGAAAAACAAGTTATGTTGGTCATTTTTCACTGAGGGAATGTTGTGCTTCTAAGAAGAAGAAATTCAGTGAATATATTTTAAAACTCCAATCTGTCTTTTAAACCTTTTCACATTAGATCTTCCTTTTTTTTCTGTGCACTCTGCCTCATTAAATCCAGCTGCAGAAGCAGATTCATTATCCCTGCTACTTGGTATTTGCATGAATTTTCTTTATGGGCTGAAATGTATTAATAATGGATGTGTGTATTTACTGTAACAAATAACTTCATCAGTAACATCACAAGTTCTGGATGTGATTTTTTTTACACAGACATCATACTCAAATATCAGAAATTACTCATAAAGTTTTTGCTTTTTAGATATTATTTGAATAGGGATCAGGGGTGGCTGCATCTCCAATTCTACTTTGATTTCCATATGGATGTTCTCCTGAAAAGCCTTCTCAAAAGGATGAGACGAAAAGTAAATTTGATCTATATTACCATTTCCCTCAATAATTTAATTTCATGGTCCTAGTAAAAAACTTTCAAAAACTCATCTCTCACTGTTGTTCAGCATTATACTTTTCTTTTACCCTAACAGATTAAAAACTTAGGGGTACAATAACGACAGGAAGGAGATAGCTTGATCCTACAAATATTTTAAAATATTTGGCTCTCAAAAAGATCTCCAGATTTCTGAGGACAGTCTATTTGTTTATTTTTAAGTTCTTCCCTCAATTGGTTTATTCGTCCACTCCAGTGGGACCCGGGAATGTTGTTCGTAAAGCCACCAGCAGAGCTTTCTTTAATGAAAATGCTGGCAGCAGAAAAAAATAAAAATAAACTTTCAACTTTCTCTGCTGGTTTTCTCAAAAAGGGTGCTAGTGACACAAAATTCATTTACATTTAAATATTTTCAATTTTACAGTTGAACTGGCATTAGACACTGGGGTTAGAAAGGGTGAAAAGGGAAATACCCAGAATGAAGACAGGTGAGAATACTTGTGAGAACACTTTTGTGATGGTGATAATGAATATCTCATTGAATGAAAAGCACCCTGCAGATGGAAAAAAACATAGTGCTACAGGAGAGACTGATCAACAGTTGCACATCCTTACAAAAATTATATTGGTGCTGCTATGGCCACCATATTGTGAAAACAGAGATAAAAAGATGAGACTTTAAAGCTTCAGGTTCTATAAGGTTCGAACTGGCCCTCAAAGAGTGAGAGAGGCAGCACATCACCCTGTGCCAGCCCTTGCTGGAAAGGCTTCAGAGGTTCCAGGCAATTCCCCTTTTTCCAAGGGAGTGATTTTGAGGAACTGCAGTGAATATACAGAGATTTTTGGAGTGTGTGGTAGGTGCAGGTGAAAAAAAGACATCGAGAAAGCACAAAAGTCTTTCAAAGGGGTGATCAGGTTGGAGTCCGAAGCAGTCAGAAACACATGAGGGAAGTTGGTTCTACCACTGCAAATCATTAATGTGATGACAGTGGTGACACACTGTTTATATCCTGGTTACCACTCTTCAAAAGTTATTGATGGAATGAATTCTAAAGAATTTTGGTGGGGTTTTTTTGTTTGTTTGTTTGGGGTTTTTGTTTGGTTTTTTTTGTTTGTTTTATTCTGGTTTTTGTTTGTTTGTTTGTTTGTTTTTCCTAGTAAGCTTGCATCTGTCCTCTTTCTAAATCACAGGTAAAATTGCATTTTAATGACCTATCACCAGCAGTTCAGGAGTGTTTGCTATCCCTCTATTTTTTCATGGACCAGAAAGAAATACTATATAATCAATGACTATCCAGTTTTAGTAAAGAGAAAAGAAATACCTGCCATGCATCCTGAAAGACGCAAAGTGCCAACATGACCAAGAATGATGCTATCCTCCAAAAGTACATATCTTTTTTTTTCACCTGAGTTTTAAGCGTATTTCAAAGATAAAATTAAATTTTTCCATGTGTTATTTCACACTTCATGAGAAAAACTCTGAATAAATGGCAGAAAAAGAGGTTCAGAAATAGGAAAGCAGAAAGAACAAATTACATTGCTTATGAATTATTTTTATCTTGCAGAGGACCAGAGCACTGGATGCTTTATAGAACACGGAACAAGTCGCTGCCTAGAGGAACATGTGTTTTAAAAAAATTTCCGGGTGTTGATTTTCAGGTCTAACTTGCACAGTATTTACCTTGAGATGAGCAGAGCAGTGAGAATAAAAGAGAGAAGTAGGTGACCAGCAAACCCTGAGGGGTTCTCTGTCCTGTTCAGTGTCTGCTCCTGCCACAGGTGCATCCAGGAGCCCACTCAGCTCTTTGGGAGTCTCCAGTGATGCCCCAGTGGAGACCAAGGCTGCACCACCCTCAAGGTGCCAACCTGTATTACCGGCACAGTGCCTGCTTCTGCAAGAAATCCTATCTGCGTTCCCATCTCTCCTCCTCAGCAGAGGCAGGATTTGTGTTGCCCTGGGCTGCCCAAAACAGGTGTTCCCAAGTCAGGAAGAAAGCATGGATGGTATCCAGGACTGAGGAGGGATGCTCAGCACGGCTTTGTGCTGCCCAAAAGCTGCTGCTCTATCTTCCCCTGCCAAGACTGCCAGTGTCTGCTGTCCTGGGAGATAAAACCTGCCTGGCTAAAACCAAGGTGGGAAACTGGGAAACACTTTCTAGTCAATGGTAGGCTTTAAAGACTTTCCAGGCTCTGTATAAACCATGGTATTTCAATCTCAGCATACTGTGGAACAGCAAAATACTACGGTAGTTATTTAACAAATTACACTAGGAAATAATGCTATTTTATCCCCAGGAGAGCTTTCCATCATTTTGTGCACCTTCTTACAAGCACTGGCTAATTACAACTGTGGCATGCACTGGCCCAGGTCCAAAAAACTGAAATTCCACAGTATGTGCAGGCTGTCATTTTTCAGAAACCTGAGTAAGTGAAGCAAAAAATGTCTGCATCTTCTTCCTCTAACTGGCTTCAAAATTCAAAGCCTAAGGTAAAACCACATGATTATGTGCTTTTTTAATCCCTTTGAGTATCCAGTGCCCTAGCACATACATAAGACCTTAAGTAGAAAACATTTAAAATATGTGATTAAGAGCAGAACTTCAGTAAAGAAATTTCAGTACGTTTTAAAGTTCTGTTAATTTATTTCATATGAACATGTAAAAGAGATTATACTCTCATAAAAAAAATATTTGATCAAGTTACTTCCTTGGCAAAGAAGGAGTCTTATCTAGTCTTTTTCACTGTAACATTTCGAAAAAAATTGTAAGAAAAGGGCTATATTCAACTAAGCTATCTTCTAAAAAACCTTCAAGGATCTAAGTGAGACATTTTATATAACTTTATTAGGAAACCGTCTGATATTCAAAATAAATCAACTTCTTTGAATTTAGCCACGAAAACAAAAGGTGCATTTATGTCAAACAGATTTCAAACACGAATGCCTGATTTGTTCCGTGTATTTCGTTGAATACCAATGGTTTGGAGACAGCACAATTGGCATTGGTTTGGATTCAGTTGCTATAACAATTGTTTTCCATTGTAATTGATCTTGCCCGTTCACTTGCAGATCATGTTGCCAGTACTGTGCCCAAGCCTCCCAGTGCAGCAGTCAGAGGTGTTGCCCTGATTTTTTTCAGCCTTCTGATGTTTGTATTTTCGTAGCAGAGTTTTTCACAGATTTTCAGGTAAACAAAGTGATGTTTGCATTCCTCTCTTGAGGAGGGACAGCTGATGAACTTCTAGTTTAACCAGTGTAGTTAAAGAGGTAGCAACCTCATTGTCCAATCCATGATCATTGTCCAATATCTATATAAATCGAAGTAGAAAAATAAACTTCTCTCTTTTTGCCCTGACAACCTGACTGTGTGCATGTCGTTCATTTCGTGTCCTGTAGCAACACAGAGGTTAGCTGTGTTCCCAGTCCTTGGTGCTGCTGCTCCCTGGCTGGGAGCCCTCACTGGGTGAACACAGGGTACCAGGGCCAGCACAGGAGCAGCTGAGAACAGGCAGCAGCCCCTGGTTAGGCATGCAGGTGCTGTCAGGCGAGGTGTGAGGGCTCTTCTGGTGCAAAGTTTAAGCCCTTGTGTTCCCATGGAAAAACTGCTCCTTCAAAGCCACTCAGCCTTCGGGAAAACCTGCTCCCACACGTCAGCAGTGAGCAGCTGGAGGTTAAATGTGCCAAGGACCTGGTTTGCATTTAGCTTGTCCCATGCTCACTGTGGCACTTGAGGGGGAGGATGGGATGGCACAGATGAGACACTGAATGTGGGTTTCATTTTCTGTGGCACCCCACTAAAAGCAAGGAGAAGAGAGGAAGACCTGAGAATCAGGCACAAGAATTGGTATTGGTATTGTCTGAAGGAGACCTGTCCACGGGGAGTGATGAAGAATTGGAGCCCAAAACCAGTGCAGATGGGATTTGAGAGGAGAGTTCTATGGGGGGGACATAAAGAAACAGAAACTATGAATTGGACAAAGAAAAAGGCCTTGGAGTGGCATGGCAGGGCAGAGCTGGTAGAGGGACTGGGGAGGCACAAGAGCAGAAGCCATCAGGGTTGGAGTGGCCTGGGGAATAAAGGCCCTGGTGGAGGAGAGATTCTTGTCTGGAGTTAAATCTGAGAAATGAACAGAAGACACCTGTATTTTGCTGCTGGTAAATGAAGTGAGGCATTGAGAAGGCAAAATCTCACACGATGGTGAGCTGCTGCAAGCCCTCCAGTGCTTGGCTTCTGACCCTGCACACTTCTGGCAGGCTCCTTTCCTCACCTGGTTTGGATGGAAGCAAAGGAGTCACCAGGAGCAGAGGCTGGACACCCCTGCCCCATTTTTGTGTCTGGTACCAGAGGGGTGAGCAGCAGCCAGGACTGACCCCTGCACACTGGAGAAGGGTTAAAACTTCTCCCCTCTGGAGAACCACAGGACACCATGGAGTGTCATGCCAACAACTGAAAATAAAGCAAGCCCATGTCTGGTATTTTAAAAGTTTAGGGATCTGCACAACAAGAAATGTCTCCCCAGAATCTGCCTGAGAACAGAGTGCTGTGATAGCTGCACCAGCCAAAAATGAGGAGTTTTCACAATCAAATGCACATTCCCTCAGAAACCAGAATCCATTCTTCAAGGCCCTAATGGACTGGACTTTTGGGGCAGATCGCGTTTTTTTGGGGGCAGAAAATGTCCAAGTATCTAACTTCTCCCCACTTTGAAATGGTTTCACTTGTAGCAAGAACTCAGGGAGAGGTGAAGGAGTGAAGGAAGGAATGCAGAAGTGGGAAGGATGGTCTCACACTGAAATGCTTCAACTCCCAAGAGAAACCAAATCTGTACTCCTCAGTTGTCATTGCATTACCTGGGAATTCAGACTCTCTCAGTGGGTTTTGAAACCGAGGAGGTCCAAGAGACTGTAACAGTTCTAGGGCAGTTGGATTTGGCCCATTAGTCACTACCATAACAATCAAAACAATCAGTAAGAAATCTTCAGAATATTTTCACGAGGACAAAGGTCTAAAGAAATATAAAATGACCCTGTTTTGGAGATTGAGCAATTCAGGATTTGGGATATGAAGAACATCTGACGTTTGAACTCTCATGAAGATTTTGAACCTATGTCAGGGATATTTTGTTCCAAATGTTGTCTGCAGAAGACAAAGCTCACAGTAATGATATTTATTATATATCACTGTTATAATGATATTTATAACAAAGGAACAAACCAAAGGAAACAAAAGGCTTCACGGTTCTCCAAGCAAGGAAGGAAGAAGCAGATATTTGATTATTTCAGACATATTTAAACTGGAATATGTCCCTGCAATATCTCCATAGGAACAGAGATAAAATGGTGATAGAAAAATGTCCTAGAAAGTGGGCACATGATCAATTATGAAGAACATATAAGTCAAATATGAAATGTGAGGTGTCATGGATAATGGAGTACTGTGCCCCTATCCAAGGACTTTGTATTTTATGATTGAAAAGAATTTCTCTTAAATGGCAAAAAAACCCCATCTCAAACCCAGTATTTTTCCTATTTTGTATTTCATCACAAAATGGCATTTTTAGGTCATCCAATGGAGCTAGTAGGAAATATATGAGTATGCAGTTTGAGAAGAATTTAAGAAAATATGGAAAGGCAAAGCCTTCCAAGAATATTGAGAAGTAATATTGTTTATTGCTTTGCAGTAGATCGAAAAGCAGCTATTCAGCTCTCCTCCTCAGCACAGCCCTGCACTGAAGCACTTACATCACCAAATGAGCTTTTGAATCAAAACCGAAACCTTTACTGAAGACAACAACAGAGAAATTGGAAACTTCACTGGTGATTTTGTGATTTTGTATCCTGGTTTTTTGGGGTTTTTTTCCAAAAAAGTTTTTGAAAGTAGTTAATATACCATGCAGTATTTTGAATTACCCATCTGGATGGATTTTATTGTGTGGGTTTTCTCAGAACTAGTAATTTAACTCTCTGCCACAGCAGTGCTGTGCATATGTCTCATTGACAAGAAATTTCCATTACTGTTTTTAGAGAATAGCCAGGAATGACCCCAAAGTCTCACTTCTGTGTGAAAATACTGTTTGTATATCTCCTATTAAACACAGAGAGATAGAATTCTTGTTCTTTCATGTGGATTAATTTCCGTTTATCAACCGTGAATATCATCTAATCTAACCTAGTGAATTTTCAGCACTGTGAATTTTCTACATCTCTGTAGGAATTCAGCTTCAGAATTAGTTATCCTGAATAATTTCAAAAATTCTGCAAAATTGGTTCCGCACTCTTCACCTTTTTTGTTATCATTTGTGAATATCCTGATAATGACGTCCTATTACATAGCTTTTGAGCCTCTCAATATTATTATTAAAAAGTTCATTTACTAGCATATGTTGTTACAACAGGACAGAGTCAAAAATTATTTTGATTAATTGAAGGAAAACTTCTTCAGTAGTTTTTACTGAGACCCATTGTCGGCCTATTTTATTAATCCCACATATACTGGGATGACAGGTCCACCTATCCAGTAAACTGGCATCTTCACAGAATATTTATAGTTTCACAAGCCATCCCTATGACTCATCCCAAATCTATAATTTCATCCATATTTATTAATTCCATTTCTCATTACAGTTCCTTGCCAATCTGGCTGGCGCTAAAGTCAAAAGAACTGGTTGGTTTTTCCCAACATGACCTGACTCAACCTTTAAGATACTTATGGTACCATATGAACCATTTCTTTTATTCCCCTGAGTCTGGGTCAAGCAGCAGGTATGTTATTTGCTTAATAGTTTGTCAAGTCTATGATGGTACAGAGTCCACAGATCTGAATTTCTTTTTAAAAACGGGACCTTTGCATTTAGTTTATTGATTTCTGAAATGCTTGCTGTTGATAATTCTGGCTGCCACAATTTTCCATGATCCTGGTCTCTGCTTCTCTGCAACAGTGATAAATTCCCCACCTTCCTTTGCAATAAATGAGGATCAAAACTTTTCATCTTCATTGTCTATTTGTCCTACTGACTCTGGCAAACTGTGTCTTTCTGATATGTTTGAAGAAGTATTGATATTTGGCATTTATGTCTTCACCAAGTTGCTCCTGTCTTTTTCTTTTTTTCTGCCAGTTTTGCTGTTCATTGGTATCTTACTTGCTATATCCCTTTTTCAATGGATACCACTGCCTCTTTAACAGGTCTTTCTTCACTTTACCCTTCTGTTCACATATATCAACTTTAAGGTGTAGGAATGGTCCTATTAGGTCCTAAGTTTCTAGTATAATGTATTTTAATTGCATTTTACTTCATTGTCTGCTCATGCCTCTTTAAAAAGCTTACTCATTTTAGGGTAGTTTTTTTCTTTTCCAACATTTCATTCTACTGTGAGGGATATCCCTTGTTTCCCTCTCAGTACCACCATTAAACCCATGTATCTCCTGGTCACTGACATTGGGTGGTTCTTCTATCTGTACATCCTCAGCCTCCAGTCCTGGGACCTCCTCAGAGCTAATAGTTACTTGTCCTTCTGTGGGTCTGTGGACTGTTTGCCATAAAACAGGCATTAATGGGGCGACTGCATCTTGAAATTGAATTTCGCCAGAGTATATGAGATAAGTGATATCTCCCAATGCTGTTCTCTGTTTTCTGCCCTGATTTGCCTCCTTCCAAAATGATTCTCAGCACAACTCTGAGAACTCACTCCCACTGACAAGCCTGCAGGAGGAAGACAAATTATTTAGAGACATTCATCTTGCTGGGTTGTCTACCAATCATCTCCACAAAGGGAGAAAAACTGCAGAGTGGAAGGCAGATGATACAAACATGCAAACTCTTTACCTCGTTCCTGCCCACCAGAAAATGCCTCTCTTCCCATGTCTCCAAGTGCACATCACTCCTTCTACACTTACCTGATGCTCAAGGACAGTCACAAAAACTCTCACAGGAGAAGATACCCAGTTCCCATAGTTTAAACCAATTCAGGACTGAAGAGGTTTATCCATTAATGAACATATACTTAACTGACACCTCAGGATGAATCCTTGTCACACCCTATGACCCACTGAACCCCATTCTGGTGAGAAACTCACCACAAGGTTGAAAACACCTGTGTGAGGTGAGGTGAGGTGAGGTGAGGTGAGGTCAGGTCAGGTCAGGTCAGGTCAGATTAGTCCTGCTGCACTCTGCAATTCCCTGCCCAGCTGAATGCAACTCACTGCATCTGACAGGGTGGCTGCTCCAACCCACTGGACAAAGGTAGAGAGGACATCAGGGCAGCTTTTGACTCCTGCTATTTCCACTCAAATATCTCTGGTGGTATTAAAAATGTTCATGCTTCTTTTATACTTCTTTTTCAGTCTTTCCCCTCGTTTCTAAAGCTTTACAATTTCTTATTCACTCTTCGATCTGGCCATCTTCCTCTTTAACTTGATGGGTTTGGGGTCAATGCCTTCCAGCCCGTTTTATGTGTTTGATACACGCATGAGCTGTTCACACCCTACTCTCATCCTACAAACTGTGGTAAAACAGGCCACTTGCCAAGAGTATGGCATGCAGGCACCCCCCAAAAAGTGCAAGGATCTCTGGCTCTCAGTGCACAAAGGAAAAAGAGACAGCGAGCCATTACACCACTTATTTTCTTGAGGACGGAGGTGAATTGGTCTGGGTAAGCATAGGAAAAGGTGCCTGCTTATTTTTACATCTCTCTGTACTATTCTGATAGCTGTCTCAAGTAGTAAGGCTTTTTCTTTAGTGTCCTACAGGAACCCAGTGCTCTTCCCCTGATGCTGAATAAGACTCTCCTGCAGATAAGTTGTATTTGGTGCCTGGAAGTGAAGACCATTAACCATAAACATAAAGAGTTAATTTTTTTTTTTTTTTAGATTCTTCTTCATTTATTTTTATCCATAATGTAAAAATCCAATATGAAAAATGGCTGAGAAAGCCATCAGGATTTTGTGACATGAAAACAATGAAATCAGTTTTTTATTGTAAACCTTGTGTTGGCCCATGGAGGAAAGTAAGAGATTACTGAAATAAAATGGTCAGTAGGCTGAAAATGACCTTAAAGTACATTAGCTGATCCACACTAAATCTGGCACAGGGTGGCTTGTTCCAAAACCTCCTCACAATTCTGTGAGCACTGAAACAGAGAAAAGCCTCTGAACTTTCCTTTAGAGGCTCGTAACTTCTTTAGGAGTCCAGAAGAAAAAGGAAAAGACTGAAAATAATTGATGCAAGAGGGTGGCAGAAACAGTTAACACTGAAATAAAAATAAAATTCTAAGCAAAACCAAGGCACTCAAGTGTTGGCTTGTCAAACTAATTGTATTAGTAAACAAGGTAAATTGTAGAAACAGGAAATAAACATTTTTTAAAATCAAATTTTCTCTTCACTACTATAATCAGATTGATGAAATGGAAAGGGGACATTTATCACCTTTCTTTACAAGATGTCGTGTGAAGTTCTCTGTCCTGCCAATTAGCATTGATCTACTTCACTTGGATGTTTCCATTCTAACAATGAAGTAATAGAAACTGAAACATAATTTGCTGAAATAATTTTTTCATTAGACTGCTCCAGACCTAGTCAATATCTTAAGAGAGTTGGCAGTTCATCGTTTGCAATGATATCTAATGGTGTTGCCACGTGGCTTTAGATTTTAATTTAATATCTTTATAAAATAAGCTGTATGATAGTCTGCAAAATAAAACAGACTTTAGAGAAGATTTTGGTGTTCAAGTTGCTGCAAAATTAAGTGACATATGGATAGAGGTAAATGCTGGATGATAAATTGCTTTAAAACAATGATGATATTTGCTCTGGCATTGAATTGTTGCTTTTTTTGAAGCAGAAGTGAGATGCATCTGCTTTCAGAGACAAGCTAAGTCACATCTATTTCAAATCCAAGAAAATAGAGTAGGCAAGGTAGCATAATAACATTATGTTTTTTTTGACCTGTGCTTCTTCAGAAAATGTTTTCCGTGGATATAGTTCCACAATATTTCAGAAAGTTATCTCATCAAATTCTTGGTTTGATCTTTCAAGCAAACGATCAGCACTGGGCCTATGAACAAATACAAATAGCCTTCCATTATGTAATTTCTTACTTTCTGTTTCCAGGGATTTCATTTATATCTCCTCATTTCTTTAACACTTCTCTGCTGGTAATTCTGCCTTTTGTTTTACAGTCAGCTTGTAGGATCCTCAGGGACAGAAATCCTTCTTTCTTGTGAATCTTGGCAGTGTCTCACTCAGAAGGGTCAAGGTCTAGGTCTGGAAGCACGAGTTTCACTGTGCGAAGCCACCAGACCTGCCAGCACTCTTCCCTGCAGGTTTTCTCAAGCGCTTCAGGGGTGATTGGCACAGTTTGAGTTAACTCAGATAGGGCTTATCTGCTTTGCTCTGTGAGGAGCCAACAAAGATGAGATGGCCAACAAAGATTCCACTTCCACGTTCTGACTGTGGATACTGTTGGGATCTGATTCATTAGAGCAAATGAGGGTGTCTGGTTTTGAATTTTGTGAATTGCTTCCTGGCTGCCTTATCACCTTAATCTAAAGTGACTGCAGAGGAATTCTAAACAGGCTTAACATATGTAGATATAGGTCTGTGGAGACACCTAGGACTGTAGGTCCTCACACTCAGCTGAGAAAATCTCACACTTCATGTCTTAATGCAGACAATTCCCTTTCCCTAATTTTGAACCTGCAAGATTGATGAGAGTCCAGTTGTTCTATTCCACCATCCCAAGTTAATCAGGAAAGACCCAATACAAGAAAGATCTTATGGGTCCTCCTCTGGGTCTATGGAGGGACCTGCTGGGGTGGTTCTTGATGAGGCCAAAAAGATGATCAGAGGAATGGATCACCTCTGCTGTGGACACAGGCTGAGACATCTGGAGAGGCAAAAGGAAGTATCTTTTCCTTGACCTTGGTAACACTGTTCCCTCCTGTGCCCAATAAAGGAGGGAGATTTTCCTCAGCCCTCCTTTTGCTGGTAATATATTTATAAAAACATTCTCTATCACCTTTTACAGCAGTGGCCTTGCAGAATTTGTGTGTTTTACAATGTTAGCTAATACAAATGCATAAATTATTATATATTAAAAGTAAATCAAGAGTCAGGGAATCTTGAACATGAAAATATATAGCTGTACATTTGAAGCGTGCTGGTCAAGATTCCCCAAAAAGATAAAAACCAACACAAAAGCAGCCTCAGTAATTACTTTGGCACTGAGATACAAATGGATATCTAAAAACTTCTAAGCAAAATGAAGAAGCTTACAAATCTTTCTGAATGTAACTGAAGGACAATTAACAGACCACACCAAGGCACTAATTTTCTCACAAAAGCATGAGAAAATTTGAAAAAAGAAAACCATTAGGGGAGTCTTCTGAGTAAGAGCACCAAGTATACATGAAAAAGCCTCTAAATATATGCTTCCACAGGAATTCGTGAAAATTAAAATGGAAATTTAATTAGGGGAGGGTTAGTAACACAAAGGTTAGTGTTTTCCATTTTATTCTGTATTTTCTTCTCAATAACAGAATTCCATCCTCTTCTTCTAATATTACTCCTGTCTTCACTAAGTTATTTTCGTGACTGATAAGTAGACATTCTGCTCAGTTCTGTTCTGTCCAGATTTATTGATTTTTCCCTCTAAAGTAAAACTATCACTTTTAAATTTCAATGCTAATAAAGAAATAAATAAATTGTTACTAAGTGAATTCAAGCAGCATGAGGCTCCAGAGCAGCCTTCAAGATCAATTTCTTTCTTGTTTTCTCTTTTGGGTATTCAATTGTATCTAAACCATAGAAGCACAAAATCCAAAGCACTGCCAAAAGTCACACGGTTTATCTTCAATTTATTATCACCTCAACTTTCCTTTGACTCTTGAAATATTTTTTGGGAAAGTTGTAACAGGTAACCACACAACCCCAATGGCACTCAATAGCTAAGTTCTTAAGCGGTCCTAATAGCAGTAAAAAAAAAAAAAAAAAAGGTCAGAGTCTTCATTAAAAAGCAAAAAGACATCGAGGCTTCTTCACATCTTCAAATAAAGCAGCAGTCACTATTTGAACAGCAAAGCTTCAGACTTAATTTTGGATTTTGAAAAAATAAAAATCTAAATTGATATACTAATGTAACCCAAACAAAACACCCACTTACTGGCAGCTTTCCTTCAGCTACAAGAAATTAGACCCTTTATGGGAAGTCCCCTAACTTTGAGTCAGAGCAGCCACTAGAAATTAATGTTTCTGTTTCTGCTAAATATATTAAGTTTGTAGCAAACTAGCTTTCAATCAGAGATGGACAGGCAAAAGGCATCATTACAGAATGAATGGAAAGGGAAAATTAGTGCAAGATTATTTAAGTCTGCACATAACTGTAAGCCAGATATTCTAAATGGTCCTTCCATTCCAAAAGGAATGTGAAGAAATAATTCAACAAGACGCTTAAAAATATATACAAACCCAAAGTTTGTCAGAATCTTTCACTAGTAGATCTGATTTATGTTGTGAATGACTGGTTTCAGATGGTTAAGCAACGACCATCAAGGTTACTGGCAAAAATCAGGTTTTAATATCAATTTGTGTAGGTGCGACTTTAACAGAGATTCATGACAAGATTCCCTCTGTCACTTAGCACATAGATGAGACATACCTAGGAAAATTGGATTAGAATTAATTTAAAATTATTCACACAAAGACCACGGTTGCAAAAGGGTAAGGGTGCAAGGGATGTAGAAAGGGTATAGCAACACTTATGTTCTGTAACAATGGTAACAATCCACTCAGGCAACAGTTCAGGTAAACGATTTTCCAAGGCTAAAGAGAATAGCTACTTATCCTTTTTTCTCCACCTTAATTGGGAAGACGATGCTCCAGTTACCACCTTTATTGTGCAGAAGCTTCTGGTATGGTCAGGGACACTTCACCAACACAGTGTAAAACTTGTAATAGAAATGGACCCAAAAAAGGTGCCTCTGGATGCAATTTCTAGGAAAACTGGCTTAGAAAAAAAAGAAAAGAGTTACCTGATAGGAGAAGCAGTCAGCAAGTAAATAACCCTGCTTCCGGGTTAATTAAAAAGAAATTTCTTATTAAAAGAAAGAAAATTCTTATTATGTAATCTAAAACTAATTACTGTAATTTTAACCCTACTTACTAGACCTAAAAGCCTTTACTGCATTAGTTTTATGTGGTCTATTGCATAATATTTATAATTACATGTTTCTGTTGAATTTCTTAACCTCTATGAAAACTATTAAAGCAAGCCAAGTGAAGGAAAATGTTGACACTGAGCCTTTCTACACTTATCATGGCACAGTATGTACCAAGTGGTTATTCTGAACACAAAAGGATAAGGACTCAGCTCATCCAGGAACCAAAGGCAATCATGGGTAATTTCAATGTTAAGTTAACACATAAAATCAGTAAATTATTTATATACAATCAAGGGAAGATGCCCTTGAAAAGAAACTTCAGTAAAATCAAAAAGAGTAAGCGGAAATCTCACCATATGAGGAAAATAGAGATTAAAGACTGCTGCATCAGGACATTTCTTTCTTTGACCATAAATCAAGAAATACAGTGTATTGATCTGAAAAAAACCTGACATTTGCATAATTCTGGGTATCAACATTAATCTCATTTTCAAATGCATGAAATAAAAAGTGCTATGTTCTTACAACTGAGAATGTCCAGGATAAGAATGTTCCAGCCATAAACATAACCTGGCTTTTTTTTTGCCTTTTTTTTTCTTTCCTTTTTTTCACCTATTTTTGTCTTTTTTCTCTCTTTTTTTTTTTTATGGGTTATATTTTTAGTCTTGCAAAACACATTAAAGAACACCCATTATGCCTGTGTATAAAATAGAAAGAATTCTTTAAACTGTAAATTCATTGCAAAACATATGCCCTGTCTTTGTTATAAGAATATAAGATATATTATTTTAATATATCTTTATTATAAGATATGTATAAGATATGTAGTAGATTACTTTTAAATGTTCAGTTAAGTTAGAAAGACTTGGGATGAACAACAAAGATGTTGTCACTCAAAGTCTGTATTTTCATTTAAATATTGTATTACTTTAATTTTCTAGATGAGGCACAGACAGCATTTTAACAAAATGCTTTACTACTAAAACTACCAAGAAACATTCGCCCATTTTTCTAATGCCAAGAATTTGAAACTCTGAAGGTGCTCTTCACCAGGTTAGCCAGCAGCCTGAGTGAGATATAGCTTCAGATGTAGACTCCAGGTAGTCTATTTAGACTTCTCCAGATGAAATTGAGATGTCTGTATGCGAGTAAATGTTTAAAGCTCCCATTATAGCTGCTGGAGTCTGAAAGTTTCAGTCTCAAGCAAATGAATAGATATCAACTGTGAGCAAGATCCGACACACAAGTCATTGAGGAACATGTTCCTTCTTCGCTTTCCTATTGAAATACAACCAGCGCACGGAATAAAGTCATATTTTAATATATTTTTTGTCATTCGTGTCCAGTAGTTTTATCCTTTGGTGAGAGACAGCACTTCAAGGAGCTATCTACAAAGTCATGCTCAAAGTGAGATGTGCAGACATTCACAAACTTTCCTGCCTAAAGGAAAGTAAGAATAAAAGGGCAGCTTTGGTAGCCTTGTTAGGCACTCTTTGCTGGTCTCAAATTTAAGATACAAGGTCTAGATTTGAGGCTGACACTGGCACCTGCTCAAACTTTTGTGTCTCGGCAGGGATACTGCACTTGTGAATTACCACACACCAACAATAGCCTGCACTCATTGTTTGGGGATACTTCTGAATCCCCTTAATTACTGGGATTTGTGATAAGTCCAGTAGTCCCCAACTAGCCACCCAGCACCTGTTATTTGGAATGTTACTGCTTTTCTAACCCTCCTGCTGTGACCCAGACCCTAGCCAAACCCAGACGGGTGGCTATGGAGAACCTGTTTATGCAATGCTGTAAGAGATGTTTGCCAGAGCAGTGGTTTTCAATAAGCTGTGCAAGCATGTTCCTGGAATTCAGCACATTAATCACGCTGCATTTTCTTCCTAGGGCAGCACGCTACAGGGGTGGTTATGGAATCAATTTTGACAAAGGGGAGAAAGTTCAGGCTCAGGAACTCCAGCATTTCCCAAGAACATTAGATTAGGCTGCTTTTTCCTTATGCTTCAGGACATGGATGTTTTGTGAAGCAGATCTAAAAATGGACTTCATTTGATTCATATATTACATTTATGAACTCTGGTTAAGCATATTTTGAAGCTCATATACACTGATATTTTTGCCAGGGCCCAGACACTTCTGTTCTTTCAGCAGACAGAATGAACATAAAAAAAAAACCCCAAAGGCCAAGACACCCTGGCTTGGTGGGGAACAGCTTCAAACTCTGCATATCTCTGCCCATAGCTATTATGCGCAGTAGTGTACCTAAGGCTCACAGTATTATCTGTTGGCATTGCAAATTTTGATAACTCACAGCATCCAAAACAGAAATGAAATTTCTAAAGCAACACAATTAATAATATTCTCAAAGAGAATTTCATGAGGCTTTAAAAAACCCTAATTTAAAATGTTTTTTTTTTTTAATCAAGAATTTCACAAAGGGCATTCTGCAATACAGAATTTATTCGTTCACTTAAAATGTCCAAGATCTGCCAAACTATGAATTAATAATGATAACTAGTCTTTTATGTCAAATCAATCTTACCACTTTCCCCCCTGGGGGAAAGTTCGTGATATTTTGTTATCTGTTTCAAGTGATTTCAATGGACTTTAAGCACGCAAGTTCAGCAGTGGATATTTTGAACCCTGAACTGCTTTTCTCAGCAAGGTGATAGTGGAGCCTGTGGCATCTATTTCTTTGTGCTTGGCTGTGGGGATCTCTGGACCATTACTGTATCCCTGCTGGGAACCATTCCAGTAGCTTCAAGGAATGCACGATCAAGAAATTGAATGGGGGGGAAAGCACACGACTTAGGACAAAAGACAAACTCTATGTTTATAGGCTGCAAAACAGAGCAAACAACCTGGAAGGTTGTTATAGGCTGACAACCAAGGAAAGATGAGGTTAGTCCATCATCCAGGGCTGCATTTCAAAGATTGGCCGATCCAAAGGGAGAGACAAAAGAGGACTTGGTTTCATTAGCACAAACACAGTCTGCACAGAACAAGAGGTACTTTTGTGTCATCCCCTTTGAGTGGCAAAGGATCAAATACAGAAACCAAGTTGGGGACAGTAAATCCCACATTGTAATCCTACTCCCCATCTCCCTTGACCCAAAAACGACTGCTGGACTCTGTTTAAAAACAGGATTTTTGGCCAGAGTACTCACTTTTCTATTTTTCCTCTTGCAGTCCATGTAACATAAAGTGTGGGCATCGTTGAGGGAACTAAGGCTGGGAAAATCCCAAAAGTCTAGCTCATTCACAGGTTTCTGCCAAAGAACATAGATTCACCAAAAGGAGGCATAGAGACAGCCCCTGGCCAGGACTGCCTACAGACATTTTCCTTAACACATTATTTAGAGGTAATGTTTGTGCCTGAGACAGTAGGGAGCTGAGTTCAACCCAATACCCCAGTGCCCCTCACCAACACCACACACCTGCTTACACCCCCCTACAACCACATTTCCTTCACCACCACCCTAGAAACAACCTGGGATCCTCCCCAAGCTGCTGCATCCCAGTGAGTGACCTGATGCTTCCCTTACTGCCCTCCCATCCCACTAAGAAATCATCCTATGACCCCACCAGTGCAGCCATTAATCCCTGAGAAAACAGGATGAGCAAGCATAAAACACAACATTTCAGCCAAGAAAAATAATTTGGGCTCTTTTTATAGCATATTCTAGAAGATCTGGAAGGACATGCTTTTTGCTTATCTGCCTTCCAAATAACCTATTGCCTGTTCCTCATTAGTGCACATTAACACAAGCTGGGGAGACAACCTGGCATTACAAGGGATACTGAGGGATTACGAGCTTCTGTGGTTTGTAAAATGTAAATTTACATTTGAGGGCAGGCAGGGGACATCAGATATCTCTGTTTCCCCTGCAGGGATTTTTGGAAATTGCTCCATATCAGATCCTGCAGTGGAAAATGCTTTCAGGCCTGGAGCATGAGGTAAGGAGTCAACTGAGCAACACAGAACACGAATGCGACAGACTTCTGAAAGACTGGATGGAGCCTAACTCGCCACAAGACGATTTTTTTAAATTATATTGAGTTTTTTATTGATGGCACTTTCATACTTGCAGTTGAAGTCAGTGGCCTGGTAAGCATTTGATTTATTATGAGTTTTACCACTGAAAAAGAACTGTTCACCACTCAGCTCTGGCAGATTTAGCCAAAGTTTCAGCAAAAGTTTCAGGCTTGACTGCAATGTACCTTCAGGTACAGATGGCTCAGATGTTACCTCCAGTGTTGTTTTCTGAACAGATAGGCAGAAATCCTCTAAGAGCCCTGACTGCAGGACAGAGGTCTTGCCTGTCCTGAGCTGAGGCAATCCATTGGGTTTTCCCTCTATTCAATAGTTTGTGGCAGGGCTGAGCAATCTTGAATAGGTTTTGTGAAGAGCCTCAGTACAAGTAGATTGTGGCAAAAGGTCCGGCTTCTACCTTCCCACATATGTATGCAGATGAATGATAAACCTACCCAGCAACATGAATGCATAAATCCAACCCACCTGACTACCTTCATTCTCAGTGCTCAGACACATCACAATAATATTTGAGTCTTAGCACAAAGCTATTTTACTCTGGTCTAAGACATTATGCTTTTCTTTCAATTTGATAGGGGCTGAGCATGTACCAGTACTCAGTCATAGCTGATTTAGTGGGGATCCATAACTAGCAGTGGCGGTAAAAGCTGTGGAAATAGGTTTGCATGGCACACCTGAAATACTGTGCTCAGAGCAAAGACCTCCCCAGCCCCAGGGGGTTTGGTTCTTGATGCTCAGCCAGTAACGAATCCCATCATATCCTCATCACCACACAATGTGGTGGACGCACCAGCTGTTCTGCAGGGTCATTGTTCACCAGATTAGTTGGGTACCACCACCTCCAGCTTTGTCTGCACAGAGATCTAAACCACACTGGTTGACAAAAACACCTCCTGCACACCTAATTCCCATTACATTCAGAACTTTTGTTTCTTTTTCCTTTAGTGAGAGGAAAAGAAATATGATTTGGGCTGTTTGTCTGAGCTCAAGTAGCATAAATCACTGGCTGATGCCCATGGGGACAAATGAACATCTTCCTCTATCAGATGCAAACTGCGGGAAGTGACAAATGCTGAGCTTGCTTCAGAACAGGGAGCCTCTGAAAGTCCTTTCTCTCTGCTTTCCTATGTGGCCATGCTGCTTTGAGGAAACATTTCTGAGGAAAGCTACGACTAGTGAGAAAGCACAAGCTATACTTTACAATGATGAATAATGCGCACATCAGTATGTGAACAGAAAGCTGTAAACTATCTCATGCTTAGATGAAAGATAAGCAATCTTATTATAAGAAATTAACGGAGATAGGCTCACTTATCTTCTGGACTACGTGTATGAACCTAGCCTGAAGAAATGGATACATAATTCCCATGTCAAGCAACAGCACTGCTACGGATCTGAAAGCATATGAAGAAAAGACATCCCTGTAATCTGAAGACATACATAATTTACTGTTATACATCTATATCATACCGTTATTTTTGTACAGAAAGTCAGATTTACACAACAGCATTTAATAAATACAGCTCTTGGCATTAGCTGGATTGCCATATACTTTGGAAGAATTTCAAGCCTTACTTAACTTAGTTTTACGGTTGCTGCAATACCCAGAGGTACCACGGAGTCAGAATTCATCTAATCCCCCGAGGTAAAACAAATGTCACAGGTAGCAGCCAGGTCCTTCTCCTCTGAAACGCCTCCACCAGACGTCAGTGCCAGGAACCAGTGCTGACCTATGCTGAGGCACTTTGACTTCTGCTTGATGTTGCAATGATATTCCCAGCACTCCTGTTAAAAATCATGGGCTCAACTCAGCTCCTGAGTTTGTTCCAAGCTCAAGAGCACTTCTGTCCTCTACTAGAACCTGCTGTGGTCTCTGCTATGATTTACTAACTTCACATATCTGATTTCAAAGTTAATTACAAAATTTTCAGAACTTCAAGTGGAAGCCTTTGTAACAACTGACACAGTCTGGATATAGCAAGGAGTAAAACCTCAAGACCCAGACTGAGGAATTAACCTGAAAGTGTCCAAATCCATGGATGTGTGTTATGAGTCCCTCCTCCTAAGGCTGTCTAGTGGATCAGCTCTGTACAGGAGCAAAGGAAAACTATGGCCAATGAAGGAAATAAAAAAATACAAAGGGACAATTTATACCTCTACAAATCACTCCTTTAAAAAGGTGAATAGATTTGGTCCTACCTCCACAAATACATGGAACACTGTACAGGAACATAAGACTAGACAGGAATTCTTCCACTGTCCTGGTCACTTTCCCAGGCACAATTTAATCTGCTACTGATTTGTCTCCTTCTGGCTCTTCAGCGGACAAATCTGACTCTGCCTGTTTCTCATACCATGGTTTCCCTCTTACCACACAGAGGCAATTAATAGCACAGAAAGGTGCTTGGAAAGAGGTAATGCAACTTCTTCCCGTGCTTTTCTGGAGAGCTTTCCCTGTCAGTGGGTGTGCTCTACCCAGTGAGGACTCCTGCAAAGCTCACAGACAATAATGCCACCGTAGCTGACATATCCATTTTCCAGATACTTTTATCTTCTAGATGCCTGGAAGTTCCTGGGGAGGATCATCTTTGTAGATGTGTTTATGATTTTAGCCCATCCTTATGTAGCATTATGCACTGTAGTAATTGCCAATATCAACAGCTATTTCACTACCAATTCTCAATTTGCAAAGCACAGTGACTGCAAATTATCCTTGATTTGTTTGCATCATGTACAACAAACAAACCTCCCAAAACACAAGTCAACATGTCCATCTTATTTATCACAGCAGCCTATTTTTAATTCAGCATTTTTGAAACACTAGATTTGCTTATGGCTGTCTTTGCACACAATAATGTGCCATTATCATAGTATTTATATCAGAAAATACCGAAAGCTAAATTTGTGAAAACAAAGTTGAATAACTTTGAATTGATTTGAATACACTTTGATTAGCAGCCATAAAAGGTTGTTTATAAAATAGAATGGCCTGGAACTGCAGCTTTCCATTTCCTGATATCACAGATGTCCTGTTATTATGTCTCAGACAACAGATATGCCAACAGCAAGGCAGCCACCAGACTTTATGAACTTCCTCCTAAGTCTGTACTGCCAACTGTTCTGACTGTGATATGGACTCCCACAATGACTTCCACCAGCAAATGTAATGATTTGTAAGAGGTAGGAATCTGTTGGATATAAGCCAATATTCCTGTATTTGTAAAATATTAATAACTTAATAACAGTATGTCAAGATGCCTTAGCATGAAGAAAAGGCCAAAAATAGCTGTTATTATCTCAGGGGGAAAGATAAAAATTATCTTTCAGAGTTATCTCTTTAAATTAGTGTTTACAGATGAGCAAAGACTGAGTCTGGTCTGAGGATCACCAATACACATTTCAGTCTGGAACTCAGCAGTCAGGTATTATTGGCCCAACTGAAACTCATATTTGATCATCTTTGTCAGTTTTAACAAGGGGGCAAATGACTAAAAGATGTGACTGGAACCCCTACTTTTTGTCTGCCCCTACTCTTGCCATGAGAGCTATGCTTACTACTGGTTGGCTGAAGGCTAAAATCTCTAAAAAGTACCTGTTTTGCCTATTTCTACTGTCATTTTTGCAGAGCTCCCCTGTTTCTCTGTGTGTGATGTGTGTTTATTAACACACAGATGCTGTGTGTTTATTAACCACTTGCACTGATCACTCCAGGAGAGAGACACTGCAGTCTTATATGAAACAGGACTCAATAGGATGAGGTTTAGGTTGTACCAGATGGCCAATATAAAAAAAACCCCATCACTGTGTGTTTGCCAGCATTTCCAGCAGGATAATATCCCCAAAACATGAAGGAAGTAGTAACTCCAGGCACACATGCCCCTGTTGGTTTTGCTGTGGTTCAAGAGTCACTGGGGGTCTGTTGCATGGTATTCCACTGCCTTAGGCTAGAGCAGCCTCCAGGTACAAACCAGCTGCAGAGGGCAGGATGCTCTGCTTGTTGAGAACCAAAGATCACTGATGAAGAGACACAAAAATACTGCCTGGCTCTTATCTGTGCCATATCTTGCTTGTAATTAAATAGAGAATTCAGGTTTCCAGCTTGGTCAGTCCAGTTTCGCCATAAATAATACATTCACTTTTACCTGTAGCCCTCCAAAGAGAAATATTAAAATAAAGACATAACACCTATTTCTTCCAAACTACACATTTACCTCACTTAATAGTTTCATAGCCACATTTCTCCTTCCTCCAAAAGCCAATCTTGCTGCTAGAGATTGATTTGATTCTGTTATTTCCTAATGTTCTGGGTAGTCAAAACCAAAGTGTTATTTCTACTTGGCTTGATTCTTTTGTTCTTGAATTAATGCAATCCTTTCCCGAGGTAAACATCATAACTATTTAATTAAAAAACACGTCTATATTGAAGGGCAAAGCCAGGCATTGTGACAACAAACCTGGTACCTCAGGACACAGTATAACAAATGAAATTATTTAAGCACAAGAATTTGTTGTGAGATCTTGCAGAGAATGCGGATAGGGGCTTGAAGATAATTTCACTCATTTCCCATAGGAGACAGATCTCAACTTAATAAAATTGTTCTTAACAAAAAGAGAATAACAAATGAGGTTTATACTGACTAACTGAGGAAATAGTGCTTGTAAGTTATTTTTGACACAGATTCAAAAGTAACAGGCAAAAGAACATTTCCTTTGTTTATGAACACAAGCCTCACTTTATTGAGATTCTGGTATTTTTGATAGGTCAAAACAAGTTTAAATGATTCCCTGTGTTTTCGTGGTGTATTATTTTGCATTTGAAATTGGACAGGAAAATCATCCCAAGGAGAATGGCAAGGCAAGTGGTTCGCCTCTGGCCCAGGGAGAATTCTGTGGTCTGACAAGGGTGTGTGCACATTCTCTGAGTTATGTGGGGCACATCCATCAATGTCACCAGAACCCACTGCTCTGAACCTCTAAGGAACTTTCATTACTTTTCAAGTACATTGGATTATGGTAATAAAAATACTAGGCACAATTAGAATCAGCTAGAAAAACTAGTATTATCTATCTTCTGTCTTAAAATGTTAGGTGGTCCTAAGACAGGGCATCCAGCAACACGGGGGGAAAAATAAAAGTGGGGCAAAAGAATAGACAGAATAATTTGACAGAATAGACATGTTTTCAAAATGTAATCACTGTAGGGGTATTATAGGCAAAAAGGGTTTTGTACAGCTGAATTTTGGCAATCGTCAATGTATCTAAATCTGAATGAAAGTACAAAAAAGACACTTTAAGTTACATGACAACTGTAGGAGAAGGGAATACAGGTGACCTTGCCCCTGATAAGTAACAGCCACGTTAATTACCCAATACAGCCTCGCTGCTTATGAGTCACAGCTGTAGCCAATAAAGATAAGTGTGATAAAAAGGAGTGGGTTAGGTAATGAGGGGGAAGTCATGAAGGAACCACAACTTTGAGGAAGAGGGAATGAGAGGATCACGAGGAAGAAGAAGGTGGCTCCTGGGGACAGAGATTTGCCGCTGTGAGGTCAGTCTGGGTCTGCAGTTAGAGCCTGTTGTTGGAACCTGCAGTCACAGTCTGCACACTAATCCCTGCAGTCAGAGGCTGCAAGGGAAACCTGGAGCAGAAGCTTGCTGCAGCCAGAGTCAGTGAATGGTTGGAGTCAGGATGGCTGAGCTGTAAAGAGGAATAAACCAGGACCCTTTCCATGCTGTGATAAACCAGTAGTCTGTGTCTTGGCTCATTTCTATCCTCTAACAAGAGGGCTGCTCCAACAGACAACCACACTTCTGAAACACCCTTGTCTTTCATTCCTTCTTTTTTTATGTGAGCTTGCTTACACAGATATGTAATTTCATAAATTGGAATTCATATATTGTCATAAAATTTCAGTTTGGAAATATTCAGTCTACAGTGAGGAAGTTCCATTCACTAACACTGAAATAGTTAAATAGATTATAGATATATTAATAGAATAATATTTACATTACTATTATACAGAACTGAAAAGTCAGAACTCTCACATGAACTCAACCTGCAGGTGTAATTAAATTTAAATTAATTGCATTTTCTCAAAGATTTTTTTCCATGGCCTCCAACAAACACGAGACCAGGGTGGATCCCTGAAAGAGTTAGTCAATAGGCTACAGTTGGTGCTGCTTTACATGCTTAATGTTAAAATCTGAATGATCAGAACCCAAACTCAGTTTCGTCCAAGCCTCTCAGTGCACTGAGAGCTGTTTTCAGCACCAGCGTTTCTCATGTGCCTTAACCTGTCTCAGCATGAATGGCAGCTGTGATGTAACTTCCATCTGAGCTCTCCTAGGATACAGGAAGGATGTGCATTTTCACATATAATGCTTCAGAGTCCTGATGAGAACTAAGATATCCTCAAAAATAGACACAAACTTTGAAAAAGGCTCTGTGTGTGGCTAATCTCTTGCTGTCAACCATAGTTTAGCATAGAGCAATTTTCTGTGATTGGAGAGTCTGTGGTCCTATGCTGCCTTCTGCCTGAAGGCAATCAAATCTGGGTTTTCTATGAGTCCCCTTATCAATAAGCTAAAAACTGTTTTGGGAAGAGGCTAGGCTGAACCAGAGAGACTGAGTAAATTCTCAAATCGGGCTTAGGTTACAGTATCAGTAAAGCCTATGATTCTCCTGAGAGGAGGCTGTGGCATTCCTTGGGAAGCAAAGCAATGTGCACTGCAGTTCTGGGCTACTTTATTTCGCATCAAGGAGTTACTTGACTGTGGCAGGAGACAGGAAGTGAGAAGGGGCCATGGAAGTCATGCTGTGTCACCCTTGTGCTTACTCCTCTCTTTCTGGTCGAATGAATATTCAATTAGTGGATATGAAGTCGTAGGATTTCAGAGTCAGCTGCAGAAAACAGATGTGTTTTACACAGCTGCGTTTGTCTCCCCTCAGCTGAAACACAAAACCCCCTGTTTGTGATCAGTCCTACTCTTATTCAATGTGAAGAGTAATTTTTTCCAATCACTGTTATTGATGTTCTAGCAGAAATATTCCCCATTAGAGGAGTCATTGTATCTGCTGTGTTTGGAAGAACAAAGGGTCAGCGACAGAGGGAAGACAGCGAACAGTGTTACCTCATGCACAGATGAGAAGAGAGTTCAGGAGGCACTGACAGGAATGTTTGTAAAGCCCAGAGGGACCTGAAGTGTCTGTGCTGTGGGATGAATTAAAGCCAACAAACTGTGATGCCTTTTGAAAATCTATCCATTTACCCAAGGCACTGTCCAGAGTAAAAGATTTACCCTCAAGAAAATGTTAAATAAAGATTTTTTAATATTTCACAGCTGCAGAGTATCCCAGACATTCCATGTTTTCCGGACACATCTGAAAGGTTCATTCCAAATTTGAGTTGATCGGCTTGATAGCCACTGCATTAAAAGAAGTATACCGGACTAAAAATAAAAAGTCTCAGAGGAACTGGAAAAGGAATAAAGCAGTTTCAGGTTCCTGGCCGTATTTAAGCACAGCAAGTAGGATGAAGTGCTGTTTCTTTAGGAGATGGGGTCTTCCACTTCACTGGTTTATAATACCAGGCACTCGATAACTTGTATAATTAATTTCAAAGCCATACTGAAAGCTTAAAGGGAGAGTAAGGAAGCACAGTCTGAAGAAGGCACATTGGGTACAATTTGATGCACTACTAATTTTCACCAGTTATCACCTGGAAGGGAAAAATATATTTATTAATAGGTCTATTTAAAGAAGGGATAAATGTCTTGGACCCAATGGTAGACAAAACAGCCTGTGGCCAGCTGCCAGGTTGCAGAGAGCAGCTTTGATTTCAGCAGCTTACCAAGATGACTCTTGTTAAATGGCATCAGAAAAACATGGTTTTATAGGCAAACTATCCTCATTGTTCCAGCTCCTCAGAGAAACATATACAGAGAGTGCATAATTCCCGTACATGAACTCCTTAATGCAGGCTGTGAAATAGTTCTGGATGCAAGGCACACTTTGGACAGGCTACTGCATTATTCCTTTTAGGGATGATCTCATCATCTAGTTGAAAAGAAATGTAGCCTCAGTGTTTCTGGAAATGGAAATTCTCTCAGTGGAGAATGGTTGTTTGCTATGGGGATTAAAACATGACCTCTCTGAGGAATTTTTTACAGAAAAAAAAATGCTAATAGAATTCGATATTTGAGTGGGACCAAGGAGTGTTGAAAACTCAAAAGAAGGCCAGGAATGAGTGAAGTATGTTGGCCAACTTCAGATACAAACACAGAAATGAAAAGTCAATGTTGAGTGAAACCCTGTAACGTGTTAAAAATGGCATCATAGCAATCCAGGAAAGCGCATGGAAAACTCAACTTTCATCAAAGTTTGGAGCAGAAACAGCAACACAAAACAGGTGCATTCCATCATTTCTGTCAGCTGACATTGATGGCTGCTGCTCATGATCAGAAATAGTGCATTTGACAAATTTCTACTGCGTACATTTGATATGATTCAGAATATCCTTGTCACTGATATGATGCCTGAAATTGAGAACTCATGAATGCACAAGTTTCATTTGTGATTAAAGATGCTTGCAACATGACAGCTTAAGTAGCATCTATGTGATTTTTTTTCTAAAAGCGTTTAACCCAAAGCAGCTCTATTAGTAAGAACTTTTCAAAAGTAGGCAACACGAAATATTTTACTGACTCAGTGTCTGGAACTGTGAACTAAAGGTTATGTCAGTCGCCAGTTTGGTGAGACATGATTTTTTTCATTATATTAGGTAGACATCAGCTGTAAATTTGGTCCTCCAGACTCACATTGATGTTCAAATCTAAGAAAATTTAAGGTAGTGGTTTTAGCTTTCCATGTTTTTTGAAAGACAGGATGCATCATTCTTTTAGTCCATGCTTAAAAAAACGAAAAACAAAACAAAAGACCCCAGTAGCACTGCTGTACCCCAGAATTGGTTCAGAGTGGTAAATCCTAATATTCTTATTTGAGTATTGTCTTAGACATCAAGTATATTTTGATATTTGATGTCTTAGACCCAGAAAAGGGCAAGATTTTAGATTCATCTTATATACCTACTTAGATGTATGGTGAGTTGGCTCTTAATTTTCGTAACAACTCCTAAGTCAAGTAATTCAGTAGCGAAGTGATGGATTCTACTTCAGTGTCAAGTTCATTATCTCAAGACAGTTCTGATGACAACTGTATCCTTGATAGGATTTAATCAGTCTGCTCCCATTAAATGGAACAGCATTACTTATACATATGGCACATGTTTAATGTCCCATGATTAAGTGACTCCCAAAAAAGCAAAGAGACATCTAAATGAAGAGGAGTTGAAGAATTATTATTCTTCTAGCAGCATGACAGGTCTCTCACATCTCCTGATTTTTTTCATGGCAGTGCTGAGTGGGGTGGTGTATGGCTTGTCTTAGATTTCTCTCTGGGTTATAGAATGGGCAGTGGGCTCAGACTTAGCAGAAGGAGCCAGTTGAGTCATTTTGACACCATCAGATGTAGGGATGCATTTCCCACACCCAGCAAGTGTTTTCCACACAGGGAAAAGTTTAAGACTCACCCCTTGCAATTCTTATAAAGAAAAGAACCCAGAAACTACTTTGCTGTTCTGACAGGGATTGGCTCAGTGCCAAAAGAGAAGCAACTATTGGACCTTGTCATCATTCCTCAAACCTGTATCTCTCTCTATTGGCTGCAAGCCAGGTTGTCCCTCCTTAAACATGCAGTATTTAGGAAAGAGCATAAAGAAAGTAAAGGACTTTTTGAAGTGTTTTAGCAAGGTGTCAGAGGTTTCTCGGACACCTGTGCACAGCTTTTCTCTAACGTTTGTTATTTTGTTAATTTTTCTTTATTTCCTTTTATTTTCTTTATTAAACATTTTGCTTTACAAAACACCTCTGAAGAGGAGTCTGGCTGAAATTAATTTTAGCCACTTCTCTGCAAAGGCTGGACCCTCAGAGATTGATACATTAGCACATAGTTTATAAGACTCTAACCACGTGCTAACTGGTATCAATCAGACTGTAATCTCCAAACCCTCAGTCTACTCTGCTCTGAATTATCTGCTCTTCAATGAAAAGGGGACAAGAAAAAAACCAAAAACAAGGCACTAAGCATTTCACAAGAAAACTTGAGAAGCAGAGTGAGATATTTTCTTTCCAGACAGCATTCTAGATTTCATATGTTGTAGAGAGAGATGGATCAGTGTGTGTGAGTGGACAGATCAGGTTTTTATTTCTTGTTGAAGTCAGAAGGGACCTACAGCATGTGAAAACCAAAGCAAATATGCAAAGCACTCAGGCACTAACAGGTATAAAGATAAACTGCAGAAGTTACCTTGACAGAGCAATATGGCTGTAAAGAGAGAAATACCCCATGGTTGGCTGCTATTTGATGCAGCTTTGAAGCACTTATCATGGATGCACAGACTGCAGACGACTCACAAAGAACCTGGAGTGACGCTGAACGTGCAAGGACCACATCCAGGGACAGTCTCTTGCTGTTCTCTGAAAGAAGCAGTGTGTAAGGCTGTGGAAGTGAACTTCGAGGGGAAAAAAGAGGGAGTTGAGTAGAGGATTTTTGTGTGAGACTAATCTGTTTCAAAGCAAAGTTACTCCCAGTGTAACCTGCAAGTCGCTGCTTAAGGGGGCAGACAAGGAGAATAATTCAGAATGTATTCAATTATTAAAAGACAAGAGGGTAAATAAATACTAATTCAGCATAAAATCAAGATGCCAAGAACAAAATTAATCAAGGCACTCAGGGATAAGAGGAGATAAATGTGCTGATTTCCTATACAACAATGTTACTGACCTGTGTAATAATAGGATTTGAAATGCATTTTTGAGCATGAATTCAGCCTTCTGGGGAGGAATGAACCTTGGTGAGATCTGCAGGACTGGAATACTGTTTCTTCTCCTATTACCTTTTAGGAGTGGACAAAGAGGGAGGTAGAGTGTTATTCTGTGTCAAAAATTACACTGTTTGCTGGAATCACCTAAAGCTCAGAAGCAAACATTTAATGACTCTTTACAAGCTAAGATCCTAACAGGTAGGACAGAGTGCCATAGACCAAAGAGCTGAGCACAAGCTGATGAGCCTCACACTAAAAGCCAGAAAGCATGTAGGTTACTGAGCCATGCAAAATAAGGGAATCAAAACAAAGGGAGGTGAGACTGTGGAGTTGGTAGTCATTAATAATAGTTCACAGCAAAGAAGAGAAATCATTCAGTAGTCAGAAAAAAAGTACTTACAGGACAAGCTGTAAAATTGCTAATAGAAGAGAAAAAAAAATAAACGAGGAGGAAAAGAGGAACACAGCATGATCAAGGAGCCTCTCTTTTCATAGATCAGTTTGTTGATGACTGGTTGGCCAGCACATCTCATTGGGCGTCCAGCAGTGGTGTGTGAGCATGAAGATGGTTGGGCTGACAACGGGTAGTTCCAGCTCATTGCAATGTATAGAAACAATCAATGAGATGTTGGCTGTATATTCCTAACCTGTGTGCCTGGTCATGCTCTTCAAACTCTGCAACTGCTGAATGGTGACAGAACAAAGGTAATTCAGTGTCATCAGCATTAGCCTCTTTGCTCTTGAGCCAGCTTGTTTCCACCTTGGCAGAATTTTTGACAAGAAGGGCTGAAAAGTCTGGCAGTTGCTGCTTTTCAAAACACAGCTGCTACCTAAAAAAAAAAAAAAAAAAAAAAAAAAAAAAAAAAAAAAAAAAAAAAAAAAAAAGACAGAAAAAAAAAGATAAGTTTTGATATTAAAATGTGAACATGGGGAATACTGCTCCAAATCATCATGCAATCAGACTTTTACTACTAGCCTGTCCAGAGTGAGCTCTGTGTGAAGCTGCATAACTTTATGTAAGTTATGCTTGCAAGCGCTATTCTCATGATTTGAGCACATCTGTTCCGCATCTGTGAGCTCTCTGCTTTACATGAGCAGTTCCACAGAGTCAAAAACATGAGAACAGCTTTTATTGCATCAATTGGAGGTAAAAAACCCAAATGGAAAAGCATGAATAAAGTTAAAACAGTTAGAATCCTGTGGCTGGAAATGAAGTCACTCCAGCTAAAAATTCAGACCTGAGTGATAAAATGAGATAATGGTAATAAAAAAATTTAAAAACTGTTTCACAAGCTTTGCAAAGAAAGAAAGAGTGAAAGAGAGAGATAAAGAAAGAAAAAGAAAGAGAAAAAGAAAAAGAAGGAAAGATATTGAGGAATAAAAATTAGGACATAAAACGAATAACTGGTAGAGGCACAAGGAAAACTACAGCGTGAAGAAAGTTTTGGATAAAAGTATTATTTTGCAAGTAAATTTGGAACAATTGAATACGTAAAGAAGTGGGGGTTTTCTTCAAATACTAAATGATCTCTACAAAATTGTCTATAGTATAGAGAAGATATGTTTCTCTTTCGGACTTTGTAGACCAGTCAATATGCTGTGATGGCAGCACATCTAGAGATGACAGTGGTGTATTTTCTCTTCTGGCAGTGAGTCAAACAAATATTAAAAAAAAGCTACATTTTTATGTCAGTAGTTCTGGATGGCTTGCATCAGAGAGTTTAAAATGTTGAGCTGCTCTCTGTATCCTTAGCACTGATTTTCAATAAAACTTAAAACAGTAAGCTTGTTTCAGAAAATTGAAACAAAGCCAGGGCTATAAGAAAAGATGAAAAAAGCAAAGTAGAGAATTTGATGGGCCTACTGGGCCTTTCAGCTCTAAAGAATGGCCAAAGCAAGGAGGGGTAGTAAAATTATTTCTTATTGCCCAAGATACATTGAAAATAGGTTGTGCTAGTTAACTTGATATATTCCCTCAATGAAGTAACATATTTGGTTCAAAATGTAATAGAGCTGATAGAAGCACAGAGCCTGCTACAACTTCTGACCACATTTTCATTAGAAATTTAAGTACTACAAAATAATTTTTTTAAAAATGCACATTAATTGTGTGCTTTTAAACCTTAATTGAAAGCTCAATGCATGGATATCTAAATACAACTGGCCAACGAGAGTGGGAATATTTTAGTGTTTTTCTTAAAAGCTTCAAGAAAAGATTGACAGGTGAGATGAACCTGTGAGTGTCATAAGCTGTGAAGATGATCCCCCACAGCAAGTCTGGCACTAGAACCCAAGGAAGTTGGACACAGGCCATGTCCACCATGGCTGAAGATGACGTGGAGGTCACAGCAGAAGAGAGAGACATGAAGGGGAGTTCATGCTATGACTGTTCTATGGTGTTTCCAAGTATTTCCTCCCTTTGGAAAAGAACTGGACTGTTAACAACTATAGGTGAATTTTACAAGGAGAATTCCACTAGTTGGACACCATGGGTGTGAAAAAAAGTGACTTCTTTCAAGAAGGATTTTGTACAGCACTGAGCAGGAACATGGGAAGGATGAAAAGATAGAAAATTTTTCTTTATACTGATACAATCAAAGAGCTCTGCTAGCTTAGATTTATGCAGAAAAGATTAAGGGGATGACTTCATGTAGGTTTGTAAGTACTGACATGAGAACAAAAATCTCATAATAGAGTGTCCTTCAGTACAGCAGTCTGGGACATAATAGTAAGTGTTGGGTGTAAGCTTAGGTTAGAAGGATCAGATGAGAGAAAAAAGATGCATTAAAGTCACTGGATCTGCCTTTTGCAGGGGTATGTTCGTGATCCTCAGCAATGTTTAAATTAAATCTGTTTCACGGGGAACAGGACAGAGAGGGCTCAGCCCACCCTGAGCACACATCTAGGGAGCTCCAACCCTGCTTCTCACGAAGCTGAGCTGTTGGGCAGCCAATCTGTATGCTCAGGTGGTCACCTAAGGATTGACCTAACTTTGGTCCGGTGGGGAATATACCAGATGGGAGGTAGGAGAGCTACAGGTTTGTTCTCTGGTCCTGGGTCCTCATTTTTGCCTTTCCCACAAGAAATCAATTCAGGAAGACCTCATAATTTTAATGGATTGGTTTTTTTTTTTCCATTTGCTCACTTTAGGAAGTTGGTGAAACAGAGTCTGGATTAAGCTACATCTACCAGTTAGGATTAAGCCTAACCCAATTACAACTAATCATGGTAAAAGAGGGGCAAAGACAAGTGGACAGACTGAGCACAACTGCCCCGTGAGGAAAAAAAAATTAGAAAAACAATACTAAAGAATAAAATACATATTTAATTAGTGTTAATTTTTCCCACACAGGCAGAATCCTTTCAAATTCTTCCTGGAGAGTGAAAGCAAATGGAAGGTTAAAAACATGAAGTTATGTTTCCCTGATGCAGGAATGTCTCACATTAGCATTAATATAAATTACCCATATACTTCATATTCTGAACAGGCTCAGTGTTTAAATTGACTCCACAGGAGCTATTAGGAACAAAGCAAACTGCACAAGAGGCTCCTGGAATACCGAATACAGGTGTGCATAAAGAGTTTCCTTTATTTTCTTAGGACCCCCATGAAGGTAAATGTGTACCTTGGAAGAGGAATCTAAACATTATTATCTATGCACACTGGAGGCAAAGCTCATTTTTCTAAGGATAGAGACCACGTGTAAAACCTACTAAAACTGAGAAATGGAAGATAAACTAATAAAATGCTATTTTAGCTGCGAGATATCTTTTTCAGATATGTCAGTAACTGTCCAAAACCTAAAGTGACTGGGTTTTTTTTCCCTTCTAGGTCTTTATTGTGTGATTATTTAATAAAAATGTAATGGAGATCTACTCAGAAGCATGACAGCCTTTTGAGGGAGATTTCCATGCTTCTGTAGACAAATTATCTCATGCAGCAGATTTATAGATTGGTAAAATTCTCTTATGTGTTTCTGTCTTAAAAACTTTGTTCAAATTCATGTATTCTGCTTGTAAAATTAAATCAGTTGCTTCTAATAGAAATCTGTTGTTTCACACTATTTTGGAACAGCTCTATGGAAAAAAAAAAAGTAAATAAGTGAAAAGACATATTTTAATTTTGTTTAGTTATTCAACCAATAAATGTTTGTTGCTTGACTGTTTCTGAATGAATACATTTAAATTATAATACTCCCCAAGATATTAATATCATCCGTGTGCTAGAGCAATAAATTTCATAGACAGAACTACTAGCCATTATTTTACATAATATTTTCATTTATTTTTTAAATATTAATGAATGCAAATGAACAAAATAATTTTTTTTGTAACTTCCATCACCCACACAGTGTCAGGAAATGTATTTCATCCAATAAACTCTAGGCCAAATTGATTTGGGCTGCAAGGAGATGTGAGCCAAGATCTGTAAACATCTAATATTAGATTTCTTACTATTTTTTATTCCCATAAGGCAGCTGGAGTGTGAACTCTGTGAAATCTTCTTGGCTTCACAAGCTCCTGTGTTGGCAACAGTGGATTGAATTTCATCTTGTTGTTTTAATTTTAATCGAAGTATCAATTAATCTTGGTTTTACAGAAATTCATCCATTGATTCCCCCTTCTCAACTCCTATCCTTGCTGGAGTCATAAGGTTTGGTTTTCCTTCTAGGAACTCTGAATACCGACTCCTACTGTTGCTGAGCAGGTAGAGATGCTCAGTGAGAGCACTGTGAATGCTACTGCACATCCTGAGCACCGGCACAGATCTGTACACATCTTAATTTCAAAATGACTTCTTCATCTGAGTCTTTTTATAGCCTTGAATATTTCTGTAGAACTTAGCATAAAACCTGTCTTGCATAAAGACAGTCTCATGTGTATTTGCAGGATTGGGGCCATAGAGAGTAACCCATATCACAGCATTATTTTTAATTACACTCTACTATATGAATAAGCCCTCATTAGTCAGTATTAATTTTAGATGAAGTAAAACATTAGTTCAAGCAAAAATCTCAACCACCCTTGCTGCACTGGAGTTGTTTTCCAATTAAGGAAATATTTGATCCATTAAAGTGAATGCTAAATATGATATGGATATCATAAACACACAGTACTACACTGAAAAATACTTGCAGAAAATGAAAGCTCCCTTTCAACTCCAAGGGTGTAAAATATTTATTAGCAGTTTAGAAAGCTCTTATTCTAAATTGACTACAAATTTCCTTGAAATGTAGCTTAGATTTTTTTTTTTTTATTTTCTGTTGTGAAAATTCAAATATGTGCTGTAGGTGAGGACAGTGTATGTGATCCCCTCTAAAAATAAAGCTAGGCTCATTGCTCTGATAAAGTTCTTTTCCTCTGTCTAACCACCACCCCCAGCTGTACATGCATGTAATACAGGCATGACAAGTTACAGCACTGCCTTCCATCCCCAGATCTGTTCTTATGTGAGGGAGAGGCATTTTCAAAGAAGACAGATATACCTCTTCAAGCCTTGCTGCTGCATATCCCACAGTAGATATGCATTTAAGATGTATTCTTTACACTGAATGTATCTATTACCCTGAATTCCTCTGTTGAACTCTTTTCATTGAGGGCAAAGCAGTCAGACCTGCAGAAAACTCTCCAGTTGGAAATTCATCCTCCTTTTAAGAAGCCCAAGGCAGTTTAAAGGAACCTTGCAGGATGCTTGGCAATTCGACTCAGGTTGTTTCATATTTCCTCACAGCTTGCTGAGAATCTGCCTCTTTTTTTAACTGACCAAGCTACTTCCAGAATCAAAATCTTTGTCGAGATCCTTCAATACAAAGACGTAAGAAGAACAGATTTGAAACCTACCAGGTTCAAGGCTTACAAACTCACAGATTAATAAAGGATGGAAGGAGTTTCTAGATACCAATTAGTTCAACCTCCTGCTCAGAGCAAGGCCTTATTCAGAGGTGGATAACCTTGACCAGTTAAGTTTTAAATGTCTCTAATGACCAAGATTTCACCTGGCAATTAGGGTCTATGGATACAAAGTCTTAGAGAAAAAGATTATCTTGTATTAGACCAGCAGATACAGCTGAAATTAACAGGAAAACTTTCAAACTTCAGAACTATGTGGATAACCTGGCATTTTGAGCCAAGCCAGCACTGTAAATTACATCAAAGCCATCATTAGCAACAGCATGAACTTTCAAACTGAGATGAAAATTAGCATTTCAATGATCAAAGCAAGGTTTTGGATGATGCTCAGACTTTGCCAGCCTTGGCATACCACTAGAAGGAGGGTCATGAAAGGCTTTGGAAATCAGCATTTTTGATGATAGACAGGAGTCGAGTTCCAGTTCTGAAGGACTGCTGTCTCTCGTCCCCCGGGAGTTTCCCACTGGTAGCAAAAGAAACTTTTGAGTACCCCTCCTGGGCACTGTCTTATGTCAGTAAAGACTGTCCTCTTAGCTGCCACCACACGGAGGGTTGTGTCTGAAGGGAAACTGTAAAACTCACTGAATGCTGTTCTGTTGTATATGAGATTCCTGTGTGCATTCAGATTCTATATTCACTGCAGAAATCTGAATTGCCTTGATCATTAGCATTCGAGTGATTTTTCCCTAATTTTACCATTTTAATGCACTGTTCTGCAAAATTACTGCAATAACATGATGGGGTATGCTAAGAACCTTTGGAACTTAGACTGCACGAAGTAGTGCGGGGCCCTGCAGCATGGGATCAGACTGTTGGAACTCCACTGAAGTCTGTGGGCTTACTAACATTTCTCACTGAGAGTGCTAAAATGCTAAACTGAAATTATAAATACCTCTCAAATTCAGTGATTTCTAAACTGTGTGTTTACTTTTCTGGAAGGGGAAGTTGCTGACTTACAGAAGAGGGATTTGGAAAATTTAATCCCTCAAAATGAAACCTTCTCCAAAGTACATATTCATATGTGTCCAAAGCAGTTTAATCAGGAATGAAACAGTAAGAAGCTGTTTCTTAGAATGTGAATGCTGGGCAAATTACTCAGTTAGGGAGTCAGACTGACACCAGTTGGGACTCTCATTCTGGTTTAAAAGCTGCTCTGCAGAGGCCGTGGGTTGGCTGGTGTGTAATGCTCTGACTACTCAACGTCACAGAGTGAGTTGTAATGCGAGATCCCATGTAAAAGGAACATGATCAACCCAGAGCATCAGCATGTTTAACTTCTTCTAGCAGTGAAGGACAAGAAAACTGTCTTTTTATCATGCTTTAACTTTTTGGTTTCTCTATCAGACTGTGTGTACAGGGGCCAGCTGGATCAGGGCTCCAAGCTGTGGACTCCTGAGGGTCTTTGTATCCATGTGTATTTCCACGTGCCCAGAGAAGAACTTAGTCTCAGACATGGCCTGTAAAAGGTGGCTTCAGCTGATGAAGTGTCAATGTCTGTGGCCTTTCAAGCAGTCCTGGCACCTTCTTTCAGTCAATGGGCAGAATTTGTTCTTCACCAATTATCCTAAAATAGACACCTATATTCAGTCAGATAAATTCCCTTCCATTCTGCAGAACTTGGATTTTAGGATGACGTAGACGTAAATGTCTATGTCACAGATATCTTAAGAGAAGTGAATTACCCCAAGCATTCCTGTGTTGTTATACACCTGTTAATACAAATTATAACCAGCTTGGATCCTAACTTAACACTCTGTATCAGAACTACAAACCAATGGTATTCACCCAGAATAATTACAGAGAGGAATTATAAGAGTAAATTCAGGCTGATTCAGGCTTACCTCTTACCTGAGGTAAGATACTTAGGAAGGCATGAAAAGAAGAACTGACACATGCCTTTAAAACAATCTTTTAGGCCATGTTTCAGGAAGAAAAAAATTACTTTTATTTTGTCCCAGTGGACGAAACACCTGTGAAGGTTGAACACAATGGGTTATTTCTTCATGTTTAGTAATTTTGATTCAAGCTATCAGTGTTAAAATTGTTCACTAATACTACTTGCTGTCAGAAACATAAAGTTCCAGAAGGAATTCATATTAGAGGCTTGAATCTGGAACCTCAAGGTAAGTCCTCTGATCCTAGGGTTCTCCCTAATAATGTGACAAATCTTTCTTGTTCGATCAGAAGAAGCTTTGAAACACGTGGAAAACAATAAAAAAAATTTGAAACCTGAATATTTCTGTTAAAATGAAGTAATTTTTGCTGCTTTCTCCAGTTTAAATTTCTTGTATTTACTATTATTATTCTTTATGTGTTACCCAACTACAAAGATTGATGTCACAAAGAGCTGGAATTCTGTGATGCTCATCCTAGAATCAGACAGATTTATTTAAATGAAGATATTACTGCAAAACAGAGGATGTCTTTCAGATAATAACTTTTCTCAGATCCTGCACAGAGATAGAATTTTCTAATCCATTTAAATGATAATAGTCTGGTTTTAGGCATGGTCCATATGGCACTTGTTACTGTAAATACTGCTTTGATTTTTCTTTCCCCTTTACAGTTCCAATCTCATGGCTTGGTATTTAAAGATTTTTCACCTGCCTTCTCTACCTGGTATCAGTCCCATGGGCAAACATTACCAATATCAATGGATATGAGCCCGCATTTGGTGTACTTTCATCAAGGCTTATTATAAATTATAAAAGTGATTTTCCAAGTGATTTTTCCCCAATATAATTTTCTCTTGCAGTTCAGGTTTGCACTCTCTTTTGACTGTTTCTAAACCCCATGGAAGGCTGTGGCTGCACCAACTTCAGGAGAGGGCAATGGACATTGAGTGCTCATTTCCCACCAAACACTGGCTCAGTGTGCACTACAGCTGCAATGATGATGATGATCAATAAAGTAATGGATGTGTTTTAATAACTGGAATTAATGCAATGTAATCCACTGCACTAGACAGTGTACGTCACAGAAAAAGAAAAAAACAAAAAGAAAAAAGAAAAAGGCAGATCATGCCTCAGTGGGTTTATAACCTTACAGTAAATCAAAGGATTGCAAATAGATATTAACAGGTAGGAAAAACTTTAACAAGTGCCTCCAGTGCATCAGCAGCCTAACTGCTCCCAAATGATTTGTTTTCTTATTACGAAATTCAAGTGAAAATCATAGAAAATCAAGATAAAATATCAGCCTGCAGAGTTCGCCTAGTCTATCCCCTGCCAAAGGCAGAAACCTCCATATTTACACCATTCCTACATTTAAACAGATGTAAACACTATGTTGCGTGTACTACAGCTGAGCAACCAATCACACAGTTTTATTACCTTTATTACTGCACATGTTCTCCTGATGTTTAATATGAACTTTACATGCCAGAATTCATAATAGAGATAAGAAACAGATTTTTCCATTATTCTTGACAGCAACATTTTGCAAATCCTGTAATGGCTTGAGTTGGAAGGGACCTTTAAGGTTACCTAGTTTCAAGGCCCCTGCCATGGCCAGGGATACCTTCCACTAGACCAGGTTGTTCAAAACCCCATTCATCTTGGTCATGAACACTCCCAGGGCTGGGGGATCCCCACCTTCTCTGGGCAGCCTGCACAAGTGCCTTCATCCTCAGAGTAAAGAACTTCCTCCTAATATCTAATCTAAACCTGCCCCATGTCACTTTAAAGCCATTCCCTCTTGGCCTATCACCCTGTGCCCCTGTCAAAAATCTTTCTCTACCTTCCTTATAGGACTTTTTAGGCACTGGAAGGTGCTCTTAGGTCCCCCCAAAGCTTCTTGAGGCTGAATAACTCCATAAAAGACGTGCTCCAGCCCTCTGAGCATCTTCATGGCCTCCTCTGAACTCACCCCAACAGGTCCATAACTTCTTTCCTTGGGGGCCTAGAGCAAGAATTCCAGGTGGGGAACATTTACTAAATGACCAGAGTCGTGCAGCACCAGTACAGCTCATGCAGCTTTTGCCACAGTCACAATGATGTAAAGTACTTTCTCAGGTTTGTTTTAATCTGGGAACTGAATACTTTCAGAAGTCATTCTCAGGAGGAAAGGTAGGACCCCAAAGGATCCCCAAACTTTTGGAAATACATGATTGAGTAAAACTTTCATCACCTCCCTGGCTGTGTTAGTGTGACGCGGGTAAGCTGTCTTACTAGAGCACATTAAGTAATCTTTTGAATCTGGGTAAAATATGAGAGATGCCTCTATCATGCATTATGATCAGGAAACCAAACTCCCTGGAGTTATCTTAAAATATATGTGTGCACCTTCATCAATCTTATTTTGGCAGTATTACACCATTTTGCAAGATTTCTGAGCTTTGGTTTGTGTATCAGTTAGGTCTAGAACCTCATCTATTTTCTCTGTAAGCAAATTATTATGACCAATGGCAAATTCTGCACAAGAGACACTCAAAAAAGTATTTTGGGTTTATTAGAAATGACGGAGTACATGGCAGGCACAAGTGTTAGAGTGTTAAAAGACTAAAAAAATGATGTGAATTTTAAGAATATCCCAAGTAGACCCAAAAGCACCTAAAAACTAATTGCTTGGAACATTGAACAGATCAGGAATAGCAGTGCTTAAAACGGAATCAAGAATCCAGAGAAATTAATAAGAAGTATTCCATTAATTTATGTGAGCTTTCCCTAAGTGTTCAGTGTATTCGAGGTGCAAATCACTCAACAGAGTTTTAACAAACACCTTGTTCGTGGACATAAAACTACAGCTGTTTCCTTAAAGTCGAGACCTTTCTCCTTTATTTCCTGCTTGAGAGCAGTGGGTGCTGGGTGCTGCCCCAGCCCAGCCTGTGGGGTTTGAGCTGTGCAGCTGCTGCCTGCACTTGTCTTCTCTTCCCATTTCACCATTGCTCAGCACATCTATTTGGAGCAGAACTAAAGTGTTTGCTCTCCAAGTGAACCCAGAGGAATGCAGAGGGAATGAAAGGGCCAGCAGGACTCCTCTCTGAGGAGTGACTGTGCAGTGCTTGAGGCTGTTTTCTCTTACTTTCTCCCATGACTTCTATAATAAATTTATTTGGTTTTAACTTCCCAAAGAGTTGGTGGTGGGGCAGTGTGATCTGTGGGTGCTCACTTGTGATGGAGGGAGTTGTATAGATAACTTTTCAGATGTAATTCCTTCACTTCAGAACATGGATTTCCATTTATCATCCATTTCTCCTCCTCTTAGCTTCTTTCACTAGGGTTTTCCTTCCAGTCTCCCAATTTGCCAGACTAGCTCATGGTTAAATCCTAAAATGTATTTTTCCATCTTTTCTTCTTTTTCCCTTTTCTCTCCTCTGTCCTTTAAATGATGGGTTCAAAGGAAGTACTGAAATCCAAAAATGTAATCCAAAAGGATCTGTCTTCTTGTTTACACAAGAATTCATTTATCAAAGACAACTGTTAACCCATAGATTAACATTTGTTAAGAATTTCCTGGGCCTGACTGATAAAATAATTAAGGAAAAGAAAAGATGCTTCATGATGCTACAGAAAATGAAAATGTTAATTTTAGCAGATCTAAGATCTAAAGCTGAAATGAAATAACATTTTAAATGGCCAAATTGAATGAACTGAAAAATGCACCATCCGGAAAACTTTCCATCTGACTCCCAATTGACATCCTAACTAAATAATTTTAGTAAACAAATAAGAGAATTTAAAAGAAACAGATTGAAAGGGAATGAAAATATCTGTATGAAAGCTGAACCCCATATGAGTTACAGCTGATGTCAGAGAAAATCCATAATTACTAAGCAAATCTCTCATGCTCATCAAATGACTGGAAGATCTGACAAAAACTCCTGATATTTCCCAAGTAACTTCCATATTGCCATACAAGGGGGATATTTCCCACGCTGTGGCTCTTATGCAGTTATTTCATTGCCACACTGATTTTTCTAATCCTCTGATGAACAAACTACTTTGCAAACATTGTGATTTCAAAATCCTTCATAGTTAAAGAAACAAAAAGAAGACCCACTTTGACATCCCAGTGAAACTTCCTGTGATTGCAATGAATTCTTGAAAAAAACCCCCTCACTGATTGTCCTCATTTCCCAATGCCAGCACCATGCCAATGTGCAAGCCATGGATACCTGTCCCCTTCTAACAGAGTCATCCCCTGTGTGCTGTGGGTTTGATCATGCAGTCTGTGTTCACGAAAAAAATTTATTTCATTTTCCGCTAGCTAAAGCAATTTTCTGTAACTTCAAGCTTTGTTTCATAATTTGAAAAATTAGGTATTATTGACTACAGGCTGGGAGATAACCTGTTGACATTTTTAGCTGCCTTTTTCGTGAAACTGGAAGCATCTTTCTCTGTTGAGGCTGAGATTCGTTACTATTTAAAAGTTTTCCTCAGAAGGGAAAAGGGACCTTTCTCTCTGTCCCTAAACTGCTCATCTCTGCTCTGACAATTCATATTCCCTTTACATATATAGATATATAAAAGACATATATAGATATATAAAAGACATATACATACATATACATATACATATACATATACATATACATATACATATATATATATACATATATATATATATATATATATATAAAAATAAAAAGACTGCTTGATGAAGAGAGTGGATAATTGTGTTAGTCTGGCATGACGGTTGGTCTCGGTGTTATGTACCTGGTTTGCACCTGGGATAATGCATGCCATTTAGGGAGTTTTCTTTCCTGAAATTAATGTATGTAGTTGAGTCAGTTCATATTAATTTATTTCTAGTTCACTTGTAAACAATTTAGAGCAAAAGCAAGCTCTGTATTCTGCTATTCTGGGATTTGTCCTAAGATCCCAAAGGTCTGCTGGTACTGAAATGGAAAAGTTTCTCACTGTCTCCCACAGTCATGCCCACAGCACCACAGCCCATTGGAAGCTCCCCTAAAAGCTTTTGTCAGGCAGTGCATTATTCCTCTGAGGAAAATTCCAGTCAGACCTTCTGGGAACAGAGGCCAGCCCTGCATGTCCACGGGCAAAGCAGGAGCCGTGGAGTGCACGTCCCACAGCACAAGTGCCTCCTACACCCACACCCGGAGCCACAGCAGGGCTGTCACAGCTGCATCATCCCAGCCTGCGGCTGCTCCCTGCTGTGCTGAGGCCATTCCTGCTGGGAATTGAAGCACTGGAGCTCAACGGTGCAGTGCTCCCAGAGGGGGAGTGAAAGAGCTCAGGAGGAATAAAGAACAGCTCTTCAACAGGAAGGGTTTGGCTGCTCCCTTCAACATCAACCCAGATGCAATGTATTCTGCCCTCAACAGCTTTAGTACCCCAATACATCAAACCTATCAAGCTTTGCTTTTACTGGAGCTCTTTGCTAGAATTACTCTCTTTAATTATATTTTTAATGCTTGACTACTGAGAAGGATGAAAAGAACAAGTTCACTGTCTCTCACTACCTTCCTCAATGAAGCCGATGAAGATTTTTTTGCATTTTTATGGCTTAAAAATTACTTAATAAATCTTTATAGACTGAGGAATGGTAAAAAAAAGGTAAAAAAAAAGCTCTAGCTCTTTTTTAGACAGAAAAAATATGAGGATATTATATATATGAGGAGAAAATATTGAGTTTAATACATCTCACTTCTCACTAAATAATGCTAGCACACTATTCAGAGAAATATTGGAATAAAAATGAATGGTGACCCATTGTAATATTACATACAGTTTGTCTGATATATTTAATAATCTTTATGCCTTCCACAGGATGAAATAAAAAAGTACTTTCAGGGGAGAATCTTGATGACAGTAATACAGGTAAGTGGTAGGTCAAAACCATGTTTCTACCCTGAGTTTTTGGTCAACAGATTTCGTGCAAACACATACTTCTTTCAGTTTATCCTATGCATAGCAAAGAGAATTTTTAAATAAGATATTAAGGTGACAATATACCAAGGAAATTGCTTTTTTTTTTTTTTTTTTTTTTTTTTTTTTTTTTTTTTTTTTGTAGTGACTTCTGCAGCTTAAAATATTGACAGCAATATGCTTTCCTGAAAGATCATAGTTAAAGAGCAAATATTCACAAAAAACTTACAATAATTTATATCTGGATTTAGTGAACATCCCTCCATTTTAGGTGCAAAGACAAAATCATTATATTTTCCAGTGTAAAACCTGCTGAAATAGCCATGGTTTCTGAGATTATTAAGATACGTGGTCTCATTTTGATGTTTATTAACTAATTTTAAAGTATTTTTAAAGTTCTTACTGGTTTTTGAGAGGCTTTTTCAATAGATTTTGGTAAATGAGATAAAGTTAAAACTGCCTCTGATTTTTCAGGGCACTGAGAAACTGCCTTTTTGCTTTCAACTTCGATGAGAATCAGAAAAATGCCACAGTTAATTTCTACATACTCCTTCACTGATGATACCATCCCTCCTTCTCCCTAAGAGAGCGTATGCATTTACACATCCACATCCAATTGCACACAGACAACGTTTTGGATTTCAGTTTGGTTTGGTTTTTTTTTCTTCTTTGGAAAGGAAAGGAGGCAGGGAATTCTCCTCTGCTCATCCCTTGCCAGACAAAATTCTACTGGTGAGAACCCCTGAGCAAGGAGAGGAAGGTGATTTTCAGATCTCTGGCTGAAAGGCTTCTGCTTGAGACTAAAAAGCAGCTCAGCCAGGGGACTAAAGGCAAGGAAGCAAAACTTTCTAAGTGACATTTGGGGAGGCCAAACAGAAGATGTCCCGAAGTCACTTCTTACATTAGGATCACTGCATTAAAAAATCCATTACAAGTCTTTGAAGCAGGGAACAGAACTCAAAATAGCCCCCTGTTCTCCAGACGACAGCAACAAAATGGTTACCGGTGTGACAGAAAAGTATTTACCTAAGAGAAAACTCTGCCAGAGAATCAGAGTACCAGGCACCTCAAAACCTCAAGGTAAAGCTAGAAATAAATTGGCAATCATTGATTTTGATTACTAATAAAATCCATATTCTATGAACACTCTATCATCCTTTAGAGAGAAGCAGATTTAGACAAATATTCCTGATAGAAAATCAACAATACTGCTGTGGTCAGCAGCAAGATGTTTCTATAACACTCTGAAGAATATCATTGAAATAAAACCTCTTCATACAACCAAAATAAATACGTTTGAACATTTCAAAGAAGAATCATATATTCTGGACTTGAGGCTTGATTTATTTGCCTAAATTTTGGCAACAAAGGCCTGAACACAGTGCTTATGTAATACCTGCAGGTAAAGCAGAATTTGCTCTGGCATCAGAACTGGCTCTAAATATCCAGGAATAGACAACTTAACTGAGCCCTTTGCCTTGTCCTATTTGAAGATGAAAACAACAGAAAAGTCCCAAAATATCTTAGAAAATCAGCACTCAAGATTTTAATTCAGCAGTAGAAAATAAGGACTTTTCATTGGTAAAGTGACTGATTTTTTTACTGCAGTCAGCTGAGTTCCACAATATGGAAATATATTTATTAACCATAACCACATTCTTTGATTAAGATATTTGGACAGTAAGGCCCAGGCTAAATACATAGTTTTATAGCAGGAAAACCTCTCTTATTGTCAAACATTCTATATAGACTGCATGAATACATCTGCATCTACTTGTCTTGTCTGCCATACTCTTCTTTCTCCTGAAGAAATAAACTGTCCAGATTATTTTAAAGAAATCTTTCTTCTTAGTGACTCCAAGCTTAACACATCTTTTTCAGTAAATGCAATCATCAAGGAATTTATTATAGATTGCAGGGGACATTGATGTGTCAATAATAAAACACTGCAAGAACAGGAATTTTGAATGAAAATGGCTCATAAAGCATGCTGCTCTCTATCTTCAAAATATTTTCCAATTATTTTCCAATAAATTCAGAGGAGTTATTGTTTTATCCTTAATTTTTAACACGAATGCAGGAGATCCATAACAAAGATTATGGTTTTTTACCCAAAGAAACACCAGAGTTCCAGGAACAACTTACCTGTAATTATTTATAGCTATTACCAATTCTGAAATTCTTTATTTTTTGGTAACTCACAGATTCATCTTGATGAGCGTAGGATTCCTCTACCAAATTGATAAATGCATTGCTTTTTGTTGGTCAATATTCATTCTCCTGGAACTTCAGATTTTATTATTTGATGAATTCTCCAAGCACCCTAATGTTTTCAAACTCAGGAGTATTGAAAACTCGTAAAACAAATGTTTGCCTCACCTTATGTTATCAGGATCAAAGAGTGAAGACACTTGAATACCATTCTATTCTCTTCAAGGTATTGAAATCAAAAGGAAAGTACAGCCTGCTGACATTTTCACTGGTTTGTTACTCAGTGTCTTCCTCGTGCCTTTTGAAATATGACACAGTGGGACACACTCAACTGAAACTCTCTATCAGCTTCTTGAGCCATCTATAGTAATACACTTAACTGTTTGTCATGACTGTTCACAAATATTTCTTTTTATTCAGTTATGGTAGATATAGATCTTTCCTTACTGGTCACCAGTGAGAAGCACTTGAAATACACTGCTTTAAGGCAGTATGTCAAGAATATTGGAATAAATCTGCAATAAAAAGGTATGTGGGAAATAAAAGGAGATATGACAACAAAAATGGCAATCTGACTCTTGCTTTTTACAGTGAATGTAAAATATGGTTAAGGGTTCTTTATTTCAATTGCAATCAATTCATAAATACATAGACACAAATCATTAGCATTTGCAAACAAACATAGTCTCTTTTCCAGGAGCTGAGAACCTCAAGTGCAATGAACGATACTTTTCATATTCCAAATCAATATATTATTTATATTTGTTTTGTATTTGCTTCCAAAATCAATTAAGACTTTATAACCATTAATACTTGTAATATTGCAAGGGTGCATGCTCAGTCACACAATCTGATACTCTGCTCTTGAAATAGTTCCTTTAAGTCTCGAAGCTAAAAGGGAAGGTAGCAATCCAATATAGATTTTATCAGTAATGGAATGGTCACAAGGCTGTCTAGAAGAAGTCATAGCAGAGACCATTTTTTTTTCTTATACGTATGGACTATTAAATATTCTTAGCAATTACTGACTTTTATTGGAAATCCTGAATTAAAAATATCCTGTTGTAACCAGCAAGCATTAGGGGATGATCTCCAGCACCAGACAAGTCAGTGCACACCCCTGTTCCCTTCTGGGGATTACAAAATGAACTACAACCAGCTGACTTTCCCACTCTTCTGTCTCTTCAGTGCTCTCCTTATGTCTTTTAGAATATGTCTCACATTCAACCAAAATTCAGTGGTTTTGCAAATACAGCCTCCACTATCGATCTCCAGCATTACACTGAGAAGTATTGTTTGCTGCTTTGTTTTTCAGCCATGAATTCTGCCTAGGGAGCAAAAGCTTCCATCTCTACCCTCCAAAGAAGAGAAGGAGATACAGTCTGGGTCTGCCAGCATGCAGTAGTGTTCCGGGGGCTCTGCTGTTGCTTTGGGATCAGGAAACTGCCCAGGCACGGGGCCCCAGGCACTGCTTTGCCTCCTGTTTGAAAGGCTCGCATGGTGTGTCTGTGCACACCTTGGGGAGCAGGAATTGGGCAGTAGCAGAGGCACCTCAGACAGCACAGCAGAACCTACCAGGGTGTTATCAGCAGAAAATCAGCATGGGCATCGTTATGGACCAGTTTGTCACTTTGTGGAGCTCACCAAGAGCTTTTCTCTCCTGTCACTTGCTCCAGTATAAATCAGGATGACTCCTGTTGAACATTGTCAGTTTAGGCTCATATTAACCTGGAACAAATGTCTTTATCAAGCCTCTTTATGTATACTGAGAGACAAGGATTTGTTGTTGTAATTACATTTTTTAAAATATGTGAGTTGCATAAATCTCATAATCATTTCCTCTGCCTATAATGGCTGTAATCTGCAGTTCAAGAAGATTCCTAATTAATATTAATTCCCACCCTGTGGACCGTGTGTTTTGGCAAGTAATTAGGTCTGAAGGGATGGCCAAACACACTGATCCTCAAATTTTGAACAATTTAATTACAGGCTTGTTTTCTGCATGGAGCTGCATGAGACATGAGTTTAGTAGAGAGCATCAGTGCAGTCCTGCTCCAGAGGCTGGCTCTGGAGCCAGAGCAGCGAGTGCTCTGCAGGAGGGGAGAAGGGTAGGCTGATAAAGCCTCTTGTCCAAAATCACTGGATTCCAGGGGAAGCCAAACTCTCAGCTGTGAGTGACCACCTGGAGGCTGCTCGGTCAGACTGCTGAGTTTGCTGCAAATGCCCTCCTGAGACAAGCTGGCTAACAACTCAAAACAGAAAGTAGCCACTCAAAAGGAAGAAAGCATTAAATTTTAAAGGGGTTCTACAACAAAGAAGCTGCCTTAGTCATGGATTTGCAGAATAATTTTGCATGACACTGCACATGAGAAACTACCCTCTTTACTCTTTAAGAAATTAGGTCCTTTCTTAGATTGTTTTAATATTTTTCTTAGCATCTTTTACTCATCAAGCTAATGCTGAGGCCACTTGTAAGCACGAGTTACTGTTCTAAATAAGAAGGAAACCTCCCCTGTTCCAACCTATCACTCATTAGCAGTTTCTTTGATGCCAGATAATGGGATCTTCACTGATAGGGGGAGTTCTGAACCCTCCACCCACTCTCTGTAACACATTCTAAAGAAATCGTGAAAATTAACACCAGTAAAATCATGTTACACGTCTCACTCAAATTTTCAGAGATGAAAGAGAATCCAAATTGCTTCTGCCCAGTCAGAGGTGCCAGAAAAAGTGCTCCAAGTACCAGAACAGAATTGCTAATTTTTCAATGACATAAGTGATAAAGAGTGATAATTCAGGCAAATAGTTAAATGTGTCATGATTAGTAACAAATGCTTTATAAATGATTAAATGTGTTTGCACAGGTGCTTCAGAAAGGCCTTACTTGTAAACTCTTAATTTATAAGCTGAGAGTAATTGTGGTGGATTTTAGCCAAGATTTGCACCTGCTGGAATTGCTAAATATAAACAACATGAATCAGAACATCTGACTGGGATCATAATAATTAAAGATCAAAAGAGGAAAAAAGAATAAAGTAATATTCCTATGATGCATTGGTATTTCCTCACAGGATACTACCTGCACAATGGTCAAGCATGCTCACAGACTTTGATGGCAGAGTCAGAGTTACCTTAATCTTATACATCTACCAGAAGCAGAACACAAATAAGGCACTTTTAGTATTGTGCTAAACTGACATCCATTTCCAACAGCTGCAGTAACTTAAATGAACAAGGACTGGTAGCAGTTACCAAAGGTTTCTGGTTGATTACGGTCTTCCTACAGCTAGACAATGATTTCAATGGGTTATACCTTTTAAATCTCTTAAACTTTCTGTGAACTTGAAATCAACATTTGCTTTACATGACAGAAAAATAGCAGGCTACAGTACTGCTGCCAGTCCTGCTGTGCATCTTTTTTGAGTTAAAATGTTCTTATTTGGGAAACCCTCTGTTCACCACGTTCAATAGATATTAGCTCCTAAAGGTACACCACAATTTTTGACATAATAGCCTTGATGATTTCTATTAGCCTAGATAACATAGCACAAACTATCACACACTGAGGATGTTGAAAAAAAATATAAAATCAGAAAAAAACACAGCGCATGAGTCCATACTCCCCAGATGTTTTGTAAATTAAGAAGGCATGAAAAGAGTGGTTTCATCCCTCCTTCCTCTCCTGTCTCTCTCCATTCCTCTCTCCATTTCTTCCTTGCTTCAGCTTCCTTACTGGTAAAGATGAGTAAGAATGAATTGCAGGAATTAAGAATTAAAAATATGACACCTTTTCTGCTTTGTAAGATGCTTCTAATGAGTCGTTTTCACTTAAAAACTTTGCTGAATCTTAGTTATTCATTGATATTTACCGATTTGCCATTTCTAAATATAAGGCCCCATTCATCAAAACATAGAACTAGATGCATAATTTTAATTAAATGGTGGAATTCAAATCCAAAGCGGACAGTAAAATATCAGAGGCGACTCTTTGACTTGTGTTCTCCAGTGGACTGCACAAAGTGTACTGAGAGATAATGCAAAAGCAGGGAGGTAATGCATTCTAGAAATCACTGCTCCCAACTCATTCCAAATGAGTCTAGATTTTGGGCTCCTTTAAGGGCTATACAATTATTATAGAGGCTGGAAATAGTCTTGAGTCATTTAAGAAGAGCAGTTACAACACAGAATCGGCATTCTTGGCAATATTTAAAGTGCATGTGTGAAAATTACTACAATTTAATACCAAGCTGGAACAAATGAATATGTTAAGGAAATGAGTAATATGGTTTACAAGGCTTTTACTGGTCCTTACTAGCAAGGTGGCATCAATGATATGTTGCCTTGACAGATACAGATACAGTGTACAGATACAGTCAAGGCTCACTTGACAGTAGTGAAAAGTCTTTTTAATCGAATAGTTCTTTTTTTGGAAGGACACTTTTCTCTCAAAATTAAATAAGTGAAGAAGTGCTGGATCTCCTCTGATAGCATTACTAGAAATCATGTATCTCTTTTCTGTATGTGATGAAATTTACAGACACTGGGTGCATACAAACATCAATTACACACAACCAACACAAAAATCAAAAACCTGAAAAATATTAATAGGTTTAAAATGAAGGATGAATACATAAGGCTTTCAATTGTAACATGCAATTAAACTTTCTGATATGGCAGAAACTATATCTGACATTATGCAAAAAGAATGGGAAGCCAATTGTAAATTTTATATCAATACAGCAGAGATTGTTCTTTATTGAAACCAGGAAAAAAGAGTGGAAGAGAAATACCACAGGGGATGCTGTCACAGAAAAAAAAAAAAAAGAAAAAAAAAAAAAAGAAAAAAAAGAAAAAAAAAGGTAGGATAGGTTAAACCTACTGAATACATTAGGGCCAAAAAAGTAAACAAAGAAAAAAGGAAATATATGAAGAAAGATAAAGTAGTACAAGATGATCTAAAAAAAGATAAAAGAGGCTCTGTTGATAGACACTGAAAGCAGAAACAGCAGCACTGAAGGAAGACACAAGAACATTTTATCAAACTGTTTAAAAATACAAGTAAAATGCAATGAGGAGCAATGTCAGGAAAAAGTAAATCTCACCTTATTTTAAAGATAGACAGAATACCTCCTGAACACTGCCAAAAAAAAACCCATTTAATTTTTCCAATGAAAGAAGATAGAACTTGATGCCTGTTCTGTAGTAGCCAAATCTTCATGAGCTTAAATAGTTGCTGAAAGATGAAGAAAGTTAAATTAACGCATGCAATTCAAATCACTGCAGCACAGATATGAGGAAATTAAATGGACAGCATGATATTTGTAGATATCCCTATGGTTCAATGGGAAGCAGAAATAACACAATCTGCCCTTGTTTCCATGGAAAGTCTTCAGTGCAGCCAACTCTGCTGTTTTGAAGTTGCCACTCGAACCAGACACAGGAAACATGACAAACATTTTCTCTAATTGATCCTGTGCAGACAAGACCTTCCTCCTGCCAAGCAACACAGAATAAAGTGCAAGATAGTAGATGCCTCTTCTCCTGTACTGTCTGGGTCTTGATCTAATGATGGATTATCATGGCAAACAGTACCCCCCTTTGAAATCTCTTGGATGGTGATTCTGTGAAAGTATTAAGCAGAAGTGTGCCATGAAGTAGACGCAGCTGGGAGGGGATGAACCTTGGTGACAAGGACTGCACCTTCTTCTCCCCCACCCTCCCTCACCACCCTCATTCCTCCATTGGAATGGTTTCTGTTACTGGATCATTACTGTGGAAATGGTTATTTCCGTAAAAATGCAGACAGAGGAGATGGGAGGGTTTGCAGCCAAAATCTGTCTCATTGTGAAAGGGGTGTCTTACACTTATGCCAAACAGGCCCGACAATTAATAAATTAGAGATAGGCAATGCCACAGATAATAAATTATCTACACAGATTTCTCTCTACTTAAAAGCTGAAGCTTTTACAAACTTGCATAACACCATTCAAAATGCAAAGTAAATGCATTCTTTATATAAGTCAAAACCAACAAACTATTTCCCATACATATTACTGTGGAGAAGAATTTCATAATTAAAAAACTCATTGAAATCAAGTGCAAGAGTGCTCAAATACAGTGCAGAGTCCTAGAAAAATAATGCACTCATCCTGTGCAAATGGCACAGCTATCAGAACAGGTGTCTGTGAGAGCTATTTAAAATATTGACTTAATAAATTAGAAATGAAGAAGCCTCAAAATGAGTACAGATAATGGAAACAGTGCACACTGAATTAAGGGAGAGAAGGGACGCAGATCTATTTTTCTTCATTCTCCAATAAAGGGAGAATCAACCTAAAACCTCTGTGGAAGTGCCAGGTTTGGCTCCAAGGGCCTGAACTCATGGCACTCTGCAGCACAGTCAGGGTTGGTGGGATCCTGTTAGAAGAGCAAAAAAGACTTTCAGAAACCAGCCAGACAGGACACGGCCGACTCACAGGATCTGACTTCTGGTTTATGGCCTTACCAGCACAGTGACAAAGTTTACTGGGAGCATGAAAAAGGGTTGCAAACATATGAGAGAAGAAAAACTGCATGAGGGAGCTGAACCAACAACCTTCTTCATTCTATTTTAGCTCAAGAACAATAGCTACTTCAAGTGCTTAGTAACACTTTTTAAATATTACTAAACATTTAAGTTAATTTCAATGTTAGTTCCAGTTAAAGTTTTACTTCCAGATCAATGAAAAAGTAACGAATAATCTGGTTTTGACTTGGTCTTGATCCCTAAATTGTCAGTGAAATATTCTTTTTATACAGAAGAATGAGTTTCAATAAATTAAACTTTTCTCCTTCTCTGGATATTGTACTACAAAAATAAAAACTGGAAAATATATTCATGTCCAAAGATGCTTTAAGGAAAAAAAAAATTGATTCTGAAATCTACTTAGATTTATGTATTTCTCATTTAACATACCTAGTAATCACAAACAAAGAAAAATCTCTGCAGTTTTATTGTCACAAACTTTCATTATAATTTTATGGAAGGCTTCAAATAAATTAATTTCAAGTTACTTTGTGACTTATTTTTGGGGGTAGGGTAGTTAACAAAGAAAGAATAAAATTGGTCCAAGTTACATTTTCAAAGAAAATATCCGTTAATGCCTAGATTTAGAAAAGAGTTCAATATTCATATGTTAAGGGAAAAAGAATGCAATGCCGTCACAAGCATCAAAAAGCGAACAGGTTGACTCTTAATATCTTTTGAAAATTTTGCTCCATCTGTGGATATTAGAACTTTACCTTGACTTCTTCAAGGAATTTACAGGTTAACGTCCATTTAACATGACAAAATTTCACAATTTTTTCCATGATAACAATATTCAAGTTTTGAAGGCCCTGAACTCCCCTCCAAAGTGACTTCTGTTTTCCTTATATTTAGTTACTTTCTTTCAAAATCTAGGCCGGTCTTCTTATTCCTCAACTCAACCCATTTTTTCTGTCATATTCTTTGTACTGCAGGTTATCTCATCAACTACTCACAGAGATTTCAGCTAACTCATTCTATTTGTTCATGGCATCTTGAGCAGATTTATAACACAAATTTTGTCTCAGAAAGTATATGTATGGACAGAATGTTTTGACAGCAGTCAGTTTATTGTACAGTTGATAAGACTGTAAAATTTTGTCTGTTGATGTAAAGCTTAGTTTGAGAGATTAGAGAACACTTCTGGATGTTTAGTAATTTAGGATGTCCTATAAACCTCTTTGTTTATCTGAGACCATTTTCAAAGTCACAAGGGGAAAGTAAAAAACTACTGAAAATCAAACATCACCCCCTCTATCAAGAAAGCTGAGATGTTTCCTCTACACAAGATAACACTGTTCTGTGGATGGAGGAATTCTTTCAGAAAAAATGTACAGAAGAGCATTTCATAGCATGGTTAAAATTGTGATGCCTTAAAAATATAAATATAATGGGAGAGGTTTTCAGGGGGCAGTATTTTCAACTAACCCATCTGATACACTGAGGAGGAAAAAAATTAACAAGCTTTCAGACCCACAGATCTTACACAGAAGAGGCAAAACATGTTTGGAAGTGTAAACCAGCAGTGACATTTTTTCTCCTAAATCTATGTGTGTGCAAGCAGTGTGCCCTTGTGACAGCATTATTAAGGTCAAATATTCTTAAACGACCTAAGAGAAGTCTATAGGTCTGAGTGTCGGCAGGAATCTTCCCACCAATTTTAGTGCCTAGGTTGATGGCATCTTTGGTAATTGTCCCTGAATTTGGGCCTGAGTTGAGGGCAGCACTGGCCAGTCCCCCAGTGACAGCTTTAGGATTTCCCAAGACTTAAACTCAGGTGCAGATCATGGCTTTCTTCTGCCAATGAGCTCTGGTAGCTCAAACTCCAATAAAAATCAGTCCAACTTGAGAATCCAAGCAAAAAAAACCAGTAAAAATTGGAGACAAAAACTAAAAAGAAGCAGTTCTGGTCCTGTGAAATCTTCCCAGCCTGCTGTGGTAGGAGATTTGTAGTTAGATGCTGGATGAGAGAAGCAAAGCAGCAGTGACAGTGTACAGATGGGTGGGTATGGCACGATTTCTACTGGATTATTTCAGGAAGAGTGGGTTTGGATCAGTTTAAACCAAGTCCAGTTTAATGTCTAGAAGTGCCTCATCCAGCCTCTAAACGGCACTTTTTTTTTCTTTTTCTTTTTCTTTTTTTTTTTTTTTTTTAAATGAGAGCCTGTTAACAGCTAGCAGACATAAGCTCAAATAAAGGCCAATGATTACGAGCTGATAACTACAGGGAGGCCAGTAAAAGGTGAACGTAAAAGTAAGTACAGGGGACTGGAAGGAAAAAAGGCAATAAGGTGTTTACACATTTTGCCAAGTTTCTATGAAAAAAAACCACAATTTTAATTCAAAAGCACAACTACACTTGATTTATACACTGTTGTTCACCTTGCTCCTACCTTTGCCTCTCAGCAGACTAAGCAGATTTTCCTGAGACCAGATTTCTTGTGTCTATATGCCCATGCTTCATTCACATCTATATACATGAGCTGGAGTAGCATATGGCTCTTTAGGCAAACTGGATATCAGTTACACATAAAAACCCAAATGTTACTTCCCTGGCTTTGGTGGAGTTATACATTGAATTGTTTCAGCAGCATGGTAACACTTTAGTGCTGAAGAAATCACAACAACACGTGCATATTTTGCTCCCAGTTTATTTTTTTTCTCTTTATCCCAGTTGGCATTTTCTGATTAAAAATGCCAAATAATTGCTCAGACATTTACTTGTATCATTCCTTTTGTTATGAAACTTCTGCATGGACTTATCCTGAGCAAAGTTTTGAAAAGCTTCAAGTCTGCTTATCTGGAGCCCCAAATCATTGGCTGAAAATTTATTTTGAGTTCCAGTTCACATAACTTTGAGATATCCTTGCTTATGACTTTGCAATTACCTTAGTAATTTAACTGAATATCTTGAGGTTTTACATCTTTCTTTTTTGACAGATCCTGAATCCCAATTGTTCATGTGACTTTGTAGCTTGTATTTACTAAATTTTAAACCCATATTAAACCAGCTAGATCACACATTCTTTCTCCCTAATCCCAGTCACATCAAAGCTTAGACTTTAAATTCCTGCACCTTGCCCTCTCAGATCCTAGATACCATTATAAAACTTCCAAATATGAGGAACTGACCACAAACATTAGCAAGCTGCTTCAGAGATTATTCAGGCTTCATGTCAAAAACATACTATTTGCTTCCTCTTTGAACTTTAAAAACCTCAGCTTCCATTCGTCTAATCTTCTTGGGGCTTTGCAAGCTCTTTTAAAGAGTTCTCCTTACCAGGTTGCTGTCTATTAAGGAGGATTTGAGAGGGCATCTGATTTCAATTTCATTTTGTTCCATACGCTACACTTTGTTAATGTGATTACTGCTTCCGCATTTCAGTCTTTAATTAGAATTTGTTACCTGACAGAGCTTACTTTCAACACCGTGTCCTTTCTCTTTTACATGCAATCACGTGTTTGCAAACTATACTTGAGGTGAAAAAAACCCCAAGCAAACAAAACAAAACCTTCAGAGTAAATTGCTTACAGAATAGGATAATAGGATAATAATATCCAGAGGAATTTTCCTTCCTATCAGATCTAAGCATATTCACTTCCAAGCCTTCATAGTCCAATCCACAAAGTTACGCAAAGAGACAGAGAATAGCGGAGCCAGCGCTGCCTGCACCACAAAGGAAACGGGAGACACAGCATCCCTTCTGACTCCCTAAAGCCCGGGCTATTTGGTTACAACTTGTGGATCGAAACAAGTATTTTATTATTTTAAAAGTTCTGCAGTGAAAGAGATGCTGCCGTGGGTGCCCGTGCCTTCACTAGGCACAGGTTTGCTGTATAAAGAATATGATCCGGGCACGATAAGTGGACGTGTACCAGACTGCAACTCCCCTGGGGACGCCGCGTTTCTGGGTCCAGGTGGGGCACGGGGCAGCTGCTCAGATCGGGAATGCCCACAGGCAAAGCACCGGGTCGCTTTCTTTGGCAGGGTGATGACGATGAAGGAGCGTAGGCAGGTCCAGAGCCGGGAACACCGCTCCTGTCCCGCCTTAGGGAGCTCCAGGGCCGGGAGCACGGTTCCTGACCCGCCTTAGGGAGCTCCAGGGCCGGGAGCACGGTTCCTGACCCCCGCCCGCCCGGAGCCCCCGGCCATCCCCGGAGCTGCCGCCGGACGGTCCCGGCCGGCCAAGGGCGCCCCCCAGCGCGCGAGGCGGGCGCCGCTCTCCGGGAGCGCACCCGGCACCGCCGCTCCTCGCACCGGCCCCTGCCGCCCTCATCGCACCGGCCCCTGCCACTCCCACCGCACCGGCTCCCTGCCACCCCCGGGGGTGGCCACCGCGCCCCCGCCGAGCCGCACCGCGCCCGGCAGATACACCTGTCCGGCCGCCGAGCGGCAGCGAGCGCCGCGGCAACGCGCCAGCCCGCTCCTCCCGGGGACCGCCGCGGGGAGTCTCCCGTCGGGCCGCCCGCGGGGCTCGGGGCGCTCGGGGAGCGGGACGGGCGCGGGCGGCGGCGCTCGGGGCGCTCCTGCGCCCGCCGGGGGTTCCGCCGGGGCGGGCGCGGCGGCCGCACCTGCGGGCACTGAGCATGCGCGCGGCGCGGGGCACGCCGCGATTGGGAGCGCGGAGCCAGAGTGGGACGGAGCCGCCGGGAGCCGCTCCATGGGAGTTGATGCCGACGCTGCCGCCGCCTCGGACCCCGCGCCCTGCGAGGATCCAGCTCCCGCCGGGGACTCCCGCCGGCCGCGCGGCGTCTTCTCCGGAGCCGCGGGCTGCCCGGAGCCGGGCATGACCGGGCGGGCGGCGGGGGCCAGCCGTGCCCCGCTGCCCCCTCGCCGGGGGCCGGGCGGAGGCGGCGCCGCCGCGCTCCCTGCCGCGCCGGGGGTGCGCCGCCCGGCCGTGCCCTGAGGAGCGGCGGCGGCGGCGGCGGGGGGAGGCGGGCGGCTCGGCGGCGGAGCGGCCGCGGGACCGGCGGCGGGGCGCGATGAGGGCGGCGGGGCGGCGGCGGCGGGGCGGCGGGGCGGGGCGGGGGCTCCGCCGGGCTCTCTAGGACGCCGGCGCCCCGCACACCCACCATGGATCTGCTGCTGTTGGTGAACACGAGCCTGGGCTCTCCCAACGAGTCCCTGGCGCTGCCCCCCGCCTCGCCGTCCTCCTCGGCCCTCCTGCAGCCGCCCTCCCCCTACTCGCCGGCGGCCGTGGCCAGCCTGGCGGCGGTGGTGGGTTTCCTCATCGTCTTCACCATCGTGGGCAACGTGCTGGTGGTGATAGCTGTGCTCACCAGCCGGGCGCTGAGAGCCCCCCAGAATCTCTTCCTGGTGTCCCTGGCCAGCGCGGACATCCTGGTGGCTACCCTGGTCATGCCTTTCTCCTTAGCCAACGAGCTTATGAATTACTGGTACTTCGGCAAGGCTTGGTGTAACATTTACCTGGCACTGGACGTGCTGTTCTGTACCTCGTCCATCGTCCACCTGTGCGCCATCAGCCTCGACAGGTATTGGTCGGTCACACAGGCGGTGGAGTACAACCTCAAACGGACACCGCGGCGGATCAAGGCCATCATCCTCACCGTGTGGCTCATTTCAGCCATCATCTCCTTCCCGCCATTGATCTCCGTGTACCGGGACCCTGAAGGAGATGTCTTTCCCCAGTGCAAGCTCAATGATGAGACATGGTACATCCTCTCTTCTTGCATTGGCTCTTTCTTTGCCCCCTGCCTCATCATGGTGTTGGTCTATATCCGCATCTACCGCGTGGCCAAGCTAAGGACCAGGACCCTCTCTGAGAAGCGGACGATGCCAGAGGGGTCCTCCCAGACTGAGAACGGCTTGAGCCGTGCTGCCGGTGGCTGCACGTCCCTGAGGATGCAGCTGGGGGAGAACGGACATTATTCAGCGCACCACTGGCGCAAAGCCTCGGAGCTGGAGGACATTGAGCTGGAGGAGAGCAGCACCTCAGAGAGCAGGCGGAGGCGGAGCCGGGAGGAGCATCGCCGCAAAAGCAAGAGCCAGTCTTTCTCCTACTCGTACTCCTCCAAGCACTCCAGTAGCCGCCTGTCCCGTGCGAGCAATCGCTCCATGCAGTTCTTCTCCTATCGCCGTCGCCGGAAGCGTAGCAGCATCTGCCGTAAGAAAGTTGCCCAGGCCCGGGAGAAACGCTTCACTTTTGTGCTGGCTGTGGTCATGGGGGTCTTTGTAGTTTGCTGGTTCCCTTTCTTCTTCAGCTACAGCCTCTATGGTATTTGCCGGGAGGCATGTGAGGTCCCCGAGACTCTCTTCAAGTTCTTCTTCTGGATTGGGTATTGCAATAGCTCCCTCAACCCAGTCATCTACACCATCTTCAACCAGGACTTCCGCAGGTCCTTTAAACACATTCTTTTTAAGAAGAAGAAGAAGAACTTCCGGCATTGAGCTGGAGGGATGGATTTTCCTTGAGCAGGAGTAGAGTTTAAAGAGAAGGCTCAGTGCTGGAAAAGAAGGGAGGGAAGAGAACATGGGGCTTGGGCTTAGGGAGCGGGAAGAGGGCTCACCCCCTCAGTGGAGCAGGGTGATGCTGTGGGGAACAGGGTCAGGCTGAGGGCACTCACTGTGGTACAGAATGGTGGCACGGTGCTGGGGGAGCAGTGCTGGAGTGTCGAGGGGTAAAGGGGGAGGGAGTGATTGTCTTTGCTCTCTGGGGCTCCCCGTGCCCTCTGTCAGGGTTCAAAGTAGGCTGAGACGCTGAGTTTGGGAGGCAGTGAGCTTTCATGGGCTCTGGAATTTTGTGGGAAAACAAAAAGAGACATCAGAAGGAAAGGGTTAAGTGACAGTGGTGGTGGATGTTTGAGTATTTTTAAATAGGGCAGCTGGGGCCTGTGGTGGATTTGTCCCAGTAAAAAATTGGCTTTTACTGCTTGTGTGGGGAAGGAGAGTGCAAAGTACCACGCACTGACAGTGTTTTGAGTTATAAAAGGATTTAAATGTTTGCCAAAAAAACCCTAAAGAACAATCCAAACTCTTTTATAAATAAACCTTTGTACTGTTAAAACCTTCTGAATCATGATTTTACACAAGGGATGAAGTCAAACAAAGCATGGGGTTTTCTTTTCATTTGGAGGGGTCTTTGCTTATAGATCTGGATGGGAAATATTTTTCCTATCTTCCCATAGTTTCTGATTAGTCAGTGAGACAAACCTGGGAGTCTTGCATTTTTTTCATGGAATATGAAAAGGAGCACATATACCCCACGACCTCTTTTCTTCCTGCTGGACCACCGGGCAGTAAATTCATGCTCCATCCTTCTCAGATCAGTGACCTAAGGACCTTGCTGTCCTGGAGCAGATACTGAAAGAAAAAAAAAAAAAATCATTCTGGTGAACCTGCCTAACATTTTTTTAGATAAAATAGAAAAAAAATCAAGTTTCTGCTTCTATGTGCCCAGGGGAACTTTTCCTCCCCTTTTTTTCAGTCTGCCTTCAAAGAATAATCTCAGGGCTGGATGCATGCTCCTCATTCTCAGACAGGCAGTTGAAGGCATTCTGATATGCAGGTTTTCAGAGGAAGAGCAATCACCCCACTACTAAGGTCTTTAAATCCTTCATATTTACAGTCTTAGAGCAACTAAATCCTTTATATTTATTTTTTAATTAGAAGCATACCTTGCAGAGTGTCAGCAGTGTATGTGAACAAATCTCAAAAGGAGGTGCAGCTGCTCCAAACCCTTGGTGTTAATGTTGCTTGCTTTCCCTTCTTCTGTTTGCATTTCTAGTTTATGATTTTAGAGGATTTTCTTGGGAGGAGGGGCAGAAGAGGGGAGAATAGTTTGAAAAGTTATTAAAGCAAACCATATTTCCCATGGGTTTATAAAATGTCATAAACTGCAGTGAAGAAAATGAGAGACAGGGACTGGTGTCTGTACATTCATCACCGAATGCATACCAAGTGTAAGAGGGAGCTGAGCATTTGCATCCCTTCTTCAGCTGTGCTGCTGCACGCTGTGTATTCTGTTTGTGGAGCAAATGCTGCTCCTTTCTGTGTTTATCACTCCTTCCTTAGGCAGCAGGATTTGGCATCTGCCTCGAATGCACCTTTCCACAGCAAACAGTTATTGAGAAAAAAAAAAAAAAAAAAAAGAAATCTAATCACTTTTAACAGGCTTCTTAAAACAGCTGAATGAATCTATATTGGAGAATCATCAGATTTCCCCTTGCTTACTCCTTCTATTCTGTCTGAAAGGTGCCTGTAGCCTCTTCTCTTGAAATCGCTGTAGCATAAGGAAAAAGGACAGAGCAGTCACTTTGTTTCAGCAGTTTTTCCTAATAAGCATTTGGTTCGCTTAGCCCCGGAAGAGGAGAGTGTCAGTGGCTGAGGTTTTGGTAGTTCCTTCAACAGACAGTTAACTCAAATTCAAGTGGGAGTTCTGCTGGATTAGGGATTAGATGATTGCACCAAATGCATAAGAAGTTTGCTGAATTTTGCTAAGTAAACAACTGAGCTATTGTCAAAGTCCTAAATCTGTAACTTATTGGATGCTTCCTTAAAATAAGGCTCAGAGTGTGAAAAGATTTGAGTGTTGTTTAAATAACGAATGGTTTGGTACAAATACATACCTGAGACAGATAAAGGAGAGATAAAAATAGCAACTGAGAGGAGGAAATTACAAGCCATTTCTCTTTTGCAAAATGAAGAGCTCTTATTAACGTTACAGCAACAAGAGCTGAAACTAGCGCTTATTATTTGTAGGTAAAAATGTAGCTAAAAAGTTCAGGTTTGTTTACTCTGAAGAAACTATATAACCACCAGAGCAACCAAAGCAACATATGGTACCTGGCTACTACCTCTGAGCTCCTGGACAGCTTCATTAGAGGTACCCGTTCCTGCCAAATGAAGGTCTGCTTCTGTCACTTAATGCTCCCTTCGAGGGGTTTCCCAGTCTGCAGACTCACAGTGTTGCACTGCTTTTGAAATGAGCTCCGTGGCCTGTAAACACAGTCCTTCCCCCCGCCCCCCCCCCTTTTTTTTTTCCCTCGTGGAATTCAAGTAGTGTGTGGAAATGAAATTTAATTGACAGTCAGATTTTAGCGGACATAAAATATATATGGAATTATGGAATGACTGATGTGCCTTAAAAGTAAGTTCTTTGCAGTAAAAATATTCTGTGGTCATTATAAACATTAAAGGAATAATGCTTCTCTCTTTTTTTTTTTCTTTTCTTTTTCTTTTTTTTTTTTTTTTTTTCACTTCCAAATGATACTGAATATCTGTGAGCAGCAACATAGTTAAAACCAGGGTATTTCTACAGTTTTAATTTTTCTTGTCACAGTTGCTCATCTGATTCAATGCCTCAAGAGGGTCTTATTTTTTCTGAGCTAAATAAAAACTAATATTCATTAATAAAGATGTGCAGTTTCCACCCATTTTAAGTGCATATCCCTCTAAATTAGTGAATACAGAGGATTTCTATAAAAATGGTTTTTAATGTAACTACTGAATATGCTTCAAGTAAAATGGGGCTGATTTACTTTTTAAGTACAGTGTTCTCTTATTACTTGTAATAGCTGAAGACTGGAATTTGTAACATATTGTGTGGTGTTAACTTTTCATAAAAAGTTTTCAGCTCTGCTACTCACTGTGGTTGTGCTTCAACTGTAAGCTGGCTAATGGCATATACAGGAGAAAAATAGTCTATGCAGCTTTTGCTTAAGAAAAAGGGAGAAGATGTGTAAAATGTGCTGAGTTTTTTCTTTGATCAGATATGATAAACTGGTTGAAACAATCGCTCTCTGTTGTTGTGGAAGAACGAAATATTGCTACTAAGCCATATCGATTTTAACAAGTACCTGATCTTTAACTCTTTGTTTGCTCATTTCACCATGAAGAAAAATTTCTGTCAGTCTTAAGTGAGAAGCTGATGTTTCATTTTCAATTTTCTGAACGGTGCTGTTGTTGGTTGGGTGTTGAGATATCAAACAGTGTAACTTAGCTGGGATGGGAACTCAGTGGTGCTGTCCTTCAGCCACCTCTGTGGGAGTTTTGCGTGAGAGAGAAATGCAGAATTAGCCTCTTCAGGGCTTGAGGCAGATGGAAGGGGCCTTATAAATAGGAGATTTGACAGGATCACAGCTTTAAATCATTGTCTGAAATAAGAATCAGGCCCTTGTTGTTCTCTGCGATCTCTGTTTGGAAGAGTCATGTTGCTGCAAGAGCACTGGTGATTTCTGACAGGCGGATCTGAGGTGAAAGTCTACATGCAGCTTTGCACACCTTGGCCTGTGTCATCCTTTGTGAGTAATCCCAGAAAACTCGAGTGGAATTTACTTGTGAATCAGGAAGATACTCACTGTGGGCAAGGACTTTCGGAGCTTCCTTAAACGTTGCCTCTTTTTTAGTAAACACGCTGGAGGAATTTAAGCAAATGTTTGTGCTTAAATGTAGGAGAACAGAAGCAATGCAATCCTCCTGCTTAACTCTTGACTACTGTTCAAACCCATAGAAATTGTGGATTAAGGGGTTTTTGACTATATAACCAGAGGAACAAACCCTACTGTATATTTTCAGTTTAAGCTGCGTGAAGAGCATTATGTGATTGCATCTGTTTATCAGAGAAGAAAACTGTTGGTCTGTGAGGGTTGGTATTAGCTAGAACAGCATCTGAGAATTGTAAGGATTTTGTAGGAACTGTTGGTAATGAAATCCATTTCAGGAGAATGTTCTGACCTTAAACTATGACTGCTCTCAAGAAGGAGAGAATATCTACAAGCTGTGCAAAAGGAGGACCAGATGCTATCTGAGAGTTTGTTTTTATAGTTGCTCATTATGACCTTGTTGGTGAGGAGAAAGCAACTAGATGCTTCAGAGAAAAAGTTCTAATTTGAAGGGGCAACAGTACATGAGGAAATACCTACCCAAAACACTGAGGGAAATAATATTTGCGTGCATTCTTTCTACTGTAGGCAGGTACAGTGAAGGAAGCTGCCTTTTTCATTGCACAATAGGAAATGTTTATTTGTGTTCCAGATCTGTGGGTCACCTGGGCCATACAAACGATGACACAGGAAAAAGCAGAGAGTGGATTGCTCCCTTCAGTGTTCAACACCAAGCTTAAATTTGTCCTTTGTCCTTGAAATTAAGCTAAAAATACAATTTGGCACTTGGACCCAAAGGCTGTGTAGCATCAATAATGCTACACTGAATATAGTCTAGTTTTAGCAAAAAGCATCAGTTCATATTATACACCCTGCATATCTCTGTTTCAGGGCAGAAGCAGGAGAGTCTGGCACACTTAAGTTGTGTGAGAAAGGAATAATCAGCAGTTTGAAGAGTCACAGGTATATTGAAAAGTATACCTAGATCCTGTTCTGATAACAGAGCTGGCTTCAATTTTGTGGGTCCCATTCACTTTGAACTCTTAAGAAAGAACTGGGGAGGTAGAGAACATGGAAACAGTAGAAATGCTGCTTCTCAAGGAAGCAAAAAGTGGCAAATTGCTTAGTCGTGTTGGGATCTTTATGCCAACCCCACTCCAGTGGGCTGATGACTTGTGGAAAAGACTGAGGTATCTTCAACTCATAGTGGCTATCAGACTTGATCTGAACTAAGGAAATACCTACAGTTAGTACATTGCCTTTATTTGAAGTGGCAGCCCTTAGAGTGCGACAGAAGATGTTTTAAGTAGTTTATCTCTCCTCTGGCACATGTTCTTCACTATCCCAAACATTTTTTAAATTCAATTGCACAGCAGTTGATAAGGTAGAGAAAGGCTGTCAATATCTTACAGAAAAAAAAAAAAAAAAAAAGACAAAGAGGCATGGAAAATAGTAAGTAATAAAACTCAGTGTCTTAATCTTGACAAAACATCTTACCATAATACCAGTCTTTTATACCCCACCTTCTTTTTTCTTCTTTTGGAAAACAGAAATTCATGCAAAACTGCAGAATATTTTAAATAGACTACACCAATTATACTGTTTACACTAGGAAAAAAAGAGCTTTTCTGTCAGTAAGTAGCCTTTTGCTCTAAAGCAATTTTCTTTACTACACTTGTCTGAAAAATCTAATGAAAAGTAGACCAGCACTTAATTCAATTTGTCTATATGTACCTCTCTTAATAAAAATGCTTTATTAAAGGTCCTGAATGTAAAGGACACAAATGAAATGTAGCTGCCTGTTACGTCAAAATCAATTGGTTTTGTTTCAGCACTTTTGTGAACAGCAGTCATTCATTTTGCATGATGCTCTTTCCTGATAGCTCTCTGCTGACAGAGAAAGCTGTTCACCCTGTTGACAACAGGAATAAAATGAGGATTCATATTTGCCTCCATTAGCTCTGTTAAGTCTCCTCTAATACATTAAAAAGCAGGCTGCTAGAAGTAGGTCTTTCAGTGTGATGATGTCTAGTAAGTGACATGGATCAGAGGATTAATAACCTGACGGGTTCCAAGATGTACAGCACACTTAATTGAGAGGCTCACCCTAGGCTGCAGGGACATGCTTCATTTGCTTTTGTTCTCTATGCCTTTGACCCAACATTGCAAATTATTTGCTCTGTAGTGGAACATTTTCAGAACACCATCCCTTTCAGCCTCATCTCCTCATCTGCTGGAGAAAGAAATTAATACTGAGGTCTCCCACTTCCTCACTGAGTGCTTTGGCCAATAGACTATTTATATAGGTGATGCAGCTAAAATGCCTTTCCTTTTGGCACATAAATGTTTTATTTGATTGAGCTTTTTATCTTTCAGTAGACTAACACTCTTGTTCCACAAGGACATTCTCTATCTGGAAAGCAAACATATGTCAAATACTTGGAGGAATATTAGAAATCCTGAGAAACCCCAGTCACTCCAGGTAAATTCTAAAAGAAAACACCACAGCTGAACTAAGAAAAAGGCTTAATCTCGTCTCTGGTGGGGATGCCCTATCTGAGACCACCTGCTACTCTGGTGTTCCTCTGATCAGATTTGGTGCAGCATGTGGAGCTGTTCTGTCGGGCCCCTGCAGCTGTACTGAGAGGAGCAATTTCAGGTGTCCACCAAAGATTAGAGAAGTTAAACACATGCTTATGGAATCATTTCACATTACAGCAGACGCTCTCACTTTGGCTTCCTGTTCCCTTTTTGCACTCTTTAAATTAGCCCTTGCTTTCAATCTGACTGCCGCACACAGCCCGTGCTTGCAGTGCCTTTCCATGGATTGCCTCAGTTGGGGTTGATGACACCCTCCTCAGCTGTGCTGGAAGGGTTCTCCAGAAGACCCCCTGTGAGGTGCTTCCATGTGGTGCTGAGCTATATATGAGTACCTGGAGTAACAGGAGTTACTGCAAGTTCCTGACTGATTCCAAGCCACACTGTTTAATCACCAATAAATTCTTGAGTACAGAGTTTCAAAGTGGCTATAAATGTGCATTCCCTAAGGTTGCCACTGATTTGTTTACATCAGCGGCAATTTCTGTAGGTAATTAAAGGGAGACGTTAAGTCAATCCATCAGACACTACTTTGGATTTGCCACATGGTACATCAGAGAAACATGATGTGTTGTTTTAACAACACAATTAGCAATAGAAGTGATTAAAGATTCCTGGATGGCATGTTTTTCTGTTAAAAAAAAAAAAAAAAAAAAAAAGGAAGACTGCAGTTCAATGAAATCTGATTGTTCTTTAAAGAATGTGTCTGTTTTACCCAGTGTATAATGGAAATCAGGAGACCTTTAATCAGCTTCTGGGGGCCTGACTGTTTGCTGGCTTGGCTGCCTGGCTCCTGAGCAGACTGCTGGGTGAGGTGCCAGAAAGCCCAGACTTCCAGGCTCCTGGACCCTGGCAACTCAGGCCCCTGGGTTTATGGACACTCAGCTGAGCTCCATTATCACACTATCTAAATGCTTCATAACTTTTGTTATGCTTAGTCTGTCTATGCCTTTATGCATTAAGGAGTGACTGCCATGCCCTTTCTTCTGATGAGAAATTTAAAGATTAATGGCAGTCAGGTAGGTAGATCATAAAAACCTTCTGGTCTATGTGAATCTTTCCAGTTGCAAAGCCACTATTGATTGTCAGGCCCCTACTAAACTCCGATGTCTTAAGTCCCACCTGTGCTTCAAAGTTCTGCTTCTGCCTCTGTGGTTGCCACAGGCCCTCAGAACTTGCGCACAAAGCCCATCAGGATACACAAACTCAGTGTGCCTCTCCTTCCCTTGTCCCCACCTGGCAGGGAGCTCATGCAGTTTGAGTATTGCAGAATAAGGATAAAGAAAGGTTCTACCTCCAGTTTGTGGGGGAGCAATGATATTGCTGCCATTTCTTTAAGGTCTGTGTGGTTTTTGTCACCAGTGCTGGATTCACACTACCAATTCTGGATGTCTACTTTTATTGTGTGTTGGACAAGTACCCTCAGGGCATGATTGACCTATGACTTACACCCCAAAGGAGTGGACTTTTTTCTGTACTCCTGGCAAAGTACAGAAATCACAAATAACTCCTAAAAAAAGCCCACAAAAACAAAAACCACCAAAAAATCAAAAAAACCTGAAAGATCCCCCCAAAATTAGTCCATTTATACAGCCAATCTCATTTATGGGTTAAAGCTCAAATTCGGGTAAATTTCAAAAAGGAGAAAAATTATAAGCCCAGGGATCTTTCATATCTCCCATTTCTTTTAGTGCAGGTCTCTCAGGATACAGTCTGAGTCACTAGATCCTACTTTTCTCAGACTTTGAAGGTCATCTCCCTCGGGGTTACTGAACCAATGTCTTCAATAATGCAGAAATTTCCTGGAAACTCTGCATTACTGCAGATGATACGAATGTTTAACAGTCAAGAAATAACACACATGATTCCCAAACTAGGCAGGATGAACTCCCTATCTGGCAATACTGCTGGGGACAAACATTTGGGGCTACTCTGTGTATATTTGTCAGGCAAAATTATGACTGTAGAGGGATCTTGAGTTCCAGGTGATTGTTTTGTACAGAGGAGGCTTCCTGACAGTGTTTACCACCTTCAGAAATGTCACTCAGTGTCTATCAAACTCATATTTTTCATAATAAGGAATGGGATTGTCCCCAGATATATTCTTTACGGGGAAAAAATTGTTAAAGTATTTTTGAAAAAATTGTAATCATGCATAGAAAATGTGAAAGGAAAAGGAACCTGTCTGTTGCTGAAGACTTCAGCAGCAATTCATTCTTACCTAATTCTGCCATATCCAGCTAGGGGTAAGTGATGGTCACATAGGTTGAGGCTTCCCTCAGGTTACAATGTTTTCAAAAAGTGTCATAACATTTTGTGTGTTAAATAGATTTCTGCTGTGGTAACAGTTACTATTAATTAGTGGCAGAAATTGTGCTCTTATTCCTTCTTCTTCAGAGGAGAAACAAACAGAAGGTATTTTACAGGACTACAAAAATAGCTGTTCCATTTCTACTTTGGTAAGCCAAAAACCAAAAACAAAACAACAAAACAAACAGAAAAACCCCAACCAACCAAAAAACCAAAAAACAAAAACACACAACCAAACCAAACCAAACAAAAAAAAACCAAAAAAAAACCAAAAAAAAAACAAAAAAAAAAAAAAACAAAAAAAAAAACAAACAAACAAACAAACAAAAAAAAAAACCCACAAAAAAAACCCCACCCCAAAAAACATGTTAAAGAGACATTAGGAATTTAGGATGCAGATTAACTATTTAATTGTCTGATTCATCAGGCACAACTCAGTAATTAACTCAATGCACTTACTTATCACTGAAGGTTTATGTATTCTGTCATAAAATGTCTCAGTTGCCCAGAAAGGCTGTGCTGTCTGTGCTCAGAGATTTCCAAGACCCAGGTGGATAATGCCCTGAGTAACCTGGTCTGGCCTCACGGGTGACCCTGCTTTGAGCCTGACACTGGACTAGAGGCATTCTCAGGTCCCTTCCAACCTGAATTAGCCTGTGATTCTGACTTCTGTTTCTTCCTGGTAATAAACAAAAGAAAAGTCTTAATATCTGGGCAGCATCAAAGTGATATTCTATAAATGATGCACATATACTGCCAAAGGTGGGCAAATATTTAGGCCATTTGAGTGTTTAGATCTCTAGAACTTTTACATCTGCTGTGTGCAAATTCTGTCTAACACACATTTGGCTGGATCCAGGGCACAACCCTTTTCTTTGTTTAGAATTTATTTAGTAACTTAAGAGCTCTACAGTGTGTTCTCTACCCATGCTAAATCCCACTCCCCCACAGTTATTTGCACTGCAGAGGCACATAAACATGCAAATATTTTACAGGCATTTTCTTTAGAACTCCAGACAAAATACTGCTTTTGGTTTGTTTGTGTGTTTTTCCCAAGTAAAACAAACTGCATTTATGGCCAGTAGCTCAAGTGTGTCTTTCTGACCTACTGGCTCTGAAATGGTGAAAAAATGTAGTTCATAAAACTCCAAGTCACACCATAGCTTCTGTGGGTGGGATGAAAGCAACAAGGAAATGATTTTATTTCCATAACAGCTGAAGACTTTAGTTAAAACCTGAGCAATGGGAAATCTTTGGCACAGCACATGTTGCTTCATTCCTCATTCATTTTTGCATGAAAGGTGTCTGACCTTTCTGTAGAAGTGGCATTTCTGAAGATCAGGGGCTAGGTGAAGAATTTATGAATATATTGTCACATCTGGAACTGGAAATCCTTTTCTTCCTTCCAAAATGCCAGTAACATTTCTCCATGACTGTGATGCACATGCTATTGTAGGGCATGGCAATACACTTGTTCCAGAGTCTTTTATTTTTGTTGTTTTAAGTTATAAGTTTTGTTATTTGGTTGCTACTAAATATATCACAGGGTCAGAGAATGGTCTCAAAATACCATTACAATCCTTGATGTAGCTTTGCAGAAGTACAACTTAAGGTATATAATTCCCCTCTGTGTGACCACCCAAGAAAGGAACAAGATTCCTGGGGCCAAATCTGCAGCAAGGTGTGAGCTGCTGCTTGCTGGATTCTCTGGTCTGCACACCACTGAGGCAGCTGAAGCCCACCTGGAGGGGCAAATCAACAGCATGATGAAGCCACAGACTGCATTTTCTCCTCCCTGAACTTGTTCATGGGATCAACAGAGTAGAGGTTCCATTTCTACAACTGATAAATGTGTTTAGTCATCAAACCCATTTCTTTCTGCCCATCTCCACTGCTTTTACAAAGTCCCACTGTATCTCAAAAGCACCTGATATCATTTGCACTCCCACCTGGTTTCAGAAAGTTCAGAAAACCCTTTGAGACTCTCATCTGTCATGATGGTAACTCTAAAAATACTTTTAGATCCCAGCAGTTTTATTTAACCTTTGATAAAAGTGTAAGGTAAAAGTGTTACTTCTGGGACCAAAACTTTTAGTACTGTTTTGTAAGAAGTTAACAGCAAATGGAGAAAGTATCAACCCTTGGACAAGGATTTGAATCCAGTTCCATTTAGTAGCTGGTCTCTAGCTCAGAGTGCTAAATGCTTTGAGCCTTTGAATCTTTAACACACAGATGTGTACGATATTATGTGCATAATATTACTTCATTCATAAATACTTTTGAAAGTTACAAACCAAAAAGTGCCACAGAAGTCATAGATCATTATATAATAAAGATCTTAGATGATTATATAATCAGGACTTGAAGATAGTCACTGAGCTACCAGACACTATGCAGTTCATCTGTCCTCTGGCTTTGCTTTAAGTGACTTGACGTGGTGAGGCTTGCAGTATGCATCACCGGTGTCTGCTTTTATTTCGTACTTCACTGAAAGTACCCCTAAAGACTTTGAGTTTGCCATTTGATGTACCTACAGAAGAAATTACAGGACTGACCGTTTTTCAGTGGATGTGTCAGTCTCTTTTCCCAGGTAACAAGTGGAAGGACAAGAAGAGATGTCCTCCAGTTGCACCAGGGGGGGTTTAGACTGACTATTTGGAAAAATTCCTTCCCCTAAAGGGTTACCAATCGTTGGAACAGCCTGTCCAGGGAAGTGGTTGAGTCACTACCCTGGAGGAATTTAAAAATTGTGTAGATGTGACACTTAGGGCCATGGTTTAGGGGTGGGCTTGGCAGTGCTGAGCTAATGGTTGGACTCAAGGGTCTTTTCCAAACTGAGTGATTCTATGATTTTAGCTAAAGGCCAGAACAATTTTTAGAGGAAATCTTTTGCCTTATGTTTTGTTGCTTACCTTAAGTTGCTATTATTTGTAAACTTTCAGTGCAGAAACCTCTCACTGTCTGTGGTACAGTGTTGGGAAGGAGGTATTAATCTCTGCAGGAGCTGGGATTCTGGTAACAGTGCTTGCACTGAGACTTTGATGTTTCTAAAACAGGTCCTGTTTTGGGGTTTTTTATGTTCAATGCTTAGAGGCCTGATTCCTGCTCAGGGTACAAATAATGACAAATTGTCTGAATGTGAAAAAAAACCTCTGGAATGATAAATGTCAACATTTTGTCTACATATATCCAGAAAACTGCACTCATGTGGCCTGTAAATCAGTGTGCTCTGTTTCTGTTCTTTGAAGTTATTTTTATATCTATTTACCAAGCAATTGCACATCCCACAACAAGAACGACATATGTCCCAAGATTAAAATATCAGAAATAAGCCATTTTTAAACCTTTGATGGTCAAAACAAATGATGAGTGCTTTCTTTATATGCGAGCTGAATTTTCAACTCATACACTTCAGTAATTATGCTGTGGAAAAATAAAGAACAATTCAGGACAACAATATGTTTTTATTTGGTATTGTTAAAACTGAAAATTGTCCCCTTAGATTGATTTCACGTATACATTAATTTTTCATGTCCTTTGAGATGTTTGGTATTTTGTTTAGATTCTATTTTTATTCTTTTTTTATGGAGCAAAGACACACACACACAGTGTCAGGTAAATATTTCCATGAATAGCCTCAGGGTCCCTTGGCAAGGAGTAATTGCCTGTGCACTCTCTGTAACTAAATTGCCTTTCTTAATGATGGGATATTGGGTTTGTAGGCCCCTGACTGCTTCTCTTTAATACCCATTAATTTTCATTTTACTTTTTGCAGTGAATGCTCCATTCTCTTTTTTTTTTCCCTTCATGTTTCTTGCCCGTTTCACAAACTCCCTGCAAAGTGGGGTGAACGCAAGGAAATAAAGCAGCAAAATGACTGCAAGCTGGCATTTACAGACTCCTGTTCCTTTCAAATAGACGAGTCCTGCATGGCAATTGAATTAACTGATCTTAGAGCTCAGGAGCACAAGCAGGCTCACTCCTACCACTCACAGCTGCACCTCCCCAAAGTAAAAGAGGTGCTGCTGCCTTATTGCCTTCTAGATTCAGAGACCTACCACACTGTGAAACAATTCTTTCTTTGGGTAAGTATATCTGGGGACAAATTTGAGCAGCACATGAGGAAAACACAGAGAATACCAGTCCTTCAGCGTGCACCAGCTACAGATGGCTGCTAGTCCATCAACCTCACCTTCCAAATGGGGTCTAGGAGAAACCAGCCCATAAAATATGCATTATTTAATTACTGATGAAATTACCCAGGGGAGTTTATTTGGATTCTCCTCCATTTTTTAGACAAGCTTCAGTTCTGTGCACGAAAACAGCGTGTGACATTTCAACTCCCAAGGTGTTGAGAAAATGAGCGTTTAGGTCAAGTGAGCTCTTTAAACTGTAACTATGATTTTGCTGAAGCTATTATTGCAATAGTTTGGTAGAAAACAAACAGATTTGCCATATGTAACCTCAAAGCACAATTCTTATATTACTGCTTCTTGCAAAATCAGGTAGAGAAATACTGAAGAATTTCCTGCTCCAGTCTTCTTTTGCTGCAACACAGCCATATGGTATTGATTAGCAAATCCTATTCAGACACTGTAGGGCAGAAAGTACCATTCATTCATGAAATGGAGACTTGCTGCCAAAGAGAATTCATCTTGCATGGGCCAACTATTGCTGGTTCCTCTAGAACTGATCCATCATTGCAGTTGAATTCTGGGCCTCGGAGAAGAGAAAAGCAAAGAGGTCTTACCTTCTGAAGGTGGAATTTATTTTTGCACACCTGCCGTGTTCAGCCACCTCCCCTGCTCTGAGCAGTGTGACAGAGCTGATGGAGGCTTTTGTGGAAGAGAGCACACAGGTTTGTGTGATAGGTAGCAGCAGTTTGCAAGAGCACTGAAGGCAGAAGCTGAGCTGAGTGGGCTGCCCAGCTGATTCCAACCAAAAGCTCTGAGCCAGACCAGCTGCTGATACTGCCCGACAGGACCAAGCAAGGAAATCCCTTGGGAGGGGAGACAGACTTCCAGGGAAACCCTGGGTGTTGTGAGCAGCTTTGAGAGGTGGGTGGAGGTGTTACTAGAAGGACCATCTGAGCAGGATGGAAAGGAAGGAAACAGGCTTTCACTGAAGTCACTGAGGATGGGAGTCTTTCACTCCTGTTCTTGTAGCAATTTTTATGTGGGGTCTCCCCAGTTGATGATGTGCTTATTCTCATAGCAATGTTTCATTTACATACGTGTACATAATGGTGGAAAATGGGGAAGATTTTCCTCTATGCCACCCCACAGATTATAGCCAGTTTTCAAAGACATTTTGATGTAAACAAGTAATTAACAAAAGTGGAACTCTGTTTTGTACCACTGGCTGCCTAGCAGGAGAACTGGAGCAACTTCTTATTTTCCCTGTCTTAGACTTATTTTTACTGTCTTAGTAATTTTTTTTAACCAAAAAGGAAAAAAAAACAATATTGGGAAAAACTCTCCCAAAAGAATGACTGAAAGCTCCTTTCTCTACATTTTATTCCTTTGCACTTGCTTGCTTTCCTACTTTTTTTTTTTTTCCTATTTGACTTACAGAAGTGTGGAGAAAATAAAGACCCAAAAGATCCATACCTGAAAAAAATTAAAAATTTAACAATCCTCTTATTTGAAAAAGTTCTCAAAATCCAAAGAAGACAAACAGTAGGAAGAGTGGAATGAAAACTTCTGATGACTAATAAGTCGCTTCTTCTCAGAGATTTTTTTTTATGAGGTGTCAGGGTTTCTAGAGTAGAAATGCTCGTTCTCCATTTGAGCCCAGAGGTGATGATGTAAGTACCTGATAGGCGTTTTTCTGCCCTTGGTTTTAATCTTGACTAAATTTTGTAATGCTTTTCTTGGAATCTGAATTTCCTCAAGGTTAACTTGACAAACCACAACTCTCACAGAGCAGACTACCCAGGCACAGGGCCGCAACACAGCAGTTGCTGGTTCAGACAATGATCACTGTTTTTTTAGAGAGAGCTGCTCCATCAGCTGGGCAAAAAGTTCAGGTTAGTGTTTAGGTAACTTCAGTCTTGATTAAAATTAATTTTAGACATTAAAGGTTTAACTTTGGATTTTGAAAATCTTGCATCAGATCCCATGCAAAAAGCACTGTGTTAAATCTCTTTGCTTGGATTAAAACCAATTTCTATTGTTATGGTTAGCAGCTTTTGAAAATCATTTCAGGAAATCTTTTGTTGTCATAAAACAATACCTTTTTTTTTCAGTCCCTGCCATCAATACTTTATGTTTCCATAGTATGTCTGATCAATAAAACATTTACTATCGTTCAATCAGAATAAAATGTTCAGGATCATCTACTGTACATTGCTTGATGAAAAATTTGTGACAGCTCTAAAGCCAGCTGATCAGCAAAATGACTGTTTAATCATGTGCATGGGTGAAAGTATTTTACTAAAAAGGAGACATAAAAAATAAGTAGATTGTTATTACTGAAGCACAGATTGCTTTATATTTTTATCTTCTAAAATGCAGCTGAGAAGAGCATTATTAAGAAGAGAATGTCATTTTTCAAAAGAATTTGTGGCAGTAACAGCTAGTGAGGCTTTTTTTATTAACTTCAAGAGGGAATGCCTGTTACATAATACTATAGCAATTGTTTCAGGGCACAAAATTCAGAGCTAGATGATGAACAGAAAACATTCAAGAGGGCACAGATTCAGAAAGTTGGTTTAGAAACTGCTGCAGAATTGGCATTATGGATTTCCTGTGTTCTTTGCAGTGAATAATAGTGAGTAGTTTTGCTCAGATAAAGTGTATACATTTAGTACATGGTCCAAATATTTTCACCTCACTCTGACATTTATGGAATCTGTTTCTTGGTATATAAATATGAGATTTCAAGCTGTAATGATAGCATATTAGGTGTGGAGGAGAAGTCCAAAAAGAAAAACAGAATTTTCTTCTCAGGGTTGGATGTGTAGAACAGAATCCATTCCAGAACTGAGAAGGAAAAGTTGAACTTCATTTATAATTGTGAATGCATGTTTCAAGCTAAGCTATTGAATTTTATCTACTTCTCTACCAGTAGGCATGACACTTTTATTTCTTTTTATTTCACCTTCTTCCCAGTAGGCTTCATTTGTTGGCACAGATGAATTCCCATATCAAAGGCAATTTCCAGTTGACTTTAGGACAGTTATTATTTAATTGGCCTCTTTAACTGTCTTTGTCACTAAAAGCTTCTGAAAACTCTTGTATTTAGAAAAGGCTTTGGGGCAAATTCCCCGCTGATGTATTTCTATGGAGTTACACTGGTAACAAATTGCACCTAGGAAATTCCACTCTCACTGCAGTATGTTAAATTTCTTCCTCTCTGAGAGCTTGCAAAAACTTGATGAAAATAATCAACACCAGTGGCCCAGCCAAACACTAATAACAACCTCAGAAGCCACAGCATCCATCCTCTCCCCTAGGCCACTTGAGGGCTACTTGAAAGAGATTCGTGGCCTGGGCTCACAAAGCAAAGCCTTTAAAAGGAGACAGGCTCCTTAGCCTGGCTGAAAAAGGACAATGTGCTTTGCTTCTTATGTCTTCACTGAGCACAGGAGGAGGCAAGGCATTGGGAGGGACCCTGCAAGTCCTTCAGTTTAACAGCCACAACAATTGTATCAAAAGATGTCTGCTCCTCTGGTCAGTAGGTGAAATGGGATAAAATCATTGGGAAATGGTGAGCTGGGACACTGGGTATCAGTGGTCCCTCAGGAATCTCCATACCATGATCCACAGAGAGAGAAAAACATGATCTTAATCATAATTCATAAGCTGGACAACTTTGAGGACATTTCTCTTTATGCTGGGACATGTTGTAGTCTTGCTGGTGGGAATAGGTTTGGTCTCAACTATGTCATTGTAAAAAAAATAATTGGAGTAGCCGGTGGCAATGAAATTAGGGACAGTTTGTAATCCGACCTGCTTTTCTCATCAGAGGTGTTCAGAGAGAGTTTTTTAACATTTAACTGATAGCACAAGGATTTACCTCGGACAAAATTACCCCCATCCCAACAAGTGGATCAAAATCTGCTTTAGTTTTTTGAGGGTTGAGAGGGCATGAAGAAGGTTCAAGATAGATTTAGACATAGCCTGTTTCGTGATTGCAAAATTTCTCTGTGTACCGTAGTTATTAAAGGCCTGTTGATTGACAGGCGAGCAGTGTGTGCATTTGTGCTTCAGTGTGCATAGGTGAGCAGTCCCCTGAAATATTGTTCATTTAGCTGGAAAGCTGCAGGGATAATTGGGCTTGACTCAAAAAGAAGTAGAAACTAGAACAGGAGAGATAATTTTGGGATATTGTATTAACAAAAGCAAAAGGAGGTCATTTTTCTGAGTATTTTTTCACACACAGCAACCTAAATCTGACAAGCCATCACAAATGCCAGGCACAAAGATATTTGCATTTCTAAACACACCAAGTGCTTAGAAGCAAAATTCTTTTTCTGTAAGATCATGGGACCTTTGTGAACAAAGCCAGTGCCAAGGGCTGCCTGTAGGAAACATCTTGGTTAAGAGCTCTATTCTGAACCTTTTAGCATCAGAGCTTTATTTATATCGTGTGCCCTTGCACGCATGTTCCCTGCTGGCTCAGGAGGGCATAATCCCACATAAGAAGTATTCCCGGGACACAAGCAAGACTGCCTTAAGGAAATACTTCTGGTATGCCTGAAATGGTTTTGTAGTAATTTTTTTATACTGACATATATGTCACCTCAGTAAATCCTTCAAGTCACACTCTAGATGTAAGGCTGTAAGCAAAATAATCCTATGGACAAACAGATGTGTGGATTTGAACTTTAAAACAGGAAACTTCTGTATGATACAGTGGCAACACACAGATATAGCCTGGTGGCCTCACTCATATACAGCTACTTCTCTGAACAGAGTTGCCTATCACGGATTTATTCTGTGTGCTGAACTCTTCTGATCCATAAACTCACAAATTAAATAATTTTCTCCCTATACATGGTATTATATGAGGGCAGAAAGCTCATGCAGTGTGAATGGGAGATTATGAATGAGCATTTGCAGCAAAATGCATGCTAACCACAATGCTGCAGGAAAAAATCTTGGTGGGATGGATGGCATAGGAAGATGTATTCTCCAGGTGCTGGGTAACAAATCCAGCTTCAGGAGGATACTTCAGCCTCCTTGGTATATACAGGAAATGTACATTCAGGGTAGAATTTATGCTTTTTGTTCTGTTACTCAAGTTCTATACAGAAGAAATTTGAAACATTTCTCAAGGCTTTCCTCTAACCACGATCTTCAGGATAATCTGACAGGAGAGAGCCACTCTTGTTCACAGGTGGAAACTCTTCCTCCATACAGAGAATAATTTAAATTTTGTTTTGCCCAGAGTAAAGTGTATGACAGGAACCTGACTTATAGCATTCTCGGAAAGAAAGGGAAGACCTGAGCTTCAGGCATGGATCCTCTAATGCTCAGTCTGAAGCAGGAAGAAAATGACAGTTTCAGTGGCCCAGCAAATAAGGAATTATACTGGGTGGGCAACAGTTTTGACTAAAGCGAGCTGGAGGCGCACTCAGGCACAGAGCTCACAGTACAGCTGTATGCCCAGGCAACAACTCGCCTCCAGAACTGGAAGGAAAACCTTCCACAGCTCTCAAAAGCAGGTGGGAGAAGTGAGCTATTAACCTATTTCCATATGCTTTTGTGCGAGTAATGGCCTGTGGCCACAGTTTTGGCTGAATTTGATTTGCTATAAAGTGAGAATGAGGAATGGCCACTTTGTGAATCCCAGGTAACCACCCCTGTGTCACAGCCCAGGTTGCAGCAGAAAATAAAAAGAAGCACAGCTGCTTGGGGAACTTCCGTGTGGAAGCCTTGCAGGGAGGATAAGCAAAAAAAAAAAATCTCACAATATATTCAGCCCTGCATATATTAGGTGAGGTCACATAAGGGCATATCTGCTGAGGGGCTTCAGCCTTACACTGCTTTCAGGTCTTACAGGCAGAGGAGATGAAACCTGACATCTGCAAATGCTTGTGGCAGAGCCTTCACAAGCAAAGCTTGTTTGTCCAAACAGATTGCGCACACACAGGATTTCACCAATACCTGATGGCATGTCCAAGAGGTTCTTTGTGAAGGATTTGTTCCACTGCTGCTTTAATAAATGTTCCCTCTCTATCACAGGGATTATTAACCTCTAATACCAGTTCCATCCTTATATTTTTCTCTCTCCCTTCAGAACAGGCATAGCTGTGTACATTTAAAGAATCCTTACTAAACAATAATAATAATAATAATTTAAAAATCCGTTCTTTACGCTCCTACTGTTAGTTTTCATCCTTTGAATGAAGTAAGAGTATAAGGAAATTAAATGCTCTTTGGTTTAGAGATTGTTAGTGAAATTATGCAGACAGATCATTTTCCAATCTTAAATCTAAATAATTCAGTTGCCATAGGATCAAAGTATGTGTTACACTGCCCTCAGTTTTCCATGCGTTGAATCATCCCCATTTCCCTTCAGCACATTTTCCCTGTGATTTGATAATGCTCATAAAGGCAGCTGGCATTGGGTATGGTTGGCATCCAGATTGCTCATTGTTCTAAGCCTTATGTTCTTGCCTCCTCTTGTAACCATTTACACTCCAAGAAGTGAAACATTTCCATGTGGGCACATCTGTGTAAGCACTCAGGATAGTCAGGCCTCTTGCATTCATACTGTAGCACATGAAAGCAAATACTGCAAAATGGCCTAATTTTTCCAGACTGAAATTCATGAAGGAGATGCAATAACGTACAAACTAAATTCCTTCACTAGCGACACTTACTCTCACCTTCCTCTGTGCCAGAATGCAGATGTATGAAATTCAGGCAGAGTCATGAAAAATTAAATTTCTCAGAGGGCGAGTCTGGTTTATTGGATGTGTTTGAGAATTAGGAGAGTTAAACACCTGATAAACTCAGGTGTTACAAGTCCAGGACCTTTTCTTCCCCATTGCATCTTTCACAAAGCATTACTCTATGGAGGTCTGCAAAGCTGCCCCTTGTTAACAGGGGGATGGGTCAGGCCTCAGCAATGGTCTCCAGTTATTTGCTAGCAGAGAGTAAAGTATTCCTCATGCCATTCCATAAATCTGGCTTTTAGAGGCTGGCCTTTTACAGACAGTCCCGCAAGGAGGGACACACTCAGATGTCTGAAGTGTCTTTTCTAATAATGCAGAAGCCTCTTTGTGTTGAAATATTTCAGGCACCTTACTCTACCCTCATGTGTGTGAATGCATATTCTTAAATCTTTTTGTATCCCTTTTTTTTTTTTTTTCCCCCTCAGTAAAGAATTGTTTTTCACTTATACCAAACCTAACAATGAGGGCCTAATTATACAGAAGCCTCTTGTTTCTATGACATTGAACATAAATAGCAGTAGAGCCTTTCCTGCATCTTGTTCACACAGTTCTAAAAGTAAAGGAATCCACTTTTACGAACATTTCTGGCTATCATATTTTGCATTTTAATGGTTTTCAAAGCATACATTTTTTGCTACTAGTTTCAAAACTTATCCTTGTTACAGAGAAAGTTTCTAATTCACATTTGTGCAGAACCTTGTAACCTTCTCTAATTCAGCTTCTCTTATAGTCTGCTTAAAATTCCTCTGTGAGGAAGAAAAGTGAAACAATTTTTTTATCAGAACAAAACACATTTAAGTTTACAGCCCTGTTTTTAGCTCCCACACCTGGTTTTGTTTGATTAACAAGATTGGTTTGAAAATTGCCAGATCAGCTTGAAAGAAAAAATTGTCAGGTTTTCTTGATTATACACATCACTTGGCTTTGCAACTCAATTGTCTTGTTTTATAAATTCATTAAATAGTTGTTCTAAAGTCATCTGAAATAAAATCCTGTTATAGAGAGATGTAAGGGACAGAGGCACATCACTGGCATTGCCAGAGCAGGTATAGCTAGATAGAAATTCTTAATTTTGTAATGATTTTGAGTATTTGTAGCACTGAAATTCAGATCCTGGGGTTAGGCACAGAAGTGCTGCAAGAGGGACTGAGAAAAAGTAGGACATTGCAGAGGAGGAGGGAAAAAGATAAACTCACAGCTCCACCTGCAACTTGGTATCACAGCACCAGGTACCATCACAAGCATTTCTGTCTAACAAGCAGCCCTTGGCGTTTGACACACTGTAGAGAGGCTCCTCCTTTAGGTCTGTGTAAAGAACAGCCTTTCTCAGCTCAAAAGTCACAGAGCTAGTCCAAGACAGATGAGAGCCCAGGCTGAATGACTCATCCAAATCAGTGCTGTTCTTTCCTTGAACAGGTTTTGGTTTGGGTAAATTTAGTTGGCTTTAGGGTTTTTTGTTTTGGTTTTTTTTGGGTGTTTTTTTCTTTTTGTTTTTTTTTTGTGGGGTTTTTTTGGGTATTTTGGGTTTTTTTGTTTGGTTGGTTTTTTTTCTTGCTTTGGTTTTTTTGTTTGTTTGTTTTTCTCTGAAATATTTAATCAGAGTGGGAAGGGGGGAATCTTTCTGTGGACTTGAAGATTAAACACTATTTGTTTATGGTTTGCACAGAGTAAACCATAAAACCAAGGACAAAAACTTCAGAAGGCTGTTGAGGGCACATCCCTGGTCGGGTGCACAGGGAAATTCTCCCAGCAGCTGCCCAGCCTCTTCTTGAAAGCCCTTAATGACACATTGTCATGAGCTGGGCTCTTGCCCCCTACCAGCTATAAAGTTGTTCCTAACATCCAGGCAGTACCTTCTGTCTTCCAAATTAAACCAATATCTCTTTGTTCCGTCCCAGCAGCCAAGCAAAGCAGTGATCTCTGTTGTCCTTTCTGTTCAAACAACAAGGACTGGTAAACATTTCACATAAACACATAGGCTCATCTAAGAAATGTCTCTGATTCTGTGTTTCTTTTAGGATTGGAAGCTGGCCTGATGATTTGGAACCCTTGCAAGAGTCACAATCTACTCTAATATGTAAATAAAATTTCGAAGTTAGGAAAAAAATCCAACACCAAAACAAAAAGCCCCAGAAGAATCCAGGGTTCAACGTAGGTACCCCATGTCAGGGACCTGCCTTTCTGCACGCTTAAAACACAACCTGCAATGACATAAACAGTGAAATAATGTCCCTGTGCTGCAGCTATTGCACCCCTCAGAATATGCCACACTCTGCTCAATGCACTTCTCCTTGCATTTCTCTACAGAATCCCCTGCATCTCTTTTAACTTCATTAATCAGGTCATCTCGAGGGTGAAGGTCAATGCCATCATGTGAGAGAAAACAGAAGTGGATGAGCTGGGATGCTGTGATTTGCTCAAGCCACTGCACAGGGAGGACTGAGCAAACGTTTGGAGGCATCTGGTAGACATTCTTATTCCTTTTGTTGAGCCTTTGAATATGTTCACGGAGACATATGATCTGTGAGTAAAAGTGATTCACACTGAAATGGAATTTGATTACAAAATTCCAACAATCACATGGAGATCCTTTGCTTTGCTTTGTAATTCTCATAATGCAACATTCACTTTCAAACAAATAAGTCACTTTTTAGGGCCTAGGTTCTGAAATTATCAAATCCCTCCCTGTGTTCAACCCTATACATCAGAGCATAAAGGGCCTGATGAACACAAAAACAAGGAATCTCTGGATTTCCATACAAATTGCTCCACTAGAATAAGTCTACTCCTTCCAAGACTGCAGATCCTATGCAGTTTGTGAACGGCCCCTTCTGCATCCGTCTTCATAGCTGATCACAGCCTGACAGAGGATATCCATGCCAAGGGAGAGCATAGGCATTGTATTTAGGATGCTCCAGGGATGCAATAGCTCATGATGAAGTCACTCATTCTTTGAATTTTTATACTCAAGCGCCATAAACGTGGCAAAATCCTTCATTTCTTGATCAGAAGTTCAGTTCCTTGCAGGGCCACTAAAACCCTGGAGCATTGTGTGTCTGCAGTGAGGTGTTGGCACTGGGGAGCTGCAGGGTTGGCCTCTGTGAGAAGAGGCTGGGGCAACGTGTGCTGAGCACAGCAGCTCCAGCCAGGCCCCGTGAGCTGCTGCTGCAGGACACACCTGAGCCAAGAGCCAAGCTGCTCCTGCCTCTGGGAAAAGGTTTTAAAGATAGGACAAGAAGCCCCATGGTGAAGTGACGAAAGAAACCTGAGAAACAGCTCTGCAAGCACCCAGGTCAGTGGAGGAGAAAGGAGGGGAGGTGCTGCAGGACTCAGAGCAGAGACTCCCATGCAGCACACGGGACCACATCAGAGCAGATATCCACACTGCATGGACAGCCCCACACCAGGACAGGTGAATACTGCCTGAAGGAAGCTGCTGTCTGTGAAAACCTACGTTTGGAGCAGGTGAAAAATGTGTGTAGGAAGGAGCTGTAGAGAGGAACTACTGTGGACTGGCCATAAATTACCTTTCCCCATTTGCCTGTTCTTGCAGTCGAGGAATTAGGGGAGTCAGAAATGAAGGAGTGAACCTGACCCTGGGAAAAAGGAGGGATAGGGAGAAATTTGCTTACATTTTTGTCTTTGTTTCTCACTGTCCAAATATATTTAAATTATATTATTTTTTTTGTCAAGTAGAATATTTTTTCCCCCATGATGGTAATTGGTGACTGATCTCTGCTTTTTTCTTAAGGAGGGAGAATGAGAGAGTGGCTGCGTGGGTGTCTGGCAGCTGTCCAAGGCATACCCATCAAAAAATCATTGTGCTAAGTGCTTCTAAAAGATTTTTTTTGAGTGTTTTTGGAGCTGAGACAAACTACAGGAGTCACTCAGTGTCTTTTTGATTCTGAAGGTTTGTTCCCAGCATTTGTGCACCCTATTGTATTTTAGATCATTTTACTTGTCATCAATTTTACAACCAGCTTCTGAATTTCAAGGCGTTTTATCTATGAAGAGCACACACTCTTTTTCTGATTTCTAGTAGATTTTTTCCCTTTGATCGTATTACAAGTAGGGTTGGTAGCACCATTTTCTGAGCTTTCCCAACATCTTGGATTATTTGCTGATGAACTTGCTAACCTTCATCTTCTGGAATACAGGATTTATGTAGTGCTTTTATACTGAAATATTTTTTAGAAAATACAAAGCAATGTCTTTTAATAATTTCTGAAAATTAGGTAATGTAAGAATATTTTTTTTGTCCATCACAAACCTGTGGAATTAATCAGAAGTAAGCATCCTGAAAACAGTTTACTAATGAACAAAGGAAGTGGTTCTGCTTTGTCGCTATCCCCAGCCTCTCTGAATCCTCTCTTTCTTGTTGATGGACTCATTCCATGACCTCATATCTAAACCCTAGTCAAAGTAATATTTTCTTATGTTTGAATGGAAATCAAGAGCTCTCTGTTCATTGCTTGTCACTTCATCAGAACCATTAAAGTGATAACTGTATCTCCATACCTTGCATTTCAAATCACCAACTTCCTTTTCCCCATCTTTTGTCTGACCTGCCAAGTGTCTCAGGGCTGAAACGCCCTCTGGGTGTTTGTGGAATGTTTATCCCATTAAGGCTGTGCCTCAAGTTGCTAACTTTTGATGTCATAAAAACATAATCTGGAAAAACGACAAGGACCTGGAAGGTCTGAATAGTTGAAGAGAGGAATATGGAAGTGAGTGCACTGGAGCTTATCTGAGCTGCATCAGGAAATTCCTGCAGGTGACGTGAGGGGGTGGTTATCACCAGTGTAGGTTTATCTCTCTGCTTGCCCTGTGACACCGTGGGATCTCATAGGGATACCTTTCCATCTCTCACCATGTTGTTTAACTGCACCCACAGCTACCAAATGTCAGTGTGGGGATCTCACAACACCACGGGATAAATCTGGTGCCCTTCACACTGCCATTATTAAAAGGGATAGTAAACTAATAATGTATCAGCTTATCTTCTAGGTAATCTTTAAGTTCTGTAACTAAGAAAGACACAAAAACCTGGGGCATTTCTCAAAGAAAATGTCCTAAATGCCAAAGGAATGAGAAACTTCATATATTGCAGTTCCATAGATGGGTAAAAATCCTAATATTAAAAGCTATAAAAGGCTGAAAGCTCTTTGATACAGGACTTTGATTTGGATGAGATCTTTTTGGTTAGTTTGAACATAACCTGCATTATGATAAGGAGCACAGGGGGACAGTTAAGGAAATCCTGGTCATCATCAGCATTACACGTTCTTCTATGAGCACAGGACATTGTAGCATCAGGGCAGCTTGAAAATCAAGTTCCTTCATGAACAGCTAAATTATCTACTTTGTAAGTTGATTGTAGAGGCTCTGCTTTATGAAATGCAGATTAAAGATCAAGCTATCGTGCATTTATATTCCAAATACATGTTCTAGAATGACCAATACACAATTACAGAGCACCATACTCATTATTAATTTTCCTTGATGTTAGGAATATTTGATGTCTGAAGGATGAAATCACCATAATTAATATACAGGTTTAATCATATCAGTTATTTCTAACCTTGAACTCACTTTGTTTAATATAAGCTTATTTATAGGCCGTTGGACATTTAGACAGTGGTGGAATAATGAAGAAAATTATCCAAAGCTCTGGTAGTTGATTTCTTGGCTTAAATATTTGGTTCAGTGTTTATCCATGCTAATACGCCTTAATCTTGAAGCCCACCAGTGCTCTTACCAGCTGGTTTCCTGAGGTGAATGAAGTGATTGATTTTTTGTTGGAATGGTGACTTTAAATAAGACCATTGTTGGAAAATCATCCTCTTGTCTTGGGTCCAGAGTTCAAAGAAAAGGCAAAGAGAAAGGAGCTAGAATGATCTAAGGTCTGAAAAATAAGTTTCAACAAGAGGGCATAATGAATAGCAGCCTATTTAACCTATTCAAAAGAAGGTTAAAAGATTAGGATCACAGTCAAATAAAACTTAATTGTGGAAGAATTGTGGTTCTCCAGTGCAGAATATAGTGACTGAAATTTTAGAGGCTGGATCTTGATGTACTTGGATACACAAATTTTAAAAGAGGATAACAAGCTGTTAGCACAACTTATTAGGGGGTGTGATAGCTCATCTAATCAAATTGGAGTGCTTTTTTAAAAGACAGATTACAGCCTCACGTTACAGCTGCGATGCAGAAATGATTGGTGAAGGTCTTTGGTCCGTGTTGTGCAGAGTCAGACCAGATTATCATAATCACCTTTACTGTCCACACTAATCTGTGTGTCTAAGATTCATCACAGCTGAGGGCAGAAGTGGGTGGCACAAGCAAATTACTCCTCCTTTAGAGCCTTTGTGTCAGAGACTTCTCCCTGCTTCTCCCATACCTCCCTTGGGAGCTGTGGGAATGGTGTTCTTCACATTATAGATTTAAGAAGAAACAAAGCAGTCATTAAAATTTCGTTTCTTAAATGTCTTGGAACATTTCACAAAAGAAGCTAAAAATATAAAAATTGAAACTGTTTAAATTAGTTAGCACTGCTGAGTGTACAGAAATTAAACTGTCTCTTTCCTCAGGTAGGCTTCAGTATGTTCCTTGATCAGTTCAGCTACAACTTTCTCTAATTTACCTGAGGAGCAATATTTTAAGTCACCTAAGGTAAAGAAGAGATCTTATAGAACACATCCATTACATTCCTCAACCTAAAGGAAGAAGTTTGAACCATCCCTGACTAAAAACCTGATCTAAAAGCTTTATTGAGGGTGATTGCAGCTTATTGCAATGTTCAAAACACATAAGATACTGGGTTTTTTCTAAGATAGCCTTTTCAGCAGACTTTATTATTTTTCTAAGTCATTGTTAATGTGATAAAAGGAATCATGTTTCCCATACCAATTACACCAAATCCATACAAAATAGGAATGAAACCAAAGTGATGGCACAGACACATAATAACCATGGAGGCAAAGAAGAAATATCTTAAAGCAGTTTTCTCATGATCTTCAGTGGAGATTTGTTGTAGTTAGCCCCATGACCATCTACAAAATTTAGATTCTAGTTTTTCTGTCCTCTTCACTTTATAAAAAAATTCTCAGAGTTCACTTTCTGTTGCACGTCCTATACACTTGGGGGAAAAAAAAAAAAAAAAAAAAAGAAAAGCAAGAACAGATTGAGAACTATATCTGGCTTTGGGATGAGTTTGTCCAGGATTTTTAAAGCTTTCCAAAGAAGTGAAATGGTTGGAATTTTGGAGTAGAAGGACATTATTATACTGAACTTTGTATGTAAAAATCTATGTGTCCCCATTTCTTAGAAAAATGTTCGAAAAGTAATTTTTTTTTTTTTTTGAAACAGAAATATAAATGTTTTCTATCATGTCTTCCTTGTGACCTTTTATGTCAAACACATAACTGCAGGGGGCTGCTAAAAGCGAGGTTCACTTAAGCCTTCACAGTAATTCACCCAGATGACAGCTTGAAGGAAGAAGACAAAACAGCAGTGGCTTCTGTTTGATAAAATGGCACTAAACACGTTCTCCTAGGGAGGAATGCAAGCATGTATGAAGAGAAGAAATCCAAATTTATGCATATTTTGAAAAGAGAGAAAAGGACAGTGCATATAGATCATCTTTTCTCCACAAGAGGAGATTTCAACGAACATTACCGGGAGCTGTTGCTGGGCTTGAGCAGCAGGGGTGAAGGGGAATAGGGGTTTGATCACACGGTTGCTGGTGAATACTCATTCATATGTTTTCTCATCACTCTTTTACCTGCTCTGTAATTTTCTCATCTAATAGAAATTTCTCATCTGCTTTCTGGTTTAGGTATTGGTCTGATTATATAGAGGTGAAATTTTCTTTCTACAGACTTTTCTCACTGCCATGCAGCCAAGGTTTAGACCCCTATTAAGAGACAAAATGTCATTAAACCAGAATCTCATCCATACTACTGTAACACTGAGAAATTTGTTCTAACCCTCAAGGCTTGGTAAACTATTCAAATTATCTTAATCACATTTGAGATTGGAAGTGGGAGGCTTTATATAGCAGGGTTGAAAACCTGGCAATCTCCTTCACAAAAAGGCCTGAAATCAGATAGTAGATTATAGGCTTTGGTCAGTCATAAAGGAAAAGAAATGCATCTGGTCAGGAAGAGGTTGAGTGTCTAACCTACCCAGGATGATTAATGACGTCCCCACAGTATTTAAAAGCACAAGGTAAAGGTCTCTGTGATGCTTTTGACATTTCTGGAAGACCAAAATCTGAAAGTCAGAGTGTAATTTGAAATTAAACCTTCATTTCTATCATCTTTTTGGGTTCCATCACAATCTCATTCCTTTCATCCCATGGCTTTAGCAATGTGTAAGTGAGATGATTTGGTTTAGGTAGCATCTGAAATCTTTAAATAATGCAAGATATTTGGTCTTTTGGGAGAGTCAGGAAGGTACCAAGCAACATGCCACCTGCATTTATAATAGCAATATTACCTCTAAAACCCAAGTGCTGGGTGAGGTGATACAGTTGGATAATTTGACTTCAGAAACCAGAAGACACTAAGCGCACCTTAAACAGCACTTCATTGTGTGCTCAAGCATTTAAAGGATCTGAAAGCACCCCTGGGAAGGATAATGCTGCTTATGTTTATGTCCTAATAGAATGAAATGAACCTTTCAGTCCTCACTGAAGAATGCAGGCCTTGCTTTCAAAGAATTTAGGGACACAGTTTTCTGATGAGTTTGACCAACTTGGTAACATGCTCAACCAAACCCTAGGAGATTGGGGTTTTGTATTGATTGTGACATTCTCTTTGTGAGGACAGTTTTATTTTTGTGGTACAAAACCAGCACGATGGAACTGGTTAATTGAATCTTTAAGCTGCAGTGCAGCATTCAGAGAAAGCTTTTAGTCCACAGGTAACCAAATTTAATTTAGGGATTCTGGTATGGGAACAAGTTTTTGTGATTCCTGTTATTCATTTTGTATTGTGCTAGCTGCTCCTTCATATTGTGTGGAAGCTGAGAGTTTGAAGTTTTGGTTTGTTTTGCTTACAGGCTTTGTAATTTGGAGGGAGTGAGTGAAGGAAAGGAAGCTGCCAAGGGGAAAAAAAGACTCAAAGAGGGAGCACTCCCACCAGTTCATGGCACTGAACAACCAGAATGAAGGTGATGACTGTGTGGTGATTGTGCAAAACCTGACCCATTACCTGTTAAAATTGGTGAAAATTTTAATTAAGTCTGCTGAAGGTAGAAATGGAGAAATTTCTTTGTGACACTGTACTGAAAGGCTGGTGTTACAAAGGGACCTGCTACTGTTTAGAGGGAAACTGAACCTGAGAAGCAATAAAATATCAGATAATCCAGAAATCCAGAAAGTGGAAGGGGCAGAACCAACTGCTTTTAAGCTGGTTCAATTGCTTTAGATATGTACTTTTCCTCGTCATTTAATAAATCTGATGATTGAGTTTTTGCCTTTCCACACCTTCTGCGCTGAAATCTTTCCATTACATATCTTTGGCTTCATCCCAAACTATTGTACACTTTTTTATTTTTTTTAATTTCAGACCTATTCAGGAATGAGTTACCTTCATCAGCTTTACGAAAAAATCTATGAACATGACTACTGTCACTGTGTTAAATATGAGGTTTTCATGTCAAGATTGAATTTTCATTCAGTAGTTTCCTGCTGGGAAAGCCATCACTAGAATACCTCCAAAACAAACTGTGTTAAATCTTTGCTTATAAATTTGGCAATGACTTCTCATCCTGACACATGCCTAAGAATTATAAACATCCTATTTTTGTTGATGAATGATTCTGAAGTCAAGAAGCAAGCCAGCATCACTCAAATATTTCTTTTATTATAACTACAAAAAAGATTTATGTTCCAAATACCTGCATTTTGGCTTAGTTTTATTATTAAATTACTAATGTAATACTGCACCACTGTGATTAGACAAAATGAATATTTTAATTTTTATAGGTAACTGACAAAAGGCTCATGATTTATCACCTCTATATAATTTTATTCTCTGCTGTTAGAGGCGAATATTTCTTTTTTTTTTTTTTTTCAAGTTTTCATTCATGGAGAGCATTTGGAATTTCACTGGAACTGATGAAAGGGGAAATAAACTTCCATCTCAATATCAGAGCAGAGTAAATAATGTAAAATGTTTTAAGGATTATTTTTCTTAGAATTGGAGATCAGGTTCCCATTATATTTTGCCTGTCTTTTTCAAATTGCATCATTTGACTCTTGCAGAATAGAACCCAGCAGGCATGGAAGATAACAGGGAAAACTACTTTTCAGTTTATGGTCTATAACATTTTGAAAGAGAGATTGGAAAAAGCAAACTTGATTTCAATTTACCATCAGTGTACCTGAACCACAGTTACAAATTTTAGTAGGCATTTAGGAACTCCAAGAATAAAAACTAGATAATACAAGACGCCCAAATGCCTGGCTGAAAACCCTCAAAACTCAGCTTACTTTAAATCCGTTGCGTTTTACCATTCCATTTCACAGTACCAATGTCTTGGAATTATTAGTTTATTCTTTAAAAAATCCCAAACACACATATGAAAGGAAGTCACGGAAGTGAAAAATTGGGTCTTTTGCAGTGAACCTGCTGCCTGGTAAGCTAAGGTCGAGTTGATAACTTCAGATTATTTCTGAGAATGGCATGGATGAAGCCTTAGAGATGTTCAGTGCATCCCTTTGCCAGCAGAGCTTCATATTCTTTGTTAAAAAAAGTCATACATACCCTGTACCTGACGAGAAACTAAAGTGCTTGCAACTCAAGGACCAGTTTTTCAGCCTGGTTTCACAAGGTGGCAATTAATCAGGTGGTAAGTATGAAATCCCTTCTATTTTTCGTATGAGAGGTTTAGGAAACCATGAAGTCAAGCCTTGTGGAGAGGACTGCCATGGAGAAGACTGTATGCTTTTTATCTTCCTCCCATTGGGATGTAAACATCAGATAGTGTCAAGCAGAAACCCAGAGGATATCTAAGCTCAAAGGCATACAGATTTATGGGAAACTTGAGGGGGGGAAAGTGCCAGAATATTATTTCCCAGCAGATGTAACAACCCCTTGGGTTCATGGAATTTCAGATAAGTTTAAAAAAAAGTTTTTTGAAAATCAGAAAAGCTGGAAACAGGATGGAAATATCACATAATCACATTCTCTTCTGAAAACAAGTTCCTCCTCTTCCTACAAAAAGTATTCAAGGCCAGGTAGGACAGGGGCTTAAGCAACCTCATCTCATTGTTGACAGGCCTGCCCATAACAGAGTTGCTGGAACTAGATGGTCTTTAACGTGCCTTCCAATGCAAACCATTACAGAATTCTTCCATTTCAGATTTTATGGAGGAAAAAAAAAGACAAAACACCTCATCTGTCTGCCTCTGATGCCGCACTTCTTCTATCCACCTCTCAAAACCCAAGAAACCTGAGGGGAAGAAAAGCCAGCAAAATGGCAAAATAAAGGATAAGTAATTTTCTCTGACATCGAGGTTGGATTTGGATAAATCACTGACCTACATTTATTTCAGCTTCACATGGGGTGAATCTGTCATTAGCAGGTAAAATGTGAACACTTGGGTTTGTTTCCTATTTCAGGTAGAGTAACCAAGGGCTCACCTTTGCCAGATTTAATTCCTTTGTCTTGACAGTGTCCTATTTTCCAGAAAACCCCTCACTGCTATGACAAACCAAGTTATACCTCAGGGTCAGCTCCAAGCCTCTGAGTAGGCAGAATTCCAATAAAATCAATGATCCTGCATCTATTTGCTAAACCTTAGTGTAACAAGAGATTATTCTTTACCCATTTAACACAAGAAAAAAATAACCACAGTATGAGGGAACTTTACTGGTTCAGGCCATATTTAATCTAAAGTTAGAGCAGAATCCTAGAAAGCCAATTGATTACTTCAAAGCAGTAAGAGCTACTTTATTCAAGCAATCAGCCCTGCAATAAATGTGTTCCATTTTTAAGAGCTTGTAATTTAGCACTACCAGGGGCATAGAAACAAACATCTCTGATTTCTGTGAGAGGTTCCAGGATGTTTCACAGACAAACCGTTCATTAATGCTTCACAAATGCTATCAAATGAAATACTGTTTCGTGTGCTGTAGCACGATATCTTGAGAAGAGATGATAAAAATGGGAATTGTGGCTCCCAAAACGATATGCAGAAGGAAGATTACTGTCACTCTACAGGGCAGCCAAGTTGTGGATCTTCAAAGCTCTGGTGAAGGTGCTGGGGGGTGAGTGGTGAGTAGGGAGGAGAGGGACTCTGGCCATTCCTTTGGGAGAAGGATGTTAAGGGGCCTAATATAAAGGTCCTTGGATGTAGGAGGCCCTCTGATAAATAAGGCACGAGGAGATTAGCTGATGAATGATGTAAAAGAGGACACATCTGCAGAGGAATAGAGCCAAATGCAAGCACAGCCAGCACGGGTGGAGGTGGCAGCCAAATGTCAAAGGTCTGGTCCCCCACCCCCTATGCCAAGCACAGAACCTCTCCTCTAGTGAGCCAAAAGAGAGGGCAGTCCATGGACACCTGTTTGCATTTGATCCTTCAGTTCTCTTGCACATATTTTAGAGTCCAGTCACTTCCCTAGAAAGCTTAAAAAAATCCATCCAAACAGATAATTACATGTCATGATTTTCAAGTCAATGGCACAATTGTTATTCTTTGTAAGGGAGACTAGGATACGACTCATTATGTTTGAACTTGTGGAAGCCACAACTATGAAAGCCACTCTACAAAACTGAAGAGATAACTGCATCTTTTGCCCAGTAAATTGCACATAAACCTACTTTTTGAAGTAAGGTTTTGCAAAAAGTATTATTGTTATTCAATTAAATTTCGAAGAAAAAAAATCATTCGTCACAGGTGTTTATGACACATAAAATTCAAGTTTGGTTTCAGTCTATGCAGTACAGAAATCAAGATTGTACTATTTCTTTTCAAATAGGTCTGATCTGAGCATCTGGAATTTCTTTTTATGGTGTTCTCTATGATAAAGCAGGAAATCCTCAGGATTCCTTTAAGCCATAATGTGTTGGCCCATGTATTTTAAATGTGACATTTTTTCCTTTGGATATTATTCACTGCAGAAAAAATGGTTCACTAATCTAAAATTATCAAAACTAATCCTGTAACAGGCACTGTTGCACTTATCTCAGGGTTCAACATCATGAACATTTTCAGAAATCTATGCTAAAATTAATAATAATAACAACATATTTGAAGCTAACTTTGGTATAAAAAGTGTTTGGGTTTTTTAAGATAACACTATTTCCTGCAAGTCAGTCGCTCTGTGAAATAATTTTGGAATCCATGCTAGGTCTACTTTGCACTATTTTTTATGCACTGTTATTCTTTCACGATAATCTCCAAGTACAAGTCTGGATGTCACCTGATGTGCTTCAGTTCCAAGGCCAGGTGAATAAAAGGCAGCCCTTGGTTCAACTTCCTTCTCTGACTTTTAGAGAAAAATTGTCTAGATGTTTCCCAGGTGAGTGCCCTAATCTCTGCGCTGTGGGTTCACTCCCATTCTGCTTTCCCCCAGCCAATTTAATTGTTTATTATTGACAGAATGCCATTATTATATGCAATCCAGGACATGAGGGAATACTACTCCAGATGAAGTGATAGCCTTCTGACTGAAGTATTCCCAATGGGGGTGTGGGTTCACTTCCCCCAGGCAGGGGAGGAAATTGAGCAAAGTCTTCATTTCAGCCAAAATTATTCAGAGAATTCCACCCACATTTGCCAATATAGGATTCAACAAAATCATTTCACTCCTTTCTGCTCCATTACCACAAGGTGCTGTGAGAACATCTTTTCAAACCCGTCGTCGTCCCACACTGCATGCAAGGTGTTGAATAATGCCACTCCAGATGAGTGTCATGCAGGCAGAACACCTTTCTTTCCGTGCTGATGCTGCCTCTGGTGACAAGGTATCACTCAAGTAGTGTCATGGATGGCTGCAGCCTAGAGGTCTACTTAAAAAATTAGTTTCTAATCAGTGATATAGCCACCTTAACTGTAGAGAGGACATCTCTGAGTGAATAACAAATTGATTAAATTTACCTGGGCATTAAGCAATGATGGGTAATATTCTATTTTTTATTTTTAAGGCACATAAACATAGCAGAAACGTGTAATTAAATTCAATCACTACTCTGAGAGATTTGTCAGTCTTAATGTTAATGTATTAAATAATTAGTTACATCCTCATAGATTGTTGTAAGCTCTTAAATCCCCAAATTACTGTATTAATTTGTTTGCACCACAGTGTTTCGTTGTTGAGGCAAGCAGTACTGCTAGGAAGTTTCTGGAGCCAAAACTGATATGTCAGTGTGAGTAAGATGTTAGAAAGGTGACTTTATACTGGAAAACATTTACCTGATAGATTTAGCATCACATCCATGTTCTCATTCTGTTTTTCACAGAAAACTCTCAAGAAAATTGTCAGTGTTAATATAAAATGTTCCCCCAACTGGCATAATAAGGCTTCTAATTATACCATGCTAAGCCTCTGCAATTACTTCTTGCTGGTATAAGGGATAGTCTATATAACTTAGAGTGATGAAAAATTGCTTCCACAAAGACACTGTGGTTACAAGCTCTGCTCAGGGGATTTGTGTTGCTGTGGTTAATAGGTGGGCATGCTGCTGCACAGCACTGCATGTAGAATATCTCCACCCACAGCAGTGAAGAGGTTTATCTGCAAAACTGTTTATAACATAAAATGGATTAGGTTGATCAGGTAAATAACAGCACTTCTAAACAGTAACAGAACTTGCAGACCCCTCTCAGCTGAGTGCTTCTTTAATCTTCCTTTCCTCAGATAAGGCAAAGCACTACAAACAACAAAAATCAGCAAACCAACAACTAATTTTAAAATTATTGCCATTTATGCCTTTCTGTACTCAGCAAATACAGCACACTTGAAAAACAGTCTTCTTGTATCCCTCGGGATCTCTATCAGCACAGGAAGCTATAAAAAATCACTATTGAAATATATTCAAGATTCATTTCTCGAGTCCAGCTTGACCATATATCTCTGAAGATGATATCTAGTTGGCAATCACTCAGTTTAAGCCAGTCTACCTGGGTTGCAATGAGCAGCATCACTCACCCTGTCTTTTAACTATGGTCTCTCCCTCACTTAAGGCAAGGGATGGCTTTCAAAAAACACTAAATATTATTTGGCAAGTACGCCTGTCTGTTGAAGTAGTTGCAGTTGGAATTGTTTTCTGTTCTGTGCCTGTCATATATCAGATGGGATCATAGTTCAGGGTGGCATAAGCAGCTTTTAAGCTTGCTGTTTTGTTATCATTTTCTAGACTTTTTTAAAAGGAGAAGACATAGGAAAATTTCTTTTTTCAGTCTTTCTTTCTTCAGAAAAATGTCAGCAGAGACAGCTGTCACTTCATCCGGTGAACAAACTGCATTAGCTAGAAGGCTGTGAAAGGAAGGACAGAACTGGCCCCAGGGTAAAGGAAGTCTTTATTCATTGCCCCTTTTCAGGTCTATGCAAAATTTTGGGAAGAGAGTAGGTTGCTGTACCTGGATACTTTGAGGGATATTTTTTGCCTACAAAAGGGTCTCAGAGGGGTATGAACCACTAAAGTACACACTGTAAAAAACATCCAACATTGCAGCAAAAGCTGAACACCTGTAACCGGAGCATATTCTAGAAAATATTAAAACCCCATTATTAACATAGGAGGTGTGATTATTGTTCAAATAGAAAGGTTCTGGTGAACCCAGAATAGGTTGGGAACAACTTTACAGGAAGTGTACAGGGGATGTAGAGGTATCCCTTTCAGATTGTTATATGCCAATCCTCAGAGGGCATCTCTTGTTCTCAATAGTGCCATATTCAAAACCACAAACTGAGTCACTGCACAGAATACAAAAAAGTTCTGAATTTTCTGTATGTTCAGTAATCCCTGCCTCTGTGATGAAAAGCAAAAAATGAAATGAAACAAAGCTGTATCTTACTCCAGATCCAATCAAGTGCATTTAAAATTAAGCTTAGTGACATCTTTCCTCAATTACAGCTAGCCAGGACCTTAAATGAATGTAGGAACTGCATATGAAATCTGCACATTATCCTGCTTTTCTCTTAACCTCTAATGGCACTGATGCAATAAAAAGTAAAAATGCTCCCTATTCTTGTTCTAGTTATTCCTTTCAAAATATGCTTTAATGATTACATAATTTTGCAACATATTTAGATGTATTTATGCATTGCTCTCATAGCGAGACGTGGAGTTGATGTAAATAGAAGATCCAAAAGACCTCCTTTTCTGTCCAGTATTTCAGCTACTCATGGACGTCTTTGAATTATTTGAATGAAAAAATAAATGTATCTAAGTGATTTTTGCAACATGGTGCAGTCCTACAGCTTCTTTGCTGTAGGAGTAATAAATTAAATGCAAAAAAAGAGAAAACTGATGAAGAGCCTGTTGCATTTCATGTTTATGAATGTTAACAAACATAGTGTGTAGGAGATGAGAAGCAGACTGCAAAAAACCTGCTCTACTCACTAAACTCAAAAAAAAAAAAAAAGCAAGCACACTCACAGAAACTTAGTCAATTTATAGCAAGCAAATGGGATCTGCTTGAAACACTGTTTATGTGGACTTACTCTGTGATGGTTGCAGGGAGGGTTGGACCAGACGACCCTTAAAAGTCCCTTCCAACTATTCTACAGTTATTACACAGTAGGACCTGCCAGTTAAGCACCCCTTTCCTTTCCCCTATTAAGAAAATACAAAACCATGAAAATCTGGCTCAGATAAAGCCCAAATGCACACAGCAAGACGTTTGACCCCACGGGAGGTCTGTGAAGATGTGCGAGCACTGCTGCCCGTAAAGGTCATGCACCATCTCACGTCCCAGAACCTCCACACGAGCATTCCTGCTCCCAGTTCTGCAGCACTTGAGGCTCCAATTACCTGTGTGATGAGGCTCCCACTCTGTGAGTGGGTGGACTTCAACACCGAGGAGGGAAAGTCGTGCATGTTCAGAAAGTTTCAACGCTCCCAGTGAGCCCTTCCTGAGAGAAAGTGTGTACTATTTAAATATCAGATGGTAATAGCAGGGAGGTGTTCCATGTGCAAAATGCCACCAGAAGTCAAGATCTATTTTGGAGTCAGTAAATTATGGGTTGTCTTCACCAGGTAGACAAAGACAAATTCTTGCAGCACCACTAAGCCCAAAATATGCATTAAGAAATTAAAACTATATTGTCTTGGAAAGCAGCTTGATACTGACGACTTTGAAAAGGCTTTGCCACTCAGATAATGTTGAACCACTCAGGTTCGGAGGAGGAGATAAGTTAATGCAAAACTAAATAAGGAAATGGAACAAGTCTTGCTCTCGGTTCAATAAAACTTAAGTGGCATCATATTTTCCAAGTTTTTTTGCATTAAACAGTCAAAGCAGAATTTGCTGCTGATATTAAAGCTACCTGAATGCAAAGCAGGAACAACATAATCTTATGCTGTTTTTCCTATGTTTTTATTTTGTTGGGGAAAAAAGCTGCTTTGAATACAATTTCACACCTAATCTATTCTGTAAACACAGCTGGTCGGAAATAGATTAAATACAATACACAAACATTTTCAGATTAATTCCCCTTCCAGGTTACGGTTTAGCAACTTCTTGCACATCCTTCAGCAGCCAGAGGCTGCTATGCACTATCTCTCTGGTTTTCCCAGTGGGTCTATAGGTGAGCACAGGAAAAGGTTGTTCAAGCTGCCCTCTGAGGGCAGCAGATTACTGTATAACAATTCTCTCCAACAGTACAGAGCTACGCAATGTCCATTAACTTCTAGCTTTCTCTTTCTTGCCAGGTTATATGTGAAGTTCATGCATTTCTCAAAGACCCAAATAAAGGACAACTGGTATTTTTAGAACTCCAAACCAATTAGTTGTATAAACAGACTAGATTAGCTTTGTTTCATGAAGCAGAATAGTAAAAAAAATTAAATATATTTCCTGTCATAAGAAAGGATCTTTTAGATTACAATGCTGCTTTGTGAACACACTGTGAGAGATTGAACAAGACAGTACAATTATTTACGTGTCAACTTCTTTACTTGTAACTTCAGTATTAGAACATGACTGTAGATACTTCATCTGCATTTAAAATAATTTACTCTGGGGTTTTGCTGACTCTAAATGCAAATCTAAGTCAATCACAATACATGGGTTTTAGATGAATTAGGAAAATCATTGCTGCAAATTGGTGTAGGATACAACATTCCCTGTCATGAGCTTTAACACTCTTTCTGTACTCAGCATCTCCCAGGACTCACAGAATCCTCAGGCATCCGTTAATCCTGACTGATCCATACTTTCATGCTAGTGGATGTCTGTACTGCAAGGAGCTCTGGTGAGTACTACAGCTCACCCTGCCTGCTCCATGCATGCAGAATGAATCCACAGATTTTGCAAAAGCCCACAGCTAGTTCAGCACAAGAAAGCCAAGTTACAAATGTCACACTTTTGAGTCACTTTCCGCACACCAAGGCAACTTGTTAAAGACCAGATGATGAAAGTAATACCTGATCAATACTCAATAGGGAAGCCTTGTAATGGCAATTTTTACAGACATGGGCAAATTTTCTTTGACTATCTCTTTGTATGTGTGCTGTAAGGCTTCTTGGTTTGAAAACTCCTTTTTTTTTAAGGAATAATGAAGAGATCAATCATTTTCTAAGCATTCTTAAAACTATTCACTAGCAGCATGATAGATTTTTCTCCCATGTGCTCAGGATCCAATTACATCTCCACCAGTCAACATGAACACTTTGGATATACATACATGACACACTATGTTGCAATGATTTTGAGGGCTGCTTTTGAACAATGGAGTGTTTACAGTACACTGCTTAGAACTGTCTGAGATTATTTTGATGGATGTTTACTCGAATATGAGAAGATAATTGGAAAGGATCCAGCTGAAACAAATAAATATAAGGCTCTTTAAATGTGTAGCTCCAAATTCAGTTTCAAGACTGAGATGTTTCTGAAACATGTGCTCACACCCACTCACCCTTAAAGCGACGTTAATAAGCACCTCTATCCCAGCTGACAGCAGCCAAACAGTCTCAATTGCAAACCACCCCCAATTATATTAACAGAAACATGAGTAATCCATACCAAGGAATGAATATGAGTCAGTAACGATGTGAAATTTTACAGTGCCTCCCTAAAATAGTGACCTTTAGTTCACAAACTAAGTTTGCTATCTCCATTATGATTTTGTTTTAAATCCACGGTGCAGTTGCTATAGTTTAACCTTGTCATCCAAGACTGTATTTGACTGGCTATCTCAGTGCTACAAAAGCCAAAGCCAGCAGATCTTTATTTTTGTCCAGAGTATTGGATCTTACTTGACACTAAAATTTCTTTACTTGGGAATCACAGACTGGGACACAGCAGTGTATAATTCTCACTCACATGAATTGATTTTACTCTCAAATACAAACACCATTAACCATAGCCAAGGCTGGAGAAAAGTAGGGTGGAGGCATCTAGCAAACTACTCCATATGTTGACAATACTCTTGAGTCAATGTCAACGACATGCCATGCTAGAGCTAGAATCATGTCACCTAAGCTCTTTTATAAATCCATCAAATTCCATTTTAAAATATCAAGGATTATTATTTTGCTACAATGGTGGAAAACTTGAAAGAAACTTCACTCTTTATTCATGGGACATTTGTACTCATTTCTTCTTGAAATGACATCTGAAAATAGATATGGATCTATTCCATACTAGTTATTGCAATCTACAGGATTGATCTATAGGATTAATGCCTCAGAATACAACCTGGAAATCTGATTTTCTTTTTAGTGTTCCAGGCCTCACAGGGAGGGGTTTTTTTGGGTTTTTTGTTTTTTGGGGTTTTTTTGTTTTTTTTCTGTGCTATATTTCAATTGTCCACTGATTGATAAAATCCCAATTTTTGTTATCAGGATATTTTGGTAGTGCACACAGACTAGAATTTTAGTAAAAATATCAAATAAGGTCCTTCATACTTCATGCATCTTTCCTTCTTCCAGTTGCCATTTCCCTTGTCAGTCTGTTCCTTGCCCAGTTCAATGCCCCATTAATCAACTCTCCAAAATACCTAGTGAAGATTCTAAACTTGTTGCTTTAACCTATTTTATATAATCATATCAAAAAGGCATAAGTAGCAAAATTTTAACATCTGCAGAAGAAAATGGCTTAGGACAAATTGGAATAATAATGGAAAATAATATAGGAAAAACACAATAATTCATGAAAACATCCCATGAATGAACAAATTTGCAATACTAGCAGTGGAGTTGCTCTGAAACACTGGATATTAAAATATCATCATGAAAGCTGTTGAAGACTTCTACAATCCCTACCAATTCACAACCATGCCATGTGCCTACACACAGACACCCCCATATACAAATAAAACAATGAAAAGCTTTGGGTAATGGAGAAAAATAAACACCAAACCCTGTGAGTGGTGTATATGGGTAGTACTAGGATTTATGGGATCGCTCAGACTGTCTTCATAAAATACTCTGGTTTACTCACACCGTGTGTAAGCCATGAATCAGTGTGTTCCCACCATCCTGCTCCTGAGACGGGGCTGGGTCAGTCACTCTTAGCAGCACATTCTGGCTGGTCCTATTCCTCCTTTAAAGCTGCCAGGCTTTAATCACCCTGCTGTGCTGGACTGTAAGGCCGTGAGGAAGCAGAGAAAGGAGCAGTTTTGGGGATGCAGAATTTGCTGCACAATGACTAATTCAGATTCCAAGTTGTATAGTATAAAAAATACTTTTAAAAATAGCCTGCTATATTAAGTGATGTCTTTGCTGCACTGCTGCTGAAATAATTTGCAGGTCTTATACTGCATCTTCTGTCCCAGTATCTGAAGTTTTGCCTCTAGAAAGCTGGCAAGGTAAATACTTCTAAAAGTCATCTCAATGTTTTATATTCTGCAGATGGAAAACTAAAATCACTTCTGAAAATCTGAAAAAGACACTTCATTTTGCCAAGAAATTATTCTATTAAATTCCTCTATAGATATTGTACACTTATATCTTTTTATGACCAGAAATTATAATGTATCACCCTTCCTCTCAATAAAATGATCATTACTGTATAATAGCAATGCCTAGCATATGACTGGATGAAGGTTTTTTATTAAGAGGATTTTTAACAGCTGACTCAATCAACATAATAATGAAATTAAAATGGCAGTCATTTCATCCAAGGCCAACATGTAATTATGTGTTAATTGGAATGAGAGGTTTCATTTTCTTTTTTCATTAAGGGTCCTTAATTCTCAATTAAAACTTAGGTCAACTTGGATACAACAATGCCTTATCAGGTATCTTTAAACTATGTTTAAAGGTATCAATGTGAAACATTTTGATACTTATAAGTACCTAGGTCCCCTCTATTTCTTAGTTTTGAGGTATGTTTTTTCCTAATATTAAATTAATTCAGATAAGACTCTACAGATGGCTTGGATATAACAGTTGACACTACTGGGTATGAGTGGCCTTGAATTTTGGAGCAAAATTACCACAAACTGAGAACAAAGGAGTAAAAATTTCTACTTCTATCCTAGAGGCTGAATTAAGTTTTTAGGCATTATTTGGCAGACGATATTGTGGAAGCAGATAGAAAAAGGACAAGTTCTCCTTTGAAAAGTTACAGTTTATGGCTGGGATCCCACAAAGTTTAATTGCATTTTAGTGAGTACATTTTATTGGATTTATTTAAACTCTGTGAAGGACAAGAACAAAACAGCTTTTCCAGATCTACAAGCCCTCATGAGTGTCTTGCTCAGTGCAGGTAAATACCTAAATTCTTTTCTTTAAAGTGTATTCATGCATCTGAATAGCCAAACAACACAGAGCTCAGCCTTTTTGACCATATTGCACTAAGTTTTGCCTTCTGAGTTCAGTGCCTATCAGAAAGGATTTTTGGGGGAAGAAATGGTTTTCCTCTTTTGACTCCTTTGTTGAGGAGAACATCATAAGCAGAAGATGGCTTTTTGATGTTTTTGAGAAAAGGGAGACTTTGACTATTTTGGGGCTCCCTCCTTGCATCAGAACACAGAGAATTTCTGCTTGCTCACAGTGCTGGAAGTTCTCCCAGGCTTGATTCTGGTCCTCACTCTGGTCCCCAGGAGTGAAAGAGGAAGGCAAAATGGTGTCACCTCCTCATCGTGCTACTTCTGTTCTTGAGCCACCTCTACTCCTGCCTAAAGCAGCCAAAACCAGGAGCTGGCTGTAAAACTAGCCCTCATCCTGACACAAGACAAAAAAAATCTGCTTGAAATGAGAGGAGGAAACATTATAACACTCACTACTTCCCCCAAATTATAAACCACACTGATTTACGTCAACCACATTTTTAATGATAGGGGAAAAAAGTATCAGAGAAACTTACAGCCTCCTTGAAAATCAAGGAAAGGATAGAAGACAGAGCCAGGAAGAAGAGTCAGAGCTCTGCACAAGGAACTGCATGGATATTTCTGCCTTTCATAATGGGGTACTAGAAAAAGAGGGAAGAAGAAAGATTAAACTAGTATTGCTCTTTTATCAGATTTAGACAATTCTTCCTTCTTTTGTCTTCTGGTGCATCTTCCTTCTCAAGTTTTCTACCTATCGTGAATCAAGATCTCCATCAGAAGAGGTCTTCTTTGGATAAAAGGAAAAATAACTTCTCACAAAACAGGTTTCAGGTCATGCAGGGTTTAAGCAAGCAAAGGAATGGAGTTTTTCAACACCAACTATATGAGTGCACCAGAATTAAAAATGTCCTGACAACTGTGTTTCTCTCCCTTTTAAAAAGGGCTTTAAACTGTGTGAGGGTTTTGCTAACAAAGGTCAGTGAAATGGCCTGTGAATACTCGTGTGAATCTTGCACAGAAAAATCACAGTGTGGTTGATGCAAATCTGACCTGACCTGAACTCAGGAACTGTCACTGCTGAAGCAGGCCAGAACACATAAAACTTTTAATTGACTCCCAATGGCTTATTGAAAGTGTTGTGTCTGACCTGGCAATATTGTGCTTCAGAAGGCAAACCTGGATAGTCTGCTGAAGCTCATGGGGCTGTCTCAAATGAATATGAAAATTCATCCTGTAAAACAGACCTTCTCTTCAGAAAATTATTTTTGAGAAATAAATCTTTGTCAAAATGCTGCCTTTAGTGGATCTACTGGTCAGAAGGCATTATTGAAATTCACAAGGTAAGAAAAAATGAATGAAACCTGGATAAATGCAGGAGAGTGCCAATAATAAAGCCGAAGAAACTTCAGGAGAATATTCTCAGCTATGCTTGTCAGGGTAATTATATTGATTTACTGACTTCTCATTCTATATGAGGACCTGTATGAACACAATGGAGGAAAGCTTTTCTGCCCAGAGCAGACAGTAATTTCATAAGGCAAAAACCAGAAAAGATGAGGGATAAGAGAGGAACTTTAATGGTTCTCTTTTACAGCAACAGCAAAGTTTACAAGCACAGGGCATCGAAGGACCTGGAGCAAAGTCAGAAGTTTAATCCTGACTGCAAAGAGCCTTCCAGCAAGCAAGGACAATATGAGGCGGGGTGAAAAACTGTCTTTTTAAGCTGTAAGAAAAACCCAGAAGTTCTCAAAGCCCAAAAGCATCCCTTTGACATGGTATGAAAAGGGAAGGATGGAAGGAATCGCTCCAAAGGTATTATAAATCCACAAAAATAAGTGCAAAAATAGTAAAATGTCACATTTAGCAGAGTAAACACAATCCCATGAAGTTAAATGGAAAAGTGGGACAGGAGATGATGAGAAAATAGAAGAAGTGGCAGTGGCTTAGCTAGGGACTTCACAAGTATCTGTGTCTAGAAAAGGAACTTAAAAATACAGGAAACACCCACAGCACCTGTTCCAAAGAACAGGCAAATATGCCTGTAGATAAATGTATGCTTTCCCGCTTCCCAATGTCAGTCTGTACTTGGATAGATGAGCAGACAGAGCAAAGACCCAAGTGTGAGAGTAGCTGAAGACATTGCTCAGTTAAAGAGTCTAAGAATAAATACCTCCACTTCCAAGAGCTCTGTAAAAAAACAGAGAAAAGGGCATTAATTAGCCCACTCCAGTTGCAGGATCTAATGCAGGCTCCAGCTCTCAACTGTTCGAACTTCTTTACATGGAAATGCTCCATGCTTGCATTCACAGAGCAACTCCACACTTGGTTCTCACCAGCCCTTCAATAGCCTTATCACGGACTTTAACAAAATAAGCATCATAGCTTGGGTACTTTATTACAAGTGCAACCACAGTCCTTCACTAAGTGATGACTCCTGATTGATTAATGCAGCAGGTTTTGAAGAGCTAGTATTCTACCAGTATCTTAATTCATTATTTTAGAATTATCTCAGGCTAAAGAACCCACTGAATCTCTGTCTGAAATTTAGAGCCATTTTAAACCAGAGATAACATTTCCAAGGGAATATTAAGCCCACTGCACTTTCAAAAGCATGAAAAATGCAGTTTGATCCCTCTTGGGAGTTTTTGGTGCTAATGCAGCAGAAGAGCCCAGCCACTGGTTTTACATTATAGGCTGCAAATTGTGACCAGCTACTGAGATTTGTTTATTCAGCAAGAGAGGATAAGTAGTTTGGAGTTTCACGTGTCGGGCATGTTGCAGCCTTTCCCAAGAACTGGGGGATGTACCACAGAGCTTCACTTCCCTAACATATGGAGGTGGATTTCAGAGGCAGAGATGTGGAAGCATATCACTCCGCCTGTACCCAGGAGGGCCAGCTGAAAGTTCTTAAAATCCGATTTCCTTAGCCCTTACTGCATGTTTTTTTCCATTTAACTCATGGGTGCAACCATTTCATGTTCCCAGCCCTTGGAGAGACTTCCTGTTACAGGGTAAAGATAGGAAATATTGTGAAGAGAAAAATCAAGTGACAGTGCACTTTCCCTAGCCGATTTTCTTAGGGAAAACATACACAAAGAACCCTTTTTTTTTTACTAATTATCTTTTTTCTGCTGATTTATTTATTACTAAAATGTCCACTTCCTATGGCAAAGTTACACTAACTAGTTTTCTTTGTTTTAATTTGAGTCTGTAAGAAATAGGGATTCAAAAGGCCACATCTTTATACCTCATGTTCTGCATTGTCTTTGGAAAACATGGACACAGCAACCAGGACCACCAAAGGTCACTGTTAGTCATGGAAATGACCTCTGCTCACACACAGAGCTGTGGCTCTCCTCAAGGAGTCAAGGCAGCATGACAGCTGAGGCACTGTCCTCCAAGCTTCTTCAGCATGAAGAATTTTTAACATACAGCAACTTATTTAACTTCAGCCTTTAGCACTGGAGAAATTCATTAAGCCTTTCCTCCTGCATAAAAGCCTTTCCTCCTTTGTATCCTGTTTCAAAAAGGAATGACACTGAAACTGTATCAGGTAGTTCAGTAAACCCACAAAATTAAAATGGAATTAAGAGAATTATGACTAACGTCAGTTGAGTTTTTCCAGAAACTTAGAAGCTTAACAGTTTTCAAACCTGTTTTTAATTGAAGATTACAAGCTGGGAAACAATTCAGCAGTACAGGGCAATTAGTTAATCAAATTGAAATTTTTATATCCCATTATAAAGTAGGACATTAAGGAAAATTTATTCTAAGTCTTGTCTTTTTATTCTTTTTCCCAAACTATTCCTTTTTCTATAATCTCGTCACCTGGAATTTTGAGAGACATCATATCTTTAACCATTTTTTCCCCAGCTGCAATTAATCTGGTTTTAAAGCTTTTGCAGAATGATTTTGCCCAAATTAAACCTGAATGGCCATTCTCCCAACACTCCTATCACATTCCTTTTCATCTTGCAAAAACCTCAAAACCAGCAGGACTCAAAAACCTTTACAAATTCCTATGCACTTTGCAGGATGAAATAATAATGCTACTGTGTTAGGCCACTACTGCATTTTTACTTGTCTCCTAAACATCTTTCCTTCTAATTTCTCCTCTAATGAGATTTACAGTACTTTGTCTCATTCCTGAGGGGTTGGAATATCATATACAGCCAGACCAAAGGGATTTAGTCCTGTTCCAGTCTCACAACATGCTGGCATTGCCTGTGCCCCACATATTTTTTCTCAGTATTTTCCCAATGCCCAGGCTACTTGACACAGACAAGGTCCTCTCAGTCAAGAAGCGTGGGCAACTCTTTTCAGAGTCTGCTCACACTAATTCATTTGCAGGTTCCTAACAGGGCACAAGACACTTCTTTTCCCACCACAGGGCAAATCAGGAACATACTGGTCTCTAGTAAGTGGTAAAATTAAAGACTGAAGCCATCAAAAGTGTTTTTCCTAATCAGTTGATCTTTTTACTTCAAAACACCTACTTCTCCTGATTGGCAGGTCAAAAGCCAGACCCTCTCATACCATCTCTTCTAGGAATTCTTTCTGTCAAGTCCTTGAAGACATGTAATTTTCAGAGGTTGATTGTAGTGAAAATTACGGGTGCTCAGTACCTTTCAGCATTTTGACCTTTCTGTTGGGAATGTCAGAGGTCCTTTTACTATCAGCAGAAAAAGTGAATGCCACAAAGCTGTTTTTCTGCTCCTAGAGTTGCTTTGGTTAGAGCTGTCTTCAAACTTTAAGTGTCTAGAAGTTTGTGGGCAAAAGTCTAGCATGCCTTTGTTATATAAAAAGCTTTTCTGAAGTTCCTGGCTGTGAAGTACCAGTGTGACTGCACCCTTGCACAGCGCCAGTTCTGAAGAGTTGTTTGCAGAGCACCTGGTCGGCCTTGGTGTAATTTTCTTCTGATGCTTTCAGCTGCAGGCAGCTCCCATGACTGCCTCTTGCCCAGTTTTCCTGTTCCCCACTGTGGTACAGGAAGTAGAGACACACTGCAAACTTTCCTTCATATTCCAGTGGTTTAACATCTGATTTTGTCTGAGGGTTTTCTTGGCATGAAGTCCACCCTGAGCTGTACGAGGTATGTGAGTACACACAAAAAGACATAGAATGAGCAATTTCCTTAGTGATTAAGTGAACTGCCATGAGATTAGATCTTGGTATAAGAAATCAAAAACACCTCACCCAAATAAAAGGATCCTTAATGTGATCGATAATAGGGCAGTTACTCTCCTATATCCATCACAAGCTGCTGCTTGCAGTATTGATACTCTCCAAACCTATCATTTCAAACACAAGGGACAGCTCTCTGATAGAGTCCACATGGTGCCCGTGGTCAACATTTACCATTGACTGAAGCAGAAATCTCTGCTGGCATTGACAAAGACTGCTGTCCAAAAACGATGGCATTGTACAGCTCCAACACTTTCTAATCTAGCACATTAGATGCCCATTAAACCATAAACCTGCTCCTGAGTGCTTTCCTGGATATAAGCCACATACAGGCCCCTATAATCAGGCTGGAAGAGCCCCCTAAACACTGACTGAGTAACCAAAGTCTGAACACCAAGAAGTACAGTATTTCCTTTGATTTTTTCTATAATTAGGCTTAACTGTGTTAACATGGAGATATTTATTAGTTCAGCTCGCATTGATTATATGGACTGACTTGACAAAACAAGTGCAACAAAAAGAAGCCTGCACAACAGGTTTTGTCCTTTGAGGGTTACCTGGTAGAATAATCCTTTATAACAGATTGAAACTGAATAAGGACACCTATACTCTGCAAAATTTATTTACACTTTTTTTTTGAAAAGATAAAGCATGAAAGAAAAATGAGAGCTCCCTCGTCTGAAACAGAAGGAGAGCTGATGGAACGCTTCTGAGATGAAAAATGTGATTACCTTATTAACCACATTTAACTTAATATTATTATTTCACTTCATCTGCGTTACAAAAAGCCTAGGCAAGAGACAGGGATGCTTCTCTTAGCAACATCAGTGCTTATCTTTTTGATGTTGCAGACTCTGGGGAAGTCTGCACGCTGGCAGCAGGCTTCTTAAATTGGTCAGGGCTGGTATGAGTAAGCTGGGAGAATATAAATGAACTCTGATAGGAGTGGGATATAAGAGAGAAGGAAAAACTATCAGAAAGCATTCAGAAATTTTTCCCATAATAGGGATCAGAGATTAAGTTAAACAAACTTGTTGATGCAATTTTCAAGCAGTGGGAGTTCAGCTATGATCTCCCTACCTGTTGTGAGTAGTCATGAAATATGAACACACAAAAGCTAACTTTCATTCAAAGTGCAATGAAGTAACAGGTTGAAAAATACCAATATGTTTTAACTGGATGAGATTCACTCCTGACTTAGTCTGTAGTTTGACTTTATAAGATGTGAAAACCACCCAAGTTTTGAACTTGAATAACTCTCCCTAGAGCTGACTTTCAAATTAAATAATAAAATAGGGGGGGGGGGAAAGAAATTAAGTTAAAAGTTAAAGAAAATGGTAACTATAGTAAGGTAATGTCATGTTAAGTTGAACATTCGTGGCCAATTTAATTCTTTATGGGAAAGATAGCCCGATTTGGTTTAAGATGCTCAGAATATATTGGGTATTGCAAGGCTTTTTTGCCTGCCTTCTTCTTGACAGCATTATCTTTTTTGAGACATTTGACAACATTATGCTGATGTTCACTTTGGCTACTGAAAGGTTTCCTTCACTTTGGAAAATCCTGAGCTGGTGTATGTCCAGCATATTGCAGGAAAGGTGAAGTGAAACCCTTACACCCTGTAGGCACATATTTTCATGCTCAGTGGGAGACACAAGTTCATAACTTCTCTGGTGAATATCATTGCATCAGCTACCCCTTTTTTTCCCCCTCAGTTTTCCAGATTCCTCTACTGTAGGGTGTTCCAGCTCATCATGCAGGTAAACTAAAGCACTTTCTTCCCTCTACACACTCTGCAGTCATCTAAACCTACACACTGACATCCTACAAATTGTCCCTGCCTGGTTTCTGGTCCTTCCAAGCCCACAGAAAGAGCCCAGATGATGTGGATGTTAAAGACCTAAAAGTTTAATAAGAGATTGTAAATATTTTCTCTTACCTGCTGCTAATAAAGAGGAAAAGGTTGATCAATCTATATACAAAAGTGGGTTATAATCCAAAGAATCTGTTTTCTTCCACCCACAACTAAAGAACAGGAAAAGGGAGGGGAGGAGGAAAAGAGAGACAAAAAACCTGTTTCAATACCCTTGAGTAATATTTACATTCCATTGTAACAGGTACAATACATGGACTGGAATAAAAAATCATCAGTGTATGTAACTTGAGTCTGATCTTCCTGTTGACCAAATAATTATACAGAAACATTCCCTTTCACAAGAGGAGAAAATTGCCCCACTCTGTTGAAGTCTAAAGAAGGTGGCGTGATTTAATTGCTGTTGGACAGACTCCAGATCTTGGCTAAATTGCAAAGAAAATCAAGTCTACTTTCTGCTTATGAGTGCATGTGCATGATTTCCAATACTGCACAGGAAAATGAGAACATTATTAAAATGTTCCCTTTGCAAAGCAGAGACCAAGTGACCCCAGAGTCAATTTATAATCACTAGTTGACTGCAGCTGAGATGTGCTGATGATGTGGCTGATTAATTGAGAAAAATGAATGCTACCTTTGTTATAATAAGGAAGTCAAATTGATCTTGTGTTACTAAGATGCATCCATTTCACTGTATGGCAATCAGCATTTCATTAGCACAGTGAAAAATCTATTATAAAGGGTGAATATCCTGCCACCACATTCACAGTCAGGAGGGTTGGTTTTCATTGCCCCAAGTCAGAGCAGTTGAGCCCACGGGATTTTTTCTCTGGAGAGTTGTATTTAACAAATTCCCGTAACTGCAAAACACAGAGCACCAGGAAAGTGCTTAGTCTTTCTAAAAGTCTTTTCCAAATGTACTTTAGCTTCAGCCTGCTCTTTCTCTTTCTGTCGTGGTTTTTGAACTGTTTTGTTGATGGTATCTGAAGCATATTTTCCAAGAATGTGAAAAACATTTTTTATATGACTGCTGCAATTATAGAAAGGGCTTTTTAATATTCCAGACCCTTCCAGCCTTGTGGCTTGGATAACCTGCTAATGGAAATAATGCATCCTTAGCCTGTCAATAGGTAGGGTGTGTGTGCTCACTGGCTTTAACAGAGGAGTGGTTTTAGCAGAGTTGACAGTCAGTTAGACTTTAGCAGAAATCTTGTCTCACACTGTATATTGCTATTTTACTTTCTTCTCCTGTCTTGTTTTTCTTTTTCATTTGACTGTTTCTTGAACTGGTGTCTGGTTCTGCTGCCATGAATACAGCTACACTGACATTTCCATTAAGAAATTGCTTAGAATTTCTCTTCTCTAATTTAAATTTTTCCAGACTAGGGAATACATCTTCTGCCCACACACATTCCTTTTTGTTTGTTTGTACATTCACACCTTACATTTTAGCTCTTTATGACAGCTCAAGCTTTTCAAAATTCTGAAATGTTGAATTACCATGGGGAAAAAATTCTGGTTTCAGTTACAGTTAAATAAATCCAAAATAATTCCATTGAAGCCCCATGTGGCCAAAAGCATAACTGAATCTATAATAGCCATACTTCAAATAAATCTTGGAATCTATCACTGCTGAAGTCTTAATATAATGACACATTGCCATGAATTAATTGTTATCAGTGTAATAGCACTCTTACATATTACTATAATAATAGGACTGCAACGCCCAGAGTGGCAAAGAAAGCTGGTGTTCAAAGCTTTTGAAAAAACTAGTCCCAAATGTGCAGTCAACAACCCTGAAGAAAGGGTCCATCAATACACACCTCTGAATGCCTGGAATCTTAATGCACAACTCCTAAAGTCTTATGGAAGAGCTTGGAATCCGTGTGCAGCCCTGACCACGTGTTCTAAAGGGAGCTCTGGCACCTGCACCTAAGTCTGTACTCATGGTTTAATGACAGAAATTATTTTGCAAGCAGGGAGGGAAGTCCTGGCAGGGCAGGTTCCCACCCAGCACGAAGAAGGGCACCAGAATCTCCTTCAGAGCAGTGCAGGAACTGCTCAGAGCCACACAGCTCACCTTGGCACCTGGCAGAGGCAGGAGGATCCCACGCACACGGGAGGATTGCCTCTCATATGTGAGGCAGAACAACAGAGCTTTCAGCCATCTATGGCTGGTGGTTTGGTCGTAGTGTTTGCCTTGATTAGGATATTGTTTAAGAGGCTTCCCAAGACTATTTTGTCATTTACGTGCGACTGTCTACCCCACAAGTATCCCTTAGAAGCCTTTAGTTAATTTACAGAGATAACACCAAAGTTAGATCCATTGACTCAAAAAGCCTTCTCCCCAAAATAAAACAATCCCAAAGCCAAATACAAAAAGATACAGAAATAGAATTAATAATCTAAAAAATGGAAACTGTTTCTTTCTAAAACCTTGTGTGGGCTACAAAAAATGCGTTCAAAATTTATTTTATGACTCTGCATCTATTAGATGGGCTGAAGAGATGGAGACATCAAATTTCTTTCTCATGACTGCATTTCATTATTATTATAAAGGTAAAGTCAAGTGAATTTTATATTTCAGTCTTAAAGGGGTTATACTGGGATCAATTTCAGCTTATTTAGAAAGGAAACAGGAGTACTTTGCCAAGAGATTTGTTTTCAGGAGTTTCCAGTTGTAGTCCTGAGATGATAGCAGCTAAACCATCAGTTCTGAAATGAACCTGGTCACTGGGGAACAATGGGAAAATTGTTTTCTTGACAAACAATGTTTGTTTAAAATTACTTCTCTGCCTGATGACCTCATAGGGTTTTGCAACGACGCCTCAAAACCCTGAAAAATTTCCAGATATCCTTTGATGTTATTCTGTGTCTGCCAACTTCTACATTCCTGACAAAACTTCACCCACTGAGCTCAGTCCTCTTCGTAATTCTTAAACACATCCACTACTGGTATGTGGAATGTAAAAACATTATCATCAATAATATATAGTCTTTTTGGTATTATGCACTACTGCTTCTTTGCAGCAGGAGCGCTGATGGCCTCATTAGAACTGTGTGTACATGGCCCCTGAGAATGTGGTTTTAAATATGCACAGCAATTTACCTGTAGATTCATTATTACTGATATTATAGACCCATCACATGGAATGTTTCTATTTATGAGTCTTTTATGCAAATATTACACTCTTTCTGCTATGATACTGTATGTTACATGGTAGCATCTTCACTCTTTTTAATGCTCTTCCAATAGAAGAAATTAATTTAGAAACAACATCTAACAGAATTTTGTGCAACAGCAACAGTATAAAGGATGCATATTTAAATGCATAAAACAATTATATGGCTCTCTAATAATGCAAGCAATGGGGAGTGAGTAATTGGTCCCTTTTACTCCACTATTCTTGTTGCTAAGGTTAAACCCTTTTTTCAGAGATTTTCTTTGATTGATGCCAAGTGACTTTAGAGGAAGAAGTGTATATAATAAATCACTGATTTCTTTTCATAAATCAGCAGGGTTTTCCACCTGAATTGCATGCTAACTCAGCAAACTATTCCTTGAGTGGAGGAGAGAGATATTCAAACATCTACTTCCTTAGAAAACACAAAGCTAGAACAGCACTATGAGAGCTATCCTAAGACATCAAAGACCTAATACTCCAAAATCTTGTGGTTTCAATAAAAAGCTCGACAAATGGCATTTAGAAGCACGCTTTGTCAAGGAGCTTATTTAATATAAATTTCTACTGCTTTAGCTTGAGGACACAGATACTGTTTAAAGCAGATGCTGTTTGCTTTGGTGAGTACTTACAAGTACTGTCCATTTGGCCCTTTGCAAGATATCCTCTCGCAAGTTAATAAATTAAAAGCTGAATTCTACTTCAGCGTCTGATTAGTGGTTTTGCATTAGATTGAATTTTGGCCTCCAGTGCCCCATGGTTACATTACTTGCAGTCTTTAGAAATATTAATCAGTAGAACTACAGAAAGCAGACATTGCAGGGAAACTCCAAGGAGAGGAATTGCTTTGTTGCATCAGAGTATAATGATTCTTTACTGGGACTTTTCAGGCCATCGAAGCTACGTTAGATGGTTTAGTATACCTCTATCCAGGCTTCAGAACAAAGAGGGATTTTCCTTAATTGTTAGGATTGTGCTTTGGATGGGAGGAGTAGACTGAGAAGGGCCATCCTAGGCAATGTTGTAAGACTTCAATCAGTATTAGAACATCTATTTAATTCTTAAAGTACAGAAGTTTCTAAACGGAGAAAAAGTAGATCCCAATTTTCAGAATTCGTTTGAAAATTAAAACAAAAAGAACCCACAAAACTGTATTGGAGCATGCCAGCCCTCTGTCAGCCTTATGAATTCATTCACTGTGCAATGTAACTCCAAGCTTTTTAGCTTTGTCTGTTGCCTGTGAGATGACCTTGAACAGGTCATTCAGCTACTTTGCCTCCATAGTGTCTGCCTGTATTATTCTTCTCCAAGAGGATCTCCTTGTATATTCAAGCCTTACAGATAAAGCTAAAAGACAATTTTTCTTCCCTTGTTTCTTTCCAATCAGTTATACTTCAGTGAATTCAGTTGCACAAGTTCTGCTCTTCTAGATATTTTAGTGAATTCACAATGCGTTAGCTCTTCACAAAACAGAGATAATGAACAAAAAGATAATTAAAAAAACCCCAGAGTTCTGTTACTCAGAAGTTCTGGATTTTGTCTTCTTTTTCTCTTCCTCCCACACCCTCCTGTCTATCTCTCTTAAACACTTCTTGTGTTAATTTTGCTATATGAATTCCTCTTCTGTGTTTTCCTTTTTCTTTTTCTTCACCTCCCTGGTTTTGTTTTTAATTTATTCTCTACCTTTCCCTTGACAAGACCTCATTCAATAGACTCCCAGACTGCCACTGACAAAACTGCTACCTACTTCAGGACACCCAGGACTTTTTCCACCCTCTCATCACCATCTCTTAACTTGTCTACACAAGTCACACATTCTATGTCTCTTTCTTTGCTTCTTTTGGGTCCTCCAGCTCTGCACTTTCTCTGTGTACACAGCCATCTCCTCAGCCAGGGTTACAGCTTGACTTTGCCAGCCAATCTCTACACAAAACAAGCCATAAAGTCCATGATTAAGAATGCATGATTATCTTTTCAAACTGCTTTCAAGGCTATGTAATTTTTTACCCCCTTCCCAGAGCTGACATCACATGACGAGAGCTACCAGAACTGTGTCAGTCCATTGCAGTTAAGTCTTGGATAATAACTGAGCTTTAACAAAGATAAAAGCACAGCTATATAGCTTAGATGTGTATGTCCACACACACAATATGTAATTATTTTCAGACTGAAAATGTGGGCACTATTTTTAGAAGTCTAATCTACTCACATGCTCATGCCATTCATACACATCCTTCCCATAGCGTGGATAAAGAGAAGCAGTGCTCCAAGCACCAAAACAAGTGGGTCAGACTTCTGTCCTCTCTTTCATTTCTTTCTCACCATCAATGTCATTGTCCACTTGCTTTTCTCCAAAATGACAGTCTCCAGCTCAATTTTGTATTGAGTATGGGAGGGAGGAAAAAATAAACTACCCTTTCTACTTTCAACAGAAGTGGGTCCTATTCTGCTTATTTACATAGCGCCTACTCTAAAAGAGTTTAGAAACAAACTTCATCAATAAGCTTAAATTTTGGTTTTGTGGGCATTATTTTAGTCTCACTTACAAGAACCTGCTGTCTACTGCTAACTTGAAAATGCTTCACGGGATGTGCCAGCCCAGGACCATGAAACTTCAATCCAGAGTCAATTTTCTGTTTTCTGGCTAAGCCAGAAAAAAAAAAAAACAACTTTATTTCTTTGCCTTTCCCCACCTGGAGTACTACAGAGATATTCAGAACCAGGAGTGGTAACATCTGTACTGCCCCATCAATATCTGGCAGAAGCTGTCAGTCAGTTCACTTTCATGCTCCAGGGACTCCCTGCATTGACTGCGCTGCCAAAAGCCCCATATGGGAGAGAAAAGCAGGTGGGTTTTTTCACAGTTGTTACACACTGGAAGCAATATTTTGCACACCTACCCTGAGCAGTTATGACCATCTAAAATAAGGAGCTGGGTTTTCAGAAAACTGTTTTCTGATCTGTGATACTCTGCACTGCAGAAAGCCTGCCATGCTACTGCAGCTGCTGTTGCAGGAATGCCACGCACAGCACTGACATATCGCATGGGGAGGATGAGTAGAACAAGGAGAATGCTGAGGGCCTCTTCTAAGTGATGATACTCTAACGTGTCCTTCTGAAGAAGATGATGTAACTGCACAAGGAGAAGGAAAAGGGCTGCAGACTAGTCCTGGGTTTTCTAAGGAAATACTGTCCTTAATTTCTAGGGATTCTGAAAGAAATGACAAATCAAGACAGGAAAAGAAAAAAAAAAGGAAAAGCCTTTTGCTTCCTTCTGGCTCTCCTGAGCAGGTCTGGAATGGGTTATCAAAAAGCTTGCTTCACCTATTCCTAAAGGATTAAACTGTACAACACTTAAAACAGCTTTTTTCTCTAGTGTAGAGCAGATAGGAGGGCATGCATGGGAAAGTGGAATACCTGAGGAGCCTGGGGCATTTGTTCTTCTGTGTAAAGAAACCACAGTGCTGCTCTGTGTGAGTGGCACTAAACATAGCCTGTGCTGAGGAGCTGCACACGGGGTCAGAGTCAACCTCTGCTGGCTCAAAAGGCTGCTCAGTCCAACAGGAAACTTGAAGCATGAAAGGTCAGGGATCCAATGCTAAACATGGGAATGCAGCACGTTTCCCGCAGAGAACTCAAGCCAAACGCTCTTCTAAGTTTGGGAAAACGATGTTCCTGTATCAGGGCTCAAAATAGCAGCTGCACGCTAATCTGTATCTTCGTGAGGTGTGCAAGGAGAATATTCTTCCCACAACTTTTATTTGTTCATTGCCCACATAATCTACATGGCTTCTTTCCTGAAATGGTTTTAGATTGAATATTGAGAGCTAGAAAAAAAATAAAATACCAGGCCTGTGATAGAAAACAAGATAATAATATCTGGGTTGAGGGCAGAGGAAGGGAAGCAGCACAGTTAAGGAGGGTATTTGTTGTAATGGCAAATATTACTGAGATTGAGCATATGTGTTTCAGATTGTTCTTACACATTTGATTACTTGAACATTGATACAATTATCTTATTGCTTATCCATATCTAGAATGGACTTGAAAAAAGTCAGAGGAAATAATAAAATCATCCAAGCAAATATTTCTTCTAAGTTTATGTTCAGAGGAGCAAGATGTACTTGCTGGTCTTTTTACCATAATGGATAAAGATGCTGAGAAAACAAATTGTACTCAGCTCACTGAAAAAAAAAAAATGCCCAAAGGACATCCGTGAATAGGATATTGAAAAAGTGAAACTAATAAATAAGAACATAACATATGAATGGATGTTCTATTTAATAATTCATGTTGTCTTTAGTAAGAAAAGGTTTTGGTGGGGAGTTGTCTCTACAATATAGGAAGCAAAAATAAATAATTTCTCAACCTGGAAAAAGAAATTCTGCTCTGCTCCCAGAAGTCTTGATTCTGCCCTGTCTCATGGAGCTGTTCACTTGGGAACAGTTTGGCTGCAGTCAGTCAGCTTCATTGACAGAGATTGAAACTTGAGGTTTTGCCAGTATTAAACACAATTTCAGCAACTGGAATTAGTAACTGTAGAGAGTATGTTTTCCAAGGAAAGGAGATTATTTGCATCTGTATGTGTATCTGCTCTAACAATCCTTATTCCAGGCGAGGGTGGGGAGTTTACCTATTGTAACCTTTAAGTAAATTTGAATTGACTTCCCATATCCCTGATTCCTTCTAGGAGAGTTTCTTTTCCTGCACTCAAATTTCAGCGTGAAAATTACAGTTGCTTTTAAAGGAGCCACGGATTCCACAAAACTGCATTTAACTCACATTGAAACACTTCTACTGAATTGAAAGTCATCCTGGTTTTGCTCCTGGCTGTATCCTGCCATCAGAAATGTACAGCAACAACCCTGTGTCATCTGTCAGAGCTCTTCTGCTCACTCACCTACCTGGGACACCTGGCAGCAGGAGGAAAGTTTTTCACCAGCATCCACAGGCACCAATCCAATAACAAAAGATAAACAGATGTGTTTCAATGATTTCTTCTGGAAAGCAAAGTTATCTGACTTCCTTAGAGTCAAAATGAAAATAATTTTGAGACTTTATACAACCCTGCTGTCTTCAAAGGATGAAATCCAAGTACAGCCAGTGACAGGTAGTGCCTCAGAGGCATTGCCCCAGCTGCCCTCCTGAAAGGGCTGACAAACCACAACAATTTTATCCAACGCTTTTCTACTGAGAACACACTGGTGGGAAACGCCGACATATTTAAATAAAATAGTTCAATGGGGTGCTGTCTGTTGAACAGGATAATACAGACTGAAATGCTCTGTGTGACAAATTCATGGGAAAAATAACAAAAAAAGGCCCAACTAGAAAACATTAATCCAAACCGGAGATACATTCTACCTCTAACAAAACAGAAAAACAGTATGAACTTAATAAATTTTATGGGTTTGAAAACATACCTAAAGAATACAATTCCGTTTCTTATATCATCCTTGTTTTACTTTTTCTGCCATTAGATTAAAAATAAATATGTAAATTTTTAGGTATTTTTCATAGCACGTACAGTGTTTTTTTAGGATCAAACCTTTGGCAAAATAAGATCTACAGAGCATGGCATACATTTGTATAAATAAAATTTGATACCATAAGTTCTGTATTTATAATTTAGTCTTTACTTTGTTGTTCTGTAATTCAGAAGTTTTAGTCACACTCACTGAAGAGTTTGTTTCAACGATACGCCACAAATAGTCCAGTTCAATAATTTACGAAATACCCATAGTCTGTAATTAGTTTGCTTGGGCTGTTCTGTGAGTTACTTATGAATAATTAATGTATATGGGAAACAACAACAACAAAAAAAATATGTATCTCTCTGTCCATATATCATCTAGCACTGAAATACGAAAATGTTCTTAAATAGATCACAGATAAGAGAATAGCATTTTCTAGATAAAAATGTAACAACTTCTACCTGCAAATGATTATTACAGGTTATTAAATAAAATACAAAATTCAGTGTAAATGTTCTTAAAAATTACTGAAGTATTTCAATTAAACTCTTTAAAGTTAATGCACAAGTAGAATATTTTGGGATAGAGAAAGGATCTTGTTCAGATGAACATAAGATTTGATCAAGAAATATCCACCTTGCCCTGTGGGAGTTCAGAATCCCATTGCACAAAGTCAAGATTTCTGCAGAGCCTTGCACTGATAGGAAAAATACATGTCTGGGAAACATAACGGGCAAGTGACCAGCCACAACTGACCATGACACTTTCTGCTGGGAATATCAGGAAGCTGAGTTTTATAGCAAGTTTGTGAATATGCGTCTACGGTTTGAGGTATGAGAGAAGATCTTTTGAGAAAATGCAGGATTTGGGGGGCCTGGGTGTTCGGTGGTTTGTGGATTTGGGGGTTCTTTTTTCTGTTTTTTTTCCTAGGGAAAGAGAATAAAAATGGGAGCTCCTAGCTCACTGTCGTGCCAAGCAATTACATCAGCCATGTGCCCCAGCTTAGATCCAGATGCAAAAAGACACAGAAATAACAGACTTGTTTAGGGAAGGCTCTTTTTAAATGAGTCAAATGCTCAGGGGAAGTGCCAGAATGACAGTGACAGAAAATACTTGTTTTTCTCCTAAAACAGATGTATGACAACCCATGCACAGTGCAAGTTTACTCTCACCACCCTCTCAGGGCATTTGGGGTGGTGATGAGAAAGCTGTTACTAGTAGAATACCAGTAACCCCCCAAATTCTCATGCTTGAAATCCCTTCTAGAGCCAGTGTTCAGCTGAATAAACAACCTCAGCTTAAATTTAGTTGTTGAGACTGTGAAACACTTGGCTCATTCCCTACTCACACATGTACGTGCAGACATAGAGATCTGACAGAGACCCTTTTACTTGAAGTAGGAGAGTAAAAGGTTTCTCTACTGCCACATCAAATCATAGCTCTGAAGAGACGTGAGGACATTTTCAGATATAAAACCTAACTTTTGGAAAAGATTTAAGATGCTTCAGATAAGCATCCAAAACCTGCAAGCTTATTCCAAACCATTTTGAATCTAAGCTGATGTGGAAGTAGGCCAGTCTTCATGTTCATTCACGTCTCTTGCATTCTGATGCTCCATGGCAAAAAAATTAGAGACAACTATAGCTGAAAGCTTTATTTTGAAGGGGCAAATAGAGAGATTTGAGTACAAATTAATTTTAGGTAGTCCTCGATGGCAGAAGTTTAACTTCCTGAACAGAGAAGATGATCTGAAGATGATCTTCCTAATTTTGGATTAATTTACAGTGTCAGATGCAAATTTTTTTCTGTCCCCAAGTACAGGGCAATAAACCACCTTGACACCATCATGACCAACAAAGTGATGTTACGTAGTCCCACTCTGACAGAGAAGGAGATGTCAGGAGAATGGTTCTCCACACAAAATAGGTACACGAATAGATTTTCTTCTGCTGTCTTCTCAGTCTAACATATCATTTCAAAAATGACAGGTTCAGATAGTATATTGCACAACACATCAGATAGCTGCCTTGGTGATATGATTTTGCACAAATATGCAGCTTTTATGTCTGTATTAGTAGCATCATTGAATATTATTCTCCTAAATGGCAGGCATGCTGTTATTAAAGTATAATATCTAGGAAGGAAACAGTTCACTTAGGGTTTTCAGAAGGTATTTAATTTAACTCCTCTTCATAATTCTCACATTGCATTTGCTGAACTAAGAAAAAAAGGTTGTGAGTGTTATTTCAGGATGCTTAACCTATAATTATGTTCCTGTTTCAATGGCACTGCTTCTAAGGAGACCTCACTAGCTGCTAAGCAAACCTCTTTCTTATGGAGATTTCACTCCTCTCCCTCCCTATGACTAACTCTAATTCATAGGATTTCTTCCCATACAGCCCATGCTCCTCTCCTTCCCTTGAAGGAAACAGGTAACTAGGAACAAACATATGATTATTGGACTCCATTTTTGATGGGGGAGAGGGGTTGTTTTGCTTTGACTTCATTCTTTTAGTTCACAATGATGTTTCTGTTTGCAGCATGGAGAATAGTGTGTTATAGCAAAGACTTGCTGGGTTCAGTGAGAGCTGTAACAACCTCTATTTACTGAAGAATAGAAGTAAGAATGAACATGCAGGCTGTGCAGCTCTCGCTGCTTTTTGCTTAACTCCTCAGAGAGCAGCTAAAAACAGGCAGAAGACGCCATCCATGTGGTGCACAGTCTGTTCCTGGGGCCAGGAGACTTTGCAAGGTTTGGATCCCAGCGTGTCTTGCACGCTCACATTTCAATGTGTGCTCGTATGTCAGCATGCTTCCCAACTTAAATTCCATCTCTCATAATAAGCTTCTCTTTCCTCTCTCACCTCTCATTGTTAAAACACCTTTCTGCTCTCCAACCTACTAAGTGGTTGTAGGAAAACTGTAAATATCAAAAAACCAAACAAAAGAAACCCCCCAAACCAACCAACCAAAGTAACCCCCCAACACCTTCATTTTTTCAAGTATTTGTTCTTAATCCCCTGGTGGGTTCCCAAAGAGTCACAAATAACAATTTCCATGAATGTAGTAACTGAGTGTTTTCATTAATAAAAAATCTAATTTTGGTTCTTACTCTCTCCAAAAATTTGCCAGGCTTGTAGATAGTCACAACTGTAATAGCACTACTAATACAAAAAACCTTTTTCTTCCACAGAATCACAGCATGGGTCAGGTTGGGAGGGACCAGAGTGGGTCATCTGATTCATCTTCCCTGCTCAAGCAGGGCCAACCCAGAGAACATGGCACGGGATTGCATCGAGATGGTTCTTGATTATTTTCAGTGAGGGAGACTCCACAGCCTCTCTGGGAAGCCAGCCCCAGTTACCTCCTCATTTAAGAAATCCTTCCTCAAGCTCAGGTGGAATTTCACACGCATCAATTTCTGCCCATTGCCCCTTGCCCTGTTGGTTGGCACCACTGAGCAGAGCCCGTTCCATCCTCTGGATTCCTTCCTTTCAGACACTTTTAGACATTGATGAGGTCCCCTCTTGTGGCTTTGATCTTTTTCAGCCTTCTGATGGTTGCATTTTTGTAGTAGAGTTTTTTACAGATTTTCATGTAAACAAAAATAATGTTATTGTAAACTGTTCTTCTTGTTTATCGTTCCTCTCTTGAGGAGGGACAATTGATGGACTTCTAGTTCAACCAGTGTAGCTGGAGAGGTGTCAACCTCATTTGTCCAATCCTTGGTCATTGTCCAAAATCTATATAAATCGAGGTCGAAAAATAAACGCCCTTCTTTTTGCTCTGACGACCTGACTGGCTGAGTGTCGTTCTTTCCATGTCCTATAGCAACACCCTCTCAGCCATTCTTCTCGGGGCTAAACAGGCCCAACTCCCTCAGACTTTCCTTGTAAGAGAGATGCTCTTTCTTTCAGTCTAACAAACTGCACCACCTCTACTGAATTCAACTGCTCGAAAATGTTGCAGATAAAACCCAAGCCGAAAAAGGGAGATCGTAAAAGCAATTCTTCATGTGTGAGCTGAACAGGCTTATCATGAGGCAATTTGGAAACAAAAGTGTGACAAGTGCAGAACACAGCCATGCTGTGTCATGCAACAGGGTCATCCAGGTTGGCACCTTGTTTTCAGCACTGAACCTCTGTTTAAGATGCCAGTAGGCAATTCTAGCAATTATTTATAAAAATATCCTTGGGGCTAGCATCTCAACTGCTAAGCTCCGTACTGCTATTAGATCTATTTCTTTATCTCCCTTTATAATTTAATTTTACTTGTATCCAAGAGTACAGGAGGGAAAAAATAAAAGAAAGAAAATCCATATTTTTTGTTGACTAAAAGGATGCTTAAACGACCCCTTTAAAATGCGGTCCATCCACTCAACCTCCAATTCACAAGACTTCACTGAAAAGATGCATTTGGTAATTATAAACACTGAAATTTTTCAGCCTCACAAAATATGCAGAAATGCGTGCCCTAAATATTTTTGTGACCACCAGTGCTAAGCAAGCCATGTCCTGACCTGCCATTGACTCACACCCATGCTGTGCGCCTCTGGAAGCTGCAAATTATGATGTAGAAAGAGCATGACAAGGAGCAGAAACAACAGAGCTCAGATAAAGCTTCAATTTACCCTCCTGGAAAATCAGCGCATCTATGCTTATTGGAAAACTTCTGGGGTTTTTTGCCTCAGAGAATACCTTTAATACATGACACTGATGCTGTCCATCACCAGAGAACTAATGAGCCTGTGCAGTGGGAGAAGAAAAAGGCAAGCAAGAAGGCATAAGAAAAACTTAGGGGTGTGTCAATCAAAGGATTGAGGCTCTCCTATAGCACACAAAAATACCCTATATAGTAGGAAGTCAGATCTGTTTTTAAATGGTGATAGACACAACAACAGAAGAAAAAAGATATGAGCATTACCTGGAAAAAAGAGCACAGAATGAGTACATTGCAATTATGTGCTGTTTGATCCGGGTTTTATTTAACATATGACATTGTTCACTGCTGGATTTGGTATCACTAACCTGACCTAGAAAATATGTTAGCGATGTCTTGGAAAAAATAATGAAAGCATTTCCAACTTGCATTATTTTCCCTAGCCGAAACCATAATAGCTAATAGTGATAGAGACAGTGCTCTGTTTCACTCATTTTTAATGATAAATAGAGAAAATGTATCTAGTACATCTACTACACAATAAACAATCATTTTAATTAGATTAAGAGTTCTTACTTTCTCAAATTTCAAAACCACTCTAACATCTGCTTTAACTCAGAGTGGAGCATGGTGAGGGTCAGTCTTTGCAGAAATTGCAGAAAGAGAATCTTAACAGTGCAGACAGCAGGAGACTGGGCACCTGAAGTGCAGGTAGAGAGAGAGAGGAAAAGGGGGATTAGAGGGGAAAAAAGTCTCACACACAAAAAACCCCACCCAAGCATATGCTTTAAGGCATCTTAATATTGTTTCGAATTCTTTTTCATCTTGTGATTATAGCAGTCATTTGAAAGCTGATTTGGGGCCAGTAGGCACCTAATACATCTGCTTGTCCATCATTCTATTAGGTAAGTATATTCCAACTGTCTGCAATAGCTGAAGACTTTGAGAAGTACTTGTGATACCCCTTGCCTCCACTTAAAGGCTTCCTTTCACCAAAGCAAGCTCAAAAAACCCAGACAATGGATGAGAACCAATCTTTTGGTAAAGTCATTTAGCAGCTGATATTTTTTAAAGCACTTCAAGACTAAAGTAATGTGTAAGTGACTGAGTTACTGCTGTTATCCCATAATATATGTCCTAGTGGTAGTTCAACTTTGGGAGATTTTTTCTTCCATTCCTAATTAAAAGAATTTCCCTAGCAAAGAAATGTACCCTTGTTGCTGTAAACTTATCACTCTTGAAGTGCAATCCGTAGGGTAAGGAAATGGAGTCAATTACATCAGCTTGACATTGTGCACCATGAAGCTGATTTGGGAAAATGCAAACATTTGAGCACTCTGAACTTTTATTCTTGTCAATTTAGAAGTGTTCAGTACCCTTTGGCATCAAAAGGAATTATATATAGCTCAGACTCATCTCAGTTTTGAACATTTAGGAGACCTGTAAACGCATTTGTGGGCTTTAGATTATGCATTTAGATCTCAAATAAAATTAAAATCTTCAAAGTGCTGCAAAAAGCAGGAAGATAAACTGTAGATAATGATGGGAGTCTACTGCAGATCCATTAAAACAAAAAAAAAAAAAAAAGGCAAAACACACAGGTATCACATCTTTTAAAAGCCAAGGAGAGCTCATTGAGATCACTAAAAGCCAAGGCTATGCAGGTGTATTTTTGACTTTGCTGTGTCATGATATCCTACGAAGCCTGCTAAGCACTACTAGAACATTTAAAGCATCTGCAGGGCTTGAAAGTTCCCTGCTTGATTTTCTGCTTCCCACAATCTATACAACTTCACCCTTGATTTTTCTAGATGCTTCTAACGTCTAAAAATTGTAAAATATATGTGTGTGTGTATCTCTATATCTATATATCTATATATCTGTATGTGTCTTTTTAAATATATATATACATATATATATATAGGGATGTTTGCTTCCTCACAAAGGAGAAATTCAGTTCAGCTGAAGAAAACTGATGTAAGAATGACGAAATTAGCCTGACAAAGAGGGAGTCAAAATTTGAGATGATATATGGAAGCACACCAGTAAATCAGAGTACACTGGGAGCAGGGGTGGCCTCCCTGTTTTAGTGAAACCTAGTGCTGAGCATGAACCATGCCAAGTGAGGAAATTAAGGTGGGAGAGTAACTCATCAGTGTCACAGCTGATCCCAGGCTTGGTAAGAGGGAACTCGAAATCCCACCTCTTCTGTGACGAAGACAGACAAAATTTTTCTCTTGCAAAGGAAATAAATCAGACACTTTAAAGACACACTTCCAGCTGCCTTTAAAGACCTGGTTCATGAAACCCAAGCAGCTGAGTCAAGGGAAAAAAAGAAAAGAAAATGGTACCATGGCATTTCTCTGCTCTCCAACCCACACACAGCAGCCTCTGCTCTCTGATCACTGGGGCAGCTGGTATTGGCTCTCTGGTGAGACCCCCACAGTGGGAGAGACTTATTTACAACAATCTTCCTGTGCTGAGTACATACATGTCCGCCCATATAGAGAGTTCCTAGACCTGCACACTTCTCATTTAAATCCACAAGGGGCAAAAGCTGGGATGTACATGCACAAGGATGGGAGGATGCTGCAGCAGCGGTGTAACCAGCAGCAGCAGCAGGGTTCTTCTCATGCTATGTATGTACAATACAATAAGTATACGTCTAATGAGGCTTAGAAGTTGTATTTCTTTCATTTTCTTCAAAACTCCCCTACACTTTTGGTCCAGGCCTGTGAGATTATGAAATTCTTGCATTTCAGAGCTGAACAGTTCAGGTCAGTAACTCAGAATGTAGGAAACTGATGGAATAACTACATGTGCTAAACAAATCAGGAGGGTCAAAATTGGAAACACAAACACAAGCTCTGCAGTCCTCCATCCACCACGCTCCACTGCCCTGTTTCTGTGGATGTTTGAGTCAGAGAAAGAACATTTTCTCATTTTGAAAAAATCAAATGCCTGACAGGATTTGAAACAGTGGTAATTGCTCTCAACACTTTATTTATTTTAAGTTTCCACACAGGCACCTTTCCTTTGTCTTTCCAAGACAAAGGGAGACATTTATGAAACACCTTTAAGTGTGTTTGTAAAATGCACAGCTCTGCAGGACTGCAAGAGGTCTGGCAAGTGGAGGCAGCTGTCTGCAGGCAGGTGATGCCACCACCTGAGACAGCTTCACCTGCAGCACATGCAAAGTGTGGTGCAGCCCTGCCAGGGAGGCCCTGGACCAGGCACAGACCACTAAGGCTGGTGCTCGGCAGGTAGAGACTGCTCTGTGTCTGCTCCCAAGTGCAGTAGTGATGTTTTGGGTGAATTTTTTATTTATTCGTACTGATTGCAACCGTTACCTCCTGAGTTCATGCAGACAACTTTGTGAGGGTAAATAAGGGTATTTTTGTTCTGTCTTGTAGGCAGCACAGTACACTTGGGACTGGGTCCGTTTTTATTTCTTAGCAACCTTTCAGAAAGGGCCTCTGACAACGTGCTTATTTTCCAGTGTGCTCTAAAGAAAGAGAAAAGTGAGTAATGGAACATTTTTTATATTTCATTTGAAGTTTGAGTCTTGCAGGCTACAAAAAAGCGGATAGTAGAACGCAATAAACTTTATTTTCTTACAATGAGAATGGATTTTCTTTCATTTCATTAGAATGTCTTGTAAGTTCTGCAGGCATTTTTCTTGAATGAGTTAGGAAGGAGGGTGGTTTCCCACATTCCTCTGAAGCACAGAGTACCTGTCTGCTGCACCACTTGGCCATCCACTCAGTTCCCAAAGCTGCTGCTGATTCTGGAATCAATGCTGCTACTTAACCATTGTCTTAGCTGTAACCATCTAATGCCACAAGACAAACAAAACTCACCGGAGGGGAAAAAAAGCTCTGTTGTTCAACCAACCAACATTGCCAGAGGTGATAAATATAAACAAACAAACAAGAAAAGACACACTTTCAAGCACACAGGCTTTTCTTCAGGCCTACATCAGCAGTCATCCTGCTAAAGACAAGCTGAGAAGTTCTGCATAATGTTTCTGTTTATAGCATATAATGGAACTCGGAAAGAAAGGAGGGATTGTATTATAGTGAAGTTCTGGGGTCTTGAGGCAGACCAAAGGCAGACCACACTTAGAGGTCCGGGGCAATGGCCAGGTCAAACAGGTTGAGATAATCAACACTTTGGCCTTTGAGGGTGCAAAATGTTGAGAGAGAATTCCAGAAGAAAAAGCTGATTTTTTGGTTATCACAGAAATAAATTCAAGACTAATCCATGAAAAGAAAGAAAAAAAAAGAAAAAAGAGAAAAAAAAAAAAAAGATAAAACCCCAAACTCTAATGTATAAAACTCAGAAAGACAAAAAGCAGTTTTTTCCTCCTCCGTGTTGTCATAGGAGAGATTGATAGCACCATTATAGCAAGCCTCAGGATTTGTAACTTAGATGTAGAAAAAACAGACACATTTTTGGGTATGATTCAAGATCTAAGGAAGAATATAGGCTGAGATAGCCTCATATTACCCTTACTTTTTATAGAGGGGAGGGGGAAATAAAAAAGTTGGGTTTTGCACCTCATTTTCCAGTTGGAATGAATATTCTGAAGATTTGCATTCTTACTCATCCAAAGTCACGTGCAGAACTGGTGAGGGAAGACGACCAGAAAATTGGACAAGATGTCCAACATCAGAACTTTACTTCAAGATAAAAGAAAAAGAAATTACGTTTTCATACTGAGTTTTATTCTCAGCCAGCAAAGACTGAATTCTAGTAACAGCAACATATATTTCCATTAAGAGCCAAGGCTTTTGTATAGATGGGATTTGCAAGGATATAGCTGTACACAAAGAAAAGTGTGAATTTACAAAGACCTTTGGTTTCTGCTTTAGTACTCAATGAAGACAGGTTTAGCACAAACTAGGAATAGCACAAAACAAGGTAGCTCACCTTGGTTTGAAAATAGGGTGAGTGCAGAATAAATCCAAAGTCACCAGAGCTTTTATCAGGGGGAGCTTGAACAGATGAACCTGCTACATAATCTGTGCCCTAAATTTTGTCTGCCCTCAATGCCTAAGAATGCGAGGATGAGACAATGGAAAACGGGTAGTGTCTTGGGGTTATGACTTTCTTTGGTCTTTTGGATACCTGGGTCAAATTTTTCATACCTTCACCACAATGGCAAGAGGAAATTCTTGCCTACATGCATCATCAGGAGCTCAAGATACTCAAAACCCTTGTTCTGTATCAGGCTTCTCAGGAACAAAATAGCTGGAGATAGATTCATGAAAGATCAAGATCCCCAAGGCAACAAGCAGCTCATGAGAGCACCCAAGTGCAAACATCTCTGTATTTTCAGGGTGGGTGAGTGTGTCCCATTCAGTTGTGTACTGTGCTCACATCCTGGCCCATGGCTCAGGGATTCCCTTAGGACTGTGTCAGGAGTTTCTCCACATGCTTCATCCCAAGGACAGGATTTGGCAAATGTTCTGCTAGTAAGTTTAAATTATCTAAGGAATATGTCCGTCTTCCCCCAGAAGGCATGAACCCAAATGTATTTTGGTGAATAAATTCCATATTTTCCAGACATTCAAAGCCATGTCTCTCACTGAAACGCCCTGAAGACTGTAGCAAAAGTGTCTCTCTTAAGGGTCTCTTTAGTAAATTTACTGCAGCTAAAAATCAGTCAAACCACCACCCCTCAAGATCAGAACATAGACAGTCTTGGGAATAAGATGGGATTACAAAATAAAAAAAAAACATAGGAATTCCTACCTGTCTGTAGAAAAATATTCAGCATCAACAGCCAATGACCAATTTGCTCTTGTTCAGCCCTTGAGCATGTTTTGAAAGCTACAGGAATCTAAATACCAAAGTGTAAAACCCTCGCATAAAAGGTGGGATGCAAGAGGCAATGTAGTCCAAGACATAACCAACATGAAATACTGAGGACAGGAAACGTGGAAACCTTATGTTGGCAAGTGGGTGTACTGTGTTACAGTTGCCATTAACACCACTAAATCAAAGCCTTTTTCTTGTGTGACAGAAAACACAAAGTGATACAATGCCATGGTTTTTTTGCAATAAGCTAGTTAACAATATTTTGACAGGAAGGTTGGCACTACGGAATTATCAGGTCAGGGTCAGCACCTACTGACAGTTCTCCTGCTGTCAGCGTGAGGCCAACTCTGCAGTCTGGCCAATTGGACAATCAGTTGAATAAGAGACTCATAGGATAACTCAGGGCAGAAGGGACCTCTGGATGTGTCCATCCAGTCTCCACCTCTTAGCACGATCACCAATCAAATTAGAACAGGCTGTTCAGGGTCACGTCCAGATAGAGCACAAAAACTTTCTACGATGGAAATTGTACAACTTTTCTGGGCAGGCTCCAGGCTGAGCACAGCTCCTTAGCTACCACCCTCTGAGCCCAAATCTCCAATAAGTTATCAACACACCTGGTGATCCAGACATCCAGATCTGACATTTCAGCTTGGACACAAAGAAGTTGTGGGAGACACTGCTGGAAACATTACTGAGGTCCAGGTAAGTGACATCCACTGCTCTCCCCCCATCTCAAACCTAACCATTTTATCACAGAGAGCAGTCTGGTCAAGCATGGCTTGCCTTGGGTAAATCCATTTCAGCAGTGCCAAATGCCATCATCTTCTCCCAGCCACTCACAGCAGCAGCCCCAGTGAGACACAGACCTGCCTGTGCCAACTACAGAACTGCAGTAACAGCTCTCTGCTCAGGATCCTGAATTTTCTCATTCCCACCCTGAGAAGGCTACCTGTCTTTTATAATTTGAAAGAAATCTGATCCCTGGTTCAGGGTTGTGGAGCCTGCTCTGTAGGTTGCCTCTGGCCGTGTGGGTCAGCTTGTCTCCCCTGTGCTTTAGTTATTCATCCCACAGCCCTCCAAACCAGCTCAGGAGGAGGGACCAACACACTCAGGGCTTGATGCGATCTGTGGAGCAGTAGCAGCAGCGCAGGCAAGGCAGAATCTTACTCCTCCCCCTCTTCTCTGACTGTATATGAGGAAAATGGTAAAATATTAAAGTCCATTCTATGTTTTAATCCATCCACTTTCTGTTATCCTCCTTATGCATGTGTTCATCACTGGCTCTGCTTACCTTTGGGACTCTGTTTGTTTGCCACTGTCACCCTCCACACAAGCCCTGTGCCAGCCAGCACTGAACACCTGACCTGCACAAACCAAAGCCACCTTCATGCTTTTCCTTTTCCATTGCTAACTGTTCTTCCACATACCTCTGGATTTTAGAAATGAGGTTCGTTTTTACCATGGACCAATCTTCAATTCCTTAATATAGTAACCAAAAACATTAGATGACCTTCTGAACTAAAGGGCAGAAGATTGTTAAAACATTTTATTTAAGAAGACAGAAAACAGAACATAACATTGTAACAGTACTTACTGTCTCTGTATTTTGGATAATGTTTGAGAATTGCTAATGCATCACATTACTCAGGAAATACAAGTTAAATCAAAGGTTAAAAGTTTAAGTTGGAAAATAGAGACCCAAAAAGTTTGGGAATTCCACCCCAAGCACAGCAAAAGGCTAAATCTTGGAACTGGCAGAGGAGTAGAAGGAGATGTTGGAGACAGGCCAGAAATACGCAGTCCATGTTTTTATAAGAGCTGCAGTGAACAGGAATTACACTATTCGAGAGCAGAGGGATTTTAACATTACTGTTTCAGTTTAAGGCAGAATATTATGTATATGCATAAGAAACTCCTGCACACACGCAGGCACATGGGTACATCATGAGGGCCTGGAAGTAACAAAGTTATAGAAAAGAAACAAAGGCAGCAAAAGATCAAATAAGCTGCTGATTCAGAGTATGTTGTAAAAAAAAAAATGGAATATGTTGAGAAGCAAACAAAAAAGCCATTTTGATTGTTCAAATAAGTCATGCACTGAAACTAAATATGCCCTTTATTAAATATGGCTCTGCTTGTGCCATTTAATGCAACAAACGAAACTCTTTTCTCAGTTAAAAAACCCCCCCCATTTATTTTCTGCCTATAAATTTGGCTTTCAGCTGCAGGAGACACAAGAAGAGAGAAAAAGCCAACAACTTTTCAGAAGCATTGCTCGGAGCCTGGAGAGAGCAGAGTCTTTATAACAGTAAGATCCACACATCTTTTGCAGCTAATTGTGAATCCTATTTTTATTTTTATCCACTCAAAGTGGCATTAAAATAAGGAGGTTGTTAAAGCACTGCTTCAAAGATGTTGGGAAGACATTACAATCTTGCCCAGATTATGCCCTACAACCACTGTGAATTTTAACTTATGTCAGGCAGATGAAGCTCTTCAGTTTTAATATTTTGAAAAGTGGGAGGGGTGGGAACCAGGAGAAATTTCACCATAGAGTTTGGTTTTTTTTTAAGTACAGTGGAAAAATAGTAAAATTATCATGACTCCCTTGTCTACAGAAGCACCAAGGGACATGTTTAAAAGGACAACTGGACTAACATTTCTAGCATGTGAAAGAGCAAACTCTGTACCTCTTACATGACAAAAAGGAAGTCTACAGTAAATTGGCAGATCCTTTGGCTCAGAGCAGTCAGTAAGAGCCCAACTGTCCTGAAAGGCCCAGGTCACAAAACATTCCCCACCAGAGGCATCAACGGCAAGAGAGGGAGAGGCCAAAGAACAGGATTTCAGGAGAAAGACCGGAGAACAAAACCTTAGGGAAAGTATTGCGTAGGCCAATTTTTTGAGGCTGATTGCTCCAGATGCATAAAGTACGCAGTCAGAGGAGACCTGTCCCTCTGAGGTGTTCCAGAGCACTGAAATGAGTCATTATTTTCCCAAATAACCTCCTAGAACAGGTTCCCCTCTTCAGTGACTTCTGTGAACTAAGGAAGATGAGAGCTTGTGGTCTAATACTGGAGTCTGCTGACTCCCCTTACTGGGGGCTGTCCCCCAGTGCAAGACAAGACAGTCAATCACCCTGAAAAATAGGAGTCAAGAGGTATTTCTGACTTTAGTCTCCTTATCTTTCTGTTTTTCTCTTTCCACCTTGTCAGTCATGCTCAGTCATAACTTAACCTGACATATCTGGCAGCTGCCGGAAGCCTCTAGGAGCAGATTCAGCTCAGCAGCCCAGCAGAAAAACCCAGATTATGTGTCTGCAGGTTAAACTGACGTAGGGCGAGGTGTGACAACCTCTCTGACATCTGGAAAGAAGGTGGTAGCACCCCATAGCCTGGAGCAGGGGAAGCCAGACCAAGCAGTGGCAAACAGATCAATGAAATGGTCACCACCTCGTCCTTTCTCACAGTGCACTTTGGAAGTTTCTTTCCAGGTAGGGAAAAATTTAGGTGCACATGTATCTATTTTATGGTCAGCCATGAACAGCCCTGAAAAATCGAGTGGCTTAGAGGAAACCTGGTTTTGTATGTCAATGTAGAACTGTGAAATTATTACTCAGAGGCAAGATAAGTGTAACCCAAATTTTAGGATAGGAATTAATTACCACCCTGCTATCTAAAGTACTGTTTTCAGACTACTTTCAAGAAACAAAACCACACTTGCTGATGTGCAAAAAGCAAACAAATTTAAATGAAAAAGCACCCTTTGTTCACCATTTTTTCTTACCAAACTATGACAAAAGCTGTCAGACTAAAATGACAGCAAATGCATTTAGATAAGAAACGAACCCGTCTCTAAGATCTCACCTATCCTTTATTTTAAGAATATGGCCTAGTCATAGTAACACATTGATATAAAAGGAAATAGCTAAAAAACATCGTGACCCTTCTTATTTTTCCATTCATCATGCTCTATCACCACCGGACACAGGCACTATAAATCCAGGCTCTCAGAAAATCCTATCCCCTGGAGAGTTAGAAACTTGGGAGCAGCATTACTTGAGTCAGCATGCAGAGGGGATTGGAGAGCAGCATCCTACATCCTCCCAGTTTGAATTCATCACCAAAGCCAGGGAAATGAGTGTACAGAGGGCAAATTCCAAGGCTGTAGCTCAGGTGGACTCCCTGCTATTTCCTACTCTTTCAGCCTTATACACAACTTACGGAAAGATCATGTTCTTTGTCTTTCTTAGTAAGCTCTGCATCCTCCAGCTTAGAAAATAAAAGAAGATGCAAAAAGGCTTTTATTACTCTTCATTTTTTTAGAAGCAAAGCTCATTTGCTCAAAGTCTCACACAAAGCCTGCAGTTGGGCAAATTATTTGAGACAGGTTCCCCCCTTCGACAGGCACACTGAGCTGTGCAACACTTTTCCTTCAGGCTTGAAAAGAATTTATCCCTGGCAGTTACAGTGATAGAACTGCTGACTTTGTGGAAACAAGAAATGCTCTTTGATTTCTGAAGTTTTAGATAGGAGATCTTTTTATCTTCACAATTCAATCTAACAGTTTTATTTCTTCATCGTAAAATTGAGCTGAGACAAGTTTTATCTTTTCAAAGCCAGAAAAGACCTAACAAAAATGAATAAATGGGTGATGAAAAAAAAATCCAGTATTTTCAGTGGCAGAAGTTCTTTTGCACCAGGTATTTGGTGGATAAGATTTATTCCTACCACAACACACATACAATTGTGGCACCAAAACCAGCTTAAGGACAGAGGGAGCAGGAGAATGCAAAGCATCCTGCGGCCTTACTCTTCCCTTTTGGAATAATATTAAACAATAATTGGGGAGTTCAGAGTTTGAAGCTTTTGCCAAGATCTGAAGGGAATTTATAGTCTGAGATCCTATTGAAAAAACAACTAACATAGAAGAGAGGGAGATTGTTTCTTGTATGTGTTAGCTGCTAACTTTATTTACACAAAAAAACTAAACAAAAGGAAAAAATAGACATTGAACAGCATAAACATTTCCTGGGAAAAGAAATTGATATCCATATTATAGCCACTTATTCATTTTGTTGTAACACAAATAAATAGCTCAACCAATTCTTAATGAAACCTAAATCAAACTCCTTGAAACTCTGCTTCTCTACAGGAAACAGAACTGGGAAAGGAAAGAAAACATAAATATTTATACAACCTCCATTCTCCAAGAGTGAAAAAAAAAAAAATGGAAATTCTTTAATTTCTGGTTAACATCAAAAAGATAAGCATACTTCAAGAACTTATTCCGCAACATTTTTTCTAGTGAATATCAGTAGTTGGTCACATACGTATTTGCCTTTTTCAAACAAGTTCTTTTTAAGGTCAGTGCTGAAGTACCTGCCTCCATGCAGGCAATTTTATCTTTCCTACTGAAAAAAGAACAGAAGAATGCATCTAAGACCTCAGACATGACCTCTACATCCTTTTCAGCCCAAACCAATGGGAGAAGGAATGAGATTAAGACTGACTGGTCCAGCAATGAAAATTTCTCAGCTTCTTATTCAAGTAATCTAGAATATTCTAGTAAGTGGGTGTCATACATATCTGAATATAAACAACTAAAATAAAATAGACACACACCTTAACTGTCAGTAAGTAATAAATTCAAATAATTCTGTTCTTTGAAACTTCTTCTACTGTTGTCTCTAAGCTGTTCATGCATTCCTCACTCCGAGTTTTCTATCAAATACCCAGTTTCAAATGATTTTTCATATATCTGGTAACTGCTAAGAAAAATTCACATTTTTGTGAGAATATGTTATGTCTGACAACACTTGATGGAGAAATTGGAAGAGATTCTAGTTTCATTTCTATTGTGATTAGAACCATTTGGAATTTTTCTGATGGAAGTGTTTTACTATCACTTGCTAAAGCTGAAGTCAGAAATGCGTTTTCACCGAACCAGAGTCCATTACTTCCAGGCAACTTACACGAGCCACTACTGAGCTCAGAACCTCTAAATTTCAGCTCAAGTGAGGACTGTGAAACCCTCATCAAGGCACAAAAACTAATCTAGAGCTCAGGACTACCTGGACAGCACATTTAAATGGGCTGGGAGTTCCTGAGGTTATATTACATAGGCAGTCATGGGAAGAGTGTTTGTCAAAAATACCTAACCTGCCTCCAGGGGTCTTGGCATGGGATAAAACTAAAGAGTGGAATCAAAATCTTGAACAGAGCATGTGGCTGCTGTCCAGATGATAACAGGAAGCTCTTGCAAGAATCTTTGACTTGATTTTGAGTGACTCCCTGAACCACTGTTTTCCTGAACTCTTGTAACCCATGGTCCTACAAGATCACTCCAGCCCATACTGGACCCATTGCTACAGATCACTACAGGCAAAACCAGTTTATTTCACTCCACCATTTTTGCATCTGTAAGAGTTTCTGCTGACCATTTACCTATAGATGTGCTTAATTTTGCTACAGGAACCTCTGGTGGAGCCCATGGGAGGAAAAGCACGGTGGGCCACCTGAGATGTTAAAATGCTCAAGCACAGGAACTGACCCAGGAACAGCAGGAACTGCCCGGAAGGACTCTTCATTCTGACTTTCCCACCTAGAGAGGAGTTCTTGCACCAATTAATCAAGCTGGAAATGTGTCTATCTGGGCAATCACCCTGTTCCAAGTGAGTTCCTTGTCTCAAACCAGCAATTATCTTCTCATCTGTGCTTATGAGGAGCCCCAGAGTCCTTGAGCCAGCCAAGGAGTTCATGACTGAAGTGTGCAGGTCATGCACACAGCTACAGCCTTGACATTCAACTGCTCTTTTGTTATAACTAAAAAACAAACCTTAGTTTCACACTCAAAAATTTGATTGTTTTTGTACAAAAAAGTCCATTTTCTTATGATTTTTATTAACTTTGTATTGTTTTGTACTGTTCTAATGCTATACAGAGCAAAAGGCTTTGAAACTACTTCTTCTATTATTAAAAAAAAAAACCAAAAACTTTGATTCATGATTGACAATTTAATTCTACAACTTTCTAAACGACCCAAGACCTGCATATCCAATCAAGCATCTCTGCTTGCTGGATTAGAAGTTGTTTAAAAAGGGATTGGAGACAAGGGCTGGAGGAAATAACAATGCATCTCAGGAATTCTCTGGACTTTGCCTGGGATTCCTTTTCATGCTGGTAATAAGAAAAAAAAATGAATAGGAGAAGCAAATTTAAGAAAAATATTAGTGACATGGAAATAATTGAAACTGTTCTCTGTTGTGTTCCCCACCAATTTATGTATTTACTATACACTAGAAATAATTTTTTCAAAGTGCATATGTACTTGCTACATTGAGCAGTAGCTTAAAACACACCAGAAATTAAACTATTTCACAGGGTAGGTTAAAGCAGTTATTTTAGATCTTTTATATTAAACATTTATTTGACTGTGACCCATGTACTGAATATAGTTTGACACATCCTGTGAAACTCTTCTTGGATGGCAAACGAAGATTTTTTTCTTGTCAGCATAGGAAGCTCAGAAGTAGGTTCACGTTCTTTACCTCCTGCAGAACACAGTGGTGATGTGGAACATTAAGATCTCAGCAGATGCTTCTCTTTCCTTTCATTTGCTCTCCTGCTGCTGGCCCAAAGCAGCCTCATGTTTGGAATTGTGCCACTTACACAGAACTTACAAGAAGGATTAGCAGAGCTGTCAGAAATAGAGCTGTATCATGAGTTTGGAGTGGTGATTGAGATGCTCTGAGACAGAGATCCTTGCCCAGACAGTCCCCTGGCCTGGCCCAGTGTGACGCAGTGACACAGCATTCCTGTCAGTCCCTCCCCGTCCTACTCTCCCCTGCCCATCTCTCCCTACACATTCCCTCAGAAGCCAGAGCTCTGACTGAGGATTCAGTCAAGATCTGCCCATGGAGAGATTTCCTGCCTTCCAGGAGACTTCTACAAATGTTTGGGTAGAGACTCAGTGTAGTTCCTGCACAGCGGAGATTGTACTGGCACAGAGACAGGTAATCAGTTCTGATCCAAAGGAATGCAAGCCACATGCTGGTCTAAGGCAGTGGAGCAGGGAAGAGATATGGATGGCTTCTATTGACTACTCCAGACACCGGTGAAAAAAATAATGGAAACACCAGTTTCAAAGCTTATCCTATTTTGTTCCTGAAAGGAAAGGTCTGGCTCCTTTCATGGGACCATGAGTTACAAGTGGAGGCACAGACAAATTAACTGTTTTAGGGACACAGCTCAGGACATATCCCTGCCTTCAGCTTTTCCCATAGCCTGGCCAGGATGCCTCCTGTCTGTTCTGTGGCACCCAGCTATTTCACATACTACACAGGGAGTAACAGGATCTGCTGGCCTTCCCCAAATGCCAAGAGTCTACATGAGCCCAGGGACATCCTACACAGAAAGGCACCAGCTGCAGGATCACCCAAGACAATTCAGTCATTTGCAAGTTTTTACAGCTTTACATAAAACTCTCTCAGGACACGCACCCCATGACAAGGTGGGACATCACAGGAACACTGTTTTACAATCCTAATTTCAGCCATGGCCCCCAGAAGACCAGGTACCTCTGCAGGGATGAGGAGGCCATGTGCTTGCTCTCAGGCAGCAGCCGGCACCCTGGCAAGGCAGTCCTGCTCCAAACCTCCCTGTAAATCCAGGCCTCCACGTTTCAGGTAGCAACAGCTGTTGCTGGAGAAAAAGAAGTGGAAATTGTGTATTTCTCAGCTCGAGGACTTTAAAGTCAGAGCTGCAGGACACAGCAAGGGAAGAGCAGTCCTGCTGCTTATGATCAAAGAGTATTTAATCTTTTCTCCAGCTGACTGCATGCTCTCCCTTCTCCCCCCATCCCTCTGACTAATCTCATTCCCAAACCCAAAAGAGAATCTGAAATAGAAATATTTATGTATTTACTGGGCATGCTCACATGGTTATCTCTCTCAAACATTTCAGGGAACATTGAAAAAAAAATCCTGTCTTTCAGGAATATTCACAGCAGGAAGAAGAGAAAAGAAAGAAAACCCAACACAACAAAAAGCAAATAGCTGTAATGAACTTACTGTGAAACCTCTGTCACATTGTTTATTCACCCAGCAGTCCACAGGAGTTCACATACTCAAACTCACATATTATCACCCTAAAGTCATAGTAGCTGAATAAACGTTAGTTCAGTTGGCACAGACCTTAATTTCCCATACTTTACATACATTAATAAACACTTCCTGATTGTGATGGGATTCCCATGTAACTGAAGATGGGCCAAAATGACATTATCACTGCTCAGCTGCACTTCCTGTCGTATTCTGCAGTGTTCCTTGAGATAGCAAGAAATCACCAGTCACGTTAAAATGAAGGCAAATTTATTATTAGTTCCAACAGACATTTTATTCATGTGCAAATGACGGGATAATAGAACTGTTGTTTGACAGCTTGCTGAGAAAATTGTAGCTTTCATCATCTTAGCTGATAAATTTTTCCTAAAATAAAATGAACACTCATGGAAAAAATTGGAATAAGGGTTTAGACAGAGAAAAGAATATGACAACTATTCTGCTTAAATGAATCAATTTCTGTGATCTTGCAAGAGGCAAAAATACTTTGGTTTAGAACAAGCCAAATTCAGATATCACTTAGCAGGTTAAATACTTGAGGCGGCCAAAATATTTGCAGAATTTAAAAGGAAAAGTGGTAAACTCACTTTGAGATTGGTAAAGCACATTAATTTACTGAAAACAAGCAATTTTACAATTTTTTATTGTCCTCATGTTCCAGAAGTCTCACACAAAAGTGATTTTTTTTTTTTTGGCAGCTTGATTGCAAAAGCTTATTAAATCTGCTAAGCAACATCTAGTGTTTGCTACAGGATTTTGAGTCTTGGATCTGAGTAGGAATTCTTTTCTTTTGTTAAAAAAACAGTTATATAGGTGAATTTAAATATTTTAATAGAGAGAACAAGGTAATTCCAAGATCTCCAGAGGATTTGAAAAAGAAAGTGCTAATCTTTTTAGCTAATCAATTACATTGGGAGAACAGGTTTCTCTTTGTGCAAAGAACATTACTGGAAAGTTCTCTTTATATATCTCAGTGTTGGCATCGGGAATAGAAAACATAAGCATTCTTACAGCTGTCAAAAATGAATTTAAACCTGTTCTGTTCACAGAAAAATAAAAAAAAATAATTAAAGAAAATTTAAAGGATTAGTTTGACCTTAAGTAAATAATTCCATTCCAAGAGGAACAGTTATTTTGAATTGAAAATTAATATATTGTGAAAAATAATAATTTCTGCAAGTACTCCACATCATCATTAATTCAATTTACCCAACCTCCTAATTTTCAAAGGTGAGAAAAACGAGACAGCTTCCCGAAAGTAACTCAGAATCCTAAAAAAACCCAAACGAACAAACGAACAAAAACAACACAAAAAACCAACACCAAACAATAAAACAAGCATCCAAACAAGAAACCAAACTATCCATATGTTGATATCAACAAAATCACAATGTTTTCTTTCCCAGGTTTTATCCCAAAATGCTAATCTCTGGGAAAATGTGAAATTAAGACATTTCAAAACTTGTCATAAATCTAGAACTCCTTTGAGACTCCTTAGGACGCTTCTGTAATTTATAAACAATTAATCCAAAGAAGACCACTAAGGAATATTTTATTTTAGAATACTCTTTTTTAATCCATAACAATTAAGCAACAAGTGTCGATATGTAAAATTAGTATTTCTTAAAACTTCAGGCCAAGTCTAGGACCCTCAAGACCGTGTTCTGTGTCATTCTACTTTTTATGACTCCCTCAGCTCTTCCAGTGATTACATTTTGTCTTGGACCCTGCCCTGGGCTCATAACTGCTCTGATCCAGGAACCAGGCAGAACAGGACCCAGAGCCAGAACAGGGCTCTAATATAACTACACAAAGATAACCAGACCCTTCAGACAACTCAGCCACGACCCTTTTACTTTAAAACACAAATAGGAGGCACCTGCTGCTACTTTTAGTAGTCTGGTAGAGTCCAAATGGCATTTAGACCTGTTCCATCTCAATAAGATGAAGTTTCCATCATTGTATTCTCCCCATTTAACATCTGGACTAGACTCAAATGCTTCCAAAAGGCAGAAGTCGGCTGAAATACCTCTGTGAGATTTTGCATCTGTTGTTGACTTTCAAATTTTCGCATTACAACAGAATCATAAAGCAGAAATTTCAGGTTCCCACAGCCCAGTTCTCAGAATGCTGAATGAGAAATGATACAGACCTTTCTTAGTGAGTGACTTTACATATATTTCCACTGCTTTTCTACACTAGGAAAGCAGTTAGCAGCCCAGGGAAGAAAAGAAAAACAATTAAAACAAATTAATGGGGGGGAGGGGGGGGAGGAGGGGGAGTGAGTGGAGGAAAAACAAACAAAACCGAAACTATAAAACAGAGTCGAAGAAAAATGTGATACTGAACAAGTCAATTCAGATGTAATGGACTGATGGGACCATTCTCAAAAAAGAAAATAGTACTGTCTTTTCTCCTGTTGGCTTTTCTACACAAGAATGCTCCCCATTTCAAGCAACTGATATTTCTTTAACTTTCTAAGTATTTCTGACTTACAGATGGTCTACTATAGAAGCCAATTTCAATAAGTGCTAATGTTTAAAATCCACTGCTACAATTAATGTTGTTCAGCACACCAAGGGACACAGTGGAATGCTGAATACATTTGTTTGTTTACTTCAAATACTAAAAACCTACCCAGTTGTCACCCAAAATCTGTCTTTAATCTGAGGCATTTCTAATTTTAGGACATCCCAGTCACTGTTAAATCTCATTCAAGGGTGTGAGAGAGTGTACTTTCTCCTTCTTGCCTTAGACTTGACACTGCAGTTAAAGGCAGCCCTAAGGAAAGCACTGCTGCAGCTCCAGATTTAACTATGGATAACTGGCCTCTGTGCAATAAACAGCCTGGAGCTACAAGGCCAGTCCTCTCCTCCTCTTCCTCGAGCAGGCAGGAGCCTTCACCTCGAATCAAGCTGAGAGCTGTCTGCTCTGGTGCCAGGTGACAGCACAGCAGTGCCACCAGCAGCGTCACAGCAGCGCTCTGAGAATGCTCAGTTCTGGAAAAACAGTGCAGCAGTGATACAGCTTAACACCTGTCCAGAGTGTAATAAGTCACGTGTTAATATATCAGTCTCTGAGGGTCCAGCCTTCTGCACAGAAGTGGCTGTAATTAATTTGAGCGAGACTGCTCCTCAGAGGTGTTTTTTAAATCAAAAGGTTTAAAATGAAAAAAAATGCCAAAATAACAAACGTTACAGAAAACAAAATGATAAAGCCACGCTCAGGTGTCTGAGAAAACCTCTGACACCTTGCCGAGACACTCCAAAAAGCCTTTACATCCTTTTGTGCTCCTTCCTAAATACTGGATGTTTTAGGAGGGATAACTCGGCCTGCAACCAAAAGAGGGAGGTACAGGGTTTGAAGAACAGTGACAAGGTCCAATAGATGTTTCTCCCTTGGCACTGAGCCAATCCTCGTCAGAAGTGTATCGAAGTTTCTGGGTTCTTTACTTTAAGGGGTGAATCTTAAACTTTTTCCTACAAGGAAAACACTTGCAGGGTGTGAGAAATGCATCTCAACAAAGCAGTTTCCATCTTAGGAGGGAAAACAGTTCCAAACAGAGCGGGGGAAGGCAGCAGCTGAAGGCTGTGGCTGTCCCTGGCTATAACCTTATCCATGAACTAACTGGAGTTCAGCCCAGGCGGAAGGCAGCATTCCCATGGAGCTTCTCCCAGCGTCATGGCACGTCACCCTTGAACATGCCACTGTCCCACTTATATGCTGAGGTGAATCTGAACACGGTTTTAAAAGAAGGTTGGAAATGCAAGCAACCAGACGGAGACGCGCTCAAAAGCGCAACGCGTGTTTTCATTCGCCAAGGCAGATGATGAATGGTTCTCAACAGTAAATGTTATTTCAAGTAGGCCACTGTTCAAAAAACCCCATTCAAGTCAACAAGACGCGGCTCCAGAAATATTTAACCTCAAAAACTCATAAACAAGTTTGCTCAATTGGAATTTATTTTCTTCAAACAGAAATTGGGCAAGAGTTTAAGAAAGACATGTACAGATAACGCGGAAATAAAGGTTGCAACCTCTTTTATTTAGCAATAGATAGAATTATTAGATTAAGCCACATTTCACTTTGATTTGACTTATTTTTTGTTCAAAAATAATGTTTGTCTCAGAAACCATCATTAAGAACTGAAGAGAAAAAAGCAATCCATATAGCAGCTGTGGCATTTAAAGGAGCAGGGAAGGGAGATTAAAAAAAAATCAGACTCATAAGTTTGAAACAGCACTTTTATAATGGAATTTAGTTTCAAAGTGAGATATGAAGCTACAACTGGCCAAGACTTTAAAAATTAATTAACTCACATGATAAGTAGCTCCATTTCAAAAAACAGAGAAATAAAGCAGGAAGAGATATTGAGCTGTTAAAAAACGCCTTGTGCCCTTACCAGAATATTTACTGGGACATAACAAATACCAGAAGTTGAAGAACATTATGCTTCACTCCAACAGCATTCTGAAGAACTATTTCCTCATAACCATGGCTGATTCATCAGGGCCTTAAAAGAACCTCTCTCTCCCCCAGCTCCATGAACTTATTTCCATAGATGCACTTATGCCCCAAGGAGGCAATTATTTGAGCCAGTCCAGTTCTCTGATCACAGAAAGTTGTCTTCTGGTGCAAAAACAGGGTTCCCTTTGCTTTCCAGCTGTCCACAAAGGCTACTTAAGCAGAAATACAAATACCACCACAATTAGGAATGCGAAGACACAGCACTGACACAACTGCTGGATATAATCTGGACAAGACAATGGCAGTCCTGTGAGGGGGCTGCTTGATTAGGTACAGTTCCTCAGTACAGGGCAGATCGTACTTCTTTTGGTCCAAATCTTTCTCCTTTCTTTCCCCTAGGAGAATGAGATATTTGGTTTGATTTCATATTGTCAAAAAATAGTGGCTGAACCTATCATACTAAATTCATTGGGGGCTGACATTTGAGAGTCGTAGGTTAGGGTCCATTAAATTGTAAACAGACTTGCCTTTTATTACTAGAGGCCATAAGTATTAATAACCACTTAGAATATAAAACTAAATTCACACTTTAATTCACCAGCCTTTAAATGAACCAGTACCTGATAATATAATATTATGCAAAGTATTTTAAGTTTTTCCCATTTTCATGAAACTTACTACTATATGGTTCAATTATGCAAGGTGTATGAGATGAGATTACAACTGAATGCATTATGATTCTCAAAAATAAATCAATGAAAACCACAGCAGTGGGTTATCCTAAAAAAAATGCTATAAGCATTCAGTACTATTTCAGTTATGATAGACTATTTAGTCACACACTTGCAGTGCACCTGTATAAAGCTGGTGTTCAGTTATGTTTATCACCAAGAAAACCGTACATTGGGCCAAGCAAACAACTCATAAAAGACAAGCATCCAATATCCCAGTTGCGTAGATCAGATAACTCCAAAACATTCCTGGTGTTTTCTTCTAACAGGTCACTTATGCTGCTGTCTCATTTTTACACATCTGTGAGCGGCTGCATTTTGCCATTGGCAAGCTCATCTGTCACTCAGTGTCGGTGTGCCACTTCCCTGATCCATGGGTAGCAGCAGAAAACCAACAATGTCTCAAGTTTTCTTGCTGAGTCCCACATATGTCAAATGCTGTTTGATAAGAGTGATCAAGGAAGGGATGGAAAAAAAGACAGCCATGTACTTACTTCCTTTACTTCATGCAGTAACAACCAGACCCTTTCAAAATGTTCACAAAAGAAGGAAGGTATTTTTCCTTGTTAGTTAAACATTCACAGCCCTGGCAAACTAAAGGCATGATCCTGGATCTCACAAAGTTTGTTTTCCTTTTCAGTCAGGGTGTTGCACAGCCTAAATTTCTCTCTCCTGAAAGCTGCTGCCATATCCAGGTATAAGATATATTGGCAGCCACATCATTGTAAGATCTGTTCTCTACACAAAGTCCACAAATTTCACCTAATAAAGCACCTCTATTCTCTCCATTTTCCAGCATACTTCTGCATAATGCAGGCTAGTGTCTGAATATCACTTCAATCCCTAAATGTGTTGATATAAGGTCACAGTTGATATTTGTAAATGAGGCTAACAATTGTATCTCTGTACACAAAAACATAAAAGACAACTCAGTAGAATTTTCCTGAGCAACCTTTTCGAGGCTGAATGATCCAGATGACAGAGAATCCCTAAGGCACTCAGCCTCCAGGCAGATGAAACCTCTGTAGCTTCCTGCTGCACTGCAGGTCTATCAGATAAGAGCAAGAGCGAGAACTGCTGCATCAACTTGTTCAGAGCTTCCTTGCTTTCTCCTCCAAAAGTTGAGGCTGATTCACCACATGGAGCAAGCCCTATTTCAGAGACAAGACAACCCTTTCGGTAGAATTAACTTGGCCAACTTTAGAGGTAGGTATCCTTGACAATGGAAGGAATTCAGACCACCCAACTCACTAAAGCAGTTTTATCAGTTTAGAAAGAGCATGTCTCTGGTCTTCTGGGGAAGTGTCTTCCTCATCCTCAACTCCGGGAGGCAACTCCAGAAGTCTACTGACAGTGATGTGGCATGGCAAGACTGACAGTGTTTGCTTTAAATATCCTAGGCTGGATATATTTTTCCTTCTTCTGGGTGCAGTGGATCCTCCTTAGAAACCTAAGTTCATGGAAAACACTATTCAAATGTCTAAAAGCATTTTCCATGTATATAAAGCTAATTCTGGACAGAACTATTTAAAAAATTGGGGAGGGGAAAGCAGGGCAAGTGGATAGAAAATTAAGTCCTGTTATGCACTAGGAACTGGTTAAAAGCCAGAGAAAAAAAAAAAAACAAAAATTTTGTCATGGGAAAATACTGCCAGTAAACATAGCTGTGAATAGACATTCAGATCAACATTGGTCTTGTTCAGTTCTGTGAAGTAAACAGAGGAGATACACGAGGCAGGGAAAAAATATACCATCCTGATGACAGAGGCCACAGCAGGGTTATGGAGACAGCCAAAATAAACATGGCAGTGAAAATTGAATACAAGGCAGTAAAGAGTGGTAAGGAGAAAAAAAACAAGCTGCATAGAGATAATTTCTGATCAACATTTCACATTTCACTTGGAGGACTTGCATGCTGTCACTCTGTGGCTCACTAAGGGAGCCTGCTTAGTGCATAGCAGTCAAAAATAGGCTTCATTGAGAAGGGGAAAAAGAAGTGAAAATGCAATGTCATTTACAAAAAAAAAGAATGATACTCAACACTACTTGAATATTATATTCAGTTCATTACTTCAAGTCCAAGAAAATTATTAAAATAGGTTCTAGTGAAAGGGAGGTCTTGGCACCACTGACTGGCAGGTCCAGGGCTCCTGTTGGAACACTCTCATTCACAGGAAGCCTATAATAATACACATATTTTCCAACGAAGGCTTTCATTAGCATCCTTCACTCACCTTCTTCTTGCCTATTAAAATATTAGGATCTTTTCAATGCAGCAGGAAATTGCAAACAATGGAACCAGTGAAAATAGCACAGTAAAACAGGGGAAGACAATATTTCTGTCTGAACTGGACAAAATATTCCGGTATTTTTATTCATAAAAAAAGAAAACTGTTTGCTTTTGCTGATTTTGTAGCCACTTTCATTGCATGATCAGGCACATCAATGTATCAATACTAATGTTTATAGAAGGAGTTACTTCAAATAATTTAAGCACTTGGAAAGGGGAATAAAACCACAAATATTTTAAATTCAGAAACATGAAAAACACAGGACCTAATCGGAGGATTCTGCCCATTTGAAAAGGGCATTGATTAAAGGGAAAAATAAGCATCACTAACTGAAAATTCCTTTATTCAGTATCTGGACATTAGGCGAATATTTTTACCTCAGAAATTCCTCTCTCAACATTTTTTTTCATAATTTACTCTCCATATTGGGGCAATCAGGGGGAGAGTGGGGAAGACACTTCAGGGGCCTCATTTTACTCAGCCACCTGTCACATCTGGGGAGGAAAAAAAATAAACATAAATACAAAAAAACAAAACCCACCATACCCAAACCAACAAAACCCAATCCCTTGCATTGTACCTAAGTTCGCCCACCCTTGGGGCTAGATATCCTTCTGCCAGTAGGATTCTGGAATCTAGTGAACAGCCCCGTTGTGCATATTATATCACACTCTTGCTTTAATTTCTGTCTTCAAATTCCCGAGCATTGTTGCTGGTGGACATGACAGAGCAGGCTACAGAAGCCTGCAGAAATTACCCTCCATTAAACCCCAGCTCAGGGGTATGGTATTTGATTTCTCACTGTGTTGAGAGTAGAGGAGAAGAACAAGTGAAAATGTGTGTATTCACCTGGGAGAAGATGGCTTGGTGTGAGCAATTGTCATTCCAGGAGGCAGGGAGCACAGGTTCATGCATCATTCAACAGAAGATGGAGTGAACTCCAGGGCCGGTGACCAAGATGAATAAAACTTGTTTCCCTCTTGTTTCCTCTGTCTCCCATTTAGCATCTTTAACCTTTCATAAAACTGTTCTAACTCACTTCTAAAATGGTTTAGTTTAATCCTAAGCATGAATTTCATACTTAGAAAACAGAAGGGGAAAACATCCCTAAATCAGTTCCTTGTTCTTTGTCTGATTAATGGCTCAGCACAGCCCTTTTCACAACCCTTCTAATCACTAGCTGTTTTGTGACTCCCTTTGCTGGCTTCAAACAAGCCTCGTTAACTCTTAATTAATTTCAGATAACAGAATCCCTTCCACTTTTCCCTGGTTTTCATCGGGGTCATGACAGAAGAACCAGTTGTCAGTGGAGTGCCACCACCTCTGAAAAGCAAAGGGTAGATGGGCTCTGTCAGGGCTGACACAAGCCAGCTTTGCTCCAAGAGCTGAGCCTGGACTTGGAGCTGATGAAACCTCCAGTAAGGGCAACAGGGACTGAACTATGACCATGAACATATCTCAGCAATGTAATAATACCCAAGGTTGTTAAACTTTTAGTATGGGAAACAGTCTAGCTACTGCTCCTATTTTCTAGCCGGAAAGGAGAGTTTAAGAGTACAGATAACCCAGAGACCCTGAAGAACAGCTGGCTCTGCTCTAAAACGAAAGCTAAGCAAATGTGTTGGCAGATTGAAAGTGACTTCCAGCTCACAAGGAAGCGCACATACACAAGATTCTTGCCTCAGACAGTGACTTGAGGAGGTCACTCACAGAGAACCTTTCCAGATTAAAAAATCTCTTCTTAAAGGGACAGAAGTGCTGCTGTTTGATTAGTAGGTGAGCAGCAGTCATTTTATTTTCCTCATTGTTGATGTATAGATAGACTCCCACTGTTACTTTGCTTAAAAATGAGAAACAAAATGAATTTTTTCAGTAATGTGGCTGTTGCACTCTCTGTATAGTCACTGGAAAGCCTCATCAGCCTGCAGTGAGGAGCAAAGTGAGCCCATGAAAAGCACTAAGTTCTCATGTCCACCTGTTTCCCCATCCCCTTGAGCAGCTTTGCATAAACCTCCACTGGGTACAGCTATCTCTGAGTTGGTCTTAGCTCTAACCAGTCTAAAACCTTCCCTTTGATTATAAAGCAAAATGTAATTAACCAAAACAAACTTTTTTTTTAATAGAAGACATTACATTTTCTAACACTATGGTAGCACCACAAGTTGGTGTTTTCAAACCCCAAAGGAAAAGCAAATGCTTTTAATGATTTTGAAAAGGATGCTGTTGCAGGCAGTATTTCACTGTCCCCAAGGACAACATCTCTTACTTTTCCAACTAAACCCTGAGCTGCAAGATAAGAAATCTAAGACAAATTTTGAGGCTCCCTCATGGCAAAGAGCCAAATTTAATTTTCTGATACTTAGTACCTGACCCATTGGATTAGGCTAAAAAACCCTCTAAACTGAATTTGCCACTAAAGATCTGCTGGCCTGGAACAGGTGGAGCATGTATTGGTGTGAATACATGCTAGATATATGAAGTCCTCAGCTCTTCTCCATTATCTCCAGTTTTATAATCCATTCCATTGCCAAATCTGTCTTATAACACTTTAAAAATAAAAGCAACAATATGAATTTATGTCTAATTAATTGAATTTTAGTTGATTTTGAATTATTCATTGAAATACCTTTAGGAAAACTTATTGTGATTGGCTTCCCTTTCTTCCTTTGTGAGCTAGGGGCACACAAAGCTAGAGCAAAGGCTAAAATCACTGCTGTTCTGTTAAATTCAGCTGTTTACCTACAATAAAGCTTCAAGGCAGTGGATCACTTGTCCTGAGGACAGCAGGAGAGCAGCCAGGTGTTCATCCTAACTGTGATGGGGTTTTTGTATCAAGTGAGAGAATGCTGAAGTCCCATGCTGTAAGCAAAATTTCAGTTAGACGAGCTGTTCAGTTTCCCCCAGAAATGACGTTTGCTTATAACAGGAGTTCAAGCATTCTCCTCTCTGACACTACTACAACAAAAAAAAAAAAAAAAAATAATAAAAAAAAAAAGTTTGGCAAAATTAGAAGAAAACTGAGCTTTCCTTTCAGGCAAAAAGGTTTTTAGTTTTACAGATAAGCTACAAGCATCTATAAAATAATAAGTACCTGAGATATGGTGGTATAAAGAGACTCCCACTTCGAAGTTATAAACAAAAAAAACCCCGAAGAATCCCAAAGGACAAAGAATCCAGTCTCTGCTGTATAGTGATGCTTAAATTAATCAAGTGTAATTTTAAATAGAAATGCATAGGGAATGCCCTTTAGGGTGGCTTTGAAGTTTTTCCAGCCTTTCACCCATCTGAACTCCCTCCATGTCAAAATGCACAACTCTAAGCACTCAGCTCCTGATATGTTTGGTATGTGCTAGACTGGAATCATGTAATCATGGAACAGTTTGGGTTGGAAGGGACCTGTAAAGGTCATTTAGTCCAACTTCCCTGCAGTGAGCAGGGAATCACACAAGTACAAGCCATGCTCTTTAAAGGTAGAACAGATTACTCTGCAGAACAGAAACACTAAAACCTTCCATAAAACCAAAAGTATGGCATATAAAAACCAACCCTCCTACTTTCTGAACCTCAATAAACAGTAGTAATAGAGTCTACAAGCAACGTCAGAGCTCCAGAAAACAGCATGAACCAAGGTCTCTTCCCAGCGAAAACCCACGCACGCCCATGTACTTGCACCCAGTGGAAGTTCAGTGCAGCTTTTCAGTATAAACATCACCTAACTTATCCCTCTAAGGCAATAAACAAGGGCTCATGTTCCAGGAAACAGTCTCACTGGTTACTCCACAACACACACTTATGCATGTGTCCTACAGACTTCAGAGGCTGGCTGTTTTTAATAAAAGCATCTTTGCCCTGAAGCTGCAAAGCTGGGACTTTTCAGGAGGCTTTTAGTGTAAACTTAGCTTTGCAGATCTGTGCATTAAACTGTTCATGCAGAGAGTAGAAATTGGTCAAAGCATATAAACTAGAGAGTATGTCTTGTAAAATACAGGACATGACGGAGCACACTGATAGCATCCCTCAAAAAGAATTTAATCATGCTGTGATCTGGAGGACCAGACCACAGACCTAAAAAATAGTCAGTAATGGGGTTATGTTCTGTAAAGGCAAATATCAGGAGCAGGAGTGACACCACACCACAAGTGCTCATGAAGGTTTGTGTTTCTGACATTTAGAACTGATAGACACCCTACCAGGACAACAGAGTTCGAAAGCACCTGCACTCTGCAAACCCTTACTAGGGAACAGAGACATGGGAATTCTTCTTAAATCTCCAGGCTTTATTTGAACATACTCTCATGTAGCTCTCTTCCTCTCCTAAAGCCCCTTTCTTTCTTTTTTTCCACCTGTTTCTGGACTCCATGTCCTCTTACCTACAAATTCAGCCTGGGGTGGTTCTATTTCTGCTCCCTAAAGAGCGCAGACGGGGAGGGAAAACAGTGATCTTTACACAGACGGCAGGCTTTTGGAAATGTACCAGTTTGTCCCTGTACACTTTTCTTGACTACTCTCATCCTAATAAACTCTGACCTCTGAAGGTCATTAGGTGCTTATTAACTGAGACAAGCTTTAAAGAGCTCTAGCTATGCACTAGGTAAAAGCTACTGAATGCTCTACACCCACTCCTCTGTTCTGGTGCCAAGTGATGGCATTAGCAGAGATTAATAATTATGTGCCCGTTTGTACCCCACAGCCTCAGCCTGGGCTCTGCAGTCAGGCCAGCTCACCACAGCTGCATGGGAATGAGGAGATGTGCTCAGCTGGAGGCAGTGCCTATAAAAGCTCCTGTTCCTCCATGACCTGTACAAACTGTTCTGCCTTCTCCAAGCAGGGCAGGGCAGGGGCAGTGTGAAGCCTGGTGACTTGGCCATCCTTCAACAGACTTTTATTGGGAAGTGCAAAAGAGGTTTCCTGTTACAACGTCCCCAAAATTTAAATTCCTGCTCCACATCATGGAAGGACCATGTCATCCCAAAGATCAGTATCAATATTTATGGGAGACCATATCAGCAGTGGGGAGCATTACAGAACACCACACAAATACCACAGACTTAGGTGAGGGCTGGATGACTCTTTTTTGGGTGGGCTGGCTATAACCTCACTATCACACTAATGTGGAAAAAAAAATCCTAACTCAGTGCATAGTCTAGATACTGTTGTACATAATCTACATGACACTCCAGGGCAGGATGGAGATGTCTGGCACAGAACATATTATCTTTTTCTCTAAAATTCATGGTGCTAGCCAACCAGGCCTGTGCTTTCAGCAAAAGGAAGACATGGAATTGTCTCTGAAGCTTTCACCACCTCTAAAAAACCCAAGCCCATGTAGGAAAGGTTCTCATCTCCCCGTGTAGCCTTGCCATCAGAATTGCCACCAGCCAGGGAACAGCCAAGGAAAACAGCAGCTGGATTGCAGCGGGAGTCTGTGCTGCTGACCTTCAAATCTAACTTGCAAGATGTTTGTATCACCACTATATCCTGTTTTCCTGTAGGTATCAGCTGCTCCACGGCCCAGGAGCTGTGTTACACTGCACAGGAGCTCCTTATTTTGCTCCTCATTTATGGGATGCAGCTCTATATAAAGAGTCAGAGAGTATACAGTAAGATCTGGAACCGTTTTGTCAGCATGTAAGGTGCCAAATAGCATGAGACAGGCTGGAATGTTAGAATATCAAACGCTTTCTCCTCTTGTCTAAAGTACAAGTATGGTCCCAAACTTGGGATCCTCCCATTTCATTTGCTTCTCTCTGGCTGAAGGTCTTGCTTTCCTTACCCAGATTAAAATTCAGCCAGGAAGACTCCTGATCTCCTGACAGGAAATGTCACTTAATATTTTAGGCTTCTGGCCCTTATATAACCTAAACAGTGTTACAATGAAAATTGTTAGATAACTACTTCTTCATAAAACACACAAAACTCCAGACTAAGCCTCAAAGCTTCTGTGGGGTCTACAATGCAAAGGTGCCCCAGACTCTTCCAGCAACCCACCACAGTGTTTCACACAGTTTTTCCAGTTAGCTTAAGAAAGGAAATGAAAATACACAAGTACCTTCCTTTCTATTATTCCAAACCATTGCAAAAGTTATCATCCTGTGTATCACAGGCTTGTTGACCAACAGATTCACAACAGATTTTTTTAAGACCTGTTGCATTCAGCCTTCTCTTCAGTTCTAAACCAGATGATTACTCCAGCCTTCCTTTGCCAGAAATTCTCTAGGGAGTCCATATTTCTCTGGAGAGTACTGGACATTTCACTACAACTAAGGCCTCAATAATGTTGATCAGACTGGGAGTACATTCTGTATTTTGCAATACAAACGTTAATTGATACAACATTTGCTTCCTTCTCATGCCAGATAAAACCAGCGTTGTGCTTCTGAGTCATAATATTTGAAGTCCCATGATTCCCCATCTCATTTTCCAGGAAGCTGTCAGAACCACGCATCACATATTTGCTCTCAACAGAATTTAACACCTCACCCCTCCCTCTCTAAAATGCAAGGTGCTGCACCTGTGTCAGGGCAGGCTTTGGTATCAACACAGCTGGTGGGAGAAGGAGTTTAGGGCAGACCTGCTGAGGAGGACTTAGGCTGAAAGAGATGGACCTGGCCTAGCCGTATCACTCACAGCCCAGAAAGCCAAAGCTGTCCTGGGCTGCATCCAAAGCACCATGGGCAGCAGGTGAGGGGGGTGTTCTTCCCCTCTATTCCACTCTGGTGAGCACCTGCAGTGCTGCACCCAGCACTGAGGAACCCAGCACAACAAAGGCATGGACCTGTTGTATTGTGTCCAGAGGAAGGCCACAAAAATGACCAGAGGGCTGGGCAAAAAGCACGTGGACAATGCTCCCAGGCACATGGTGTGACCCTTGCTGTGGTCCTGTGCGGTGCCAGGAGCTGACCTTCCATGATCCTTGTGGGTCCCTTCCAGCTCAGGGTATTCTAGGATTCTGTAATAGCCATAGGTTAGAATTTTTTTATGACAAGGGTGGTGAGGCATTGAAACAGGGTCCCTAGAGAAGTGGCATGTGCCTCATCTCTGGAAACATTCAAGGTCTGGTTGGATGGGGCTTTGAGCAGCCTGACCTACTTGAGGATGTGCCTGCTTATTGCAGGAGGTTTGGACTTGATGACTTTTAAAGGTCCCTCCCACCCCAAACCATTCTGTGATTCTAAATCCTATCCTTATTTCTGATTATATTCTTTATCAAGACTGGAGGACTAGCTTAGCAATAAAGCCAGCCTGCTTTAGCAGTCTGCTTGATTCTAGCTAGCTGTTTCAATAGTAAGTGGTAGGCCAACTCTCTATTCCATCAAAAAGACCCTGTGAAAACTTATTTGGTGTTCCTGTTGGGTCAGATATCAGATCAATTTTATGAGCATGGTTATCCAAGTCATTTGGCTTTTCACCACATAATTTAATTTGTGTGCGTATTTGAAAAAGTGTGATTCAAGGGCGCAGCAAAAGCTCTACTAATCTCAAAATGTGACATCTAATGTGCCTCCTTTATCCACTGGCAATTACCCAGTCACAGAAGGGAACTGGGTTGAACAAATGGACCATGTTGGCAGCTACTCAGCTCTTTGATGTTTTTCCAAGATGTTACAGATGGTTTGATTTTTTCCATTCCAGAATTTTTCTCTTAATTGATGTTAAACTGACAAGTTAATCATTTCACAGATTTCCTTATTACCTGCTCTTTTCTTATTCCTTTACACACCACAAGTTTTGTACAGTTGCTCAAAGACATGTAGTTACAGGTCTGAGAACAGAAACTTTGAGATTCTGCTGAAGAGTAGATAAAAAACTGAGAGACACCTCAGTAAGCCTAGACAAATTTGCTTATATTGATGAAAAGAAGGCTTTGGGCTCCAAGGCCAAACAGCACAGACTGATTCATATCCACTGAATCAGCTGAAAGCCACTCCTGAAACACAGCCATTGCATCCAAGCTACAAACTGTTGGTAGCCAGCCCTGGCTCAGAATTCTGATGTGCCTCGGCCCTTATTAATCCCCACGACCCCAGTGGTGGTCACACTCAGGAAGGAGGCAGCAGAGTATGACACCTTCCAGTACACCTTGTTCTATGCTTGCAGGCTGGAAATCTGTGCTGGGCACCAGGTGTGACAACATCCTGCTGTCTGCCTTGGATAATCTCCCTATCCCAGCATTTTCTCCATATGCTTATCAGACAACTCTCCGTGATTCATACGGCCCATCTGTAGTCCTGCCTTTTTCTTCAGGCTGAAGCCAGGCAAGCTGTCCTCAGTTAGGGGCTCCATGGCGGGTTAATTTCTAGTTTGGGACAACTGCAGTGCTCCTAAAACGTGTCCTTCCTGCCTGGAATTAGAGGTAGTTTCTGGGAACACTCTCTATATACCATAAAATATAAAATATTGCTTTCCCCCTTGACCACTGGTCATAGGTCCAGTTTCCAATGACCACCAGTGGAGTGTGTGTCCAGCTGGTTGACCACAAGGTGTTGGACACTAAGTGACAACCTAGAAATCCATACCAACAGTGCTCATAGTGCCTTTTCCTGCTGTGCAACCCAAATGGCTGATGAGCATCCTCATGCCAGACGGAGGGATCCCAGCAGGGCTCAGCCCTCAGTTCCCACACACACTGCCAGGCCTCCCAGGCACAGATGGCCCCACACACTTGTCTGCCTCCTCTAATTCCAGAACTGAAGGTGGCAATTTGGATAATGCATATTTCCATCAAAACCTTCACAAACACTTAGCAGCATTCACCCCCTCCCTCCCTAATCACAGCCCCTCCTCTGCCTGTGCCTTGCCTTCCCACAGTGCTATATGCATGGAATAAATCCTGTCCATGCTGACAGTCCCTTCTGTTAACTCTTCCTTTTTCATGAGTCGTGTTGTCCACTGCTATAACTGAGGGTCTACATCCTTATCCCCTCCTCTCTATGCATGGATGAACTGCTAGCACCTCTCTACTCATGCTAACCCTACACAATCACCTGCCAGCATCCCAGCAGGAAGAATCTCTGCAACTCCCAGCTGAAGGGCTGTGGCTCAGTTTTTAACAACTTCTCTTTGCAAAATAAACTTTTGAAGATCTATTTCATCACCATAAAAGATGCAGTAACAAATGCATATGTAGCTACTATTTGAATAGGGATCATCCAGTTGTTCACAGGGTCAGGTAAGTAAAAAGAAGATATTCCATCCTTCCTAGTTTCTGTTTCAGCAGTCTGGAGCTTCAGTCCCACATGGCCAAGTCTATCCACACTGCCCAGCTGAGCAAGGTGGATATAGGAGTTATATATCCTCATGTCTCAGGAGCTGCCAACACCCACATCCCTCACCAAAGTGCTCCATCTCCCAGAAGAGCCAGTTCTCTCTGAGCAGGACTCAGTCACACCACAAAGGTAGTTTGTGTCAGTATGAGCAGTACTTTCTCCATGGTTCCCTGGAAGCTGTTCCAGGAATGGAGCCAGGAATTTCTTCCCTCCTGTTAAACCCTGAGGATTTTTTCAGTCAGGGAGAGCAAGCACAGAAACCACATCTCCCTACAGCTCTGCTCAGGATTCTGCTGCCATGCTAGGTGGGAGGGTCATGTCTGGTGACAGGGACAACCCAATGGGGCATTGTCTTTCTGCTTGGTCCATCTTTCTGGGATCCAAAATTGTTTCCTCTCTAGAGTTCCTAGCTTCATTGAAAAGGATTGTCCACACAAATGTTCTTCAGGCCAAGCAGTAATGAACTCAATAGAAGTTCACTTGTAGAAGTCAGCAGATATAAACAAAATCAGCAGCCACCTTCCCATGTCTCAAGGTACATCACTGAGCTGTACATTGTTCATCCTGGTTCCAAGAGGCTCACCAGCGATATGCCAAGTGGGGAGGCACTGGCAGGGAAAAATGACACTGACTCCTGGGTCATGAAAGCTGGAGTGCCTCAATTGCACTGTCACCCATCCATAGCTTATATTTGAAATCATCAGTGCAAGGGATTTCCATGTGGGAGTTATTCTGGGCTGTTGTAGGCCCCAGAGGTTACCAGAGATCAGGTTTACAGGTTTACAACTGTGAGCAATCCTGTGCCCTGTGCTCTGGGACGACCCAGCCTAAGCAGGGAGGTTGGACCAAGTGACCCCCTGTGGTCCTTTCCAACCTGACCCATCCTGTGGTTCTGTGGATGGAGACATGACTGTGATCCAGTGCTCATATCTGTGTCATGGGCTGGTGTTATTTAGTAGCGCAAATTGCCTTTGTCCAGCTTGTTGCTCAAAGTGTACAAGACAGTACACCAAGCAATAAGGTGTCAATTAAGATGCAGACCTAATCTTTCTGGCAGAAAAGGCTTCATTCCAGAAGCCATTAATGATCTCTTTCAGAAAAACTTGAACTGAGACTTAGAAAATGCATGTGGAATTCTGGAAATTAAACCAGATTTATTAATTTAATTAAACCGCTGCACCATTTGGGCAGGGCATGTATATAATCATCTAAATAGAGATAATTTCCAAAGTAACACAAGATACTTTCTTACAAAAAGAATGATAAAGCTGGAACGGCTCCTTTTGAAAAGCTTGAAGCTACCAAGTATATGAGACCACTAACACAAATACACAGATAGAGTCTAATGGAAAAAACTACTTTTGAAAGTCCATGGTGTAAGTAAAAAGAGTAAATCAAGAAAATACTAACAATTAGCCTATTTTCTTGGCTTCTAATCTCACAAAAAATTTAATTGCTACATCATGGTAATGACAAAAATTGAATACCAATTTGAAGAGCTAGAATCTAAGCAGTCCTTCAAGTGTTTCCCATACATATTTGGCCCTCTGACCCCAGGTGTGCTACAGAAGAGAAAATTGTTTGCATTTTTATTCCTCACAATGCATAATCATTGGGTGAGCAAAACTAGGCAAACAGAAAAAGCACCTCTGAAGTCCATCACAGCAGAACAGATTCAGTGGCTCAGAGGCAGCATCTCAGCCTGGCCCCAGCTGAGCTAATTGAACTGTCATAATTTGAATTGTCATATAATATAAAGGTCTTGATTATTAATCCTGAGTCAGTAGCGTAGAAATTTTATACATATAAACTACAGATATGGGTCAGCTTCAGGATTTTTTCACTTTTCCTTTATTATTATACTACAACTTGAGAACTGCCACTGCATTAAATTACTGCCCAATACTACCTATGAGGGCTTGTGTGTTATTGTTGCTGCTTCTCTACTCAAATTGATTTATTTTTTGTCAGGGAAATTTAGGACGGTGTTCAAAATCCAGGAACATTCCTACCTGGATATCCTTTGCAAAGAATGGTGAGAGCAGTCATTACACCCCATGGCATAGACCACCACAGAGCTGGTATGATATGCCCCGTGGGCTACGAGCTGTGCTGCCAGACACATGAAGTGCTGAGCGACACCTTTGCCAAAACTTTTATCTAATACTGCCTTGAGCACATTCCTGGCACAGCTGATCCTGCAGTATGCCGAGATGCTGTGATATCTTTGTCAGCTCCTAAATGAATCAAAAACTTCTAAAGAGAGCTACTTTCACCATGGAGTGAAGCATTTGCTACCATTTCCATTACAGACCCCATCAAATGTGCATTTCCCTGGAATACACCTTTCATTGAACTAAGGGTGAAATGCGGTAAGTTTTGCCAGAAATTTCCCCAGAAAATTCCGACTAGTGTGATGTTTTTAAGCCACAGCTGAACCACACAGCTTGCAAGCTCCTGTCTCTGGTGAACTGTTGGAATACTAGAAACTTAGGATTTGGGGTTTTAGTGTATAGTAGTACGTGTGAGTCAAGATGGAGGATTTTGGGTGTTGTCTTTGTCCTTCTACTTCGACTTCTTCGTTCTTCTTCATGGGTTTGAGTGGTTTCCTCTAATTGGATGAAAAATGTCTCCGTTGCAGGCTATGGGTGGTCATTATAGGGTCAGAAACATAAATAATATAGGTGTCACCTCATAACTGGGTAATTATCTCCTAAATAACTTTGGTAAGAGTTAGAGGCACTCCAGTTTACCTTGTTTCTCTAGCTTGCTAGTTAATATCATGGCTCGTGAGCCTGTAAATACTGTAATTAGATAAGATACAATAAACATTCCAAGTCTGAACTCGAGCTTGGTGTATCCCGAGTATTATTCATCCTGACCTTGGCGGAGAAGAAAAGAAGCCGAAACCCTTACAAGTGAACAAGCTGCCCCCTGCAATGGAAGTGAAGGGGCTGGAGAGGCCATGCCAGGGCCCATGGCTCAACACCCCCCTGAGGTTTTCCCTGCACAATGCACTGGGGTGTTCTGCTGTGGATCACACCTCCCAGAAATGTGGCCTGTACTGCGTGAGGACTTGCCTTGAGAGCCAGGCTCCTCCAAAACTTTCCTTAGCCCTTGCTGCATGAGTGCCAGCACTGGCAGGGCTGCCAGTTTCTGCCATTCAGCACGTGCAGAATCATGTCTGATGTGCCTCCTGTCCTAAGCCTTGTCCCAAAAAATGAGGGAGGGGGGTGTCAGCAGGTGGTCCCGCAGTCCCTTTCTGCATTAAATCTCTCTTTGTAGAACAAGTGGACATATTAATGCCAGACACCTGGGCTTCACTAAAGCCTTTCTAATATGTTCAGGATATCTAGAACCATGTGATTTTTTTCCATCAGGGTGTACAAGCTACATGAATACAAAATTCAAAAGAATTAAGCTTCAGGAAGGGTGGATAGTCCTTCTGCCTTATAAGACAAAAAAAAGTAGCCCCTTCATTCTACTAAAATACCTTAACACATCTGGGTAGAAGAAAAGGGTCCTCATATATGTTTTTCAGAACTGGCTTCTGTTTCAAATGTGATAAAGTGGTGTGGTAAGAGACAAAGACCATTCAGATACTTATCCATTTTGGTTACATTTGTAATTTTCTTGTTAATGTAAGACTTACAGTCTTTCTCCTTCAGGATTCCAGAATCAGTAAAAGCCAAACACTAGAGTTAAAATAAGTTACTCATTTATCTCTAAAAAAGGGGCCTTTAATGTTTATTATTTTAACCCTTGGAATAATCTTAACCATTTTGAGTGAGAGAGGAGGGTAGTAGACTGTTCTTTTTGTTTAGACATACCAGTCTTGCCTCGGATCAGCTTCCCAAGCACAAGTTCTAGTTAAAGTTTTGCTTTACTAAAGTAAAGCTTTAGCCCCAGATGTATTCCCGCCATAAAGACAGTCATGCTGGACTGTCCCCCAAGACTGGTTATAACCAGAAACAGCATTCCCCACAAGGCCACTTTTCCTCATCACTGAATACTTTCATAGTTCCTTTCTGATCTGCTCGAAGTTCTGACATGCTTGCAGAGCAGCAAGACCCACTGAGTTCACGAAATACTACTACTTTCTACTTCCCAAGTGGACCTTGGCAGTGTTTGAACACTCATCCTCACCTGTTAACCTCGATTCCTAAAGCCACAGCCAGTACAGACAAATGTAGCAGGAGTTTTAAAGAACATTCTTCACCTTCTGATCTGCCATTTTGCCTCCACTTTTTCAGTGCTTCTACTGAGGCATTAAGAAGTTTCACCTGATGTTGCAAAACTTATGGACAACAGGAACAGAACTGGCATCTCTGGAGCAGAATTGCACCCTTTGCAGTAACAAAGGGATATGGGGCATAATCCTGTATTTCAGGACCACTTAAGGTACAAGCAAATAGTCTCTTTCTCAGTTCCTTATGCAATATACAAGAAATGTGAATCCCCACGGCCCATTTCCATCAAGGAAAGCAGCACCTTTTTAGCCTCATCTAGCAATTACTATTCAGGCTTCAATATTTCCAAGAAAAACAAGGAAAGAACCTCAGTGTAATCCAGGACACCACCCCATCTCAGACACCAACAGCGTCTCTTCTCCAAGAGAAGTGTTTATTTTTCTTCTCTTGCCTGACACTTCCAAAAACTTGTACAAGCTGGGTCAAAGAAGGCCAGGCTTCTTGCATGCTTTAGAGCCACATTAGAGTGAGGTAAATAAGTTGTCAATAAAAGTGCTTTAGTAGAAGAGAACAATACTTAGTGCTGTATTTTAAAATACCTAAATACTGCACTAAAATACCTAAATATTTAGGCATTTTAAAATACCTAAATACTTGAATCATTATTATGGAAATATAAGGAAAAAGCAAATGTAAATTTCTGCCACTAGGTAAATAATATCAATACTTCAGTCACTGAGAAGAGAAAGGAATCCAAAATTAAAATAGGATTAAGACACACTTTCAATGGCACTGTGGAATTTTAGTAGTCCATTAAACGAGGTTCAAACATTAACTAGTCTTAAGGATGATTTGAAAGATTTAAGGACAGTTGTTTGTTTAAATGCTAATCTCTTACATTTCTTAGTAGCGTTAAGACTAGCAAGTAGTACACTTTCGTAAGTTTTATTCCAATTGACTGGAATTCCTGCAATGTTCTTTCGCATGGCACAATTATAAATGAGTATTCCCGTTTCATTAAGATGAAGAAAGACCATTCTCTGAAATATTCAGGCAGGCTGCTGTGAAAGCAGATCACATCCTGCCCTTTCTCATAATTTCCAATTTAATTTCAGAGTTGTTGGAAAGCAAAGTTAAAGCAAATGAAGAAAATCCTTGGATACTGGCAAGCCATGATAGATAATTGAAATGGATTGGATTTTAAATTCTAATTCTCCTGAATTATTTACTGCATACACCTATTTTTTTAAAACTTAAGACACTTATCCTTCCTTCATTTCTTCTAGCAAATCAATGTAGACAGCTGCTCTTTATATTCCTCTGAACAGCATCAGACATGTAGTAAACATGCAGAGCAAGCATTTTGGAGGATCATACAGGTCAATTTATTTTGACTTTTGCAATATGATGCTGAATCATAGCAATGGGCATTAGATTAAGGAAGATGTAGTGAGCATGCCTCATGCACTTCGGGTTGATTCTGGATGTGTTCATTCAGATAAGTAATGAAAACCAGACAGTATTTTTTAACTTATTCACAGATGCCACAGCTAAACACTTCTTTTGCCTATTAAATTCTTAAATCAGGTAGACTATAAGACCTAATGATAAAAGTCAACACAGAATCACACACTGTAGCTTCAACATTTATTAGCTTTGTCATTGGAGCTGTTCAGAGTTCTAACTTTTTTTCATACAAAAAACATACAATGATTACCCACACATCATTTATATTTGAAGTGATTACCATAATGGTTAGACAGACAGGATATCAATATAAAGCCTAATTGAATGAGACAAACTGCATGTCAGACCTGCTGACCTTTTCAGAATTACCTTTGTAATCTAATGTTCCTACTGGCATTGTCATCTTCATAAATACTAAGGCATACCAAAACTAATGAAAGAAAAATCTTGCAAACCAAGGAAATCTGCCTTTTGATCTGATGGAATTCAGTTTTGAGTCGAAACAGCACAGCATGTAAACAAATATATGAAAAGCAGAATTACTAACAATTTAATGGTCTTACAGGTCTCATTACCACCCACATCTTCATATTTACATCTCGACTTCTGATTAACAAGCTCAAACTGTTTAAGAAATCTCAACAGCACAACAATGGAAACCTGTCAAGAAATCTGTGCTTATCTTCATTCCTGTAAAAATTCCAAACAGTCTTTGGAACTGTATCAATCATTATGGAAAACAGCACTTAGAAGACTACATCTCTTCGCCCTCCACCCCATCTGTCTTCCAGCCAAATTAATACTCAGAGATGGCTTTTTACATAAAGTTATACTCTAATTACTGAACCAAAACAACAAATTACTTAATTTTTAGCAAGATACCAAGTATACCATTCTGGCATATACATTACCCCTCTAATCTGAGGCCTTTTGTTTAGCTTTCTTCACAGATGAAAATGAAAGGGATTGAACTTCATCACCTGCAGTTTAAGTGACATTCTTAAACTGAAGTGCAAACAAAAAAACATCTGTTTTGTGGAAGGCTGTAAATATCCCTGCACATTCATCCTTTTCTTTCAAAGCTTCTTGGTCCTTACTGCAATAAGTTACCAAGTAAGAAGCAGTTTAACCAGTTTTGTAGAACACTCTCCCCTTAAACAAGAAGTGTCTTCTTCTCACTTTTTATTCAGACATCAAGATCATTTATACACATCTTTGCATTTTGTATTTTTCAAACCGTCCAGTTCTCTTTTACAATTTCTTCTCTCTTTTCCATTGTCCTATAGGTATACGTCCTGAAGCCTGTGACAGAACACCTCAGTTTTTTATTCCAGGAGATTTAGGAACTCAAGAGAGACGCAGAAGTTCATATTATGTTTATTTTTTACTATTCTAAGCCCAGAAGTCCCATTTCCATTTTTATTCAGTGATTCCATTGGCTCCTTGAGGGCTTCTACAGCAACTTTTCTCAAAAGAGTATTGGGGTAAAAAGTTCAAGAACAATTATTCTACTGAAGCCCCTTGAGTTCCCAAAGATGTTTAGGAGTTGGTCACTGAGGAGTGAGAGTCAGATCAACCTATTGAATTAAACACATTCTCTTCTGCTTATAAGAGGCCTTGAAAAAGTTAGAGCATTTTCCCCTTTAGGCACACAAATATGTGTTTTACATTGAAGCTGATTTTACTCCTTACCTATGAAAGTTTGCTACCTATACTCTGAAGTTCTGCTATTTAACAAAAAAGCCCAACGAAAACAAACAAACAAAAATCCAGTAATTGGATGACCCAAGTACTGTTTACCCTTGTAATATATTCAAATCACTAAAGCATACAATTATTAGACACTTAAAATATAAGAGTTAACACTGTTCTATTTCCTGGAATGATGCATTTAAAGCAACTTGTCTCAGTGTATCCATAGTTTAATAAAAGAAACCTTCTTTTCACCTGTGGTTTTCTCTTGGCCTCATATTACTCCTCTGTTAACTAAAGCCAAATGGCGATTCAGCAACTAAATCCTTGAATGGTTAATCTAAATATGAATAAGTCTTAGCATTGCTTTGGCATTGCCTGATGGCATTTGATGCTGCTTCTATCTCTTCCTGAATTGTTGTGCTGAACATCCTGGGAGCACCTGTCTGTAAAAGCAATCCACTGGCTGCCATTTACCCTCCTTCCTCCAGTGTGCAGTCCTTCATGGAACAGGAGGAGCGCTTTAAAGAGTACAGCCTGGTTTTGGGAAGAAAAGGGAGACAGGAGTCTTTGTTCTGTGTGATTTTCAAGAGAAACAGACACAGCTACTCCCACCAATGCTTATGACATCCTAGCCGGCAGTTCAGTTCAAAAGAGAAATTCATTTAAGAGAGAAACCTCAAAAGACAGTAACACTGTTTGGATAGTAGAGACTGTACTTGGACTAGTTTACCTGTTATGTAAATATTAAGTACTTAGTCAGACCAAGGGTCTATTGTTCTAAATATTCTCCCTTTCACCTGAAGCTGCTGTTGAATGCCTAGGGAAGAGCAAGGGCACTGCATTTCCTCAGCAATTCCTGTTTCTTTCTACTTTCTACCTCAGCAACTTCCCCGCTTAGATATTTCTATGCATTTATTCCATCTTTATGGACTTCTTTGCCATTAACAAACTGGACCAATTTCTTCTCATACCCTGGGAAAACTCCTGGCCCTTACTCCATCCTGTGAGAATGAGGTCCTGCAATGAGTCAGATAATCAGAGATGAACATCTACAGTTTGCAACACATCCATTTGTTTCAGACATCCCTACCATCCACATTAGGGACAGACCTTTTGTCACTGGTTTTCATCTTCCCCAGAGACCCCAGAGATGAGCTGAAAGAGGTGGCACAACTGTGTACTCCTACGAGTACATCTGGTCAAAAATGCCACCAAGAACATTCATTTGCAGCAATTTAGTCCTGACAGTGGTGTTAAAGGAAAGTTAATCCAGTTCGCAATCTGTGAATGGAAAGCCACAGGGAAAAATAAACAAACAAACAAGAAAATAAACAGACCAAACCCCTGCATGCTATACAGAAAAAGAAGAGTTTTAGTAAGGGAGTACATATCCCTACTGCATTACTCGTGCCTTGGGGATCAGGGAAACACCATCATGCACAAAATCCTCTGAGATTCTCAACAAGGGAATTATTTGGATGATCACACTACAATCAGATGAGACTGAGCCGACTTACTACTAGATGAAAGGCAAGTGTTGTGACTATCATTTCTACAGGCATAAACTCAAATACATTTGCAGTCACCTCCTTACGTCCCTGCCCATCTCTCCAGGTGTACTACACAAGGTTCTGGGCCAGAGTGTTTATCCCAAGAACTTTTCCATGTTCCCAGAAATGCATGTTGAAGAAGGAAGACAAAGTTACAGAACAATATTAAAGTAAGGAAGTATCCTGAAGTCCTTTGATGGTGATTCAAGGACAAGGAGTGTGCCTCCTTGTGAAGAAAAGATGATAGAAAATGCTCAAACCACCAATCAATTAAAGAACTGAAAATAAAAGAGCCCACTCCTTTGTCACTTTTGTTTCAAGATTAACTAATAAATGTAAGGAAGTCATTATCTTACAAGAACAAAGTCTACCTTTTTCTTTATTTTTCTAAGAAATTTCCTTTATCTGCCCAACTGTAATAAAACATGAGAGAAAAAGAAAAAAAAAGCCACAAAAATGAGCCATTCTAGAGTACACAACAGGCCCTCTTTTGAAGTAACATTCTTATGCAGTGCTAGCTCTTGGAAAGAGCAACACCTTTACAGAGAATAGTTGCTCTTTAGAAGTGAACTGATACCAAATATCCAAGTTCTCATTACCGACTCATCATTTCCACATGCATTCTCACATTTTAATTGACACACGATGCCTAAACATCTCTCCAAGCCCATGTGAAGATGAGTGGGATAGCGGGAGTTGCTTCTATGGATTTCCTAGAGTCACTGCACTGGATTGTTGGGGCGCTTCTCCCACAGTTGACTTCTATAGCATGCCTTCCACCTTCTGGTGGGGGCTAGAATCTCACAGTCTTCCACACACTGGGATGGGTCTTCCCAGAGAGCAAGAAGGCAGCACGAGGAGTTGGGCAGACCTGCCTCACTTGTAGAATTTTTCATTTAGGTGCAGTTTGTTTTTTAAGTCATCTCTTCATTTTTCTTATGGTGTTCCTTTCCCATTAACTTAAGTGGTCTCAGGTGTTTTATTCCCCTGCTGGCAGGACTCAACTCCTCAGCTTCTGTCTGTGTACTTTAATTAACTTGGAGGACTACCATGCACCTGATTCACCAGAAGAGTGAAAGGTTTTGTGTCCCTGAAAAGCTGCAATTGTTATTACAAAGAGCTTAATTTCTTTTCTTCAATAGATTTTTGTTCAAAACTCTTCCCTCCCATCTCCTTTCACCTCTGTGCTATTCCACATGCCCTTCAATTCTGTTTTAGTTAGTACCGATAAAGCTTCTGCTCTCTTATCATAAACAAGTTAAAAACTTGTGTATTGTCTTCTTAACAGCAAGTTATAGAACAACCACTTTAAACAATAATCACAAAGAGTCATCTTTACATTAAAATGTTGAAGGAGGCATTCGCCTGTGTGGTTATTTCTAAGCTTTCAGAAAATTCAATTTACAAAAGACCAAGACCTGAAAATACAGGACTCAGAAGTCATCCTTTTATTCTACCACCTCAGACAACTCTATCACAATCCTTTTTCCCCCTAGTTTCTTCCCTCACACTGAGTTTGTGGGAAGGGGCAATGTCCAGGTATCAAAAACCAAAAAATCCTCCCATATTTGTCCTTGGCATCAGCTGAGGGCCTCAGGCACACAGAGCAACAAAATCAAGACACCAGGAAGAGCTCCTCTTCAGGAAAGGAAGCCAGTCAATATCACATACCCACACACAAATAAAACAAAGCCATTTTACCTTTGATCTCAACTACAAGTCTTTTCACAGAAGAAATTAAATTAAGTATGTTCATGCATTAAATGGATTTTATATCTGATTGTCTATTATTCATAATGGTATTTGACCTGGAATCTATCTGCAGTTCCAAGGTGGAGATTGGAACTATTCACACAGCTGGGGGGTTAAAGAAGGAAAAGAGGGGTTAAAGGAGCAAGGAAATGGGATCAGAGAAGCATGGTTTCAGAACAGCTTCAGAATGCCTCTGAAAACATCAGTTCACAAAATTTTCCTCCCACGCACCCCCTCATCTTTGTAGAAGGTAAGGGGTCGCAAAACTGAGTCCAGCCCATTAGGAAGATGAAAAGAAGTAAAGCTTTTAGAGCTTTCCTCTTCTATCAGAGAATCATCCACCAAATCAGGGAAGAAAACCAGCAAATTAGTAAAACTTCTCATATTGATCACAGTACCGTTCCTTGCTTCCTGAACCCTGAAATGGTTCAGGCAGGCAAGACCAGACAGCAGAGAAAGGAGGCTGTCTTGTGGGCAGAAGACCTGAGTTAATTTCTTCCCACAAGAGTGTTGTTTGTGCTTGGGCAAGTCAATATATACTTTGATTCCTCGACTGAAGGACAGCGATTATGCCACATCACTAAACGCCAAGAAAGCGAGTGAATTAGACCGTGAACTCCTCATATGTTGGCAGGAAGCATTTAGGAATCTTTTACAGAGTAATTTCACACACAGACATTGTCTTATTGATGCAGTCAGTCAGGAAGTCTTTGCTGCCTCTTCCTCTCCATGAGCTGGAGGCAACAGCTCAGAGATGGCTGTGCTGGGCAATACTGCTGGAACTGGACAACACCCAACAGGAACAGTCCCACCCTCAGCTAAATACAACAGGAGTCCAATTATGCTTTCTCGGGGTTGATTTTAACATTCACAGATATTACCTGCTGCATTTCTTATTATCCTTGTTAACTAGATTCCTGGAAAAGAGCTGATGTGTTCCAAGTAGGAGCCTTTGCAATAGAACAAGCTCTTTTCACCAAGAATTGTTTGCACTGTTCTTTGTAATTTATGCAGTTAGTCGTTTGCCTTTTCCATTCTTCCTTTAGAGAAAACTCCCTGGATATAGGACTGCATTGTCTCTTGTGAGAGAACATCTTATCACAAACGTAAATTCAGTCATGGGGCTCTGCACCAAAGACTTAACCTGGTCTCAGAATGATACTCGAAACTGAGAGGAGAAACTGCACACTGGAGCCATGCTCCATGAACACACAAGAAACTTGATTGTACAAAATCCAAGCTGTACAGAGATCCCAGCTGTAGTTCCAGTTTAAGTCCTCAAACCATGACAAAGCAGCCCTTGTCAAGTCCAGCTGCTGCTTTATATTTATATAAGTGCAACCTAGCTTGCTCCACACAAATGGTCTCAGAAAGTCTTTTATCTCTCTGACCCAGCTTTACATGCCTCTGGTTCTCAGCATCTTCCTTGCTTCATTGAAACTCGGAAGAACTGGGAGCTGAGGACTGTAAGACCTTCTCTCTGGATATAAACATATCAGACTTATTTAAAACTGTTTGATCCATCTAATAAATCATGGCCACAATGTTGTAATGAAGTCTAGAAGTGAGAGTGTTGCTGAAAACCGTTGTTGTCTTGTCAACCAAGTCAGACACTGAAAACATTTTTCCAGAGATCCCAGCTTGAATGTTGAAGCCCCATATCCCCCTTTTTTAATTATCCAAATGTAGCTGGATCAGCTAAGGAGACTCCACTTTTAGGTTTGCTACACAGTGGAAGTGCTGAGCACCAGGGACCACCCGGTGACAATATCATCAGCAATATTCACAAGAAAAGGAGGTGATGATGTTGTTCTACAAAAGTTTCAGTAAAGTGAAAAGTTCTAGAAAGTAAGCAGCAAATCAACCTGGGGAAACAACAAAGCGCCTCATGCTTCTTGAATTAGTCAAGAGACTTTTTATTTGTGGCTGAATTTCAGCCCAAAGTATCAGCTTATATCACCTGCTGCTAATTTGCATCTCTGATTGCCTATTCCAAGCTCTCTTCTTACAATGAAATAACAAGAGAGCCTGAGTATTTATTTTATATTAGCCAGTATTATTAGTTCTGGATTCTTTCAGGTACCGTTTCTCCTTCTACAAGGCTTAGGTCCTATTAAAAAGAAGTGACATAATGGTAGTATATAATATTCATGATGATGGAACTTTGAATTAGGTTGTTATGCTCATCAGCACTATCGTCTCAATGCTACTGTGCTGAAACACACAGGTAGCCTCTGAAATTACTTGTGTCTTCCTTAAGCAGGGGATCTATTGTTTTTTCCATGCCCTCTAGTAGAAATCATAACCTGAAGTTAAAAAAATGCATGCACAGTTGCTAGGAGGCTCAAAGGAAAAAGCAGAATTCAGAACCGAGACATCCACAGACCTTCTTGCAGGTCCTAGAAGAACTGCTGGCAGTCCTTCTGCCTGTGCAAGGTATATAGCTTTCATGTAACTCACCTTTTTGAGCAGGACTCACAGAGAAGGATATCAGAATATTCAGAGTAATTCCTATGAGGAGTCAAAAGGGCTGGATTAGGACTGATGCAAAAGGGGAGCAACACGAAAGGTGTCAACCACTGTAAAAAGCAAACACTAGAGCTTCTCCCAAGATTCAGTAGCCCACTAAGCTTTTTTGAATCTGCAGAAACCTGTGGTTCAACAGCTACATTTCTATTCATCAGAAACAGTGCAGAGCAACATCTGTCACCACTTGACAGGCTGAGACCAATGTGGTGTCAAACATTACCTATGAGCCATTTATTTGCTTTTATACATTCCTCCTGCATTGCACACTAACAATGCAAACCACAACTTCTCTCCTTCCCCATGATCCCACGTGTAACTCCAGACCAGATGTGAGAGATGCTGGATTTCAGTGGGCAGGAGGCGGGAAAGGAGCAGCATCACCCTGTACCCTGCTCTGCCTGGTGCAGCAATGGCCCCATCTGCAGTAGCACTTCTTCATGGCAGAGTGCCTCACAAAGGACACTGAGACATCTGCAAGCTGGGGAGATAATCCCCAAAACAGCCTCCTTTTCACATGGTCAGATGGGACCACTCAGCTCCATATCCTTTATTTTTACTAAAAGAAAAAACACAAACAGAAAAGGCTAACAGGGCTAAGCACACAGAAGTGTCACTCTCTTGAACTCTTGAGTCCTTGGGATAAGCTGAAGAATTACAGTGATGCTCCCATGAGCCACCACTACACACTTCCCCCTTCTCCAGGTTCTTGAGTCAAATCGTGTCTTGACATGATGGAGAGAAAAAAAAATAGTCTTTCGTTAAATAGTTTTTCACCCAAAAAACTGTGGTAGTTGTGGGTGTTCTTCATTTAGGGTGATCTTATTTTGGTCAGTTCCGGGGGCATGAATGGTTTTGGGGATTTAGGGGTGGGGTATTTTTCTTTGTTTGTTTTGTTGTTTCGGGGGGGGATTGGTTTGAATTTTTTTATAGTTTGCTGTTGTCTCACATGGAAGATCTCACAACAGAAATCTCTGTCATCTTGGCAGTGGATCTTGGTAGCAATGGAATCTATTAGTCACACAGAGCTGAATAGTTCAGATAGCTTTCAGCACATATTGCTGGGATTTTACTCTTTAAAAGGCAGGCTTTTTATAGATGGAATTAAGGTTTTTTTACCCAGGGCTTGTGACACATAGTTCTAGGCAGAACTGAAGTCCCATATTGAAGAAAGTATCAGCAGCACCAAGTCAGTCGTGTCGGACATAACTCCGTGTTCTTTAGTCTACTGAGAAGAAATCCAGTTATTTACTGCTTTTGGAGAGGTTCTGAGAACCACAGTGTATTCCCAGAAGACACAGTCATTGCACAAAAAAACAAACCAAAAAATCCCCAAACCACCACCCCCTCCCCCCCCTCAAAAAAAAAGAAGAAACCAACAAAAAAAAAATTAAGAAGGGGAGAAAAATCCTGTCTACTTGTTTTAACTGTGTTTGGATCAATCTTCACTTTCACCAGGCCTGCAGAGAAGAACTTTCAGAAATAAACAAAAAAAAAAAGTCGTACTATATAAAATAACTTGAACATGAGCCAGATCTCTGGAAGGTGACTATATCTTCACTAGTCTGTTCCTGACATCTCCAGAAAAACAATACTGAGAACAATTTTCATTAGAGATCGTTATCTGTAAGAAAAATCTGCCAACAGTACAAGAGCCACAGCTTGCTTAGCCTCCTTTTTTTTTTTTTTTTGTATAGTGAAGAAATAATGTCTCCAGACCTTTAACCTCACAAAGTTGAACTTGATTCATATGGTAGTCAATAGCTTTGAAGTCAATGGCTTTACTTGTGAGTAATTCTAGATACATGCTCAAGTGCTTATATGTTCAAGGTCTAAATTAAGACAAAGTACTTTGGCACTGAACATAAGGTCTCAACTAAACTACAGTAGAGTGTAACTAATCATTTGTTTTATGTTTGCTGCCACAGAGACAGGACTATTGAAGAATTAAAGTACGTTCTGTTACCGTGGATTTAACTTCTTGTTCTTTATCCTTGAAAATCTAAGCAATGGAAAGCAACAGCCTGCAACTATAATGGACGACATTACTGAAATTCATGTAAATCCATACACAGATTTTAAGGGAAGCAAGAGAGGTGCTTCAAAATACACTTCTTGGTTTGTATCAGAAATTGTGTGACCAGCAGGGCCAAGGGAGCGATTGGCCCCCTGTACCTGGCACTGGTGAAGTCACGCCTTGAGTGTTGTGTCCAATTCTGGGTCCCTCAGAGCAACAAAGACTTTGAGGTGCTGTAGCAAGTCCAGAGAAGGGCAATGGAGCTGGGGAAGGGTCTGGAACACAAGACTGATGAGGAGCAGCTGAGGGAGCTGGGAGTGTTTGTCCTGGAGGAAAGGAGGCTCAGGAGGGACCTTATTGCACTCTACCTGACTGCAGGCTGCAGCCAGGTAACAAGCAAGAGGATGTGAGGAAACAGTTTCAAGTTGCACCAGGGCAGGTTTGGGTGGGATGTTAGGAAAAATGTTTCCACTGAAAGTGTGGTCACCTATTGGAAGAGGCTCCCCATGGAAGTGGTGAGATCATTGCCCCTGGCAACATTCAAAAACACGCAGATGTGGTGTTTAGGGAGGTGGCTCAGCGGTGGACCTGGCAGTGTTGGGTTAAGAGTCGGACTCAATGATCTTAAAAGTCTTTTCCAGCATTAATGACTCTATGATTTAATTCTCCACATCGGCTTAAAAACTGGTGGGCTCGCACTGGAATTCCCCCTTTCTCCTAATTTAGGTGTGATTTTTAACTCTTTCCCTGATACAGTCTCTATTTCATCATGGTTTTCAAATAAATAGGATGTGGATTTGCCCTTTTCTTCCTAGCATTACCATAATCCAAGTAGCCTTTACCCACACACAGAAGAGGGGAAATAATTTATTCTGCCTTTATCACTAACACAGACTGATGCACATTTAACACACAATGCCTTAGATGGGGCAGAGGCATCAAGAATCATGTGTAACTGTCTCAGCAGCCAGAACTCAAAGCACTAAGCCCTCTATCAAGTGGGATGTGAGTCATCACAGTCAAGAGAGATAATCAGGTTAGCAGATTTTATGCTGAATACATTTGATATAATTTTTAAGTTTCTCTTCTAAAACTTTGGTTCCCTAGAGGATGATCATTTAAGTGGTTAAGAGATGTGATTAAAAACATGAAATAGTTGACATATGCTGAAACTTGAACTTTAATATTCAAGGAAAAAAAGAAAGGTATTTCTTAAAGCATACTCAAAACTACTGTGTTAGTATTTTTGGTTCATTATTTTGGCTTACTTCTTTCAGTGGTGCTGTCTCCCACCTGCTCCACAATAACTGAATGCTACTAGGCATTAAAAGGTGAAATAGAAAAAGCCAAGTACCAAGCACGGGTACCTTAATAATTTACCAGTTTGTCTCCCACAACAGACACCAACATATTCAACAGTCCCTGTACCAGACTATCCATTTTAAATGCAAAACACTTCAAATAGATAAAACACTCTAGAGGCTGAGTTTACTCATCTCAGAAACCTACAATATGAGGATCCAAGTTCACTCCTAAAATAATAAAAGAGTTAAATTTAATTAGAATTTTTACAGATACCCTGATAAAAGCCCTGTCTGTTGTAAGTTAAGGTACCAAAACCTCATTAGAAAGACTTTCAGCCTCTTTATATGCCTGTAATCCACACAAATCAGGAACCTCAGATCAAATTCCACAATAAAATAATTGCTTTATACATTTTCCTTGCCTTAATACAGCTAAAGTAAAACACAAGCTTGTTCAGACAAGTATTCACTTGTGCTTTTCCACTCAAGAGAGAACACTTTGTGCTTATCTTCCTTTATTTTAAGGGAATGGCTTTTGCTATTGTGCTGCTGCACTTGATTGTTTCTGCTGATGTAACTAGGACTTTCCATCACCTCCTGAGACCTGATTCTCCCACTCTTCAGCTAAGAAGGACGTTTACCAGAAAAGCTCTCATGTTTAGTTTTTAAATTCTTCGCCTTCAGCAGCACTACAACTAGAGGAATCGCTTTGTGTTTTTGTTGTCTGCGGCATTAATTAAACACTCTGCCTTTCAGCAGGTCTCTGATCTTTGCTTCTCTTTGGGTAGGGAGCCATAGCTCGCAGCTGTTACCTCTGCTGGATTCGGGTGTTATGTAATTGCCACAAACCTGTATTTCAGAGAGCTTGGTGGCAAAGCTGAGATCCTGTTGCTGTGCAGTCTCACCCAAAGACCTCCACATACTGTGCCTCCCAAATTCTGGCTTCCTTCTTTCTCTGTGTGTTACTTAGCTCTTGGGGTTTTGCCTCTTCATGTTTCATTCAATTTGTTTTCCATTCCTACTGACTGTTTAAAGACTTGATTTCCAGGTAGGTTTCTTATTGTTCCTATGTTATTTTGCTAGGAATAACTTTTTGAGGGTTTGTCCATTTTGTCTAGAATTTACACTTTTTTCCTTGCATGTTAATTAGGCTAACAAAAGTGAAGAAGCACCTCTGGGCCTGCTGAAGGATGTAGCCCTCTCCTTTAACAGTGTAGAAAGAGGAACAGGAATAGAGCCTGTTAACAAACCTTTGCCTTGTTTTCTTTTAGGTTCAAGCAATATGGCACAATTCTTAGAGAAGGGTGAGTTTGGAATCTATTTTATAAACTTACTTTTAGAATCAAGTAAGAATAAAACCATCTTCTATGCCTGTCATGGATTGAAGAGAGAATAATAAACCAAGCTGCAAAATGTATTTCCTTGGGGATATCCTGTCAGAGTGTCTTCAGCATTTTCAACATCACTAGAGTTTGCAATGGATGGTTAAAACTGCTGTTAAACAACTGGTAAATCAGAGTAACACTCTGTGGTGTGTTAGTGGTATCAGCAGGGACAAAATCGAGCAGTGTGTCTGATTTGGGGTTTGTGCAGGACAATGAGAAGAAAATAAGAAATCTTCCTACGTAAGTGATGTGAGCCTTTCTAAGATACCATTCAGGAGGTTATGACTGAAGAGATAAATACAAGCCATTAAAATGCCGAAAGAAGGAAGAAATCACCTGCAGCAGATGGAAGTACTTAGATTTGTTTTATTCCCTCTAAGCTGCTGTTCAAATACATTTGGATCTACTATTTTCAGTGTTCTGATCTTTAATTCTGTGTTACTGTCATAAAAACAATCTTTATATAAAGATAGAAGCTTAAGCAGTAGGAATGAGTAAGCACACACCTTCAAGGATAGGCTTTTCATTACATTAAGGTGCCTAAATAAATTCAAAATCTGCTCCTTCACTATCTTACAGATGAGTTTGGTGAGAGAAAAGGTGGGTTTTAAATAATTGAGCAGAGAACTTTCCTTGTATAACTTTTTCTTGTTTTAAAACATACACTATGGCCTCCACTGTTATTTTTGTACATATATATATTTTTACTTCTACCCCTTCAGGTATCAAATGAGTCTCTTAAGTCTTTCTATGCTATGCATTTTCTTCTGCTCTGATGGACAAATTCAAACTTTTTACATGGACAGGTTTCACTTTTCCTGAGCTGTGGTGACATCAAACTTCACTTTTATAAAGCAGAAGAGGAAAAAGGAGCAGTAGACGTTGTCCCAAAAATTAAATTCAATACAGATGTAAACTCACCCCATTGGAAGGGTTTTTTAGTTTGGTTTTCTCAAACAATTTATACTGTCTCAGGTAAGACAAAACCAGAAAAGTAGTTTTCCAGGTATATTGGTTACATTCTTGAAACCACCATCTACAGAAGTTTAGTACTTCTAAAATATAAACTTATTTCCCCATGAAAAAACAATTCCTATTCTGTAAAAGTCTTTAAAACCTTTTTTTTTTTTTTTTTTTTAGAAAATTAAGTTTATACCTTTCATAATGTGTCATTTCTATCCCCCACCCCCTAGAAAATGGATTTGGGATGTTCTGGTTAAACATGCTGTCTAATTTCTGCAGATTTTGACTGAGTGCTAAAGGATTCAAAAGTTTTAATTTTCTCTGATTTTCATTTGAGTAGGCAAGTAGTTGGATAGAGAAAAAAAGAAAAAAAAGCAAACCCAACTTTTATAATTTCTAGTGGGTGAGAGAATGCATCAGAAACTCCTTCCCTCATACACATCAAAGAAGAAGTATTTGGGATTTTTCAGCTACAGGGAAATCATAAATTTGCAGTACATTGGATACTGAGAATCCTACGCCAAGATCTCCGCTTGAAACCAAGTTTTAGTTATTATGGATTTTACAGACTCTTGTGTAAAATGTTTCCCCCTGCCCAAAATAAGACCTCAGGGACAGACAGCCTCGGGTGTAGCCAGTGGCAGAGAAATTGCCATTTAAGCAGCTGCTGAGGTTGAGCTGGAGATGAGATCTTGTGTGGAGCCTGGCAGGTCTGGGCAGGAAGAGATTTCTCATCAGAGTGCAAAAACTCTGCAAAAAGATTAGTATTTCTCAAAACTGAACAAAATTTAAAAAAAGCAAAGCAGATACTTTATCAAGCTGAAATTTCATTAAGCAGAAATTTCGGATGGTGGGAAGTTCTCTGTTGACTTGGAGCTTTTATATTTCATCGGCTGATGCAACAGAACTCTGAAGAACTTGCTGAGTTAACAGTGGACACTTTGTGAATGATGTATTTTTCTACGAGATTTTTGAATCTAAGAAACATAATCGTTGCCATGCTTCGTTATAAACTTATCTCTTAAATCTATGCCACTCCTGCGTTTTGCAAGGAATTTGCTGCCCTCTGTTGATAAATTGTATGAAATGTGCCACATGAAACAACTATTTCAGTCTTCAAAAACTTTGCTAGGGACAGGTTTAGATGTTTGGATATTTTTCTTAAGCTCTGAACCTTTATAATGCAACCCTTAAAATTATGTAAGGGTTTTTTTTCATTTCAGGAATATCAGCTAAAGATGATGCAGCTCCTGTTACTGTGAAAAAACTGGTGATGTGCATAATTTTTATCTGTTATCTTCTCTCGTTTGCTACCTTCTCTTTGTAGAAAGCAATAAAATGAGTGAGTGCATTTGGGATGATGTGTAATTCACTATGTGTGTAGTATTTCACATAACAAATTGCTGTTCATGCAGGGATTTGTGCAATATGGACGGTAAATTGTATTGTTTTGAGCTCACACTGCAGTTTTGTCATATTAAAAAGCCTGAGTGAATGCTCTCACCACTGCACTCTACTTTTCATGAGCTGGCAAGCAAAATCAAAAAAAGCATAGAGCTTTTAACAGAGAATTAAGTATGTAGTACACTGCCTCTGGGAGCCAGAAAAGCTCCTGCTGAAGTCTCAGAAAGCACAAACAAGAAACCTACAGCAACTTTGTAGCTGTCAAGGCAGAGACTTGCTTTCCTCACCCTTTCTGTGAGTGTCATCAATCTGTCTTGAAAGATAAACAGGACTAGTTGTTTACAATATTGAATTGCAAACTACTGTTTGGCAAAAATATCCTCTAGTTAAAGCCTCTGTCAAAGCAAGAATATACCCTGGCATGGTAAAGAGCTGAACAATTAGCAAGGACTGCATTTAACAGATGGATTTTGTATTTATGTAGCTCCTGCTGGGAAACACAGGCATGGCTGAGACTGCAGCATGTGTGAGTTACTGAAAAAGAGTAGTGGTTAAAGAACTGTCTTTTTGTTTTATGTAACAAGTCCTGAAATCCAGGAAGAGCTTCCTTAGACACCCACCCACAGTTGCTCATATCTTAAGCCAAAGGTTTTGTAGCTAGTTCACAGTTTGCCTGCTGAAACCTTTAATCTTGATGGGACTGTGGCTTTTGTTTGGTGCTGCACCTCTGCCAAAGGGGTTGTGTAGGGGTACAGCGGCTGGCTCTGCACTCTGGTGAAGATTCCCAAGTTGTCCTTTGGCACAAGTCAGTTCTTGAGCAGTATCTGAGCAGGTCTGAATGATGAAAGCTGACAGTAATTTGAATGCCAACGTGAAAAAGTACTTTTTAGGAAATGACTCTGCTTATCTCTGCTCCTCCCTTAAAAGAGAATTTCAGGGGTGATAGTTACGACCAGCTTGACAGCAACAGCATGGGATCAGACATTCAGTCTTTAGGTGCTTACCTGCACCTTATCTTCCTGAGATATGGTTCTGATGCAAAGGAGAATGCATGGTTGGAAATCCATGTAAATATTGTAGCTTTCAATGTTCAACAACCCCTTCTCAAATCCTTTCCAGAATGGTTTGTCAGACCATGTTTGAGTAGAAAATAGGTAGCAGCAAAGTCTGTGCTTTTGCTATCAACAGAATTGTATAGTCTGCTTTCTCCTTAAGTAAGAAGCAGAGCATCATTTAAAGAGCAACTTATGTAAACCTAAAAATATTGACTTTACTGGCCTACTGTTCAATTTACTCCCTGGACACTATGTATAATCCTTAAACAGTCTCTTGGACTCTGAATTTTTAAAGTCAGTAGAGTTGATCCTTAATTAAATGGAAATGCTTCTGTCTGGGAAGATAAAACTTACCTTTTTTAATTGCTCAGAAGAAATTAATTTGATTCCTGTAAAAAAAAATCATGTCACCTACTTAATTGCTTTCTTCACTGAAAGTCTTTAAGTAGGTGTCAGTGAAATCTTTCCCACTCACAAGCTTGTAATTCTGTAGAGAGAAAAAGACTAGAAATTACTGGGGTTTAGCATATTCCAAACTGATTTAAAAAAACAAGAGAAAAAAACCAAAGAAATCTAAAACCAGTGTTAAACAAAATGCTCTGTCTGCTTATTAAGGCCATAAGTGTTTTCAATCAGAAAACTCTGAAACTGTGATTTGTCTGAGGTCAGGTTCATGTACCTGGGTCCAGCACTGATCAGTGCTGCTTAAAGAAACAATAACCCAGAGGACTTCCACCAAATGCACTATGCAAAGCATCTCTGTGCACAACTCCCTGAGCTCTTCACTCTCTGCACTGCCCAAGCACAGTCCCACAAAAGGACATTCTGTGGTGTCTGGGTCACACTGTGCTGGACATTGGAAGCTCTTTGCTTGGATGCAGAAAACGATTCCTCTGGTCTGTGGTCACTGCTTCTTAGAAACAGGCCCATGTGTGGGTGCCACTGGCCCTGTGCTGCTCTGGGTGTTGCGATGTGCGACACTGGAGGGTCACTATCAGACACCTCATCAGAGATTGCTTTGCTGTTACTCTGTTCAGAGAACCCTAGAATGGTTTGGGTTGGAAGGAATGGCAGAGATCATTTTGTCCAACCTCCCCGTGCCAGGGACAGGGACACCTTCCACTAGACCAGGCTGCTTTTCCAAGGCCCTTCAAACTCTCCTTGACACTTCTGGGCAACCTGTGCAAGTGCGTTATTGCCCTCACAATAAAGAATATCTTCTTAACATTTAATCTAAACCTCCCCTCTTCAATTTACAGCCATTCCCCATATCTTGCCACTCCATGCTCATGTTAAAATCCCTCCCCAGCTCTCTGCAGGCCCTTCACATACTGCAAGGCTGCTGTAAGCTCTCCCCAGAATCTTTTCTTCTCTAGGCTGAGCAACCTCAAATCTCTTGGCCTGTCTTCACAAGAGAGGAACTTCAGGCCCTCTGAGCATCTTTGCGTCCCTCCTCTGGACACTCTCCAACAGATCCATGTCCTTTTAAATGCTGTAGTCTCCAGAGCTGAACACAGTGCTCTTGTATTGTCCTTGACTGGAGCTTATTATTTTACTTTTCCATGGAACAGCCAGAATTTTTGTGTTACCTTCTCAATTTAAAAGTGGTTTTTCCTTCCTTGGCCCCTTATGAAGATGCTTATGGCAGTATAGAGAGAAGCAATTCTGGCTTTCAGATTCTGGGTTTTTATTTTTCATGTGGATAATAACTTCTTTGTCATGCTAAACTAAATGAGTTCGGAGCCATCTGCTGCTCTAAAAGTGTTATCTAGTTGAATATAGAAAAACTCGCCTCTTACCGCTTTTCTTCACCTTCTGTCACAATTTTACTCCAGGTGGCAACTAAGGATCATCCAGCCACTTTCTCACTCCACACCCCCAGTGGGATGGGATGGAGAATCAGGAAAAGGTAAAACTCGTGGGCTGAGATACATTTTAATAGCTGAAATTAAGTAAAAAATGATAATGATAATAATGGTATTATTTCTATACTGAATCAAGACCACGGCACTGTACCTGCTTCTAGGAAGAAAATTAACTCTATCCCAGCTGGAAGCAGGGCACCTTCTCAATCACCTCTTGCTACTTCTGTTGTTAAGCTGCACACTGGATTGTAATCTCAGTTGTGTTGTAAGGTTGTATGATTTAATGATAGGGCTCAATGACTTTAAAGGCCTTTTCCAACTTCAATAATTCTATGATTCTGTGATTCCCCTTGATCAAAATCTCACAATTTCTGTGTAAAACCAGTCCTGAACACTTCAGTTAGTCACAAAAAAAATTAAGCAATTTTAAGTAAAAGCAATGCAAAGGAGGAATTTTTTTTTGTCAGCTTCTTGTTCTTATGTATATATATGTGGATTACAGTGCTCCATATATTCAACAGTAACATTTCAAAGGGTTCCGTTAACTTAAACCATTTTCTGCTTGTTCATTTATGCAAAGTAGACTGAACTTGCCCCATCACGTTGCTGCAGAAGACTCCCAGCACTTTTTGCAATTCTAATGGGCGACTGTCTGCCTGATGGATTAAGGTCCTTATAGTCTCCATCCATAAGTTAATTGAGCTGAGTCAGTCTGGGCTCTGGAGCCCTTCTTCCTGAAAATGAACTCTTATTAAGGCTAAATACTCAGTAAAGTGTAAATATAGCACAGAAAAAACCAGAAAGTGCACTAGCTAAACTCTGGAGATGGAGCTCAGGCTAGGAATACAGATAGAAATAAATAACCATCTCCTTTTCCTCCAGGTTGACGAGTGTAGGGATGTGTGATATGAGAATTTTCTCTCTGCAATATACTAGACATATTTGCTGTTATTTTTTTATGTGATTTCAAGAGTTGGCTACCACACCAAGAGCTTTGGGAATGGCTTCCTAATTGTTTCTTACCTCCCACCATTTGAGTCTTAATATATTCTGTATAAGCAATTATTTGGAAAAAATTCCTTGATAATTCAATTTGCTTTAACGGCAGAACAACAAGGCTTATGGATAGAAAGACAGTAGATGTGATATCTTCTGACTGTAGTGAACTTCAGTGGGAGGATTTCATGATGTTTTTCTGAAAAGAACAAAGGAAACTTTTGCCTTGATAGAACTTCCATGGGTGGATATGAAACTTGTCAGGAAAAATATCTGAGTAGCTCTCAGCAGCTTAGTGTCAAAATGTAAGAGGTACATAAAACCTGTCTCCTGTCTGGTTCAACAAGCCTGTCTATTACAGATGGCACAAAACTTGCAGTCTGTAGTAGTTTCAAGGCAAAACAAATGAGAGGCTCCAAGTCAGAGATACAATTTAATAGGAAAAAAAGAAAAAAAAGGAAAGAAAGTAAAATAAAATCAATGCAATAATACAAAAGACCACTGACAGAGTCAGAATACAACCTGAGCGTAGTGATGGAAGCAGTCCAGATGAGGTGGTCTTCCTGAAGCAGTGATCCTGTAGAAAAGTCTGGTAGCTCGGGTCCTCTGGGAATCCAGTGGGTAAGCGCCCCTCTGGTGTTCAGAGTCTCAGCTTATATCCAGGCTGGAATGCTTGGTTTCTCCCTCTGGGCGGAGCATCCCACAATGGGATGGTGAGTCATGTGATAAGGCCTGATGGGCCCATTAACAGGAGGTAGTCCAGGAGGGGGTTATCTGTGAGCTGTGTAGCAAAGGTGCTGATGGCCCATTAACAGAAGATAAGCCAGAGTGGAGGAGGCAGGGAGCACTGCCTCACCTGGTTTCAACAGTTCTTGAAGATGGTGATAGAATATACTTCAACCCAGGACATTATCCACCCCTTATTCTATTACCATCTACATCATCCCAAATCAATACCTTCCTTAAACTACACACACACACATATATATATATAATGAAATCCTACACACAGTTCTCACTTAAAATAAGGTCTCCTTGTGGTACACAGTGGGTGTCCCCATCCTTTTGCATCACCCACCAAGTGTAACCAGGTCCTTGTGCAAAGACAACCCCACGGATGGGTTTGCCCTTGCCCGAGGTGGGATTAATCCAAACAGTCTTTCCTAACATACCTCTCATGTGTACCACAGGGACCCTATCTCCATCCACTGTATGCAAGGATTCAGACTGGGCAGGACCAGCTCGATTGATGGACCCTCGGGTATTGACCATCCAGGTGGCCTTCGCTAAGTTCTGTTCCCAATTTTTGAAGGTCCCTCCACCAAGTGCCCTAAGGGTAGTTTTAAGCAGTCCATTGCAGCGTTCCACCTTCCCGGCAGCTGGTGCATGGTATGGGATATGGTATATCCATTCGATTCCGTGTTCTCTGGCCCAAGTGCTTATGAGGCCATTCTTGAAATGAGTCCCGTTGTCTGACTCAATTCTCTCAGGGGTGCCATGTCTCCACAGGACCTGCTTTTCCAGGCCCAAGATGGTGTTCCGGGCAGTAGCATGAGGCACAGGGTAGGTCTCCAGCCATCCAGTGGTTGCTTCCACCATGGTGAGCACGTAGCGCTTGCCTTGGCGGGTTTGGGGAAGGGTGATGTAGTCAATTTGCCAGGCTTCCCCATACCTATACTTTGACCATCGTCCGCCATACCACAGAGGCTTCACTCGCTTGGCCTGTTTGATCGCAGCACAGGTCTCGCAGTCATGGATAGCCTGGGAGATGCTGTCCATAGTAATGTCCACCCCTCGGTCACGAGCCCATCGATATGTTGCATCTCTCCCTTGATGACCAGAGGCATCATGAGCCCAACGAGCTAGGAACAATTCTCCTTTGTGCTGCCAGTCTAGATCAACCTGAGATACTTTCACCTTGGCAGCTCGATCCACCTGCTCGTTGTTATGATGTTCTTCATTAGCCCGACTCTTGGGTACATGCGCATCCACGTGTCGAACCTTCACGGTCAGCCTTTCTACTCGGGTGGCGATGTCCTGCCAAATCTCAGCAGCCCAGATGGGTTTCCCTCTGCGCTGCCAGTTGGCCTTTCTCCAGCGGTCCAGCCATCCCCACAGAGCATTAGCTACCATCCATGAGTCAGTGTAGAGATAGAGCCTTGGCCACTTCTCTCGTTCAGCAATATCCAAAGCCAGCTGGACAGCTTTAAGCTCTGCGACCTGACTCGATCCACCTTCTCCCTCGGTAGCCTGTGCAACTCGTCGTGTGGGGCTCCATACAGCAGCTTTCCATTTCCGGTTAGCACCTACAATTCGGCAGGAACCGTCGGTGAAAAGGGCATATCGTCTCTCACTCTCTGGTAGCTCGTTATATGGTGGGGCTTCCTCGGCCCGTGTCACTTGCTCCTCCTCTTCTTCAGAGGATAATCCAAAGGTCTCACCTTCAGGCCAGTTTGTTATAATTTCCAGAATCCCAGGGCGATTCAGGTTTCCAATACGGGCGCGCTGCGTGATCAGGGCGATCCATTTGCTCCACGTGGTGTCGGTGGCGTGATGTGTGGTAGGAACCTTTCCCTTGAACATCCACCCCAGCACCGGTAGTCGAGGTGCCAGAAGCAGCTGTGCTTCAGTACCAATCACCTCTGAGGCAGCTTGGACTCCTTCATAGGCGGCTAAGATTTCCTTCTCTGTGGGAGTGTAGTTGGCTTCGGATCCTCTGTAGCTTCGGCTCCAGAATCCCAGTGGTCGTCCCCGAGTCTCACCCGGCACCTTCTGCCAAAGGCTCCATGACAGACCATGGCTCCCGGCTGCAGAGTAAAGCACATTCTTCACCTCTGATCCCGTCCTGACTGGGCCAAGGGCTACCGCATGAGCGATTTCCTGCTTGATCTGGGCGAAAGCTTGCTGCTGTTCTGGGCCCCAGTGGAAATCGTTCTTCTTGCGGGTGACCAGGTAGAGAGGGCTCACAATTTGGCTATACTCGGGAATGTGCATCCTCCAGAAACCTATGGCACCTAGGAAAGCTTGTGTTTCCTTCTTGTTGGTCGGTGGAGACATTGCAGTGATCTTATTGATGACTTCAGTGGGAATCTGACGCCGTCCATCTTGCCACTTCACTCCCAGGAACTGGATCTCTCGAGCAGGTCCCTTGACTTTGCTCCTCTTGATGGCGAAGCCGGCCTTCAGGAGAATCTGAATGATCTTCTCTCCCTTCTCAAAGACTTCTGTTGCGGTGTTTCCCCACACGATAATGTCGTCAATGTATTGCAGGTGTTCTGGAGCCTCACCCTTTTCCAGTGCAGCCTGGATCAGTCCATGGCAAATGGTGGGACTGTGCTTCCACCCCTGGGGCAGTCGGTTCCAGGTGTACTGCACGCCCCTCCAGGTGAAGGCAAACTGAGGCCTGCATTCTGCTGCCAGAGGAATGGAGAAAAAGGCATTTGCAATATCAATGGTCGCATACCATTTTGCTGCCTTGGATTCCAGCTCATACTGAAGCTCCAACATGTCTGGTACGGCAGCGCTCAGTGGTGGTGTGACTTCATTCAGGCCACGGTAATCCACTGTCAGTCTCCATTCTCCACTGGACTTACGCACGGGCCATATAGGGCTATTAAAGGGTGAATGAGCCTTGCTGACCACCCCTTGGCTCTCCAGCTCACGAATCATCTTATGGATGGGGACCACAGAGTCTCTGTCGGTGCGATATTGCCGACGGTGCACTGTTGCTCGGGCGATCGGCACCTGTTGTTCTTCAACTTTCAGTAGTCCCACAGCAGAGGGGTCGTCTGAGAGTCCAGGCAAGGTACTCAGTTGTCTGATGCCTTCTGTCTCTAGAGCAGCTATGCCAAAAACCCAGCGGTATCCTCTTGGGTCTTTGAAATACCCATTTCTGAGATAGTCTATGCCCAAAATGCATGGGGCCTCTGGACCAGTCACAATGGGGTGTTTCTGCCATTCTTTCCCAGTTAGACTTACTTCAGCTTCCAGTACAGTCAGCTCCTGGGATCCTCCTGTCACCCCAGAAATGGAAATAGGTTCTGCTCCCACGTACCTTGATGGCATCAGAGTACACTGAGCACCGGTATCAACCAGAGCCGTATATCTTTGTGGGTCAGATGTTCCAGGCCATCGGATCCACACAGTCCAGTAGATCCGATTGTCCCTTTCCTCTACCTGGCTAGAGGCAGGGCCCCCCTATTCCTGGTCATGGCATACATTGCTCTCTTCTTGTAAATATGTTTCTGAGGTTCCTTCAAGAGGATCAGTCATATCGTCATTCCTGTACCGTCTGGAGTTCTGTGCACGAGAGACCGGAGCAACATTGATTCTAGATGGGCTCTTTGTGGTAGGTGTTTCTCTTTTCAGTTCACGTACCCGGGCTGCTAAGGAGGAGGTGGGTTTTCCATCCCACTTCCTCATGTCTTCTCCATGCTCCCGAAGAAAAAACCAGAGGTTGCCTCGGGGTGTGTATCCTCTCTCCCTGGCTGGGGAGCGCCTGCTCCTAATGGCAGAGACTCTCATTGGCTCTGGCTGGATATGGTAAATTTCTTCCTTAAGTTCTTTTTTCAGTTTCTGATGGCCTTCTTCAATCAAGTTCCGGACTTGCTCAGCCAGTCTTGTTTCCACAGATGAGACATGGGTACGAACTGGGGCAGTGACAGTGTCCTCGTAAATTCTTAGTTTATTAGCCAAGACACCTACCCTGTCCTCACCTTCCCTCCATTGCAGTGTTGCCAGGTAACGTGAGTACATCTCGGGTCCAAGCCGTGCAAATCTCAACCACATCCGTGATGTGCACTGGACACCATCTGGGTTTTTAGGAAATCTCTCATCTTCTGAAAAAATGATTTCCAACACAGCCAATTCCCTCAGGCATCGGATACCTTGTTCTATTGTGTTCCATTTTCCTTGGTGCACTTGGAGGTCTTCTTTACAAAGGTATCTATCCTTCACACTTGTTAGCAGTCGCTGCCAGAGGCTGAGAGGTTCTTGGCTTTTCCCAATCCCCTGGTCAATGACCACATCCCGGGACAACGATCCCAGTTGCCTGGCCTCACTTCCATCCAGAATGGTGTCATTGGCTGCAGCGTCCCAGATGCGGAGCAGCCAGGTCAGGATGGACTCATTGGTCTGGCGGGTGAATTCCCTTCGCAGGTCACGCAGCTCACCCAGAGATAGAGAGCGAGTGACGATTTCTGGCTCTGTCTCTTCTGCTGATTGTGAAGGTCCTGCTGCACCCTCATCAGTCACTATGCGGACTGATTTGGTCCTTGATTTCTTCTTCTGAACGGGGGCAACTGCTACTGGTTTAGGCTGTTCCGGTTCGGTGATGGTTTGTGTGGAGATGCTGATGGCACCCTTAGTCCCTTTCTCCTCTGTGACAGTCTGCGTAGATGTGGACACTGTTGCCTCACTTTTGGCTTCTTTCTCCTCTGTGACGGTCTGTGTAGATGAGGACACTGTTGCCTTGCCTTTGGTTCCTTTCACCTCTGTGACACTCTGTGTAGACACTGATATCGTTGCTCTGCTTCTTTTTCCCTCTTCCTCTTCCTTCAGAACACGCTGTATCACACCATGTAGTGTTTTGATTCTAAGCATGGTGCGGGCCGTGCAGAGAAGACAAAGCAGGACTAACAACAACATCATGCTGTCCTTGGCATCCAGAGGGTATTCCATATTTTCAAAAACTGCTGTGTCATGCCTGAAAAGCTGGAAAAAATCATTCTTCACCCCTCCCCACAGGGGCTGGGTGAGATTGTTGAGGCCCCAGATGTAGCATCCTAGACCAGAACAAGAAAACAAAACTGGGTGTATATTCTGAATAATGTTCATTGCCTCAGAGTTTATCAAGCAATGGACATAATAGACTACTAAAGCAATTTTAGTACCATACCCTGGTCTACGCAGGAGCATTAAGACTGGCAGATAGTACCCCAGCTGTGGAAAAGTATAGAGAGATAGATATAAGACACATGTAAGCATGTTGAGCATCATAGCGAACAGGTGTCTTCTTCAATACAAAACTGTAATTCTGACTTTTCTCAGTGCCTTGTGCCCCACGTTGGGCGCCAAAAAATGTAGTAGTTTCAAGGCAAAACAAATGAGAGGCTCCAAGTCAGAGATACAATTTAATAGGAAAAAAAGAAAAAAAAGGAAAGAAAGTAAAATAAAATCAATGCAATAATACAAAAGACCACTGACAGAGTCAGAATACAACCTGAGCGTAGTGATGGAAGCAGTCCAGATGAGGTGGTCTTCCTGAAGCAGTGATCCTGTAGAAAAGTCTGGTAGCTCGGGTCCTCTGGGAATCCAGTGGGTAAGCGCCCCTCTGGTGTTCAGAGTCTCAGCTTATATCCAGGCTGGAATGCTTGGTTTCTCCCTCTGGGCGGAGCATCCCACAATGGGATGGTGAGTCATGTGATAAGGCCTGATGGGCCCATTAACAGGAGGTAGTCCAGGAGGGGGTTATCTGTGAGCTGTGTAGCAAAGGTGCTGATGGCCCATTAACAGAAGATAAGCCAGAGTGGAGGAGGCAGGGAGCACTGCCTCACCTGGTTTCAACAGTTCTTGAAGATGGTGATAGAATATACTTCAACCCAGGACACAGTCCTTGAGAACATTGGTGGCCAGGGTTAGAACTCAGTGTGGCCCCAGCAAAGCAGAGAGACATGGGGATTGGTTGGTAACACTGGCTGGAAAAGGATGTGTGGGATGGTGATGCCACACAGGGAAAAGCTGATTTAACAACATCCTGCTGTATCAACACATCAAGGAGTATAAAAAATCTAGACTGAAATATAGGGGGTGTTCTTTTCTGCTCCTTGCGGGAATACCCTTTTTGGCTTTCTGTGCTAAATGGGATGTATTCGAAAACAGACTTTGTAAGAGCAGTAAGAATTCACTCAGAAGCATGAAAACAGACTCAGAAAGGCTGGAGGAATCTCAGCCAAAATCAGGACAGGAGCACAGGAGCTGAGATCAGAAAGCCTGGAGAAAAGAAAGAACAAGGAGAGGAGAACTCATAATACATGAGAAATATGAGACACATATGGAGATAAATATGGAGGGTCTATTGAAGGAAGACAAAGGGAATTACCCACACTCTGACTCTGTGGCTGACAAGACAAGTAATAGGAAAAAAATCTCAACAAATATTTATGATTAATCACATGCAGAACTGAAATCCATCTACAACCCTAAATTCTCTTTCTCAATACATTAGTCATCCTCCAGAAGTTGCTTCCAAGTGTAGTGTGTTCCACTTATACTAACAGAGATTGCAGTACCACCACCAGTGCTGATTCCTGTCTAGTTTGCTCTGCAAGACCCCTCTTTAAATACAGTGGGGTACAGCTGTACAGAACTGGACTAGATTGCTTCAACTCTTAATTTCTCTTTTGCCTGGGGCTCATTTTGTCTCATCATTTTTGCCTCCTTTTTCACCTCTTGTCTAAAAATAACATAATTTCCTACTTATAAATTCGTTGAGAAATTTAAAAATATTATCCTCGTACTTCGATTAGAGAATTGGTTGAAGTTGCTGCCACTAAATGCATTTTGAAGAGCTGGGAACAGGAGATGGAGAAATACAAAATGTATAAATCTAACTAAGAGGCAGCCTTACAGGAGAACTGGAACACAACTTGTTCCTAGCCAGAGACCCCAGAGAACTTTACTGCTGCATATGTAACTGCTGTGAAGAGATGCTGATTGCTGATTGTTTAGCACTTTCCAGTCTGAAATCCCCTTTTTAACTCCTTATCCAGGGGCCCCTGGATTACATTTAAGTCATGTTGAACACTTAAGTCATGCTGGGAAGGCTCAGAGCAATTCTATTTCAGCAGTTTGCAAGTTGTACATGAGCTAATGATGACGGATGATCTTAATGTTCCCCTCTTTAACACAATTTATTAAGGCTAGTACATGAACCAGTAAAGCTTGAGAATTGTTGTCCTCCTTTGGTCATCAGTTGGGTTAGCAATCATTGCTGGACTGGGCACATAAAATAATCCTATCAGTCTTCCAAAGTTTAAGATCAAACAGCAGTTCTTGAATCTCTTCAAAGAGTTCTGTTAAGTCTGTATATTAAGATAATTTTTTTCTTTTTCTTTTCCGCATATGTGTGTTCTAGAAAATGTTCTGGAAGAAAATGGTTTTGAATCTCATCTGGTGTTCTCAGATTGGTCTTGAGGAGTACATTCTGGCTATTCAAAGGAGCTGCTACCTATAATAGCAAAACAAAGCAATCCAAAACAGCTGTTTGAATCCCTGCTAGATTCAGCAAAGTCCAGGTGAAACTAAGGTTCCCTAGTTCATGGAAAAATTTGATGTTCTGAGAAGTTTCTTTCATCCCAACAGAAAATTTAAAGTCCACGTTATCTAACACATTTTAATTAAAAAAAAAATGGGGATATCTTTCCCCTTTAGTGTTGCAACATTTACTAATTATAATATATATGTATATTTTAAAATATATTGAGGTCAAAATTGAATGAAAATTATTCACTTTCCTGAGAGACCCTAATCAGCAAACTTTGAGCCAGTACAGTTTGTGCCTCCAAGGAGTTACCCACTTTTTTTCCTCCCTCTCATACCTTTATCTATGACTCTTGTCTTATGTACTGTGACTTGTGGCAAAGACGGGGAAAGCGAGAGGCTCCCCCGAGGGGGATGCCTAATAAATAACATTCTGTCCAGGCTCAGTATCCTTGGTGCACCTTGGATAGGACAGATGCAGTGCCATAAGCCAGAGGAGCCCCTGGGAAGGCTGGATCCAGAGATCCCCTTGGATCCTGGGGTGTGGGTCAGCCTTCATTGCTGCCAGGGCTCTCCACACATCCCGGTCCCAGGCACTGCTTCTGCTTTAATAGTAACGACATCCCCAGGGAGGGGTAAGGAAATTATCTCCAATGTACCGCTCAGAAAGGAGGCAGGAAGGTGTTCAGAGGGAACAGCAAAGATAAATTAACATGGGCTCTGCTTCTAACTTTTATTCACAGTAAAAGAGCAAAGGGCTTTAGAGCAGGCCACTGGCCCAGATATGGCTCCTTTATCTCTGCTTATCACACCATCACACAGAGTCACTGCCCAGCACTGTCAGAGGCAGGGAAGGTGCTTGGCAGTATCAACAGAATAACTCTAAGTGAAGCAGACATCTCTCCTACAATTAGCTGCTCTGTTTCCCCTTCCTTTCCTCTTTTCTTTGCTTTTATCCCCTTGGAGCTCCAGTAGAAGATTTGGAAATCTCCTCGGTGGGAAATGTTTGGTTTCAGCTGAGAGCTGACCGCCCTCACTTCGTTCTTCTCCTGGTTTTGTAGGGATGGAGTTGTTCCTCAGAAAGACAAACTTTGATCATCAGGAGTTTGTGGCACTTGGATGTGAACGAGGGGACTGCACTGTCCTAAACTCCCTGTGTATTGTTTCAGCTTCAGAGGTTATGTGTTTCTTTGATATTACCAGCCTAAATGTGAAGCACACTGCGTGAAATTTCACACGGGAACTGCAGTTCTGGGGGAGACGTTGTGACCAGGCTGGGATGAGAAAGAACTGGGGAAGTTTCCTTAGTCTTGGAAGGGTTCCCTGCTAGTCCTTGGTGGAAACAATATATACACATCGGCTCCTACCCCCCAGCTTTAATTTTAGATTTCTTTTGCAGCTTCGTGAGGGACCCGAGCTCGCCGCTAGATGTCAACAGAGTTCCAGGAAAGGGGAACGGGGCTCGGCTCCCCTATAAACCCCCGGAACTGCCACAGACCGTCTGAAATCCAGGAATACAAGCTTTTCTGATACTTTTCATCCTAAAGGCTTGGATCTGAGAAACCGGGTGGAAACCGCGATGAAATCAGGAAAACACATGAGTGTCCCATGGTAATTTTTATTATTTTCATCGTCAAATGGCATTTTTTTTTTACAGAGCCAAATGCAAATACAAGAGTGAAAGTAAAGAGCGAGACTTCTTTAATGGATTTGTTATTTTTTTCAGCTGTTAGCTAATGCAATACACACGGAATATTTTCAGATTTATTCCACAGGGGGTTTTATTTATGTGATAACCATCATCTAGTACAAGCAAGTACAGACACACATACATAAGCAGCACATTATCTGTTAATTCACAAATTATTTTAAATGTGGGTAAATCATCCATGAACAAAAAGAGAGCTTTGATTTCTCTTTTTAGAGTGGTAGCAGTGTTTTGGAATTGCATTGGCAACAGTAATTTATAGAAAAATGTGAAAACACATATCTTCATCCCTGTAAGGGCTGGACAATCAGTTGCATTTGAGTTTTAAAAACTATTAACCTCTTTTTTATTTCACTTATATTAAGGGATAGAGTACAATATGTTTCATGCCATTCCACAAGAAATACTGAGCCTGAACCCAGGGCTGCTGCTTTCCCAAGCTTTGCTGAAAGCAAGGCACTGTGCTAAAATCTCTGGAAGCCTGGTTTTATAAGGAAAATGGAATGGTCTTCGGTGTTTGTAAGTTGAAACTGAAGATATCGAAGGGACATTTTTCCCTCATACACACACACAGACTGGCCAGACATCCAGTTTCTGTTTCCTGGGAAATAATGCACCTACATCAGAGCAACAAAACCCCACTGGTTTCCTCCCAAACTCCCAAAGTACCTGGATCAGTGTGGGAGAAAAACACCTGGGATTAGGAAACTAACCCAGCATGCAATTTCTCTCTTCAAATGATTATGTGGCCATAAATCCATAAATCCTCTACAAATTTATAGGAGTGTTCTAGCTCATGAAAATTGTAATGTACTTCTGCTTAGGAGAATGGTGGAAGCAAAGTGGATTAAATTTGTGTTTCAACATGCAAACTTGATTAAATGAACTGAAAATAAAATCCTCATTGTAAAAACTGTTAAAAAGAAAAGAGAGAGAAAGAGAGAGAGAGGAAAACAATCACACTTTTTTTTCTTCCTGTAGTTATAGTCAATAAAAATTCTGAAACTGTTTGGGGGGGGGGGGGAAGCATTCACAGGGAAAAAAATCCTCTTGCTTGAAGTATAAGAAACAAGGTTACTGTAGAGCAAATACAAGTTAAAGAGAGAGACATTTGGCAAGGATCAATTCACACCAGTCAGGAGACTGCAGATGACTCAGGAGTTCAGCTAAAACAGATTGGTCACAGCTAAATATGACCTTAATCCATCACTAAGAGTCCCTGGAATGCAACAAGGTCAAGATTTATTTTAAAAAAAAAGAAAATAAAAAGTAAAAAGATAACAAATGTTAAGACTTTTAGGGCAAGACTTGGAGAGGAACAGACAGATTGTCTTTCAAAGAACTTCATACCTCCTGCCTTTACCATTCTTTAGGCCAAATCAATATTGTCTGCCCTAGTCTAAAAAACTGCAGATCATGCAGTGATGTTCCTAACTTTACTGGTGGCTCACCACTTTGAAATCAGACTGCTCAGTTACTAATATTAATTTTTGTTCATGTCTTTGTGTATTTATTTTTGTCTTTCTCTCTATTTTTTTCCATCTTACTTCCCCATTACCTGTGAAGGAGCTGGGTGTTGAGCTGGTTCTACCTCTCTAGAATTGTGCAAAAACAATCTTCCACCTTCTTCTATAGCACACAAACAGATGGATGTCAATACCAGTGCATGAGCAGTAGTTTCAGGGGTTTGCATACAGTTAGAAATCTGATTTCCAGTAATTACTATAAAATTTGAGGTGGCGTTTCCAGTATTCCACCATGATGTGTGTTTTACAATGGGTCAAATTAAACTTAAGCCATATATGCAAAGCAGAAGGGGCTTTTTATGAGTAGTATCGGAGTCCTTTTGTTCCCCAGAATATTACTCATGACAAAACATTATAGAAACTCTGTCTCTGGTTTGGGAAAGGAGATGAACAAAGACCTGTTTTATGCATGGGTTTCTATGTTTTTATGCTCCATGGAATGCAAGCCCTACTGATCTAAGCAGAGCTGTCAATACACCATTGTCCCAAGTATCTACATGGTTTTCTACACAATTACCTGTCCGCACACATCTTACAACACAGTGGGGAATGCAGCACCAGTTCAGGGAGTTCTGCAGTCACATGGGCCTTTTCCTGTCTCTCCACAGCACACTGCCCCGTGTCACACTGCAATCTTAGTCTGAGTCAATCTTTTCAAGCACTGTTATTTTATTTTCCCTGGAAAAATTATCACATTTCCTCTTCCTTTCCTCTCCTCAGCTCTTCAGGCCCTCGCTCTCTTTTGTTCTTGCTTTGGTTCTCTCCTATCTCTGTGCACCATCGTTCAATTCACTACAAGGTAAATCCACCCAGCATGCGATTCATTCTGCTCAGAAAGGAAGCTGTGAAGTGTTGACACTTTGAGACTCCACATGTTTTTTAGCAACTGTTGAGACTTCAGCTCATGTGTGAAGTACCAGCTAGATTCCCTCCCTTTAGGTTTTGGGATTAAGACACAAACATCTGTAGTCATGGAGTTTGTATTTCCTGAGTAGGATTTATTGTGATGACAATAAAAGTCCTGCTATTAGTTATAGAACTTCTCTTCCCTCTGGCAGCATCCTCACCTCATCCCCTGATGTCACCTGTCCCTGCACTAAGCATAATGCTCTGAAAAACTCTGCCTGCATGGGCTATTGTGAACTTCATGAGTTGGATGACATGAAGTAATTTTCCCCGCTTCAGTGCTCCATGGGAAAAGGTCAGTCATTCAGGCTTGGAGGGCAGAGGCAAAAATCTGCAAAGGTTGTTATGGGAGAAATGATATTTCAGTTCCTGAGGAAACCAAGTGGAATTTAGGTGATGGTAAATGATGCTGGCTGCTTTCGAAAAGCTGGGTCACAATCAATATTAATATCCATTACTGCAAATATGTCCTGATTCGATATTACAAAATATAATACTGTCTTATCAGATCACTATGCTGATCATGGTTAGTAAAACTACAAAACAGTAGTAGTAAGAGACCATGAAAGCTGCTGTTACGAGCTGCCTCTTAGATTAAGCTCTTTAAAGCATACATGTAAAGAGACACTCTTGCATGTACATTAAGATCAAGAGTGAAATAATACACTTGACAATGTCACCTTCACTGGTCTGCAACCATTTGCACACTTGCAAAATGCAGAGGTTGTCCATCTGCATTGGAGTGACAAAAGTAGAGAGCAGAATGGGAATTGTGCAGCAGGCAGGCGTGTCACTCCACAGAGGTCCCAGCGGGATCCACCGTCTGGCTGCTTTGTACACGCTGGGCCACAGTGCCTCAGATAAAACTGCGGGTCATTCTGCGACTTCTGTTTGCTTAAACAACCTCTATCCTAAGTGTGGAGTTTCTGGATATAACCCTGAATATTGCTTCCTAGTAAGTCAAGTAAAACATCTAAGGAGAAAAAAAAATCCTTTGCCCGGATGCCTGGTTATACGTAGACAGAAGCTATAGGAAAAGTTCATTTAAAAGATGCATGGGATTTGGTTCTGGTATGTACCATGCAGTAACGTAGATATTACAAACCCAGGATGTTCTGCTGCTTTTATAGACACATGGTAGTGAAGCACTGTAAATCCAAGGGCAAGATTTCAATGAAAGTCTGGCATGAAAGCTTGCAGAAATGAGTGACTGATATGTTTCTTTGTAACAGTAAAGTTCCAGGTACGAGTTCTGTTTGAGTAGCATATTAATGATGAAAATTTCATTACTCCACTTTCGTGGGCTTTACCAAAACACATCCTTACAAGAATGATTTTTCTACTAAAAAAAAAAAAAATAAATTCTTCGCAATTAATAAGTTCACTCCTCTTTGCTTAATGTGGGTATAGAAGTAAAATGGCAGATATGCAGATACAAGTAGAACTCAAGTGTATGGCTCCTAAATTCTACAGACACCTCACTCTTAACATCCAAGTCCCTAAACAGCTGAGCTTCTGTATCCCTGCTCAGTCAGACCCATCTCAGCATTCACAGGACATTTATCTCATGGCAAAACAGTAAAAGAGTCACTCCTCAGCCTATTTACCTCAAAAAGAGTTTGATCTAGTAAGAATCAGCAGAGCACAGGATATAGCATACACACACACCAGTAATTAACAGGGATCAGGGCTGCTGTGCTGGAAGATAGAGCTCCACATCCCATTCCTTCAGCTGCTTGAGGAAATCCAAACCATATTTCTTCCCTTGCATGTGGATTCCCAGCCATAAACTGTGGGCTCTTCCAAGAACCAGAGGAAATTATAGAATGGGTCAATACAATAAATTGTGACAAATCTCCAGGATAGACAGCTTTCCCCAAGAAGTCCCTAACAAAATTTGAAAGATTTGAAATTTCTGAATAAGTTATTAAAATCAGAGGAAGGAGGGAGGTTCATGTGACACATGGTTTTTAAAGGATCTGTGGAATGTCTGGAGAACCAGAGATTAGCATATTTGACTTCTGTCTCAAGCATTGGTAGAAATGGAGTTGAAATGGCTTTCATGGAGAGAAGTTATGTGTCCTGGTGTAATAAAGTTCTTCAAAGCAGAAAATCTGCCTGTGAATAAAGGTCATATACTTGACGTAATGTTCTTAGATTTCTAAAAATCTTTTGATGAGGTCAGTTATCAGATTCATTTAAAGTAGATAGGATTTAATGGGATAAGAGGGAAGATCCTTCTTCGGATTAATAACTGCTCAAAAGATTTGTAACAAAAAATAGTGATAAATGGTGGAAGGTAATTGCTAATGAAATCCTGCAGGCGTCCAGATGTTCAACATATTTGTGAATGGTCTGGAAAAAGGTGAATAGTGAGGTAGCGGGGTTTTTTAATGATCCAAAATTGTCTGGACCTGTCGCAATTAAAACCATCTATCAATGCTTTCAGAACTATCTTTTGATACAAAATAGACAAAATATATCAAATTCAAAACTGGACAATAAACAGCCAGCTGCACATAGCCAATAATGAAGGTCTATTTGTATATATACATGCATAAATAAAGGAGTTATCTACATGTACACACACACACAGTGGACTCTCACCCAGCTATCACCATCTGCAAAGGAACCAAAGTCAATTTGCATGAATCTTTAAAACAACCTTTTCAGTGCTCCACTGTATTTAAGAGGAAAAAATAGGGTGTTAGGAAGGGAGAGGAACCAATCCACAGAACGATGCCATTTAACAAACCCATGGTGCATACACGCTCCTTGAATACTACCCTGCCTCAGAAAAGATTTACTAAACATGATACAGGAAAGTTCAAGACAGACCTTTGCATATCCAGAATGATTCCTACATGAGGACAGATTAGAGAACCAGAATCTCCTGGTCCCTTCATTTCACACACTGAAGTATACTTGCTGAGCTTAATACAACTATATTTCAGAAAGTACCTTGGACATACTTTATGTAGTTTACAAGCAGAAGATTGCAATGTCTGCTGAGAGACACCCCAGCACTGGGTGAGATGAAGGCACAGCTGGAGGTTTTGTACAGGAAAATTGACTCACCCAGCTTAGAGCTCTGAGCTGCACTTTTTAGTTTTGAGACTTTGTCAGCAAGGACGGTGCTAAATCAGGAAGAACTCCTTACAGTCTCAGCTGGAGTCTTTAGAGCTGCAAATTAACAGTGGGAAGGAAAACCTTAGGCAATAAAATTAAGGATGTGCTTAGCAATAAAGCAGAAATATTTCTGAAAATATGTTCAGGAGTCACGTTTCACAGACATATTATCTATTTAAAAACAAACAGAAGCTTCACATTATTATGAGAGAAAACATTTAGTGCATCCCAGTTTGTTTCCAGTACCTAATAATCATCTTGTGTCCACCTTCTACAGATTAAAATACCAGTGTTTCCCATAAAGAGAAGTCATAGATTGACACAGAGATCCAGGGCAGCCTACAGTAGAAGCACCTTGCATCTCTGTCACTGCAGATGGCCAGGCTCAAACAGAAGGGCAGCAGTGTGTGCTTATTTACCCCTGGTCAGGAGACAAGGTAGGAGGCATGACATGTTCTGACTCGTCAGTAGATGCTTCTGGTTGTGAGAGAGGATTATGGCAACAGTAGCAAAACTCCTAAAAAATCTCTCAATATTATTGAAATGCCTTTTGTCAGCTGGATTCAGTTGCTGTGACTACAGGGCAAATTGGTAGAAGGAACCTTAACAAATCTGGTGAAAAAAAGAAAGTACCAACTTTCTAAAAAAATAAGGAAAAAAAATAGTAAAAGGGCAAATAAGGGGATTCATCAGTTATGCCATCAGTGAGCGCAAATTACAAGTCCAAATTTAAACAACTCTGTGTAAATAAAATCCTATTGAACACAATCTGCAGAGCATAACTGCTCCCTTCCTACTCACTCACATACGTGTATATTTTTCTCGCTCCACTTATAAAAACCAGCAAGAACTAATGAAATTTTCTTTTAAAAAAAGATTTAAATTCACCTAGAACTTTTTAAAACTGTGTTTGGCTGTATTTTTACAGAAGTAGAAGAGTGTTGAGAGTACCGAACACGGCCAGTGCATTAAATGCATTACACACTCAGTAACCATCTGAAACTAAAAATAGAATCACACGGGGAAGGATTAAATCCTGTTTTCATAAATCAATAGCAAATTTTTAAAGAACTGGAAATATTTCCTCAAATTAGGGACCTTATTGATGTGTTTGGCCGATCTAAGTATTGCTCCAATGTTTACAATATGATTTTCAAAGTCGTCTAGAGGAGTTAAGACAGACATTGCACATAAACGGGATCAAATCCCTTTAAGCGTTTTTTTTTTCCTTACAAAACTTTGACCTACAATTACAATTTTGATCCAAAAAGAATTATTTTGTTCTTCAGAAAGTTTTCAGGATTATTTTTTACACATTTTCTTGTCTTACCTGTTGAATGTTTTTCAATGTGTGACAGCTCCTGACTGCTGCCAATCAGGTGCAAACACAGGGCTCCCAGTAGGGCTGGTAGTGATAATTTTGTAATTATTTTGTAAATTATTCTTATGTTTACAACTATTGTTGTTGTCATCTCTGAAGTATCTGTGGGAGCTACATCGCAACTGCAGGATCTTCCCAGAAGATGTAGTTATTTAGTTGCAGCAATAATTTGCAGTAATCCTCACCCTTTGTAACAATATCCGACACATTCTCTTTTCCTTGCCAAAAATACTCCTTTCCCTTTGTGTCAAGAAAGATTCAGACCAAAGTTCTAAGCATCGGGTCACAGCGGTGTCTAAAAATGGGAAATGTCAGGCAAACTTAATCTCCATATCCATTCCGCCTGGGGTTCCTTCTTCTTAAAGCATCTGCACAGCAGCCGAGGTCAGCTTCCCTTCTGCCTCAGCTAGCCCCACTAACACCTAATCCTGGCCTAACGTGCTTGTGATCCTGTCTAGGGTTGACTTTGCTAAATATCAAAAGCCAAAACTGAAAGTTGCCAGCCCAATTCTGTATTTTGTCCGTACGATATGAATAGCCAGCCTGTTTGTGTGCTGCGGTTTCCTTCAGACCATCCCGCTGGCACTGTTGAAAGGCTTGAAGGCAAAGGGCAGCGTATGTGAAGGATGTCAAAATCCAGATTTCCATGAATTCCCTAAGCAAAAGAACAGCGCGTATCGAAGCAAATTAATGTCACTTTTCTTCTGAGCGGAGCTCTGAATAGTATTGGTGTTTCCAGGTGAAGTTGGGGTTCTGGCACCCTGCTTGGCCGAGGCAGCTGAGTGATGCTCGCCGTAGGGAGGCCTGCAAAGTGGCTGTTTCTCAGAGACTCTGAGCTGGAATTTGCTCCATGGGGGCTTGCTGGCCTCTCGGCTACTCAGTACCAGGCATAACAGTCTGAAAAGTGCAGGGCAGGATCAGGCCCTGAGCAGTTATTTAATCCTATCTTATAGGTCTCAGCGGGGAAAATCCATATTATCTTGTTGCCTAATACTGTTCATGGGATACAAGAAATCAGCTTAACAAAAAAATCCTTTGTAGGATAACGGCAAAGTATTCCTTTTGCTTTTAAGTTTAAAGTATATATATATATCTCCACTGTGAGGTAAATGGTAGAGGGAAGAAAGGAATTTCCACCTGAAAATAATAGAACATTATGATTTTTAGTTGGTTAGCATACTAGATCCTAATAAATTAATTAGAAAATTTCACGTCTGACATTTGGAAGTTTATTTTACTTTTTTTTTTTCATAGCAAAGATAAATGCCCATTCTTTTATGAAAATAATGTAATTGGAACTGCATTATATCCTGCTGCAGGTTTGTTATGAGTGGTTTCGTTGTCGGCAACAAAATCACAGGCAGACCCTCCAGTATAATCCTGGCTTCAGTGCAGTCCGTAGGTTTTATTTTGGCTCTCACCAGCAACATGTTACACCAGTAGCTGCGTTTTTAAGCAAGCATAATGCTTTGAAACTCATAAAGTGTTTTTTCCGCAGTGCAATGTTGTACCATGGATGTCGGTTTTATGCTTCCCTGGATAGTGAGCAAATCTGAGATAAAACCTTTCTGGCAGCCATAACACCAGATGCACTTTACTGAGTCAGTCTGTGCAAAAATATTCCCTCTCAAAATACAAGCAAGGGACTGGGCAGAGCCCGGCAGATGCAAATGTGAGCAGTTAGAAACCAGCTCTGAACATAACCAGCTCTGGCTTAACACATAAATATAGCAGGTTACAGCTGTGGTACCTGCAGTCATCCCACTGTGTCAGCCTCTAGCTTTGGGCAGTCATTTTGATTATTGTTTTGACCACATGAACACAAGAAATGATTTTTTGGGGAAAAAACCCCCTGAAGATAGAGAAGCAGGTTCAGGCAGCTGGAGTCTGCAGCTCTGAATTTGAGCTTGCCTCTTTGCACATCAGTTTCAAAGTTTGGGGTGTCCTAAATAAGGCAGAAAAAGGTAAGCAACAAAATATGACCCTCCAGAGCCACAGTCGGTCTGTACGAGCTTCATTTCTGCCTGACTGAACCTGAGGCAAATTATTTCTCCCCATGGTCCAACAGGGAAATGGGGTCTTAACAGAATGAGAAGCCAGACTGGCTCTATGATGAGAGTTCATTTATGAAATGTGACTTTGGGGGAGATGATAGAGCTAAACAGCAGGGGATGGACTCGTTTAAGCCTCCCTGGGTTGGGGGGAAGCGTGGCTCTAGCAGGCATCTCAGATTGACCACAGCACCTCACCATATGGTGGCATGAGCAGGGCCACAGTGTGTCCCTCCCATGCCTGCTGGAGACCATCCCAGCAATCTGTGCTCTTCACTCAGTGCTCCTATTCACAGCTGCGGCTGCTTTCCTTGAATCCTTGGGAGATGCCCTCAAAACTGAACCTCAGCGGCACATGTCTCCTCTCCCAGGCAGACTATGACAAATCCACTCAATTCCCCATGAAAACCCGTTCCAGGACTGCAGGTTTGTAAGACAAGATCAGCACCAGGTCCTGAGCACCCCCCCGAGCCGAGAGCCTGACAAAAATGTCCTGATCCAGTTCATTGAGGTCCATGGCGAAGCGCCCGTCTATCCTGGGGAGAACAAAAGTGTTGGGCTTGGCAAATCATTTCCGTTAATGTAGGAGACAATTACTGATGCCTCTTTGCAAATTGCTCTTCTTTGACGTTTTTATAACTCAGTAATTTCCAGTTGTGTTCCCATGTTTGCCTCTTTTGTGTATAGTTTTCCTATTTTTGAGTGCATGGTTCACAACATTTAAACAAACACTAACAACAAATTACCTGCTCAACTGGGTTCTGTGAAAAGGGGCCCTGAAACTTATTTACAAATTAAGCAGACTCGGGCAAGGAGGGAATAGTCACCGGGAGGGATTTGCGGGTGCTCTGCAAGTCACGCGTGGTTCTCTCGCCAGACAAGTCCTGCATTCGGGGAGGGGTGAGAGCCCGGCAATGGAACTCTCTGTATTTCGCCCTAGACCTCCTCTCACGGGGCGGGGGAGGGAAAATCCACGGGATTGTTTTTTTTTTTTTCCCTGTTGATAACTCCCCGGTGAAAATATCCATCAGAGAAGTAGACCAATACGTGAACAACTCCCAGCCCGGCCGCACTTGCTCTCACTTATTTTCCCGTTTAAAGGATTACTCTGTTTTGTATTCACTTGTTTAATTCTCTCCGACTGTAGTAAAATAAAGATCGCATGTTTACCTTCCAAAAAATCATGTCTCATTTTAAATCACACTTAATACACGATACAAAATTCTCCACAACTTTCTGAAAGAGGTTTTTTGACACGCAGTCGATCACTTCAGTCGCAATTTCTCCTCACGTAAAATGCATAATGGTGAAGACGGGAAGTAACTGTGTACTTTGTTTTTTTATTGCATTTTTAATCCTATAAAACTCCGCCGTATTTCGTTGCACGGCAGTTTTTATGTATTTCGCCTCGGGCTGATGTTAGATCTGCATCCCAGCATCTTTGGCTAACTGTTCTCCCATTTCGATAGCTTGATTTAGTTACAGTTATAAATAAAATTCAAGGTGCGCTTTACATGTTATTTTAGAGAAATAAGCAGAGCACGGGCTATTTTTAAAGCTGCCCATCTCTTAAAGTAGCTGTGTACTGCCACACTTTAAAATTCAGCTGCTCATCTGTTTACACGAGTTATTGCCATGCCAATACCCTGAAAATTATTTATGTTTGGGGTTTTCGCAGCTCGGGATTTTCAGCTCTTTTCGTTGGTCTCAGTATTTTGTTTTTCTCTAATTTCCCGAAAGGTAAAGAGAGACCTACCAATATTTACAATCGGATTTTGTTATCTCCTTCCATCGCTGAATTTCGAGATACCTTTAAGGTGATTCGGAACATCTTTAAAGTTTTAAAGTTCCTGTTGAACAGAAGAGCACAGACATTCTTGCCCTGCAAGGAGTTTTCAATTGGAGTGTGTCTCCGCTCTTTTTGTTCGCTTGTGGGATTTTATTATTATTACCGTTACTTTTTGCGCTAAGAAAAAGAAAAGGTTTAGACTGTGTGTAAGCGCTGTCTGCATTGCAGGTGGAGCGTAGGGATCAGAACCCTCTTTTCCTCCCTTTCTCCTCTGTTTTTGGGGCGGGGGGCCCCGGCAGAGCTGCGGGCTGCCTCTTCCCACCTGGGAGCGCAGAGAGCTGCGGCGGATCCCGGTGTCCCGAGGCAGCACCGGGACCGCGGCAGAGCTTTGTGCGGGCAGACACATCCTCTGTGGGACGTTGTCGGCCGGGAAGCCCCCGACGACCCTTCCTTCCATCTCCCTATCCCAGCACCTCCCTGAGGTTGCCCCTCTTGTCGGAGGTGGGCAGAGCCGGTGCGGGCAGGGCCGGGCAGCGCTCTGGGTCAGGCGCGTTTCTCCGCGCGCCCCGGGAAAAGTGTAGGTAAAAAGGAAGGAAAAAGGAATCAATCCTTTTTGGTGCCGTCGGAAGAAGCGGCTCCGGGGCAGGACGGGCAGAAAGCCCCCGGGGAAGGCGGCGGGGAGCTTGCGTGACCCAGGGGAGGGAGGCGGAGGGTAGCTGTCCTCGGGCACTCGAATTGAGCAAGCCTCTTTCATCTTTTCTGTCGCTTTGGCTTAATTTACCTCTGCCCTCCAATGCCCTGTGAGTTTAATCACATCAGATCTCCTTCAAGCCAGAGCCAAAGACTGGAAAGAACGAAAGAATGAAGAAGAGGGTGAAAGAGTGGAAGGGAGAGAGGAAGGAAAGAGGAGAGAAACAGAAAAAGGAAGGAAGGAGGAAATAAAGAAGGAAAGAAAGGAAATTAAAAGCTAAGGAATTGAGAAAAAGAATATACATAGAAAGATGAAATAAATAGCCCCTTATCTCAGGCAAAAAAGAACAGGCAGGTGGTCACAGGGCTTCTGGTGACATTTGACACAGCAGCAGAGAAGCTGGTACTCTTCCCTGGGCGCATAAGCGCAACACGCGGGTAGGGCTGGCCACTGAAGCTCCTCCGTGGGGCCGAGTGGGGCTTCGCCAGCTTCTCCTCACATCTGCGTGTGTGTGAAACCATTTGTAACATTGACATGCAACACAGACATGCCTCCGTGAGAGCCTGCTCGTCCCTGGGCACCTTTGGAATCTAAGTCTCATTGTTTGTCGTTTGTTTCGGTTTGGGGGGAGTTTGTTGGTGGAGTTGGGGGTTTTTGGGGGGGAGGAGATGCAGTTCTCGGCACGGTCCTTTGAAACGAACACTGGGAAGGTTTGCTTTGTTGGTTTAGCACCAACAACGTCATGCTGGTTGGCGATCTTTTATTCGCATTAGCTCTGCTGTTTGGACGTGAAAGGAGAAGCAGGGCGATTCACACCGCTTCCTGGAAGCCTTGGTTAATGGGCACGGATCGATTAGTTGTCAGGTCTGCGTTTTCCCCAGGTCACGGCAAGAACCGGGATTCCCGGCAGCTCGGCAGCATCCCTCTCTCCTGCATCGTTCCCAGAGCTGCGGGCCAGCTCTGGAGCCGCAGCCCCGGCGGCCGTGGCAGCCTGCGGCGAGCTGGGTCCGGTCAGCAGCCGCCCCCGAGCCCTGCGAGTGCCTGCCTGTTTGTTTGCCTGTTTACGGCCCCGTGTCTGCCCGCTGCCCTCGCCCGTCCCGCCGCCGCCCAGGTTCCGCAGTGCCCTCCCTTCCCGGGCAGGCAGAGCCGCGCAGGGAGCGCGGAGCGGGGCGGGAGGGACCCGGGGCTCTGTGCCCGCAGCCCGTCCTGCAGTCCTGCCGAGCCACCAACCCCAGCCCGGGTCACCTGTGGGAATCCCTGGATGAACTCTCTCCCTCCCCCCAGAGGAACAGAGGGCTTGGATCAACTGGTTGACAGACTTCTGTCACATTTGAAGCTTTTTTAATGAGCAAATGTGTTCTTCCAACCCCCCTTTCTGCCCCATCTACTCTGTTCAGCCTCAAGCGGGCGGCTCGGAGGGAGGGATGGGGCAGAGGGGCGGCTTCTCTCGCTGCCGGGGGGGAAGGGGAGCTGCTGCCCAGCCCTGCCCCTTGCAGCACCCCGACGCTTCCACTTTGCAACCTGGCTAACCCAGCGTTCCCGGCTGTTTTCCAGGGGTTAAACCATGTCGTTCCCTTCTTTCTCTCGGTCACTGAAAAGGGGCCATGCCTTCGGTCAGTGCCGTGCGTGCTCACCGACAGCACCCGGGGAGGCGACCAGCAGACATTCAGGCCGACCTGTGTCCCCCTCCCAGGGGACAAGCAACACCCGCTGGCCTTCACGGTCAGTGGCAGTCACCCCAAGGTACCCCTGAGCCTCCCGGAGGCCGGAACGGAGAGTGGCTGCTGCTGTTTGTAGGTGGGAAAATAGGACTTTTATCGGGTCACTCCAGCCCCGGCCGTGCCACAAGATGTGCCACCCTGGGAGGGACAGCCGGGTCGCCCCAGCCCCGTCGGCGGCAGCAAACTCCCCGCAGCGTTTGGGGAATGCTGCTCGGATGTTCAGAGAGGACAAAGTTAAAACGAAGCCAACAACACACAAACACACCCATCCCAGTGAAGGCTGTGGATAAGAGCTGAAGGCAAAGGGGGAGCCGGGTCAGAAAGACAATTGTGGTTCCTGGTTTTGCTTTTGTGATTACTTCACTTTCTAAATAACATTCAGGTGTACTGTAGGCAGCGGTGGCAAGTCCCACGTCATAACCTTCCCGGCATTTTTCTGCCGGTCGGTACAATGCAAACACTCCTTCGTCTTTTTTTTTTTATTTATTTTTTTTTAAACAACAACAACAACAACCAAAATAAACCCCAGTGATCCCCAATGGAATTAAGGTTCTACCAGGATTTACACTTCCAAATAACCATCGGGCAGCATCCCGGCACCGAGAAGCTCCGCGGCAGGGAGTGCTAACTTTTCGTAGGGACAACTTTCCCCTTTTAGGGAAAGCGGGCTAATAATTTAAGTTTGTGAAGTCACATGTAGCTTTAAACAGGCATCAACATTAACAATCACGAACCCCGCGTTAATAGCTCTTAAATACCTCGCTAATAGCCCCCACGTGGAAAGAAATCCCCAAGTGTTATAAATTCAGTTTAACGACCAGAAAACCTCCTGGGCAGCAGCGAAATCCAAAAGCTCTCTTCTCTTAGTTCCCTGTCTTTGATTTATTCTTAACTACAGGCTCATGGGAACGCGGCGCTGGAAAATCACGTCCAGATGTACCTAAAGAGGCGCTTTTTCTGCTGAAACCCTCTCTCCTAAAGGGAGCGAAGAAAAGAAATCTTTTAAATAATTTGAATTTTGGTTTTAGCATGGAACTAATTGTAGAAAGAAGGGGCAAAGCGGCGGCTGCGTTCTGTGCAGAGACGCGCAGCGAGGAGGGAGCAGCTCTGAAAATAGAGCGCAAAGGAGCTGGGCTCCTCCGGGCAGGCTGTAAGGGCGGAGAGGAGGCAGCGCAGAGCCCGGGGCTGTCGGTCTCTTTCCCGTGCATTGGAAAGACCTCCGGGTTTTCCCGGAGCCGGGCGGGCTGCGGTCAGGGCTGCTTCTCTGTGCAGGGCTGCGCGCAGGCGGTGCCGCTGCCTCCGCTCCTGCTCTTTCGGTGAAGCATCAAGATTTGGCTGTAAGAGTGGGTTTGCAGGAGGAAGGAAGAGAAGCGGCCCTGAGAAATGAAGGGGCTCTTCCCAGGTAAGAAATCTTTTGCGCAAGTCTCAGCAGGGACTTTTTTAAGTGCCTTGAAGTGTCTGAACGAAAAACATCTATTTTAGATCACTTTCACAAAGTTTATTAGCTTTCTGGTTCGGTAATTTTTTTTCTTTTGAGAATTACATCCGAAATGGAATCGGGAAAGGGAAACAAACATGGCTGTGCTTGCTGCTTGCTCTCATTTCATCTATTCCGTCTAATATTCCAGATAATAACAGCAAATAATGGTAGGATCATTCATCCCCTTTCAGTTGTACAACGATGAATTATTCTGGTACAGTAATTTGGGGCTGGATGTACCTGTATAGATTTATTTTAAGATTTTGTTTCCCGATGAGAGATGAACAAATCGCCTGAGCAGCCGCCTCTATGGAGAGTACAAAGCTGTCTGTCCTCGCCTTAGTATCGGGTATTATAATTCAAATCCACTCCTTTTCACCTCGTATTATTGGAAAAGGTTGTAGGGAGCTGGCCTTTGTTGCAGGAAATCCCATTTAAAAATTGCTTTATAGGCCATTTACTGCAATCCTCGACATTGATCTCATTACAGGTCCCTCTCACTGCTGTTTATAAATCCTGGTATTTACCAACCCTTGGCAGCCATGCCTGGTGGCATTGCCTGCTAGGGGCTGTCACTGGGAGGAGGGTAAGAAATGGAGGTTAGGTGCCACTTTCTGGATGGTTTTGTCTGGGGGAAGCGCTGTTATCTATTGGAACAGTCGGCCAGAAGTAAATCTTGTACTGACTCATCCAGTATAATCTCTTAAACCTCCGGGCTGTCCGTTTGCAGACGACATGGATTTCTGTGCTGGAGCCTTCTCACGCAATGGCCTAATTCAGCCAGGAGGGGAGAAACATCCCTCTAGGTGGTGGGTTAATTGTTGGATTTAATAGCCTGGAGAAAAATGAAAAGGTAAATTAATAGAATCAATCTCAGTTCTGAACTGGTTACCGAAGCTTTGAGGGGATGCTCTTCCAGACTACGTCTCTGGGCAGGACTCTGTGGTTGCAAGTGTGGCTATGTTGCTGAGAAGTTGCAGAATCTTCTGGGTACTAGCAACTGTACAGATAAAGGGAGGAGTTAAGCCTTAAAGCTTGAGTTTGTCTTGAAATGGGAAGCTGCAAAACACATGTTGGGTGAAAATGAAACAAAATACAGTGATGAGTATAATTTTTCTTTCTCTACTACCAGATAAAGCCATAAATCAAAAACAGGCTGAAAGTTCCTCTAAGACTTCTATTTTTTTTTAATGGCAGCTGGATCTAGAACTGAGGAAATACGTGGCTATATTTGTATTCTGAAATAGACGGCATGAAGATTTTAATCCCATTTCTGAATCATAATAAGAGGATTATCCCAAAGGTTATGTTTAAAAAGTTTCTTTTAAATTTATGTGAGAACAGAATTGATATTTAGAATAATGCTTTTTTTTTCTCCTTAGGGAGTATCTGTACCTGATGTCTCAGTCCTCAGTGGGATTTTCCTGTTGCAGTACTGCCAAGTTATTTTAAGGTTAGCTGTCCTCAGAAGCAGAGTCTCAAGTTCCCCAGCCAGAACCCTGGAGAGAAAAAAACCCCAAAAAATCCCCACCCCAGACTTGTGGGAAGATTAACAAAATGAGCAGGCAGATGCTTCCATCTTCTATTTACAAGATCTCAGGAGAATGGCAGGCCTGACAATCCACACCATACAGAATATCTCTAGGAGCTCCTTTATCATGGTGTGTCTTGTCTGACACAGCTGATTTAGTTCACTGAGTCATCAGCAGTTAAACTATGCTCTTAAGTTCTGAAAGACCAATTCTCTTGTTTGATTTGAAGCACAGGCCCAGAGTGAGGGCTCTTGCACTCCTTGCTAACTAGGGAGTAGTTTAGGGTGAGGAATTCTTGTTAACACTTTTGCATTTTAAGAGGCTAATTAAAGACAGAAAATGAGACAAGACTGGAGCCAAGATCTCCTGAGTGTGAAATCTGTCATTGTGTTCTAGAGATTTCCTCTCCATTTTCAATTTGTCTGTTTTGTTGCTTTTCTTCTCCTCACACTTGTTTATTGCACTGATTTCTAGTTTGTGTTAATGAAGCTCCCTCTCAGATTGATTGTTCCTGTATTATTGAGTTTCTCTGGAGCTTGCCTGGTGCACTCTCCTGCTCAAAATGGTAAGAACAACTTGCTGAATAGTTAAATCGATTTTTCAGTTCAGTATTTCAGTTTTTTGTCCAGTGTGTCCATTCACTGGCATCTTTACTCCCTTTCCTCACAGGAGTGTCGTTTACACACATTGATAAGATTTCCTGTGGCCTTCTCCAGACTAAGCAGTTCCAGACCTCTCAGCTTTTCAGAGAATCATCAAAATCCAACCAGCAACCCAGCACTGTCCCTGTAACCCCACTAAACCCTGTCACCCCCTGCCAGAACCAGACGTCTCTTAAACACCTCCAGGCTTAGTGACAGCTATTTCAATCCTTTAGTTGTCTTTGTGGCCCTTCACCAGACTCACACCAGCAAGGCCATGTCTCATCCTGGGGAGCCAGAACTGGACCCAACGTTCCAGATGTGTCCTGCCATTGTTGAGCCAAAGGGAATGATCACCTCCCTTGACCTGCTGGCAAATTCAATTTTAGGATCACACATCTGCATGGTCAGAGTCCCTAAATTCCTCATAGGTCATCTGTCCTGGCTTCTTTTAAAAATTCTTCAGGAGATCCTTGTTCATCCATGCATGTCTCCTGTAGATTTTGTTTCATTTTCCACACATTGAGTTGGACGGTTCTTAAGGCTGAAGGAGACTGAAAATCAGTCAGCTCTCCTGGAACTCTTCATTTTTATTTATTTTTCTCCTCTCTCTAGGAAAATATCCCATGGGATTCTGCCAAGTAGGTACCTGAAAGAGCCAGAGTCTGTTGGGCTGTGCTCCTGCCAGTTGTTCTTGTCCTTCCCATGAGGACCTTCAACTTCACAGTTTCATGGTTGCTGCAACCAAAACTGCCTTCAGCCCTCTGAACAGCCCTTCCTCATTTGCGAGGACGAGATTCAGAAGGGTGTCTCCTCCCACCTGTCCCTTCAAGAAGGTGTCAAGAAGTTATCCTTAATGCATCTTGTAAGCAGCCAGGTTCCCTTGTACTCCGTTGTATTGCCCTTTTGGCAGTTACGGTAGTAGTTAAAACCTACTATGAGCACTTCATAATAATAAATTATTAAATAAAACTATTGTATGAATAAATTATTAAGAAAACTAAAGAGCAAAAATGTGGTCTTTATTCAAACTGATATTCTAAGTTTCAGCTTGCCTACCTAAGTGTGGGTAATGATCTACTGAATGGAAATTACCATGCTTTTTGTGGTGAAAAACAGACCCAATTCAAAGGAAAGCTGTAGCTCCTACAAAATACTGTCCTAGGGAGCCATGATACAGAATTGTTATAGTACAGAGGATTTTCTAGTTAGAGACCTATTTAGGGGTATCTGGATTAAGACTGAAGAATCTGTTGTAGGTTCACCCTGCCTGACATGTGAGCCCTAATCCTGCTTCTTCCTCATTCCCCCTCAGTAGGACAGGGGTGAGAATTGAAAGGACAAAAACTAAAGGCAGTTCAATAAGTGAAATTAAAAAAAAAAAAAACCCTCACTGCTAATATTCACAAAACTATCAGCAGACCAATACCATCACCTCTAACAGCTTTTTTGGAAAAAAACATCCTGCAGTTTTATTGTCAAGCGTGATACTGCATTGTCTGTAACGTCTGTTTATGGGTCAGCTGTCCCCTCCTGCCTGTCTCTTGCAGGGGCAGAGTGAGAAGTAGAGGAAGCCTTTATGCTGTGAATCTGGTGAATCATCTGTGAATCTGATGAATGCTCTGCATTGGTCAGCGATAGGTAGAGCACCGTTATGATTTCAATGCTGTTTCAGGCACAAATACACAACACAGCATCACATGGTGGGCTGCTGTGAAGAAAATTATCTCCCCCTCAGCCAGATGTCAGTACAAAGCTTTACACTGTTTTTTTTTGTGAGAGGGAAAAAAAAAAAAAATTGAAAAGCTGGCCTGATCGTCATAGCTGTTGGAAGTTTGGGGTGTTTTGGTTTTTTTTGGTTTGGTTTCGTTTTGTGGGGGGTTTTTTTGTGTGTGTCTTTTTCTGTTGTTTTGTTTGGGGTTTTTTTTTGGTTTTTGTGGGTTTTGGCTTTTTTGTGGGTTTTTTTCGGTTTTGTTTTTTGTTTTTGTAAGGGATACGATGACCTTTCTGAATAGTTTCTTCATGAAAAATTCAGTGACAGGTGAGAGTAATAATATCTGATAGAAAGAATAATATGGCTTGACTTCAGTAACACCTTCTGGCTATTTGGGAACTGGGGAAGTAGTGCTCAAGGTGAGCAGAAGAAATCATCCTCCTCCTGGCACAGGATCCCTCCATGGGCATTTGGATGGGATGGGATGCCAATGTTAGGGATCATATGGGAAGAGTCTATGGATAGGTCAGTTTGGGAAGATCTGACATACTAATTTAAACACTTCTTTCTAGACATAGCGAGTAAGAGATTCAGGTAAGCGTGGCTTTTGTCCCTTACTTAAAGATTTTCTTTGTCTCTAATATTTAATGCCTTTTTGTGTTTCTAGAGAGCACCCCTCTCCCTCTAAGCTGCTGCTTTGCTCAGCTTTCTGTTCCTTGGTAACCTCCGGACAAATCCTCAGTTTCATACAGTCCTTCACAGTATCTTCATGCATATAAAGGATCTCGCTGCTATCACACACAAAATATTTTATGAAGTGACTGGCTGTGAATTCATAGCTAGCAGCTAGTCTCCATACCATTTAAAAACTCAGTGACAATTATTTTATTTCTGTGCTGTTAGAGTTGTTTTACATCCTCTGTTATCTTAGACCGCCCCTCACCATTCAGAGACAGAATACTGTTGAATTTCTGAGTCACAAGCTCAGTGGCATTACCAGTGTTTTATCACATTATTGACATGATGGTGAAAGAGATATGATACACTTGTGTTTGAATTGCATGACATTGTATTTTACATGAGAATGGCTTTTTTTTTTTTTTGCGAATTACTTTTATCCAAAGGTTAAAAGAATTCTCAGACTGTAGATGAAGTCATATGGTCATTGAAAAGTGGTGGTTTTTTCTTTGAAAATCAGCTCTTGTTTGTGCAAATCAAGGTATGAATACAAAGATTTGGAGAATATTCTTGTTGCTTGTTTGAGTTTTTGATATCTTATGTTGAAGAGATTAAAATGTGTTGCAAATGGCTTTTACTTTTAATGGGGATATTTTATTAATGTCTTGCTCAGTGGGATGAAGCAAGCAGAGCTAACACAATAGCTTTCATTGAAAGATACTTTGATGAGTTGTTTTATTTGGCATTTTTCAAAATACTTTATCATCTCTCCAAACACAGAATAAAAAGGCATTTTATTCCCTCAACAAATACGAATTTTAATAATTCCAAAATTCTCAGCAGAACCTTAATCCTCTGTAGCCTTTCAGTCTCCTGGCTGGATGGCTGGATGTTTCAGCAGTAATGTAGCTCTGGTCCCTTGTGTGATGTCACAGGAGCCACCTCAGATTATCAATAAGGTAATTAATGCAAAACTGCAATATCGCTTTTAGAAGCAACGTTACAGAAACTTCGCAGAGGTCCACAATCCATAAGACCACAGCTCAGCTGTCTGCAGCAGCTGCTGTGTCTCACCTGAAAGTTTGCCATTTTTTGAAGGCACTCAATGACTGAAATCCCCAAATGACTGACCTGGTGTCCCTGTGGTTTGCAGAGAGAGGTCGGAAGGCTTTCCCAGGCATATTGACAGAAATATTTAATAGGTAATGCCAAGCAGACTTCGGAAGGGGGAAAACACAGTGATTCTTATACCGAAGTGAAAATCAGAGTTTGTAGCTTCCAGAGAGTGTTTGCCACCCCTGGGCTCCAGTCGGGCTTACCCAAATCGGGGGCTCTTTTGTCCCAGCTGGCACTCAGGCACGTGTGTGGCTGTGGCCCTTAGAAGGTGGCTGCTGCAGGGGCAGACACAGCACGTGCCTGCAGCTGCTGATCACCTGGGAGAAGCACACCATGAACAATGTGAGATAAAGATCCTGATGGTTGGGGTCCTCTGCCTCTGACAAGGGACGCTGCTGGACATCACCCCGAGGCTGGCTGGATCTCCTTCGTGCGTGGTGAGAGCCACTTGAGGCACTTCCCAAAGGCTGTGTGCTGCTTGCAGCTTGAATGCCAGAGGGTCTTGCTCAGTTCATCAGGATTCACACCCTTGGCTTGATTTATCTCGAGCCCCTCCAGGTACTGAAAATTTTACCATGGGGGTGGGATTTTTTCATCACTACATGCATCAGGCTGCTCTCCTCATGGGGCATCCATCCTCAAGGACACACGGCAGAGCCCTGCTGTCCCTGTAGCCGCCTCTCCCCTTTAGAAACACAATATATTTTTCACTTATTATCCTTGCTGACTTATAAAACAGAGGAAAATTTGGAAAATACAGCTACTTCCACTCCACGACTGAACACACCCCCAACACAGCACTCAAATTTGTGAGTGTGAAATATTGGCAATCATGCATCTGTCCTGGACCAAATGAGCATTTCTCTGAAATTTAGGTAAAGCTGTAGATGGGCTCACCTACTTTAGGCTGATGTTTCCCTACAAATCACCTAGCAACGAGCCCCTCTTTCTGCTGGCTGGTGGCACTATTGTCCCCAAGGGGCTGATGGTGTTTGGGACTGGGTCACTGCCCCATCAGCCTGCCCACAGCAGCTGTGAGGTCTGCCCAGGCCTAAAGGAGATGCTATTTTGGGAGGCACCATGTCCCAGCCCAGATAGGAAAACATCTATTTTAGGAAGCAAGCAACCTTTGAGTGCTGCATCCTTACATGTGCAATAAACATGTGCTTGAATCACTTATAGGGAAAAAAAAGACCCTTTTGGCAAGTTTACATACTGCATAAAGAACAACAATACAGTCTTAGCAACAACAGATCAAAGAGCTAGTGCCAGTGTAAATGATAAGGAATGTCTATTCTGAGATTTTCCAAGAGTTGTAGATTCAGCATTATTTCTTAAGTTCTTTCACAGTGCAGTATAATAGATGTTACATAGTCACTGACCTGGTAGTACATGTAAGAAAAAGATGGGTGGGACTTTTTAATGCATCAGAGAAAGAAAAATGCCTACTTTGGTAACCTCATCTGTGGGCAATCCACTGAGCACTCAACATATTTCTTCCTTCACTTCACATGCAGCAAAGCAATGTTCTGTTAGAGGGGCACTGTTGTACAAGGATGTAAACTTAATAATTTGTGGGGGGCGGGGGTATTTTTTGCAGATATTTATAATTTTAGATCACTGAGTTCACAGTCTTTGAATCATTGAGTGATTTCATGATCAGCAGGCTCCTAAGACAAACATTGAGATAACATTAATATCTTTCCTTACAGAAAGCCACTGGCACCAGGGCTGAGTAAACATGAATCCAGCCAGGGTTAGGTGAGGCAAGCATGGAGAAATGCTACTATACCATCCCATGCCTGGATGCCTATGGGAATTTAGCAGATAATTTGTTTTCTATAAGCAACCTTTCTGTTGAAGAAAGATACCAAAGGAGGAGGAAAAAAATAGTCCTGGATTTTGGGATTTTTCTTGATTCCAGTGGATGATGTTGGCAGCATTCTTGGCTTTGTGCTGTGTCCACCAAACTCCGCAGCTTTTCTTATGAGATTTTAGTCTTCATGGCATGGTATTAAGCAAGACTCAAATGATACTTCTTAGATTTCTGTGCATAGTATTTTACTTCAGTCAAAATCAAGTTGTTGACAAAAAGGGTGTTATAGAAGCAGAAGATTTTGGTTTTTTTCCAAAGCCTTGCCTCACATTTACTGACCAAAATGTATAAGAAAACTAAGGGCCAGATTGGTGTCCACAGTTTTCTTGAGCAGGCTAGGCTCTGTTCTCCACACTGAGGAGAGCTGGGGCTTGATCAGGGACACTAGTGCAGGTGATTGCCCTGAAAGAAAACCCTCCTGTTTATCAACTGACTTATGTCAAGGAAGTGCTAAAAGGAATTTTTCAGCTATTGCTCCTAAATGCCAAAACTCGCTGAGCTGAATTTATTCTTCTACCTGACTATATCTGAGAGCAAAACCGATCTGTCATCTCTGATCTTGCCTTTGCATATGATCCACACATTAGGACCATGGGTCAGGGAAAGAAAAGCCAAATGAGCAGCATTTTTCTGAACCAGTTTCCCTGCCGAGAGAGTTGTGTAAGAATGATGCCTTGGGCAGGCTACCTACTTCTCTGGGCAAGCAGCTGAAAATTGCATTTGGGGTCCCTCACCTTTGCTCTGCATTTGTTCCTTCACTGCCTCGTGCTGAGCAGGACACCCAGGGGCTGGTGCCCTCTTTAAAATGCAGCTGATTTCTGACAAGCCCATAATGGAGCTGTCAGCTTCCTCCTGTGACCAAACTAAGTGGTTTCTCACCAGAGAAGCTTATATTCTCCTTGTATGTCTTCAGCTAGTGATGAATCAATGACGGGTGTTTGGGAAGCGTTTGTGAAAATTTTAGAAGAAACTGAAAGCCGGCTTCAGTACTGACATAAAGTCCAAACTTCGTCTTCTTAAATTGTGCATCAAGAAAAAGAAAAACCTCAAAGAGTATTTACAAAGAAAACACAAGGTGTTGATAAGATTAGTAGCAATGTATCTGACTTTATTATTTATCCATCAAGGTGTTCTTCCTGGATAAAAGCACTGCAAGACAATGCAATACTCACCTCTAGGTAAAGTGTTCAGAATCCAAAGACAAAATTCGCACTTAAATTGGTGGCAAAATTCTTTGATTTTAATGGGAGCAGGTGAGACTTTCTGCATTTTCATTTTAAAGAACCCCTAATGGTACAATGGTTACTTTATGGCAACAACAAAATGAGTCACTTGTCTCAGTCTATCAATCAAGTTCCTAATGGACACGTGTCCACGTATTAAAAAAAAAAAATCCCAATTAGCGTTAATTGGCATCCTTGCCTGCAGTTTTTGTGGAGAATTCAGTAATAGGCATGGGAGCAGAACTCCCTCCATTTCACCCCAAGAAAGGTCTCCCCAGCAGACCAAATGGCTCTTGGTGTTGGCACCAGGAAGCTTTGTTACCATTAAGGGGCCATGTGCAAGACCTTGGCTCTTTGGGCTGGCACTGGGGTCCCATGAGAATGAAAAACCCCTTGTGCTGCTGGCTGTTCACAGGCTGGTGTTTCCAGCTGGCCCTGAAGAGCTGGGGACATCTGGGGACACTGCTGGAGGTCTGGGGCATGGCATGCTGCCCTGAGACAACCTATGGCAGGAGAAAGTGTATCTTCCCTGAAACAGGGAGGTGAGCTGCAGAACAAGAATTAGCTGATCTGGGGATCTTCTCTATCTGCCAGCCCTTCACCAGGTATTGTCCCACATGAGTCAAAAAGACTGTATTATTGCTAATAATCACACGGGGCTTATCTAACATGTTTGATTGGGTGTTTGCTTCCTTTCAAAGCTGTCTGTCCTCTTGACAGTGATGAGTTTACTGCCATGGTTTGCACACCATGCAATGCTAGAGACACTGACTTAGCAGGAGAGCAGACTTAAAGCATCTTCCCCTCGGAAAAAACTGTAGAGCAACAATCAACCCATGTCCACTGCTGAAAAGCCATTTTTTTGATTGTCACAGGGACTAGAGGACACCCTTGTGTAACTTCTGAAAGTCAAGAGAAAGGGTGCTCTTCTGTCATTTGGATGGCTTTAGATTTTCAAAAGCTTTATTTAAAGCAGTACAGCAGAGAAAACAGCTATGGATAATTTTCCATAGAGCAAAACACCATTGCTTTCAGATACATTCCAGGTCAGATTTAAGGCCAGGTTGGATGGGGCCCTGAGCAACCTGTTCTAGTAGATGTCCCTGTCCACAACAGATGATTGTTAAGGTCCCTTCCAGCCCAAACCACTCTATGATTCATTAACCACTTAAATTTTAGCATATGATTAAGTGAAACAATGGGGGAGACCTAGAAGCAGACCCTCACACCACACTTGCTGTCCCCCCTTTGCTTTCTGGCTGCCAGTTTACTCTGACCCTCCCCATACTCCGAAGTCAGAAATGACACAGTGTGGGGAGGTGAAAAAAGTGATTTCCCTTTCTGGCTTTGGCTGCCTCCTGATAACAGCCAAGGTATTTGCTTTTCTCCTGTCTATATTTTCTGTTGTTGTTGGTTTTCAGTTTATTTTCTCTTTGTTTTTACCACTCAGGTGTTACACGTTTTGGAGGCTTTGGGTTGGTTTTTGTTGGTGGTTTTTTTGTGTGTTGTTACCTTCCAATCTTCTAGTTCAGTCAGCTGTCACTGGCTCATGTCTGTCAGTGGCACAGACCAGCCACACAAGCTAAACTGCCACACATGCGGCAGGATTGGACTGTCCGGTCAGATTGTTGGGTTGGACTCATTCCTCCAGCAGTGGCTGATGAGATAAAGATGCAATGAGAGGCAGAAGCAGAAATTTTATTCAGTTTCCTCCATCTTGGTACTTGAATTTTCCTGTCTTACTAGAAACAGAAATCTGGTTTCAGTAGCAACATAAGGTCTCCAGGCAGAGTTTTCTTCTTCCTGTCCATAAATGGGAGTTAATGTTGATATAACAGGACAGCAGCAGTCTGTCAAACTGGACCAAAGAGGATGAGATTAACATAAACGTCATGTAAATTTTAAGTGATTTTTTTCCCTGGTTTTTATTTGTACTTCCTGAAAAAGACCATCTTACACTGTCTTATTTGTCACTGTGAAATTTTAGTTTTATCTTTCCTTCTGCTCCAAGAAAACAATAGTTTTGAAGTTCCAGTTAAATACAATTGTTGTAATGTAAGTACCTTGTTGTACACTGATATATTTATAGCTATAACATCACTACTATTCCAGATACACAAATTAACACATATAAAGCAATGCAGGTGAAAGACATTTATAACTAATTCAGTAAAGTATAGAGTTAATTTCCCCACACATATTCTGCCTAATAATTTACATTAGTAATTACAAAAGTAAATTACTACATTAAAATAATTTAGAAATAACCATAATTCACCTTGTTTTTCTGAACTTCAGTGACTGTGAGTCAAACTGGGGATTCAAGCAGGCTTGTGGCTTTGCTGTCCTCTGGGTTGCAGCTGGGATATGTTGGTGTTTCTGACAGGTTTTTTCCAAAGCAATGGCTGGTAACAGCATCACAATATCTCAACATTCTCTACTGATTTGCTTCTTGTTTTCAGGAAGCCGCTGCCCCATGGCTTTACAAAACAAGCAGGAAAATCCATTTGGTCCTTGGGACTATTGTGTCACATCACCAGACTGAACTTTGAGTGAGGCATTCATCTATCTGTGGAATATGATCTTCGTAACAAAACACACATTAATTCTTTTTGTCTGAGGCCAAGAGTAATGTCTCTCACAATCAGTGTTGTCTATGAGCATACTGATTCATTAATTCTTATCTTATGTTGAAGTACTTACAGTGGTAAAAGTGAGATTAAATTTGGGCTCAGAAAATATTCCATTAATGCAGCTGCAATCAATGTCATAGCAATGGCAATAATACGAAACATACAAAACACATTGTGTTTTTAAACTATAAATACTGAACAAATGTTTATTTAAAATAGAATTTCAGAGGCAGAAAAATGAATTTAAAAGCACTAATCTCATCTAACGGGATCTTGTTCAAAAACTATTGGTAATATTCTTTCTTATGAGGATTTTTAAATCTCTGAAAAATGAGCTTGACCTAAATTAGAATATATAAATGTTATTTTTTTAAACAGAAATCTTCCCAAACCTGTCTAGGTTGAAGAAAATTTGTTTCCAGTAATTTAGAGTAATATCATTATTATAAATATAATATAGTATAATAATAATAGTTTTATTTAATAATTATAATTATCATAATATAATTATTTAATATAATAAAATATTATTTAAAATATTTTATTAAAATAAAAAGCTAGTATTAACTGGAATATGAAAATTAAAAATTCATTCATAAGAAAACCCCCAAATTTTTTCTCTCTCCTGTGTAGAGAAAACTGGGAATTTCCCTACATTAAAAAAATATTTTGTTGAATTCAGGTTTTTGACTAATTAAGTAACTTGGACAGCTTTTGGCTAAACGTTAATCAGATGAAGACATGCTAAAAATTAAAGTTCTTGATTTAAGGAACAGAGCCTAACTAAGATGTGTTCAGATGTACTTTGAATTTTTAATTACTGGATGAATTATTTGTGTCTGCGTTCTGCAGTAGATAGGCTTACAGCAGCAGCCCCTCTGCCTTTAAAATTTATTGACCACAGCACTTCCTATAAAACCATTTCGTACTTTCCATGCTGAATTGCAATAGATAGAAGACTCCAGCTCCAAATCAAATACTTGAAAAAATACCCGAAAATGCTCAGAAGGATTTTATTTATTCACAGAGGGAGCACTGAGCAATCAGGATTTCTAACAAACTTCGGAGAATTGATGAAAGGCTCTAAATGCATTGGAACAAATCTGATACTGCAGATTTCCAGAGGCTTACCCATAAGGATGAAACACCCAGGGGTAGCTTGGCTTCTCGTCACACGGTGGGTGCACTGATGTGCCGGGCTTACACACGCCAAAATCCACGTGTCTTAAGTAAATTTTCACTCTCCTCTTGCAATGTCACTTTACTGTTTTTCCTTGGCTTCCTCTCTGGGTTTGTCTGTACTACTCTTTCCTGAAACTTCTCATTTTATGACTGTTCCAAGGCTCGTGTCCTGTGCTAGTTGAGGCACACAACCGCATTTACGGAGATTTTAAATATTGCAGTCCCTGTATCTGGGTAGGAAAGAGAAGAAATACATAATATTCAGCAACAAAAGAGGAGACAGCATTAATCTTCCTCAGTTTTCTTATCATCTGTAGATTTTTTTCAAGGTTATGTCAGTTTTGGGGCATATATTATGCCCACATTAATTTTTTTTCCACATTCTGCAGTTTAAACAGGTCTATGCAGTTTTACATTCACCTCAGCTGGTTCAACAGCCACTAATAATCTCTTCCTCAAAAGCAGGTCCTCTTTTTCCATTTACTTTCCTGAAATTCTCTTTCCCCGTGTGTGCTTCCTCTTGGCATTTAGTGATTTCTTTTCTTGGCGTTTCTGACTTTGAAATTTCAATCCCCACTGACAGACTTGCCTTTTGCTAGGAAGGAACACCACGATCCCTAGATGCTCCTCCTTGTGTGAGTGTTTATCAGCCTTCTGCTGCTCCTGGTCACAGAAACATGCAGTAGGAGTCTGCCAACATCTTCTGGATCCCAGTTATGCAGGGGTGTTATGAGTACTCATAATAAAGCACATTCAGAAATTCACTGAATCAGAATTCACAAATCAGACATTGATTACTTCAATTGTAGTGTCATCTTTTTTCCAGTTTAAAAGTTTTGATGTTTTACCTGATGGTCCAGGAGATCCCTTTTAATCTGGCGTTCTGTAGCTTCTTTTTCTGCAACTAATTGTCATTGTGTCAAAATCCCTCAAAGCAAATTCTTCCCTTTGTCCTTCCTGAAACATGGGGAAGTCTTCTCTAGGATTTGTAATATCTGATGTCAGACATGATGTACTACCATGATGATAGGGGAGGGTATATATAATATTCCTTCCTCATCTAGCTTCCTCTTGTAGTCCTAACAAAACAGAGTAGAATCCCACACTCTCCAGTGTGTCTCTCGAGGTTTTTCTTTCATTTACAGCCTAAGAACCATAAGAGTGTTTTCTAACTGGAAATCAGGAAAAGGAGTGGGCCATATTGTTAGGAAATTTTGCTCATAAAGTGCTGTAGAATTGCAAAGTATCCCTAACCCCACACAGTGCTAGGCATAGAAATAAAATTTTCACTGACTTCCTCTGCTGTTAACTACACCAAAGCTTCTCCAGCGGAAACATGCACATAACTCATGAAAAATATTGTTTATGTTTGCTTTATTGTACAGCCATGCTCATGTTCTTTCCTTTTTCAGGGACATCAGAGGTGACAGATGCAAACAAACTGACAGCCACTCTGCAACTCTCTGCTGGCTTCACGGTCTCAAATTCGGGCAGATTCAGTACAGAGGTAGAGGTAACAAACACATGGGCAGCCATGGTGTGGGTCACAATGCAGTAAAAAATACAAGATAGTCTTCTCTGTTGCTGTAATTTCAGTCTGAGAGATGAACTAGAGGCCGGTGGCAAACTAGTCAGATTTTCTAAAAAGCAATGCTGGCTATATTACAATGCAAATCCTACTCAAATGCATGAGAGGTATCATCCCCTTTCAGCAAGAAGCAGGAAATAAAAAGCAGTGTGTGTTTTGTATCTGAACGTAGGGTGCTGAAATCTGTGTTCCGAGTTGGATTTTACAGTTTAAAGGTTTCTGAAAAGGAGGCAATAGGAAACAGAGGAATTAGAAAAGAATCTGAAATGAATAATTAAAAAAAAAAAATTAAAAAAAAGCAGCAGAGAATTAAGCCACATTTCAAAGAAAACAGGTTTTAACCACCATGGTTATTCATCAGGGAAATGTCCTACCAAAGTCAGCCATGTGAGGTCCATTTTTAACAACCTGGTGGAAGACAGCCTGCTTTTCTACAGGAAGAAATTCTGCCCCATAGAAATGGTGCCTCAACCCAGCACAAGCTAATAATTTCAGCAGGACAGAAAGCAAACAAGTGCGTTTGCAGAGGTATGTTAGACCAAGCAGAGACCTTGGTCCAAATCTCCTTGTATTTCTGCCTCTAAAAGCTAATAGAAACTACCACCCACCACCAACTGGAAAAAAAACAAAACAAATCACAGTTATCCTTGGCTGTTGGTCACTGTTGGCAAATGGGGTAGATTTCCCTGTACAGAAATTCCAGTCTCTACTGGTTTCATCCAAGAGTTTTCCTGTTCTGGCAGAATAACATCTATTTTACTTTGAATGAGTTTTTGCCACTCAGATCAATAGAGAATGGTCTTTGGATCTTAAGGCAGGGAAGGAAAAAAAAATAAAAAAGAAAAATAAACAGTTCTTTTTATTCATGGAAACCAAGGAGCAAAGTTGCTCTTGTAAAACGAAGGACCAGAGACTGCAATAACTGTGTGTTTTTCAAGAGCATTTGGCAGGTTAGCTGGTGCTGAATAGTGATGACAAAATGTTCAACAAACCAAAAATATTCCATCTGTTCACTAAAAAAAAATGGGATTCTGTGAAGCAAGACAAATAACAGGAAATCCAGAATTCTTTCCCTCCTCAAGACATTTCGACACTAACATCCCAACCCACTCACTTAACCGGTATTAAAAAGCATTAAACCCGGTCTTCGAAACCAGTTACACCTAGCCCAAGCCTCAGCAGAGAGGGGAGGGCAGGACATCGGGGAGCCACAGGATGGTTTTTGAAGGAGCCTTTAAACACCACTGAGTCCCAACCCCCCCCACATGGAAGGACTGGTCCCAGGAGACGCGGCTAAAAGCACGGCTGGCTCTCCTCCTCCGCAAGCCCCCGTGTGTCCCCGCGGGGATTTCAGCGCAGTAGGCAGCACTGCTGCAGGGCATCTGCAGTCTCGGGAGGCGACAGGAGCTTCACTTGTGAAGAAACTCAAGCTGTTTGAGGCGAGCTGGCTGTGTGGGCTCTGCCGAGCTTCCCTGCCAGCGCTGCCCTCCCCAGCTCCCCGTGCTTGCTCAGACGGGAGCTCTGCAGAGGGGCAGTGTAACTACAGCAGGGGAAATGGGCTGTTTACTCAACAGTACCATTTCATGGCTGGTTTTGACAGCAACACTTGCAAAAGCTGTGAAATATTCTCTCCAGGGAATCAATCTGGGACTTCCTTGCAGAAAAGTTGGGTAAAACAGACCTTTCTGAGATGCCTGTCATCTCCAGCCCTGTGAGCTCCTGACATGTCAAAGCTGGGGACAAGTGTTAGATGTCTTTCTGGCAGAAATGCCCAGACTTTGAGCTGTTTGTGCTGCTAGATTATTTTGCCAGGCAAATGTTTCACAAGCCTCGTTTGGGTAAATTCAGTGACTTTCTCTGGAGTACATTGCCTTTGGAGCACAATGTGTGCCCTGTGGAAAAGGGACAAAAACTCAAATCACTATTTCTGTTCCCTCCCCACTTTTTTTTTTCCTTTTTTTTTTTTTTTCTTTTTTTCTTAACCCCCACAGGTAGGCCTTACTCCGCTTTTCTTCTCATCTTTCAAGCCCTTCAGCTGCTCCTGGGGCAGACACACAAACACCTTTCTGCTTTATCCTTACTCTGCCTCTCCCTGTATGGATATTTGGACAAGTGTTTAAGTTATTTCAAAGTAAAGCTGATGAGGATTATCTTTTCTAAGCAGTGCAGGAGAGCGCTGCCTCATATCATTACATCTACATATTCATTATAAATACATATAAAATTTGAATTGTTTGATTAGAATTCCTGTAAATCTAACCAGAAAATGATTTTACAGAAACAGAGCAACAGGAAACAGTCTTTCCTGCTTTGATTTCACATCTCTGCTTGTGCTTCTGCTTCCCTGGTAGTGAAGCATGCTCATGCAAATACATATCGTGATGTCCTTCCAAAATCTTCCTTGCCTCTAGCCCTGATCCTGTCTCACACTGCTTCTCAGCAAAGACAGTTCCAATTTATACCCGTTTCCAACCATTTCAAACTGACACTTTTAATTCATATCACTGTAGTTACCAAGGTCTTAGCACAGAGAAAAGAAAAAAGGAAGAAAAGGAATGGACACTGCAGTCTCCAAATTATCTGTCTCCTGTGACTGCTTTGAGCTGTGTAACCCCACGGTGGCATTTCTTGTATTTCTAGGTAAATTGATTTCCCTTCTCCCAGGGAAGGGAAAAAATGCCTGAAGATTCATTTTTTTCTGCAGTATTTGAAAATTTATTTGATTATAGTGACTCATGGTCATGATTTTAAGGGTAAGATTGTAATTGTAACAGTTGACCCCATCCCTCTGGTAGGTGCTGTTTTTCTTCAGGGAGGGACGCCGAATCTCTCCTGAGTCATTTTCACACAGCTTTGGGACCATGAAAACTCATGCCCAAGTAGGACATCACTCTCCCAGGTGCTGCATCATCCCTCAGCAGACTGTGATGATGTCAGATTTTATATCCTGTTAACCAGAGTTCTCCAGGTAGCAAGAGCTGGTTTGAAGTCACAACGGAGTTGCTTTTTCCTCATCATTTTCTTTGTTTCATTTTGGACTCAGAAAGAAGTGTCAAAAAAGGAAATTGTGGGGGAAAACTCAGCCTCTCCCTGAATGGAAATTAAACTGAAATGTATATGAAATCATTAGAAAATAATTCCATGATGTTGCCAATTATTTGTCCACAAATGTGAATCACTCAGAAAAATACACTGAGACGCTGCATGAAGACAAAACCAGAATTTTAGCTGGAAAAAATGTGTTTCTCTCTGTGAAACCATGCTGCTTTTTTTTCTTGACAAAACATAATGTATTTTTAAGTAGAAATTGTTGTTTAAGCAGGGTACTTTTCCTAACATCTGCATAGAGGTGTCTCTTTTGGGATAAGATCTTGTTTATAAATGGGGCAGGCATTCTTAGCAGTCAGGAACAAAGAAAAGCGTTTTTATTAGCAGCAGGAACCACATGAACAGCTTTGACCTCAATTTAGGATTTAGCTTATCATTTCACACAGAGGCTTGCATCAAGAATTTGACACTGGTGCCCTTTTCTAATTTGTAAAGCAAACTAAAGGGAAAATAATGGAGTACGGATAAGTGCTGTTCATGAACCACTGAGCAGGCTCTATTCCATTCTGTCCGAATTACTCCACAATCAGTCAGAAATCTCACGACAGGCTAGGTTGTCTTTTTGTTGTTTTTATTCCTCTAGGAAGAAAAAAAAAAAAAAAAAAGGCAAATTAAACTGCCAGGCCTGTCTGTCCCTATCGTGCTGGCGATGAGGAGTGTTGTGGAATCGGCATTCCTTGCACTCATTGCTGCATCTGTGGAGGGAAGCACTGCTTGGGCACGGGGAGAATATTCCCCTGCAAATATTGGAGCCGTGGTCGTGTGATCGCAGAGCAACCTAAGGTTAGGTCTTAAGCGTGGTAAAGCCCTGACAGCTTTGCTCCAATTGGCTCCATGACATTCCCTGCTCGGCCGTGATCCTAATGGCTTGAGACTGGCTGAATTCTTCTAACCCCAGCAATTAGTTTTCATTTTCTAGAACTCAGCTCACTTGAAGTGTTATTTTTTGCATGCAGAGGGCGCGTTGGAGCTGGGGCTTAACCAGCCCGTTGTGTGAATTGTCTCTCAGGCAAAGCCACAATGCCCGACGCCCCCCGTGCTGACTCAGCCGGGTTTTTGTCCCTGACGGCAACACAAAAAGGCTTCACAAACTTCATTAGGTTTTCCTGATCAAAAGAACTGTGTAATAACAAAATTGTACAAATTTTCTTAGCAGATATGTGATGTATTGGCATCTCAGCCAAAGAGATTTTTAGTCTTTCCCTTATCTGAAACACGGCATAAGGCAAGCTCTGCGTTATCTGTGATTCCCCCCACCCAGAGATGATACCACCCATTTACACACCAAGATCCCATTCCTATGTGCCAGGGCAGCATCACAAATTAAAATTTCTTTCCAGTCACATTTACACGGGCAGCCCTTCCCCAGTCCTGTACTCTCCTGGCACGGGCAGCTGAAATAAGGATGATTTTTCTAAACACAGACATACATCTGCATTGCTCAAAGTAATATATAGATAGATAAAATATGGGAACTGCTGAGTGGCTTTTCCTCACACTACTGAGAAGCACGTATTTCCTCCATATATTTCATAACACCAGGCATATGGCCTCAATCCAGTGAGTTATAGAAGGTTTTGCTATGTGTGATTTTATGGAGAACAGCAGGAATAAGGACTCCTCAGGAGCTTTGCTTTCTGTCTGTGTTTCCCTGGTAGGAGGGAAGAGCAAAGGGTGCACCAAGTATCTCTTTGAATCAATTTGTCCATGTATGAAAAACACATGAAAACACACAAACCACCATCTGTTGACATTGTTTTGTGTTATCCCTGGGAAGAGGAAGCAGAGAAGTTTAGGCCGTGACTGTTATCAGGGAAAGCTGGATATAGGACAGAAGGAGAGAGTAAAGACGAAGAAAAAAGCCAAAGCAGGGTAGGGCACAGACCTAGAGGAGAGAGAAATATAAATGAGCTAATAAGGAGAAAATTTTATTTATCATTGTTTCCTGGCTGTGTCTACCTCTCAGTCTCCTGCTGCTTTACTTGGTGCTCCCCTTGTGGATCTTAAGCTTCCCTGTTCTGCTGCCTTGGGAAGGATCTGGAAACATGAGTGCAACATACCCTTCATGCTCTGCCTCATCACCCTCCTGCCTCCAAGCACCAGGGTGCACCTCCCTCTTCACCTGTGAAAGTCATCTCTCTCTGGCCACAAGCATGATTTGACTGTTGATTTTTCAAGACAGTTACCCTCTCTTGGTTCTGCTTGTGATACCTAACATTTTGGAAGTGATGTTGTCTGTGATAGCTCATCATAAACACTACTTTTGAAGGATATTTTGGAGCACAGGGAAAATAATGTTGCATTGCCCACAGACCTGACCAAACTGAGATGGTGCCACTGGCAACAGCTTAAAAACACCTTTTGAAGGCAAAGCAACAAGCTCTAAATTAAGTTATATAGTGTTAAAACTAGCCTTGTCCTTGGCTGAACATTAACATTAGGAAAGTTTGCTCTGGGAATTCTTCACAAGCAAGAGATCAGTTCCACTGGAGAATAAGGAATCATTTGCAGGGAATCCTTAGCTTGCAGACAGCAGCTAAGAAGTGCAGAAACAGAAGATATGATCAGAGAGTGATCAAAACTTGGCAATTTCGAAAAGCCTTCTTCCTAATTTAGTAGGCAAACAGCACACACAGGCAAATACATAAAAAAACCATGGTTTTCACAGGTACAGCATGCCAGATCCACGTCCTCAGTGTGGCTGAGGAATACTGTGCAATGGGAATCAGGGCTGACAGGGAAAAGTTGAGCCCTTGGCCAGCCAGGTAGGTCTCACAACACTGAATATTTGCATGGTGTGGTGCTGCAGGGCTGTGACAAGAGGTTGTGGCTGCAGTGATAATTTACCCGTGTGTCTCCCATCCCCAGCAGTAGCTGAAACACCATTTTTGTTTCCAGGCCCTTTCACAGCCCTTCTCCAAGGTTATCTTAAACACACTCAGCAAAGATAGCTGCAGTTAGGAGAGGGAAAGGATCAGAAAGTGCTCCCAGCCATTTTGGTGTGTCCGTGAAATGACCCTCTTGATCTGATTGCTCTTGACTCATCGCTTTCCTGTCGTCGTCTCTGTCGGCAAGGCTGGGAGACAGGACTGAGTCTCACTGCAGAAAAATGGGCAAAAACCATGGCTCAGCAAGTTTGGTCTGGAATGGCAAAATCAAGTGATAATTTAATTCATTGCAAGCAATGCAAGTCTGTGCTTAGCAAAGTGCCCCTTCCTGAATTTAGAAAACTCCTTGTGCCTGTGCTTTCTTCTCCACCTGCCCATAGGGCTGATGGAGAGGCAATATTCCTGCTGTGATAGTTCTTTCCCAATGACTCCCCAGTTTTAATCTCCCTTCTGCAGCAGGCAGGAGTTACTTTTACAATTGGGCAAGACAGTTAAAACAACAGAGATGAATTTCTAATATCCGAATTGGGGATGGAGGAATGGGGAACCGGATGTGTCTCAGCCCCATGTCTGCAGCCTATGGCCAGGACTGGGAAATTTGGAGAGTAGAGAGCCATAAGCTCACAGCTCACCTGGGGCATGATGTCAAGGGGATACTTCTTGTAGGCTGTAGAATGAGGGATTTCCAGAGGATAACTGGAGTACCACTGCCTGAAGGGTCTTAAATCTTGTTGTCTACCCATGGGGAGACTTACTTCCAACACAGAGACCTAAATATAAAGCCCAGACATAGCATGAATACCCCTCTTCATTACCTCTAAATTTGAGTGTTTTTAGTAATCTTTAACAGGAAAACAAAACAAAAAAATCTCATTTTTATTTTTGTAAATACACAATGTTTTGATTTGTATTGCTTTGAGGTGATGATAGATACCCAAATGTTCCCAAAAGAACATCTGTCGGGAAAAATGCAGCAATATCCTGGCAAAATGGACGTTATAAGCAATTTTCTTTTTTAAAATAGCTAAATATCTTCCTCACTTTTTCCTACACAATCCCGTTGTTGAATTTCTGGTGCAGTTGCAAAAAACAGTTGTTCTCTAAATCCTTATTCCTGCTGTAAGCAAAAAATTCTAACAAAATGTTTGCTGAGACAACTCAGGACCATGTAAGTCTAGGAGCCATTCTACATAGAGGGACTTCTCATTCCACTCTGACCTTGATAGGCTACAGAAATACCTGAGTAGCATCTTTTCTGGCTCAGCACATTTTTTAAAAAAACATCAGCTGTGCTTTCTTTTAAAACTCTGCATTAGCTTTAAAAAGCCTACTGGATGGCCTAGTTTCCTGTGGAATTATAAAAAAAAAAAAAACACCAAAATTGCGCCTTGGGCAGAATGACCTTATTCTTTGCATTCTTATTCCCTGCAGCTCCTCCTTATCCTTTTTACTGCTGGAACGTGTTGGATTGCTCTGTGCATCTGTCAGTGGATAAAGTAAGGCACTGAGTGTGAAAGCAGCAGCCATGTGAGACACTGAACCTTTCCAAGACATAAGCTCTCATCAGTGGGCACATGGTCTGTGCCACCCATCACACTTCTTCTGTTTGACTCTCTCACCAACCTGAGCACGAGCATGTGCCCTGGCAGCCGTACAGTCTGCTGGGATGTGCAGGTTCTGTCCAGCTCTTCTCCTGCCCAGGTGATTAATTTAAATAATTAGGCAAATACATCAAGGGTGGCCACCAGTGTCATCAGCTGTAAAATAAATTATGGAGGTGGGTACGTGTTATGGATGGGAAAGGTGAGAAGACAGAACCTGCCTCCCACCATCTCTGACTGCTAGAGGGGAGCATCCAGTCAACACTGCCCCCTCTCCAACATACTGAGAGCTTTTGTCCGAGGGGGTCAAACTCTGGTGGAAAAAAGATGGGCCATGGAGCTACAAAGTTTTTGTGAGGTGCCTGGCTTTCACTTCCTCACACTGGAGCTGCTTCACTTTGTACAGGTGATTAAATATTCATTGGGCCAGGGGAGAGAAGAGCAAGAGATTGAGTCTATTGCCCAGTTGTTTGGGTGCTCACCTGGGATGCGAGAGATGCAGGGTCAAGTCCTTGCTCCAAAGATGATTTAATTATTCATACAAAGTGGAGCAGCTCCAGCAAGAAGGATGTATATGCCAGCAAGACTGATGGCCCTCTTCTGTGCTGTACAAAACCTCTTCCCTTTTAACTGCAGGGTGGCTTGATGCATGTTTTCTCCTTGCCAAGAAAATGTTTCCTGTTTGCCTTGTAATTTGCTAATTTATTGACCCTGCTCCCCAAAGCAGGGCTGGCTTGGGCACCGTACTCCACGGCAGTATTCACAGCTGAGGCTCCTGGCCGAGGAAGGCACAGCCCTTTGCCCACCAGTGACTCATTTGCCATCGGGGTCAAGAATTAGTCTTTTGCTGTGCCTCACTCCCTGGAACCATGGCTGTCTTCCCCAGCTGTGCACAGAAGGAAAGCCCAGCAGCTGCAATGGGGGAAGGCTCTGACAGGGAGCACGAATTTCTGCAGGGTTTTCCAGGGCTCACAGGAGCTGCTCTGAGGAGGGGGCAGTGAAAATAAGGAACTTCCCCTACAAGAAGGAAACCTGCAAAATTCTCTCATCCTGTTTGTTTCTCCTGAAGTGTTTCAATGTGGATATTTTACACCTCCTAGGCCAGTGCCACTACAGCTATTTTTTCTCCCAGCTGACACCATTATCTAAAATTCACTGAGATGGAAAACCCCTGCAAGGACAAGTGGGAATGGACTGTGTTTTGTTATCTTCAACACATAAACAACTTTAATTTCAGTAGCATCTTACAGACTTTAAAAGTGTCAGGATTAAGGCAGATATTAAATAGCTTAGTCTGCTTTACGGGAGGGATCTTTATTTAAGCACCTGGCCACTAACACATCTGGATTTCCATGGGACCTTGAAATTGAGTATGCCACCCTCAGCACACTGGGTTTTGTCTGTTGTGTTCTGCAGTGAAGGTCATTAGGTAAAAACACAAAGTATCAGTGTGGTGTTTAAATTTACCCATTGTTGTTGTTACACATTTCTGTTGTTGTTACACATTTCTGTTGTTGTAACAGAAATGTGAAGTTATCCAATTCCTTATTTCACACATTTAGGTTGTTCTGCTGCTGTCTATTTGTTCAGTATTCACAAAGGAAAAGTTACTGAGCACAATAAAACATAATTCTCTACAATTATTATTCTTTTAAAATCAAAGCCAAACAAAACAAGACTTAAAAAATAGCTATTATAAAATATTTTGGGCTTATACTTGCTATCAAAATCTGGTTCTGTTGATTTTGACTAATGGCTTACACGCTCAACAGAGATGGCATTGTTTACTTTCTTACCCAAGTTTACATTCATTATTACTGCTAAGTTTTGTGTTAGCACATGCTGTTTTAAATTAAATGAATATCCAAATACTGTTTTGAAGTTGCTAATGGCACCATATGTCCTGCATTTTCTTGCATGCTATTTAAAGAAAAACTCTTAATTGTACTACCATCGCTGGAGGATATTTTTGTGGTAAGCAATTAAGATTCATTTTCCTGTTCATGTAGAAAATCACTTCATGAAAATACTGGAATATAATAACTTTAGTCCAATTTATGCATTCTTGCTTTGATAATTTGTATTAAGGGAAAAGAGAACCATTGTTTAAAATCTGAGAATCTCAATAAGCTTTTAATTGTTATTTCTAACTGAACAGTTCCTTCCTTATCCACAAAACAAGCAATGTAACAAAACTTAAATATTTACTTCTAAACTTAACCAGTCCTCTTATTTGTCCTCCGGTTCCCCTGCTGAGAAGTCCACAAAAGGTGCAAAACAGGCAATAGAAGCTCAAAATTTGGCCGAAGGATTTAAGGTCAGGAAAAAAAATGAACAATCCACTAAGTTTGTCCAATATTGAGGAAAAACTGGAGGCAAGGACCCATGCTGTTATCAGGGCGGTGAGAGGCAGGCTGCCCTGGTAGTGTCACCCGCACCCAGCCCTCGCTCCGTGGGGATCAACATCCCCAGCTGCTGCTCGAAGCTCTGGGGCTGGTGGGAGGCAGAAAAGGGTCCTTGTTCCTCGCCAGGGCTGGGCTCATCCCCGGGGCTGCAGTGCCAGAGGAGGAAGAGGCTGGGAGCAACTCCGTCAGTCCCATACTTCGACATTGTTTCGGAGTGATTTGTTCTTCATGACAGGGTCAAGCTGCTGTGAAAAGGTTAAACAAACGGGCTTTGTAAGCTCCTTTTAGGGGAAAGCTGGTCAGAAGGCCCCTTTAATCAGCGATCCCCTTTAGCCCTGGGAAAAGGCACCAGCCAGACTCACTCACACGGCTGCGGGGAGCCGCGGTGAGGATGGGGTGGAGGCTTCCTGCCCTCCTACAGCCGCCTTTGTTGGAGAAATTGAAATCCTGCAAGGGAAGGTGTTTGACTGGAAGTGCTGTTGTGCCTCCCCCTGTGCTGAGGTGCTGCCGCAGAGGAGGAGGAGGAGGAGAAGAAGGAGGTGGAGGTGGAGGAGGAGGACATTCCTCTGGGGCCAGTGTCTAGCCCAGCATCCCTAATGCTGTCTGCACCCATCCTGTCAGGAGGGTAATGAGGGGAAAGTTCCCAGACTAAAATTAAAAGCACCTCGATCTTCAGAGGAGGCTTGTAATAGCAGCCTTCACCTTCCCTCTGCTGTGGCTGCAGGTCTGGCACTCTGCTGGAAGAGGATCCCTCGTGGGTTAATCCCTGCAGACAGGCAGGATTTAGTTCAGCTTCTCCTGACTTTTTCGGGGTAGATACCCAGTGCAGTACTCATCTGAACTGCAACTTCTTGGAGATGCCCTAGGGCAGGGATGGGTCCTCCTGACGCTTTATTCATAGGGCAGATTAATAATAGCCCTGGCTCTGCCACCCTCCCAGGGAGAGCAGCAGCAGCCAAGGATGGCTTCATTTCTGCGGTTGTGAGTGGCGGAGGGAGGAGGAGATGGCACTGAGGCTCCTTGGCCAGATGTGTTACATGGAAAGGGTGGGAAGATGCGTGACGAGGGCTGAGCGGGGCAGCAAGGGTCCTGTGACACTGCTCTCTTTGTCCTCAGGGCTCTGCTGCTGAGCTGAGTCATTTGTTAACTTGGGCCCTCATCTCCTTCCTGCTTATCCCCATTAAGCATCCTCCTTCCCCACCCTCCATCCCCAAGGCTTAGCTGTGAGGTGCCGAAAATCCACACACAGACACGGGCTGTGACTCCTGGAGCAACATTTGCAGGAAAGCCCAGGGCCTGTTATGAGCAAACCCTGCCGTGTTCCTGTGCCAATTCCAGCCACGCCCATGCCAGGTCCATGTCTCTGCCTGCTTCCTCTCTTACTTAGATCCCTTGTTCTCTTCAGCTGCTTTCTACTCACCACAAGATTATACAGTAGTGATTTTCCACAATGACAAGCCTATTTGATTCCTGCACTTCAACCTGTCACTATTTTGTCCTTCTCTCCTTATTACATTCACTGTCCTAATTTTCTTTTCCTCTCTCTGCCTCACCATCCACCCATTCCACCTTCTGCTTTGTGTACATTCCCCCCCCCCTTACACTGCAGACAAATATGAAAACAGAAGAAGTTACCTCCTCCCTCCTGTTTAATGCCATGCCCCATCAGACGTGCCATAATTGCCTGTACGAGCACTCCTAATCTAATCCAGAGCATAATAAAACAAACAAATGCAGCCAAAAAGTGAAGCTGATCCCCCCTCTCTGTTTCCATGAAAAGGACCTCTGTGACCAGAATTTAGAAAAAACAGTACTGTGCTTTCTACTTCGAGTTCTTCTCCCAGTAGTTCTGTTAATTAAAAAAAAGCCCCACAGGTCTCCTTCCTATTAGTTGGTCCATTTTGCATCCTTTCTACTCCACTGAGACCATTTTTTAGGCAGTAATTTCAATATCCAAAACCTGGGTAGCAAATATTCAAATGAAACAACAAAAGGGAGAATGAAAATATTAATATTTTTATTTAATAAGCTAGCGAACTTAATAGCCTAATCACCTTCTGTGGCACTCTGACCTCTGATTGCCATACAGCTCGTGCTGAAATAGCCATAATACTTCACAGAGATGGAATGGATTTGGTAAGAGGCCAATCTTGTGATACTTCTTCAAAACATAGCAAAATGGACATGTTAGTGCCTGCCAGGTAAGAACTTGGCACTGAGCTACTGAAGCCAGCAGTGGCTCTGCTAGTGGTTTGGGTGTGAATTAAGAGCCTGAATGCCACATGAATCAAGGTATTTCTACCACCACAGTCAATCAATCTTCAGCTGAGTTTAATCTCCATCCTGCATCAGCTGTCAGCCAGCTGAAGAGTTGCCTTGCCTTGGGGGTGAGACAGTTTTGTAGCAATGAAGCACTGAAAGAGAAGTCAAGAAGTCATCCAATCATCTGGGCCACTCTCCCACCATTCCACCCTCTGCATCAAAGTTAAGTAAATCACTTTAGATGATCTCTTAGAGATATTTCTTCTGATGTAGCACAAGTCCTGGGATTTCTGTCAAACCCTTTTCTTGGATACCCTGTTAAGAAACAGACTGTTTCTAATATTTATCCTAGTTTTCTTTGCTTCAAATTTAAGTGATTTCACATTCTTCTTCAGTTGCTCATAAGTGATTACCAGGAACTTTGTAGCCACATTTTACATATATAACACTGTTGTCCCCTACTCTTTTTTTTTTTTCTTTTCTTTTTCCAGTTTAAACAAAGGCACATCTTTCACCCCTCCTGTTTTCCAGATTTCCGTTATCCTGTAGACTCTTTCCTGTTGATCATTAAGAGAGCAGCCAAGCTTCCCAACTCTGCAAGCAGCATGTCAAAATGCCATTAGGCTGGGAGCTGTGAGGCACGTACCTTGGAAAGATGAGCAGGGAGGGAACCAGTGCTCTGGAAATGAGTTGCAGCACTAAAGGATGTGGCTCCTGTGAACAATGGTTATGAAGAAAAAATGGAATCCCTACCAAAAAAAAAAAAAAAAAAAAAAAAAAATCTGAAAATCTGGGGCAGCTATTCCCCAGAGAGACTCAGTGAGTGTGATCACACCACAGCTCAAGACACCTTGTTTTCTCTATATTGGGAATTTGGATTATTCAGCAGCCCCCGGGCAAGTAAAGACTGATGTGATATGGCCAAGGTAGGAGAGAGGCACTTGGACTGTTTGAGAGAAAGTGTGTGGCCAACCCTGTTTAGCATCTGCATCCCAAACCTCTTAAAAAAGAGAGAAAGTCTCTTAAAAGACAAAAAAATTATTTAATGACCAGAAATTATGTTGCCACACACATCACATAGATACTTTCATCCGGATGAGTGATACAAATGTTTTTGCATTACGCTTAATTTTCTTTTCCTCATCAAAAAGATGCAGATACCGCAAACATACAGTTCTACCAGTGTGGCATGGAATCGGTCCTGCAAATTATCCATAATTGCATGTAGGATCAGATCTGAATTAACTCAGCTTGATGTTCAAACCTAGACCCTGAAGACATGTGGTTTGTGTTTTGGAGAACCAAAGTCTGGGCAATGACTTTCAGTATTCTGTAATTTTTTCATGTGTTCTTAATACTAATTGCTTGTAGGTCTGACTTTCCCAAAACATGATCATAGAGAACAAATTTGCAAAGTTAGTTCCAGCCTTTCCTCATGCTGAAGAACTTTTTAGGTAAGATTTCACAGCGATATTTATGAGTTCCCAAGCAACCAAAATTGATTTCAGAGGCCTAAATATCTTACAGAACTGGAAAAGCTCTGAAAGGCAAAACCTCCAAGATGTTCTGCATATGAACAGATTTGCATCTCCCCAATATTAAAGTCCATTAACAACCTATCACATTGGAAACAACCAGAGGTTACAGGCTACCTGGAAAGTGACCTTTGGTGTTTATCTCACAAAGTTGCACAAGCTCAAACAATGTTAACCTTTAGCAATAATGATATTCTAGATTTGGCACAGAAGTGTCAGATTAGCATCTCTGTTGCTGCAGAAATTATAGTTAGGTGCTTGTTTTCTGTGAAGGAGAAAATTCTGTCAGCAATATACTGAAATAAGTGTCTGAGATTCCTGATAAAAGCCAACTGAGAATAACATCTTACTGACTTCAGAAGACCTCAAAAAGGGCAGAAGACACCCTACCTTCAAGAATGGAAGGATCTGGTGTATGTTTTATTCAGTTTATCCTTTATACATTTCATTTAAACCTGTCTCTTTTTAAAAATATTGTTTCTGTTGACAATATTATGTGATGGAGCAGAGTTCAGACACAAACACCATCCCTTCTGGGTATGAAGAAAACAAAAATTCAGAGGAGTGATATGAAGAGCAGTGATAGCAAAGTAAATCAGGTAAACCCAAAATGTGGGGTAGTAACCATCATGCTTAGATGGAGAATGGCTCTTCAGAGTCCTCTTGATGAGAAAAAGATAAAGAAAGTGCAAGTGCAGGAGTGAGAGGAGAAAACCTGCTGCAAATTGTGTGCAGCACTTCAGCTGTGATTGGCATTTCACGGAGAGTTCAGTGCCCAGGCTCAGATGCTGTATCATGGCTCAAAGGCAGCAGGACACTCCTCTGTGGGGTTTTTCTCAGAAAAATATACTTGTTCTGCTATTGATTTTTGACACAACAACAACAACGAAAGCAGGTAGAAGTTTCCTGGATCTGAGCAAGGCTCTAGAATGGGGAAATGACAGAGGATGTGCATACTAGAGAAGGATCAAAACTGACTTTAAAATACTTTCACATTTGTAAACTCAAATGTGGAAAAGAGTAGGGAACACTCGGATGCAAGGCCGTCCTACATGACACCTGTGTAGCCGGGAATTTATCTTTCATCTTGGACATCCACCTACTTTTTGTGACTTAATGTAAGACTAATGTGTGTTCAGTCCTCTCCCAAGGGGTGGAAAAAAAAATTAAAAAAGTATTTGAACAAAACTGAATACTGTGGAAATTTTCTGAACAGCCAATAAAGAGGCACCTTTTAGAGACACCTCTAAAAATAACTTCGAAGGAAAAATAGGGGAGGAAAGAAAACAAAACAAAACAAAAACAAAAACAAAAAAACCCCAAACAAACAAAAACCAACCAAACAAAAAACAACAAGAAAAACAAAAACCCACAAACAAACAAACAAACAAAAAAAAACACCAAAAAAAACCCACAAAAACCCCCTCTGCTCCGGGATAAAGCTAAAGGAGGGAAGGAGATAGATTCCTGAAGAAAAAATATTCCTTCCTTCAGGAGGGTTCTGTGAGGATACCCTCACCCCGCACCTGTGTCGTGTAAAATGACCATCATTTTATCGGGGGCCGAGGGAAGGCGATCGAATGCAGAGCCCCCGGCGGGTCGGGGCTCGGTTGCTCCTCACCCCGGCCCCGCGGCTCCGGCTCCGCACCCCGCCGGGGCTATGGGGCGGCCGGGACGGGGTCCCGGGGCCGGGGGTACCCGGCTGGCCTGGGGGCGCTGGGGACTGATCGAATACACCTCCCAGCTGTGAAGAGAAGCTGCTTTGGGTGGGCAGAAATTTAATTCTCTGTCTTCCATGCCTCCTCGCCTCTCCGCAGAGGACCCGGCTGCGCTGGTCCCGCTTTTCCAAGGGGGCGGCCCGGGCTCTGCCCTGCAAAGGCTTCGGGAAAGGTGAGAGTCCCCCACTGCTGCTTCCTCAGCGAGGCCGTGGGACCTGGGCTCCCGGGCCCAGAGGGTCTGGCAAAACGAAATGAAGTTGAAAAACGGCTTTAACTCAAAAAGTAAAACAAACAGAGTCAAAAAGAGAAAAAACGGGACCAAAAAAAAAAAAAAAAAAGGAAGGAAAAAGAAAAGGAAAAAGAAAAGGAGCAGGGGAGAGGATAAGAAAAAAGAAAAGAAAAGAAAAGAAAAGAAAAGAAAAGAAAAGAAAAGAAAAGAAAAGAAAAGAAAAGAAAAGAAAAGAAAAGAAAAGAAAAGAAAAGAAAAGAAAAGAAAAGAAAAGAAAAGAAAAGAAACTTTTCCTTTGTCTATGCTTATTCTCAGGAGTGGAAAGGGTGGCGGGCGCAGCCCCCCGAGCCCCCGGTGCCCTTCGGGGAGTGAGGGGGAGCCGCAGGCCCTCCGGGGCCTGTTAGGGGACCACATCGCCAGGGGGATCTTGGGGATCTGCCCGCCCAGGGGACGGTAGTTCCCCTGGTGGGGGAAGGCCACGGCACGTCGGGACGAAGCCATGGGCTCCCTGCTCCCCGCCCGGAGCTGAGCCCAGGCCTGGGGACGGGACTGCGGGAGCTGCGGAACCTGCGGCTGCCGAACCGGGCCGGACCCACAGGGCGGAGACGGACCCGCGTGGCCCTGGAGACGGGCTGAGCATCAGCCCGAGGCCGTGGGGAGCTCCGCGCTGTCCCCCTTCCCTCGGCCGGCCCCTCCAGCGTGGCCTCGGTACTTTCCCATCCTTCCCCTCCCGGCCGGTACCGCAGCTTCTTCCGTCTCCTTAAATTAACCCGCAAAGGCGACCTCTCGCCCAAAAGCAGGCCACAAGAATTTTATCACTGGCTGTAAGACATCGCAAAGCCTCTCTACTATGAACAGTCTAGTCCCTATCCGGGGTGGGGGGCAACCTTGCTGCCCCTCTTTGTCGCCAAGTTCCATCCCTCAGCACAGCCCTTTCCCCCCGGGCCCAAGGGAATGAGGCACGGCGGTACTCTGCCTTCCAGGGCATGGTTTACCCGGCCTCGGACCTCCGCACGGACTCCCGAGGGGCCGAGACTCTTTCCCATCTCCCTCCCGCTTCCCCCGGGGAAAAGCATCGCCCGCCCGAGCTCCGTGTGCCCCGTCCCGGCTCTCGGCCCCGGGGCGGCTCTGCGGGCAGGAGGAGACCGAGCAGGGGTGAGGAATAACCCGTTTCTCGAGAGAAATGCAGTGTCTGAGGAGCTGCACGGCTGGGTCACACACCCACCGCCCCGGCCGGGACACCGGGACACGGGGACACCAACACACGGGGACACCGGGACACGGGGACACCGGGACAAGCCCCCGGCGCATTTACTCTCTCTTCTCATTCGGGAACTCGAGCTGGAACCCTGCTGCAGCATTTCCTGCAGACGCCGCGCAGAGGTTAACCGTAATTACCACGTGAAAACTTCGACAAAATTATCTCTCGCAGTAAAACAGAAAAATTGGCAAATCCAGCTGTTTTAGTACCGAGGAATTTTTCTTTCCCAAATAAAGACAAACGAAAACCTCAAGTGTCAACGCGTTGTTGGTCTGTCAAACGGAGCAAAGGCAGCAGAACTTGTGCTTTCTCTATCAGTGCTGCAAGACACAGTGACCACAGGTGGAGAGATCCTACGGAGTCGAGGGAAACTCAGCGGAGGCAGTGCTGGCTGGATGTGAACACCCTCCTTGAAGTTAAACACTATCCTCCTCTTTGCAAGGAGAGGTCAGGAAAGAGGGGCTGCATCTCCCCGTCATTTACCAGCTGTCAAGCAAAGGGCAGAAGCAGCTGCCGTGTTTAAGTCTTAGAGGCCAAACATTGCCATGAAGAGCTAAATAAATCTCTTTACAACCCGCCTTGCGCCGCACGGGTGGGCGGTGGGTTGAAGGGGATGAGGCTCTGCCTGTATCTGCTTCATCTTCCAACAGCTCCAGAAAACTGCACAGTGGCTGAACACAGACCTGCTGTGTAGATTTTTTGTTTGTTTGCCTTTGGACTATTATAAGAAAAAAAAAATCGAGGAATAAACAAACCATGCAAATGGCATTTTGTTGGGGGAAATAACAGTAGGTGGTTAGGATGGCATTATAAATGTACTGAGTATCTCTCATTGCATGCTCCTGAGGTTTTAATACTCACCAAGCTGAGACTTGTTTTGTTTACATATGAAACAAACATAATTGCTAGAGCCTAATAACTCATGCATTTCTTTTGACTTTACTGGATTTTCCTTGTGTTAAAAATACACGTTTAAGACAAGTAGATAACAAAATAGAGTTGATCTAGAAATCTCTTCATCTCTTTCAAGGGTGAAAACAGAAAGTGGAAATGTATTGTTTGAACATACCAATGAAAAGAGATTTGGTCTTTCCACGGAGGAGATCAGTCAAAAAAAAAAATCCACAGTAAACGATAGAAAAAAAACAGTATGAAACAGGTATAATGGTAAAACTCTTTGAAGAAAATTTAACTGTCCACTTGAGAAAAGATTCAATCACACAGACAAAATGGGTGCAACTGGAAGGGGGTTGGTAGTCGCACCTTGGGGTGATAGAATAGTTTTGACAAGCGTCAACACTTAAAGACAATGCCCAGGGAAAAAAAAAAAAAACAGAAGGAGGAGATGTGCAATTTCAGCATCAGAAAAAGAGCATTCCCAGTACGAGGAGCAGCTAGGTCACCGCTAGGTAATGGATAGGTTTTAAATGTGCCTGAAGATGGTGCTGTTTAGATGGCAGAAGGAAGGGCTCGACAGTTGCAGCAAAGAGATATACCGTGAAACAAATAAATAAATAACAAATGGTTCACCTACATTTCTGTAACTCTCCAGCAGATTATTCCAGCAACAATTCCAAAATCTAAGCAGGCGGGATCCATTGAGAAAAGGTTTAATAACCAACTTAGTTCTTGAATAATTTCACTGTGATAAAGCAGTTTCTGGTGAGTGAAATTTCAGTCCCTGATACCTATCAGCAGATGCCACTCTCCCATTCCAGCCCAGCCAAGGTCCTTCTGCTCCCCTTCCAACACCCCGCCCTGAGCAGAGCCTTTAAAAGCTTGTGTCTGTGCATTAACCATTCCAAGGAAAGGAGAAATGGAAGGGAAATACTCATGGCTGACTATTAAGCAACAGATGGTGAAAGAATTTAAAGTGGCATTTCCCATCACGTACAAACTTTAATGTTATTAAACTTGATTTTAATGTAACTGCAAAGTGATCTGCTATAGTTTATGACAGTCGATTCTACTGTCTTTGCCAGACTGGAAACCAGATTTATTTTTTTTCCTGATGTTTTTTATAAGGTAATTTTTTAAAGGGCACTAGGATCTGGACTAGCAGATTCAAAAAGAAACTCACTGACACATGTAAGACACTTCTCTGAGATTAACAATAAATAATCAGAGAGGAAAGCAAGTTTTCTGGCAAAATAAAGCCCTGGCAAAATTTATGCTTTCCCTTCAATTGCAGAACATTTTTTTCACACCACATGCCAATCTGGGAATCTCAAGCCTAGTAATTAGCTCCGAGTTTTTGGAACACTTCATAAGGCCTGGATTAATCCCAACTGTATTATCTGGTGTCAGTTACTCTGAGTTGGAGACACAGCTTAGGAGTTACCACCCAGTGAATTGTGCAATAATGAGCAGATGCCATATGCTGTTCCTGAATGTATATTTTACCTATAAAGGGTGTTCGATCCAGTTCAAGGAAAATCCATGTTTTCTCCTGGTGCAAGGCAGAGCACGCTGCATTTTTTGCATAAAACAATGTCTCCCATTTGTCAGGCTTTCAGTCAATCCCCTGCTGAGCCATTGTACTGAGATACATGTTGCTTTTAAAATTTTTAAGTTTACTTCTTTCCAACAAAAATATTATTCCAGAACTATCTAATGACCAGCCATAGGATCTTAACAGCTTGCAAGATCAAAGTCTAGAGTGGAAGCACAACCTTGGCATGGATTAAGGCATAGGAAGCCTTTCTTATAGTCTGTCTCTCTCCTGTGCTCCCTCACTGTAGCAGCTTCAGCTTTGCCCCTCCCATCTGAGTGTCTGGTCTGTGCTGCCTGGGATGAGGAGGTCCCCAGAGCTGGGACAGCCATCTGCATTACTCTTGCAGTGAAATCTCCATTTCAGAGGTGTCAAGAGCACCCCATTGTCTTCTGCTAGTTTCATGATCTTTTTTACTTGTGCCCCAGAAGCAAGTTGAAGGCAGCCTAAGTGTCACTGGCGGGACAGCTAAGGCAACTGAATTGCTCTATGGCAGTTGTCTTTTTCTTGCTCCACAGCAGGAGAATTGGCTCTCCTCCAATGAATCTTCTGACCGTAGGGCATACATCCGGCAGGCCAAATCAAATCCAGCGGGAATAGTTGCCTATAGTTTGGCAAATAACTTCACTTTTTCAGTGTGTCCTCTGGGGAAAAAAAAAAACAAAAACAAACAAACAAAGAAAAACCCAAACAAAACAAAACAAAACAAAAAAACAAACAAAAAATAAAACAACGCAAGAAACCCACAAACCTAGACATTAATAATGCCATTTGTCTCACAGTCTTTGCAAGTGGGAATCAGTTCCCAGAGCAGTGTGTCTGGTGTCACTCAAGCCATGTAGCATTAAATGGCCCTGCTCCAGCACCATGTGAGTCCCCCAAAATTCCTGGGTCATAACTGAAGTCCTGTGTAAATATCTTGGATGACTTTGGGAATATCAAAACACACTAAGTAGCTACTTTTAAGCAACTTAACGATGTTCTGGACATGTCAGCATGACCTGTCTTCACAGTCAGTGGAGTTTATTAGGCACTATCAGGGCACAGTGCCTCTGCTAAACGTGTCTTGTGGATGAGACAAACTGTGTGCAATATTCATAAGTTTCTGTGCACATTATGGTGTCTAGGTGAGCTGTAAATGACTAAATTATAGATTATTTCCACTACAAATAACCCAGGTTCTCTTTTTCTGTTTTATGTAACAATAAAAGTGGAAGTAATTCTGGTGGACCCAGAACATCTGTGTTTCTCATTCTCAAAAAGCTTTACAGATTGTGGTTGGGAAGGAGAAAATAGCTTTTCCAAAAAAAGTTATGAGAAAGCTTCCTACGAATTAGATGATATTTCCAAGGCATTCAAATGGGAAAAAAAAAAAAAAAAAAAAAAAGAAAAAAGAAGAAGAAGAAGAAGAAGAAGAAGAAAAACCTAAGGAGGAACACAAACTCATTCTTTCAAAAAAAGAACCTTGACAAGATTGTCTTTATAGAGCAGCTTGTTCTGTATTGTGTGGGTTCTATTTCAGTCCCAAGGCTAAGTACCCAGAAAGACCAAGTCCCGTATCAGAAAGATGGGGACCTTAATCAAGACAACAGTAAAACAGGGAAATATATGAGGCTCAGTTTTCAGGCAGTGGAGAAACAAGGCAAGCTAAATATTTATTAGTCCAAGGTCAGAGGTTCTCTTAGGGAGGGTCAGAACTGAACACAGGACTGCCCTGTGCTGTTCTGATTTTACTAATTACTTGTTTCCATCTTTGTAGAGACACATGGATTTGGCAATTTACTGTGTAGGGTATTTTTTCAGCTAGATGTGAAATTTGAGGCGGGCTTTATGGGTAGTTTTCTAGGGTTTTGCTTGTTTGTTTAGGATTCTTATTGTTAGGTTTCTTTCTACTATTTTTCCCTTCTTTTTCTTCTTTTTTCATTTTTTTTAAAGTAGACGAAAAGTCTATGTGGCTCATTAAATAAATCAACACTTGGAAACTGCTCTTTGAGCTCAGTTATTAACTGCTAAATGATTTTCAAAGCAGGTCTGCTTCCTATTTTTTCCATTTCCAAATATAAAATGTGTCACTATTTTGTCTTGTGTGTTAAGATGTTAGATCAATATCTGAATAATTAAATGCAGCAGGACAATGAACAATTTAATTAGTCTTGAGGTTTTCAGAGTATTAGCTATTAAAACTAAGTAGGAAAATTGGCTTACTCTGAAACCTTTTATTTATAAATTGCGACTTGGCAGAAGTACAGATCTAAGTTTAGTGTACATTTGGATTGTGCAATACAGAACTGTTAGAAGAAACTCTTAATCCACCTGGACCTCAGCAGTGGTTTTTGTCTGAGATGGGTTACCTGCACTGTGCTCTCATAACACCTGCAAACAGCCCAAGAGGTTCTGCAGCACCAGAACTATTTTGGAGGGTTTTTACACCATGGATCTCACCTGTTCTTCACTTTGAATAAACTTTTAGTGAGAAATGAGAAAAACACACCCATAAGGCTGTGTTGAGAGCACTTTGCAGAGGTGTCTCCTTGGTCAGGAGAGGGATGCAGCCTTGAGGTGCACTGTGAAAAGGTCCATTTGGTCTTCAGTTACACCAAACCCTGCGCTGGTCTTTAAGCAATTGAAAGGTATCTACTCATCATGTCTCCAGTCAAGGATTAGCAAAGACGTTCCTCTGTGTCATCTTATTTTCACCTATGTTTTGCTTACATTAATTGCAGCTTCAAGTAAATACAGGCACATATTTTGAAAGAAGATTAGAAGAGGAAACTAAAGCAGTGGGGAGAGAAATATTTTATACACTTTTAAAATTAGTGCAGAATGGCTAGACACTTTTCTTATTGACCAGACACTTTTCTTATTGACTTAGTTTACACAAGGAAAATATGCAAAAGGCTGATTCCCACTAGCAAAAATTCCTTCCCATGCATTGCCTTGCAAGTGTACTGTTTCAAACCAAGGAGGGCTGGCTAAATGTGCACATGGAAGAAACATCAGATAAGACTGCAGAATAGAAATAAGTCCAAAACAAAGAACATGTGGCCTATGGTCAAAATCACTACCTTGAAATAGGTCAGATCCAGAAGATTCCAGCTCAAGGAAAGGCTCAGTTTTATAATTTCTTTCCTCAGATTTCGTTCAGATCCAAACCGCTCTTGTTAAATGGAAACCATATTAACTTACGTACCAGTCAAAAATTTCCCCAGATTGAGACTCTGTGAAAGACAACCTTGAGATTTTTATGATTCTTTTCTTAATCATGCTGATTGTGGTAGAATTTTAAATAATCTGCATCTATATATCCTGATAAATAACTGATTAGGTACAGGTACAGTAACTGGCATTTGTTAGAGTTTACAAAATTGGTAGTGGCAAACTAATCTGGAATATTAATCTGAATTTAAATTTAAACTGAAGAGTTTATAAGTCCTTGTTAGGTGTCAGAAAGGTTTCCAAAACTCTTTTAATACTGTGTGTTACTTAGAATCAGCAAGATGCAGGGACTTCTAAAATCCTCATTAATCCTTCCCATCCATCATTAGATTTGGTCCTTATGGAAAGAAGTAGTTTGAATTCCTCAGACTCATATTTCTCAGGGATAACCTGCATTTTAATTTATACCTCATAAGGCTAAGATATCTCTTCTTTGAGTCAGGTCTCAGTGGATTTCGGTTTTTTGTTTTGGTTTGGTTTTAAATTGACATTAGTAGAGATATGCAAAGGGGAAACCTGTGTGTAGGAACACTTCAGCACAATATAGAAAGCAACAGGCAAAAAGATGCTTGCTCTTTTTGACTCTGAATCATAGTCTCTTTTTAATTCTCTGTTGATCTCAGGGGTGGGTGCCCACAAGACTTCCTTGATCAACACAAAAAAAGAAAGTCCAAGGAAATATTTCATTGTCACACCTTTTTTTTTTTTTTTCTGAATTGAACACATAACCAAGTGTAGTTAACTCAGAATAGTATAGTTGTTGCACTTAATAAAACAACTTAAATTATGGTGGAAATGAAGAGTTCCAGATGAATCAATTGTTTTTTATCCCTGTGGACTAAAAGGACAACAAATCCAAGCAAATTTAATCTAGTGTGTTTTTTATCCTCAACTGAACTTTACTTTGACTTCACTGTACCATGCAACAATTTGGTGAAAATCACACAAAACTTGCCTTTTATGCAAGGGAATGGCTGCCATGAAGCTTTGTACTGACATAGTTTTGAGGCTATGTACATACATTTTTAAGGATAAGCTAAAGGTGGAGTGATGAGTCAGGTCCTTGGTCTGCTTCTGCTGTTCTTCACAGTAAAAGGCACGAACAGAGGAAGGGGGAAGGATTATCCTGGCCAAACAAGACAAAAACAACCAGAAAATGAAGAACTAAAAGTGGTCTTCTCTTCAACCTGCATCAAACAACTAGAAGATAGGTGTTTGGTTTAATGTCAATGTCCTGTACAGCAATTTTGGCAGCACTTGCAGTAGCCATCATCCCTGCCAGGCAGGGATGCACAGAGAGGGGAAACTGATGACCCTCTACAGGTGTCCCCCTTGCCTCTCTGCACAGTGAAAGTCAAGGTAATCTATCAGATTTGACATCTGACTTCACTGCAGCCCCTGCCCCAAGTGGGAAGCAGGAGGCGCTGGGATGAGGTGCTTGCTGCTGTGGAGAGCCCACCTTGTTTAACACACGCGTCCTCCATCCCAGCAAACCCTGTGCAGAGTCGATGGGGAGCCCAGGAGGTGGTCAGGCCTCTGGCCCGACAGACAAAACTGATAAGATCTTGCCAAGTCTGGCTATCATGGCTGTCCAAACGGTCAGTTGTGAAAGCAAAATCTGTGCTTAGTGTCTTAGCAATTGCAAGCAGCTGGTGGGATTTTTTCCCTCTCGCTAAATGTAAGAGGACAGCTCCTCGGGCCTGACCAAGCCTTGGTGACCCGTCGGGGCTGCCAAGGGGATCCAATCTGCCTCACCCTAAGCAAGGAGCAAGGCAGGGTCAGGAGAGCTCTGCCAAAGGTGGAGACAGAGCACATCATGTTTCAGCAGCTCTGAGAAACACAGCAGAGTGTTTTACCTGCTGACAGCTCCACAGAAGACCCCAAGCTCCTGCTGCAGAGGGCTGCCAAAAGCCCCAGGTGCTGGCATCATTCCAGCTGCTTCCCCTCTGCTCTTTTCCCTGCTGACCTGTGCAGGCAGTGAGAAGGTAGATGGGAATGATGGAAAGACTTCCCAGCTCATTTGGTTCCCCCTTTGACAGGGCAGGCATATTCCGTGCATTTTCTGCATGGGGTCATTCAGATCTGTGAGGAAGCACCATTTCAGATCACCTGGTAGAAGCTTCTGAAAAGTTCCTCTTGTGCACCTCGAAAGCACAGTTGCTGTGAACCTGAAAAGTGGATATCTGAAAAAAGTGGCTCTGGGATACAAGGGATGTAAGTGTCAACCCTTCGACCCCAACTTGTCAAACGTTGTTCTCCTTTACTGCATGGAAGCCTCACTTAAGCACAAGCTTGTTTGCTTATTTATTAAGTACATATGTTTTATGGAGTCTATGATCTGCAGAAAACATTCCAGCTTTTGGACCCAAGGGCAAAATCCTTCTTTCCAATCTGTACAGACGATCTTTATGCTGATATTTTGCTCCTCCTAAGGGATTTCCATGTACTGAGGGAAAGAGAAATATCAGAGCTCAAATCCACCAGGTGTATCTGAAAGGAAAAACCTGCTTTGTTGTCGTCCTCATTGCCTCCTTCAGCTAAAGGGGAAATACAAAATGGAAAATGCAGTAGAAAATATGATTGATAGTGCTAATATTTCTTTACTAAATCTGGTGGCTTTTTGCAATGAAATGATAGTTCAATTAGCATTAACAGGACTTCATAGCTCAACAAAGGAATGGAGATACTTCTCAAACACTTATCTTAGGCATGTTCGGTGAGAAAAGCAATATTTGAAAAGGTTTCCTCCACTCTTTAGATGTGTGTGATCTTGGATCACCCCTCTAGTTTCTCTTCTTTTTTTTTTTTTTTTTTTCACCAAGTGTAGTCATTTCCAATAAGGTTCATGAAGGGTTTCTGCTTTTGAAGGTCCCAAATGGCTTAAATCACTCCTAGCACAAATGCACTCTCTATTGTGGAAACTGAAACCTGCCACACCATAAGGTGATCTGTATATTAGAACCAGATATCCCTTCACATCTGTATTTCCAAGCAGCAAAGCGGTATGTTTTGAGTTAACCTACTTTCAGAGTGGCTCATCAGATAGAGATACAGCTATAAATACTGCTAAAGGGCTGATGTTTGCCAGACTTTTGCAAGGATGCTGGCAGGGGACAGAAGGAAGTGTGGGCAAGGAATACTCTCCTTTGCAAAGTACTTATCACCTACACAAACTACCAGAACTGCACACAGTGGTGAGAGGCCACCTCTTCTTCCCACTAAGGAAACTGTGGTCCCTTGGCAGATGCACAGCAGGGGTTTGGGGGCTTCAGGTGGAACCCTGCTGGCACCATCCTCTAGTCCTAAGTGCAAATGGTGTGACATGGCTTGGTTCTTCCCTGCCAAAACAAGGTGGTCGGATATCCACCAGGAGCAGTCTATGGACTTTATTACCCTCTAAATGCCCTGACACAGACTGAAAGAGGACTGGTAGGCCAAAAACCTCCAGGGAGTAAGTTTACAGTGAAGACTGTGAGCAAACACATGCCCAAGCCTGTGCCATGACCCTTTTTAACTTGCCCATGCACACTCAGACAAGAATGCTAAGCCTTGAGATTGGAGCATTTGGGCAGGACAAGGCAAAAACAATTTGTCTGTGACCTGGAGTGGGAAGGCCACACCACCATAGTGTGCTGGCTAAAGAGAGCAGTCCCACCTCCAGCTGAGTTCTTCCCCTCACGAAATTCAGTTTTCTGCATCTTCTCTGCCGAGCTGCCCCTTATGCCTCTGCACCATGGTATGTGTTGTCATGGAGCACCAAAAAATCTTCCCGAAAACAGACAGCTGTAAGGGGCCATGCAAAGCCATTCACCTGACCTTTCCTGAATGATGGCCACTCCCTAAACGTGTAGAAAATATTGGCTAGATATGCTCTTTATTTAAGAGGAACATAGGATGAAAAGGTTAAACATAGAAGTCATCACTTAGTTTAATTATCCTCCTCCAGCAGATGTGAGGGGAGAATTTTGCATGAAAGAAGGACATAAAAGGAACATTGGCACCTCTTCCCTCTCAGTCAGGACGGCAGACAACTAAGCTGCACCTTCAGCTCTCCTCACCTTTTTCTCCTGTACTGTCTCCATTTAAGCAGAATTTTAGCTTCCTCTGGGCAAGACATGCATTTACGAAGTCTAATATGGAAATTTTCCTGCAGCAAGGCCACTTATTGCTCCAATTTCAGTTAACTGCAGTGTAGATTTTATTATTCATAGCCAGAGGCTTGTGTAAATTTCTGGGTTGACTTCTCATGTCCTGGCAAGGGCAGAATGTGAGCTGAGGTGCTCAGGTTTCATAATGAATTACTGTGGGAACTGGCTCGCGCCATCCTAACACAACTCAAGGAGTTTGGGAAGTCAAAGGGGAATCTTATGAGAAGGAGCTGATATGGTTGGGTTTCCTGCTGAGCCCCACTGAGATCCTGGGGAAGATAGCACTTCCCAGTGCTGCTCGACCAGAGAAAGCAAACAGAGCTTTACCACCGAGTTCACTGTGTGCTTGACCCAGCCTTCCTACTGCTTCAGGGTTTTCTAGGACTAATCAGAATTGATAACAAAATAATTCAGAACAAGAAAGTGAATGCATTTGGGGTTTCCATGGATTTACACTGGGATCTGAGTTCATTACAATATTAATTTTGACTAGGTTCAATCCTTTCTAAAAGCATTTCAACACTATTTTCATGCCGTATGAAAATGTAAGTTTTGTATACCATAATAAACATATTCATATGCATGTAACTGTATATGTCTCCAGATATGTATCTCCACACATGCTGGAGCATTGCAAACCATTTATAATCTATTACAGAACCATTTGAAAATTACATTCATCCCCATTTAGTGACTCATATAAATTCTAGCTACTCATGGATTTCTACAAAGATTATTTCTGGACTTACTGAAAAAAATTATGGCTTTACATTTGCAAATATATCATTGGTGAAAGAGTTTTTGTTTGGAGAGGGAAAATGTATGCTTTACTCAAGTATGATTTAGAGAAGCATAATTTTCACATGACAAGGGAAAACACTTTCCTCGATCCAATGACACTTTTAAAGGTTGAATAGTTGTCCTCCTTTATGATGAATGACTCAAAAGTCAGTGGAAAGGAGATGCTTTCTGTTTTCTATCTATGCAGAGCCCACTTGCATCTTATTAATATTAATCATAAATACACGTGATTTTTAATATAATAAAGTTTCATGTAATTCTCACAAGTTTCCTAGAACATTCGAATTTTTGCATAGCATATACACGGTTTGAAATACTTTACTATCAAAGTGGAAAACTAGCATGATTTTTACTCCAATGTTAGTAATATTTGGGGGCTAACTTTGATCCATGCATCAATTTTCCTTTTACACAACTGTAAAAGTACAAAGGATGTTTTGTACTGTAAGTTCTTAATACTTTCTTTGATTGAAATTGGCTCTGTCCTGGAATTAATCTAAAACTCCTGAGTCAATCAGATTTAAGAAAGTATGAGTTTTTACAAAATTCACTAAGCTCCAACAGTTTTTGAAGTTTGATCTGAGAATCCAATCTATCAACACATGTGGACATTCATTACAATCCTCAACAAAGTTTAGTGCTCTGCTAAAATAACTCAAGACTGGATAAAAGAAGGGGAACAGCATTTTAATTTTTACTTCTGAATCCTCAGCTTCAAGTTTTGGCAGAAAATCTTCAGATTCAAACAGTGGATAATACAAACAAATGGAAGACTACCTTGCTATTCAAAAATCAACTTGATTTTTTTCTTGTGTTGCAGACCCAAAAATGAAATTTTAAATGTTATTTCAAAATTGAGAGTTATAATCTCTTGTGACAGTGCAAGATTTATTTTTTAGTTCCCTAGTTCTTTTGATTTAGCTAAAATAACGAGTTGTGTGCAGTGCCTCATTTCAGGAAACCTTAATTTTCTGGGGGAAAATAATCCCAAAAAACTTGATAATAGGTTAATGTTCTGAAAAGCTTTGAAAAGTCAGGGCTTTTTTTTACAGTGTCTCTGTATTTTCTAACGTGATTGTTAACAGAACAAAATATCCATGGTTAGGTCTGGTAAGGATCTCTTTCCATAATGCTCTTTTGTCTGTATAACAATAATAAAAGCTTTATTGGCACCTATTTCACATGACCTCCATAATTCTCCTGTGGCTGACCCTAACCAGCACCAATAAAACCATGCATTTTCTCACTGTACATTAAAAAAAAAAAAAAAAAAAAAGAAAAAAAAAAAGTTAAAACTGTATAAGGAAATCAATGCCAAAGAACTTTCTAGAAAAGTCACTTTTAAACTGGATTGTATTATAATTGTTATCTCTTGTTCTGCGAGGAGTAATTTTTTATTTTAGGATCTCATATGTTTTGCTGATGGTTTATTTGCTCCCTCTCTCCCCATCTCCAGTCAAACAATTAAACATTTCTGAAAGGGCCCTGGAATTTTAACACAAGGGAATAGATAGTCCCCAAAATCATTCTCGAACTGTGTTCTTAGTTAATATATTTGGGTACTCAAGGACATTCTCCTGGTCGATAATTTATCGTGGGTTAAAATAGCCCTCACTTACCAAGAAGCCAGCTCTTAAGCGATGCTATTCATGCTGCGAGCTGTATGGCATCTCTAACGAGCAATAAATAGGCATCGCGGACAGTCAGGACATGCCACAGGCTGGAAGTTTCCATCCAAAGCACTTAGTGACTATCTGTGAATAATGAACACATTCATGGGACGCAGCATGTGTTGTGCAGCGCCCTTGAAAGGGGGAAAGTTCTCTCCCAGTATCACTGGTGGTGAAGAATTCAGCTGGGCTGGGTTTATAAAGATAATATACTGGAGAGAAAAATAATTTGTTCTGTTTCCCCATCTTCAGGGACCAGGTAAAATTTACTGCAAATCCAGGGAGGAATCCTCTAAGTGTTGCTGCACTCAAATGCTATTTAACTCGCTTTTGAGGGGCTTTAGGGTTTTCTACCTGCAAGAAAAAGTTTCCCACTGCCTTGTCCTTTCCGTGTTCTCTGCCGCAGAGGCCACCCCAAAAAGGCTATCCCTGTGAGGTGCGCATGGGACCTCCATCCAGGCGTGGGGGCTGATAGGGATGCCTCTCTGAAAAGTCCCCTCCACTTGTCCCTGCGAGCCTCAGCGGGGCATAACCCACCACCCCTGGGTCCTGCTCCTCACCCGACACTTTTTGAGGATGGCGGAGCCGGAGCAGGGACCTGGAAAACTCTAGAGGGACGAGCGATGCCCGGGCGGGAGAGTTTGGGTGGCTCTCCGGAAAGGTGAGCGGCCCCCCGCCTGTCTAAAAAAGGAGCAGGGAAGAAAGGTGTTACACAGAGGTTTAGAGGGGGTGCAATCATCTTCTGGTTGATCTTTACTTTATGGGGATTGTTTGTTTGCTTGTTATTTTGTTGTTTTCTTGTTTCATTATTGCTTCTAAGTAGGTACGCCAACCATCCCACCACCTCTGCTCCTCTGAAGGAGTTTTGGACACAAAAAAGCAACACTGCTTTCCAGGAACTGTTTTTGCATTTTGGTGGCTCAGGACTATTTGCTGCAGAGGTTAATACAGCCTTTATTTGCTTTCTTTTTATACCTAAACACCTGAACAGATCATGGCTGAAACACTATTTTGAATACACATACACACACACATATATATATATACACAAGCGGGTTTATGTGTATGGTTATAAATTATAAAAAAGTATAATGTATTATATATATACATAAATATAAACATCAGCCAGAGACAGATATTGACCAAGAATTCCCTTACCCCCAGCGATGCCGTCTGATCTCTTAGGAAGGTGTCAGAACTGAGCGATCTGTTCAGCACCGCTTTTTTTTTTTTTGACGCGGAGAAGGGAGCACGAATGCCCCCGCCCAAAGCCACCTCTGCCCGCAGTGCTGAGGGTCAACAGCCCCCCGCAAAGATCCGAGCTCCAAAAACCGCGGCCCTTAAAAGCAAAGAGGAGCAGAGGTTAGGGGTGCGAGCGATAAAGCCTGCCTTTCATTCCGCTTCTATTTTACGACACATCGAGGCAGCGGAGGGAGAGCGAGGGGAGAGACATCAAACACCAGCGGGGTAATTGCATTCACATTGCAGGAAGCCGTTCCGCTCCGTGCGGGAGGCGGCCGGGCAGCGGCGGGAGTGGCCGGCCCGCCAGCACCGTGGCTCACTGGAGACTCCTGACACACTCACATTACTCCTTTTCGGCCACAATATAACCCTCCGTCTGCCGATTCCCTACGGAGCCCGGCCCCAAATCGCCACTTCTGTCTTCCCCTGACGGAGGCTCAGGAACCGTCGGAGATGGTGACGGGGGGATATCCCGAGGGCATCCCAACGCCATGCGGCCGGCGGGCATCCCAGGCTAGTGGTGGGCACGAACTGGAAGGAAGGACTGCTCAGCCGGAGGGACCTCACGGGCAGCGGGGCCAGGGCCCACAGCCCGCGGACGTCCCGCACCTGGGGGAGCTGCACTGGACATGGAAGTCTCCGACGCCTCGGAGAGGAAAACATGTACCTGGGAAAGAAACAGAACTAAGGATGGAAAAAAATAAGAGGCCCCCACAATCCTCTAGTCTAAACGCGGTCTCACAGCCAACTCTGTAGAAGCACGTAGGTTTTTTTCTCCCTCCTGACCCGCGGGAGGGAGAAGAGAAGAGAAGAGAAGAGAAGAGAAGAGAGAAGAGAAGAGAAGAGAAGAGAAGAGAAGAGAAGAGAAGAGAAAGAGAAGAGAAGAGAAGAGAAGAGAAGAGAAGAGAAGAGAAGAGAAGAGAAGAGAAGAGAAGAGAAAGAGAAGAGAAGAGAAGAGAAGAGAAGAGAAGAGAAGAGAAGAGAAGAGAGAGAAGAGAAGAGAGAGAAGAGAAGAGAAGAGAAGAGAAGAGAAGAGAAGAGAAGAGGCAGTGAGGGAAGGACAGATTTGGCTTCGCCGTGGGCACGCTGAGCCCTGGAGGAGACGGCCCGGCACTGCGGGGGCAGCCTGGGGTGATGGCAAAACCCTCGGCACAAGGGGATCCCTCCGGCCCCGCTGCCTCAGGGCAGGTGACTCCGAAAGGCATAAGGGCAGCGGCCAAGGATGTCTTTCTAACGTTAAATGAAGAAAATACCGTCATTGGGTGCTTTTTCTGCTTCCTACCCTGGTGGATAAAACACACGCCCTTTTTATTCTCGTCATCGTATTAAGCACTAAGGATAGGAAGACTGAAATGTCAGTAACGTCACTATAGCAATGCAAAAAGTGTGTAAACATAACTACGAGCTTAAAAAAATCCCAAGAAACACGGACCTGCATGTACAAGTGCTGTATTTGCAGGTATAGAATTATACTCATCCCGATTTTGTGTTTCAGGAATACATCTGAGTATACATGATTTTCACAAGCACAGTTCAGCATTACTGCACACCAAACAGTTATACGTCATACTAAAGAAATAGAGAGAGGGGGGAAGTAAGAGCAAATTTAATCGTGATGATTTTATTAAACTATTTATAAGCGGAAAGCAGAAAATATGACATAAATTGCATAACCACACTGCAGGGACTCTTTATAAAATATAGGTATGGGCCAAAAGCATATCTTTTATAGATGTACAGATTGTGTATGTGATGCATACAAGCAATCGCGGGCCACACTTTTCTCTTTATTCTGGAAAGCAAATGTATATTTTCTGCGCCTGGCGGTCAAATAGAGCTGACGGTTCATGAATGCATAAGAACTGCTGGCAAACTCATATTTCCTATGCAGGAACAAGCAAAATGTGCAGAGCATAAAAGCCATATTTGTTAACGTCACTTCTGTGCAACAAGTGACAAATGCTCGGTCGGCTTACAATTCACTAGACTGCCCTCGGTCTGTGCCCAAGTAAGAGAGAAAGCCGAAAGTGCCGCCGTATATTCACACTTTTCCAGAGTCCATTACAGAGCTCCGGCTGTTTGCATCTTTCTGGAGCCGTTGGAAGTGGAATTATTCCTTTTTTTTTTTTTTTTTTTTTTTTTTTTTTTTTTTTTTTGGTATTCTTTCAAAACCAGGCCCTGACCTCAAAGGTCTCCACTGCTTGTCCGGGAATGGGAGCGAGGGCGCTCCGTGGCGGGGAGGCCACCTCGGCTCCCGGCTGCGCCCCGGCCCCGCCGGACACTCCCGCTGGGCAGCGAGCGGAGCCTCCGTCCCACAGCGCGAGGCGGAGGCGGGGCTTGGGGAAAGGGTACTTGTCCAGGAGTACCGCAAAGGGGAACAAGGAGGGATCCTCCGGCAGAGAAGAGCAGAGGAGGAGAGGGCTGATGAACATCGCAGGGGCATCTCTGCACTCACCCAAACCTCCGCGGGTCTCCGACGTGCGCTCTGGACCCAGTCGCCCCTCTACTGACCTGGCTGGCCTGGTCCCAAGGGAAAAGGCAGAGGGTGACCCTGCTGCTCCGGCGCCCCGCAGCGACGGGGACTTCGGCGGTGTTGCTGGGGTCCATATCTCAAGGTGGGCTCCAGAGGCTCGGAAAAAGGTGGAAGACGACTTTAGAGCTTCCCCCGAAATGGTATTACAGTAAGATAATGATAAAAAAGTCGGGTTGAAGAGGAGCAACGCCAGGAATCACGGGTCGGGTCCTGGAGGGGGCAGCGCATCGCCTCTGCCTCCCCGCCTGGGGCGGCGGGAGACAGGGAGTCCCGGCCGGCCCCTTCTCCGGTGAGCGGGGCTGTCTGTCTTTCTAAATAAACGACAACGTATGCACACCTATAAAAATATATCTGTATAGGTATATATGATATATATAAGGTATATATTAGACAAACAAAACGAACCTCGGGAGACCCCTCAGAGGAGAATCCTCTCCCCTTCCCTAGCAGGCCCCCTCCCCTCCACGGGCAGGACATCCGCTGCCTGCTCACGGGAGCAGTCGCCCCTCCGCCACTCTCCCAAAACCGACTCAAAACGCCTCAACCAGGGGGCTCCGGGCTGAGGACAAGCTCACCGCTCCGCCGACAGCCCCGCGGCGGCGGCGGCCGGGCCCGTGCGGCCGGAGCGGGCTCTCGGGGCGGCGGAGGGCGCATCTCCTCCGTCCATCCATCCATCGCCGCCGCCGCCACATGAAAGCGCTCGGCGGGGGGTGGGCGGGGGGTGATTATTATTAATTATATTAATGACATTAATGATATTAATGATATTAAAATAAGAGCGATGTCCGCGGCGCCGATTGGCTGCCGGGGCTGCCCGCTGAGCCCGCCGTAGCCAATGGAAGGCCCGGGACGTGGAGCGGCCAAGCCCCCCCGGCTGCCGCCCGTGTGCCGGGGCCGCCGCCGCAGCCGCCCCCCCTCCGCACCGGGATTTGCTCCCTAATTGACCTAAATAAGGAGCTCGTGAACGGCGGCCCCGGGGCGGCGCGCACGCACCCGGACACACAGGCACACACACGGACACAGACGCGCACACGGACACACACACACACACGGACAGGCACACACGGACACACGGACACACGCACACGCCCGGCAGCGCCCGCCGCTTCCCCCGCGCAGATCCCATTCGGCGCGGCGCTCCGCCCACCGCAGGATCGCCCGCTCCTGCCCGCCGTTTAACTCGCATGACATTTTTATTTCGTTATTAGCGTTTTCGCGCAGAATCTGGCGCCTCCGATGGGTTGTCGGGCTGCCTTTTTTTTTTTTTCCTTCCCCGTTCCCTTCTCCTCCTCCCCCTCCCCCCTCCCCTCCTAGCTTGCAGGAAATGATGGCAAACCGCGATCTGAAATGATTACTCCGGAAAAAAACGCTTTTATACCAGGAGAGCATCCACGGGGCTAGGCAGAGGCGAGAGGCGGCCGCGGGGCAGCGGGGGAGCCAAGGAACCAGCCGCCGGCGGAGCCGGGACCCCCTCCCGCAGTTCTCTCCGACGATGCCGGACGAAGCCACGGAAAACGCCGGCTCCACCTCCGCCCGCGTCTCGTCCTTCTTCATCGAGGACCTGCTGGGCAACGAGGGCACGGCGGGCGGCGGGGCGCGGCGGGCGGCGGCGGCGGGCGGCGGGCGCGGAGTTCCGCGCTGCGGGCCGCGCTCCCCGCTGCGCATCGGCGCCCCGGGCTGCCCCCTCCGCGACGCCGCCGTCGGCTGGTACCGCCGGGCGCACGCCGCCTTCCTGGGGTGCGCCAGCCCCGACAGTAAGTCGCCTTTCTCCACCCTTCACCGCCGGGCCCGGCCGGGGCTGGGGGTGTTCCTGCTCCCCGCGGGGTTGGGGGGGTCCGGGTCCCGCCGCTGCCCCCCCGGAGCAGGCCGGAGGGGTATGCACGCAGTGCCCCCGCAGCCCCCGCCCTGTCTCCCCGTTTTCGGCCGCTCGGGGCAAATCTCCGGAAATGCTCCCTATGTGTCAGGCACCTGGAGCCTCCGCCCCGCCGCCCAAAGTGTAAACAGGGATTCTTGGCTTGCTTGGGGATTTTTTTTTTCTTTCCCTTTTCCCCCCTCCCCCATCTCCTTTTCCTTCTCTATTTTCTCTCTCCTTTAATTTTTTTTTTTTTAATTTTTTTTAAGAGGCAGGTCTGGCTTTTCTTTTTTTTTTTTTTTTTTTCTTTTTTTCTTTTTTTTTGAGTCGCGGAAAGCTGGGAGCACTGTCCCCCGGCAGCGCAGTGGATAGTTTGGGAAGCAGGAGTAAACAGTTTGGCCGCCCCTTCCTGCCGAGCCAGCCCCGCTGCCCTCCGCCCGCAGCGCGGCCTCTCGCCGCAGGGATCCCGATGGAAAGGGTGCTGGAGCAGAAGCCGGGGTTCGGGGCAGAAATTAACATATTGATAGAGTGAATGGGCTGCCATCAGTGGTTATTTACTATCTACTGATAGAAAAAACATTGTGCCTCGTCGCATGTCTGTGACCCTATACGAGCCTGCAGAGATCTTACCATTGCTCAGTAAGGAAGAGAGGCGTGATTTGTAATCCAAATAGTTTCTTTATACAGTAATGGGTTTATTAATATTTTTAATTTCTCTCAAAAGTACATATAGAAACAGCAAAGTAGTCCAGAAACAACTGCGCTTTTATCCTTTTTTTTTTCCATTTTCTTTCTCTCCTTTTTTTTTTTTTTTTTTTTTTTTTTAATTTCTAGCTTTCCTCTCTTCTATAAAGATTAGGAAATATTTTTCCCCTTTAAAATTGTAATTGGAATGCACAGTGTTGGAATTGTAATTGGAATGCACAGACTTCGTGGAGATATGTACTGGTACTAGAATAGTTATCCCATCCATTAGCTTTTTGAAGTTCAGAATAATGTGAATTATGTCTTTTTTGCCCCTCTTTATATACACACGGACGCCCTATAATGCTTACCCCTCTGACACAATATGCTTACTCACAAATGTACTTTTAAGTATGTGTGTGCGCATACGTGTGTAAATACAGACGTGTGTATATAAACTAGAGGTCACACGTATTCATGCATATATAAAAATTAAGTACGTAGGTCTGTGCATATCCACGTGTGTGTATACACACAAGAGTACGTTTTGTGATTTGAAAATCATGTTATGATTTGAGCCCGTGTGTGTGTTATATACACACACAGGAGTGAGTTAACGTGTTTGCACATACACGGAGATCCACGAGCATGTCCATAGATCAGTCTATTTATATATATAAAACACAGTGCTTGTGTTTCCGTATCAGCATGTGCGTGCATACACTCAGAAACATTTGGGAGTTTATCGCAGGAGGCAGAGAAGCGGCGGGAGCCTTTTCCCGGGCCCCTCGCTCCCCGGCCTTGCTCTCCCCGCAGCAGCGTTGGTTTCCCCTCCCGGCGAGCGAGGCGCGGGGCGGGCGGGCTGTGCGATGCCCCCGTTCCCTCGATCCCTGCAGCAGCGCTCTGCCTCTCTTTGCAGCCAGCGACCGGGACTCGCCCGAGCTGCCCGAGGAGCCGGCGGAGCGGGCGGGCGGCGGCGGGCGGGCGGCGGCCAGAGGCCCGGCGGGCGGGCGGCCGGGGCCGGGCGGCCGAGAGGAGGAGGAGGAGCGCGGCGAGGAGCCGGGGGAGCCGGAGCAACGAGCCGCCGGCCGCAAGAAGAAGACGCGCACGGTATTCAGCCGCAGCCAGGTGTTCCAGCTGGAGTCCACCTTCGATGTGAAGCGCTACCTGAGCAGCTCCGAGCGGGCCGGGCTGGCCGCCTCGCTGCACCTCACCGAGACCCAGGTGAAGATCTGGTTCCAGAACCGCCGCAACAAGTGGAAGCGGCAGCTGGCCGCAGACCTGGAAGCGGCCAACCTCTCCCACGCCGCCCAAAGGATAGTGCGGGTCCCCATTTTGTACCACGAGAACTCGCCGGCGAGCGCCTTGGGCTTCACCCTGCCGCACATGTCGCCCCCCTTGGTGGGCTTCTCCAGCGGCGTCAGCTACCCCCTGGGCACCTTCCCCGCCGCCTCCCTCCCTTTCCTACGGTCGCAGATGACAGGACTCGTCTGAGCGCCCACCTCTGCCGGGACCCCCTCCCTCGGCTTCCAGCTCCACCCCCCTTCCTCCACGGACTTTTTATTTTCAACTTACACGTTTCTTGATTTTCTGCCTTTTTTTTTTTTTTTTTTTTTTTTTTTTTTTTTTTTTTTTTTAACGTGCAATAAACTTACTCTTGGGGTTAACTCGGAGCCCGGAGGGAGCCGAAAGGACTTGTAAGACCCCAGCCATGCACCGGGATCAGGTCGGCGGGGCTCCCACCGCTGCGCATCCAAAGAAAATCCAGCCCCGTGGCAGCGGCAAACCCCTCACCCCGGCCCCGGGGTGACACAGACCGGGGTTTTTCGGGGGGAAACAGACTCCCCCGACCTTTCCTCCTGCAAGCCGCAGAGCTGCCGAGCGTGCCACGAATGTACGGAACAACCGGCGCTCTCCGGCCGCGCCGCCCCCACCCCACGGGCGGGCGAGCCTCGGGGCCCCCGCCGCGGCCGAGACCTTCCCTGGGACCTCTGGTGCCCCGGGCCAGCGCTCCTGCCGGGGAAACCTTTAAGTCTCCCCGCTGCTCCAGCAGCTTTCCGTGCAGAGCGGGGGACCCTGCTGATCCCGGCCTCCAGCAGCTTCTCCAGGGCCCTTTGTTTCAACCACTTAATCCGTACATATCCCCCTCCCATCGTTACTCTCATTTCCATACTACCGATACCCAAGCATGTGCTGGTGCCCCCCCGGTCCTTCTCGATGCAGAAGTTTTGATTTGAAACAACTTGAAGGCATATTGTTGGAAAGAATTCGCCCTGCTGAAATCCGAGCTGTGAGGATTTGGTTTCTTTGTTTTCGTTTTATTTCCCTGGCAAATTATCGGCTAAAATACACGGTTTTATATATACACACATATATGTAATTCTAAATACTGTGTTTTACAAGTGGATTTGCCACTTTTTATTTGGTCTCCTGAAGGGGTTGAGGAAAGCGCACCTCGACTTCTCCGTCTCTTACGGGATCGGTTTGTGTAATTGATTAATAATTCACTGGCAATTAAAAAGGAAGGAAAGAAAAATAATCAGATGGGAACAGACTGGGGAGCTGTATGGCTGGTTATGCAAGCGAACCTGTAACGTGATATTATATGAAGTATTATGCATGCCAAGTTATTGTTTTTCTTTAATAACTGTTTTGTTTCCTGCCTCCTACCCACACCTAAAAAGAATTTCTGCACTGTCATTATTTCTAAAAGTTCGAATTTCTTTTTCCAAATGTTAAGGGGGAAATGACCTTATAAAACTCAGCCTTGGTGGAAAGTCAAGCTCTGATCGTACGTTCTAGGGCATAATCAGCTGCAATTGAACCAGCCAGCTCGGAGCACTCGGTGTCCCTGCAGGGAAGGCCAGGTCCTGGATCTGTCGGGGAATGTGCGTGCGGACCTGTCTCCTGTGACAGAAGGGCGATCTAATTCTTACTCTTTCCTGCGCTTTTCATTATAATTGGAGCAATCTTACCTTTTCTGGTTATGAAATCGATCAGCGAGATGTGGTGGAGCTTCAGCTTTGGTACAGAACCCGAGAAGGGTCAGGGGTGGATTATAACCTCGACACGATTTTGGGCTTCCCCCCACCCCTTTTTTTTTTTTTTTTTTAAGATTTTTTTTCTTTTCCTTTTTTTTTTTTTTTCCTCTTATTTTTTTTTTCCCTCTGCTTTGGCCTGAAATATGGCTCTGAGCACCAGCCTGTGCAGTTGAAGTCAGGACGTGCAAGCCTCAAAACCACTAGAGAATTGCAGGTATGTATATATATATATATATATATATATATATATATATATATATATATATATATGCACACACACACATATATATTCCTGAGAAAAGTACTAAATTGCCGGGATACTGATTTCAACGTTAAGCCCCGTTTGTGGAAGCTGTTGTCTTTTGATTTTTTTAAAATTTTTTTTTTCTTCTCGCTCCTTTTTTTTTTTTTTTCTTTTATTTTTTTCTTTTTTTTTTTTTTCTTCCCTACTGCTGCTGATCTCCCCCTGAAATCTCCGGACATATTCGCCAGCTGTTTTCTTGGCATATCCTTCAAACGCGCGAATTTGAGATGGAAACTTTTAAAGCCTGGTCCCCGAGAGGTGTAAGAAGGACCGGGGAGAGGCGAAGTTGGGGATGTCGGTGCCCCGGACGGGACTCGCCGGCCGCGGGGAAAGCGGCTGGGCTGGATTCAGCCTTTTCGTGCCAGAGGAGGTGACTCGGGGCGATGTTTCTTCCTCAGGGCGCAAGCACTCGATTTTGATGCCGTTCAAAGCCTGGCTGCCCCTGGAAGAGAGCGGCTAGACCATTTTTCCCGTCATATTCAGCTCCCCAGATCTCCCAGTGTTTCCTACTGGAGTAAAATCCTGACTCACTACAGTCATATCAGAGTAGATTGTAATCCAACGAGAAATTTAACACGCCTGCCACTCTCCACATGCCTTTTCTTTGGAGTAACATATGAGATTATTACACTTCTGATTCTACTAAGTATTCTTTCCTTGAAGTTAAGGACTTGGCAGGGCTAAATGATCAATCGGATTTTTAAAATGTGTTTTGACATTAGTATGTTTGTTTTTTAAAGATGTGCTGATTATATCAATAAACAGATTTTTTTCATACACTGTATTTGTAACTTATGATCATGGTGAAATATTAAAAGGTGCAAGACGTGAAATCATCTAAGAAAAACTTCTTACTTATGCCTTATTCTGTACATGCAGAAAATGATTTATAGTGGCTTATTAAAAGTATGTGCTGAAAGTAGGAACATATACACCTCAGGTTTCTTTACCTCGTAGTTTTTTGTAATGATACGTTTTCCTGAATCTGCCGGCAAGAAATTTCTGCAGGATGCAGAGAAACACCTAGCACCAGATGCAGTCCCTGAGGTATGTGCATTGACTATTTCAAAATAGGTAACCCCCCCCAGACCCGAACACTCAAGCCCATCCCTCAAATCAGGATAGCAAATTCCTCACAGTTTTCTTCCTTGTGTGTATTTTTTTATTATTTAAAAAAAAAAAAAAAAAAAAAAGAGTCACATGCTTTGTGCTGCTCCCTCAAACAGAAAGCTCTAAGAAAAACGTTGATGGACTGTAAAGCTCAAAGTACTTTTGCAAAGGCTATTTATGACATATAGAGACATACGTTGCTGCTTTATAGATCAAAGCAACCTCAGAATGGCTTTAAAATAAATCCAGTTATACTACAGCTGTAATATTATTATGCAGCATAAATCCTTGTCTGTTGACATTTATTTAATGAATGTTGCTACAACAGCTTAGCTAGATGGCACTCCAGAGGCGAGGCGAAGGAGAACCTTGCCAGATTACTCACAAAGACAACTTGTGTTTATTGGACGCTAATAAAAATAATCAGTGAGATGATTTTTTTTTTAAGCAAAGCAAACGACAATCAAAATAGAGTCTGAACTGCCCTTTTGAAATAAATTCCTAGCGTAGCTGCAGTGAGACCTTATTATTAATTACACTTTAAATGAAAATGATCGATATGCTGGAAAGCACCTTGTTAAATGGCTACTTTGCAAATGGTACATTGCTCACCGGTTTAAGATGGCCCATAACTTTTCTCGTAGTCACGAGTCTAAAATATTCATGCAAATCAATACTTGATAAATCTCATAGGTGCGTGCTGGCTCCACTGTTCAACAATATATTTGGATCGATTCTTTTTTTTTTTTTTTTCCTTTTCCACTGCATTACCTTGGAATAGTCTGTCTGTGCCCCCTGCCAATGTGTCCCGCGCTCACCATCGATCGCAGAGAGACTCGCTCCAGACTCCAGCGGACTCACAGTATTTAGTGCTGTCAGACTCAAATTAGATCCAGGCAATATTCCCACATTTCCCTTCCCATTCCATATGAATGTAACTTTATGGTGGATGTTTCAATGCTTCCTTTAACTACCCTGAGTTCCTCAAATACGCTTATGATTTCATTTCAGTGTAGTGAGATACATGAAGGTCTATTCAAAAAGATATAAATGAAAATTTAGATATACACCTAAAATTTAAAGCTTTTCTTTTCTTTTCTTTTCTTTTCTTTTCTTTTCTTTTCTTTTCTTTTCTTTTCTTTTCTTTTCTTTTCTTTTCTTTTCTTTTCTTTTCTTTTCTTTTCTTTTCTTTTCTTTTCTTTTCTTTTCTTTTCTTTTCTTTTCTTTTCTTTTCTTTTCTTTCCTTTCCTTTCCTTTCCTTTTCCTTTTCCTTTTCCTTTTCCTTTTCCTTTTCCTTTTCCTTTTCCTTTTCTTTTTCCTTTTCCCCCTTTCCCTTTCCCTTTCCTTTTCCCTTTCCCTTTCCCTTTCCCTTTCCCTTTCCCTTTTAGCAATTCCCGTCTACTAAACGGTTGGCTATAACTAGCTTTATTCGGAATTTCCCTCCCAGATTTTTCCGCAGGTATTAAGCACAGTGTCTGGAAGAAGGCGATTTAGCCGAGGACTCTGAACTGACCTCAGTGGGAAACAGAATTTCCAAATGGGATGCTCTGTACCGGGGCACAGAATGGCCCGATCTTCCCGTGCCCCGACACCTCTTGGGCCGGAGCAGTCCTCCGAGTCCCGGAAAAGCCTTTGGCTGTGTGAAGCTTGTAGCTGCCCTCCTGGGAAACCTCTAGGAGAGTTGCTTCCCCTTTAGTGATACAGTTTTCTCTCATCCCGCTCCCTTCCCGGGATGCCCAGCTCAGGCAAGAGACGTCTCCGCTGCCCCGAGGCTCTGGCTGCTCCATGGGAGCGGCAGCAGTGTCCTGCCGGGGTGATGGGAGACCACAACAGCGACCTGCAATTCATGTCCAGTCACCGCTGAGCCGCTAAAGCGAGTTTAATTTAGGGACCAGCAGCGCCCAAGTGCCCAACCCCGCCTAGTGATTTTAATGAGCTTTGTGGACAGTGTTTCTGTTCAAGACCCACTCGGCGGGGTTGTGTCCCGGGAGAGCATCGGAGAGGGTTTAAAGAGGGCTGCGAGGTGCCGCTGTGTCCGCAATCGCCAGGGTCTTAATTGCAAGGGGATGTGAAATCCAGGGAGGGACTTTTACCCTCGAGTACCTCGGGGGATAAACAAAGCTCGATTCCGTAAACCAAGCAAAACTAGACTCTTTGGCGTTTCTGTACCATCTAATCAGATTGCATTTCCATCAGGTTTAGAGTAAGAGACTTCTTGTGCTCTGAGCTAAAATGGAAATATGGATATGTATGGCGAGTGATTTCTGGTTAAAAGCTTTCCCAGGTGAAAGGTTTCCACTCTGCACGATGTTAGCTTCTACTACAAGATTATATTATTAAAAGGAAAAGGTTGTCTCTTCCTGCCCTGCCGCTGTGTGGAACCGGCCTCCGTGTCCTCACGCGTCCCAGACAACGAAGTTCTTCACAATTAAATGCAAATGAAGCGTGGGCTGAAGGAGTACCAGCGCCGGAAAATCTCTGCCTATTGCAGGAGAAGCGGTTGCTCCGACAGCCTTTCGGAGCCCGGGAGGGAACCGCGGGGGTGAGGAGCACTGCTGAGGAGGGGCAGCAGCGAGGGATCCACTCCCTGGGCTCTCTGACCCCAGATCCTCCTTGGTGGCTCTGATCCTCGCCGAACGCGAAGGCTGCGCCCGAAGTTGCCCCTGCCCATGGCCGATCCCACATGAATCTCTTCCTCGGGGCTGCTCCACGCGTCCCGGGAGCCATCCACTGGAAAAAGCTCCTGAATTTTGGGAAGAACTCTCGCCCCTCAGCCCACTCGGATACTGTTCCTCACATTAACTCTGGGTCAAATGCAGAGCGGGGGCTCGGGTTGTGTTGCTGAGGGTCTGCAGTGGGCCCGGGGGGTTCTGCTGCTTTCCCCCGCGGCTCCCTGCTCCCCCCGTAGGAGGACTTCTCACAGGTGGTTGTTTGGGTTGAGCAGGATATGCTCTACCTGTTGGTCTTTACTTGCCGCTGAAGGCAAGAGTGACCTAGCAGAGGGCATGAGGAGCCCGGTATGGACCTGGCTTGTGGAACTCTCTGCACGGGGATCCCGGATCCCCCGGCATCCTCTTGTGGCCAGCGAATTGATTCCAACTTGTTTCAGGAGCTGAAGAGATCCAGCTCTGTAGAGTGCTCCCCCTGCACGAAGTTTGTCAGGGAAAAATAAACAAAACCAACCAACCAAAAAAAAAAAAATCAACTAAAAAATCGGTTTTGAGAAGTGGTCACATGGGGCTGGGAAAGGATGACAGACCTTTCCCAGCAAGGTGTTACCACACCGCGTCTCCCAGGGCTGGGCTTGCTCGGGGATTGGAGGGGGCTGTGGTGAAAAAAAAAGATTGGGTGGTAAAACTTTTGTCTTCTTCTTCTTCACTTTCCTTCTTATTTCTGTCTTTTTCAACTTTTACTTTTTCTTCCAAGAAAATGTCTTCCAGGAAAATACACTGACTCAAGGCATTCGCTTTTTTAGGACGGATTTTTTTTTTTCTTTCCTTTTTGGAGCTAGAAGGGAAATGGTTTGCAGCAAGAACAGACGTGAGCACCTGGGACGTGCCTCATTCACAGACAGCGTGAAGGGAGGCCGAGACAGGAGCACAAAGAGCTACCCGACCTGGCAGCCAGGTCTCCCATGATCCTAGTTTTACCATTCTAGACCAAAATTTTTAAATTATATTTTTAGCTGCTTCTTCGCATTTTGTAACTCTCTTACCTGGGTCCTTCCATTGGCCCTTCCCTCTCTCTCTCTCTTAAATAGGTATTTTGCTCTGATAAAACCCCCAGTTCGTATGGCAAATAATCATGCTGATGGAAGATGGATATATTTCTTTTTCACCTGGTGGAAAATGTGCAGCTCTCCAGCAGAAGGCTGCATTCAAATTTGAGTGCATTCATAAAGTGGGAAAAGAAAGAAAGAAAGAAAGAAAGAAAGAAAGAAAGAAAGAAAGAAAGAAAGAAAGAAAGAAAGAAAGAAAGAAAGAAAGAAAGAAAGAAAGAAAGAAAGAAAGAAAGAAAGAAAGAAAGAAAGAAAGAAAGAAAGAAAGAAAGAAAGAAAAAGAGCTGAAACCCGCTCCCTCAAGTACTACTGCGTTAAATATTAACTCAGTCCAAAGCCTTAAGATGCCTCTGATTTTAATTCATGGAATCTCTAGCATCACGATATTTAAAAGCTTGTCAACACTTCTATTGTCAACCCTTTTTCAAGGACTTCTCGCTTTCCCTCAGCAGTTTTCGTGATGGAAACCTCGAGACTCGCACTAAAAGCCTTCTCAAAAGCCGGTTGGAAGCATCTCCCTGACTTTACACGGGGTCGCAGAGAGGGAGATGTTTCCCTGTGGTGCACAGCGGATGGTGGCTCTAAAATCTCTGGACGTCCTGCCTCGAGCTGTGCAAACGGGGTTTAAAACGCTGCAGGGCTGAGAGGGGTGGGAAGCAAAATCTCTCAAGACAGTACAGAAACACATCTATCCTTCCCCAAGTCCCACAGCTCAGGTGAACCCTTCCCCATCTCTCAAAGGTACACCTTGGAGAACTCACACACCCCGCGCAGCCGGCCAGCATTTTCTTATTTGGAAGTTACAGAAGGGCTCTGCTGACCCGCGGGAAGGAGCAGGGGATGTAGAGAGATGGTGAGGTGGAAGTTACGTGTGGATTTTGGGGTGGCCTGACACCACAGGTCTCTTTGGGAGATAAAAAGGGTCCCTTTCTCCCCAGGAGAACCATGCGTATTCAAACTGAGAATCTGCAGATGAAAGGACCACAGAGAAGAGACTCTGGCTGTGTGAACTACTCTTCACAGTCTGCCCCACTGGCTAACAGCCTGCATAGACAATCTGCAGCAAGTGCCCTCCGCAGACTGCCTGGGGTCTGTACAGACAGAGGGAAAGGGTTCGCAGCTCCCAGCTTCCTTCCTTCCTTCCTTCCTTCCTTCCTTCCTTCCTTCCTTCCTTCCTTCCTTCCTTCCTTCCTTCCTTCCTTCCTTCCTTCCTTCCTTCCTTCCTTCCTTCCTTCCTTCCTTCCTTCCTTCCTTCCTTCCTTCCTTCCTTCCTTCCTTCCTTCCTTCCTTCCTTCCTTCCTTCCTTCCTTCCTTCCTTCCTTCCTTCCTTCCTTCCTTCCTTCCTTCCTTCCTTCCTTCCTCTGACTGCCACCGCTGCTTTTCCTCGTCCAACTCCGCCTCATTGCCCTGATCTTATTTCCAATCTTTCCCCGTCCATTCTTCTCCTTCAATCCAAGGATCTCCGCTCTGCCATCCCTCCTCCCCTTCGCCTTTGCTGTGGGCTCTGGCTCTGCCTTCCCTCCGCCCACTTACAGCGAAGGGCCTAGGCAGGAGGGCAGCCAACCCTGCCCTGCCCCGGCTGCCCATGGCACCCTTTCGGGACACCTCGGCGTGCTCCCCGCCCCTCCCTTCCTCCCCGCTTCCCTCTAGTCCCTGCTCCTTTTCCTTCTCGCTCTCTGCAGCCTTCCCTCCCCTGCACCGCTCCCCCCCGTCCTCAGTCCTTTGGCTCCCTCTAGCTCCATCCCCTCCCTCCGTCACCCCGACCCCTCCTTCCCTCCTACGCGGACCCGTCCTTCCCTCCGCCCCGGCTGCCGCTGCCGCGCTCCCGCCGCCGCCGCCAGTCCTGCGGCTCGGCTCGGCCCGGACACGCTGGGTTCGGACGCTCTTGGCCCGGACACGCTCGGCCCGGACGCGCTCGGCCCGGATACGCTCGGCTCGCCGCGCCATGGTGCAGCTCGGGGCCGGCCGCCGAGCCCCTCCAGCCCCGGCCGCACCGCCGGCGTTCAGCATCGACAGCATCCTGCAGCCCGGCCCCCGCCGCCCGGCCGGGGAGCAGGGCAGAGCCCGCTGCGCGCTGCCGGAGGAAGAGGAAGAGGAGGAAGAGGAGGGAGAGGGGCCTGAGGAGCGAGACTCCAGTAAAGGCTCCAGCGACTCGGGTACGGAGCCAACAGCCTCAGGCTGTCCCGCACGTCGGGTCGCAGTCCGGCCCCCACCTAGGCGGCGGTACCTGGGCACCCGCAGCGCCGCCGGGCCGGGCCGGGTCCGCGCACACGAACACACAGACACAGACACAGACACGCACACAGATGCAGACAGACACGCACCCACGAATACAGACACGCGAACACAGTCACAGAAACACACAGACAGGCACACAGACACAGATAGACGCAGACAGACACACACGAATACAGACAGACACAGGCACACACACAGAGACACGCACGCACGAGTACAGACACGCGAACACAGTCACAGACACAGATGCGCGCACAGACAGGAGGACGCAGACACGCAGACACAGACACGCACACGCAGGAGGAGGGGACGCTCCGCGGGCGGACGCGGGGAGATGCCGCACACGCACCAACCTGCTTCCAGGGTGCTGTGCCCCCATCCCGGCCTCCTGGGGCAGTCTGTCCCTTGCCCAGGAGCCCCTCGCTTACCTGTCATAAAGCTGGCAGCGGCATTTCCTTGGATCCTTATGGAAGCGTCTCACCCTTCTTCTCCCCTCTGGAGGGTGTGGGACCGCGGCCAACCCTCGGCAGCCCCCTCCCCATCCTGTCCCCCACCCTCTCCGTGCGCTCCGCCGGGCCGTGCGTGCATGCGGGGCGGGGGCGCAGCCTGCGGCGGGGACTGATGCTGTGCTTTGCTCTTGCAGGCAGCGAGTCCCGCCGGCTCCGGGCAGAAGGGGCGAGCCGCGGCCTCCGCCCCGAGGGCGGCGATGCGGGATCCCCGCTCCCCACGGAGGGGCTACGCGGTCCCCGGCAGCCGCCGCCGCGAGAGGCCGGGGGCTCCGGCGCGGAGAACGGCAGATCATCGGCTGCAGGCGGCAGGAAGAAGACGCGGACCATCTTCTCCAAGAGCCAGGTGTTCCAGCTGGAGTCCACCTTCGATGTGAAGCGCTACCTGAGCAGCTCCGAGCGGGCCGGGCTGGCCGCCGCGCTGCACCTCACCGAGACCCAGGTGAAGATCTGGTTCCAGAACCGCCGCAACAAGCTCAAGAGACAAATGTCATCCGAGCCCGAGGGCCAGGCGCCGGGGCCTGCCGAGCCCCCCGGGGAGCCGCAGCCCCCCACTGCCGCCTCGGCTCTCTCCTTCCCGTCCCTCTACAAGGACAGCCCCCTGCTCAGTCGCTGCTTGCTGCCGCTGCCTTTTCCCCTGCTCTGCCCGGGCAGCGCCATCCCCTACCTCTGCCTCCCCGGGCCGGGCAAACACTTCAGCCTGGTGGACGGGGACGTATAGCCTCTCCCCTGGCCCCCGACCTTCCCTCGCCGGGGGCCGCCCCGATTTTATTTATGACCCCGCTGTGCCGGTGGAGTGTCCGTCTTCGCCACAGCCGCCCCCCGACCCACGGAGGGGCCGCCCGGGCTCCCCCTACGCGTGTCCGTGGGCTGCCGACACGTTGCTAAAGCTCGGAAGGGCGCTGCCAACCCGCTCTCCCTCTTGCAGCGCTTTTTCTGTGGTCAGGACGGAGGAAATAACACGGAGCCACCAAAGAGACTGGGACGTGCCCTGCCTGCCTCCCTTCCAAATTATCCCGCTCCGGTATTACAGGAGGGCCGATGCTCTGCCTCGGTCCCTGGGGACTGTGTCCCCGCGTCTGTCCCAAGTGCCGTGGCGGTCGCTTTTCCGTGAACCGAGTCATGTTTCATACAGATTGGTAATGGCGAAGGCCGCTCGGTGCTTCTCTATCTCAAACTCTCCGCCTCTAATATCCCGCAGAGTAGCTTCTCCCCAACTTTTACATTATCAAAATGTAGACACATTTCCTCAGATATGGTTCTTAAAAACTGTGACTTTCCTGCTTTTCTCCACTTCGGAAGAAACATCCCAAGATCTCTCTAACACGTTTTGTGCGAACTGCTTCTCAGACTGGGGCTCCTGTGATGTTCTTACAGAGCAAGACAAGCTGTCTCTTGTGCTAATCCCGCCCCCCGAAATCCCATGGGACGGTTTTACCTGCTATCCTAGGGTAAAGAAGTGGGCTTTTAATTTTTTTTATATCTATTTCATATAAATTTGCAAACTCTCTTGTCGTCCTTTGGTTTCTAAGTTGACACGCTTTATATCCGATGTTTGGAAATAAACCTTTTCAGAAAGTTGAAATTCCTGCCCTTTCAGTAGTCACTACTAGGTACTATCAAAGGAAAGATATTTCCTAGAGTGCATCGATGGTTTTTAATTTACGAATAAAGAGCACAATTTAAAAATAAAACCACAAACGTGGCATTACGAAATTCACCCTTGCATGTGCGAATGGGAACTCATCGACTTTTCCCAGTGGGGGGAAAAAAGCACGGTAGCTATTTCGGCTAGATAAAAAGGGGTTTTCTTTCCTTTTTTATCCCCCCAGTCTTCCGTTTGTCTTTCCGCGGGCAATTGATGCAGACGCGCAAGGATCTCTCAGCCCAGCGCAGGCGAATCCCCGCGCTCGGGGCGGCTGCCGGGGTTCGCTCCCAGCCGGGGAAATGCCGCAGCCGGGATCCGAGCCCGGCTCCAGCCGAACACGGGGAAACGCTTTCCTCGGCTGTCTGAAGTTTTCTCGCCGCTGCGGTGATCTAGGAGTGTTGTTTGACCTCTCCTCTCGCTTTTTAATCCGTTTCGAATCAGTGTCAAGTAGCAAGAGGTGTCTCACAGAGTCCCCTTGTTCTGAAAAAAAAAAATTTAAAAAAAAAAAAATCGAGGCTGTGGTGAGGGTGATGTAAGCAAGTGAATAGGCTTAAGGGGACCTGCCGGGTGCACTTCCTAGATAAGGTTTCCCCAAACTGCCTCTCCCGGGAAGGTGCAGGTTACGAACTTACGGTCTGAACCGCAGGACTCACGCTTGTTTTCTCATCTGAATTTATAATGATAGTTAAAGAATTTTAAATCCTCCGAGTCTGCGAATTGCTTCGTTTCTAAAAAACACATTTCCTGGAGTGATGATCTATGGCTCCTATTTGTATTTCATGACAGATGACCTGTATCGGAACCTTCCTTTGGTTGGTTGTTCTAATATTTTCCACGTCTCTACCCCCTGACTTGACTACTATCACCAGATTAATGAATACTAATAGAAACAAATCCACCTTTTTCTAAATCCCTATCAATGGAAGTTTAATCAGATGCAACAGTTATACACTAGGCTCACTTTCTTTAGCTCTTTAACATGGAACTAAACTTTAAATAAAGTCACTGTTCTTCCACATGACTGCAGCCTCGCTTTCCTCCGTGGTGAAAAATAACCATATAAGAAATCGTTAATTTGCAATTAATCTACTTTTCACTACATTTATCAAACCATTTTTAGTCTTCTCCCTGCTTTATTATTTTTCCTTTCAAATTGTTGCTGGAGTTACAGAAGCAACTGAAGGAAAATACGAAGCCAGGAAAACGGGGGGAGGTTTGTTTTTTTTCAACAGAAACAACGGAAAGAGTAGTTCTGCAGTCAGGAGTAGTTATCACTTGGTCACGTTTCACAACTTGCTGCTGGCGGACCCCAAAGCTGCGATCGTTAGGAGTTAATGAACAACGAACGCCCGAAACACACGTGTAGCTGGGAGAAGTAAATAACTACCCCAAAATGTTCGTTTCCCGCCAAGGTAAAAGTGGTGGTTCTGAGAGTATTGGCCAAAAGTATTATCCGAAGTGTTGCTAAACACGGCCAGTGGCAAGGGCTTTCTCTGAAGAAAACCAAGTTGAGGATGCATCGGGATTCCCAGCCCAGCAAACAATGCTGATCACACTGAATATTACTGACATCTCTTTTAGAGCTCAAAACAATTGTGTTTGCAAATATTAATTGCTTCTTAGTACAACAGGAGATTGCTACAAGCCACTGTCTGGCTAACCTGTTGATGGGAGACTTCAAGGAATGAAACAGACCACAACAAAACTAAACAAGAAAACAGGCAAACAAAGCCCAAACAACGCCCCCCCCCTCCCCCCCAACGAACCAATCAACCAAAAAACTCCAAACCTCAACCAAAAAAAACCCTGAACCAAACCCCTAAACACTCAAATCCCAAAAATCCTGTCAGAGCTAGCAAGCAGGTTGAGGGAAAAAAAAAAATCCAACCAACAAACCAAACCACCAATTCCGACTCCAAACAGTGCTAGAGCTGGTTAGCTGCTGGAACTGAGATTTAAAAACATGCTGTAAAGGTTTGAGGAAATGAAGAGTGCAACTGCTTGAGAAGTGTGCAGAAGACGGAGTGTTCTTAGATATTGTCCTTTAAAAGCTCATATAAAATGATTTTTTAAATGATTATTTAACTAAAAGCCCTGTAATGCCGGGAGATCCCTCATATTAGGCATGACACATATGTAAACAGGGTCCCTCGGAATTCTCTGTAAACTGAATAGGAAAGATATGGGTAAAACCCGGAACCTGAATCTTAAAAAGAAAAACAAAAGCATTTTAATATGATATTTATCAGCAGGAAAATATATTTAAAAAGCTGTTGGATACATACACAAATGCATTGTATAGGTACACAAATGCATTCCTCATAGAAAGAGTGCAATAAAAGGGCTGAAAAAATCCACTCAATCTCTCTCTCCTCCACCTATTCATAAAAGCCCCACAAGGCTCATTTTAAGTGCAGCAGCTCCAGAAAACTTGATTTTCATACCATCTGTTATGCTATAACATTCCCCGAGTTTAGGATGATCAATCACACTATTTTTCTTGTATGAAAGTGGGCTGAGAACGAGAAATTTTTTTTTTTTCTGCTGAAGAGTAAGCCTTCTCACTTCTCTGCTCTGTTTCTTTCCTAGGAAGAAAACTTCCCTAGGACTGGTTTCCCACTGGAGTCTCCTAATCAGGAGGCTGGACCAGGCGCTTGTAATCATTTAATTTTGTTTTGCTTGGTTGTTCTCTAATCATCACGTACATATACACCTTGATGGGCCAGCACAAAGGCACTGTGCCAGCCTTGTCAACCCCACTGCTGTTGGGATTTCTGCTCCTGACCAGGCTGGGGCCCACCTGCACGAGGTGAGGAAAGGTGTGCTACAGACTAGAGAGAGGAGTTACTCAGCATAGCTCTATGGCCTTAATAGTTGTTGATATAGAATATGAAAACTTTCCTGCTTCTTCTCCCCTTTTCGTGGATTTTTTTTGTTGTTGTTGTTTTCTAACTTGAAAAGACAAGTTGTCTTTTCTTCTTTTCTTAAAGAAAGGATTGAACTTACTACACATTTTACATGTTCGTATGCTAAGGAAGTGTTTCATCTCCCTAGAAGAAGGCTTGCAGTGTTATCCCAAAAAGTAGTAATGTTTGCTGTTCTGCAAGGGAGCCACCAATGATTGACAGTAGAGGAATTAGACAAAGGAACAGGAGTCATATCTTTGTCTCCCGGGGAGACTCATTTGAATCTAGGTAATAAAACTTAAGGAAGATAAGGATTCATTGCAAAATCTCTGAAGAAGAACAACATGGAAGATTCAAAATCATGATGAACAAGAAGAAATAATTTTGGAGAGGCACACAGTAAAAATGATCTCTCTGCATCTTCTGTGCAGTGCAGGTCTAACTGCACTATTTTTTTGGAAAGCCAGTAGTTTATTTCCTCTTCCTGTTCATGTGAATATATGCAGTGGGCTCCTTTTGCAGGTTAAACTTGGGCTTGGCCTGAGTCTGCTTTCCCTTACAAATACATGGTGAGAAGACAAGGATAAGACCTCTAGACTCAGAGCACAATTTGTCAGATTGAGTCCTTAAAATCTTTTCCTTTTTGAAGATTCTGAAGTTATAATATCCTCATAGCTGCAATGTGAAATAGTAACCATATTGAAAAAATAAGTTATGGACTTACTGGAGAGGCTTGGAAATGCCTGAAACAAAACGTGCATTTACATTTGTCTCAACACTGACGCTGAACATGCTCTTGCATCCTGAGATTTGGTTGTCAACCAGCTCATGTGTCACTTTTAAGTAGAGACCATATAAATAGCTTGAAATAAAAACCTGTAAAGTGTTTATTACTAAAAATAGGATCCATCAAAGTGCACAATTTCAGGAATATTTATCTTTTGTCCCATTCTGTGTTGCAGTACCTGGGAAAGGCTCTGTTTCTAAAAGGAGAAATCCTTTTTTTTCAGAGAAGATTTTAACTCTAGAGAAAAACAGTGAGTTCTGGAATGGGAAATGACAATTGCAATGTAATCAGTGCACAGAAGGGACAATCATATCTGCCTCTTCTCTGCTTTCCACAAACCAATTACATTGGTGCTGGTCCTTATATAAAATTCAACTGAGACCAGAAAACATTACCAGACATTCTAGAAAAAAAACCTAAAGGAATGTCCAGTGTGAACACAGCACAACATTCCCAGCTGTATCATCAAAATCAAGTTATTTAGTTCAATAAGCAATTGAGAATATACAAGCAGAGAAAGTCTGCAAGATCAGAAAATCGGCAGTTAATTAGAAGGAGCAGGAGAGGAAGACATGGAGCTGCCTGATAGTGGCTCTAAGAAGGGCAGAACACAGCAGCAGGTAAGAGATTTTCAAGCAAAATTTTGTTATGCTCTGCTGTGAGACTTTTAGGCCCTAGTGGGCAATGGAGGCTGCTTTTGCGAGTAACTGTGTGGTCAGAGTGTCAAGAGGTGTATCTGGAGTTAGCAACCCAATAAACCAGTTACAAACCATGAGTCTACCAGGACAACTGGGTCTTGTGCCAGACCAGAAATGATGGGGGACTTTGAGGACAAATGTAGTGGCAGAACACCGTGTAAAACCTCATTCTACAGAGTCACCCTTGAATTTTGGTTCCTCAGCCTGTTGCAGTCACATTTGTCCTTTGGGACAGTGATTTCTGAGCTGTTCTGGTTGAAGCAGAGGCCACCCTAGCCTGCTCAAAGGTTTTTCATCAGTCTGTGAATTGTTGTGCAGAAAGAAGTGACACTTTATTAAACAACAGATCCTCTTCCACAACTTTGATTTTTTCATTACCTTCACACTTAGATTTAGAGATCAGAAGTATAACTTTTATAGAGGATGCATCATATGAGAAATCATCCGGGGAAGTTCTTTTTCATGGCTGTCTTCTATTTTGAATTAAATTATTGAACCAGCATGGCTTTCATCAAGTGGGGATGTCATTTAATAATTGATGAAGATCAACACTTGACTGAATCTGGATTAGCTTTCATCCTGGCTGTTTTCCCCAAATCTGCCAGATCCAGCTCCTCATTTCTTTTAGCAACCAGCTATAGGGCAGCTGCAAGAACCTCAGTTCTTCCTATTGATTTTATCTGGGAACACTCAAAGTTTTATTTGTGACCACTAATGAGAACAGCAAAGTTACACACAGAGCCAACATCACTGTGAGATTGGTGTGTAACTCTTAGTTCTTTCTAAACGTCATGAACAAAAATATTTTACTAAAAAAAAATCCCTATGTGCAGTTTCTGTGTCTTCCTAAAGTAACACCGATGCTCAAATCAGAAAGGAGACTTGTCTGCCAGTTAATCAGAATGTTGTCTGCATTCCAGCCCTCTGGGAAATGTAGATCAGCCTACACATGTATAGACTATACTCACTGTGAGATATATATACTTCCTTAAGTTACTCCTGACAACATAAATATTCCCTTTTTCTCACTTTTGTAAATAAATGACAAGTTTAGATCTATTTTGCAAATGAAGAGCTGGGACCCATGGATAAATGTCTCACTTTTTCCTTGCAATGGTTGCAATGTCTACTGAATCTTTCACTGTCTTACTGAGTTTTAGTGACTCCTTTGTGTGAACTGATAAAGATCTGAACATCCCCATGTTCTTTCATGCAAACTGATTTATAATATCTTTAAACTGATTCCCAATTATCAGCTGAGTAAATACCTGGTGCTCCTGTGTTTTCAGGTCTGTTTGTATGTGCTTAAGCATATAATAAAACACTGGAAAACTCTACACGGTTAAAAAAAGGGGTTTTTTTAGCAATGTCCCATGTTTTGTACGTGTAGGATTGTTTGATGACTTCTGCATCCCTTACAGTGACATAACTCTGCCTTTTTGTGCAGCACAAGGGAAGCAGTCTGGTAAATTACTGTGCAATTTCAATGTTTGCTTAGACAGTCATTAATGTGAAATTATAGATGCAAAGAACCCTAATTACTCTGCAGGAAATGTTATGTGGTAGGATGTGCATGTGTTTTTAAAACACGCTGCAATTTGTGGATTTGTAACTAAATATCTGCATTCAATTTCCATTATTAAATAATTACTTCACATATGTGTCTGCTTCCCTAGACTACCAAACCTGACATTTAAGTGGGTAAGGAGAATGGCACTAGTTTGTACATGCTCATGTTAACAAGCTTTTAATAACCATGTGGTAAAGTTGTAAAATCGGGATGCAGGCAAAATAGATGAATAGATAACAGCTAAATTAAAAAAGAAGTATGTTTAGCATTGTAAACTTACAGATTTCATCATAACCTGTGAAAAACTATCTGGAAAATTTAGTTATATTTTCATATTAAGAGGCTCACAGAACTAAAAATATATCAAGCAACAGGCTTTTTCAGACTGTTTCTTAGTGTTTCCATGGTGTTACTTTGTGAGTAAAATATTATAATAAAATAATATATATTTTTAAAAATCAGATTTAGAAATGAAAAATATTTTGAAAATAGGTATTAAAACTAGCAACTCACTTGTTGAGACAAATGTCACCTTTAATGAAACTCAATCTCAGTCATTTGCATGTCTCAAGGGAGACAGGGAGTCAGTAAGAATTGCTATCAGAAATAGCAGATGACTGATACAGTTAAAGCATCAGTCCCCTCTGTCATGTCATTGGACTCTGATCTAAATCAACGGGGAAATGTCCCCTAATATGCCTACTTGTCCCTTTATTGGAAAACCTTTTGCCCTGGATCAGATGCCAGGATCGATGAATCCTCATGTTTTCTGTTGAATTCTCTGAGATCACGTGTGGGAGGGGTTACTTGGGGTGGTGAGAGCAGTGGCAGGGGACAGCATCTGAACTGAAAGCGCCTTCCACTGTAAATCTGGCTGGGGATTGCTGTAAGCAAACCCAGAAACATTTTAAGTGAAAGCAAACTGGGGAGACACTCTGGCAACTTCTGAAAGGCACGCATATGTAAACTTGTGGCTTTTCACTCTACAGCTGCATTTTGAAGAAGTTCTATTGTCAGGTTGACTAGATTGCTCTGACCCTCACGGATCTGCTTGGAGGCTGAGTAACACACCTTGCAAACTCATTGGGGTATTGATACCAAAGGAAGTCAAGTGGCTTGGAACCAATCGCTTTTGATTTTTTTTTCCTGAAAATAGTATGAGTCCTTCTCTTAATAAAAAATGCTGAGAAACCCACAGTTTAATTTGCTGGACCTGAGATGTGTGGTACACCAGGCCCTTAGAAATGGCTAAAGACAGGGAGAAGCTCTTGCATCTTGTGTGTGCTAATTTTCCTGTGCTGTTTCTGCTTTCTACTACAAGGATCAGAAGAATACATGGTTCATATTTTCAGACTGTTTTATATATTCAGATTATTCCAAACCATCTTCTATGAATATTAAAAAAACTACAATGAAATGTCAGATTCACAAATCAAACATTACATACTTTCAACATGAATGAAAGAAAGGGGCAGAACACTTATCTTCAACAGACTTTGCAGGTCAACTCCCTTTCCAGTGTCACACAGCATCAGCTTTGCAAAAATTAAAATGAACAAAATAATATATAGGTCTGTGAAACAGGGTTGAGTTTCATTTCTAAATAGATTATATATGGCTTTTGGCTATATTTGAGAGTGTGTCGATCCCAGCTTAGTTTTTAATAAAATTAATACTTGCACCTGGCACCACTCTTTTCTAGTGGTGGTGGAACAGATCTATAATTGCAATTATTCTCCTCCTGGGTGATTTAGTTCAACTCCCTGTGCCATGCAGGATATTCCCCTACATTATTTCTACTACTTATCTAATCTATTATTGAACAGTTCTGGTGATGGTGCCTCAATTACCTCCATTACCTCTCTCCCAGTGCTTAACGCTCTGTCTGACATGATTCCCTCCCGCCCCCGGTGAAGGGCTGGGTTTGTGTGCCATGTAGTTTGAGGCTGTATTTCTTGGTTTGATCCCTTTCACATTCTGAGAATCCCCCACTTTGAAAAGGTTTACGGTGTCATCAGGACTTGTATAGTTTTTTCCATCCTCAGGCTTATGAACTGGGATCCCGTCCAATCCTTCTACCATTGATGTGACTTTTCTTTACTCTTTCCTGAAGTATTTACTGTGTGTGTCCTGCCTTGCTGTCTTCCCAAATGCACAGACAGAAGTGCTCATACTGCAGTGAAGTAGTACCTAAGCTGGTAATGCATGAAGTTTAAAAAAGTTTCCTATATCCCCTTTTCTTCATATTTCAGTGATGCAATACACTGCAATGTGATGATAATTCTATTATTTTTGTTCAAGGTCTGTGTTTTAATATGTTGCTTAGATTTATTTCTGGAATAAACCTTTTTATCAACCCACCTATTCACCTATCTCTACACTTACCCACCTCTTGTCTACCTGTCAGTATTTCTACCTCACTCTCACTCCTGCTGTGCAATCTCTCCACAGTATGTTGACATCACCACATATTTTGACCACAGAAGCAGATCTATGGCTCCTACCCTTCATTTCATGTAAGCAGCACTTCTGTCAAGAGCATCTTCCAGTGATGCCACCGCCCTAAATATTATGTCTGAGGAAAAATGCTAAAGGAGAAACAAGATTTATTATGTGTTTAGGATAGCAAAATAGGACTCATCTTGGCTATGAAATTAATGCTGACGAACACAAATGTATCACACATCAGCGATGATGCTGATGGTGTGGCTAGGGATCCTCTGCCGAGAAAGCACGAAGTAGCTTGAAATCTCCTCCAGTTTTCTCACCCTGTGTGCTGGAGAACAAAGCCCAGTGCAGGAGGTCCAGGATCTCACCACACACAGATATGCAAACCAGAACCTTCTTCTATCCATGAAGATTCCCAAGAGTTCCATGGTTACGTACATAATCTCTGTTACATCTGCATGTAATACATTCCAGGACATTTTGCTGTTCTTCTTGGTTCCCTGTGAACGGATGGGAGAGCAGCAGAATTCCTTAGGGCAGAAGGTGGAAGATGGATGTGAGGGGAGCATACACACCCTTAGGGCTGGCTGATCTCTAGGAGAGGTGTAGTGCGGACTCAGATTCCTGTACCACAGCTGTGGGACAAAAGGGCTGTCAGATGTAAAGTGCACAACCTGTTCACCACTCAGAGCTGGGGCAGGTGTCCTCCCCCTGCTTCTGACCAGCAGATCTAATTCTGTCAGGGCACTTCTGTGCTTCATTTGGCCTTATATATTGCCTTGCTATGCATTTAGTAGGCAGTGTTTAACCAGAGATGAAAAAGCTGGAGAGGGGAGAATTAAAGAAGAGGGATAACTTGCCAAGCTGCTCAGGGTTATGTGGGAAATCAGTGACAGGGTGAAGATGAGATCCCAGGCCTAGAGAAATTTGATATCCTGACAGGTGGGAGACAATCTTAATGTCTAGAATATCAAAGTTCATGTTTTATTTTTATTATTTCCCCTCAGACAAGGAATACTGGCTATAGATCTGGTGAGAATTCTTTCAGCAAAATATTTCTTTAAACGTAAATGCTGGTTTGTCTGAAATCCATCATGGGAAAGGAAGTATTTGGCTGAAATTATTGGCTCTTGGTCATTCTGGAAATACTGCAAAATCATCAGAGTTTGTCGATGCAAGATTTTCAAAATGACGAGTGTTAATTTTGGGATTTGAGACAATGCTGGTTTTTTTCTGAAAGAGGAAAGAGAATTACAGGTCAACTGAATGAAATTTCAAATGTCCAAAGCAGAAACAAAATGTTGACCAATTAGAGAAAGTAATTTTCAAATCTGTGATTATTTTTCCATTTTTTGACAGATTTATTTGGAAGACAAATATTTTAAAAAAATCACTATTTTTGTGGACATGTAAAATTATTTCATTAACAGATTAAAAAAAATCAATAAAGATTAAAGAGGAGCAAAATCCAGATCCTTCTGATAATTTTTCTCTAATTCCACCATTCAAAGGTGGGTTTGGTTCTTGGATTTAAGGCTGTCTTCTTGTCATGTTAGGGGCCAACCCAAACCAAAGTCATGCTTTGAGTTCTCAAATTATCTGGATACCCACAAAATCCAGACCCCACAGCCACATTTTACTGCACAAGTGAATGCGTGAGGACTGTTCAAGCAGTATTTCCAATGGCAGCATGGCGAGATCAATGTTGATTTTAATTATGCTTTGGAAGTACTCCATGGATCAGCTCACAAGAAAATAGAATGAGGAGGAGTTCAACATTACGTGTGCAAGAGTAAGAAATGGAGCCTGACACAACCAGCAAGAAACAGCTCTGCATAGCCCAGCTTTGTGCACTTTGAGAGACCTTCATGACCACTCTCTGGGCGTGAAATAAAGGTCTTAAGTGCAACTGAAACTCTCCTGTCTTCATGTTTCACCATACTTTGGTTATTGTTCCCTGAAGAGAGTGAGAAATCATGCCCTTTCTCCACAACTTAAGCAACCCTGCTGAAGAAGTAGCACGCACTCACATTTTTTTATGAACAGTTGAAATAAGGTGAACTCTAGAGAATTTGGAATGCAGAAACTGGACAGAGAAGAAGTTTTCGCACTCCTGGGAAGGAGACTGAAACTTGTTTCAAAATATTTTAAAATCTATAAATATCAGATTTAGTGTCATCAAAATTCAAATTGCAGATCCCAAGAGGTTAATACATTGTCATTGGTAACCATACTCCTTTAACAGGTAAAGGCTCAATTCCACAAGCTCTCCAGATGGAAAAAACTCCTGTTAGACTAATTCTGAAAAAATCTTCCAGAATTGGGACCCCACTTGCCTGTAAAGCAAAATGAGTACCAATGGCATGAAAATTAACTACCAATAGTGAAGTAGTTACTATGCCAGGAACCAAACAAGCGAGTTCTGAAAAAAAAGCCAGTAATTCAAAGTTTTAATTGGCTCTGTATGAATGGAAAAGAACTCAAAAGGAGGGGAAAGGAACAGCATGTTGTGACAATATTTGGAGAAAGATTCAGTGAAAGTTACCAGTGTGTATACCAGTGGCATTTCTTTCCTGTTAGATTAAAACCTGTGTAATTTACACTATAACTTATATATTGGATATTACCAACAGTGATATTTTGGTTTTAAATTAATGTGATCAAAATGAGTTTGTTAAACCACCATCAAAGTAGATGTTTGTATAGAAAATATAGGGCAGGTCAAACTCGTTGAAAATGTGTGATGTGGATTAAAGTTGATCTCAGTGTAGTGCATGCCCACTTGTGATCAGGTGCACAAGTTTAAAGCTGTGGTAATTTTAGTTAAGCAATGTGTCTGCTCCTAAATTATGACAGAAGGATTCACACCACAGTCTGGAGTTGCAGAGGATTCAAACTTCATTTCTTCAGGCTTCATGAACAAATGGCAGAGCTATGAACTAGATCCTATGTAAATAATTAGGCTTAAGTGATTAGAACATTTGTGACACTAGTTATAGATAATTTAGTGTCTATAATCTAATCTGATTTACTAATGAATTCTTGATTTAACATCTCTTGTTATCTGACACGCCTGGCTGGGTATTTTTAAGATTTCTTTTTAGAAGGAGGGGCCAATAAAAATTCATAAAGTTGTTCATACTTACTTGCTTGTTTTACAGACAAATGATATAATCAGCCACTATGTTCAGATTTTTTTTTAATTTTTTTTTTTTTTTTTTTTTTTTTTTTTTTTTTTTTTTTTAGAGAAGAGACCTTAAAGGTAGTTTTTATTGTCTGTCTGAAGACTTTCTGGTGAAAGAAGATGTGGGTCAACTTTGCCCTTCAACATGCCCCACCTGTTTGAAGTCTGGACTCAACAGAAAAATAATCTTGAGAATTCTCTAAGTAACAGTGCTGGAGAACTGGTCTTTGGTCACATCTTGACTGAGTGAGTACATAAGATCGACTACCACAGGTTCTGTTCTGTACAGGACAAGTCCAAAAATCTAGTTCTGTGAAAATATATCTAATAAGATTCCTAGATAAACATAGCATTTGCCCAATTTATTCATGAGTCAACCAAGGAATCCACATATGTGTGTCTACAATCTATCCTTAGAAAAGCATTCAGTAAGTACTTAGAGGGAAGAAAACCCTGCTGAGCTAGTTAATCATTATTTTGAGAGCAAAGAAAAAGGAGAGCTAAACTATAATTATAACCTTGGTGATAATGTATGTAGGAATCTTTCTTAATCCAGGCTAATCTTGTTCCGTGTTCTTGCCTACTATAAAAATCTGAACGATTTTTGACAAGATCCAAAGTTTTGTCAGTTGTTAAGAATTAATTGAAAAAATTACTAGAGCACAGCAGCCATTTCAAAGGGACTGACCCAGAACCAATTAGAATTTTGTAACAATTGACCATTCACCACAAAACAGTTATCATGAGCTTTGGCCTCTGAAGTGTGGTGTTGGGGGTGGGGGAGAATCAGATTAAAGAAACTTTAATTTTTCCCCCTTTAACTAAAATATCGTTAGTAGCGGCTTTCTCAACACAACTATCAATCAACTTATCTGGGTTTTAAAGGCTATGCTCAGCTTGCAGGAACAGCAGTACAGAGTATAATGGATGCTTATCCCCTGGCTTTAGATGATACACAATATAGGTTACTATCTTGAAAAAACAGGTCAGACATAGGAACATTCTTTATCAAATTGCTGTTGACAGCCCAAACAAGAGATTGAAGAACACCACAAAAAGGTTCTTTCATCTAAAGACAACAGAGTTTATAATTGGTCATTCTTTCGTCCTTCATCCTCTCCTCAGCAGGAAAAAGAAAATTCCTAGTGCAAGTTCCTTTCTTGAACATGGTCAGCACGAGGGTAGGCTGGTGTACACTGAGAAATAGGTTCAGTGTTCAGCCTTTTCTCTTCATGTTCCAGCAACTGATTGGGCAGGAAAAGCCAACAGTGGTCTTAAATTTTAAAAAGGAACAAGAACAAAGTACAACTCTGTGCAGGATTATCAATATTTTGGGGCAACAAACATGTGATTGCTTTGAAACAGGAAATAAAATCCAAGGCGTAAGTATTTGCCAGATTATTCTATAGTATGTGTAATTTTCTGTCTCCTACCTTCAGTCCAAAGAAAATATATGTAGCAGGTACACAACATAGAAATATGTTGTATAAATGAATAGAAATTAAATACACAGAAATATGTTTGTGATCACATATGTTTTTCTATATACTACATATGTGTACACATATAAGTATAAAAACATAAAAATATTAGACAGATTGAAAAGGATGCTAGAGTCAAATATTTAGTTTTGAAGACTTTTTTCAGAGGATCACTACATTTAAGAAGAAAAAGAAAACTTTATTCTGATTTTCTGCCTTTTTCAGGCTGTTAAATTTCACCCAGTTGACTTTCATTTAAGTTGCCTTGGATGGATGATGCTTATTTCCAGGAGATGTTTGCAAACTTAAGTTGAAAATTTTGGAGACTGAAACTTTACTGTCCCCTTTGGTGTTTCCCTCTAACAGTCAATCCTTTATGAAGGATAGCTAAAAAAAAAAAAAAAAAAAAAATTAAAAAAAAGAGATCAGAGCAATTAAATCACTGTCCCACAAACACTTTCACTTTTGCTTACCCTGACACATGTGAGTAGCTCCACTGAACTCAATATAAAGAGAAATCAATAGAACTGCTCATGTGTGACAAGTTAAATATATGAATAAGTGGGTTTAGATTTAAAGCCTGAAATAGACTTGGAAAAGTCTACAATAATATTTTTACATATTTTATAAATGAAATTCATCCTGAAGAAAATTCTTCCAAGAGATTCATAGAGTGCATGAACAGATCCAACCATTACCCTACAAAAAAGCTCAGCTCTGACCATGTTTCTTTAGCTCTGGATCAGTGTTCTGGCTGGCAATAGCAAAAAAAAAAAGCCTAAAATGAACCAGATAAAGATCCATGTGGATATGTAAGTGTGCTTCTCAAATGGAGCAGCAACCATAACATAATGGCTTAATGCCAGCTAGAAAGACAAAGCCCCCCAATTTGGTTAGGCACCTACATAAAGCACCTGTCCAGGAACAGAGTTTGATTTGTAGCAGCCATAGAATAAAAACACTTGTTACAAGATCTAGAGAGGGGGAAAAGCTGTTGTGTACTTTTTAAGAATATAAAGGTCTTTACTGACAAGGGGACCTCTGCAGGGAAACTTCCTGGGTTGGAAGCACAGGACTGCACAGCCTCCTTGTTTTTGAAGGTAAGCAAACCAAGTCCTGGATGACGGGAAATTTGTTGATGGAGACTCTTTTTTAGGGTGACTTATAGTATGAGGTCTTCCCATCATTCAGTTGGAGGATGATATTGGTAGCTGCCACATGGAAATAGCTAAGGTGAGAAAGCTTGTGACAAATCAAGGAGTTTACAGGTGCTTTACCTCTTTGGGTTTCTTGTATAAAACTTGGAAAATTTTCAGGCTGTGTTCTATGTTGTTTCACTGCACATGGCTTTGAGTAAAATTATGCTAAGATAGCAATGAATCCTGTCATCTCCTTCCTATGAAATTCAGGGTGTTTAAGGGCAGGAGAGGGGATGAAACTTCTTTTGAAGTAAAGATTTGACGGTTCTCAGTGGCACAGCACTGCCCAAACACCCTAATGGGAAAAGGAGATCTGCAGAACAAGGACTTCTTGGCTTCCTTCCTTATGCAAAGGAACAATGTGGGAGTCTCACTCGAGCTCGGTTTCTAGATGAGCATAATTCCAGTCACTTCTGTGGATTTATTTCCAACTCATTTAATGTCATTGTGAAAAGAAACAGACACAAAGTTTGCTTTGGCACTGCACATTGTGTTGCGTCACTGTCTAGCAAGCTTCCCATTGCACGTTTTTTCAGGAGGATGCATCTGCCAGCCCAATACAACAAAAATAACTTGCATGTGTCTTATCTTAAAGCTGTATGAGAAACGTGATGGCACATCAGTCCTGTCCATTCAGGACTTAAAGCCCTGTTGCCTCATAAAAGATATCAGAGACACTGAACGTGTATTTTTCCTTTCCATATTAAACCATAAAGGTTGGGACCAAATCATAAAAAGCTTCCATTCAGATAATTTTTTATTTTTTTGCCTGGCATTGAGAACCTTTTGTGCCATTTTGCCATTCTCCTCTGCACAGCATAATCAGTCTTGGAATAATTTCTAGCTTTATTTTAATGGTCATAACTTGGTGGTAGTTAATTAGACAAATCCCTAAAATCTCAGTTTGCATACAGTCTGGAAAACCCATGACACGAGGTTGTGCAGACTCCCTTGAGATCTTTCTATGGCTTAAACATTTATTTCCCCTTTTTCTCTCTATCTGATCTGCTTCACACTTTTATCCACTAATTCTTTCGTTTTGCCTTGCTCTACTCATTCTTAAGTCTTAAAGCCATTGGATCCTCTCAATCAAGCTTTCTAGAAAAAGTCCTATTGTATCCCTTTGCTGGGAGCATAGTGCAGTTTTCGGGATTCTCTGATTTTGCTCTCAGACTATTCAGTGCAGCCTTGTTAGTCCTGTCTTGAGCTCACCTTCCCTCTGTGTGAACTCGACTGTGAGCTCTGAGACAGTCCAGTAGTTGCTTCCATGCAAGTGTTTCAACTGGAAAATTCATTCAAAACTCAACCTGCCACAAAAAAGTGTGTTTAGTTTGGCTAATTTGTCATCTGTGACGATATCAATGAAGTGATAGCTTGGTGGCAGTCTAAAACAGAATTTACTGTTCATCACTGTTGATCTAAATAAGTGAAACAAATAGTGTGTTTTCCTTAGTGTGTAAAGGGATGGGGAACAAAGCAAATGTCTACCAAAACTAAGCGCTGAAACAAGCCCAGTGAATAACAAGTTGTGTCTTAATCCCCAGTCCATCCTCATCCTTACGACTGCCACTTGTAGGAAACTTTTTCCTTTTCATGACTGCAGGAATAGACTCTTAATTTGGATTCCCATCTGGTCTTATCTCAGCTTTTCTGTGATTTATTATTCACCAGAAAGCTGAGAGGCTGTGAGGGCCCACGTACTTCATGACACCCTGGTGCCGTTGTGACATCTCACTATGTCTCACTTCATATCATGGAGCAGATATAACCATGAGGGGACATGAAACAAACAAACAAACCACCAAATAACCCCCTAAAAAACCAAAACCAACCCCCCCCCAAAAAAAAAACCAACCCAGAAAACAAACCATGAAACAATTTATCCATTACTCAAAATTTGCAGTCTATATCTCATACTCTAATTTCCTTATCCACCTAGCAGCTTTCCCTAGTGCTTGTTTTTTCTCATGTTTGTCAGCCAAAACTGATGTTTTACGACCTTCATCAGCTTCTCTCAATGACAGACCTCCTATCTGTAATGCTGACTGTGATGGCAACAGCAGCAGTGAGTGAAACATATCTTCCTTATTCTCTTATTCTAAGGAAGGGATAAAATAGACAGGGCATGTGGGTTGATGCAAGTTGTAGCAGCCATTGTTGCCTTTCCTTTTATAACATTCCTATTTATTGTGACTAAAAGTGAATTTATTCAATTTAGCAGTCCCTAACAGAAAATTTTTCCATCTGACTGTTTCTTCAGGTTTGAATTACTGGATGGAGTTGTAATGTGCATTTACCACAATGTCTTCTTTATGTAATTCCAGTTGTAGCACACAAATAACTCAGGAGATTTTTCAATCTCTTTTCTATAAGAGGAATGCCTAGAAAGAGACCGTGTTTGCCCCAGTATTCATGGTGAAAAATCAGCTATTCCCATCCAAATAAACAGGATTTGGAAGTTTTCGGTTCATGCATTGTGTTCAGCCCACACGCACACAAGAATTTTCCACACAAGATTTCTCCATGGGATTTGTTGATCAGTGGTAATTGCTCAGGTAAATAATGTATGATTGAGCCCATGGCTGCGTATGCCAGTGAAGATTTATGAATGCAAACTGTGAACGTGGATCCTGTGAGCACTCATGGTGAGTCTCAGCATTTGTTTTTCTCCAGAGTGTCTCTGCTTATGAAACCTGAGGAGACAGATCAATTCTGAAATACCTGGATATAAGCACGTATGAATTTCCTACAGTACAAGTGAATCAGTGCAGTGATTGGAATCACAGAACAGCAGTGAGGGTCCAGTTTGGATGGTCAGCTGTGGGGGAAACATTGCTGCTGGAGAGATAACTAGAGAAAAATCTAGTTATTAGATTTTGTTATACAATCTAGTTATATTGCATTTGGCCATGCTCTGGACTTTAGGCATGCACAGAACCAAAGGAAACAGCAGTACAAAAAATGCTGAAATGTCACCACCAAGGAAAGGAAATAGAAAATTAAGCAGAAAGGAAGCTAACATCAACACACTCTTACCCAGAATATGAAACATTCTGAAAATAACTGTAAAGCTGTGATGTGAGGCATGGATGCTGCTATGACTGATCTCAAATGTCGGAAGGTGGAAATCAGAAATGAAAACGCTCAATTTTGCAGCATGCTGAGACCCCTGCCAAGGTGCTGAGCACTCTTAGCTCTTCACCTGACTTACTCAAACTATCCTAGGGGTATTTACAGCTTCACTGCCTCAGATTCCCACAATGTCCACATTCAACTCATTGTCAGGTCCGTAGTAGAGGTACAGACAGAAGAAATAGCAAGTTTGGACGCAAAGGGTTTTCCTTCCAGTTGATTTGTTTTATCCATGGTTCATACAAACACTGAATCCTCTGAAGATTTTCAGTGCCATTAGGAAGAAAGGTATGACTTGGCAGATGTCAGAGAGCTCTGGAGGCGGGAGATGGAAGCAAGATCTGGTTTTTCTCATTGACTCTCTTCCTGCTTTGGGGAAAGAGGGTGAATTGCTCACCTCCTCATGTGCCTGTCCACATGTGCCTGTCCACAGGCTCCCCATGGCCGTCCTCTGAAGTACCTCTCAGACACTGAGAACAAGCTTGCTAAAGATCTTGGACCTCTGCTCATCCTACCCTCCTGATTTCAGACTGAATGCCCAGTGTGAAATACCCCTCAGACGCATTATGGCTGCGCTACAATTGCACAAATGTATCACCAAGTAAACATGTTTGCCTCAAACTGCCTTTCATCCAGATTTGGAAGTTGGAGTCCACTATGGCAAACAGATTAGACAGAGGAACCAAAAAGGCAGCTTCGAACAGCTAGGATAGAGCAAATGTCACATATTTTGGTTGCTTGCAGCAACAGCAGCAGACTGTTTGTCCCTGAGTGTGGGATGAGGTAACAGTTCACCCCAGTGCTCAGCTGTGTCTCCATGGCCACCCACACAAACAGATTCAGGATGTGGGGTGTAGTTATGGAGCTGCCTGGGAGAAAGAAAAGGCAGGAGCACATGTGGGAAACCTGGAGGGTAGAAAGTGAGGACACAATGTTAAATGGAAAAAGAGATAGATTCTTTTCTACAACACAGTGCTTTCAAGGTAGAAATATTAGGCACTTTGAAATTGTTATTCCTTGTATTTTCCCCGCAAAAAAGTGAACTTTCTGCACTATAAATAAGAGGAGAGAGATATGTAATTCTTTTTTATTTTTGATCTGAGTTAAATGAGGAAGTTTGGATTGAAGAAAAGTGTTTTTAAATTCAGTCTGGATATCTGCAGAAATCAAATTTAAATGAAATAGCACTTTTTTTCCCCTGAGAAGTGTTTCAGTCAAAATAATTGAGATCAAAAGTTTGGTGCATCACTGACATAAAGCAAGAAATATTTGTCTTAGAAACCCAGAAGATGGCTCAGCTGTATTTACCTCATCCAAGTTAAAATCAGTTGCACCTGGGCTTCTTCCTTTACTTGGCTAAAAAGGCATAGCTGTAAGCATTTTGACAATATAAATGAAATTAATTATGGATTTGTCATGTCATAGTTAGGCAATCTACTTATAGGTACACTTGGGTCACTTGGCATCAAGTGTGGGCTGAGGGATTTGGTGAGAATTAGGAGGCTCTTTAAAAGGTTGGGTCACCTTGGATGATGCATCAGTTTAAGAAAGTAAAACTCCTTGTCAATATCATAAGGAAAAAATAAAGAAGTTGATTCTTCAGCAATTCTTTTTTTTTTTGGCATAAAGGAGAAAAGAATACGAGTACTCGTGTAGCTGCAGTTCTGCCTGTCCTTGGGGCAGATCTCCAATGGGATGCGGTGGTGGGAACACCTCTCACACTCCTTGTTTCAAGAAGAGCAGCTGAAACAAACAGGCTGGGTGTCTGCCTTACACTCAAATCTTGAACAATTGTAAATGTCTTTGATGTGCTTCTAGGAGTCCTGTGTCTTTCTAGAAGCTCACATGACCCTGCCTCTGGAGCTGGCATCAGCACTGAAAGGGCCAGGACCTCTGCTCCAGAGGAATGTCCATTGCTGTTCTGCTTCTTTCAACAGTCCTAAAAACTGTCCTTTGGGATTAAAGAAGTCTTTCATACTGTATTGCAGCTACTTTCTCACTGTATTGCAGCTACTTTCCCTGGTTTCTCCTTCAGCAGGAATATGTTAAAAGGCATTAAGGGAGAGCAACTTGGAAAAGCCCCAGAAGAATTACAACTGCCTGTTAGGAACAGGCATGAACTAGAACATTTTTACAGAGCATGAACTTGTACATTTTTGTGTGGTCTGGTCAGCACATGAATGGCAAAAAAATGCAGATTTGCTCCCATATTTTCTCACTGTGTCCTAGCCAGGCAACATAATTTGCTCAAATGAAGTTTCCCATCATATTCCCAGCTCTGTGTTTGTTGTTTTTTCCTTTCACTTTTTTTTTTTTTTTTTTTCTGTTTAGCTGATGTATGGTCAGGCTGGTTCAAGCACAGCAGAAGGCAACGCAAAACACCCAGTTTTATGGTTGCATGATATTACCAGTTTCCAGATTTCTTGAATGTGTCAGAACTATGAAGGGTTTGAACTCTTAAACTACCCTGCAAGTGGGTACCAGCAGAGAGGGCTTCAGGAAGCAATGGCTCCCTTCAATGCTGTGTCTTGAACTAACATCCCTTTATATTGGATTTGCCTTTCTTTTCTAAATAAAATAGTTTAAATCCAATAAAATTTAGTGTAAACTTTAAAAAATTAAAAATTCAGAAGCATTTTTCGCATGGATGAAATACTTGGGTTCTTCATGTTAGGAAAATAGCTGATTAAGGCAAGCTACATCCCCTTTTACCTTAATTAGCTCAATGTGCATAAAAAGTCATCTGATACTTGAATCTGCCAACTTTGGCTATTATTTACTTTTCTGGTGGAATTAGTGGGCACCTCAGAGATCTGAGAAAGGATTCAGTGAAATCAGCAGAATTAAATATCCTCTGGTATTTTAATCTAGCTGTGATGAACACTCGGTGGATTTCAAGCTCGATATTCTGCTTCTTGGAGGCAACTGAAGGAAGTACCTCTTGTCTGAGCCGGGGTGGGGAATGTGGTCCTGATGCACTCTCACCTTTCAAAGAGAATCCTTCTCATCAGCTTCATTCCTGCTCAAAGCTTGCAAAGCAGGTGGATATTCATGACCTATTTCTAATCTTCCTGCTGCGCCTAAAGGAAAGAGGAAAAGAGCTCTGGCTGTGCCTTGTTTTCTTACCTTCCCTCTCTCTGAAGCCCTGAGCCAGCAAGCTCCCCCATAATTTCCAGGGAAAACACTCTCCACAAAGCTGCACAGCCTGCAATGCCAGCTGTGAGCCCAGAGCAATGCTCGGAGGTGAAGGGAGACAAAGATGGTGCCTTTCCTAATGAGCTTCCATTAATGGATAATTTATAGTGCGGATAATGAAAATATTGATTTGGGCTCTTTAACTTTGAAATATTACTTTTAGCTTGAGGCAATAAAGACTGTTTGTTATTGTGAAGATAATGACACTGTGGAAGCAGCAATGCTTTTTGTCATCTGTGGGTTTCCACGTGAAAGAGGGAAAAAGTATTTTCAGAAGTCATGAAGTTATGAAGGGCAAGGGATTGTTTTTTATAAGTGAGAAACGATGGTATTTCTAGAGAAATCCCGTACTCCATGACATTTAAGGATAGGAACAATGTCTCAAACACGTGGCAGCCTCCAGCATCAAGGCCATAGGTGGTGGTACAGATATCCTCTGGTGAAGGCTGGCCTCTCATTTGGAAGAATCATTTCCATTTGTAGATATCCTGATTTGGAAATGAACGATAGGAACTGAGGAGTCTCCAGAGTCTCAGCCAGGCTTTGTCAGGCACTTCACTGCATGACTGTACAAAAACAGGGTGTGCCATAAAATCAAATGCAGGCTGCTGTCTTCGGAAAAATGGATCCTTCTGCTTCTGTTTGCCAAAGACCCGAGATTACGTCTCCGATTTATCTCAAAAGGCAGCTGGAAAAGTGCATCCAGTGGTGTTTGTAAAATGATACTACTGAATTGAAGCAGCTACAGTTGTCATTGAAGAGAAATGCTTCTGTGAAACTTACTGATAGTTTCAGAAGATGAATCTGAGTTTGCTGTATTTTCTCTGCATGACATATAACTTTCTGATCAGTCTTTTTCTGCTGTTTCCAAAGCACTCAACAGTGTGTCATGGCCTGTATGTGAAGTGCTGCAGCATCTGACACTGCTATGGTCCCACAGTGGTGGAGAATGCCGAAGCAGACTGTACAGAGATAGAAATAGTGCTGGCTATTAAATGGGAATAACTAGATCTGTTTCCATCATTCAGTCTCCTAAAGTTTTGACAGCTTGATCAAACTAATGAACACAGAAGTGACAGACATATTGGTTCACTAATATTAGGTTACCAATCTTTGCCTTAAACCCCCATTAACGCTTCTTCCCTTGCCTGCTAATGCGAGGATAACAGATAGCAGCCAGACTTTCTGGCTCTACCCGTGTGCAAAACTTCTAAACATTGGGCCATTTTTGTCTCCCACTGCACTTTGCTATAAAACCACAAGGTTAACACGACCTTCTGGCCCATTCCATTTTGTGTCTTGTTTTGAGTCAAGCTTTGTTAGGGACAAAAATCTATGTTATATTCCATCTGATCAAAGTACTTCATGCCATCTGTATTCATTTAGCAATACCTAAGACTAGAAAGCATTACAGTGGTATTTTGTACACGGTATTGATTGCCTTCATTTGTAGCTCTTACAGACACCAGACACTGTTCAGTTTTAAAGTTGAGCGTCAGATTTCCCATCTGTAATCTCCAGGTGCTTTCTTTCCTACCCTCCTACTTACACAGAAGCTTTCAAAGACTCTGTTGGAACTATATCCCTTTGAAATGATTGAAATACTGTTGCATATTATACATTGCTGTTATCTTTTAATAATTTCATCTGTTATTATATTGGTTAGTTTCCCAGTGTCTGTAGTGGAGAAATGTGTTTAAATCTATGATTTCATTCATGTCTCCACATGCTCTCTTCGTGCTTGGTTGCTATTTTTAACAGTAGCTGTATATTTTGCATCACTGGAGACTGTAGTGATGGAGGAGATCCCTATTAGTTTAGCTCTGTATTTTTGTTCTGATTGTGTTCAACTCCTGCTTCAGAGCTGGCATGGTCACAGACCTGTCTACTTGCATCTTGGCACGAGTAGGTGCTCAAAGCCAGCCTAACTGACAAGTAATTAGATGAGTTCTGGCCATGGAGATACATGTCAGTGGTAAAGGAAAAGATTACTGAAGCATGGGGTATTTTCAGCAAACACGGATTTTGCACTTCAACATACCAGGTGAAAATGTAAACTGCTCTACTGGTTAAGACTAAGAAGATGAAACCAACTAGTTTTGATAGAAATAGTTCAAAAGGAAAAAAAAGTAATATCATTGAAAAGATATTAATTACCGTTATTGTTTCTGCCTGCTACCATTTAGCAGAAACTTCTGCAAGGGTAAATCAGATTGTGGCTCAGCAAAGCATTCAAGCACAAAATCAGTTTTAGACCTGCAGATAGATGCATTTATCTTCTGAAAAGCAAACCATCACCCACACCAAGAGAAAACATGTTTGATTCATTAATATCTGTTTAAAGTTACAAAATATCCAGATAAATCTGTCATGAAAGCTTGGAATGGCATCATCCATGTAATCATAAACAGGATTTCTTTCTGGGGGTGAGTTTCTGAGCCAGCAAAGACTTGGAAGGTGCTATTGTGAGAGCTACTGTATGAAAACCAGGGGAAAACAGAAACAATTCCTAATCGGAACAGAAACAAATGGATGTCCTCAAAGTGCTTCAGAATATTAACAGCCCCATCCTTCCAAACCAGTGAAAGGAATGCTCTTTGGGGTAGTAGCTTTTTATTCATAGAATCATATCATAAAACCATAGAAAGGCTTGGGTTAGAAGGGACATTAAGGATTGTCCAGTCCCAAGCCCACTGCCATGCACAGGATGTCACCCTCTAGAGCAGTTTGCTCATGGCCCCATCCAACCTGGCCTTGAACACTTTCAGGGATGGAGCACCCATAACTTTTCTGGGCAACATATTTGAGTGCCTCACCACGCTCTGAAAAAAGAATTTCTTTCAGACATCTAATCTAAATCTCTCCTCTTTTAATTTTAACCCATATCCTCTTCCGGTGCTGATGTACCTGGATGCACCTTGCAAGCTGCAGAGCTCTATCCCTGGTGCAGAAATAGAAGGTGCCTGTTCTCTCTGGCAGATGTGAGAGGGTAACCATGTCTGTAAATCTGCTGCCTCGAATCTGACTCCGGGGAGTCTCTTCTGCAGCGTCTGTAGAAGACCCCATCCAAAAATGAACCATGGATGTTGTGCAGAGAGTCTGTTCTTATCCCTGGCTCCTTGCTGCTATGCATGGCTGATTAAAAAACCTGCTGGAGTATGAAGCAGAAATGGCTAGATCTCTATTTTTAATGGCTTGAATGAACTTCAGACTTAAGCAGCTTAATTTTCAGAAAAAAAGATGAAAAATCAACTGAAAGATTTAGTGAAGATTTGATTTATTAATTATCAGACACCTGGCCTTTAAAATGAAATTTGGTGCAGGCAGCACTCAGCTGGATGAGCTGTCTGGGTAAAAGCTGTATCTGGATAACAGCAGAGTTGTTTTCATTGCTGTTCTTTAGAGGGTTTTGGATGGTAGAAAAGCAACTTTGCAGAAGTATGTCATTGTTACCAGTAAGTGTTTTAATAACCTTTAATATAATAATGACAAACCCAGGAAACAGATCTTCAAATGCCAATGAAAAGATTGATTATTTCTATAGGTGTGCTGCATCATTCCATAAAGAATAAAAATGCATAGGAAAGATTTGCAAGAGATTATTCCCTGCAAACAGATACAATTTATCAAGGAATGTCTAATGAAAATCAAGCAACTATTTTGATATAATTCATTTCAATAAAACATAAATCATTGCAGAAATGTAAATGTCTTCCTTTTTTCCCCCTGTCTCTTCCTGAATAAATGAGTCCACATTTCCCAAATAAAATCCTTCACAACCACAGTTCCCATATGTAGGGCAGTACTGAAAAAATGATATGATTGCTCATCACTTGGATTGCTCACACTTCACCTCTGTTGAAGTATTCATCAGGAATAGATTACTCTGAAAAGCATTAAAAACAAATGGCTGCCCCACTTCTAAGGCAGGTTCATTCAGTGAAAGAGAGGCACTGAACATGCTAAGAGAGCTCTCTTCAAAAATCAGAAAAAGGCTCTAAACCATCTCACAAATATTGCTGCTTTGCTGAATGGAAGTCTTTGCCTTAGAATCACCATCCCTGGGAGCGTTCAAGAAATGACTGAACATGGCACTTAGTGCTATGGTCCAGTTGACAAGGGGGTGATCAGTCAAAAGATGGACTTGATGATCTTGGAGGTTTTATCCAACCCCTAATGACTCTGTGACATTGCAGCAGAATTGCTCAGTTTTATCCTAAGAAGGGTGCACTGGTTGGCTCATCCATGAGAAGCAAGATCTGGGCAGTGTCATGGGGCAAGAGAAAGAAAAGTCAGTGCTGCAAGGAAGACAGGAACGCAGTGTCTGTGCTCACCTGCCAACTTCCACAATACCAGGCTGCTAAAGGACTCTGACTCTTAGAAAACATGAAAGATAACAAGACCCTTTTTCTTTTTTTTAAACATGGAACTGTTAAGGTGCAAATTAGGAAATAGCTTGTGAACAATTTGAAAAGTTTTAGAAATACGGGCATTACATGGGAAAGCTTCCTGTGGAAAGATTTGAATGCACTGCTAGGTAGTTTGGACCCTGTGACAGAACAAAGTGCAGTTTGTGGTCAGGAGTGATGAAATGTGGCTCCGTGCCAGGGAATTTTGGAGGACGAATGCATGCCTTGGTCTGCAGCTTTAAGCAGCAGATTTGCTCAGTACTTCTGCATTCCTCAAACCTCATATCGAAAGAGGTGATTGAGATAAAGAATTTCTCATCAAGGATCTTTCCAAAGGCCTTCCCAGTGTAGTGTCACAGTAGTCCAAATGTCCAGAAGAGATGTTTGAAATGTGGAGCCAAGTTCAAGACATCTCCAGACATGAGATGGGCATTTGCAAGGCTTCAAGCACAGGGAACTGGCCTTGAGAATGCTTTCCACAGTGTAATAAAATGTAAAAAAATCATGGCTGAAGTATTGTCTATTTTGTGACTGTAATGCGTGTGATCTAGAAAATGCACGTGAAAGAATTAGGACTAGAAGAAAAAAAAAAGTGCCATAAATTATGTAGCTCTGTTAATATCTAGAGCTATTGTATAATATTCCATAATTCTGTCACTGTCAACTGAGGGTCTTGGCCTTGGAGTCAGGGCAAAGTCTCCTGGTCCTTGACAGCAAAACCTAATGGCCCTGTTTACGCTGGATTTTACATAGGTTCTAACAGGGACAGAATTGTGCCACCAGTGCCTCATTTATCATGGTAGTTACATTGTTATGGTAGGATATGGTATTTCTGGTTTTTCGCAGAGTGAGGCGTGTGAGCAGATATTAAAAATGCCAGAAAAATAACGAGTCTCTGTTTCCCAGGGTTCCTGTATGTTTGTCTAAAACATTTGTGGACAGTTTGAGGGACAGTGCAGCACAGGCCCTGACCTTTGAGAAGTTTATCACCTCTTGGAACAGAAAAAAAAATGGGGGAGGGTGTTTTTTTATCTTTTCATTCTTTGATTCTGAGTCGTATATTCATCTTTGTCTTGTTCCCACAACAAAACTTCAGTGCTATGATTATAATCACTCCACACTGACATTAATGTCAAATTAGGGAGGAATTCTTTGTGGTGTGCCCAGAACTGAGCATCATGATTGCGTGCTTCATCATCCAGACTACGAGAGGGAGTGGCACATTTAAAAATACAGACAGATAAAATGGATGGAAAGGACAGCGTGTAACTCTGGGCAGAAAATGGGGGTGCAGGCTAAAGGTACCCTCTGAATTAAACAAGTTGGTTCCATGCTCTTGACCTACCTGCAAATGTAATTGTGCCAAGCATTAGAAAAACAAAAGAAACCACCAAAGAAAATAGCATTCATCTGCCTTCTAATACTGTTTAGGACATGGAAAGAGGTCATCTGCTTTCACTTCACTATTACTTGTTTGTAATCATTGAGGGATCTTTAAGGATCTGGCTGAGAGCCAGTTTTCCAGCAAAATGAGAAATGAGGGCAATTAAAAAATGGAAATAGATGATTGCCTGTATATTAAAAATCAAAGGAAATTGAGAACCTTGTCTTTGAACAATAAGAAATATTTTGGCCCAGAGTGTGGTATTTAGCTTGGTGGAGACAAAAAGCCACTTCATCAATATTAGCTCAGTGCAGTGCTTTTGGCAAAGACCTAAGAAGTTATCAGCTGTTATCCTCTGTGGAGCTGGGGGGAATGAGACATTCCTCTCAGGATACAAATTCATTTCTACATTGCCATAATAGAAGCCCTCTGTTTCTGATCTGTTTTCTATAGTTCCTCCTATTGACTGGTTAGAAATTGAGATGTGTGTAATAAGATAAAACATGTCATTGGACTTCAGGCCTTTTCACCAGTTGCTTCAACTATTTGGATTCTGAGACTGGTTCTTAGAGGCACATTTTTGTGCTGACACATGTATATAAATGACCCTTATCACTGGAGGGAAGGGGGTTACAAACAGCGCTCTTTAGAAATCTGGCCACACACTCATTATATTCACTGTACTTGGCATCATGTCACTTGTGATCTAGTGGGCTCCATTCAACTTCCATCCTAAGGCCTCTGCTCAAAGAGTCACTGTGATTGTTTTTAATGCTGTGGCAGGAACAGATGGCAAACATATTTTAAAGCACTAAAAATATGGAAGGGCAGTAGAAATCTACATGGCAGACATCTATTAAATACCCACAGCTGTGACCATTTTTTTTTAATAATAATAATATAGTATATGCAAGCCCAGTCCCTAAAAGGAAAATCTCTCTTGAAATCAGTTGGCATTTTGGATTTGCCTGGGTTACAGCAAAGGACAGGATAAACCTCCTCTTGTTGTTTCCAGTTTGTCTCAGTCACACTAATGAAAAGGAGCAAGTGAGTGTGGGGAGGGACAGCTGAACCCCAACTCACTGTGGCAGGGCAGCATGCAGAGGGCAGCCCCTATAGATCACTGTCTCACAGGCATTGTGTTTCGTCACCCTGAATGGGCTCCTATCACAAGATTTTTATAGCCTTCGCAGCTGTTTCAAGTTCCTGTCCGTCTATCACACTCCAGGAGGATGATTTCTCTCAGAAGATGCCCTGTGGCTCGAGCAGAGATCTGTACACGGAGCTGTCAGGCTGAAAAGGCTAACGCCCATCCGCTCTGTCACATGCTGTAATCTTACTAGTGCCAAGACAGAAACATACAGACAAAGTGCAGGATATTTCTTAATGAGTTGCTTGTCACAGGCTAATGACAAAGCTGAAGGAGGAGCCTCAAGGCCAGAGTTTGGTTCTTAAATTTTGCTGAGGAGCTCTTTTCTAGGAGAATAAGGAAGGCAATTAAGAAAGAGGGGCACTGTGCCAGTGAGAGAAAGGTTATTCTCAGCAAAGAGGGTGTAGGGGGTTTCGTTCCTGTTCTCCCCAGTGCTGGCAGCTGGTGGCTGGTGACTCATGTCTGAGTGACAGCAGCACCCAGGCAAGCCCATCTGCCCTCCCCGTGGTTTTGGCCCTGGGGGGGCCAGCCTTTCTGCCCTTGCACAGCGTTGCTGCCAGGGCAGTGGCACTGGTGCAAAAGCAGAACAGCCTGGGACATGGGGCAGGCTAGTCAGCCCACAGGGCTGTGGGGTAGGCAGGGGTCTTCCCTCAGGGAAGGTATTGTCTCTTAAGAATCTTAATCCTAATGAGCTGGGAGCTCTCAGTGCTCCATATAGGGCACATAGTGCTCTGCTTGGCTTGCTCAACCCTAAAAACTCCTCCCAAAGCTATATTCCCACAGCAGTGCTTACTCCTGCTTGTGTAGCAGGCGACATCAAGAGGAGATCTTCTGACCATGACTGGGAGCTCATAACACTCAGGGTATTTGGGTGTTGGAGGAATGGCTGCGTCCAAATTCTGTCCTCCTAAAGCAGACAGAGGGGTCAGTGCCCCGACAGCCACTGTACTGGCCCAGGATGATGCAGCCCACTGGGTAACCTCAGTGAAGGTGTAACACATCTGTAAATTTACTGGGTCTAATGCATGAGGTGTTTCATGCAGGTCTGATATGGTCTAATGCATCTGTGTCCTCAGAGAGGCCTGTGCTGGAAAAGGTTTTGGAAATGATCCCATGGATGCCTTTGATTTGATGTGTACTGTCACCCAGATCAGCCCCACAGTGCCTGAAGGCAGTGACTCCCTCACAAACAGGGTTGATGCTCAAAACTCCACCCCACTGTGCTGAAGGCATCACTTGGGGAAGGAGTGGAAGATGTGAACCCCACTGTGCTCCCCCAGCAGCACTCAGGACACTGCTGCAGACTGCACTATACCTGCCACAGATGTGCTGTGACTGCCTGAGGATTTGGACCCTTCTAAAGTAGAGCCCCCTGTTTTTATGGGGCAATATTGGATGTGTTTGTGTTAGTACTCTTAAAAACTGAGGCATCGAAAAACTTTTGAAATTCTGGCCTTTATGGTCTTTAATGTCACATTCAGAGTTTCCTTCATGTTACATATTCTTCATGAAGAACCAACAGACATTTTAGATTAATTTCCCCTGTAGGAAACCAAGTCAGGAATACTTGATATTTTTTGTGTTCAAGAAGTAAAGAGGACAGGATACAGAGAGGAGGGAGACTTCAAGGGGAAAATGTTCTGAGCTTGGTGTACCAGGCTGGAGCTTTCAACTGCAGCTGCCTGTTGCACACACACACACCCACACCCACACCCACACACACACACACCCCCCCCCACACACACACGTCTCAGACTTGATTTAGTTTGGCTCAGCCAGTAGATCCCAACACATATTTGAGGAACTCTCCCCAAACAAAAACAAGCTCTTATCAAAGCAGAAAGCAGAACACTAGCCTGGGAAAAACTGTACAGCTATTAACAAGTTAGTTATAAGGACCCTGAGCTAACAGCTAACATGTGGCTGGCTTTGGCCCAGGGGTGGTTGCTGGTTTTGGGCAAGGAATAGTATGAGCAAATCCTCATCATCCTCCCATGCGTGGAGGCAGGAGGCTCACTGTGCCTGCTGGGTGATGCTGGGCAGGGCAGGCAGACTGCTGGTGCTCTGTGTGTGATGGCTGGAAGGTCGATGGAAGCTGGAGGGCTGTGACTCCCAGCTGGGTTAACAGGAGCCATACTCAGAAACACAGAGGGGTGAAGGGATGTCATTAATAGGTGTGCTACTCTAAGTCTTCAAATATAATTATTATGGGTGCTACTCCAAGTATACAGTGGTATAATGTTAAAATGAAAAAGTAATGATAATAAAGATGCACTTATCTAGCCAAAGGCAAAATATAAACAATTTATACTACAGCTATTTCCAGTACAAGATTTTCTTCTACCTTTAGGCTCTGTTCTGCAAACACTTGACATAAGTATTTAATTTTGCATAGATATATAGTTCCACTGAATTTGGCAAAGGTGTTTAAAATGAGGAAGTAAGACACTGACTACCCTAAGAATGCCTTCCTCCTACAGGAACACAAAATCATGGGCAGGTAATGCTCCTTTTCTACTGATACAGCTGTGGTGGAATAAAGCATTTAGCATCAAAATGCCAATAGAGTAAATACACCCCTGAAAGCCAGACAAGCTCAGTCACAAAGGCAACTATTGCTGGCAGAAATTTATCTAAGCTACAGGGCAAGTCTTAGATATTGTGGTGCCCATTGTTTTGTCCTTTTGCTTGGAGGTTTAAAGGCAGAAAGATGGGGACATTACCCACTTCTTCTCTTGTGCCCTTGCTATGGCCCTGACTATGATGTTTCAGTGCTGCTCCTTACAGCTCTGACCATACAGCAAAGCAGTCTGGGGTCTGAAATCTTGGCTTTGTGTACATACAGATGGTCCCTTCATCTCACTACACAAAGAATACAAAAGAATGTGTAGACAATTTCAACTGTATAGCCTTACTGAAATTTGATAGTCACTCTCTGGGTTCAGCTTATCTTTATCCCAGATTTTTAGGGTGGAAATTTTTGCATCTGATTCTGATCTATGTAGTCCATAGTGTGAATGAACCTTGTAGTTTTCTGCTGTGCAGTCACACCAAGACTCTTTACATTTAGAGTGCTGTGAAACCCTCATGTAACATCTTAACATAAGCTTGGTTTCCGGGCTGATGGATTGCGTGCCACTTATCGCTTCAATAATGAAACGGTTTCTGCATCTTAGAAATTTCATAACTGAACTCAGACATAGTCTTCAGATTATGACATTGCCTCCTCTTCAGTTGCAATGTTCAGCATTTACATAGCACTGTCTTTTTTCCTGCCAGTGAACCCATTGGGAACAGCATGTGGGTAGCGTAGCCAAGACAGCGCTCAGAGACTTTAAAGAGCATGGCTGAAGTCCAGGCCCTGTTGAAGAAATGGCAGCACTCCCACTGACTTCAGCAGAATCAGGATTTCATGGCTGTTGTGTGAAAAAGTTTTCCCAACACCCGGTATCTACAGATTTAATTTACGGTACGGCTTGAAAAAAGGCATAAAACGACTGGGATCCTGTGAGTCTTGGCTCAGATAAGGTGCTTAAAAATAAACTTAATTGAAGACAAGATGAATCTCGCTTGTCTCTTCATTCAGGGTCAAAAGGCATGAATTTCATTCACTAAATTATCAACACTTAAAACTTCTTCTGCATGATTAGACTATTACTAAAAGTCAGGACAGCAGAGATCCTCCCACTGCATTGACCTGTGAACTTTGTTAAATCTTTTGACAGGGGTCATTGTCTATACCATGATAGTGAATGACTTTCCAAAATGGAGCCATTCTTTCAGTTGTAACACGAAGCTGGTGCTCTTTTCTTATGGCTTGAAAAAGTTAATTTACATTGATGACATTTCTTGTCAATTTATGTGCCATCTGAATTTGCTGATTAGTCACAAATGATGTGTTGCTTGCAGACTGCTGTTATTGCACCTTTACAAAAAGCTTCAGATACTTCAAATACTTTCGGAATTAGAAATAACTCCTTTTCTTCTGCAAAATCTGTATGAGATTTTAATCAGAAACTAATACTTAAAGAATGTGTTTATCAAATGAATTCTCTGCAGGGTCTGAGAAAGTGGGAAGTAAGTGGCAAGTAAATTCTAGGAAGAACCCATTTATACCTTTCCTCAGTAGAGGTGCTTCACATTTCTAAATGTCTTGCTATAGCTTACATCTGTTGTATACTTTCTTAATGGACACACAGTACTCCAGGATTCCCATGTTATAGCCTCCAAGCCTTTTAGTCTGAGTTGACAATTTGTAAGACGTCCTTATCCTCAAAATCTTTCCCCACTCCCAGTTTCCTTTCTTCTGTTGTATATGTTTCTAATTTCATGGAAGTGGCTTGCAACTTTGAGGGCAATCACACTTGAAATTGAACTTTGGGATTCAAGGGTCCTTCAGTAAATTTGCCCAGCTACCGTCCTCCATATCAAACTTCCTTAAAACATTTTTTTCCAGTTGTGCATTTGAGAGAAAAACTGGCACTGATGAGGTGACTGGTGTGCTGGGTCCATTTCTTCCCGTGATCTTTCATGATGATCTCAGTGGTCTCTTCTGTCACTTTTGCCTCACTTTGCACACTGAAGATGCTCATGTTCTTCAAACATAAATATAAAACCAATGTACTTTTATCACTCATTTTCGCTCTCTGATGACTTAAATGTGTTGTTCTTACTAAGTGAGACTTTAAGGCAGTCTTAGTAAGCCAAATTCTGCTTTTATATGTAAATATGGCTGAAATGTGAGAAACTTTATAGTTTTCCCAAGGTGTGAAGGCTGTTCTAGAGCACCAGCAACTCTCCCCTCAAACAAAAGGATGGATTACAGCCAACAATGCTTTTTGGATAATTTACTGAATGTTCATGCTTACTTATCCAGGAATTTCTGGCAGATTTGTAATGAGTTACTGTGGTTTCTTTCTTTGACAGTTCAGCAGTATACAGGACTTACCAGTATTATTTTGTAGATGGCCTAATTTAAATTATGAATGATTGCTATGTATTATTGAAGACTTATATTGTCTTATATTGTTATTGCTGACACAAGTAATAACTGACAATTTTTCTGATTAATGACATCATGGAAAAGAGGTTGTGGCTGGACTGCATGTGGCCTGCTAACAGTTTGTAGCCAAATACATGGCAGAATGCAAAAAGTGACCCAAACTAAATCAGCTTGGGATGCTGAGGGTTTTCTCCTGCCCCCCAGGTCCTCACAGCTTTGTGGAAATGTTTCTCCGTAAGGACTGGGGAGGTAGAAATTTCTTCCCCCTGGTGCACAAAGAGGCCCAGCACGACCCAAAACATTGCTGGATAACTCATATCCCTGATAAGGCTGCCACGGGACACAGCAGTACCTCAGCTCAGCTGCACCCTGTGCTGACAACCAGCCTCTCCTGGACCTCTGACCTACAGGCCGTGTGTTTTATGAAAATAGGAGTAGTTTTGGTGATAGGATCAAGAAGCTTCTTCCCTAAGGAAATAAGAACCTGAGGAGATAAAGTCTCTGTTATAATAAGATAAATAAGGGGAAAATCTTCCCTCAGATACTCTGTAAAAGAGGTTCATGCTTGTGAAGCATTATGTAGGTTTTAACATTAGTAAACCTGTGAATTATACATTAGTGGTCCTGTGCCTTGGCTGTATTTAGCAAATGCTCATAAATTTAAGCATGCCCTGGGATGGGGGTCTGGGCTCCAAAATTTTGGTTAGTGAGTTGTTAAAATGGTCCATTCCACCCCTTGGGTACATGCTCTCAGTGCCAGTGTATTGGTATATAAGTATCTATATTTTATTTAGGATGATTCCTGTGGCTTTCAGCCCTGGCTACAGATAGGCACTGAGGTGTAGAAGAGAGGCTCAGATTTCTCATCAACGTTTCCTATATCCATTTGGGACTCCTGGGTCACCCTGCACATCCAGCTCCAATCCTTTAGCTGTGATTCCAAGCAGCAGATAGGGATTTTTTTCTTCCTGTAGGCACCTGTACTTTACAGCTCTGCTTAAACTGGTATCTTGTTATAGAATGAGTGGATACCTCAAAATTAAGGGCAATTTAAGAGTCCCTGGTGAGGCCAGCAGTGAGCCTGTAGGGCACAAGGACGGGCACCAGTATCATCCACGAAGTGAAGGGAGCAGTCAGCTCACAATTACCTGGAGAAACAACGGGACTGTGGCTGAAGAGTTTTGGTTCAAGGCCAGAAGTGGACAAGCAAAAAACAAGAGGATCTTGGCTGAAAGTGATGGAAATTACACCTGTTTATGGAACACATGCTCCACTAATCTTTATTGAATAATGCTTTCAAATCTTGATGGTTTTGGGTGTGGTTAATAAACTCAATGCCAAAATCAAAACTGACGACATCCACACCAATCTGATGCCAGTCCCTTTTTCTTTTTAACTTCCTCCATTGTTTCTTAAGTTCTATTTCGGACTTTCAGACTCAAATAAAACTCCCAAATATGTTTCTCAGTTAAAATTCTTTAATTTCTTTAGGAAAGCTCTGAGAACTAAACTTTTTAACATAGCTTTAATGTGCAATATTTAGTCATATTAACTTCATTCAAAATTGAACAGATTGCTGTCCAAATTTTCATACGGATATCAGTAACATTTCTGTCAAAACTGTTCTGAAAATTAGACAAATATTCTTTCTCAGCATTTAATAAAGATAATACTGGGCAGGAGTGAAAAGTTGATGGATAACTAGAATGGAGGAATAGATGTGGAAAATATTTTATTTCAGCTATGAAAACAATCTCAGTAAATATACATCAGTAAATATATGACAGGAAACAATTTCCATTTCAGAATATAGAGGGGATTGGAATATTAAATAACAGATCCAGTAATACGGACACTAAATGAATCTAATATTGGGATAACTGGAATGCACAAAAAAAGTTTAAAAAGGCATTTTTTTGTGTGATTTTGGGAGGCATTTTGAAGAACTAAAGAAGAAGTGGGAAGGCAAATGGAAGATGATTGAGATGCAACATGAGTTTACAAGATTAGTTGTGCAAATTGACAGGCAACTTAATTTTTAGGCAAGATGAAATCTATCTACTTAGACTAAAACAATGAATATGCACAAAACTATGCAAATTGGAGGCAAACTGACCCTAAAGAAAAAAAGTAAGAGAAAAACTCCCAGACTTGTTAAAACAGATGTTTACAGATAACCCTATTTAGGCCATAGTTTTCCTTAAATAATAGCCTTCAAACAGTCATTTATTTTAGCTAATTTAGTTAAACTAATTTAATTAACTAAATTAAAATTGCTTGCAATCATAATTTTGGAGTTCTTACCAAAACCAAAGGAGAACAGAATGGATGGAATGAGAACTGTAGAAATAAAAAAAAATTAAATATAGTAGTACAAATTATGTATTCTTAAGGGCTTATGAAATTAATTTCTCCATCAGACAGGCACTTATCAGCTGAAAATTGCAGACATGGAGAAAGGTTTATCTCCATTAGCCAATTAGAGAGTGACCTACCAACAAGCAACGGGATGGGCCAAGGAAAAGACAAATGTGATCTCCGGGAAGGTGTTTCTAGCAGAAACAAGGACATTCTACAATACTATTGCAAAGTTTTGTTTGAATACCTCATCTGTCTCACTGTGCAGTTACCTCTTCCTACTTTTCCTTTGCATCTCGTCCGGAGAGGGGCCACCAAGGTGCTGGTGGGAGAGACATCCAGGCTTGTTTCTCTTGGTGGAGCAAAGACTGACAGAAGATATGTTGGTTCTGAGCAAAGACAGCCAAAGAGGGGTAGAGGGACAAGTGAAGAACAGCCTTGGCACACGAAGAAATGGGTATAAAATGACTGTGAGCTAGTTCTAGCTGGAAATTGGAGAGAGTTTCTAAGGCCTGGAGGGGCGTGCTGCAGGGTTGCTCTCCAGGAGAAGAGCTGCAGCCAAGACTGATTCATTTCAGTGTAGAATTTCTTGCATCTATTATCTGTACGATGTAATTTCCTTTAGCAGCAGGGATGAAATTCATGGTGCAGGGTGCTTTTTTTAGTATTCCCTTTATACTAAGAGTATATGAGATGCTTCCATTAGAGTATTTAGTCTAAAATTTATTTTAAATATTAATTATTTTAAAATTTAATTATTTTAAAATTTGACCCTTGCCATTTGACAAAAGGGTCAAATTCTGACATTTGGAAAATAATATAATTTTAGCACATATACCTTTCAAAGAACAGGTCATTCAAATATTTTGAAGAAGGACAAATGCTCATTTTGCTGATACCTCTTATCACTTAGTCTCCTTACAGATGTCTGAACTGCTTTGGTAACTTTTTTCCTCAAAATTTTCAGGTTTCTTATGACATCTGACATGGGAAATATTTGCTTTAGGCATTGAAACCTGTTCAAGCCATGAAAAACATTAATCATATATGATATTTCCAAATCCTTCCTTTACTGCACCTAACTATGGCTATGGAAATAACTGTTTGATGATATTTTAAAAGATATTCTTTATATAAAAATACCAAGAATCCTTGAACAGTGTGTTTCACTTTATGTGAAACACACTAACAACAGGAATGTTTGAGAATTGGAAAGTTTTTCAGGCAACTTTATACACTAAAGCTCCTGAAAAGACTTTACAAAGGGCTGAGAGTTCATTGGACGATAGATAGATTTTTCTTTAGAAACAGGTATATTTAAATAATAAAACATACTCAGGGTTTACTTTTAAATGAACAAATGAGCAAAATAAGAGAGTGTGTTGGCTTGCTCAGATTTTTTTTTTTCCAGATCAATATATTCATTGGTTATGTCTGGACTGTGGCCAGGAATTTGTAAAAATGCTGACAAAACATGGTGTTGTACAAACTTCAGAGTTCATGTGAGACCTCATAAGCAAGCAGGACATGTGAGAAAATTTCCATAGATTTCCCAGTGACTGAACTCTCGAAGTGAACTGGGGAAAAGTAAATATAGAGACCATTCTTTCTTCGAAGTGTACAAAAAAGGCAACCTTCATTTGAAAGCATGCAGTTCTTAATGCTCTATTATTCATTATCTTCCTATTCTAGAATTCATCTATGAAGCAGCAACAATAGCACATATCTCCTGGACGAGCCTAGGTGTGCATACTGGAACATATGGGGCAGGTTAGCTGTCCAAAGGATGTGAAAGTAGGGCAAATGGAGCAGGCTTCTGAATGTATAATCTTTAAAGTTCAGATTTTGCATGGAAACTCTTCAGTAAATGTCCTAGAAGTAGGCAGTGCTTTAAGACTAGTAAAGAGCTGAACTGTCTGATCAGCTCAGGTGTTAAAATGAGCAGTTTGACTTTGGAAATCCCAGAAATATTGCTTTACCCTCTGGTTAGATGTGGATACTCATTTATGGGAACTGATTGTTCCCCTGGTGCTGTGCTTACGTACCTCACTGGAGGACACAGAATGTGGCTTTTCATCGCAAAATGTTGTTACCACAGATAATATGGCATTATTTTATATGTCTTTTAAAGAGAATGGCATTAGGCGTGTTTTAATTTCAATGTTTGCTTTTTACCTTGTAGATAAGGAATATTTTTTTGAGCACAGCCTCTCACAGACACACATTACCAGATTCTTAAGTGACCTCATTACTAATAACAGTAATACAAAAATCAAGTCCTGAAGTGATATGTGAAGCCCATTTTGATGCTGGGCAGTAAGCAAAAAGTTTGTCTTACTCTTGCGCAATATAAAAAAAGAAATTAGTAGATTTATTTTATTCTTGTGCATCTTTAAACAATAATAACTTTAAAAGGTTGTTGTAATATATTTACTCCTTTTGTGTTAAGCATTTTATTAAATTATTTTTAGAATTATTAAAATTATATTGAAATACATGAACTACTGTACAACATATAGGTAAACTGTTCATTTTTTATAAGTCCAACAAAGGATCAGGTTGCTTAGTTGGAGTGTGGGACATTCAGCCCAGATTTCAGAGATACCAAAGTATTTAAATAGAAGTTGTCCCCAAAGCCCTTTATAATTTTCTGTGTATATGTGCTCTTAACTAGTGAAACCAGATGAAGAATGAACTTATTTAATTAGATAAATAAATACAAAACCATTTCATTATACTTCATTCATTCTGCATAATAAAACTCACAAATTTTCTTATCTTGACTGTAATTAGGATTTTAATTAATTGTAGCATGTACATTGTCTAGGAAATTATCAGAGGTCTTGCCTTGGCTGTGATTCTGGTTCAAATATTTAAATGGTCGCACTTTTTCTACAGGTGGAATAGATGCTTTACCAACACAGCTGATGTGACAATGATGGGATGATTTTGTAGCATGAGGTGACTGGCAGCTGGGAAGGCTTGGTTCAAATTCTGATTGACAGCTTTCCTGTATGACTCTGAATAAATCATTTGATGGATTTTATGGTCCCCCCCCGTGTGCTATAAGTCAGAAATACCTCTCATCACACTGTGTATGTCTATCAGACCTACTAAGAATATGTATTCCTATTCAGGAAGAGAATAAAAGGCATCCTCGTGTCTGGGGCCTCCAAAAGAAATCCCAAAGCATGAGATTAAAGAAAGATTATTCTTTAAGGTATCCATAAGAAAAACTCTCATAATTTCAGGTGAGCAACCATGACAACACTCTGCTGAAAATAATGGACAAGTATAGATTCACTCAATTTTATAGCTCAGTTGTCTATAGTTAAGCAGCTCAGGTGAGTAAGGATTTTTCATATAGATAACCATCTGCCTCCCAGTCCCTCAGTTACATCCTTTCCACAATAATGATATAAAGACAACCCTTCCAGGACATGTGAATGCCTCCTGTCAAATGAATCTTAAGCACCATAATGATGCCCCTTATCTGGAAATGAAAACTAATAATAAATAGCAGCGAGTATTTCAAGAATGCACGTTCCACATTACAACTTCATTTCAGTGAAACTTTAGGAGAATGTTTTACCAACAGTAAGACATGGAAAAACACACAGACTAGATTTAGGCTTACCTGTGCCAAAAATAACAATTGAAAAATTAATTAGGAAAAGCATTCAGCCTTATTCATTAGAAACAAAACAATTCTTAAGCATGATTAGAAGATCAGCTGCTAAATTTTAGTAGAAATAACTCAAAGCAGCTATTTTATGAAAAGTTAATCAATTCCAAACTTTCATATGTGGTCTATCAAAGTATAAGCATGACCATCTTTATTCCAAAATGAAGTTTCTATTTCTCATTATTGAATCTGACAAGTTTTGGAAACACATCTCGTGCATTCTCTCACGTTTTAATGTAAAACAATCACTACCCTATTTCTCTGTCAGATTAATTTTTTCATTCCTAATAGCTCATGCACTTACGGGCTCTTCTGTCAGCTATTTTTTTCAGCAGAGCCGCTCTCTCCTCTGACTGCTGACATTTATTAATCAATTGATCAATAAGTCATTTGAACCCCCCTTGGGAATGTTGAAATAGCCGTTGTCCCTCTCAGATTGCTGAACTAAACGATTGTGTTGTTGTTGTGTTGTAGTGGGGAGTGTTATGGAGCTCTCCTTACAATAGGGGTATGAAACCCAAGGCACACTGGAGAGCTATCAGCTGCTCTCCTACTGATGCAGAAAAGGTGATTTGTTCTAAAAACCGCTCCTTCTTGTAAATAAAGACATCTTTATGAGCATAATTTATGCAAGAGCTCAAGAGACCTCAGAGGGTGTGAAACTCACACATGTGGAAATGAAAGCACATGAAAAAATGCTTTTAAGACCGGCCCCAGAACGAAGCTATGTATTTATTCTATTTCTTCCAGTCCAACCTTTATGTTGTAAAAACCCACAAAAAGGCTGATCAAGGAAAAACAGGCTGGGCTGTTTTATACTTTGAAGTTTTGGTATGAGTTGCCATTGTGTATAAATTGATTTAGATCCACTGCGGTTCTCGCTCATCCTGCAATGAATAGTTTTGCCCTTATACTTTCTAAAGTAAAGTTTCATATTCATTTTCCATTTAGATAAAAATTCTACTTCCTGTATAGAGAAAACATGTTTGCTGTTTTCCTGTGAGAAGTGGTGGACGAGAGATAAGTTTGTACTGTAAAGATCACACACAGCCAAGGATATGTTTGTGGTAGAAGCTCCAATAGGGACACAGAAACTTTAGAGAATCCAGATTAGAAATGAAATTCAAGCATTATTTGGAATGGTGCTGTGCTACTCTTATGCTTTGAAATGCCGTGAAATTGAATTTTTTACTTTTTGCTCCTAAGAACAAGCTGTTAGATCTCCAAGCAGGCACAGAGCAGGAGAACAGCTCTATCTGGTTTGCTTCGGAAGCCTGGTATGGATTATGTATGAATGGAAAAGAGGCACATTGGAGAGTCTCTGTTTTGTTCCTGGGGCATTTCAGAAATTCATGATATTGTGGCATTGTGCCACCAAGTGCCACTACTGACTTTGGCAGTATCATAAAAAGCAGAACACGCTGAATATGGCAGCATCTGGAATATCAACAGATTCAGAGAAGACTGATCTTGCACTCAGTGACAGCTTCCTGCTGCTTTTGGAGGGAATAGAGACGGAACTGCAGGAAATTTAAAGAGACATTTTCCCATCAGCTTACAGATATAACTGGACCATGGATAGAAGGCACCCAGGTGGATTAGAGGACTGGAAAGTGTGAATAGCCACTTTCCCTTGGGTAGCTGATCCCCAGTTAAGTCCCTCCCATCTGTAAATAACAAGTGATTGAGGAACTGTGTCCTGGGATAGTACAACAGCAACACTAAAACGAGGGGAAATGAGCATTGAAAAAAAAAACAAAAAGTAGGAGGAAGAAACCAATAGTAGACACTCCTTAATGAGATTTCTCTGGAGTCTCCAAGTAGCAAATCTGACCCAGGTAACACCACAAAAAAAGTAACACCGTATACTCTTTCTGAGTGGCAGAGGTCTCTAGAAGCTGAGATACTAAACATTGGGAGAAATTTCTTCTCTCCCCATTAGTGAGACCTTAGACAGAAAGGTCGTATACCAGGAACAATAAACAATAGCATTTTCTACCAAAAGGGTAAAAAAATGAGGAAAAGGAGGCTGAAGGTTTCTTAACATCCAGAGGACTTGGCTTTGAATTCTCCCTCCTGGGAACAGTGTAATGACAGCATTGGTATTTCAGTCAAATGTAAAATCCACTTCTACTGCCTGGTTTCTATCTGAATAAAAAAAGAAAGAAAAAGAAAAAAAGGTGGGCAGGGTTTATCTTATCATGCAAAAGGTTCAATTTCTGTTGTTTTATCTGTGTATTTTAAACATAAAGTATGTGCTGGTCTGTGAGAGCTGAAACTCAGACTTGTGCTTTGCTTCCACTAATTTCTGTATGCTAATTAAGAGTGTTCTGTGTTCCAGCAAAGTACAAGCAGCTGAGATGTGTGGCAATGACTTCTGGAGAAGCTCAGCCTGAAGAAAAGTACTTCTGGACTTGCAGTGCCTCTATTTAGACACATCTTGTAAAAAAACCCCGCAAATGAACCCTTAAAAATTCAGACTGCAAGGACATCTAGTGATCCTTCAGTTATGATAAGTGCTTCCACTTGCAAAAAATAATCTTGGCCAGAAGGACAGATAATAAAAATCATCAGGAAGCAATGTCTGGACCTCTTGCAGAAATCACTTTTGTGTCCTCTGCTGACCTTTGCAAATACATGTGTGCAAATTGACTGTATGTATTCTTTAAAATCAATAGTACTAACTGATAATACAGAAATGTGAGACTAATGGAGGAAGAATTAAAATGCCAGACCAAAGGGTTAAAATTCATATTAATATGGACAGCTAAGGCCAAGTCATACTGCAGAACTGGGGGCAGCGGGTCACTTTGACAGCTTGTCCATACTTAATGGAAGTTTATTGACCCAACTGTGTGAAACCACAGTGAATATTGCATATCACTTTGTCACATGGAAAAGCCGCATTTATGGATTTCTGTGTCATCAGCAGGAGTGAAAAGTCTTTTTTGAGTCCCTTCTTTTTCATTTTTTGAGATCAACATGGTCTCTTCATAAATTTCTACTGCAAGCATATCAGTTTATTTTCTAGTGTTGGACATCTGGAGTTTTTCTCATTTTAAAGAGGGCCAGATCACGAGACCCTCTCTGCGGGAATAAAATCAGCAAGGAGTTGAGTCAGTGCAATACAAAATGTAGCTCCAAGCACTGTCCAGGTAAACTTTCCATTGTCCTATTTCACACCACCAATATATTATTTGGCTGCATTTAGTGCTTGTGCACACAGTAGTTTAAAATTGTTTGTGCATTAGCACCCTTGTCCTTGGTGATACAATAAACACTGATGGTAGTTCATCTCTGCTGGTGAATTTTCACCCTAAATTGCAAACAGGAGCAGGTGACATACAGTGGTTTTATATAAATATCACAATCAGTTTCTACAGTTAGTATATGGTGTCTGTAATTTCATACATTGCATGAATGTTGCATAAGAAAAAAAAATCCTCTAGAATCAATAATTATGAAAACCAGACAGGAATGCTTTGACTTTCTGTACAATTTGGATCAAGATTTTTTTATGCATTATTACAGAATTAATCCGAAGTATAGGAACTTATTTTAACTCCACCAACTTATCTCCTGATTCACTGTAAATAGTTAAAAATCTGTAATTTCTGATGTGATTTTCTTTTAACATTTTCAGCTATTAGACCAGCCAAACTAAGAAAATGTCAATAGCTGTAAGGTCTTGTTAAATATCAAGAGAATGAGTGAAGGTACTTAAATGTTCCATTTAAGTTTTACAACCCACAGGTTTAATTTAAATTATTTTCAAATATCTATTTTGAGTAACAATTATTAATTTTTGATATATTGTAATTTCAAAAGACAATTATATGTTTCCACTTTTCCCTGTTCAAAGTTGGATTACATTCCTGAAAATAATGTCAAATGAAAACAGTTATTTTTGGTAAAGAACTCTTCCACTGGACATTTTTGCCTCTCTTTATTTGCAAGTATTTATAAAATGCTCTAAATTGCCACATTTGGTCGGCAAAGGCTACACATGTGTGGGGGTGCATGGAACAGAAGCAGTTTTTAATTTAGGGGAATTAGCCTCAGTAGGACAAGGCTCTGCTCACTTCGACAGCTGCAAATACTGGCACACACTGAGGTAAACATGTTTAAATTACATCATTTCCAGACCACTGATTTTTTTGCAACTAACTCCAGGGCAGTTCCCTTGAAAGAAAAACTCAAGGACAGATTTGTGATGCAACACTATTGTATCCATTAAAAAATGCCAGAAACATTCTGCTCTGGCTCTGTATTAAACATATTGTCCTAATATGTGATTCATGCAAGTCTTCTGCTCCCTCCAACTGGACTGAACGGCAGCAGGCACTAATAGCCTGGACTAACAATAGATGCATTTTCTTTGAATTTCACATGTTTGTTTGTGGCTTTTTTTGTCTGCCAGAAATCATCTGATCTTTTCTGGGTGGTTCATTTCTCTTTCATTTCCTGGCCTGATGCTGAGAATAAAACCATGAGTCAGTGCAGAAGCCATTAATCTGCTGTATTAACAAGCTCACAAGGTGGCAAAGAAGTTAAAGATGTTTGTCGACTTAAACATGAAGTCAAATCCTGACATTTCCATGTATTAAAAGCTGCGTGGATCTACACACATGCTCTCCTTGCTTCCTTCCCAACTGTCTCCTCAAAATGGGTGAAGCAGCTGATGAACAAAGGACGTTTATCTCAGGGCCAGCTCCAGGCAGTCTCAGTTTTCTTGGGAGGCGTCTTCCTTTTTGGGCAGTCCCACAGAAACAAGTCATGTTGATTGAAGAGGAAGCAATATCCTAATTTGAAATAATTGAGTGAAGGTGTTGGGCTGGTGAGGTATTTGCAAGGAATGCTTCTCAGCTAATTATTTAGAATAGTCAATGCAGAAGAAATGTTGGTGGTCGGTGAGGTGGAAAATAGGATAGGAAAGGACAAAAGGATTTTTAAATTCAAAATTTAGGCAGTACAGAAAGACACATTGTGGGGTTGATAGTTGGCACTATTATTTCCATTGTACCATAGGTTTCTTAAAAAAAAAAAAAAAGAAAGAAATCTAGCACAGGAGCCTCTTCCAACACCACTCTGACCCCTACCCCAGAAGGTGTTCATAGATGAAATGGGAATTGTGGATAAGTTTGTCTTTGATGACTTGTGATATCTTGAAGTTTAAGTGATAGCTCTGCATGTAAAAGACATATCTTGATGTGCAAATAAGATGTCAGATTAAAGGGAGGAGAAACACACTAGGTTTCCTTAGGTGGTTAAATCTATTTCCTAGTTCAAGCATGGAAACCCAAACAATTTTGGACCTTATTTCACCTGGACCATTTTCAGAACATGGCATGGTAGCTTTGCCCTCCTTCCACACTATCAGTTTGCCATGGAATACCACGTGCTCTCTTTTAAAAGCATGAATCAGTTGTATCTCCTGATTGCAAAGAGGAGTAACTCAGAGGCTGGTGTTGGTGCTAGACCTACCACTGAACATCCAGAAATGAGAAGAGATGTGAACCTCTCCCTCCTGTGCTAGGTCACTGAACAATCTTCTCAGGAAAGAGACATTTTAGGAGGCAGCAAGGGAAGAGTATTTTTGGGGCAAGAACAAGAATCCAGCGCTCTGCTTTTCCTCCATAACTTCATGTGTTGTGAGTAGAGTCAGCATTAGTTGAAACTGACATAAGGTTTAGAGGTTTTATGAGGCAATTCATTCTCTAATATGTAGAGAGGGCATTCTTTTGTGACTCACCAGTGCTTCTTTTAGTGCTTGGCTGCAGCAGAAACACCCATGAGATAACAAAAAAGAATGGAAAGAATTGCACCTCTTGCTCTCTAAGAAATCCTCCTAATCTGCCAGCAGATCATATTTGCTTAAAAGGGTGAGTACCATAATGAATTTACATTGAGTGATACAACATTATGGGACTTGTTTAAGCAAAGAAGCTTTACTCTCACACTTCTGGTGTTTCACCAAATACTATCTTATTTAAAGAACGACTTAGCAAAAAAAAATCAGGATGCACTTCTCAGGGCCACAGAAGAAACAGGGAATAATGGAAATACATTGGAGTCCTGAATGAAATGAAACACTAATTCCGGTACTTTTTTTTTTTTCCCTATCATCTCTGTTACTGCTGAAGATGAAAACACCATTGGCAATAGTTAGACAAAAGCTGCCCTAGTGGAGGCTTACGTTGTCTAATGTTTTTTGCCAAGAGGACATTTCCAGGCCCATTTTCAGATTGTAGAGCCTGTCAAAACAGTCTGAATAATTCCCCAAAGTCTCATCATTTTCCTGTAAGTGTCATGACAGCTTTGATAGATGCCTTAATTTCCATATAATAGTCAAAAAGGCAAGAACACTTTTTATTCCTTCTCAATAAGAATAAGATTTTCAAAAGTCTTTGGTGTTCTGAAACTGCTCCAATTAAATACAATATGTTTTCTGACTAGCTTAAAAGGGAGAAAGAAGTTAGGGCCATGTAGAGCACTTCAGAAAATCCTACACTTCTTTTTCATGTATTATTCAATCCCTTTATGTGCTTATGCAAGCTCAAAGGGTGCAATACAAAATGCTCATATCCACACCCTTGTCAAAGAGTACTTAACAGCTACCAACCGTCTGCCAAAAAAATCTGGACTATGCCTTAATTTAAGAACAATTCAATTTTGTTATATTTCCTTATGGTAATTTTTAACAAAAGTGGATCACTACTGACAAACACCCCTTTGACAATGGTATATTAATTGAATTAAGACAGAGAATAAAGGAGGCATTACAGCCAGTTAAGTGTGAGAAAGCATGTTCTACACTGAATAATTAATTTTCATTCCAAGATAAAAATGTTGCCCATTGATTTACAACCCCTTCTGGCTATAAAGCCTTTTGGTGGAAACCTGATTCTTAATTATTGTCACAGGAATGCTAAGCTTGTCAAAAAGCTATTTCCATCATGATGATCAGCCTTAACTGCTCGGAGCAATTTTTGTGCCATACTTAACAGCTGCTTCATCATTTGTTATCTTTTCAATTAAGCACTCTATTCCTGCACTGCTCATAATCTCCACAGAAGAAAGAAACACACATGCAAGCACACATGTGCTTGCACAAAAGTACATGCCCTCCTCAGCACAAACACTCAACAACAGCCTGTCTCTGCTTTTCTTTATTAAGCAAAGAGTTCAAACATTTCTATGAAATGCTAGTGGGATATTTGGACTGTGGAATGTGCAGATACTCTTAAAATAACCCAGAAGGCTTCAAAGCATCACACCAGCATTTTCAGTTTACATAGTTGTAAAAAATATAGCTCCACTGTATTTTTTTTTGTCTGCTCCTTTACTCCTTTCAGTGACAGAATTTACTCCTTTCAGTGACAGAACTGAAAAGAGACTGATTACTCCATTAAAAAAGTAAGCAGAAACATGCCTTTCCCTCAAAACACCATAGTCATGCATTTATTACACTGAAGCTAGATGTTAATAAATTAATGTCCCTTCCTAGATACAGATTTTCTATTCCTCATGTAGCTATTTTATTTGGAAATTTTATAAAACTGAATGTTTTTAACCTGGATGAGTTTAGCAGAAAGTAAAGAGGGAGGGATGTAAGGTGCTTCTTCCTCCTGCAAAATGAGAAGGGAAAGCAAATGAGGAAACTGGTCTTCTTCATGCAATGACCCTAATTGCCAGTATGACAGTATCTCCTGTAAGTATTTTAGTTCTGCACACGGAAATGCACACAAGAAAATTTGCTGGTTCATTGGTTTACGATGTAAATCAATTCAAACTTAATTTGAGATACTTCATTTAGGCTCCCTGTTTGAACCAGTGATCTGTGGCAAATCTTGTTTGTGCAAAAGCAGAAACAGAAGTTAATAGATATAGAGTGCCAAATTATGTTGCCAGACCAACCACTTGAATAAAGTTTTTACCTGCAGGTTTGACTAGTAAACAAGAATGTTTGTAGAAAGTTATCTTGACATGGTATGTAAATATTATTTGCTGTCAAGTGAGAACATGAATGTGTCTTCGTGAATTTGCTAAAGTATGAGTTGGGTGCATTTGTGAAATAACTGCTATCCAAGTGCAATTTGGAAGCTTTTCAGGGGATATTTATTTATTACCAGCAGAAAATGGCATTTTATGATAAGATAATATAAACAACTGTTTTTCATTAGAAACCTGATCTATCAATGGAGCACATGCTTGGCTAGATTGCTGGAACTATTCAGTTATGTGTTGGTTTGGAATTTAAATTTTTTTAATGAAGGATTTAATATTGTACACATGCCTTTTGAGGCTAAAATACAGTCATCAGGTTTATTTGGACAAGGCAAGAGGGAATGGAACACCAAAATTCAAGTGCTTTTGCATATATGATGTATCTGAAGCTCCTTCTTTACTGTTACAATGACGATAGACTAACCATAAAAGCATTTGTATTGTATTTTTAGGTTTTCATAGCTCCAGATGGAAAAATTTTTCTTTTGAGCTAGGCAGTTTAAAAACACAGAGCTTCACCAAAATCTGAACTCTACTTCTATCCATGTAAGCACCCTTGTTAATTTTTACTTTAACATCATCAGCCTGTACACAGAAAGAACAGGTTTTCTCCAGCCCTTCTGATGATTCACTGTACAGGGATACCAGCTGTGCCTAAAAGCTCTGAGTTTCTCCACTACAAATTCAAACCAGACATATCTAAAGAATTTTCCTTCAGCTCAGTTAACCTAAATAATTAATCAGGAGCCGCTCTGACTCTGGGACAAGCTAACCAGGTTCCTCTCCCAGATTCAGTCTGGGCATATTGTCTGTTCTGCCTTGCCAGCTTGCTGCTCCTCAGACATGCTCTTCCCCTTGCTGAATAGAAGAGCTTTCCTCACTTTTTAGGATAACTGACAAGAGGACTGCGCTTTTGGTACTCTGTTCAGAAGAAATTTTTTCCACTGTGATTCCTTTTTTCATGATTTTATATTGATCTCCAGCTCTGAAACTGATTGCTATGCTCACCTGTAGCCCTGACCTCAAATTTCAATCTGTTTTTGAGTCTTTCAAGTTTGGTTCCAAAACGCACCGTTCTTTAAAGAGTTTAGTGTTATTATCCTGCAAAAGATAGCAAGTTGCATGTAAATTATTTACAGAAATGGGACATGAGGATAAAAACATTCTGATTGATTTTTTAAAAGACGAGTGTATCCATATTTGGGCCACAGAGGACTCAATCATATAAAGTATTTGTGTGTGTGACATGGGCCGCTGTAAGCAATTAAAAAAAAAAAAAAGGAAAAGAAAATGTTTTGTTTAGAGGGCTCATCTGACTTAAAGTGTTTCTGTCATCCTTTAAAATGCTGAACCTGAGGCTCATGTGCTGAGTCCAGCTGAGGGTCTGGCCCATCATTTGGCATCTGTGGGATCTGTAGGAAGGGCAGTGAGTGAGTCTCCAGCCCCTGAGTGCCTCTGGTCAGACTCTGCTGTCAGCTACCCCACATGTAACATGCTGAAATACATGGATTTACTTGCTAGCCCCAGAGAAGGACAGAGGCATTCAAGTGTTACTGCACACAGGCAAAAAGCACAGCCCACGCTCTTAGATACGTGTGTAACCACATGGATGTATTCTCTGCTTTTCTCCACAATGCACAGAAAAGAATTTTTTCACTTAATATGAAAGTAAAATATAAAATAAAATTCTAGAATACAAATAATTTCTACCCAATGACATATTAAAAAAAGCTCAAAATAAATTCTTTCTCGAACAATGTCTCCCTCCATATTATTTCCCAATCTCTGGAAAACGAGATTAAGAAGACAAAAAGTATTTTAAAAATCAACGAATTCATACATGAAGCCCAGCAGTGTAAGAACAACAGCTGTGCTAAAATAATCTATATCTGTGATCATGTAAAGTGATTTACCTTGTCTTGAGATATCTGGCATGGAAATATGGATAAAACATATTGCCTAGTACATTACTTTCTGTCAACATATATGCACATATGCACTTGGGGTCTGCTGCATAGGCAGAGATAAAGAGAAAGGGTAAGTAGGTGGGACCTCTCTTTATTAGGATTCACAGTAAGATACCAAACAAAAAGGACAGGAGGATGGGGCTCTTTGGAAAATCTCTCTCAGATTCATCCCGAATAGGAAGAAGGTAGGAAGAAAGGATTTCAACTGTGTAGATGCCTGCCAGGAGAATAATGTGTCAGGAGGCACTGAACATCTGCCAGGTTCTTTGGAAGCATTTTGTCAATATTTTGATAAGGCAACCAGAGGTATGTGAGGAACAGAGAAAAGGCTAATGAGAAGGGAGAAACTTTGAAATGACCAAGACAGCAAATTGTAGGAAAGGAACATGACAGCAAAAACCAGAAAAGTTGTTTCAGGAGGGAAATGTCAGTGTCACAGAGAGTTGGAAGGCTGGCTTAAAGGAAAAAAAAAATATCAAAATCTCAAGAACATTTTTGAGAAGACAAATGGAAATCATCTCCTAGCAGAGGAAAAGCAGTGAATTTAGTGAGAGGATGAGTGCGTTAACATGCTGCTTGTGAGATAAAAGTTGTAGGCATTTTGGAGAGATGTCCCTCAAGGAAAACATCTCAGCTGTGGAGGGACTAAGAAAACTGAGACAATTTCTGGGACTTTTAAAGGTAGAATGCAGTGTTCTTTGTCTAGACTCTAATCCTGGAAAATAAATAATTGAAATAAAATCTTACATTGTATAATAGAATTTTTTTGGCTGAAGGTTATGGCTTTCCTGATAGAGCTTCTTCTCTTGACTGACCCAAGCTGACATTGCCCTCGACATCAAAGACTGTAACATACTGCATCACTTTCAGATCTGTCCCCAGGCCACCTTCTTTATCTGATTTTCTCTAGTACAAATACAGAACCACTTAGTTCTGCCCCAGAATGTGTTCCTTTTCTGCTTAAAGCAGAAAAGTCCCAGCTGGAAAGTTATTTTATAAATCTAGCTAAGGCTGGAAATCTCTGTCAACAGCCACCCTGCTGTGTCACCTCCATGAAGGCAGCCTGGGTTGGAAAGAGCTGGCATTACCATGGAAAAACACGAGACTGAGACCTGCAGCACCCAAACAGAGTTTTGTCACTGGGTAGCATGACCAGGCACCACCACCTAGTCATTCCTTTCTTTCTGCTGGAAATATGAGGCAGCATTTTTCTAAAGTTTACCAAACTGAACATTAAGCTGTGCATGTTTTTTCCTTGAGGACAGAATGAGGGGACAGCTGAAGCACTCATAAAAGGCTTGGTTCACTGTCTAATATGCTCCTGGAAGGAGCCTGTATACTGCAGCAAAGAAAAAAAGAAAGCAGAATTTCTGGTTTTTAGGACTGTATCACATCCTTACTTATTAATTCTTATTTTGACTTTTTATCAGAGCTCAGTTGGTTTCCTTTTTTTTTTTTATTCCCTCAGAATCTGTTGTCTCTCCTTTTCTGTTCTATTTTTTAAGATCTTCATGCAGCTGAACTGTTTCTTTAGAGAGCCTTTGCTTGATGTAATGTAACCTGAGAGCTCAGCCACCATGTTCAGCAGTAAGGAATTTTTTGCAGCAAAGGTGCCAAGCCATTGCTTCTTTTGGATTTCTCTCTTTCTTTTCTTTATTTAATTGCATGGTGAAGGAGACCATACTTGCAGAAGTGGATGTAAAATTCTCCCCATTGTACACGGCTTGATTATGTGTCTTCCTCTGCACTAGAGAGTGTGTCATCTGCTAATACAAAGGGTGATTTTGTCTCAGTAAAAGGAACGCAATTTCTGGGGTCTCAACTCAATTTACTGCTGTCTTTTGGATCTCAGCCAGGGAAGCATTAAAGGATATGCTTAATTGTAATCATGTGAACAAATGAGAAGTCCTATTGATTTTCTTATGGTTTGGATTGTGCCTAAGAGCTGTGTTTGGACTGCGCTTCAATTCCACTTTCAAAAGGGACAGCTTCTCCTTTCTGCCAGGTATTAGACATCACAGATAAAATCCTCAAAACGAAGCAAAGATTTGCTGGCTAGCTCAGCCCTGGAGAGATTTGATGGGTGCTGAATTGGTCTGGCAGGAAGAACTACAAAGACAGAAAGGAGAAAATGATGAAAAAATACAGTGAAGAGCAACAGGAAGTTAGGGAGGTCAGTGAGGAGGGAGATGGAGTAATGAATAGTCACCTATTGCCTGACTGCACAAATACTCCTTCAGGTGTCGTTGCAGGGGAATTAAATACCAGTGATCATGTACAGCCTGGCAGCTCCTATGAGCAAGAGCAATAGAAAGGCATTGGCATCCTTTGGAAATGATCAGCTCTTTTTAATCCTCACCTTATCTGCGAGCTGCCACAAGGCTGCCTTAAGCACCAGATGTTGGAAGAATTACTTGTTTTCATTATTATATTTAAAAAAACCAACCAAACAAAAACCTGATAATTTGGGAAGGTTAGGATAAAAAGGCCTACAGGAAGTAAGATTTCACAATCTGAACATATTTTGAGGTCCTAAAGGGGGTGTCCTATACCAGAAGGAGGCAAACCAAGCCTCTAAACAGACAGTGATGAACTATCCATACCAAAAGGTCCCCTGGAGTTCTGCTCAGCTGCAAGGGATACCAGCCATTTTGGGAGGCTAAATCCAGAGCATCCAAACCAACAGTGAATACTCATAACTACTGTGTTCTAATTTAGATTGTCCCTCACAAAGCTAAATTAGCTAAGGGTTGGGTGTACAGTGTTATTATGAACAACACAGAATTAGCAAATTTGCATGATTTTTGTGAGCCTTTGGATAAGTGAAACTGTGTGTAAAGCTGATAATCAAGATGCTAGGCATGCTACAATGGAATAAATAGAGAATTAGAACCAAAGCAAGTAATTTTCCTATGCAAACCTCACAGGAGATTTCATCTCCATGTCTCACTTCCACTTCATTTTCCCTCTCAAACCCAGTGACTCCAACTTTTCAAAAGATAGTGACATCTTGCAATCTTCCAAGGCTCTTCCCCTGTCCCAAAACAATTTATGTGGGGAATCTTGATCCCTACTGGGTATTTAATAGAAGTGTTCAGCATTTGTCCCAGGGAAAACAGTGAAAATGGTGATGTAAAATGTGATCAATTAATGAATAAAGGAAAGAAGCACACTCAAACTTAGTTTACACTTTTATGGAAATAGCTCCTGCGAGATGTACCATGTTGTCACATTTCCATATGTGGGATCAACATCTGTTAAAATGTGTATAATTTAATTTTTAAAAGCATTTGCTGGACTGATTAAAGACCAATACTCTACAGAAATTATGAAGTATGAACTAAATATTCTGTGAAATAACAGGTAATCAAAAAAAGTCAACTAGAAAGGAGAAACAAGATGACCAAGTCTCTAAAGTTGGAAGAAACTTTGACTTGGTCAAAGTTGGACATTTTTCCAGGGTAAATATAGATATAGAATGATTGTTGAAAAGTTCTGTGCGTCACAAAATGATTGACAAAATGGAAAATAAACTAATTAGGCCAGAGAAATGTAGCCTGGTAATTTGCCCTGCACTATCTGGCAAAATGTTTCATACTAAAAAACCTTCAAATAATGCAAACAGAACTGAAATGCAAAAGACAGAACAAGAGATTGTATCCTAGAAATGCACAACTGTTGAGATTAGAGGGAAAAGTTAGTCTGAATCAAGAGGTAAGATCCAAAAATTGTGAGTTGTTTGATTACAGTGTGACTAGTTCTAGTGAAATACCACATCTTGCTTCAGGATCTTCACTTCAAAGAAGATACTGAAAAATCTGGGAATAATTCTTTTTTAAAAAATGAACAAAAAGTATTCTAGAGATGAAAAGATTATGTTACAATGAATACAATGTCTGCAATTTCCAAGAAAAGATATGAATTGATATTGTTGTTTGTTAAGAGATTTTCTTATTTGGTAACAAAATCAGAAGTAGAGAGATCTGAAGAAATAAGGAAGTCTTTTTAACACCAAAGGAAAACAAATCATGTTGTAAACTGATCATGGAAAATAATGACTGTAGCAAAAAGATGGAATCCACAGGTCTGGATATTCAAGTGGAGATCTGTCTGAAAATGCTCTATTCTTCATTCAAATGCAAATAATTGGGTAACTAATTGCAAATTAGGTGACTAAATGCAAACAATTGCACTGAATCAAGTGGTTTATTGGTCACACTTGGTCCAAATGTGTCCTTTTATTGGCTTCGACCTCTGCTCTCAGTCCTGGTGCAGTGGTGCTGTTTTACTTGAACGCAATCACAGACGTGCATTTAAATTTTAAAAGGTTATACCTTTAGAAGGTAATTTAGAAAAATACTGTTTTCTATTTTTGGTGAAATTGAAACCACTTTGGGAACATTTGTGAAATATCCTATTTCAGTGTTTATTCTTAATATCACCTTTCCAACTCTTCTATTAATTGATATTGATAATGTTATTGACATTTATTTTTTTTCATTTATAGTTGGGCACTTCAGGCTTTGCACCCAGATTCTTTTGAGTAATATTGCTTTAAGAAGAAATACTTTCTCTAACAGTGACTTCCTTTCAACAGTGTAATCTCTTAAGAGACAGACCCCTCTTAAATTAGAGCATCTGATTTGCAGGGTGAAGTTTCTGTTGTCTGTAGAAGATATGGGAAGTAATCAGTACCTGTATAGCTGGCCTGGAGATACAGCTAATATAATCACTTGCCTTTCTTTTGGCTTTTAAATGATATCTTAATGCTAGCACAGGCACTACAAACACAACCTCTGGGCTTGTGAATGCTGGTGGAGTTTTAAAAACCAGATATTTTTCTTTCTGAAGAGCTATCCAAGTCTGTTTGCCCAGCTGAAGGTTTTGGTTCTTTTATCAGAAGGATAAATCTTGTGTCAGTGTAATGGACTGTGTCAAATATGGTCTGGCACACACTAAGTACGGAATAATACTCCCCAGGAATTGCCTCCAGCACCTGAGAAATAAGATATATTGTAGGAAGCATACCCTGAAGTATAGGATTTTAATCACAAACAAAAAAATAATTTTTCTGGATGAAAATGAAGGTGAATGAAATGGCTCAGTGCTTTTAAAATCCTACTTTGGGATAAATGAAAACATCATTCACCCTTTTCATGACAGAGGTGTATTTGGTTAAGACTCAGCTTAACTTCACTTAAATCAGTAAGACTACCGGTTTTCATCAATGATAACCTTGATTGTCCTTTTCTTTAACTGAATTTGGTTTCACATAGGAAAGGAGCCAAACTGGTTACAGAAATTGGCTTAAGAGGCTCATGAAACATTGGAACAGGTTGCCCAGAGAAGAAGCTGTGGATAATACAAGCCTGGAAGTCTTCAAGGTCAGTTTGGGTGGGGTATGAGCAACCTGGTCTAGTGGAAGGAGTCCCTGCCCATGGCATGAGGGTTGGAACTAGATTATCTTTAAGGTCCCTCCTAACCCCAAAAATTCTAGGATTCTATGAAAACGGTATTTATCAACAGAAGTACTCACTTAGCATTTTTCATTTCTATGTTGTTTACCATTTAAAATCAGAATAAAAAAGTGCAATTCAACAGTTAGGGGCTGGGAATATATATTTAGGTTATAAAGATTTAACTAAACTTTAAGACTTAGATGAGCACTGAAGGTTCATGAGATTTAGCCACTTAACTCATCCAGGCTTCACTACAAATCTTCACTGCAGAAAAAAAGTGTTAAATAATTTTATGCTTAATTAGGAAACCGTAAGCTGGTTGAAATCGCAACTCACCTCCACCTGCAGAATACAGGTGAAGGAATACCAATTTAAAGTTTCAATACTACATGTTGCTAAAGAACCTTTTTTTCTGATACCTTCAACTACTGATTTTGATTGTAACCTTCCTCATAAAATATAAACCTCCTTTATTTCCTATTATGCCTAGAAATGAAAAAAGCGTTTTCTTCCTGTATAAATTCCTGTTTCATAACTTGTAGCCATTTAAATTAAATCAGCCAATATCTACTGTAGTTTGATTGGTGTTAATTTACACAGGGGGGGTATAGCTGGTTGCAGCTTTTAGTACAAATGAGCATCATGCTCCATATGCTTTCCTTGGAGATGCCTTAGAGGAGGCTGGGAATTGCAGGTTTGGGCATGAAGCAGGATTTTCCCTCAGAGATACTGGTTTGTTTCCTGTAAAAACCTTTTAAACTGCTAAATACCAAGTACCATGGGCACTGAGCCACAAGCAACCCTAATTTTCTACCTGTTGATATAATCATACCTGCTCCTATGAACTTCAATTTCTCCACAGCTGGTGGTCATGGCCCTCACTCTGAGAAAGTGTAGGTATAGTGTCCACGTGGAGAAAAGTTTTTTTCCTCTGTGTGCAGCAGAAAAGGATGTGGCCACCCAGAGGGAGTACCACAAAAGCGTTCAGGATCCCACTTCTCCGGCTGCAAGGAGTGCCAGAGCCTGGTTCTGCTCTCAGACGTCATCTGGGAGAACAGATCTGTGGGGTGTGGTCAGGTCAGTGATTTGCTCAGCCTGGTGGTGGAGCTGGGAGATAAAGGAGAGAGGCTAAGGGGTATTAGGGACTCTCACCAGCAGGACCTTAGAAATGGAGGGGAGTGTAAAGGGGTTCTGTTTGAGGTGGCAGGAGAATCCACTCCCAACTCACCCCACCTCTCCAGATGCCCTTATACAGTAGACATGAGGCCCTGGAATCCAAGGCCAAAGGAAATGAGGATAAGGGAAATAAGAATGTGGATGGAGGTTCTTTTGGGATGGAGGTGTTGCCTAGGCCAGGGCAGCCTATCCATTGTATCATGACTTTCTCATCTAAATAAAATATCCATATTAGGTGCACAGCCAGCACAGGAAGAGTCACTGTTTGAGACAATAAGGCTCTTTCCATCTAAGTTTTTCCTTAGATGGTGTTATAGAGTTTCCACACCAATTTAAAAATGCTCCCCCAAATGACATCATAAAGAATTCAAAATGAGCTGTATGTATCATTTGCATTCAGGAAAATCTTTAGTGAAAATAGCCTACAGCTTTCTCTCTCTTTGAGCAGCACACTGACATGATCCAAAAGGAGTGTCTTAATTATGGTAATTACAGGATTTAAAATTCATTAAATAAAATATTGAGGCTATTCAAACTCAGATTTTTGAAGGATTATAGTGTTTGACAACACTATGAAAGGTTTAAGTGCCTAGTTTAACTGCCAGATTTGGTTTGTGTTTAGCCCTTATTACTCAGCACGAAAAACATGTTTTAAGTGGAATCTGCAGCCCACTTTCAACTGTCAGTCTAAATATGTCTATTCACAAGCTGAGAAATTAGCACAGTGCATGATGCTCTGGTGACACCCATCAAGCAAGAACAACTCATCGTTTCACTCCATCTCACATCTAAGTCATAAATTTCTACACTTTGTAAAAAAAAAAAAAAAGAAAAAAGAAAAAAAAATTCCTTGTTCTAAAAGTCAGCAGGGGCTTAAAGTGACTAAAGTAAATCTGAAGTAAAAGATAATTCCTGGCTCTCAGAGTCTGCCTCTGTGGGCATTGATTGTGTTACGATGGAGTAGGGCTGGTATGAGGCAGGTATGGCTTTTCCTCTCCTATATCCTCATAGCCTCTAGCCAGTACAGTGGCATTGTATTTGCACAGTTTCTGGTATTAGGCAAAACTGGGGAAAAAACAGAAAAGCAAGAATCCCTCTGTGGTGAAGTAGTTTCCCAGAACAGTGTTTTGGTCATGGAGGAAAAATCCCTCTGAGGTGGGTCATATGCTCCCAGAGGGTCAGCCCAGTACTGAGGATTGGTTTATCCTTTAATGCCACAGGTGTCCATGTCAATGCTCTGCTTTCCTGACTCTCCCGTACAGCAAAGCATCTCTGTTCATGCCTTGTACCAGTTACATGCTTCTGCCTTTAATGTTTCAGCATCTTCCCTCCACTCAGTGCTGCTCTTTCTTGCCTCGGCTCTGACTCACTGTGAAATAGCCATGGTCACCTTGCAAAGGGGAAGTGGGACTCTGTTGGCACCGGTACTCCATGCCTAAGGAACTTTTCAATTATTCCTGCTACTCTGTGCCATGTTTCAATGAAGTGTGCCCACGTACATCCGAAAACCAGAGACTAAGTCCATTGATGTAAATGAAACCACACTGGTATAAAACCAGTGCATGTAAGACCAGAGTCGGGATCCTAACTACCAAAAATAGAATATTAGAATTAAATTTATAATAGATATCTTTATGGTGTAGGAGGTTCTGTTGGTATGCGGTATTCATCTGTTACAATAGCCACATTAGGAGTGAAGCTAGATCTGATTTATGGCCGCTAAATTTTAGATCAGCCTATCTTTCCCAAGCAGAGGTCAAGAAGAAAATTTTGAGTAACTACCTTCAGGTTACTTTGGAAGAGAGCTAAGATAGCTCAGATTCAGAAGTGTGTCTTAAAACGTCTTGTGTCCACCCATCAAAATGTCTTCGTTTAAAGCTTGAGTCTTACAGCCTTGGTACTGGCCCTCCAGGAGCTCTAGATCTGAGCTCAGAACTGGAAGCTTTTGTATGTTGCATGGCTATAAAAAATATTAGGTTTGAAATCTGCAGCAACACCTCTGCTGATGACAGTGTCCCCACGAAAGGCACTCCTGGGAACCAAACATTTGTAAACAGTGCATGGCACCAGTTGTATGGGTGTGGCACAGCTGTGTACATACAAACTGAGCATGCATGGAAAATGCAAGTTCTCACAAGAACTGCATGGCATGTTGACAGAGTCAAAGCATGACGTTGACGAGAAAATAAAGAAGAGAAAGCAGTCTTGAATATTTTTACAGATTTTTAGCTAAGAATACTATCCAACTTATTGAAAAAATAAATTATTTCTTCTAGAAAAATCCAAGAGAACAATGGATTTCATTAGGGATATGCAGAAACAGTTCTTCAAAGTGAAAGCTGCATTACCATTTTTGTAGGTCGATGAGCTTTCCTTAAATCATCTGTCAGGAGAGAAGTTTCTCATTGGGTTATTATCTCAGCAGTTTTCCAAAGGCAAGACCACAAAGGAAAGGAAACAGAGGTTCTGTCATGGTCTCTTCTGTCGTGCTCCCACAGGTGACATGAGAGCATGAGCTCATGTTTGGAGCACTGTGTGGCTTGGTCCATCTGTGTCCATCCACTCTGTTGGTGGCATTTGGGTTCCCTTCTCTGCCCCTGAGTGTTGTTGTGTAGCAGACTAACTCCCACCCTGATCCAGGGGCTGCTCCAGCATGAAGGTGATGTGATGGATCAGGGAGTCTGCCAGTGGTGTGAGTTCAGCCTTGGAGACGCCACAAGAACCAGCAGGCATGGAAGAACTGGGAAATAATTGTCTCCAACCAGGAGAGGGCAGAGACTTCATTGTGCAGTAGTAAGAAACCATATATGCACTTCCACAGGCGAAAGTCATCCCTGATTTCCTGAAACCATTAATATTTACTGCATGTGTAAGAAATGGAGGACCCTTTTTCTGGTAATCCTCATGGTCAATGGAACACTTTCCTGAAAGACTGCAACCAGAGATTTGTTCTCTGCTCTTCATTTTCACATCTATTCTGTGCCAGGTACCTTTTATAATCCATCTGCTTCTCACCAGATCAGTAATTTTGTTTTCTTTTCTGGCAGACAGGTCCTCAGAAGCCTTGCCAAAAATATCCTAAGTCCAAAGTTATTTTTAAAAGGTGCGAAAGTCAAGAAAAATCCAAGTGAATCCAAGGTAAGTAGTCTGTATTCCTTTCTACTTTCAAATTCTTTAAGAGCTAATAGTAGGGTAAAAATATTGAAGGCTAATGAGATTTCAGAGCAGACATTTTCCATTTGAAAAGAAATAGAGGAAAGAAACTTTGAAATTGCCTCGTTTCAGTAAAGATCTGAAGACCAAGCTTCCTTCCAAAATATCAAGGACAGTCCTTCACTGTAATGGCATCTTAAGGAGAATGGAGCGTATGAGCCTTTGTAACTGGTTTTAAGACACTTGTTTTGGTTTGAAGTTGCCATGCTGCACTCAAACCCAGCTGAATTGCTGCTAACGGGTGAACTGACAGTCTCTTCAGTTTGCAGTAGACAGATGTCAACACTGCAGCTGGAACTAATCATAAGTTGTCATCATGACTGGAAGTAACTGAAACTTTTCTTGAATGTAGATAGCTAGGACTGAACAGACATGAGCACTAATTCATCCTCTCACACTTAATATCTCATTGCTTCAAGCAAAGGACAAAGGGGACAGAAGTTCCATTTCACAGGACATTGGGCAATTTTGACATTTGTCTTCATGTGGATTACAAACAGAACTTGAAAATGTCAACATTTTTGGTCTAAACAAAATAATTCTTTTACTCTGAATTGAAATGTTTTATTTTGACAAATACTAAACATTCAGATTATTCACTCCTTCTCAGTTATGCAGGAAAGGCATTGGGATGTGGTATCATTCATATATTTCATCCCTACAATGAAAGCCAGAACTGTTTCCTTCTAAGAATACTGAAAAATGAGATTTCTTCCCTTGCTGCCTTTGAATAAACCTCTGCTGAGGTTAATGCAACTTCAGGGGTTGTTTTGACTTCACCAAGTAGACTTCTCTTGTTAGAGAGAATGCCTCTATCAATATTTTCCAGATTAGAAATTGCCTTTGAGGGACTTTAGCAGTGCTCCTGGGCAGGTTTGCCAGGATGTAATTTATAGAACCATTTAGGTTACTTTGAGACATGTGGGTTGGTCACCACTTTGGTTCCCAGACCTCATCAATGAAAGGACAACTCAAACACATTAAAGAATCCTTCTTTGAAATTCAGAGTTTTGAAGCCACCCCAAAAAACCCCAGTGTGGTGATTTATTTTTAATTTTGTTTACCTTTAATATGCTTTGAGTACTTTGGGTAGATTGTGCATGCTCTACCTGCTCACCTTATACAGGCATGGACTATGCTCCTGCTTTTCAGGGTTTTTTACTTTTAAAGATTCCTCCTTGAAAAAATGAACGCTTTAGAAAACAATTAAACATTTTTGCTCACACTGAGAAGGAAAGTAAATTTTATGAGTATTGAAAAATCAGACATGCAAATAACAAAGACTCTAAATCAATTTACAGTGAGATGAAATTTCAAATTCACTTGAGCTATCTTTAAGATCTGGTTAAGTAGACAGAGTAATTGTTGTCCAAGTATCTATTTAGTGGTCACAAAATCAAACATGATCACATGATTTTGGTGGTGTATCTAATAGGGCTCATATCGTGATGACACATTTTTAGCCATAGTGGTCTAAAGATATAAATTTTAAAAAGTTACTTAAGGAGAAATCACATTTTCATTAGTCTATTTGCTATTGCTGGGAGAAGAGGGCTTATTGGAACAGAAAGAGGAGACAGCTACTCACATGAAAATAAGAGCATATTTTGATTTGAGGAATAATTTGTGGTGGTGATCATTAAGAACGTTATATCACCCTTGGCATCAACAAATATGACCACCTTGTTAGAAAGTATGCTTCAGAATAAGAAGTTCTTGAGGATTTTTTTTCTTTTGTCTTCTGTGTGTCTCCTGTTCTGTGCTGTAGCTTGGGGAGCTCTGCAGAAAAATCACAAATGAAAGTTTGATTTTTATCTGAGGAATGGGAGATTTGTGACCTGCCTCCCTGAGGATAAAATTCCATCTTATTTAAAAACTAATTACATTTTTTTTTCTGTGAAATTATTATCTTTTTTTCCTGGGGCTTTTAAATACTACTATTACCTATCCAAATTTCCATTCAGACAGCATTAATAGAAGCCTAAATATTGTCTAAAGTCTTCAAATTTAAGTTCTCCAGTGTCTCTTCTCTCAATGGAATACCTTTCAATACGTGGCATTTCTACCCCTTTCCCAAGCTGACCAATGTGGAGAGGGTCTGCGCATATAAATATTGTGAACTTGCCAGGTAGCTTGATTCTGTTATTCTTAGGGACACAGAACATCCCCATTTAAATCCCTTGGAGTAGCTGGTGTGGAAAGATACAATTCATTTTGGTAATGATGTCAGGATTTGGCCTGGAATCTTCTCAGGGACTACACATACAGTGCTTTCACAAGTCTGGGCTTTTTCTTTCAGTCTCCCACCAATTCTTTGTATCTCTCTCAATGACAAGGGAAAAGGCAGAAATATCAAAGAGCTCTCCAGGAGTGGTTTTCTGTGAATTCCACAGCCTCAGTCTCTTCTCCCTCCATATGAAACAAGTTAAATATAAAATTCAAAAGCAAAAGGAAAAAGGAGCACTTACAAATGCCCTGTCAAGACTCTGTCTAGTTTTTCTCCTCTCTCTCATCTGCCTTTCCCAGAATGATTCCTGAGGGGGAAAAAGCACTTAAAATACACTCTTGATCCTGACCTGAGTCCCACTGCTTCCTTATTCCTCTGATGATAAGACAAAAACCACTTAAATGGGCTCTGAGACAACTCACACATCTCCTTTTTTTCGCCTACCTTTATGCTCCAGGAGGTAAAGGTGCTTGAAAAGAAAGGTTTTGTTGATACTCAGTTCAGTTTCCCTCTCTCTGCCCTGCTTGTGTTTTCAGCTCATTGGATTTCTCAAGTCCCCTCCTCCCTGACAAAGCAAATCTCACAGCATATGATATCATGCTAAAGATCCTGAACTGAATGTTACCGTATGGCTCCCACTGCATTAACGATTGCTGCATGGGGGAGATACGGATTTTGCAATGACCCAGTAAAATAGCTGGCATGTCGTTTTCTGTTTCCTCTTTATAGCAAAGATATATCAAGATATTAAAAATATTTACTTTTGCTCTTTGCTATGCGCTGAACCATTGGCCAGGAGCAAATTCAGATTTCTGGAACTATATTAAAGCCAAAATTTTATAAGCTCAGCTGTAGTGATGGTGAAAGGTGAGGCAAACAGCACAATGCAGAGGCTGATCACAGGGCTCTGAGGCTTCCTTCAGTTCCTGAAGCAAAGGCATCTGCTACTGATGAAGAGCCTTCAGGTATTTTTCATCCCCTCCAGCTGCCAGTCCAACAGAGCCCAGGACCCTGTAGGTCTGCATCCCATCTGCTGGCACATTGCATGTCCCAGATAATCATGGGGCATTTAGGGGCGTAAGATGTTTGGGCCGCCTCACTGAACTCTCCTGTTTCCATCTCTCTGTGGAGCATCTAACTTTTTTTTTTTTTTTTGCAGAGGAGAGCTCAGATAAGAATGGCTAAGAAGGAAGAAGAAATCTCACTTTCTCCTGCTTACAGTTACATAAGACCAAGAGGAGAAGAAATTAGGGAATATCAAACTAATGAAACCTTTTTTTGCAAAATTGGATTGGCTGCCATTGAGGGCAGAATGAGGAAGAAATGAAAATGTGTTACATCAGTTTTGTCCTTTTCATCGTTTTTTATAAGAAAAACTCTTTTTATACTTAAAAACCAGTGGCTAATTCCAATCTAATAAAAATTAAAATCATTCTAATCAATAAATTGAGATGCTCCACATCACATTCAAGGCCTGAAAATTCCGATTTCACCAGAGTTTTCACTGAAGACAATGCTGCAGAACCAGCTGAACCAAAGACAGCATGTCCATGACAGCAACCTGCCTCATTGCAAGGAGACAGATCTGAAGGAAACGGTGTGAGAGAAACATCTCCACAGAAGGGAGCCAGTAGGCAGCACAGAACAATGCTTTGTAGTGAGACTTCAACAGCTGTGAGTCCTTTCTTCGATACGTGCAATGTGCCACTGTTATCAACACAGGGCCAGGGTGGTTCCATATCTACCTGTCCTCCCTTATGGCTTCAGTTAAGACGCTCACATTGTCGGCTGAGTGAAAGGTAGGTATTTATTTTCAGCGTAGAGAAGCTCTAACAGAAGAGCACAGGACAGCTTGCTAGAGCCGCACAGTCATGTACTCTACATGTTTTGTATTGGTCCCCAGAGCAACCTTTGGGACATATGTCCAGGTAAAGGCACATTTACTGCACAGCACAGCCACAGCATCCCAGTTTTCTATTGCTCCAACAGGCAGAATAAAACAGCTCCCACTGGTTTTAGCAGAGCCATTTGGGATCCTAATGAGTACATCTAACACAGCAGCTCTGGCTCTGTACCAGCAACGTGAATGTTAAAAATTATGCATATGTGAAGGAGGACAGTTTGTCATATATTTCTGGAAAGTAGATTAAAAACTTGGCTTTAATAGTGGGCATGTTGACAGCAACTGGGCTTTGATGGCCAAGTCCCTCGGATATCAACCACTCTAGCATCAGAACTATTTTGACGTCAAAACAAAACAGGCTATTTACTTTTTGAAGTTAAATTAAATCCAGAGAGTATGATGCTGCTTCAGAGCTGGAGTCCTAGGCCATTTCATCCAAATGAGCCGAGCAAGGTATAACTTATGAACAGCGCCATAAAATGCAGGGCCCAGGTTTCATTCCAGCAGTATCAGTTAAAAACGTGTATCGGGCCAGGCCAGAGAAGAGCAGCACTAGGGAATTTACAACGCATAATCCATTTCAAACTTACTCCCTTTTCACTCCCTATCATTGCAAATGGGATGGTTGGTAAATAACTGGTTCTTCTGATATTGGTACAATAAAAGATGATTCTTTACAGTGAATTAGGTCAGTTAAATAATGCTTATCCAAGTTCAGGTGGGGAGACTTCCCTGTCCTATAGTGGGCTCAGAAGTTTCCTTGGGGATCCCCAAGTAATCCTGTGAAAGGAAAATACTTTGGGGAGGAAAAGCCATGGCTTACTGCTTTTGTTTCCCTTCCCAGAACCATTTCCTCTTTGTTACCTGATGGAGGTACCCATGGTACCTGTCCCTACACTGTTTGCCTGTTCTCCAAGCAGTTGCTCTCTCCACTTGTTCTGGGGAATATTGTTGCTTGTGTCTTTAAATGCATCCACATCCCCTGGCACATGGACCTCTGCTGGGCTGCCAGACAGGGCCCTTGGCTTCCCTGAGGACTGTTTTGACTAGAAAAGCACTCATGATCTACACAGGGTCATTGTTGCGCGGGGTGATCCTCTTACTTGGCCTGATACTGGCACACAGGCAGCTGGTGTGCAGTGGCTGGCCACATCAACTGACCACATCTACTCCAGGGGGCCATGTGGCTGGAATCAGAGGAGTTCTGGACCCCAGCTGGCTCTAGGTATGTGTCTTTTGTTCCCCTTAAACAGAAAGAATCCCCTCAAAGAGCTCCTGGGATCAACTTCTCTTCCTTCCTATGGGCAGAAATTTCTCAGCTGAACCTGCTCCCTCTTGAGATGGGGAAAAACTTTGTCTCAGAGGGCTCTGAGGCCCCATCTTGCATCAGCTCCCTTGGGAAACAGAGCTCTTTTTCCTTGGTGAAGATGGACGAAGAGCATCGCTCTTCCAGTGAGAAAGGAATGACCTGGGGTCCCCAGCACTAGGCACACACAGTAAGTGGGGGTTTATAATCCTGGATTTGACTGCCCAGCATGTGTCTGCAAAGCTGTTTCTAATACCGATCATTTGGGAATTAGTAGATGCTAAATACCTTTCAACTTAGACAATAGAAGAGGCTGGCTATGGCTATGGTTATGGCCTCAAAGAACTAAATTTAGGAGAAATTATAATCTTTATGCCCTTCAGAAAGATGAAATAAGCAATTTTACAATTGCTGTAAATGAATCTTTGTGGCTTTTCTTTCAGATCTACAGAGTCACTACAATTCCCAACGTTAAGTTCCTTTACATAGAGCGTGCTTGTGTCAGCTGATAACAAAAAGTAGAAGGGGTAAGTAGTTAAATTAACAGACAGATCAAACCCAGCCAGCATCCTCTGTGCCACCAAAAATTCACATTGCAACTGCTTCTGGGAAAGCCTTCTTCCATCTGCAGATTTCCTGGAGCCCTTGTGCTGTCTTCAGCAAGGTGCAGACCTCAACACAGTAGTTTTTGCTTTTTTGATCTCAAGCTTGGCTACTGTAGCACAAGCAAGATCTTTGGGAGAAGCACTACTCAGACAGATTGAGAAATTCTCATGTGAAGTTGTCCTAACTCAGAAGGATTCATGACTTCAAGACTCTCCCCAGATCAAAATATTGGCTCCATAGTAGTATGCACGGGCAGTTTGGGACATTTTTACTTATAGAAGAGTTTCTTTCTCTTCTGCTTAAGTAATGGAATTCAATCAGCCTGGAAACCAAAAATAAATGTATATACAGCCAAAGGTACTGTAGAAATCTCCTCAGAATTAAAAACACTAGAATAAATTTTCCTAAATAGTTGCTTTTGGAAAGAAACAAAGATAACATGCGAGGGAAAATAAAGAAACTACCCTGACTTCACATATAAGAAGTGCTTATACACCATCCAGAACCAAGCAGTGTGAGTACTGATATTATTTACTTCATATAGTGTCTGCATCACTGTGGTGGCCATTGTGGAGTGGCTGCACAGGGACAGGTAAATGACGTGTTGTGTGTTTGGAATTTGTGACAAATATCACCAGGCTGAGGATGCAGAGCAGAACACCAGGGTCTCCACTTTGGGGTGAAGGGCTGCTGCTGCCCCACCTGCTCTGTGCAGAATGGGGACTCTCAAACTTGCTTCGTGTTTCTGCCCTGACATTGCCAATCTTACCCGGGATTGCTAAATACTAATGATTCACAGAAATTTACAGCTGAGTAATAGAGTCCTGATTTCTCTAAGACATGACTGCCTGCAAGCGCAGAAGATCTGGTGGAACCAGTTGACGATATAAAAGGTCTTGGCTGGTAACTGAAGCAAGAATAGGTCCTGTGGCTTTTTTGTTAGTCCTCTCATCTACCCTGTAAGGGTTCCAGTGACATTTACGTGTTGTATTTTTAAAACTTTCACAGAGTTTCAACTTAAGGAAGCCCAGACTCTTGGTCTTGTGATAAATAAATGCTCATTCTCTCTGTAAACACAAGAGAAAACTGTACATGCCAGTATTTTATAAACATGCCATGAAAAGCTCTTTTGTAACTTAGAGCAGAGAAGTTAAATTTCACAATATTCAGTTCCAATTGCAAAATAACAAAAGATGGTAGTTGAACAAAAATGCTATTGTTTCACTGGGAAGCAATTAGGCTGGTGATGGCAGGTCTCAAGTGAGAATGCAACTCCTCAGTGAGCTATGAGTACCTGCTATTTGCCAAAATTGCCATTACAATAAGAACACTGTCATGATTGAAAACCCTAATTACCTCGGATTTGGAGGTTTGTGGAAACTGTTGTGCTTTTAGAGGCCTAACTGCACTATTAATACAGGTTTTAAATTGGAACTAGGCTGAAACATCCCACAGGTTTTGTATGATTTCTTACTACTCTTGCTTAAGATGTGAACTGTTGGGTTTTTTTAATCAAGTCTTGATCATAATGGAATTATTTTTCTGGCTGAAGTGGACACACATTGCACAGTTTTCTTCATCTTCTCTTTCTCTTCCAAGGGCCATATGCTTTCACACTGAGAACAAATTTCTCCCTTTACATGGGACCGATCATGAATAAAAATGAAGTGCTGGAGAAAGAAAAAGAAATGTGGGTATGATTATGCCATGTTTATGTCCACAGTGGACAGATGAAAGCAATAACACAAAGCTGTTATTTTAGTAATTATAAAACCAGAATTTATAATGATTTAAAGGCTAACTTAATAAGAAATATGAGGGCAACGTGCTCTGGAAAGGGTTTCAATGAAAGGATTGAAAACTGAGATTGACATTCAGTTTCTTGGAATTATTTGCAAGGAGGCTTTTATTTTGTGACATTCAGAAACCTAGAACTGTGGTTAATATGAATAGTTGTCACACTCCCAGCTCTGGCACTTGAACACTCAGCTTGTGATTTGAATTCAACTCCCTGTGAAACCTTGGGTGACGGAAATTGTGTTATTTACACACTTAGGGATAGAGGATGATTCATAGGATTCAAGGGGGCTAAGAGGTCTTGAATATAAAATAAATAATGTATCCATAACCTGTTATAATGTAATGATAAAACAGGCAGTTGGGCAGGCACAACAGAAAAATAGGTCTGAAGAGGTGAATGGTATGTTCCAAAAAGTATCAAAAACTTTTAGCAGCTCTTTACCAGTTTTAGTACAAATGAAAAAGGTAATCTATGTAAGCGAAGAAACATCTTTCCTCTTAAGTGGCTTATAAAAAGGCTTTTTTTTTTTCTTTATTTGGGAAGCTCTATAAGGCGTGAAAATGTAGTTTTTTGGAATTAGCTCCATATTTATTAACTTACCAACCACGACAGAAAATTAGCATACAAATCTTTTGTGAGAGTTGTCCTTGGAACCTCTACAGGTCGCTTGAAATTTAATGACAAGGCTGAGCAGAGGGGAGATACAGAATGTGGAATGAGTTGGAAATGAGAGGAAAATCTGCTACAGAAATGATAGCAATGTTCCGAACGCTTAGGTAGTGAGAAGAAGAGGAGGAGGAGGCTGATGCCATTTGAATGGTCTCAGACTCTGCTCTCTTGTACTAGGATCTCAATGGATTTATACTCCTGAAATTCAATTGGAAACAAAACTGGCCTTTTGAAGAAGGGATTTGATAATCACTGGCACAATTTCATCAGGCTCATAGTGAAGTCCTCACAGCAGAGGTTTCTTAATTAAAATTGAATGCCTTTTTTCAAGTGAGGCATTGTTTTGTTGAGGAGTTCCTGGTTTTGGTGCATGGTTCTGTAGATGGGATGCCATAGTTTATTTTATGGAAAAGACTGGACTGGATTATCACAGACTTTCCTTCTGGTTTTTGCACTGCTGAATGTGAGAAAGCTGCCATCTCCTGTGTCTGAAGTTCTCTATTTGTATATTCACAGAACGAACTAGTAAAAACTACTTGGAATAAATAAAAATACAAACTGAAGAGCTGAAAAAGTAAATCATGAGGAGTCAAAATTAAATTATTCTAGGATTTTAACTTTTGTATCCCTTCACACTTTTACTGAGGGAATAACATAATGGCTACTATATATCTTCTGATAAAATTAATTAACAATCATCTCCACCACCAGACAGCACTCTAAAAATGTATAACATTAGCTACCAGAAAGTGCACGATCAAACAGTCACTACAAGAAAACGTATGATCAGTTTTGTCCTGCGGATTGATATCTCTGTAGCTTTGAAAATGCAGTTTGGTGCCTATTCAGTTCTAAACTCACTGGACATTATAGGTGAAAGATCAAAACTCTGCCTTAATAATTTACACCAAACCACTTCCTCAGCTCATCAGCTTTACCTCCTAATTATAGTAATTAATTGTTCATTAATAACACATTATAATCGTATTATTTTTTTACGATGTTACTTAGTAGTTGAATAATTAAAAATTGATATCCTTATTCAAGATTTTATTTATTAAATTTTAATTATATATTTTAATATATATTTTTGAGTGGAGATAGGAATAATGTTTCCTTAGGCTGAAGGCTCTGAAGCAAATCACCTCCTGGGCTCCAGTAACCAAAAGAATCCCCTTTTCTGCCACAGCGTGTAATGTTTCTTCTGTGGCAGGTAGATGAGATTAGACTGGATAAATTTTTTTGGGGAATGACTGGACACATGGTTAGGTACATTTGTTTACAAAAATGGGTCTTTTGTGAGTAGAACAGAGGAGAACACAATGAGTTTTAGATCTGTCAATTTAACCCTTCACAGGTAAAGATTATAAAAATTGAAAATTTGACTATTTTTATGCTAGTCAGCAGAAGGCAAGGAGAAAAAACAGAACTACTGAGCAGAAGACTCCCATTTCCTTCCTCCAATATAAAGCTGTGCTGCATAGGAAGGATCATTAGAAAGTCAAATATTTTTTAAGATGGTGTGGACCTGAAAAGAAAATGTAGTGATAGACTAGTGTACAAATATGTGTGAACACCCATATAGCACAACAGAGATTTAAGAGAATGATACCAGATGAAGTAAGAACAGTACAGGCCAATGATTTCAAACAAAGAAAAGAGTACATTTATTTCCATATCAGAAAGCTGAAAAAAATGGCCATTTCTTTGTAAAAGACAGTGAGTTTTCTCCTGCATGTTGCCTTTTGCACTCGTCCTGTGCTCTCCACTGCCAGTTTCTGCCACCTTGGCACTGTGAGCCCACTGAGCTCTGTGGGGAGGACAGGTGACAGAAACACAGCTCTGAAACGTCTTTTATGTGGTAGCAAAAAGGACCTCCAGAAGCCAAGCAAATAGCTCTCAAATAAATTTTTTCTATGCTGTCTTGACTGCCAATGGATGCCTTTGCTGGGTTGCCTGCTGTGCTGGTGGTCACTGTCAAGGCCGAATGCCAAAGATGTGTTTCAGTGAGGTTCAGAAGGGTTCAGCAGAGATGTGCCCCACTGCTGCCAAAGTAAAGCAATTTTTTCTTCTTTATCCATCCGTAAAACTGATTCCTAGCAGAATGGTGAAGAAAGTACCAAAATCCCCGCTCAGAACTGCCTCAGAGCACAACAGTGTACGGCAGTTCAAGTATGGGCTTCAAAATGCAGAAACAAGATATGTATTGGGAGCACCTGGCACACCTTAGGAATGTCTCCAAATGGCATTTTCACAGTTGGGAGAGCTGGAAATGTTTGCAGTAATAAAAACATGACTATCCAGAGGTCACTGGTGCCAAAATCCCACACAGCAGCCATGATGTTGAACCAGACCCCTTGGCTTCTGCTGAGCTAGGCTGGGGAATTTTTCAGAAAGACACATACTCTGAATTCTAAAGAAGACATAGAAGTAGCCATGATCAGGAAAAAAACCTCTAATTTTAGACAATAGTGTTATTTCAATAAGGCCATGTATGTGCTGCCTTTTTTTTTTTTTTTTTTTTTTTTTTTGTAATTTTACTTTGCTGTTAGCTAACAACTTCCATATACCAAATACTGCCGTAGAAATGAAATTAAATGGAGTCATGACGAAAAAGAATGAGGGATTTCCTGAACTAAGCAGAAACAGGCTAAAATAATGCCAAATGTGTTTTCTTAGGAATTTTTCACTGTGTTATGCTGAGAACAGTCTACAAGAAATGTCAAGTGAGCTATTTTCCTGGCAAGTAATATCCTGGACTGGAACCATGGGGTTGATAATTGCTTGTACCTCTTGATGATGAAACATCTTGGCTTTCTTTGAAAAGAAATATATCTTTCTGCTGTGTGGAGAGGTTCCTGAACTTCAGTGTCTGGGCAGAAACCTTGGAATATTCAGAACTTGTCTGAGAGCCTCAGTCAGTCCTGATTGTCTCCCACTTTGGCCCGAGGGAGAGCGGCAGCTGAGAGAGACCAGGGAACAAACTGCCGTAAAATATCTTACAAGTGCCAGTGATGTAGAAAAGAAATATGGGGGAAATGACTTATCACTCTGGTCAAAAGGACCCAAGCAGAGTTCCTACGAGGCAGTGTAATTGTGGCATTACACAACTGATACGTGCTCTGGCAGTCCCAAAAGGACTCTATCCCTTCTGCATGTGATTGGCAGTTTGTTGTTTGATGATGAAGTCTTGGAAGGTGGTACTTGGGCAATACTAAAGAGAAAAAAAAGATAAAATCAAATACTGTTTTTAGCTTAAAAAATAAGAGCATTTTCCGTTGTCATTCATTTTAGGATAAAGTGGTTGTAACTACTCAAATTTTACCAACATGATAGAAGTGCTAACAGCATTTTGAGTGTTAACCATCCTTTGAGAGAGCAGCAAAATTTTCATAGTAAGTCTCTGTGCAATGACTGTGTACATTACATGTGGCCCAGCAATACGGTGAGGGTCTATTAACCAGTGCTTAAATAATGTTAAATAACAATGACATTCACAGGACTGCATCATGAATTTATAATGATATGGGCTATTACAGAGAATACAAAATGAAACAGTAATGAAGGTACATATAACCCCTTATTCTAATTTCTTTACATGCATAAATATTTTTTCTGGAGATCAGCTTCTGCATGGCAGAACATTGTGTTGGCTGGCTGAATCTCTGTTAAAAGAACCCTTGAAAAACAGATGACAAGCAATCGTCCCCTGAGCAGTACACACATTTATGTTTGAGTTTCAGAAACAAGCTGAGGGATTTTCTTATTTTCTGCTTATAAATGACAGATGTATGCAGAACAGCCCAGGCAGTATGATGAGTTTATATAATGTCCTGGAAGTGCAAGATCCCTATGATTGCATCATACAGGGAATTTGGTGGTTTCTGTTTTAAAAGCTAAAAAAAACACCAGCTTGATGTAGAGTGTGATCTGCATCTCACAAGAGTCATGTGTTCCCTTTCTATCCACACAAGAAACTTCAGATTAGGCCAGTTATACAGATGTGAAAAGCGAGATCCAAAGGGGCAGCTTTGGGATTTAAGTACTTGGCAGGAGGTGTTCAGCTCTAATTAGATTATTATGCACGTAGGTCCCTCACAGAGCAGAACCTGGCCTGGGCCGTTCTCACAAGCTGGGCTGACGTGGCAGGAGCCAGCTCAGTGTGAGCAGAGCAGACCTGTTTTCATCTTGTGGCTTCCCCTGGCATCACACAGGACAGTTGCCATGGATGAGAAGGGGAAGAGAAGAAGCTTAAACAAAATAATGGGAAATTTCACATCTTTGCTTCATTCAGAACCCAGTGATGCAGGAGTAAAGAAATAGGGAGAAATTTCAGAATCTGGATTCGCTGTGTTCCACTCTGTTGTGAGGAGATCCTGAGGTGATATGAGACTACCTGAAATTTCTTGTCCATTCAATATTTTTTTTATTAAAGACAAAAAGTCTTGAAGTATTTACAACTTCTCAGTTGTTTTAAAAAAGAAACTAAATCCCAAACCAAAATCCAGACAGCAGAGTCACAGTAAGTAGAGTGAACTGTCTTTTATTCCATTTCTCTTCTCAGCTAATCAAAAAGTCAAAGGTAGCAGAAATAGATAAGCCTAAAGGCATAATACTTTGCCCAAATTGCAACTGTATGACAACAGACAGAAAGACGTGGAAGCCCCTGAGAACAGGAGGAGCAAAATGCTCTCCAGGACAGAGTAAATGGGAGATGAGAAAAGTATCAGTGCAACCAAACTTTAGATCTGCTGAAGGTGATACTTAGAAAGACAAAGGAAATCATTAAAATAAGAAACATCTTTGATAACTAAAGAACAGATGTGATCATCATCTTCAAAGACCATAAAATTCTAGGAAAAAAATAGAAGAGGGAAGAATTTGAATTCGGAATTAATGTATAAAAGACGACAAGCATGTTATGTGGGATGGATGAAGGAAGGTTAGCAATGAATGGAGAGATGGAAATAAAAACAATATGAATATCTATAAATATTTCTTTCCCAGTTCATCCATCATGGCTGTCAGTGATCACCCTGCCTTGACAGGCAACAGATTAGGCTCTGCTACAGGAAGAAGAGAAGAAAATCCTTTAGTTAAATGCTCTTCTTGCCGCTGCTATAGCTACACACCCATTTATGCTAACTCAGAAAATGTTCTGTCTTCTAGACAAGAATCAAAATATACTCCTGTGATCCAGTTACTAGGGGCTTTCACTGATCAGCCCCCTAAGAATATAAGCTGGAGCAGACCATAAAAATGTCAGGTGGTCTTTGACTTAAGTCCTATGAAACAAATACACAATACGCCTCATTTGCTCTTTGAAGTTTGCTCTCCGAGTACAGTCCTAGGAGGAAAACTCACTAAATGCAGACTTCAAGCAATAGGAACACAGAGTCACCATCAGATTTCCAGAGGTGAGCACAGCAATTTCTAGTGTCCAAGCAGCAGGGAAAAAAAGGGCTCCTCGAGCCCTTGTTCAGTAGACACCAGGTGCTACTGCATTTCTTACAAAAGCCTCACATTGGAAATGTGTGCAACAAATGGGAGAGGAACACTGCAATCAAGGATCAGATGCAGGTGCCTAGATATTTTTAGGTACCCAGAATTGCTGAGTTAAGCCTCTGGTAAATGTCTGTCATTTACCTGAGCAGCACAGGTAGGACAGTGTCTATTTGTGTCCTACTTGGTGATGTGTGGATTGCTCTACTGAATAGACCTGACAGGGTAAGGACACTGCACAAAGCTGTTTTTCATTAATACACAGCACAATCACAAAACCCTTTTTTTTTTTTTTCTTTTTTTTTTTTCTTTTCTTTTATCCCCTTAAAACAAAAACCTCAACATGAATTGGTGGCTGCTTAGGTGAATAATAAAATGGCAGGAATGGAAGGCTTCCAAAACGCTATGACATTTCCTGGCCGCTTTATTAATTCCAAGTTAAGCACACGCTTAAGTGCTTCACAGAAGTGGGGTCAATGGCACTGACAATTTGCAACACTGAACCTTGTGGCAGTGATGCAGAAAGGTTGAGGCACAAGAATTTTTTCCCCCTTAAGCTGCACGCTGGCAATGCTTTCCTCATGGCAGTCCTTCCTCCCTCAGCGTTTCTGCTTAGTGGTAAGGATCAGTGTTCTGTAGGATGTGTTGTTTTTTGGATTACTTGCAAAACAGAGGTCATGACCATGTCTGGTCATTAAGAATCCCCAGGCGCTCTTTGCTAGCAGAGTGACAACTTTAGTACCCTGGCTGAAGACCAAGAAAGGATATAAATTCTACCTAGTCTACCTTAAATCCCCCTAGTATTTCTGTTAGACACTCTACTCCACGCTTCTCAGCTCAGAACGAGATTTAGAATTGCTGTTACAAAATGGCTACACCAGAAATGTCTCCTCTGTGGCTCCAGGCTTAGCAGAGCCTTCTGGGTTAACTGCATTGTACAGCCAGCAGGCATTGCTGAATTAATTGATTATTTGACCTATTACTACACGTTCATTTTCTTCACTCTTCACACTTTCTGGTGGATGTTGAATAATTTCCCTTGTTTGCTTCTGAGGGTTTTGTTGAAGTACACTCAAAAATATGCCACCAAGGAGAAAGGGAGGGAAGAGATCCTCCCCAGCTATAAGCTATTCTGACTGGTACCAATGTAGCATATAATTGAATGTTATTTCCATACAGTCCAGCCAAATGTAGCCATCTACAAGAAATAAGAGCATCACAAGATTTTAGATTTTTCTTGAATGTAAAAGAATTTATTTCTCATAGTTTTCAAACTGGGAGCAATATTATTTCTAAATTATATTTTAATAGCTAGTTTGTTGTTTCTGTTTCTGAAGCCATCATAAAGCATCCATAAAGTGGTATTTCTCTTGCATTTTACATGACTCCAGGGCTTGCTGTTCTCGCCTGTCAGGTCTTTTCAAATCACTTAACGTTTACTGGAACAATTCTACACTGCAAGATTTGCTGCTCATCCAGCGTGGTGTTTGTATCACAGCTGCTACACCATTGCCATCTCAATAAAAGGAAGCATTTCTCACCACTTCGCTAGTATACAGCAGCATGAAAATAATAATTTCCTTTGAAAAAAAATCCACAGACCTTTCATCTGGAAAAAATCAAGCAAAGAGTAATATTGGTTTTATTTAGAAATGTTTGTGGTTGTTAAGGTAAACTTACAACCCATAGCTAATTTAATAAAAATGTGACATAATTGTCCTGGGCTCTGATATAGTTGTATTTTTTTTTTTTCTTCAAGAGCAGATTAGAATATTCAGACATACTGAATAATGAAAGAGTTGAGTATTAAGGCCATATAATGGAAAATTTTCAATGTCATGCCTGGCAGGGCATTATCCAACTCTTTATAAATAGTGAAAAAATATTTATAGAGTAGTCTCTACTACCATTCAATCATAAACGTAATTCTGGCTTATTGACATATCATTTATTTTGTTTTTAATAGTTCATTTGCAGACACCAGAATATGCAGAAACGAGACCAAAGGACAATGTTTCACTTGTGTCTTACAAGGAAACACTTTAAGGGCAGTCACATTTTGTAGCTGAAGGTGGTATTTTATTCATTAGCTTCTTCATTGGAGGATAACAGTTCTTACAATCCTCACAAACCGACCATCTTATCTCATGGAGAGCAGCATTTCACTCACAGACACACCTCCAAATTCAGAGAAGAAAGTTACGATTATTTTCTTCTTCACGTTGCACTGCTAATAAGTATCTTCATTTAGCATTATGAATTTGAGAGAAGATACAGTGGCCATGTCTTAAATATTATGGCAATGAATTTTTCAAGTTGTATTTTATAGGATTTACAGAATTCCCTTTAGTTGCCTGGAGATCTACACAGGGAAAACATTGAAAACCATAATCCTGGTAGCACTTGAAAGTCGTATTCCTCCCTGATACTTTTCACTGCAACTCCCAGGATGTAACATAATAAGGAAGGTGTTCAATAAAATGTGTGTTAATGCCACAGCTCAGAAGAGATAAAACGAATGTGGGGAAACCTTGCCCAAGTTTCCCTTTTCATTCCACTTATGTTCACTTCACTGTATATTTAATTTGAAGTGCAGATCTAATTAAAAGTTAATGCATCATTAAAATGATTTGTAATAAGTATATTCAACTCCATGTGAGCATGATATGCTCATTATCAGGTCCAGACTATAACTGGGATCCTTCACAGTGAAGAAAATCATTATTAATAACAAATATCTTTCTGGTGGCATTCATTCCACACATAAATGTGATCTAAATGTTTTATATTTTAAATAAGTTTAACATGTAACCTGCTGCTGAATAATTTTTTTTCTTGGATGGTGTCTGTCGTTAAGAGGAATATTCCTTTAAATGGGTTCCACTGTGTGTTTTCAAGAGAAGAAAATAAGCCTTCTACAGAATTAATGAAGCTGGCTTTTTAGCCTAGGGTAAAAAGCTGGCTAATGAAGTAATTCATAGTGACAGCCCATGATCTGAATTATATGAATTATTGCTTATTAATGGGATTAATTGCTTCTCATGCTATAATACAAAATTTATACACTTGTTCAAAATCTAGGTCTATAATCTGAAACAGAAAGAGGGAAGAAAGGTTGTATTAATTATATGTCATGTCCACATCTCTGAATGTCCATTCTGCAACAGAGACTGAATGTAGGTAATTTTATAAAGAAATGACATGAAGTGAAAACTATAAAATAGGGATGAGAAAGATAATGGTAAGTTCTGTTCAGCTAAGGCATTATATCAGGTTGCACTTCTTTGCTAAGAACTTCCATTATCTGTATGCTCTCTTTCAATATAAAACAAAAGAAAAATTATCTCTTTACATTTAGCATAATTCTCCACTGAGTGTTGAAGTACCTGAGGAATAGAAGAAAACTTTTAGGATCACAGAAAAACAAGCTCAATATTGTATTCTACACAGAGATGTTCATTTATTAAACATACAGTTTTCTTTGTATTATTGTTATCATTTGCACTGCACATGTGGCCTGAGGATTTCATCTGGAACTAGATGCACTGTGTCTTGACCAGAAAAATGGGCTCTTATGCCCAGATTTCTTTTTATGGAGAGGAGTGAGGAAAATGAGACAGATGAGTTTTTATCATTCAGAATTGTCATGTCAACTGAATCTGTTTCGCCTGATTCTGTGTCTATCAAGGTTACTAATATTCTTGAGGTCTTACTTGCCACAGCATCTGTGAGTTCTGTTTAAAGGTATTTGTAGATCTGGTCCTATATCAGGTCAAATCCAGGTCTCTCAGTTATGAGGAAATTAACAATCAGCTAAAATATCCAAGCCTTTAGGCAAAGAATTGGGAAATCTATTCAGAGTGAAGAAGCAACTCAACCTAACTATCTCTCACACATCCTTGCTCAGTGCTCTCACCACTGTTTTACACAAAAATTCCCTACAAATCAAAGCACAGCTGCAAAGTAGGATATTGCTTCTTTTGCTAAAGTGAACTTCACAACAGAGCTGTCATAGACTCATAGAATTCTTTGGGTTGGAAAGGACCTCAAAGATCCTCTTGTTCCAACCCCCCTGCCGTGAGCAGGGACACCTTCCACTAGACCAGGATGCTCAAGACCCCATCCAGTCTGGCCTTGAGCACTTCCAGTGTTGGCTTGGATCCTGGTTGCACACAGGACCATCCAGAACACTGGGATCTTTCTAACATTTCTCCAGAGATGCTGCGACCATATTACTCTAATTCCACTCTTACAGGCTGTTGTTTGGAGAATGCACCAGCAGTGACAATTGTAATGATTTTTTTTAGATACGAATCTGTCGCTTTAATGAAAATAACATTTGTGCTTATATTAGAATCCAGCTTCAAATGAACACCCTGTGGAAATTAATTTATCAATTTTCTTCTACTTTTTTTTCCATTCCCTGATTTCAAAGGCAGTGGGGTAGTCCTGACCACAGAGATCCCAGAAAGAGAGGTGATGATGGCCTTACAGCTTCCCTGGTACATATCTTCTTTCAGAAAAGATCAGTTCTGGCATTATTTGGCTTCTCATTTCCTCCCCCCACCTCCACTTTTTCGCTTGTTTGTTTGTTTTTTGGGGGGTTTTCTCTGTGGGTTTGGTTTTTTTTGTTTTGGTTTTGGTTTTGGTTTTGGTTTTTTAATTACCTCTGTTGAAGACTCACTTGGCTTGGCACTACATATAAAAAGAATAAACCGTTTAAATTTCCAAAGTATTTTTTGCAGAACTACAACAGACATACAGAGTCCAAGCATGATCAGTAGCACACAGGAACAATGGTCTACACACATCTAAACAGTGCTACACTTGTGATTGAAGGGGAAAGTTTTTTACTCTGCATTTTGTATTCACTATTTACATTGCACATCCCATAGAAAGGTGGCGAAAGGGAACAATGCCTATTCAGATTTTAATGCATCAGTAGAGTTTTGAAAGAAGTATCTTTCCATTTAAAATTTTAGAAATAGTTTTTAAGGAGGAAAGAAGCTGGGTTTTGGTGTCAATGTTATGGAAGAATTTTGATTTTATTTTCTGAGGCATCAAAGTTCTAACTTTTTCTTCCTTTCTTATTCTTGAAATATTTAGGCAACTGAAAAAGTAACTACAGCACAGGGATATATGTATTTAAATTATTAGATTCATCTGCTCTTTATTTTATATATATAGCTACATTACATATGTATTAGAAATATATTGCTAATATATATATATATATAGTTTCTAGATTTTCTTCTGAGGTTCTTGTGACTGTTCCAAACATCCTTTGTCCTGTGTAGCTAGCTGGCCAAGGCCATTTAAAGGGCAGTCTTTAACCCCTCACTTCATGTCATCTCTGTCAGAATCCTCTTTTTCAGCCCCTTCTGTCGCAACAGGACACGAAATAAAGATGCTTGACTCCAGTCAGAAGGCAGTAGAAATCAGAAGGCTTTATTTACAATATATTGATCTCTTTTGCAACATGCTGTGCTAAGAAGGCGCGTTATTGGTCCATAGGACTGACACCTCTCCCATTGGCTAAGTGACAGAAATAGTAAACACCTGTTGTTACGGGAAAGGAATATTGTTTACACACGGTTGTTTTTTTTTTTTTTTTTTTTTTTAAATGTTAAAAAGTTTCTCTAACAATTCTCAAGCTCAAAAAAAAAAAAAAATCAAATCCACACCCTTCCTGGTGTTGCAGGTGTGTGTGGCACTGAGACACTGCCGGCGCCATGGCACTTCCTCAGCAGCCAGGGGCTGGCAGAAGGAAGGGATTGCACTGGTTGGGGTGCCCCAGCAAGGCTCAGAGCTTGGCTCTAGAGCTCTGCAGCTTTGCTCTATTGCTTGCAGGTGAATAAATAGTTCTGGGAAATACCTTTTGAGCGCAGCAAAGCAGTCAGAGAGTAGGGAGGGGTAAAAAAGTGTCATAGCTATTGATTGTAATTAATACTATAATTGACATCTGCACCAAAGACATTTAGTTCATATTTCACATTCTATTTTCAAATTTTTTACTTTTCCTGCTTCTCTTGTTGCCTGGTATTAAGCACTAGGAAAAAAATATGCTCTTGGGATTAGGTACTTTTTATATACCTACCTGCCTTTAAAAATCACAATTTGACATAATAAAAGGCTTCATACAGTTAATATGTACATTTCAAAATAGGAACACTTTTCATTTTTATTAGTCAAAAAGAATTAGTTTCAAAGCTTAGACCACCATGAAAATCCTCTGTTGACGACACTACCACTATTTCCATGAAATGGTTTTATTGCTAACACAGAGTTTTCATTGTCTGGGCAGAGGTGACTGTATAAAACACCACTGTGACACAGCCCAGTGCTGTGGGCAGTTTGGAAAACGACAAAGGAAATACAGGCAAGCAGCCTTCTTTCCACAAACTGGCTTAGATTCCTATCAAAACTAGTTTTTAGGGACTAGAGGAATTTTGATCAACTCTCTTGGCCCTGTAAACTGCACCAAAATCTTCACCTGACAGTCAGCCAGGCAAATGCAACATGTGCAAACTGGACAGAGAGGAAAAGTTGGGAATGTCTCACTGGCAGGAGAAGATATGTGCTTTTCATTAATGTCCAGTCTCCTCTGGAAAACAGAACGGAACTGGGCCTGAAACTTCCAGGACAAACCACTGTTGTTGCCAACAGCCTCATGCAAGGTCTTGGTTTACCCATCATCTCATGCCGAAGCAGCCCAACTTCCACAGGGAATAACTGCATTCATGCAAAGTTTTCCAGCCACTTGGAACTTGAGTTTAGAAGAGAAGGACATTTTCCTTGAAGAGCGGTTGCAAAGAAAAAGAAATATTCACACATTCTCATCATTCTGGATTGTGTTCCTAAGAGACCTTTCAAAACAGTCTTGCAATTATCCTTTCAGGAACTGGTCAAATTTCTCTATGATCAACAGTGAGAGAAACTCCCAGCATTACATACTATTGCTGTGCTCATTCCCACCAGCTGAAGACCCAAATACCTTCCTGTGATCATCAGGTAGGTACCAGACACCCAACTTGCATCTGACCTTTTTCAAATACTAAGGGCTGTACTTGGAAAAGGTTCCTCTTTTTTATTGTGGTAAGTTTCCGGAGGTTTGTGCTGAAAACTTGATTCACTTTAAAGAGAAGCTAGAAAACGTGTTTCCAACAAACCTTCCTTTAAGAAGAAAAGACATCAGGCTGAGTTAGTTTGGTAGAACAATCTGTAACAATGCCAGTATTAAAGTTTCATAAAAATGTGTTCCTTTAAACACAGGCTTATATCTGACTTCTACAGAACAATTATAGTAACTATAATGTGACTCTTGTGGTAAAAAGTGACATGCACAATGCAGTAAGGCTTTTGAATTTTTAAATTAGTAAGAGCAGCCACAGAGAATATACTTCAAATTTCACCATCAAGGCAAAAGGATGCTGAAAACAACTTACCATCTAGTTCATGTTTCACTTGGAGGTTTGAATTTTGCATTGGTTCCTGGGCCTTAGCTCACTGCTGCAAAGAATCTGCCTCAGGCTTCAAATATGGCAATTGTTCCCAGGCTGTGTCATTTTCCTCAGCTTTCTTTAAGTCATTGTGGAAAAAGTTAGCCCTGGTAAAATTTAATCCTTCATTAAACAGTAATCTAATTTAAGTTGCTTTTCAAGAAGTTGGTTTAATAGCAAGAAGAGAAAAAAAACAGTATGTAAACAAACTTATAAAAGAATTTACTGCATACATTTTCTGTGTTTTGCTAGAGTGAAAGCTAAACTCATATGACAATGGGACTTAAACTGTTAAAGAATGAAGATGGAAAACAGAAACAAATTTCACTTCTGTGATATACAAAAAAGAGTGAAATATTTGTTCAGTCTGTCAGGAAACATATAGAATCATTCTTGCCGACAATTCAACAACACAGATGAAATTTCAGGTATGAGGTAAATGAAAAATTGAAATTAAAGCTGTGTGAACTAAGTCCTAGGACCAATGGAAAAAAACTCCTACATGTTCAACAAGATTAACCAAATAGTAAAATAAGCAGTATTTGTCATGTATTTTCATTAGTATAAGTTATTCACTCCGCAGTATTTTTTCAAAGAATTTTGAAAACAAATAGAACAGCTTTGAAAAGGTATTTCCCTTGTTTGTAGAGCAGTGGATAACTTCATAACTTGGGTTTGGCAAGCGTATTTATAATGGCCGCTATGTTTTTAATTTGCTTTTTTGGGGATTGGGGTTTGGGATACAACTATTGTATCCCAAAAAACTATTGTATTCATGGAGAAATGCAGTTACAAAGACATTATGCCAAAAACTTGCAATTTAGGAAAAGTAGGGTGTTCGTACCTTAGGGGATTTGGGTTCAATTTCTGGTCATGTTGCAATTAGCAGGATTGGACTTGTGAAGGCACTTAGGGGCACTTTTTAACTAATGATGCCAGAGATAGGTTGTTCCAATCTCACTGGCAGCCAACATTTGGACACATGAGCTACAATTCCTATTAGGTTTACGTGAATTGGATAAGTCAATGTTTAAGTCTCAAGACTAAGCAGTAGGCGGGAATCAAATAAAGTGGTTGGGCTCTGGACATGATGTCTGGCTTTGCCTTCAGAGCATTCCTGGGCAGCAGCCCAGGGCTCAGCACCAGAGCCTTGTTTTGGGAGTTTGGGGTACCTAAAAGCACACATGGTCTGGGGCATCACAGTGCTTCGTTGGAAATTGAAACATTCTGGGTGGATGGGTCAATTCTTCTAAGTCTTTTGATGGAAAATAGGCTATTTCATGATGGGAATCTGCCCGAGATCCTACTCTTGTACTTTGGCTCCCCAGCCTGCAAGACCACCTGGGAACAAAAATAAATCCGGGTCAGGAGTTTGAGTTCTCTGGAGAAGCAAAGGGGGTTTTTTGTAGCTGTTGAGTTTTTCTGTTAATTACCTTGGTTAGTTACCCATTTTCCCCAAACTAGAAGTATGCATGTCATCTGACTGGCTGGTCTCGAAGATCACAGGAAATGGAAGCTCCTCTTTTACCCCAAGCCAATGCTTGAGAAGCTCACTGACCTGCCAGCTCTGCAGCTCACAGCCTCTCTGAGCTCACCCAGCAACCCAGCAAAACTTTAGAGTTTTCGGTACAATTTAGAGTAGGAAATCTCAAAACAAAAATACTTTATTCTCAAGAAACTCTAATAATCACTGAGCATAATGAGGCCTTTTAAAAGACCTCTGTTTCTTATGGGGCAAAACAATTGAATTTCTTAGAAAAGCTCCACCTTCTCTAAGTGAAAAATTATAAATAATGAGCTTTTGAAAATTTTATTGCTTTTTCTCTCTCATAATTGTATCCATAAGTATTGTACTCCCTTGCTTTTCCAGTGGGGCAAATCCCCCCTCTCTCTCCTCTAGTCCTGAATGTATTCGAAAAATTAAGTAAATGGCAGAAATTTTGAGACAAAGAAATGTTTTCTATGCCTCAGTGGGAACGCTGCTTGTTCTAATTCTTTATTTTAAAATACCTGCATCATTTCTGGCAAAATGATGCTTAACCAGCACCTCAAGGTAAAAAGAAAAAGAATAGCAGCTCTGAGGAGCAATCTAGCAGGATTTCAGTTTCCAGTGAACAGGTATCAGCACAATGTATGCCTTGTGTTTTATCCATGTCTACACCACTCGTACACAGCCTCCTTCTCCTCCAGAAAACACGCGGCCATGGTGTAAAACAGAACCTCCTGCTTCTGGCAAAGATTATGACAATTTCTTTTCTTCCTAATACTCATTCAGGAATTTTAGGGTATTGACAGTAGTGCCAAAGTGGCCAAGTTTCTTATCTGCCATCTCCAGCATTCTTTTCAATGGTGTGATGAAATTTACCATTTCATGTGGAGGATTATATTTTGTAGGTATATGCTTCAAGTGGTGTTTTGTTTTTGTATCTACGGTACAGAGTTTTGTAGAGATATGCAGAAGAGTGTCTGAATAACCACCTTATTAACTGTCACAAATACCCTTGCCAAAATTTCCAGCTCAGTTAAGGGACTTTCTTCAGAAGTATCTTAAAAATTCAAGACCATGGGCTATTTCATTGAGAGATACAAGACCAGTTTTATGGTCAAAAGCAGATTTTTGCCAAAATCCTGTGATTTTCCAACATCCTTCCCAGTAAACTGAGACACATGTAAGCCGTATCACAGTCTGCAAGCACTTGGGAGGGACTGCAACCCTTCCCATCACCACACAACAGAACAATCCCATTTGATTGTAGGGAAGGAAAAGTCACAGAAAGCGTCACATTAAGGTTACACCTACAGATTGAAGGCACAAAAACCAACCTTTCTCTCTCATCCTTAAAATACCTGGTTAGGCCTTTGAGCACAGTCTGTTGATATCTGGAGTTCACAGCAACAGTTCCCAAGTTTCCAAAGCGATTGTGGCAAAGGAAATAGCTAAGAAATACCATCCTTGCCCTGTCATTGTCTCAGAAAAAAAACTACACAGTGATAGCTGCTTAAGCTACAATACTGCTTTTTATAGAACTTAATGTCAACTAATCTTGTTTCAGGCCACCTGACAGTATCAGTCTGGGCTCTTTCACTCCAACCCCACTAAGCCTTCCTTTCATCAGCTCTCTTTCAAAACTGCAAATTGGCATGAATTAATTTAAGGAGGAAGTTAATGCTGAGGGAAGAGCTACTCTTCTCTAAATTCTTTAGAATAAGTTGTCTCTGACCACTAATAAAGCAGAGCTCTTTAGAGTTGATAAAATGAACAATTGTCACCAAAACGCCCATCCTGTTCTTCCAGGCCTCAGCCAAGATGGAAAATCAATACAAATACAGTTCATAAGGTAAATTTTTGTGTTCTTTCAAATAAACTGTGTCCTAATGCTCCTGATCCTCCATTAATATCTTCGTATTCATAACTTCCATAAACCCAGGCCAACAGAAACACAATTCTTTTGATCAGAGAACTTATAATTGGTGTAAATTATTCAATCTCAAACTTGTGCTGGGTTGCTCTGTAGAGTGTACATAAGAATAATTTATTTTTTGCTTCTAGGAACATCCTGGTTTTTATCACTGCATAGCACGCTCAAAGAATTTGATAGGTTTTTTTATCATAATCAGTACTCTCTGCTGGTTTTGTAGATAGCCTTTTTTTGAGAGGTACTGTCCTTTCCACACTTAAATCATTACTTAACTCCTACTCAAAATGTCATAACACTTGGGTTGTCAAACTGAAATATACTTTTAAATCTGGAGGGAAAATAGTCTGTTTCTATACAACTAAGAAATATATGACAAATAATATTACTGAGGTACAATAATTTCCTGAGTTTGTTTGTTTCTCTGATGTATTTCTGGTTCTGTCAGCCTCCTGTTCAGATAATTCATCTCAAAAAATCAGCAGGGCTGTGGATGAGGAAAGACCACAAACAAGCCTTTCTTTGCTGGATAGATCTGTCCTGGTACATGAGTTAGAAGTTATCAGAATGATTTTTCTTGGGAATTGTTTAGACTCCCGTTCTTTTTCCAAACCCTTCATTCCCATGCAAATAAATCATGGACATGCTTTTGCTTACACTGGAACCAGTGAGATAAAGGATAATGTCATAATTTTCAAGATGGTACAAAGTCTATTTTGACTTTGATTGGGGAAGAAAACCACAGCAGAAATATGAAATTTTTTGAACAAAATTGTAAAGAATATGACTAGAGGCAGAAGGACAAACTCACTTTGGAATGTCCTTCAGCAGCAACTCGTTCTTGTTTCCTGGCAACTCAGAAAAGCACACCCAGTGGGTTCCCTGAAACGCTGAGCATGAGGATCACTACTTCCTTCTTATGTGGTCAGTGTCCTGATACTTTTGGAACTGACTTGCGGTTCTCTTCTTAGGTTTAATGCTTCTTTTTACTGATCAGAAGAGGTCTGCTCTGGGACACCAGGGACTCACAAAGTATATAACCTTTCCTGAACAAGGCATGCCTCCACTAAATTATTTTGAGTGCCTGTGCCAGAACATCTTTCTGTAGTGGATGCACTGATGATGTGGCAAATTCACACCAGTTATTAAATATTAGACCATTTATACTGATTTTTTGCTAAAGAAATAATTTTCCGCTACTTTTCTAGAAATGTGATTTTCAGATGCAGAATTGTTTAGTATGCCTTAGGGTTAATATTTCTATTAAGCTGGGAGCTTAATTTCCAATTTATGCTTTCTGAGCCCCTTTTTGTTGGTGATGTCCTGTGTGATTCTCAATTTCTTCAGGTGTGTGAAGTGGCACTTCATTGATTTTGTGCTTTGAGAGCAGTGCTACCCCAAGAGTCTCCCTGAGACTGCGATGGAAGCAGGGAAGTGTTGTAAAGAGTATGGTGGTTGGGTACACATACTGGGATTCTTCAAACTGAGCATCCTTTTTCTGCAGTAATGATCAACTCTAGACCTTTCAGCTGCCGTTCTGCTGCCCTGGCATTACACTCCAGAAAATGCATAGACATTTTGGCTACAATAATATCTAATGAGAACTACAGGAGGACTAAATAGATTCACTCTGAACTTTTAGGATCATTCACTGTGGCAGAGAGTGAAGACCCAAGGGGGACTGAACTGTTCTTCTACCTCCAGTTTTCATAAGAACTACATGTGTAAAGACATAATCAGGGTAGAAACCCCAGAATTAAAATTCTCTAGTATGCACACCTTTTGATATGCTGAAAATAACTCTGCTTAAACACATAGATAGCTTTCTGTCATTTTAGTATGCTTTTAGTCAACACACAAATTTGGATGGGTTGTTTAACTTCTCCAATTTTCCAGTTAATGTTGTCCCCAAACACTCAGTTCTCACTCAGCCAGCACTTCCATTGACAGCAATGCCAAGTAGGGCTGCAGGGCAAGGACTGATAGGAAAGATCTTAGTACAAGACAAATTCATTAGACAAGCTAAATAATTTAGGCACATTTGAAAAGCAAATGAATGTAGGGGTGTTCCCTTATGATTATTGCTCACATAGATTTTTTTAAGAGGAAAAACATAAATTAATAAAGGCAAGAATGTTTTTAATGACAATATTAGTGGCTGCCCTGTGGCTATTAAGACATGCACTCATTGTAAACTATATTGATTTTTCCATCGGATAAAATTCTTTGGTTAAATTGTTATTTGCAGCTATAATCCAGACAGGCTGTTTTGGTCATTACCATGATAAAATGTGGTCAGAAACTTTTTCATTCTAGCACTGAGCACACATTTTCAGAAAGACCCCTTAACAGCATCAAGGAGAGTCAGATGCTGTCTATAAGTGCTATAGTCACTGTTTTTGTGGAGGCAATGTTGACATTGATTAATGGAATGGGTTACAGTCTCACAAATTCTTTTTTTTTCTAAGAACTACCAGTTCTTTGCATCATGCACTCTGTGTATCTACTGCCTTTGCAAATTGAATGCCTGACCCAGTGAACATTCTCATGACAAGTTTCACAGGGTACATCCGAAACTTTTGTATATGTACATAAAGGGTTTGCCGATATACAAGAGAAGAGTTTCAGCCTTGGCAGTTTGCTGCTACTTTGTTCGGGAGGAAATGGTCAGTTGAGATGCAGAAAGTTCGTTCTGTCCATCTGTGGTCCTGATTTTTACTTGAAAGAGTTATATGAATAAAGATACACGTTTAGAGATTTCCAGGACATATATGAATGACTAGAAAAACTCTCCATAGGGCAGGAGAAAAACGAAGAGAAGCTGAAAAATGTGGATGCAAAAAGCCTTTTCCACATTCTCCATAACCAGCCAATATGGTACAAGAGCAAGTTTTCTTATGCTGTTTTGAGCAAGAACATTAAAATGTATAATGGTTGCTCTAAACTAACACTTAAATATTTTGTTGGACACCTTTGCCTTCTACATGTCACCATTTTTTATCAACCACATATAATTTGACTTATGGTTTATGTTTTGCTCATCCTGTTTCGAGGACAGAATCATCTAAAGCTTTCTACCTTTTCAATTCTCAGACTGTCTGAGGTCTTCAAACCCTTTTCTTCGCTGCTGAAGCAGGAAAGAAATCAAAAGCCAGCGCTGTGGGAAAGAATGTGGCCCTAACTGGACGTAGTGCATGGGCAATAACCTGTTTCCTGAAACAGTATTTTTTCTGTGAGTATTTCACTGTAAATCTCATGTCACAGCACAATGGAAGTTTGTGGTGCCCTTTGGGTGCAAAGAGTCCTATGGGACCCAAGACACATCTCGCAAAGCAGTGATTTGTTTTCTTGCACAGAGATGCCAAAAACTGCCTGAAATGCCATAAAATGAATTACGCTAAAATAAAGCTTATGGCTTTCAGAAATCATTCAGTAATGGAGGTGGCACTTTCTGTTCACAAGATTTCTGTTTTCATATGAACCATGCGAGGCAGAGCAGAACTCTGTGTCAGATCTTCAGAGAAATTCAGAGATGCTTCACTAGGAATATGGAGCTCCTTTTCTGTAGATCTCTGAAATATAAGGCTGCTTTGCTTCTCCTTCCTTTTGCCCTTTGAATGGCTAGGGATCTGCAGGAGAGGACTGAGCATTTCAGATTTTTTAAGGGGCAGCTCCCATCAATTTCTATCTTAAATGACTTCTAAGCTTTCAAGAATACAGTCTGGTATTGCCTAAATTACAGCTATTCTTGGCTAGGAGCAGAGAAATGGTTGGTGGCATGGCTTGGGGCCAGGGCACAGAGAGAAACAGTGACTGGTGTCTGCACAAGAAATTCTCTGTCACCATGCACCAACCATCCATGCACACAACACACCCATGAAGACTAAGTGTAGTGACAAAAGAATCCTGCCATATGGCTTTAGTCCCTGCTTTCTTATTGCCTTCTTGGATCACTCAGTCACCAGAATTTTAAAAATACTTAAATATTTCCCTTTTTAGATGCCTAACTACTGTGGAAAATTTAGCTATTAAATCAAGATTCCTTAATCCATGATTTGGGAGAATACATATGTTTTCGTAGATAGGCATGCCAGTTCTACAGTATTAGAGGTCTTATATGTATTGTAAAGGAAGCAGTACGGTCACTTTTGATGCTCCTACAGACCTTGCCTACCAGGAGAATAAATGAGAATCAATGTATAAAGGAAGTCAGGAAGAGCTCCTTAAGAGTTTGCTGAACAGAGATGTCTTTTTTGCTAAATTCTTCATGTCAAATGCCAACAAGCTTAAAAAAGGAATGAGTGCTGTAATTGTGATATCCTGTTCAGGTTACACTACCCTCAGGGAAACTGCTACTAATGACTGAATTAATTAACGAGAAATTGTTTTATGCATTACAGAATTTAAACCAGCCCCCTGCCCCAGTTTCCCTGTCTGCTTACTTTTGCAACAGTGTGAACAAAGAAGCCATTTGCCAATGCTTTGTTAACCTGTTATTCTCGCTAAGCATTTCCCTGTAAGGCTGTGGAAGGCAGGGTTGTGTGCATTTCAGCTGGGAGCAATGTCTTCTTGGATCACATACTCTGCAATCATTGTGTAGAAAAGTGTAAAACAAGTACCTTCAGAACCCATGATTGCAATTTTTGGCGTTATAACCACTTCTTTCTAAGCTTGTCTACATGATTTGTGCCATGGCGCTGTGGGAACAGATATGAAGAGAGAAATTCAGTGATGCAGTTTCCTGTTTAACTTCATACTTTTAGAACACCTTGGAAATGCAAAAGCCAGTGCATTATTTATATCACAGGGGTTTTTTTTTGTTTTTTTCTTTTCAGTATCATCTAAGTAGGCCTCTTGAGGAGATGAATGTCATGAGGGCAAGTTTTTCCCGTAATTCTTACTCCTTTGGGATTATATGATTATCCTTTCATGCTAAAATTGTTTTATCTTCACAGATATTTATGGAGGTATGCTGCTACTACCTAAATTACAAAAATGGACTGTGCAAAAGTACTAACTCATTTATGTGTAGAATACTGCAGTTGTGTTGGGAAGAGCTGAGTAAAATAAGCATCCCTGTTTTTAACAGGGTTATGTGACACATGGGGTAGATATAGATAAGGTAGTACAATGCATCTTTAGTTTCTCTTTAACAAACAGAAAGACAGCTCCTTTTCAGCTCACAATTGCAGGCACATTTTGTTCTGTTTGAAAGAATGCAAGAAATATTTTCCTGGTTTTTATCTGCTTCTAATTACGCTTCTTTAACAAAGAAAGCATTTGTTACATTTTTTCAAGCAAAGCAACCAAAAAAAAAAAAAAAAGCTCTTCATTCAGATACAGACTTGCCTTGAGTGGGAAAGGCTAAATTAATATTAATTTTAGGCCTCACCCCCTCTGGTAGTGGTAGAACTTAGTGTGTTCTAAGATCTTGTAAAAAAGAAATTATTTTGTTTCGCTTGTCAATTCTGTAAGTCCACTGATATATTCTAGCTTTCTTCCTCAAAGCTGTGCCATGATACTGTGTGTGTACACAGGATACGCCTCTGCATCCAGCACAGCTCTGGTTTTATTACCTGGCCCACATGTGAGGACAAATCCCTAATGTTAACTCTGCTTGCTACCACATTAACAACCCGAAGGCTGATTGGGAGAGGAGAAACTCTAACCACACCTTTCTCTTCAGTCATGGCAACTTCTGCGTTCCCTATTCCGACATATACAGGGCTCATGCGGTGGATTCAGGGCCACCAGTCTCATCATCTGTGGCTTTGTGACATAGAAAAATATAAAAAAATGACACATTACGTGTTATAAAGTAGAAAACAGAGAGAATCTGAAAGTAAAATCTTGGCCCCCAATGAAATGAACAGTGAATTCCAGGTTGATTTCCCACTGGCTAGAATTTAAGCCAGGGTTTGTATAGTTTTATTTCTTTTGGATGCAGAAAATTGGACAGAAGTATGTTTACAGAATTATACTTTAATAAGGTACCTCCCTGCTCCTGCCTGTGAATGCAGGTGTTTCTGTTACCAGAAGATCAATGAGACACATTCATAAATGGCTGCACAAAACAGTCTAAAAGTGAGATCTAATACCTTGAGACAATTTAGTCTTCTTTTACTGAAGTAATCCTTCTGGGAAAGGTAAAACCTAACACATAAAATTCCCTCTTCAGTCTTAAGGATGGGTTGGATTTTGTTTTCAAATCCAGAAGTTTTGGGAGTTGATAGACTCAAATGTTTCTGTGCCTAGATTGATAGTATCATTTAAAAGGGAAAAAGTGTATTTTGATCAAAAAAGTGACATTTAACTAGCTGACTATGTGTAAAAGCATTCTTTTTTGAAACTGCAGTAGTTTTGCAACATGGATATCATTTGTGTATTGTTGTTTTTATGTATATAAATATTATTTATATGTAAGTAAAATATTTTAAAAAGGTAGTATTGGTATCTGTTTGGTCTAGAATGAGAGATGTGTTGTTGCAATGCAAATCTGAATTTTAATTTGAAAATTTTAAGTTATTGCAAAAATATGGGTGAGTCTGGGACGGCAGTTTTGTAACCAAATGATGATACTGTGCATCAGCAGGACTCGTGAAAATCTGCGTTTAGCAGCTGCAAGACAAAGGACACTGTCATCTTTCTATTTTCAGTGGTTAAAAAAATTATTGCTGTTTTGCTGGCAATTTCAGTCCTTCAGCTGAAAATTGCTGTCCCTCAACCATGATTTGATATTTCTATGCAAAGTAAACTAGTTTATAAAGCATAAATTTGCTGTGTTTGAACTTAAATATTCTACTAAAAGAAAACTGTGTTTTTTCGGGTACTGATTTAATGAGAGCAGTTTAAGGCCAAGGCTAAAAAATAGACTAAATTATTGCAGAGTAATTACCCTTAGGCTTCAGCACACACTGAGATCTGGACTACAACTCACTTATTCTGGAGTGGAGCATCTATACATGCACACCAGAACGGTTTCCTGGGACAATCTCTTCTGCTTGAGTTACTCTAGTTAATTACTTTATACTGATGAGTCTTGAAAGTCAGTTCTGCCCTCAGCATTGAAGCATTCTCAGAAAAAAAAGGATGAATTTTCTTGAAACAACTTCACCACGAAACACCACATTAAAAGAAACAGTCGGGATTGTGAAACATTACTCTGTGATACTTTTGAAAACCTTCCTTCTCTTGGCAGTTGGCATGATGCACGGAGGACCAGAGAACCCCACAGCCAGCACTGGGAGCAGGCTGGTTTGCAGCAGGGAAGGATTTGCTCCCCTGTTTGCTGACACAGATGTTTGTCCAAAGAAGGCCCTCATGCTGCTCACAGTGAAGTACGTGCCTCTTACCATAAGCAATGCTGTTGATCTCATGGGGACTTGCTTGAGCAAAATGCACATGGAAGTTGTTTGCTGATTTGGGGCCAAAGCATGCAAATGCTAATTGAGCAGTGCCCTGCGCACAATTTATCATCTCTGGATGCCAAGGGAAGTGTGTTTCTGGTGTGTTACTGGACCATATGCTGCACCACTCTCTGAGGCTTCTCCTCGTTGCTGGGGAGTCTCATTAAATTAATATGGGGCAGCAGGAATATCAGCAAAACAGCTTGATCCAATCTGAGTACGTTCCTTTGCTCCTACAGCTTCTGGCTGTGAGCCTCAAGAGTTAATGGAAATTGGCAAAAACTAGTATGTCCCACTATGGCCAGCTCATGGCATTAAACAATTATGCAAGAATTTTCCTTGGAAGCTATTAGGGATGATGACATTGCGCTTAATATTTGACCTTCCCAGCTTCAACTGCTCAATACCTCTTACTGTACACAGAAATTGCCAAAATCCCACCTAATGAGCTGAAAAATGACATATGACAGATCTGATGGCTAACTGCAGCTAGAAGAAAGACTGCTACAGAGAAAAAAAAATCTCAATCTTGCTCTTTTCCCCCCCCTACTTTTTCCAGTTATAAAGAGTGTTTAAATATGTAATTTGATGGCACAGAAAATTAAAAACTTAATTCAAAGTAAGCTGAATTCAGGCAAAGTTCTGATGTTTTTAATGTCTTTTTGGCTCAAATCTGCAATTTGTTCACAAAGTTATTGGGTACTCATAGGATTTCATTTTTTCTTTTTTTTTTTTTCTTTCTGGGAAAGCTGTTTTGGTCTTTTTCCAAGGGGCACTGTTTCAGTTCCATTTATTCCTGGGAGATTTACACCCAGTTAACTCTTTTGACTTCAAGGAGAGGGAATGGTTCTTGAATTAAACTGTAATAAAAATATTGTTAGAATCATGAGTGCATCCCACTGTACATTTGAGTCAGTGTGTACAAATCTAAGTGTGTTTATAAATGATGCCATTGTACCTTTTCTCTCCTGCATTATTTAAGTTTCATCTTAAAAGGCCACTACTAAAACTGCTATAATTACTCTAGGAGTGAAAAATAATTTTCAGCAGCTCCAGTCCTATTTCAGTCAGACAAAAGTCATGTCCTACTTTTGATGAGAAACAGTGGAGGTGAAGAAGTGAAACTTTAAATGTTAATTGATTTTCTTATGCACCCCCACAGCCTTATTTTGCAGAGAACTTGGGACCTCTCACTTCAAATAACATCAATCTGAAAGAAAATGTTGGCAAAGGAATGAAATCGAAGACTTTTTATGGAGTGTTTTTATAATGTACCCCTCCTATTGTAATCAGTGATACAATGTAGGGACTTGAACTCTGAAAACTTTGTGCATCCTCTAAGGGACCTGGATAAATAGCATCAGTAAATGAATGGTATGCACACAGCCCTGGGAAAGAGCCTTAGTTTTTCTGTTCTTCATCACTTGTTTGGCTAAACAAGTTTGTTATAACTTCATTTTCCCCCTCCACTTTCCTACTTTTTCGACGTATTTTGAAAGAGGTTTTGATGCACTGTAACTTTTTTGGATCCCTGTTCTCCCCCATATATTGTCACTTCTACTATCAGTAAATGGTAAATCTTTAGTAACTTCATGAGATTTTTATGAGGGAGAAAAATGCTGTGCAATACTTTGGGGCAAGGGTAAGCACACAATGTTTTATCTTACAGCACCTGAAGTGGAAGACTTGGTCAAACAGGACCACATGGTGTGTCATCCACAGCAGTCTAAGCATGGTATTCTGTTGAAGGGGTTTATCAGTTCCCTTTCCCATCAGGTCTGCAATTTTGAAGGCACCTAATTAAATTCTTCCTTAACTCCTTGGAAAGAGGAGAAGAGGAAATAGCAAAGAAATCCATGATTTAGGAGATTACAGATGAGCCAGAAAGAGTTGATCTTGAACTTGAGTTTTGAAACAGAAATATTTTCAAGTATAAAGAAGTAAAAATGCCTAGCCTTACGAGACTGATTTTTTTTTTTTTTAGTTTTGTTAAACTGCCTCCAAAATGCCTTTGGATTATTACACAAGAAATAAAATTTATTGAAATACTATACTGGTTGAGCCAAATTCAGAGATGAGATTAAATCTCTTCTTGGTTTTATAATCTTTTGGGGTTTTTTAAAGAGTGTATGTGATTGAGGCTTAAGATGCTGAACTGTCATGACATACATAAGGAGGGGCACGGAGGGTTTCAAAGGCTGAATTTAAGCAGGCTACTTCAAGTTGCTGAAGATAAAAGATGAGAGGGGCTCAAAGTTCAAGCACTGACATCCAGCTAAAGGCAACCACATGGTATTTGTGGACTTGAATTTGGGTAAAACATGTTTAAATCCACATGCACAACAATATTTAGACAAATCTTTGGAAACTTATAGATCAGTATGTACGACTAAAAAGTCTGAATTATTTGTGGGCCAGTGTATGTTAAGCAAGCATAGGATACAATGTTTTGGGGTCGATTTTTCAGTTTCTATGGTTTGAATTGTACTGTGGTTAAATCATAAAACAGAACCTCTTGGAAAAATACCTGCATATTCCATGTGGAGCTTGCTGAGTGCAGTTCATGACTGTACTAGAAAAGAGCACAAAATAACACTATGAGGTGTAGCTCCAATGCAAATAAAACAGGTTTTAAAATCTACAGGTGAGTGTTGTGAAGCATGAACACATACACAGGCACACAAACAAAAGCTTACATTAAATTTTTGCTTTTTGGCTTGGAAGGGAATCCAGCTTTCAAATTGATTAAGAGAGCATGCCTAATTAGAAACATTTATCACACGTACACTCACAATTGCTTTTTTGTTTTCGCCCTTCATTTGAAATTGTATAAATCACAGGAAAATAAGTATCTCATATCCAAAATGCCCATCTCTTTGTTCTTTTTTATTTGATTGCAGTCAGATGAAAAGCGCTGCTTTGAAATAGAGGCAATGGCCAGAGGCCTATTGATTGCCTGTAAACAGAAACAAAAAAGCAGCCCTGGTAACATTTAGAATGGTTTATCAGTGATCAAAGCACAGGAGGTGCTGTCTAGACAGCCTAGGTGTGGACTACCAAATGGATTTCATTAGGGGTCCTCTACTCTGGTGCCATTGTTTCAGCTCTGCTCTTCTTCAGGCCAATCTGTGATTGATTTCCAGAGAGGTGCCCAAGTGCCTGTGGCAATGGGATAAAGCTTACAGGACTTTGCTTGTTCTGACAAGGCAGAGTGGCTGCCTATCACATTAGTGCAAAATGACACTTTCATTTACTTCCACAGTGCTTTGAAACAAATACTTTCAGCTACAGCAATTGCTCTTTGCAGCTTGAGCTCTGGAGTCAACTTCTTGAGTTCCAGAGAGTAAAAGGTTGTGAAATAATTTTTGAAGTATCCTGTAGTTAAAAAGGGTCATATTCTGACATCTCTGACAGCAACCATACTTTCCTCTTCTTGCATAGTCACAGTTTTTGTTTTAAGGATGCATTTTTTCTATCATGTTACTGAGGGTGCTTTTCACTATTGGGGAGAACAGTTTCACTTTTTATCCTTAAAAATTCCTGCATGCATCCCACATGTGCTGTGCCTGCCTCTAAGGATACTTGGCATTCACCAGCTGGTGCACTAATCACAGGACTTAGATTATTCAAATGATTTCACTGAAACTGCTAATGTGAAAATGCAGGGCTAAGTTAACTTACAAAAAGGCCTGGTGCAAATTACCAAATTACTATAAACTACCAAATTACCAATGTGCAAGAGCAGCAGATGTGGTCCATGCTGCCTCAGCCTCTCCACTTCGTGCTTGTGCTGTTTCACAGGTGACCTGATTCCACAGCCCAGATGCAGATGCTGCTGGATGAAGAGGGTAAAGTCGTGTGGCAATCCTGCCTGTCACAGAACCACTGAATTGTTAGGGTTGGAATGGGGCTCTGCAGGTCATCTGGTCTGACACCCTGGCAAGGCAGGGTCACCTGGAGCAGGTGACACAGGGACGTGTTCAGGTGGGTTTGGAATGTCTCCAGAGAGGGAGACTTCACTGCCTCTCTGGGCAGCCTGTTCCAGTGGTCTGCAACCCTCAACGTAAAGAATTTCTTCCTTGTGTTTAGCTGGAACTTCTTGTGTTTTAGTTTATGACTATTGCTCCTCATCCTATCACTGGGCACCACTGGAAAGAGCCTGCACCATCCTCTTGACACCTGCCTTTGAGATATTTATATGCACTAATGAGATCCTCCCTCAGGCTTCTCTTCTCTAGAGTAAACAGGCCCAGATCCCGTTGCCTCTCATAAGAGAGATCCTCCAGACCCCTGTCTTGATGTCTTCTCTTTTATGTCCTCTGGGTCATTGTTTTGGTTTTGTGAACCCCACAAGTTCCACCAAGGTCATGGACCTCTTGGTAGTGACAATACCAGGCAGGAAGCTCTGAAGGCTCCTGTTACAGCTAATAGAAGAAATATATGGGACCTCCAATGCAGAAATCAATGCTCCATCCCCAGGAACAAGATGTCAGAAGACATTGTGTCCTCCACACCAGAACCGGTGGTGCAGTGCTTGGGTAGGGAGGTCTGAGCAGGATCAGTCCCTCCAAGGCTTTCATAGGTTCCTTATGTTACTTTGAAGAAGTCTGAGAATACTGAGGAGCAGAAATCCAAAATTCAGTTGGTGAAATTATTTGGGCAGTTGCTAAATGTATTAAATATACATTAAATATATATTTGTTTTTGTTTTCTTTTTTTTTTTTTTTAATTTATGGAGTTATAACTGTGACTGCTGCCACACTACAGGTCTTTGTGAGACTACACATACTATGTTAGAATGATCTCTTTAATATCCTCCAGACTAGGGCTAAATCATTTACTTTACAGATAGAATTTTGACCAGTGCTCTGGTTTCAAGTGGAAAAGCCTTTTGTTCCAGTGGGAAAGACTTTCTGGAAGATGGAGAAACTGACCTGGTGGTAGCAGGGGTCAAGGGGGACATTGAAGAAAAATGGACTGGAGCTTGATTAAGACACCAAAGGGCTTTGCCATCTCCAGATACTGGCTCTGCCCAGCCAGGGTGAAATAATATAAAATTAGTTTCAGGATGGTGATTTTCTTAAGGAATCTCTACCTATTCAATATTAAAGGAAGAGCAACATAATGTTAAAGGCATGTGCGAGGTCTGTGTGCCATGTGGATGCCTGTCATGTAACTCCTGAACAGCTAAGACATAAACCAAGAGGTTCCATTGGCTCTGGGAACAGAGGATTTGGTGTCCCAAGCTCACACCTGACCCAGGGCGGATGTAGAGAGGGTGACCAGGCATCACCTTTCAGGACCGAGTCTGACAGCAAGCTCAGGTGAGCTGTGCTCTCCTTGGACTCCAGAGGCTTCAAGGACTCATTGAGTTCAGTAGATGTAGTCACTCATATGGTTACATTCAATAACCAGTGCAGTTCCATTAAAGGAAATTGCATATTGATTTTTTTAGCATTTCAGCCTAATTTTTAATTTACATTTTCTATTACTAAAGTTGGGCAAGACTGAAGAGAAAAATCTGTTGCAAATACTTGAGTTCTCCTCACTCTTTTTGTGATTTCTTGTGTTTGCTCACAGCAAACGTGGGTTGTTTGCAGTGAGGATATAAATGTATGCAGTCACACATAATGCTTACAAAATTCAAACCATTGTGAAGTGATTGCTACTACCTCTCTAGTAAAAGCTTAATATTATGATTGGCTTTGTTGAAGGCTGAGGTTAAATAGAAGGTTAAAATAAAAAATTGCAATCTTAACAAAATGCCATGAGTTAGGAACACTGTTAAAATTTCTAAAAATGTGTTCCTCTCCTTTCCACTCACTTTGTTTTAACTCATTCCATTTCCCGTCCATTGCAGAGATTCACTTCTTGTTCTGAACTATTAAAAGAAGAAATTTAGGTGATAGTTGAAAAAGCAAGGGCTGAAGACTGAGTAGCAAAGAAAAGTTAGTAAAACACTTCAGCAAACCTGTGCCTGAATCAATGATGCAGAAGAAGGAAAACGTAATGAATAAAGTCTTCACATTCTTTTCTTGTAAATGTAACGATCAGAAATGGTAATTTCTTTGTTCTGATTTTTTGTTTTTCTGAACACTTTAGTGATAAAGTGAGTATAAGCTGAACTGGAGAACTTTTCAAACTCTTTTGAGTAATCATCTCCTGTTCACTGGAACATTTTCTCTAAATGAAATCTTCAGAAGTCACACACTCAAGAATTAGTAGTTTTATGCATAATTTCCTCACCATCATAAAAACATGGGGGTAATACCACAAAACCATTCAGTGAACTTATTAATTAAAGGCTTTCATTGGCCCAGTAAAAAGTTTAAAGATAACTTTCTTAGAAAAAAAAGTCGCTCTAGCTTTCTTAGAAAAGACATTTCTAACTTTCTTAGAAGTTATCTTTACATTCCGGTTTTCTAAAAAAATATGTATTAATGTAAATGTTTCTTAGTGAGTGAAGAAAGCTCTTTTCCAAAGATTTATTCTTTTGCATGGTAGAATTGTGTGAATGGTAAAATTGTGTGAATGCCCTCAAAAAGGCAGATTTGTAATATTTTGGTTAGCCATAGCCTCCCCTTTCACCAGTGTTGTGTCTTGTTTAGACTTAAACTGTTTAACTCTGTGTTCCTGCGCTCAAGTCGACTTCACTGTGACTTAGATCTCATTAGAACAGCACTTCATACTTATTGCAGTAGATCATGCCTGTACGTACAGAGCTTTTCAAACATTTCAGGCACAGCTTTTTAACAAACACAAGTTTTTTAAATGAAATGCTAATGAAATGCTTGGGGCCTAATGAAATGCTGTAGACCTTTATCCACTCAGCTTCTCTGAGACCACAGTGTGCCAGGCATTCGCTCGGAAACGTCCAACAATGTTTTGCAACAGCAGTTACGTTCCTGAGCTGACCTCTGCCTGGTGGTGCAAGCTCCAAGTGCAGAGCTTCCTGTGCCATCGCCAAGAGCTGTCTTTCCATCATATCTGTTGCAGTTTTCCATCGACTTTTGGACAGGCCTTAAACAGTGACCAATTAGCTCCTTCCTACCTCAGTGAGTGAGTGGTGTGGTGGTTACCACATCAGCAGACCTGTCCCATTTCTGAGCTGTGCCCTATTTTGGATCAATCTTTGTCTCTTCTCTTCTCTCACTGACTCTTTTCCTTTGCTGCTTTTGGTCAGAATAAGATACTAAGATACTCCCTCACCCACTATGCTTTGGATTACTTAAATATATTCCCCTCCCTTCCTCTGCCTGGCCTGTTCAGGCTGAACTGCCTCATGCCATGTGTAGCCCCGAAGCAAACTTGAAACTTAAATAACCTCAATAAATCTCATCCTTTGCTCTGGCATCTGGGTGTCTTGCAAGATCTGTAATGGGATGTTCAGGGTCTCAGCCACTGGGAGATGCCTTTTGCTGCCTGCAGCTCTTGCCGTCAGCTGGGAAAAAAATGATTTAATCATTTAAGAAATGCTAAACGACCAGGTGTGCCATTTTTTGACTTCTGTGCTCACTTCTCAGTGCCACAATTCAAAGGGCAGTTCCTGGCCCCAAGACATTATTTTTTAATACAAAGTAGCATTTCCAAATGTATGTTTTTCCTGGGTATTCCCTCTGCTTTCTGACTGTCTGGAATTTTTCGTTTAGAAAAACAATGTCACATTGAATCAGAAAAGTCTATTTGAATGTAGTCTCCAGCCTCACCCAGTTCGTCCTACTCTTGGCTCCCTTCTCAAAAAAACCCCAAAAAATGTCTCTTTCTTGTAGGATTTTTTTCTCTTTGTCACTCTATGGTGAAACTTTCCGGTTTAAAAAAAAAAAAAAACAAACAACAATGTCACTCTCATTCTTTGCATTCCAGAGTTTTGGATTAGTTAATGTAACAGTGATTAATTGTGCTACATGTTACCAAATATCAGTCTTCACATAAAAAGCCAAATTCTCTATGATCTCAATGTAAAAGTTATCATTTCAGTAGTTTTATTAAAACCAAAATTCAAATATAAGTCTATGGCAAAAACAATACACTGTACATATTAAAACTTTATTCCAGGTGCCTTTTCTATAACACAGATGACAGCTCTTGCAAAAGAAAGTAATAGTCTTTGGTATAAACCAGATCTTTCAGTAATAGAAATAGTGACAATTAACATTAGCAAGGGATTCTTTCTCCTTAATTAGGATTCATTTAGAATTTACCTGGAAAATTTTTAATAACCCTTTCTTCCTAACAAAGAAGCATGTGGTGGAATTTTAATGGCTCCATTATGTTAAAAACCCACGATGTGATTGTAGTGACAGTGGGAATTTGGCTGTACTGCTTGAAGAACATCTGGTTTAAAATAAATATGCAAATGTCTTCATATATGTGTTAATCTGTCAAGTCCAAAGGATGCCAGAGTTCAGTGAGACCAGACACTGAAGTGTGGCAACCAAATAGAAGTGGCTGGCAGCAGCTTAGGTTTGCATCACACAGATCTACTCATTCATATTTACCGTGAATGATGTTAAAAAAGACACTGCAGACTATATGTTATATTCTGATGAGATACACAGTCACAACAATAACAAAGACCTCGTTGTTCATCCCAATGTCACCTACACTAGGCAAAATCTGCATTTTTCTTCTTTAGGTTTGTGAGAATGGTGTGTCTTCTCCCACAGACCTGAGCTGCCAATGGTGACTGCTATGTCCATTTCCTGGTTTCTTTCTTGGGACCTTATTTCATGTTGGGTATATTAGTTTACAGAGAAGGTTGGAAAAGAGCTTCTTTTCTAAAAAAAGCCTTTTCCATGGGAAATCAGAATGGTTTGGGTTGGACAGGACTTTAAAGATCATTCCATTACAACCCCCCGCCAGAAAACAATGCAACATCCTTCTGATCTTCCTTTCCACAGCTGTGGTGGCCCAGCTGAATGTCCTCTAAACAGTGATCACTGTTGCTCTGTGTTGCCAGTAGTGGGATCTGACAGGTAAACCTCCCAGCTCTGGCATGGATGGTGCTGAAGTCCCAATCCATCATGTTAACTGGGCTTCAGGAAAGTAGTGGAAAATCAGCAAGTCCTTCTCTTGGTGACAGGCCTCTCAACACAACACTGTGGACATGTGCATAATGATGGGGCCTTGCCAGTCCTGATGCTGGTGGGCCACTTCCCACCTTCCTTGTGGGAACCTTCCTTGCGGTGATATGGAGGATGTTTATAAATATAAAAATACAGGGTTTTAGAAGCAGCTTTTGGTGATTTTGTAAAAGTAAAGGAACTGCTTGTACTAAGAACACATAAAAGATTAGCTATCAAGCTTAGTTGTTAGGTGGTTACTAAATAGAAGTTCATATAGGTAAGATGTATAATGTTGAAACTCAGCAAAGCGAGACCTAGGTATTTGTCAAAAATTGATAAAGCAGAACTTTGTGGATTGAATCCAGCAAAATCAAGCTCCTCATCTTAGGCAAGAGTAAAGTGATCTGAAAAATAGCCAAACCTCCACTGTGCCTGTCCAGAAGTGAAGGTCATCCAGCAGACACCTGAGGAAGATGTCTGCCTTCCTCCCAAGACCCCAACTCACGACTTCCAGGTGGTGTGACAGTAAATTAGAATAGGAAGTGAGAGAAGGCAGGGAATGGGCAGGTGGGGAGGTGTGGGTTTGTGAGATCAATGTGGATTTAAACTTGGGAGGTGTGGGTTTGTGGGATCAATGCGGATTTAAACTTGGGAGGTGTGGGTTTGTGGGATCAATGTGGATTTAAACCTGGACTTTGTCTTGACCAGGTACACACGGTTTGGAAGAGATATCCCCGCATGTGTCCCAGCTGGAAATAAAACATACCTGCTTTACAATTTCTGATTGTAAAGTCCTTATTCTACACTTAAGTGGGAAGTCTTGCCTGATGTGAACCCGTAGGTGACATCCTTGTTTTGTGTAATTCAGTAACAGTCAAGAACCAAAACTATACCAAGAGATGTTCTGGGGAAGAGAAAGGCATTTAATCATTTGAGGTTATCACTAGGAATTGAGAGACACCTCAGATCCCAGGTTTCCTCTTTGTTTACCTATGTATGAACATTTTCAGTTTGATTGCCTCCAATTAGGGGATGGTTTTTCAGTGGCTGTTTTATATCTAGTTTTAATCTGAGCTATACTATACAGATAAATGCTGCTTGCTTTTGAAGAGCATGAGGTAAGCTTAGTTCTGAAGACAAAGCAAAGCAACCCCCCCAAAACTACAGTAGAAAATATTAATTTCCTCAACAAATTCAGGAAAATTTTTATTGTGCCATATGAGATAAACATGAAACAGATTTTTCAGATCCCCAAAGAAAACAGAAAGAGGTCACTCTCCTTTACACTGTCCATACTAGCATGCAAGCATGTGGTTATATTACACCCTACAAAGAGTCATTAGGTCTGCTCAGAAAACCCCGTGAGTCAGTCAAAATATCTCCAGCTGGGAAGTGCAGCTCTGTCTAGCCTACAGCACCATGCTGTGATTTAAAACCATGATGAAGCCCCTTGTGAGTGGGAGCCTATACACTTACTTTAGCCTGGGTACTTAATTTTCAGGATGTTTGGGATCTCAATGAAATTAAGTTTTCAAGGTCTGAACTTGTCTTCAATTTTATTTAATGGTTATCATCTGGTTTCTCTAGGTAGTTGACATGATTTACATTATCAGGACTTAGTTCAATAAAATATTTCTGCAGGCTCTCTGTGAATAGAATTTCTGAAAAGAACTAAAATTTGTTCTACTTAGAGATACACATAAAGTTAAAAGTACTATAAGGATGCTTCAGAAGTGTAAATTAGCATTAAACTATAAAAAATAACATATACATTATTTGTATGATCATCTATGATGTTTATAGCAATTCTCCTTAATGAGGTTGAACTGGCTCTTTCTACAAAGATCCAACAGTGCTGTCTTTAGTGGAATTAATCCAGGAAAGAGAAACAGTCTATGAATTCTCTAATGCTAACTTGAGTAACAATTTTAAATGTACAATCCTCTGGCAATAACCACGAATTCGTTTTCTTGAAATGTAGACAAATGTTAAGTATTAATGCACCTTCAGATATGGGAAAATGAGTATGTTATGATTTATGTTTCCTTCATTCCTATCACCTTAAATAAGAAAAATGCTAGTTCTCAATTGCCAAATAGCTGTATCTGGTATTTGTTAGATTATGATTAACAATAACAATTGACAGCTAGCACCTCAGAGCAAGCCAGCTCTTCTCATTACACAACTGATAGTTCAGACAAGATTTAATCAAACAATGAAAATATACAATGTTCATCTTAGCTACTATGCAGGCCTGCACAGATTGAGGGTTTTTTGTAGAGATGGGCAAAAAAATATAAGAAATGTTTCATCTGAGCCCCAAAAAACAGGTGCTAACCTAAACTTTAATGGGCATGTGTACTTTGGCTGGCAAGAGACTCATAAAGGGCCCCTTTTCCTGGTGTTGTTTTTTCTTTGTTCTGCCATGAGTGGGAATAATTTGAGCAGATGGAAAGGATGATACAAGTATTGTTTCTAGGGTTATGTTTCTGAGTGGGATGTCTTTCCAATCCAGTCTCAGAGTGGCTTCTGCAGCCCTCAACAAGAGCAGTCAGCCAGTGTAAAGGAATAACTTCACCCCCCTAGCCTTCTCTTTATCCTTTTGTATTTTGGCTGACACCTGCAACGTATTAATCAGTCAGAATCTGGCCTGCAACACAATGTGCGCAAAAGTAACATTCTATTGAGTGACCATGATGTCTTACTGCACTAAACATGCTCATTAAAAACAGGCAAACCCATTAAGTTAATATAAAGCTAGAACAGTTCCAAATACTTAAAAATGGAAGTGCAGCCAAAATTTCCAGAAGTTGGAAACGATTAAGCTGTATTCCACATTTAGCACACATGAACACACATGTGAACATGAACACATTCATACACAAGGAAATGTATGTAGGGTTTGGATGCACAGGCTGTGCTTCCCAGGTGCAGAAGGCTAGGAAATGTTGCTAATCACGGAGAAAGCTGTTTTGTGATGTTTCATAGTCCTGTGTGTTCTGACCTAAAAGCCATATATATTTTATATATTGGATCCACTTTTCCTTACTCTTCTTTTTACTAGAGAAAATAAAAATAAAACAAATAGAAAAGTTCTTGTGATCTTGGAAGAGATGTATAGTATCCAGGAGAAGAAACGGAAGAATTAGAATTTCTGCATAAATACTGAGTTAAAGGAATGAGTCTTTGAATTAGTCTTAGCAGAAATTGTTAAAGGACAGAAATGTCTACAAAATGAGCAAGTGCCCTGTGCAAATGTGTCCCTGCCTACAGTAGAATGAAAGTGATGGAAAAGAGTAAATTATAGCCCCATTTTATCATATCTGAGTGTAGATACATTTCTCCTACATTTACACAAAGTTCCAAAATGCTTCCAGTGGCTCCTTCATCACATTTCTTGTCACAACAGCTGGGCCCTCCTTAAGCAGAAGAAATTGCACAGGACAGATCTCATCCAAAGCCGAATAAAAGCATCTAAATAAGCCAATGTGAAAAATCGTGGCTTTAATGGTTAGTAAGAGGCAATAGCAATGTTAACCTGCAGAAGCATCCCAGAAGATCTGCAATTAAGCCTAGAACCACACCTCAGAAATGCTAACATCTTATATATTTGTTTAACATAACATTTCTGAGGTGCTCCTGAGGAGACTCTTGTGATCCTTGGTAAAGGGACATAACATTCCTCAGAGTTACAGAAATGTCTTTCTGTGGACATAGGTAATTACAAACAGTTTTCAGAATAAACAGTAAAGACATTTGAGGGCCAAGGCTGTGAAGAAATAAATCACCTGTGAATATACCAAAATATTAGTGACACACAAGTTCAAAGTCTCCCTAGAGTACCCTCATGCCATGTACAGAGTATCCTTGGCCATGGTTATAACCACACCATGAAAACCACTTGTTCGGTGCAAGTGTGATGTTCCACAGGAACTTACCAAACTGGTAAAAACGATGCCATTCAGCACTTTCAGAGCAGTATAAAGTCAAGATTTCAAGTTTTAGAAATACTTAGAAGCACTCAGTTCTTGGCAAGAGGAGTAGAGGGCTTGACTGCCCTCCAGCATCGACGCTTTCACAGTCTTTCTTTGGCTGTATCAGAGTTCAGCTCTGAGTGAGCTTTCTGTGGCTATGTACTTTGTCACTAGCTTCATCCAATAAAGCAGCAGTGGGGATTTTTAAAGGGATAATTAATGCAAAAAAAGTTGTTCTGACTAAAGCAATACCAGTCTTCACCAGTTTCATAACGGAGCCAACAACTCAACAGTTATGGCCTTATTAGAAACATGAGTTAAAATTCTATTTTTTTTTTTCCCCCAAAAAAGCCCCTACCTACTGTTGCTGAGCTGAGGTGAAAAGAGGCAAGGGAGCTAAATAGGTAACTGGTCACTGTTGTACGATGAGGCCAGAACTTTCTCTGACTTATAAATAGCCCAGCCAAAGTCTGGGATGAAGTGTGCTGGGGTCATACAAAGAATTCATGGCACATGCCAGAATTGCACAATGTCGTAATTGTAACCCTTGCTTTCATTTATTAACTGCAGTATTCCTTGTGCCAAGTCTGTAGTTAAACTGCACATTCTCTGCGAAGCAAAAGTGTTGTCTTTATATTCATCAAGGTACCTGTAACACTTTTTGGAGCCACAATTATTGTAGTATGGTTCTATGCATTGCTGTAGCATTCATGTCCCAAAGAGCCTTTCTGAAACATCAGTTACACTCAACAGTATTCTCGCCTCTCATTTTTCCTTTTCTCTTTTTCTTCTCCATGCAAAAAGAGAAGAGCATAATGCCAGATGTATCAAGCTGCTGGATTTGCAATATGCTTAGCAACACAAACAGCCAGGCTGACAATGATCCCAGTGAGAGGAAACGTTTCACAATAAAGCCATTAGCCATGATGTGGTCTGAAGTTCCAGATGCATGTGTCTAAAAGTTGACTCCTTTTTTTGCCTATCTGGTTTCCTGTGAATTTTGGACCGTGAAATGTACAATGTACCGTTTTTATTGGCCCATGTTTGTTGGGAATGATATGCCTTTAGTGGTGTCTGCAAAATTACTCCAGAACACTTCAGAGAGCATGTGGAGCTCATTTGCATTTCTTCCTTAAGGCTTGGGGAAAACTGTCTGTTAAAAAAAAAAAAAAAAAAAAAAAAAAAAAAAAAAAAAAAAGAAAAAAAAAAAAAAGAAAAAAGGACGACATTTCCTTGTGAAAAAACCATGCAATTTTTGATTGCCTTCATAGTATTTAAGAGAGAAGAAAAACATACAGCCTTTCCCACTTCCCAGTTCCCTGTATAAACTTTATATACCTTGCAGAAGAATACCTCAGAATGCCTTCCATACGATCTGCTTCAGCTGGTCTAATTCACAACTAATCTGAATAATATCTGCTGAGATATTTAAAGGCCTGATTACATTAGAGAAATTTGTAGCTGTCTGATATTACCTCATTGATCACAATGATTCTTGTCAGTAAGTAGCTGTGAATTGCAGGCACAACAATTCACAACCCAGCACTTATTTTACAGACTATGTCTTTATGTCCACACAGCTAATCTAAATGTACTCTGAGGGTGCCATTCCTTAAATATTCTGAGTCCTGACTTGACTTCTGCATTTCACAAGAGTTCTTTAGTCAACAAATATTGTAATATGTGATTCTAGGGAAATAAAATGGAAAAAGCCTTCTAAGCCATCAAAGCAGTGCAACAGATGCCTAGTTTAGGAGGGCTGGAGCATATTTCCTTTTCTTCCAGACAAAAGAGATTTACAGGAGAAGATCTAAAATTGCAGTGATACTGGGATTGAAGACAAGAGCAGCAGAGTTGAAAGACCATGTCCATGTCTTGGGATACAGCAACAGCAAGAACCTTTTTACTTAATGGTGCCACTGCTATGAGGAGAATTACTTGCAGAATTAGCTCACATGAATAAATCAGGGTGAATTGGTCAATTGTCAGTGTTTTTTTAGAAGAAAATTTCCAAAAGAACTGCAGCTCATTTTCCCCAATCAGTCTAAGAACAGATAGCCTAAAACTAGATCAGACTAAAATTATTCTTTCAGATTTTATTGGAAGATAAGGAAAGAAGAAACTAATGTAAAGTCTTTCAAAACTGATTGGAAGCATGCATCCATAGAAATGAGATAATTTCAATGGAATAAGCACTTAAGCTATATTTAGGATTTATGACCGTTTTTCAACAAAGCTGCCAAGAAAGAATAAAATTTTACTTGGCAAATTTAAGCATGTTTTGTTTCAAAACATATGGTGTAGAAATTAGGAGAAAAAAATGATGCTTGAATTCTCTCCTTAACTTCCTTTCCCATTGTATTGGCTTCGAGGTATAGTGTATTTTATCAGCTGATTCCCACAAACCCATCCTCCTGACACTGCTGTTTCTTCTCAGACCTGCTGCACTGTTCTTGTCTCCTTCTGCCTTATAGAGAATCTTTAATTGGTAAGACCTGACAGAAAGCCTTCTCTACCTCCTTTGCTTACATTCAGCTCCTTTTGCTACTTTTCTCTCTGCGTTATTTTGTACCTATTTTTCCCTGACTTGCTCCAATTGGACACTATCCAAACTTTTCTGCCTCCCACCCCTGATACCCAAAATCTAATTTCCCCAACTGATAGAGTGTTAGAAAACTGACAGAAGAAAAGCCATCAATTTCATTACAGAGACCAAGCTGAATGTCAAAGTGGGATTACTTAAAACTCTATTATTATTTAGGGTGAAACTCTTCTAGAAAACTATGGAAAAAATCTCCTCGCACACACACTCACATGTCATTCATTTAAATTTTGCTGTGCATAGAGCTACTAATATCATTGTGGAAAACAAGGAATGTTTTCTTCTTTGATAAGAATCTTATCCCGGTTTTGTCTTCAAATATATCCTTCAGTAATCAGGGGATGGCTACTAGCTGTTTATATTTTCTGATATCATTGCCCACTGTTAACATTAGTTTTAATTTCCATGCTTTTAAATGACACACAGTCGAGTTCATAGTGCTTTATGTTGTAGTATGGTGTAATATGATTTTGCAGCATTCTATAAATATCCATTTTACAGAGGTCAGAAAATACCAGGTGCTAAAAATATCCTTGTTCCTTCCTTGTGCATGAGATTAGCTCTAGTTTTCCAATCAACACTGTGTTATTTAATTCTTGTCAATATTTTTTTTCTTTTTCCTATAATATGTATAATGTATGGAATATTCATAATAGACAGGATATCAGAAGTAAAAATCAGAAGTAAAAAATATATAAATATTAAACAATTCCTCATGTTGTTTAATATTAATGTCACACTAAAAATTATATTGTTAGAAGGGTTTTAGTAGTTTGGAGCGTTTTGGTTGGTTGGTTGGTTTTTGTCTGGTCGTTTTGTTGTTTTTCTTTTATTTCTGAGAAATAGATTTTAGCTCTGGTCATGTCTAGCAACATTGAGATTTTAAATAATTAAGAATTCATTGTCATTGTCTTCGCTCAAATTCAGTGAATAGAACCACTAGATTCCATTGCTGGTGGTATCCTGGTATGAATTGGAACCTCCATGGAAGGTCCTTTGTGACCACTGCCAGTGGTTAATGATGAGTGGTGTCCAGGGAGCCCTAAGTTAAGTCTTGGGTGTAGCCATTTACAGTTCAGATATCTCTAAGTCTTGGAAGGTTTGTTGGGAAGAAATTTCAAAAAACAGCAGTGCTGCTTAGGCGTCTTTAAATTTTCTTATATTATCTTAAAAATGAAGTTTTGGTTTTGTTTTGATGGGGGTTTTTGTTTTGCTTTTAGTTTGGTTTTGGTTTTGTTTTCACAAATGCCTAAATTTGGTTTTGCTCCATTAGAAATCATACAAAATAGCAATATCTGCTTGCCTCCCTCAAATTATGGTTGTAAGTCGTAAGAAATATGTGGCATTAATAAATATGTAAAATTGAATATACAAATATTAAAAGAAGGGGAATAAAATTAACAGTTCCAGTCACTTTTCCAGAACAAATCTGTGTACTCATGAAAACCTTCTATCATACCGTATTTGGCCACAAAGTTGCTATTTCCAAAAATATTATGGTTTCATTACATGCTTTTGTTCTGTTTACTGCAGTAAAATAATTTCTTCATTGTTAAATGATGAAAGCAGAGAACAAAATAAAATAAATGCTCCATTATGTTTTTGCAAAGGAAAGCAATCAGAGCTGTTTAAGCAAACCAGTCTCTATGTTATACTGGGGGAACAGTGAAGTAGGAAGTCAAGGTCACCATTGGAAATGTTTGTGTGTGTGTGGGCATTTGCAGCCACATCCAAGCACAAAGCCTCAACTGATTCTGCAGAGGCTGGGGGGGGATAAAGATGAAGCTCCCAGCAAAGAAGGCTTAAGGGTTGAAGCTGCACTTTTAAGTTGTTGCAAAGGAACATACCAGAGTGTCAATATCAATCATTCCTTTATGCTCCTGGTTTAGTATTTTCTACTTATTTATCTGTTCCTCTTCTGTTTGGCAAAACCCTCAGCCTTCCAAGCTGTGTTCGCGTAAGAAGTGAGGGAGATTTTGCACAGCTAACATTTATTAGTGGACTAATTGACTAGTTCCCCTCTCCAACCCGTAAGTGTTCTCACATTTTAGGCGACCACTAATGTGTCCACTTTCCAAATCACTTTTCCAGCTTTCACTGATGAAGCCAATGGGTTGTCAGACCACCGTGGGTGCCTGTGCCGAGACCTGGGCACTAGGGGAGTGCTGTGTGTTCCAGCCCTGATAGCCTGGAGTAGCGATTAGTTCTAATTGTTGAATGCTTGAACGCTTTGAAGGACAAACCTATGTCCTAAGGCTGTGGCCCTGATGAATGCAAGGGTTTCTTTCACTTGTCATTAGTAATTGAGGGTAAATTAATATTTACTAAGCAGAGTTTCACAGGAAAGAGAACGTATCAGAAATCTAAGGGAAAAAGTGCCACAGGAGAAAATGTTGTTTCCTTTAACACTTTGAACTCAGTTGGCAGCAATTAAAAAACAGCTAGTGGAAACTTGGATAAAATTAATAATTTTACTACTTTCCCCCCTTATTATAAGAATAATTTCCTCTCCCTTGATATATAAACATTATAAGCATTCCAGATGCATAATATATGTTATTAGTGGGTGATACCCTGCTAACTAGAAGTGCTGAATTTCAGAAATGTTGACTTGTACAAAATAGATTTCATTCACAAAATGTGAAAATCTATCATGGCTGTAAGTGTGTTTACAGAGGAGCTACGGAGGAGCCCATTCCTATGTTGCATTTGATTTCTTTAATAAATTTGAAAATGCTACCCAGATACAGATTTTTGGACCAAACTGTTACATTTAAACATCAGAGGTTCTTGTCATATGATATGTGGTATACACAGACATTCACACTTTTTTTTTTATGTTTCCTTAAAGCATCACCAAGGCCCTGAAGTGATCCATATGTTGACTGAATACCTAATGCTGATTGAATTAAATATGGCATAGGCACTACTTGGTGGAAGTCTTTCTCGCCAGCTACATAAGAAAAAAAATTTTTTTGATGTTCAGCTATTCAGTAAAAGCAAATGTAAGCAGGGAACTAAAACTGTGGCAGGGTGTGCAACCCAGTACGACAGAAATAAAACACAGTGTGAAATAGCAAAGAGGCATCTTTGAATGAAATCAAGTCAGGGATTATTCTATTGGCTCAATGTCTTGACTTTACTACCAATCCTCTCAGGTTTGCTGATGGAGTCAGGGCAGACACCCCTCACAGGGGCACAGAGTGTTTTCAGGAGTAGTTTCTTCTGGTGGAATGACATCACCTCCAGACAGACACCAATCTGGATGCACTCATTTGCTCAGGCTCCATCATACCAGGAGCTGGGCTGAAGGGTGGTGGTTAGGGGTTTTCTGTATTCAGACACATCTATTTTAGATAAGGTTCACAGCACAAACCTGATGTAAAACAAGGCAGGCTGCAATCTTATGATGAGAGGGAAGGAAACTTTATGTAGCCAGCAATTTCCCCCAGCCTTTTCACTGGGAAAAGTTAATATCCCTCAGCATCACAGACAATTAACCATCAGCTCCTCTTTCTTAATTGAAGTGTCAAAGGCATGGGGACATTCTGACAGCTACCAATCCATACATTGAAATGTCTTTATGGTCACATCCTAATATCCTGGACAAATGGAGCAGGAGTGAGCACTGTAACTTTATGGAAGTAAAAGATCATTTCAGATGAAAAAATCTACTCTGGCCAGTTAAACCAGATTTAAGTCTGCTCTTGCTAAGAAAGCCACATGAAACGTTCTTACTGGAACTTAAACGTTCCAAATTAAATATCATTATAGAGCACATACATTGGATTCATCTGTCTAAAGTTCTTTGGAATAAAGCAAAACTCTTTTTTGGGGGTATATATTTTGAGAAGAAATTTTTTTTTTAGAAAGCTAGCATCACATTGACTCTTTAATGTGGAAACAGCTAAAGTCACTGGTAAGGCTGTGTGAAATCTCATCTTAATCTTCATTAGTCATATAGATCTGTTCCTCATTTTGAGGCATCTATGCTTTCAAGTAAAATTCTTTCACAGGTATCCCTGATAGAACACCACTTCCAAACACTTGAAATCGTGAAATATTCATCTTTTTCCTGAAATATATATGACTCCTTGCAGAAGACACTCCCCATGTTTCTTTAGATTAGAAAGAAAAATACAAAACTCTGAAGTCCCAGTGGAAACTCATTAGACACTCATAAGTCATGCTGCTTAACAAAAACAAATGTTGTATCTGAAGCAATGAAATCTGCATCTGGGAGGCTGCTGCACAGCTCCATCGGTGGCTTCCTCACCGACCCCACATCACCTCTGATTGCCCTATGCTCTATGTCTCTCTGTCCACAACAACTCAGCTGCTTTTTTTCCCTTCTGAGGCTGCAATTTTTTTTCTTTGAAAGGAAAATATTTCTAAGGGCTTAATTAATTTAGCATAGCAAGAAATTAGTCCAAAAAGAAGGGGGAAAAAAACCCCAAAAGCCCAACCAACAAACCTCTGATGTTAACTCCTGACACAGTGCTATACAATTTCAAAGGAAGCATGTCTTACTATGGGCTTTAAGAGCTCAACTTTCCATTAACACCACTAATAAAAATGTAATTAGAATTGTAGTTTCGTTTTCTCCCTCCAGCAGAGCATTACTGCATTCCTCCCCTGCTCGGGCTTGGCGTTTCGGAGTTTGTAGTTAGCAGCCAGCAAGATGTGTCCTTTTGGCGGAACTCAGCACTTTATGAAAGATGTGGTCAAGATCCCGAGTAACCGTATTGATACCAGATGTAGTCTTGTCACTGAGTCTTAAACCAGGGCTCTCATGGATCTTAAGTTTCCATTTTCTCTCTCCACTCTATTACAAGGAAAAGAGTCTGAGTGAATTACTGTCGATGTAGCTAGCAGAAGTATTTTTTACTTGGAAATAGACGTCATCGTGGGAAAATGCTATACAAGAAACTATGTCGAAACAAATTTTCACTAAATTAGGCAAGCTGAGGTTGTCATGTCTTAATTAAATGAATGCTTGCATAAATATGTTAGTACGTCTAGTCAGAATCAGTAGTCCTCAAAATCAATGCTGCATTGCCAATTTAGTTTTTAGACAATAAAGGCGTTGGCTCTTTAGCATTAGTGCTGTACGTGTTGCAAAACAAAACAGAAACAATTCTCATTGGTGAAGGATTTCAATAAACTTTAATAATATCCATATGTACAATAAATATTTCTGGGCCCTCAAGCACTTATATTTCCTTTTGAACTTGTGAACAGAAATTGATTCAAGGTGATAAATTTGTAATCCATTATGATGGATGGAGCTGCCTTTAAAAAAAAAAAAAAAGATAATGGCATATAATTTATATATTCTCTGTGAATAGATTTGGAAAAAAAAATCTAAAAGGAAGCCAGATGTAATGAAGTGGAGTAAATAAAGTCAACTGTAATATTATTTTTTACTGAAGTATGTGCCACATAATTAGGAGTACAAAGAAATGCAAATGATACAAATACTGCTTTTGGCTGCCACAGCTGACCTTGTAGCAACTTGGCTTAAATCAATGTATTTATTGCATCTCTAACTTTAATTAACTAAAGTACGATATTTGAATTAAATTTTCAAGCTGGAAAAACAAGTGTCGTAAGATTAAACAGAAACATGTGTGAATTTCCGAACACATTTGCAAAGTACAGCTTTGCCATTAAAAGCTCAGATGCTATAGTTTTGCATAACAGAAAACCACAGCTGCACGTGTGGTAAAACAGCAAATGTTGATTCCTAAATGGCATTTGGCACGTTTGCATATTTATTCCCCATTGTCTTGTAGTTTTATTAAACACTCTTCTATTAAAATTCAAAACATCACATTAGCAAATTCTGATGGCAGAGAAGACTGTACTCAGAGCTCATGGCCAGGGTGCACACAACGTGATTCTGAAACCCTTGCAATGGAAAAAGGACATACTGAGGATATCCATGGGGGACAGGCAAAGAGTGCCTTTCATACTACCTCTCCCTTTTACCCTGCAGTGACACTGAGTGCATATTGTCTTGCATAAAGAGAGGCAGTTTGGCCATGGGTTTGAGAGGAGACAGGTTCCGCCCTGGACTTATTTGTCCATGACGGATTAATAAAAAACCTGTGCTAAGGTGACAAAAATGGGTCCCTGTCAACCCAGCATATGCTGGCTACAGCATACTGGCCACAGAACAGAGGAGAGCCTATGGGAAAACCCACACAAATTCTAAGGTGTTTTCCAGGTAAATGCCACTGGCTTGCTGAATGACTTGGTCTGTGAAGAGCAAACACAAAGAGGACTTCTCATTTATCTGCCTTCTATAATGCAATATCAAAATAAAAAATCAGAAATAATTGTAGACTATGTTTTTAATTAAATGATGAGAGATGCCACACACTAGTGACTTTCAGGAAATGTATTATTTCCTCATTCTGCAAGGCTTTTATAGGTTTTTAGGTGAAATACAAGAGAAAGATATAAAACCACAAGTAAAGTGTAGCTAGTAAGAGCTAAGAAAAGTGTAGAAAAAAGTATTCAATATGTAGTCAGTGATATAAACCATTACAACGAGCCCTTATATGTCTGAAGCCAGATGTTGTTCCAAATTACATCACTGTAAATCCAGAATAGCTCCACTGAAGCCAATGAATCTACTCCAGATGAGAGAAGAATTTTGTCTGCAATCTATTCACTTCAGATCAGTTTATATCCATATGTCCGTAGTTTACTGCAGTATTTTTTTAAATGAAGAAAATACCTGACATAATCCAGTGACCTCCAGCATAGTGTTTGTCTGAAAGAACAAGCTTCACTAACAGGTAAGTTTATGCCTATCAAATCCCTTAAGTTCATTGACTGGAATCAACAAAGTTCATGTTGAAAGGCGAAGAACAGTAAATCATCTCCTCACATATGTAGCGGCTGGCCTGAAATCAGAATTCATAGTTCACTCCTTAAAGGGTGTCCTATTGACCATATCTGTCAAAGTACAGCAGAAATTAGAGATGTTTGCAGCATGTCACAACCCTCTGCCTTGTACACACAGTGTATTTAGATCTACAAAGGAAGTGCAACTGCAGCAGATCTGCTCTTTAAGTACAAGTGTATGAATGAGGGACAGTGGCAGGACTTTGTAGATGGCTCCCTTCCACAACAATTTTGTGGCACAGCAGAAATTCATAATTCAGACCACTGCAGAATTTATTTCATCTAGGGAAAGTGACAATAAATAGGGTACAGGTTACAGGAAATGAACTACTTTTCAAGTGTATCTTGAACATTCCTGATGGTAAGTGAAGGCAAGTGGTGTACGTGAACAAAATTATTCTGTCCCTGATTTACTCATAGATAAACACCACATTGCAGAAAGAAATTTTCTTTGCATTCACCCAGCAGGTGTGAATTATTTTAGTAAGAGCAGAGATGTAGTGGGGGATTTAGAGTACCATTCTTTCCTGCATGATTGATTAATAGTCAGATGTCCCCAAATAATTAAAGGCCTATCAATTGGATGCAAAAGCTGGGCTGGGGGGGGGGGATGTTTTTTATCTTTTTCTTGGGGGAGTTCAGGCTTCTGAATCAAGAGGATGTTTAGGTTTTATCCACTCAAAACATCAGCTCATCTTGTGACTATAGCTGTGTTAATGACCAAGAACCACCTTTTGTTAGATCCACTCAGATCGGTAAATGTTGTTTTCACCTAAGAATGCAGGTATTTGCATGAAAGCGTTTGAATATGTGCCTGGGAAATGGAAAATGTGTACAAATTCTTACATCTTCAGAGATAATTTGAATTCACAGAGAAGTGGCCATGCCAAGCCACATTCATCCTCCCACTACTGATTAACCATTAGGGTTGAAGACCTCTGTCTCCTTCATTGATGGTGTTTTTAAGGTACCCCAAATTTAAAGCAGCTCTTACCAAACTAAGAGAAGACTAAGTGGCAAAAATTGTTTCTACAATACAGTGGCAGGGACATAACGTGGAAGAGGAATACTGGATATTTTGTCCTCTTGCCCTTGATCTTTGGTCCTTTGGTGGTTTTCCAGCTGCTCTGCAATGCTTTGGCTACTTTTTAGAGCTGTAACTGGGAATAGTCCTGGGAGCAGAGCCCAGTCCCATCTTTCCAGCTGAGTACCAAAGCCATGAGTCCGTGCAGTCCAATTCCCTTTAGCTTGCCCTCCTGCTGATGCTTTGACTTTCGCACACCAGTGAGAACAATGGTTTTACTTCAGTAGGAGGGCTAACAGTAACTATCTTGCCACCCAGCCCAGGCAACCACCTGGGAGTTTGCCTCTTTCTGTCAAAAAATGGGCTTGGATTTCCTCAGGGTGAGAAGATTGTTGATCCATAATTTGCCATTCTATTGACTAGAGCTATTAAGTGAAGATAAGCTTTTCTAGAGAGATTTCCAAGGGAACATGCCCACAGCTGTTGCCTTTGGTACTGACCTCAGTACTGGCTGTGAGGGAATTTGCTCAGGATATGCCAAACCTCAGATTCCTTCCAAGCCATGAAATGCCACACACCTCCCCACCTCTGGTCTCTAACACCTGCTTATGCAGACTGAAACACGTGTTTCCACACAGGGCCTGATCCGCTGCGGTACTTCCTGGTCTAACATGAAAGTGTCAAACAAAGTTAAGCATTTCTGGGGTTAAGAACTGCTAGAGCTGATCAGTTCAGCTGCTCTCTGAGGACCCGCATGGCACAGAAATGGTTCTGTGGTAGTCTCCAGGGTGCTCTTTCATGTGCCCTCCCGAGTTGTGAGTTGCAAAACTCCAGGTTCTTCCAGCTGACACATTCTCAGAGCTACCACCAATCACCTCCTGCTCCCTGGTTTTCATGGGGAGATAACTAATAACACCCCAGGTGGGAACTTTGATGCACAATGGTAGTTAAGAGTCAGAGAAGGAGGAGGACTCCCATTCCAGCTGACTTCTGAGTATTTAAACAGCAGTCAGAGAGAGATACTGGGGGTCCATTTCCCCAGCGGTATTAAGTGGAGATTGTTCCTCTGATCTCTGAGTGCCAAGATGATTGTCTGAATGGAATTCTCTGCAAGATATCCATCTTTATTAAAATAGTACTAAAATATGAGATGGAATTCACAGAGCATTTTGCACAACTGCAGATATTATCTTAAGCATGGGCTATTACTTTTCCTTTCCCTAGTTTTGTGGTTTGCAAGGCTCACGGTCAATTTATCTTCCTGCAGAGCACAGATAATTCCCTTTGATTTGAGGGGAGTTCGACATGACACATAAAGGAAAACAGGAACTTTACATTTTCTTTTAAAAACAGCAAATAAAGGCTGAACAGGGGGTTCAATTTAACACTGAAAATTAACTGAATTGTGGTGTTATTTAGCAAAAAATAACACAAAATTTCTAAAACTGTGATGAACTATATTTTTTACTGGTTCTATTATACTGAAAATGATAGGATTCTTAAAAACCCACATAAAAAACATCCTGTGCATTTCCCTGCTTTGTTCTGCAAAATTGTGCTGTTGAACTTCATCTTTTTGTCAATACATGACAACAATGTTCAGTGGTAGAAGGCAATATTGAAAGCTGCTGTTGAAACTGGATCTATTGGCAGTGTTGACTGCAGCTGATATTGTGGTGGGGCCCTGCAGCACTGTCACTGAGCAACCTCTCTCTGTGTAGATCTTCATCGGTTTTACACGCCGTAAATTTCAACTTCAAACTGATTCTCATCTCTGTTAGAATGGTGATTTTTTTACCTACCGGTTACTAACTAGAGGGAATAAAGATAAGTGAAATTACCTCCTTCCAACTCTGTGAATGTCCTTTCGGAATAAATAAAAAGCACCAACATAATGCATGAGTCACACAGAGCCTGATGTAACTACCAGTGACAACTGAAACACATATGCTTTATTACATGATGCTGTTAAATAGCAGGAGAAAGTTCCAAATGTTTAGGACTTATGAAAGTTAGAGAAACCAGAAAGTCCTTCAGGGAAGAACATCTAAATATTTTAAGGATGTAATAGAAATCCGGATGGTAAAAGAGAAAGCAAAAGAATGAGGCCAACATGGTTTTGCAGCACACTGAAATTTCTCTTAGGGGATATTTTATATTTTTTGTTATTTTCTACCCATAAGCAATCTAGCATAGTGTTTGTTTGGCTAAATATTTCACTGTGCATATAATTCAAAGTTACCTTTACCTACGTATTTTCTGCTTCATGAAAAAACCGCCATTGACCTTGTGGCTGAAGGCAAGGGTAAAAAACCCTTACATGTAGATTAAAAAATATCTAGCACACTGAGGTCAAGTATTTTAAGTATTTATTCACATTTCAGAGCAAAATCTACTGTGTTTCCTTTCAGAAATGTGTACATATCTTCTATGTATAAGTAAATTTAAAACTAAATATATATTGACCTGAAATTAACACCTTGGCTTTTCAATCAATGTGACCACAGTAAAGACTTTGATGGGGAAATAAGGTCTTTTACCTCATCCTTGGCCACTTTTACTTCTGTGAGTTTTTTACTCTCATAGCTGAAACACATCTGAGATGCTTATATTAAGTTCAATTTAAAGACAGGAACACTCATTTTCTTCAGTAAAGATCATGGATTTTTCTTTTCCTAAAGGAAATTTGTATAGATGAAGTCATGTGGATGGCAATCTTGGTTTTCAGTCTGATTGATGAGGAGTATAACTGATGTGCACAGCTATGTGCATCTACTTCATGTGCTTTGAGTTTTAAATCTCTTTGGAGAGTGTTGTGTCTGTTGCCTGTGAGTGCTCATTCCCTCACTCTTTCTCAAAACAATGTGATTAGCTAATAAATCAGCTGATAAATTGTGCTCAGTAATATGCAGAATGTATCCTAGGCAGGCAAGATCAGTCAAACTTTTGGAGGTGAACTGAAAACAGTTTTCTGTTGTTGGTCTATTGGAGCAGATCTGGAGTGCTCAAGCACAAGGAATTACTGTCATTTCAGGCATGGAAAATTCCAGTAGGCTGGCTGCTCTTCAGAAGGACATGTGTTATCTAACACAAAGCATCTTGCAATGTTCTAGGTGTATGTGCTTAGTAAAGCCTTCACTTAAGCCTCTTTAAGTCAGTCCTGACATGGACTAAGACATGGGAAGTGGAATCAGATGGTGACTGGGAAGTTTCACATCATCCCTTGCTGTGGTGACTAAGCCAGGTCAAGAGATATGTACACGAAAGGCCCTTTTTTTCCATCCTTGATGGAAAATGACTGAAAAGAGGATTTTCTCTTCTTATATATGCCTACTGCATGAAACATTCAGTAGTATAGAACAAAAAAGAATATTTGAGTTGGAAAAGACCTAAAATGACCATCCAGCCCTACTGCTTGACCAATTCAAGGCTGACCTGAGGGTAAAGCACGTTGTTAAAGTCTTTGTCCAAATGTCTGTTAAGCACAAACAGGCCTGAGGCATCAACCAGCCCTCTAAGAAGCTTGTTCCAGTGTTTGTTCAGCCTCTTAGTAAAGAAAGGCTTCCTACTGTCCAGCCTAAACCTTCCCTGGAGCAGCTTTGAGCCATTGCCACATGTCCCGTCACTGGATACCAGGGAGAAGAGATTGGCACCTCGCTCTTTGCTTTCCCTGCTACAGAAAGAAATGAGGTCACCCTCAAAATTGACAGCGTTTTTCTGGTGTTTGGCCTAGTAAACATGTTAGTGCAAAGAATCTGCCACAATCTTTTCTTACTAAGCATCTCCAAAAAGCGTTGCATTGTGTTTTGGGAGTTTTCAATAAAAGGATTTCAAGTAAGGGAATGTAAACAGAATTTATCATGGAATGATAGCACCAAAGGGAATAGCTGTGAACAGACTGGAAGAAAATTTATGTATGTGACATTGTCTGTGTATAACTGGCGCATATTGTAATAATCATTATTTGAATTATTCTTTTCCTTTCTACTCGACAGGCCTATCCATTATGAAAATTGTTATTGTTTCAATGAGAATACAAGTTGTTCTGAGTTTTTGGAAGCAGATTATAACTATTGTTGCCAGTTCTTAAAATGCCTATTGGGCATTGCTATTTTATTCAGTAAATAAAGAGTTTAAAACAATAATTGTTACTTGTTAGAATGAACATACTTGAATCAGTTCTTGTCCCTATACTGCAACGCCCTTCAGTCAGCATTTTCTGTTCCTAACTGCTACCAACATTTGCCAGCTGAAAATGCTTTAGCAGTCAGGATATGAAAATGAGAGATGTCATAAATCAGTGAGGAAGGAATATTTAATGAAAGTCATAAAAACCATAGAATGGTTTGAGTTGATAGGGGCCTTAGAGATGAACTTGTCCCAGCCCCCTGCCATGGGCAGGGACACCATCCACTAGGCCAGGTTGCTGAAAGCACCAGAAGTAGTTTATTTTGAGCTACTATTATTTTTGCCGTCTGTAAGGAACAAATGTGGGATTTGTAACATCCAAAACCACCAGTACTGAAATTAAATACCAGATTCTTTAAAGTAGGCCAGGCTGCTCTGCAGCTGAGGCATTCTGAATTGCTGGTAGTGGATGCTAAGTATGGTAGGTGGAATCAGCTGTTTTAACTGTAGATTACGTCCTGTGTGTACCCAGCTCTCCTTGGTATTGGTGGGAACGAGGTAGCACAATATCTTCGAGTGTTTTGGTTCTTAAGGCTTTCCACTTGAACCAGAAAACCATCTGGGGCAGAGCTCTTGCCGTGGTCTAAGGAAGATTCTCACATAGGAAGTGATACTTGCCAGACCTTTGAAGTCTTTTTGTTGTTAAAGACATTATGCAAAACATAATATTAGCAAAACATTACTTCTGTGAAGTCATTCAATGGGTCTTCTGCCTTCATCTTCACTCTTCTCTTCTCTTCTCTTCTCTTCTCTTCTCTTCTCTTCTCTTCTCTTCTCTTCTCTTCTCTTCTCTTCTCTTCTCTTCTCTTCTCTTCTCTTCTCTTCTCTTCTTCTTCTCTTTTTTCCTTCCTTTTCCTTTCTTTTCTTTTTTTTTTCTTTCATGAATTCCAACAGAATTAAAGGAAATTAATTGCAGATGGTGTTAAACTGGAGGAGGCCAGCTCAAAAAAATTTCATTTTCAGTTTAAACAAACCAACCTTCTAATCACTGCAGCTGAAGCTCACTGCACTTGAAGTTAACTGATAACGCTCAATCTGAAAATTGAAGAAGAAGAGGGAACAAAGAAGAGGGAATCAGACTTTTCTCAGTGGTATCTAGTGTAGCAAGAGGCACAAACTGAAACACATGAAATTCCATTTAAATGTAAAAAAAATTGGTCTAACACTGCCACAGGTTGACCAGAGAGGTTTGGGAGTCTCTCTTCATGAACATATTCAAAACCTGACTAGCCGTGGTCCAGGGCAACCTGCTCTAGTTATCCTGGCCTTGAGGAGAGGCCTTGGAGTAGATGATCTCCAGAAGTCACTGACAAACTCAGCCATTCTTTGCCTCAGTGTGCTGTGGAATACTTTTGAAATCCAACCTGGGATTAACTATAGTTAATTTTCTTCTGTATGTATGCCACTATTTTTTCTCACTTTTCTTTATTCCTGCAAGTGGGAGCAGCAAAACACCTGTGCTTAGAGTGAAATCAAATGAATCTTAGGGATGTAAAAAGGATATCTGGTCACCCATGGGAAATCTTCTAGGAGGAGGACAGAGCAAATGTTGCTCTGCAGAACTCTGTTTCTGATGGAATGAGTCTATGCATAGCAATAATTATTTTATTATATTTATAGCTGTCAGGCTATGACGAATTCTATCCATACACATATGGACATGTTTTTACCTATTCACACTCATAGAGATCTACTTCATAAGTGCTCCTTTTATTTAGCTAAAGAACGGTGGAATACTGTTCATCAAGAGCAGGGATAACACCATCCAACATGTATAACCACTGCTCAGACCACAATATTTTCTGCAAGTGTGTACTGCAACTTGTCTTTCATTTTTTGTTTTGCTTTCTGAGGCTTAAAATTTGTTTGCTTTAGGAGTGATTTTCACATCCTGTATTTTTGGTGCAAATGTTTTCCACAGTATTTTTAAAATATCTTGTCTAGTACTGAATATATAAAAAGTTTCTATTGCCTCAATATATTATATTAATTACCACTTAAGCATACCCACAACAACAACAACAAAAATTATTAAACCACTTTGAGATAAAAAAGTGAAAATTAACGTATTTATCAATTTCTTTTAAAAGAAGACTTCAACAGTATTTCTCAGTCACCAGAAGTTTTCCTCCATGTACTTTGAAGTCAGAAAATTGAAGCTGTTATAAATGGAAGCATCATAAAATCATAATAGGAAAAATGTTTTTCATAGAGGAAAGGTTAAGTTTTTCAAATCAACTGGATGAAAGCAAGCAGCCAGGGATTTATAGTCTGGTATCACAATTCTATCTGCTGGGCCTTTAATACTAAAAATAGAATATCTGCACTTTATAAGTTGCATTTAATTCCAGTGCACCATATCACTCTTAGGGCTTCACACAGATTGCACTGAAGCAGGAACTGAGATAGAATATGTCAGGAAAATATCAGGGGAAATCCATTCCTTTGTCGTTATTGGTATCAGCTGCTGGCAGTGTGAAATCCTCAGGGGAAGATGTACCCTCAAGGTCTCATGTTGTATTATTATACACAACATACAGGTACATTAGTTACACTGTCTTTCTTCCACACACACAGTGTGGTATTCGAATACCAATTAGCATTCTACATTAAACAGGGAGCATCCTGGGGCTGCCTGTATTTAATTATTTTAGTGTGCCATTCTGTCTGATTATATGTCTAGCTGTTCAATTTACCTTGTGACATATTCTGTATGAAATGGTTTAGTGAAGGTGATCTTCAAATTAAACACCATCCCTGTGGGTAGCAGTGCTGTAGTGTGGATGACAGAAGCAGATATCATCATCTCCTACATGACCCTCCTCTTCCAGCAGCTGTGCTTCTGAGTACTTCTAATGTCCCTGTGTCATTTCTGTCGTTCTCTGCTCAGGTCTCCTAACTGGGTTTTTGCTCATTTGGAGTCTTCTGGTTTTATTTTTCCTGCTTTTGAAGCCCAAATTGTATGTAGCAATGAAGACTTGCACTGATGCACCAGTACTGATGGCCAGTACCCCTCTTTGGAAAAATCAGTCTAGTACCTCCAAATCTTCATCACAGGCTTCAGATTTGGGATGATAAAATTCATTACAGATTGCCTGGGTTACAGCATTCTCTGGTCTTGCCCTTTTGCTGGGGATGGAGAACCTGTGACACACCACAGGTATGTCAGAGCTACTGCTGCAGGTGGGCATGTGGAGAAAATAACACTAAGAAAGGAAACAAGGAAGGGTTTATGGAACAGAACACAGAGAGGTTGAATTATGCTGCTCTTGCTTAGAACGCTTAATTAGAGATGATCTCCATATTAATATAATAAATGCATTTCCCTGATGAACCTTTGCATGTAGCTTGAAAAAAATCCTCAACAGCTGGCAGGGGAAATGCCAGTGCTCAGTAGCACCTCTGAGAAATGGTCCTTAAGGGCATGTCTCCATCAATGTCAGACTTACTGAGTCTGTGCTCAGAACGAGCTGGACTTGGTGCAGCTGCATCTTAGGCACCAGCATCACCAACCCAAGCTGCGGGGGGGGATGAAGGGGATTATAGAGGATTGATGGGTCCATATTGGGCTCCCCTGAAGCCACCCAGGCTCATCCCTGGGGCCTCAGGGATGCTTTCCCATCAGAACATTTCTCCACTTCCCCCAAATCTCTGGGAAAACTATAACTCTAACAAAACTTGCCTTAGTTACTTTCTGCCACTTTTCTGGAATCAGCCATCCTCTTTTTTCCCTGGCAGACTGGTTATACAGCTAGGGAGCTCAGAGTGCCAAATTTCCAAAGCCTGGCAACTGAGAACATCAGGATGTGCATTCCATGGGGAATTAAACCAGAAATATTGTCTAGATCCCATATTTCTGAGGGAATTCCTAATGCCTGTTAAACAATTTCTAGTTTAGAGTGAAACACTTATTGCAAGAAGAAATATTTTTTATTTCTTTTAAAAATAATGTTAGAGAATATCATTAGCAGAATAGAAAATAGTTTTTATTCCCTTATCCTCTTCATCACTCACACCTACACACAGAGTTTAGAAAGAATAATTTTTTACATTCTTAAATGTGTTTGTAGAGGGAAAATTATCTTCCCAACCTATCCCCAAAGGAGGCAGACATAAATCTCAATACTAGTCCTCTGTGGCTGGTTTGATGGTTTACACTGATTCTCTCCTGGAGGTGACATTGAAGCTGCTCTCAACGAGGCAGATGCGGGACATGCAGTAATTTTTCAGCATTGAATATATGGCTTAAGAAAGTGCTGGCAGACTGAGAACTGGGTGTGCACTCAGGCCCACTGTTTTCTTCTGGCAAAACCTTTCCTCTACAGCCAAAGCAGACAACGAACAAACCAAGCACTCATGCCATAGAGACTAATGCTGCAGTGGCATCCACTTCTTTTGGAAACCTAAAGATCTCATGGTTGAGGGTGAATAAGGATGTTATATCTTTAGTCAGCACTGTAGAAAAGGAATGAAGCACTGAGAAGTGTCCACAGACTAATCTTGACAAAGCAATTTTCGGTTTCCATTTCTTGCAAAAGCAAAATCCCTATTACTTAAAAATTGACAATATCACCAAGACTTCCTTTTTTTCTCCACCATATTGTCCCCTGGTGTTTTATTCACTTTTAACTTTTAGCATTTTTCCACAAAACTGCATTTTTTGTGATAATTAAAAGAATCCTGATTGCTCTTTGGAGAAGGTTTTGGATAAAAATTATAGAAAAGATAATATAATAATGATGATGATAATAATAACAATAATAATATGTCACAAAAGAAACTAGACTCTCTTTGATTTCTTGCAAAACATAAATGCTTTCAAATCATTTCACAAAATATTTTGCATACTTTCGCCTCTTAGTGAGGCTACTTAACTTTGTGTCAAAACGTTACTTAATTCAGGTTAAACCTGAAATTACACAGATTTCTCCTTTTTTTGTACACCAGTAGAAAGTGGGGATTCAGGAATACAAATAGGTATAGGGAATACAATATAGCTACAAATACTTGTTGGCAACTGCTCGAGATACCTCTGGCCAGATACACAAAGCCTGGTGCAGCCTTCATCAGCTGATGGCAGGTACTTCTTCTATCAGGATTCATTTGGGGATCAGGCAATTCACATTGAGCTTTGCCTCAGTCCAAGCCTTCTGGCAGTGTTTCTCACTAAATCTGCAACATTACTAAAAAATTAGGCTGCACTGAGCAGTTTCTGTCATTAATTTCTCATTTGCAGTCTTCCTTCTCCTTTGCCCACAGTCTGACTCTATTTGTTTCTACTTCTGAGCCATTTTCTGTGTGTTCTCTGTGGAATCTCAAGCTCAATATTATTTTAGTTGAACACAAAATCCCAGCATAGTTTCAGCACACTTGAAACTGGGACTCTGATTCCCTGGCTACATAAAGCTGAGCCAGAACTGAGAGCCGAAAGCAAAGTAATTCAGCGAAGAACTCTGAGATTTGAGCAAGACACAAAGCCCTTTTACACCTTTTTTGACTTTAAGCATTTCTATTACCCTTAGTGCTTTCCCCATCTTGCCAGGGCATTTATATTTTAGAGGTTTTTCCCACAGAGTTATTTACTGGGTAATGTCTTCACTGAGAACATTTAACTTTAAGTCATAAAGGCGACTTGTTATTTTTATTATTCTGCAAAAGCCTTTTGTCCACTTTGTTTAGCATCATGAGCCTTTGCCTACAGTGAATTCCACTAGCTCTACAACCAAAGTATCACAGCCAACAACTCACATTATACATGAGCCTTGGATAAGGCTGTGGACTAAGCCATGCAAAGAATCAGTGAGTGGTGTTCTTTCCTCCCTTGCTTGCCAGCATTATTTAAAAGTGATGCCAGAGCATTTTTCACTTAAACCCTATAAATATCGCTCTTTGAACATGTTCTGTTGTTGATTTAAAATTTAAACATTCAATTTAGCTTCCCATTAAAACAAAATCTCACAGGCTCCTCTGAAATGTAATATGCTCTGAGGCAGCTTTCCATTGTGAGGGAGAGTAACAGCTAAATGAGAAATTTTTTTCCTCCTAAATTGAGATTTGGAAGTTATATTAAATGGCATTGTTTATTGCAGTGAATAAGAAAGAGGGCTAAAAGGATGGTTCTGCATTCAATACAATCTGGCAATTTCTGCTTTAAAGGCTTTATTTTCCGAATCACTGAAATGAAAGACAGAATTGCTACTGATGGAAAAATGAGTAGGACCATGCTCTAAGAGCCCATCTCAGATCCTGCTGAAACCACTGGAAAGCCTTAGACCAGCAGCGGTGTAAAGAGAGACGTGCCTCCTCTGGATCTGGTGGAAATATGCATGGAGAAGGGCACTGAAAACCACTGGAAGAGTCTGCAAAAGGAATGAAGCTCTGCTCATCTCCAAACAGTGCAGGAGGAGCCAGACAAGTAGGAAATTTGGATCAAGGCCGTAAGGCAAAACAATGACCTCTGCCAGGTTTGCCTTCCTCCTGTGGAGTGTTCTTGTTGACTTTTCCAGAGACTTTTTTGTTCACCTTCATGAAATATAAATAAACTCTATTGAATAGTACAAATTGGTTTTGTACTGCAACAGTTCCAAATCCTGCATCTCTTCTTTTCCCTTTTGAAACAGAGCCATCACAACTTGAACCCCACAACTTTAAAGTGAAAATAGGAATTTCTTAGATATAGAAGTGTCCTTTCCAAGATAGGTGCCCACTTATGGCTGATATTATTTGCCTAATTTCCCTACTCCCAGAACAACTTAAACATCCATCCCGTGTGCCAAGATACAGTGAATGAGCAACTGCTTATGCTTTAATGAGTACAAATGAAATTAAAAACCTACATGCTGCATCTTGTTTCAAATCATATCATGAGCAGAGACCATGTCTTTCTATTTTGGGAGCCTTTCCACCAACTTGGATCCAGCTCTTAGCAAATTTGAAATTGCAGTGGTAGCAACACAAGCAAGAAGTTGTGAAGGAAAATCACCATTTGAAATAAGAACAACTGTATAAATTACCAAATAGGACACTGTTTTCTTTAGTATGTAGCTCTTTAGCTACTGGTAAACAAAGTCATGTATCCCTATGTTTTATTTTGAAAAAAAAAAAATAGGATTCAGTACATTTCTGCTGTATCTAGGATCTTATTTTCAGAGTTACAATGATTCCCAAATGGAATTTGTTAAGATGAATTCAACTTGATTGGAGACATCTAAAAAGCTTCTGTCAGCTACCATTTCTCACAGAAATGCTTCTTCCATCTGTCTTCAAGAAGAGTTCTTGGGATGATGAAAAAAAAAAATCCTTTATTTTTCACTAATTGTAGAATTGTATGGCAAGTATTTTGCACAGCCCTGTTTTGTAGCTTTAGTCCAAAGAAATTGTGGAAAGCCTTTTGACAACATTCCCCACAGAAATGGGTCGGGAAAATGATCACAGTGACAGTAGTGAGAAAACTCATCCACCCTAAAATGAATGGAGAACATTCACTGCAAAACAGAGAGGACCAACTTGGTTTCAAACTCAGCTGTAGGTACAAGAATTCCTACACTTTACTGCTCCCACAGAACAGCTGTAAAGATAAATACGACCATTTTCCCATTTGTAATAGGCACAATAGGTTCAGAATCTTTCGGCAATTGCCAGGTTTTGCTGTTGGACCAGTGGCATGGACATATCTGCTCAGGTTCCTGAGAAGCTGAGCTCAATGCTAAAAGTTGCTTTGCACTGTTTGATTTAGAGGTCAATTATTTTCATCTCTGAGTAAAGCAGGAGAGGAAGGAGGGAGGAGTGGGGAGGGGAATTGGTGGTAGACACCTTTGTGTTTTACCATCTTTTCTTCTTATACAGGCCAGGTTGATGATTAAATGAGCACAAAGCCTTGAGAATTGCTGCTTTGCATGTGTAATACTGAATAAATTGCTCAGATGGACTAAAAGCATACAAATGTTTACAAATAATTTTTGCACCGGGCGCGTAACACCGAAGGTATTTTATCCCAAACATTTTGGAGCACACCACAGCTGTCATTAGCAGTGACATTTCTATTCATGCAAAATAATACGTAATTACCCAGTCAAATCTAACCTGCTCATCCTCATGTACAGCTTTCTCTTGCCAAAGAGCTAAAAACTAAATGATAGCTCCCCTATGTTCCGGAGCTGGAAGCACACTGTGTTTTTTAAACATCCATCCACCGCAGACCCACTGCTCAAATTAACGGAGCACATGACTCGTCGCCTTGAACACGAAGCATCCAGGGGAGGAAGCCCTCATTTGAGAGAGCCAGCCGGGGGCTGAGAGCTCCCCTGGGCGCGGGGTCGCCGGCGTGACTCCCAGCCGGGGTCACATGCAGGCGGCGGCGCGGGGCGATGGGCACACCTTTCCCCGCTCCCCCAGCAGCTGTCATGGGAATGATCAGCTGCCTATTACATGCATGCATGCACTTCCCTGCCTCAGAGCACACGGCCGTAATGCGCTCTGCTCGCAGGGAAACATTTATATCCCTAGTTTGGCGCAGAAGGGCAGTACCCCCCTTGCCAGGCAGCCCCTGCGACCGCCAGGCAATTAATCGAGTAATTTTCCCTGCTTTGTTGGGGGGCAGTGGGGAGGGAAGGACAAAATCTGCACCATCAGTAGCGAATTTATTGCAGGGTGAATTAAGCATAACCAGCCCTCAGGGATTACCGTGTTCACATGAGCATCAAAAAAAACCAGGGTCCACCAGGCTCCCTAGTCATCCCAAGCAGCGGAGAAAAGCATTTTCTTCACAAGTTACTTCTTCAGAGTAGCAAAATGTCTCAAATCCCTCTTCCATTTTTACCCCCTATGACCTCTTTAGCAGTAATTTATGCCATATAAAGAGGAGAGGGCCTTTTAGGAGTAGTGTGTTTTTGGTGAAGCAGAGCTGTTAGGAGGGTGCAGCGTGCACAGAGTCCCGTGATAATGAATTACAACTGAGGAAAAAATGGTTTGAATGGGAACTGATTTGGAAAGCAGCAAAAGCAGAATATTCCTCTCCTCTGTGAACTGAGATATCCTGGGGACCTACGAATCTCTGAAAAAAAAAGCCTTTTTGCAAAGCAAATGCTGCCTAGCTTAAATCAAAAACAGATATAGGTGTACAGTAACACAGACCTGCCCTCCGAAGGACATGGCCTGAACACAAAAAAAGAGATCAAAGAAACCAGCTGGGCATCTCCAGTGGCAGGCACAGAGCCTGCCAGGTATCTCCTGTCATGAAGTGTATTGGATGCTGACCATACATCATTGGTTAAGGCCCATAAACTATCTTTAGTGTAGGAAATTGAGCAGAACATGTTTAAACTGCAAAACCAGATGATATTAATGCTACTACAAGCTCTGTTTGCCCAGTCTAAGCATTTTTCTTTTTTTTTTTTTTCTTTTGAAAGCAGAGTCATCTTTTTGGCCTTTTGAGTATGTACCTGGCACTTACTGGCAGTAGAACTTTGACCTTTTCAGTGATGGGAAATCATTTGATTTACCATCCTGTGTTCACCATTTCATTTATTTGTTTATTTAAACATCAATGTGAGCACTGTCCATTATCAATTAACAGCTTTTTCTTTACATATGTAGTTTTAAAATCAAACAGATCTTCCTAGGTCCTGCTCATGTATTTCTATTGACTTCAGAAGAATGGTAATAATTTACCTTATCAGAGAGGTAGTTTTCATGCCATTCTCTAGCTCCAAAAAGATGTAAGGTAAAGACAAAGCAAAATCTTACCTGTTCTATACATTGTCCTCACAGTTCATTTCCACAAGAGTGCACATAGCATTGATACAACCTGTTTTTCCAGGCAAAATGAGAGAAATATGTGCATGTTACATGACATTTGTTAAAGATGTGAAGTGCAGCTGTAAATTCTAAGTTTAAGATAATATCATGTTTGCTTTTTGGAGATGAAGTGCATAAATTATTGAGTGCCTGACTATTTTTGCACACACTTTTCTCAATGATTGAAATCCCAGTTCTGAAGATTACAGTGATTGTCAAGATCTCTGAGTTAGCAGAACATTATAGTCTCCACTAAAAGGACTCAAATCTGATGAGAAAGGAAAATTTGTGATCTTGATTTCCCTCTATCTTTTGTTATTAGTCCAGAGCCAGAGGAGTAAGCAGAGAAGCAATCTTGGAGCCCAGAGAAACATGTGGTTTCTGTCTACCACAATAAGTGACAGACCACTCATGGTCTGTTCTTATCACCTTTAAAATTTGAAGGTTTTGACATTGGTTCAAATGAATCTGGATTTGTAAAGGGTTTTACTCCTTTTTGTCCCCCCAGTTGCTCAAAAGTAGTTTGCAAATTCTACTGCTTTAGCAAAGCAATACGGCCCCACATGTTTTGGGGTCAGGGCGTGGATCCAGGAACTTAGCCAGGTGCTTGGAGTTATTTTTTGTGTAACAGGCACTGCTGATGTGTGTGGTGGATTTTGATAAAATCTCAGTGCTGTTGAGTTTTTTTTTCTTGGGAACCAAGTAGAGCTTTTGGTTATGGGGCACCAGGAAGTTCCTGCCAGTTGCAAGTTCCTTCGAGTCCCCCAGTTCTGTGTACCATTTCCAGAACCAGGGCAGGATGCTCTCAAAGGGATCAATGGCCACAGTTATGAATGAGCAGTCCACTCTTGGTGGTTCCCTAGTTCACATCTTGTTGGTCTGCAGAATCTGGGGGCTAACTGCATGCAACCTGGCAAAGCCAGTCTGCTGCAAAGCCCAGGTGGGAATGGACAAAGTGGAAAACTGCAAGAAAAGAAGATTTTGGAGATCAGCTCCAGCCAGTGGTTTCTTGATGCTCCTGACACTCTTGTACTCTGACTCAGAGAAAGTAAACCAAGCAAATCCAGACACCCTCCCAAAGCATTCTGAGGGACAATATTTCAGCATCCACAAACTGTCTCTCGATGCATGGTGATCTTTAAGGAGATAAATAATAGACAGACCACGGCTGTTTCTTGCTTGGTTTCCTACTTTTGCCCTCTCATGCATAGGGGAAAAGACATTAGCACAGCATAACATTTTGGTTCCTGTTCCTGGTCTTAAAGAAATCACAGGTTGCCTTGAAGAAGGAGTTGTTTCTATAGAATATCCCTACATGAAGACCAAGTGCCTGATGCCAAGGCACAGAAAAACTTCAAATATATAAAACTGAAACTCTGTATTCAGCAAATGCACTGGAAAATACTGATACAAATATTAACAATTATTTGGAAGACTGTTCAGCAGGAGAAAAACCCCATGACATTTTTTTCCCCCCAAACCTATTTTACATGTGGAGAAAGATACATGCCAGTTGTACTGTTTTTAAAAAGATCCTCACGTAGCCTCAACCCCAAACAGCCTCACAAGGCTACATTTATCCAGAGAAGTATTGACTACATTTATACAGGCTTTTAAATTCAGACAATGTGCCTAAACAAAAGATTTTAAGCAGTTTCCAAGTTCGGGTCCTGAACTTCAGTTTTGAGGTCCCATGAATTGATCCCAGGCTGTAAAATGTAATTTGGTATTTTGAGTCTGTGATATTAAAAAAAGGAACTTATTAAAGAATTTGCACCTGGACTTACAATATGGTTTTGAAGTGGTCTATCTCTCCTTTCCCCCATTTCTAAAATTTTGGAAAAAAAAAATTGATTATAGTTTACAGTGGAATTTGGGAAGATTTGACCCCAGTCGACCTTTGCCAGGAACTGTTAAAGAGCAAACAGGGCAGAAAGGCAGAAATGGTTTGTTGCACAAAAATGGTGACTCTGTGCTAAGCTTCATGGATTGGAAAGAGCATTTTGAAAGTCCAGGCAAAAATGTGACAAGAAGCCAGTTTAAATATGAGCGCATAGGTGTGATATGTTCTGAGGGCCAGGTGTGACTTGGGAGCCTGGCAGCTTTGTGCACATTGTAACTTTGACATCAAGGATGAAGAAAGACAGGTTAACAAAGATTACTGATAATTAAGTCATGAAAAGGTATGGCTCACAGTGTTATTGCTTTTGTGAGACACGGCGAGCAAATGCACTGTGAAGGGTTACTTGTGTAAAAGGCAAGTGCATTGTTTGTGGCATAGCCATGAGCAGTTTACAAATGCATTTATTTTGTCTTGGTACATCTCTACTTGCAAGCATTTACCTTGTAATAACCAGCTCTGAATAATGCTCCATCCTCCTGCTTTTGTGTATGAGGAAGAGGTTAAAAGATAGAAAACAATAACCAGCTTTCTCTTCTTTTTCTGCAGTTGGTGGCTGCTGTTATAATTTGCTGAAGAGGTTTTAAGCACAAACATAACCTTCAGGATCATGAAGAAAAATACTCTTATGTGAAAGTGTGTGTGCCAGGCATCAATTTTTAAAACCCAGATCCTTTGTTTATAACCAGGCCAAGTGGTACTGACATTAGCAGGGCTCCACAGGCAGAAAACCAGTACAAATCCTCATTTTCTTTGCCTGTTACAGAAAAATGATTTATTATCCATCTTTGTTACTTCCCTGAAAAAAAAATCCCTGATGGGATAAGGGCATGAGAAGTTGAAGAGGATGTTCCACTCTACATCTTAGAGGAACATCTCTTTCTCATGGTTATCTTGCCCACATTAAACATTATAAAAATTTTTGCTGTGTACATGCATGTGTCCAGTGTGTGCATTCTCACTTTCACTTCTACTAGCCCTCCTCTGCTTGTCTGTGTCCAAACAGACCCTTACAGTGGGGAGTTTGTCTTGCTTAGCCATTGGTTCGAAAAAGTTAGGTGTCAGACTTAAGATGGCCGTTTAGGCTCTCTTTGCAGTCAGTGGTCCAAAAATAATTTCCTAAAAGATGGTGGAGGAATTGTCCTCTGCAGGTGATTTCACTGACTGCAGAGGGAGCTTGGATCACCTGCAATGTACACAGCAGTCAGTTAAAGACAGCAGAGCTCTGCTCAGAGAGGCCTGGCTGGTGTTCTGGTCTTACATACAAATAATGCAGTGCATTCAGTCTAGGGGAGCTGTTTGCTGCACCTCTTCTCTGTGCATGGACTGTGGCTTCAAAAAGGAAGTAAAAATTACTTTGATTATATTAAAATATTTGACTATACTATATCTCATTTTTGATGTCTACAGAGGAAAAAAAATCATTAAAAGGTATTTAAAACAACACTTAAGAAAATACAATTAATTTGAATAAACACTGCAGTGGTTTTATTGCCGGACACAGTCCAAAGTCCAGAATGTTGGAGTGAGACTAAGAATATATACCTCTACCACTACATATAATTTCCAGTGCTTTTTGAGTATATATTGCACCTTCATAAATCAACATAGCATTACATATATGTATGAAACTAAAAATGCATTCCCTTATGCAAGCAGTTGATTGGACAAGCAGTATGTCCATCACGAGAAAATGGGTTCCAGAAGGTCACCATGTGGTGCATTTCTAACAGGTCTATGTTCAGGAAATAACACAGAGCCATAAAATAGCAAGATATTTGTCCTTTGTCCTGGTCTGTGTACCCCATGTGAGGCTGCTGGACACTCTGCAGGGGGATCACATGTACGTCCAGGCAGTGGGATCACAAATGTGCAGTGTTGGTTTGGTTGGGCTGGGTCATCCAGGCACCCCTGGATAAACAACTCCCAGGTGTGCAGAAGAGGGCTCTAAGGTCCGTGTAACTATAACTGTGTGTACCGGACTTCTTTTGGCAGGCTGCTTTTTCATGCTTCAGGAATTCCTGTTCTTTATACATTCCATTCCATTTTACATGATCTTAAATTCCTTTTTTGGCCATCTTCTTGTTTTTATAATGCAAAGCAATGTCGGGTGACTGTATGTTTCACATCACTAAGTATATTTCATTTGACACTTCTTTTTCTCTGCAGTTCCTTAGATGCCTTAACATGTTGCTTTCTCCCTCCTGGTGTTCTCTGCTTAATGCTCTTTTCTGCTCCTTCCTGGAGCTTCCTTAATTGATGCATTTGGCTATTTGTTGCATTTAGAGAAAAGAGCTTTGACTTAGCAGTTTAAAGCACTTCCATTGTCTCATGTTGTCAGTTTTTGTCCACCACTTTCTTTCCTCAAAGATAAAGGGAGTGAAATTAAAATGTGTCTCTTTTTCAGGCACTAATGTGATTCCCTTAAGCACAGCTATTCTGCATAAACTTTCTCAGGGGTCACCACCAGCTTCGAAGGTTTTTTTAATAAGCACACAAAAAAAAAATCCTGTCTGGGTTCAGTTCCTGTCATGTTGTAAAAAGATGTGACCAGTTTTGGATTCATGCAGCAATATTTGCTTTTAGATTAAAGATGTGTTTAGATTGGAAGTAATTTCTCTTCAGCCCATGAACAGTGGGAAACAAGCACCACTGTTACTGTGAGCTATTTGGAAGAGCTCTGAATTTGAGCACAGTCTAGGAAAAAAAGTACTCAATTAATGACTGGACTCTTCCAAACCTACTAATAATCAGCATTATTCATACTAAATGTTAATCCATTTGAAAAAGGGCAATGGTTTCCTCAAGCGTCTGGAGGATGGCTCCCCCAGACAGATTGCAGTGGAGGGGCAGCAGATGGAAACTGGAGCCTGAGCCTGCTCTTGAACCTACAAGTTTGAGATGCAGACAAGCAGTGGGAGTTTGTCCAAAAATGTGAATTAGCCATGGCCAAAATTCCTAGACAGGATTGCCTGTGCCTGAGGATTGCCTGTGCCTGGTGGGGACTCCACAGGCACGTGTCCCCAGCCCCAGCAAGGAGCCCCATGGGGATGGGGAAGAGGAGACAGGGGAACAAAGTGCTGCAGCAAAATCAGCCTTTTCATTTCCCTCAGCTAGTTTGAAGGAGGGAATATAGAAAACCCACAAAACCCAAACAAGCCCACCCTCATTCTCCTGAGCAGGCGCGCTTCTGTGGGTGGGCTGCTCCAGCACAGACAGGATGGGGCAGATTTGCCCCCAGTCCTTCAGTGAATTCATCACAGGATGCAGCTACAAAACTGCCTGTGAGGAAGAATTCAGCTCTGGAACACGCAGAGGCTGGGGCTGGCTGGCCACTGCAAGGCTGGGGGAAAGCAGATTTTGGGGAGCCCCAGATTTAGTCCAGACTGAATCCTGGCAGCTACATCCCAGGGGAAGGCTTCGAGGTCACAGTCAGGAACGGCTCTGGCACAGCTGGGTCATGGGCACTGCTCTCTCCTGGAGATGTTCAGACTTGTAACACACACTTGAAACAACAATGCCAGGTTTTCCTCTGCAGCTGGCCCTAGAGAGCTGCAGAGAGGGACTGAATTCCTGCATGGATTTCATGCCTGTAGGGGCTGCATGCCTGCAGGGGATGAATGCATCTGCAAACCTGGGCTGGGGGCTGCCGAGGATGCCCCATGACACCCTGCAAATAGTGGGGCTGGGATTGCCAAACAAAGGACAGCACTGTGAAGGCAGGAGTTCTTCCTGGGTGGGTTTGGTCACTTTGCTTGCTGCCTGTGCTTCATCCTTCTACCCTATTGTTCACCATTGTATTTTCTTTAATATTGTCCTCACCTTTCTGTTTCGTGGGGCTATGAAGCCATCAGGCACAGAGCTGGGGCAGATGAGTGTACCCAGCAACCAGAGGGACTGCACAGAGGAAAAACTCTCAAATGCCTGCTCCCATGACTGCTTTAGTTTGCAGAAATCCTCTGCAAAATCCAAGAGTACTTTGGGGAAAAAATACAATAGAAACAAATTTTAAACCACAAATTTTGCTCCTCAGTTCTGAGTTTTAATTGTACCCTGATATCTATTTTAAGTCTTTCTGAACAAAAATCCCTTGTGGGTCAGTTTTCTTTGCTTGGTTCTTAAGGGGTTCAAAGATTTCTGTCTAAGTTCTTAGACAGGACTCAATGCCTTATTCTGTCTGTTTCTAAGATATCTTTCTGATTGTCTTTGTAGATCAACATGATATCAACAGCTTTTGGTAATGATATATCAACACTAGATTATTTTGCTTATAACATGAAGTAAGAATACACTACCCTGTCCATATGTATGATACCGGGAGATCTGGTAAATTTGCTTGCCTGTTGGGACTGCACTTCTGTTACTGTGATATTTTGGTGTTTAAGGAAAAGAGTAAACTCCATTTGCTCACTTAATTTTAAGGATATGAAAAGGAAAGCTGTGCTCATATGTCAAGATTGACAGTATATTCAAGTACTTCAGATGTAGAAAAGATGGCTCTGGAATATGTTTGTAGAAGCTCATATGGATTGCTCGAAAATATTAATACCCTGCATTTAAAAACACACACCTAAACTTCTGCAGTGTGAAATCGCCCTCTAGAAAACTATAAGGCACTTTATACATGTTTAGGTTAGATTTTTAATCTCATTTCTAGGTTTTTCTAACATCAATAATCAACCACATACATAGTCCATTTATATTTTAATTTAGTGTCTGCATATCAAATGTATAATGTACAGCTGGACTCAGCACAACATTTTCTATGAAAGGCATAGGGAACTATTAGCCAGTAAGAAATACATCTGGCTTTGGTGTAGCAGAACTTTTTCAAAGACAGAGAGACTTCTCTGATAATTAAACTTGAGACTCAGAGAAGGACAGAATTCCTGCTGGAGTATTAGATCTTGCTCGAAGACTGGGATCCTGGTGAGAGGGATTTTTTTTATGGCTAATAATCTATTGTATATTACTAAAATATTTAAGAAAAGGTGCAGGCAATTATTTGCAGCTGTTACTTGGTGACTCTGTCCAGGTATTAGACAACCTCTTACACACCAGTTTAGGAATCTGTCTTATTTTTGCTTAGAGTCAACTGAGTCCTGAGCAGATGAACGCGCTAAGCTGTCTGCCCTGGCGCTTCTGTACAAGAGGCTTTTAAATTAAAGTAAAAATTCATTTCAACAGTTAGGTTATGTTTTCCCTTGAGGTTTCTAACACTGTTCACTTTCATTGCCAAGGATGTTTCCTCCTTCATGGTAAAAGCTTTTTTTAATTTTTTTTTTTTCTCCTTGCAGCCCTTGTTAGATTGAATAAGTCAAGGTGCTGCTGCCTTTGTGTCGCTAAAGGGCCCAATCCCACAGTCCTGCCCTGCTGCCAGAGGCACTGGCAGAGCTGGAGGCTGCAGGGGGGCACAGGTAAAATGAGAGAGAACTAAATGGAAAACACAAGAGGTTTATCTGTCTGCAGCTTGTTCCTACTCACCTACAGCTCCCTCTTAGTGAATGGGTGGCTTTCTTTTTAAAGCGACAAAGGTTTTCTCTGGGAAAAAAACTAAAATACTTGCTCGGGTTTACTCGCTAATTTAGTATGCAAGAAATGTTAGTTTCTTCTCTCAAACACCAGCAGGCAGATGGCAGAAAAAACATAGTAGACTCTGGACTCCCACTGAAAGCTGACCTAGTCTCACCCCCAGTTTATTGTTTTTCTTTCATAATTAGCTTTTGCTCAGCTTTGTCATTTTCGTAAGCCTCGATATTCTTCAATTAACAAAACAGAACAAGAACAACAAGAGCGTAGGCAGCTCATGAGGTCACTTCTTGCAGGGGCTGGATTATGGCACCAAAAGAAGCCTGAAAAGCATGTATTGATCCAGTCTGACAGTTCCTGCCACATTAAGCCTCACCACAGCTGTGATATAAAGGCGCTTAGAGCTGTTATCATAAATACCATCCACTATCTTTAAAGATCATCAAAATTGCTTCACATTGTATAAGAGTTATTGTCATATAATTTGTTCAATGCATTTTAACAGCATAAATTGGTTTAGCATTTTAATACTAACTTAAAGGTCAAATGCAGATAATTTAAACTAACATTTATCCTATGAAAGTTATCATATAAGCTCAATTTACTGAATGTGTGGAATGAAAAGCAGTCATCTTCATTATTTTGTTCATTTATCCAAAATCTAAATATAGCCATTTTTTAAAATGTTAAGGCAATTCCATTTAAGCTGTGAAAGAACATATTTGAGACTATTTATTATTATTTGAGATTATTATAGTCAATGTCTATAATATATAGAATCCTATAGCAAAATAATATCTTATATTTTGTTCTGTAGAAAAGAGATTATAAGCAAAGAACATTTATTATAATACAGAATGGAAAAATACAGCTACAGCCTCTATGATGAACTGAAGATATTAGGAAGAAACATTTCTACGGATCTCAACCCCACCCACAGCTGGCTGTCTGCTCCTCTATAGTCCTGCTGTGCACAGGAAACTCCCTTTCAACTTGTGGCTCATTGAGACAAAAAAAAAGATGGAAGATAAATGGCTGGTTGAGAGAGAGAAATAAATTAGTGATCATATGGGGGGACGGCAATATAGTCAATAACATCAGCAAAGACAAATAGACCAAGTCTTGTAAAACACACTTTCCCAAGGGAGACTCCTGGAGTTTGTCTGCTGTAGGCAAGAATTGCAAGATACTGGTATAACCTACAATAAGCTGTTCAATCAACAGAGCTGGAACAGCAATCAGGTCTCAGAGGAAACTTCTGTTCCCACCCAGAATGTGGCTGGGGAAGAGTCAGTGGCCTGCTGGTCACACTGTCTGGGTGGGATGGGACAGACCCAGACCACATCTCCTGAGACTGATCTGAAGCACAGTCAAACCTAACACTGGTGCTGTCAAGGGCTTGTCTGAGATGTGTTTTGTTCCAGAGTCTTTTTCAAACAATTGCGTAAACAAGTGTTTGGACGAGCAGGAACTGGAGCAGAGATTTCCAGCAGGGTAACGGACTTCTCTGCTCATCAGGTGGCAGAGAGAAATTCTCAAATGAGTTGGGCATCTACATACTTAGGTTTTGTACTTTGTGCTTGGGGCAGAAGAGGGAAAAGCAGTAAGGTAAAATCTCATTTGTTACCTTTCATATAACTTCTGAAGCCAACAGACAATTTCCTGGATCATTCTGGCTCCATTTTGTTTGATCACAGTTTCTAGTGCCAAGATATCTGCCCAGTGCTTGTCTACAGTTGCAATGTCATTTCTTTTGCAGGACTAATGGTCAAAATTTTTTTGACCATTTTGGCTTGAGCTGATATCCCCACAGCTCCCTACACCCTCGTGGCACCCCTCTGTCCAACTCATCCTCACTGGGAGCCTGCCCCGGGATTTGCCTCCTGGGGTCACTGCCAAGCTCCTGCCCTCTCACTCCTTGCTGGCTGTCAAGAAGCATGTGCAGCCTTCAGAGCACTAAAATCTATTCATGGTGAGGTGAGGGAAACACCAAAACCAGACACTTAGAGAAGTGTAAGGAGACAGCAAAGCCCAGTGATGATGCCCTGAACACTTAATCAGCACCCAAGGATTTGCATCCAGGGACCTTTCCCAGCCAGAGGTGTTTCCCAGGCAGATGACAAGGGTAAGGGCACAGTGTGCTGGGCACAGGGTGGAGGAGTTAGCACCAAGGCATATTTTGGAAGGCTCCCTTGCTTCCTGTTTTGTCTGGTTAGCCCTAACTTCATTCAATCTGCATGGAGATTTTTATTTTCATTCCAGTCTTTTTCCTTCACTGTTTGAGCAGTCTAATCTGATGAGACAACTCCTAATCTAGTCTTAACTCTTCCATGTTTTTTCAAGCCTGACGTTTGTGAGCATTTCTAACAAGCTTCTAACTGTACAAATTAGCTAGCTTAATAAGCATTATAAAGGAGCATAACTGTCTGCATTACCAGAGGTCTTGCTGGTTATGATATTGTGGGATGAAAGATTGAGTGCATGAATCATTTGTAATAACAAATTTGACTTCTTATTCTATTCATGAATAGTCCAGAAAACAAGTTTGTTATGTCAAACAGTTGTATAATTGAAATTCTTTAGACTTTTTTCTACTTCTTTTTGGTATTTTTCCTCTGGAGACACCGGGGTGGAGGGAATCACTTTCTTTTTTGTTTGGGGTTCTTTCCCCCCCCTTTTTTTAGGGAAAAAGGAAACTTGAAAAATTGCAAAACCATTGTCACTTTAAATTTTGGTCTCAGTGACAAAAAAAATATAAAATCAAAAAACCCCACCCTTTTTCCTCTTTATCTAGAAGTAATAACAAAAGGATTGAAGAATTTTATCTCATTGGACCAATAATTGACAGTACTGTCCCCCTTTTTTATTGTCAGTGGAAACTTCTGGTGCTGTTCCTTCAGTGGGATTCACAGTTAAAAGCAGCACGTTGTAAAATTTGCTGATAATACTCCATACTCCTGGCACAGCACACCTGCTCTCCTCTAGGCTATGCTTCATTTTAAGATGTGATGGGTTGTCTGTATCATCTGTTTGAGCAGAAGCACGAGTGAGTCTCTGAACCACCCATGAATCTCACTGTTTTGTTGCACTCCAGAAGGTGTGTTGGGAATGAACTAATGTGCACTAGGGTTACTGCGATCACTGCATTTTTTACCAACTGCGGATAGAAAAAACCAAACCTGATGCCTTGCAAAGGAAGAAATAGAACAAAGCATAAGAATTACTGGTGGGGTTTTTTTTTGTTTTGTTTTGGGTTTTTTTGCTTGTTTTGGGGGGCTTTTGTACAAACAGTGTTATCATTTATATGAAAGGCAGAATTAACTTTTTATTACCATTTTTCCTCCTGCCTCTCAAAAGTGGTATCATTCCTGAAATCACCAGAATTATGCAAAGAGGATTATGAGATGCAAAGTGAGATGCCAAACCCTAGTTTCCTTTTCATCTGTACAAGCTTCTGTAAGAAGTTCATGAGTTTTAGTAGAGTTAATCTGATTCATTGAGATCTAAAAGAACTCTGTCTTTAGATCACAAAGTCAGCTTTGTAAATAGCATATACTGAGAACAGTTTGGAGTGGTTTCTCTGGTAACAGATATCATGTCTTTTATTTAGAAACACTACTTACTGGTCTAGATGTGTCACCATCACTGTATTGCCATCATTGCAATAGTAATCCTATAAGGAACTTGTCTTACACAAAATCTCCAAGGAGTTTCATTCTGCTCTGGTAGGATGTGATCATATTATTTGCATTTCTGAACATGAGAAAATAGGAAGAAATGGCACACTGGAGAGGTGAGTTTCCCCATGCCTTTGCTTCCTCCTTCTCAATGGGTGTTCAGAACTGGAGGAGATTCACACTGTTGAATTCACACAAATTCCAAAGGCTACTCACATAAACCTAAAAATTTCAGCCAGAGTGTACCTTACTGCTCACTGCCACATTGGTCCCAGAACCACCGAATTGCAGAAGTTGAAAGGGATGTCTGGAGGTCATCTGATCCAACTGCTCTTCTGAAGCAGCAGGCTAATCTACACAACAAAATCATTGTTTGGAAATTTGGAAATCCTATGAATGTCAGCTACATAAATTGCTGTTAAAAACCTGGTGAAAGTAGCCCACGCGCCACCAGGGATTTAACAAAACGAGTTCAAACTCTGTATCTTTCCTTATAACACCTATAGGTGTGAAAACAAACGAACCTTTCACGTGTTTTCGCTCCCCCCCACACCTTGGAAATACCTGTGTGAGTGCACACAGATCCACACAGCAGCTCCCTGAGACAGATTCCAGCTCTGACCACCTCCATACGTTCTCACCTACGCCGCATATGTTGAGCTGTCACATTGCCTGCGGCACAGCCCGACACGCGAGGATGAGAGATAGACAGGGAATGCTTTGAAGCTGCTCTGTCAGTGCTGGAGACTGAAGGATTATCCAACTGTTCTCAATAGTGCTACCAGCTGCAATGTATTCTCACTCAGACATTCTTGAAAGCGAAGTGGTCTGGTCATCTGGAAAGGTGAAATATCCCATCATTTTGCTCTCTCACTGAGGGGACAGTGAGACTGTGATTGATATGAAAAGACTTCTGAATGAGAGGTCCCAGATAATCTTTGTGGCCCATTTTTGGATGTGTTTTTTATTTTTTTCCCTCAGCTTTATTGACAAGTGAATGTCAGTGTTTTATAACAAAGACCCCTACACAAGTCAGTAATATTTCAGGGGTTATAGGCTACCATGGTTTATCAGGAAATATAAGATTTAGGTAATAATTTGTATGTTGTTGTTTTGTTGCATTTGTCATCTAAACTCTTCATGACAAATAGAAATTTTACTAATTTGATATGGAATGTATCCCCAGCTTTTTAAGAATAAAGGAACAGACCAGAGTGGGCTATTTACCCAAGAAAAAAACTATTGCAAATGAAAGTGATTGTCATTTGAGATACTGTCACCTCAGGAAAAAAAAAAATATAGCCATATGACTAAATTTTTCTCTTTCTAGGGTTTGCAACAAGGTCAAAGTAATTTACCCAATGTGTTTGGGATTAAAAGAAACTCTTTTAATATAGAAAAGGGAGGTGACCCAGAGTGATGTTCAAAGTCATGGATCCCTCACACAGAAGACATCTCCAGAGTCTTCACTCCTCCTTCCCCTTGCGGTGCTTTCTTAAGCAATTCCCAAGCATTTCTTATGCTGCTTCCTTGAGCTATTTCAACATTTAATCTGCATCAGCCTTTGCTTTCTTCACATCCTCCTTCCTCCTTCCTCTGTCTGAATCTTTTGCTGAAGATCTAATACCAAATAAATTATAAAAGGTAAAAAAAAAAAAAAAAAAAAAAAGGAGCAGACACTGAGTGCAAGCACAGAGTGAATGGTGATGTGTGTGTGTTACAAAATTGGTGACCTTGGGAAATGATTTTGTGTAATCCTTGACCTCTCCTTTGCTACTACAGTCATGCTTGTTTCTGTCCTGGATGCTAAATCATGACTGCCACATACCAGAAGAGAAGACATTTTAATTACTGGTTTTAGTCTTTCAGATTCCTTTATTCTGGCTCACATTTACTGTGATGATAACATGACATTGTTCCCTCTGACACAAATACCCCATACTGACACAAGTGTCTGTCCACAGAGCAGTAACCTGAGGCCCTGTAAGTCAGCCTTGCAGGGAAGGAGAAACCACTGACACCATGTCTGCGTATATTCTAAGTATAAAGTGTTTTGTTTACATATATAAACCAGGCCTGGTGGTAGAAGTGGTAAAACAATATTTTGTTCCAGGCAATTATTTCTTTAAGGAATATTTGCTTAACAGTCATATTTGGTTGTCAGAGAATAATTATCCCAATAATAAATACTTAATCAGAGAGGAAAGGACATAGAATATACCAGTGTCCTCTAGCTTTTTCAGACCCTTATGCTAAAAAGGCAATTTTATGTGTCATCTCAAATGGAAATTTTACACATATGCCAGGAGCTTGCAAAGCTAAATATAAAAGTAGCACTTAAAACCACTTGCCATAATAGTATTTTCTTCTTTAGGCAATATTCCAGTGCATTTCTTTCTTGTCATTACTTCAAACTATTGGACTTTGACCCTTCTTTGAAGTCCGTGGCATATGCTGAAAATTAAGCAAGCTCTTAAGTGTTTAAAGGATTGGTTTCACTTAGAAATATCCAGTACATTTAACTTCCAGCACTAATTCTAAACTTCTGTCTCCAGAAAACTGTGTCTCTAGATGACACTAAGTGTACTCATGCTGTATGTCTGTGACTTTTTACAGTCAGTCATATACCCTATTTTTTCCCAAAGTGCTTGTGGTCAAAGCACTGTGGCTGTGCAAAGCCTGGACACAAGAGGTGGTGCCACCTTGAGCTGCCAAGCTTTTTGAGGAGCATGAAGACCAGGGCATAAAGCAAATTACAGCTTTGGTCTGGAAATGAACGCATGTGATTAGCCAGGAACTAATATATGTGGATTAAAACTTACACATTTTCTTACACGTGACAGGATTCAAGATTTGTGATCCAAATTCTTGGCAGAATTGGAAATCATAGCCCGAACACAGTGTGGTGGAGATTGGGATAATTTAGCAACTCATTATCCCAGAGTTTCTTTGGCAGTGTGATAATGGCTGTTCTCCATCCCTTATCTGTCTCCAGCCCTGTGAGACCTCACATTATTTTTACAGGAGCATTTCTTTACCTGCTGAGGCAGATGGGAGCCCACCTCCTTGCTGTAATGCCTTTCTGCTCAGCTGAGATCCTGCTATAGAAATAATTGAGGGTGGAGGATGGAGCAGCACACAGGCTGCATGGTTACCTACATGCTTTTTCTCAGAGATAAGCAGAAAGGATGAGTGATTGTTCCCATTAATGTCTCTTCCATCTCTTTGATGCAGAAGATGGACTGAGCCTTAATGAAGGGACTTTGGCCAAACTGGCAGAAGAGGATTGGAGGGTCCCTTATTCCCTGTGCTCAGGGAATTTTTCCATACGAGGATATAATTGGAAATGGAAGACCTAAATTGAAAACTGCAGACTTACTTTTCCAGCGTGATGCATCCTCCTTCTTGGATTAGCACAATAACCATACAGAGACTTTGCAGTTGCCTTTAGGGCCAGAGAGTTCAGTTTTATGGAACTTGGGGGAAAGTCTGAAGTCTGTCCAAGTATAAGTTGACATTCACAGTATAAACACACAGTCCATTACACTCAAATCCTGTTCTACAGGTTGGTACATCCCATATTAATCAAGCTGTTTTCCTCCATGAAGTCACATACCAGCTGAGGAAGACAGTGGTCATAAATAGTGAATTGCAGCTTAACATGCCAGGGTGTCCCAAGCAGAATACAATGTTTGAGACAATACAATGATTGCAAAATCCTTAAATCCATTCCTAACATTAGGACTGCAATTATCCCACAAACTTAATGGGACTGCTGTTATAATTGATGTCAGACATGGCTTAGTTATCTACATGAACCTCACTCAGAATCACGGAATTAATTAGGCTGGAGAAGAACTCTGAGATCAAATCCAACCTATGGACCCATCACCACCTTGCCAATCAGATCATGGCACTGAGTGCCACATCCAGTCTTTCCTTAAACACCTCCAGGGGTGTGACCACCACCTCCTTGGGCAGCCTATTCCAATATCTAATCACCCTTTCTGTGATAAATTTCATGATAATGTCCAACCTAAACCTCTCTTGGTGCAGCTTAAGACTGTGTCCTCTCATCCTGTTGCTGGTGGCCTGGCAGACAGATGTAATACAGTTATTACTTCCCTTAAAAAATGCACTGCAAATTTCTTGCTCTTGCTGTGTGGTGGGGTTTGAAGAAAACCCAAAATCAAAAAAAAAGGTTTTTACTCACTTGAAGATCCTTAGCCAGACTGAAGCCTCAAGTAACAATTCTGGGTATAGACGAGAACTATCTGCTTTTGGAGACAGCATGCACAGAGGAGCAGAGTGATTAGTGCCACACCTTGAGGCCTTTCACTTCATGTCCTGAGTTACTGTTAATGGCTTATGCTGAAGGTTGTGAAATGAAAGATGACTTAGACAATAAAATCTCCTTTAGCTCTATTTGCATTGAAGATACAGGGGTTTTTCAGCACTGCAATAGTGTGTTTCATTTCAGATGGGTTAACTTCTGTGGTTACATCAGAAAAAAGACTGATTCATGTCAGAATCAAAATGGCTTTTGATTGCACAGAGAGAAATAATGAACTGTGAACCAATAAAAAATTAATTATGAACGATGTATAACTGCTTTCTCAACCTAAGCCATCATTGGTTTTAATTTTCTTTTTTTTTATAAATCTATTTGAAAGCCAAAAGAAAACAACTTGAATTAAAAGATAACTTTTGGAATCTAGGAACTAAATATTTGGTCATGTTTAAGTTAATGCCTCTGTATTTTTGAGTTTTTACTCTTTTTTTGCTTGACTGAAATGAGTTCCAATGAGCTATTTTAATTTGTTAATTAGGTGTTAATTTCTGCTGCCTGTCTCACTCCAAAATTCCATTTCTGGGAGGATATTACTTGCTAACAACTTCCTTGTCCCTTCTCAATAGGGAATGACCTTTAAAAAGTGGAGAAAGCACTCTGAAAATGCTGGATTTCATATGAGCAGCAGGGTTAGCTCAAACGTGTTTTTGTGAACTGGGCACTCTATCTTTTGAGCAATAGGTGAAAGGTAATTTTATTAAGTAACCTAAAACCTAAAATCAAGATGAAAATGAGGAGATTTAGAAGGCCCTCCATCTTTGACAGAACAGCCAAGTGCTAGGACCTGACAGGTACGATAAAGAGCTTAGATGTTCTTCTAATATTGTTCTTGCCATAAGCCCCCAGGCTTTGTTCTACATGCTTAGTTAAACTGTTTTTATCTTACATAAATCCTGGTAAGCTACTTTAAGATCCATCAGACTACCTCAATTGCCATTTAAGTGTTTTTTTCTGCACTAACTGCTTCTTGTTAAATAGTTTGACATTTATGTGTCTAGACTTGGGTTGTTTTGATATTGATTTTGGAAAGACAGATAATGGAGTATAGTGGTAATATTACTTTTGCTGTCATACCTAGTAGCAATATATTTCTTTGAACTTCTTGTGTGAGGGGCAAAATCCACACATATCTAGGTCTATATTTAGTTGGTTCCTCAAAGCTAGTATTCTGCTTTTGTTATTTTTCTGCTGCACCTAACATTTCTTCCTTACATTGCTGAGAATCTTTGTTTTGAGGAAAATATGTCAGAGAAACAAAGCTCCCAGCTCAGTGTCTTCACAGGAAAGATGGTTGCGCTATCAGCTAACTCTCTCCCTCCCTTCTCCCTCACTAATGACCTTACTGTGGGTATGGAAAGCTGCTTTCTGTGGATGCTTAAAGTGTACATAATAAGCCAATCACTTTTAAGATGTTTATTGCTATCTGTTAAATGAGATGAGCTTTAGGTTGACTTTCCACCTCATCCCCCCACCTCAAGGTGTTTTGTTGTTTGCCTGTCTCAGATCAAAACATTGGAAAGAGTCCCATTTTTCCGGTTTCGGTTTAAATGGAGTTACGTAATGTACAGCTAAGACAAAGAATTTTAGGCAGAAAATGAGGAAGTTACAAATTTTCAAAAAAAAATTCCCCTCCACCATGAGATAGGAAGTTCTGAACTATGAGCTACACAAGCAATTAAAAGAAAAGACAACCATCAACATTTCAACACTGATATAGCTTTACTATATTCGCTCACATCAAATATTGTACCAATTTTGTGTGCTAAAATCTTCAAAGCCAAGCTGATGACAGTATTGACCTTTAAACTGCCCAGGTGCTTGCCTCAGCTTTAATTTCAAGCCTTTGATAGTGTAAGGAAATGGAAGTCATCTTTTGTGAGCAGAAGGAAAGAGATTTCACTTGGAAACAACTGAGTTAGACTTTTTCGTGTCTTTTTTTCTCAGCCTCTTCCACAGGGGCTTCTGTTCCTCTGTTCTCATCCCCTTGCTTCCACACCCTGCTGATAACTGGGGCAGTGGAAGTGTGTTGGGATGGCACCTCAGCTGCCACAGCTGAGACTCCTGATTTGTCCTCAATTGCACAGGTCTCCAAGGTGTTACAGCTCTGCTATCCTGCCAATAATTAGATATGAGCAATTTCAAAAAGGGCATTTCTGGTCTAAGCAAAGATATCCTGAACTAGCCAGCAAAAAAAATACGACAATATTAAATACGTCAGTTGAGAACATATAGTTTCCTGTAATTTCCCGAAAGTGAAGAAAATCATATAATCTGCCTTTTTCTGTATTCCTACACTCTACTATCTGGGAGACATCTCTCTCCAAGAATCTAATTCTTCTTGTTCAGTATGTGTGTATTACAGCTTTTCTTTCCCCAAGCAAAATAAAATACTGACCAGTGGCTGAGGTCCTTGCAGCAGTGATTCAGGACACTTCCCATCCCTGAGCTCAGGGCAGCTCTCTCACAGTGCAATGGTCAGGAGGAAAATGGCCCCATGAAACCCCCATCTGCAATGACCTCAACAGGAACTGCCAAACATCATACTCAAGAAATGGAGTGAACATTGGTTCAAGAGTACAGAGTGCTGCTCAGCCAAGTGTTCACACTCAGAAGATGGCTAAGCACTGCAAAACCCATGTTTTTCTCAGTAGGAAAATATAAGCGCCAGGCCATTTTTATATTTATTTGAGGAATTGCCAGTAAGCCTTAACTATTCCACTTCCCATGACACTATCAATCTTAGTGGAGAGATATTGAATTTGTAGATTATGTGTTTGCAAGTGAAAAGAAAATCTCATGGGTATTTATTTCATTTCATAATGGTAATACATGGCTTACAGTCTGTTCTAGAAAAAGCCAATCTCAATAAGCAAATCAAACCCTTTAAACCCATGGACTAAGGCCAGAGTCTCCTCTGTTTGTGTCTCCTTCTCTATCAATGTGCTGAAATATATAATACATGTAAAACTGTAATACATGTAGATCCAACTCCAGTTTTTCACCATAGTGATATAAAATGACTAGTCCGATAACTTTCATGGCCACTGAGAATTTAGTTTCCCAGTAATTTTAACATTTCAGGGCTCAAGGACCATTTAGTTATTACTTTCCTCCACTCAAATATTTTGTGTAGTCTGACAGCCTAGTTAGCTGGGCATTTTTACATAGTTGTACTCCCTACAGAAGGCTTGACTTTTGCAAATAAATACTGGATTTTCAGGGAAATATATCCCTTCCAGGAGTTCTGGTGACTACTTCAGTTTTACGTAATCCTTGTGCAAACTTGATGGGTTTGACTTCATGCTGTAATTTCTTTTGCACAGGGAAATGCACATTGCCTCTATCTTTGGCCCAGAAAAAACTCATCTTTGTCCAAGACATCTTTGTCCAATTCCTGTCCTCTCTGGTTTCTTTTAAAATAAAAGTTCCATGCCTGTTAACCCCAGTGCTATTTATGATTTCAAGACCACAAGATCATTCTTATAAAAAACTTGACAGAGCAATACAGGTAGAAAACAGCATAATATTTCTTTATGTCATGCTTGAGGGCCATATTAAGACATTGATCCTAAAAAAGAGTTCTAAAATTTCACTCTAAATAGCGAACAACAGAACCCAGCTCCTCATCTACAGGGTAAGGCAGCCTCCCACTCATATGCCAAATCCTGCCTTTTCTGAGCCTTACCTAAAACTGTGGAAAAAGCTTGGAGGGATAAAATATACCCGAGACATCATGGTTTTCTCTGAGTTGTCTGAGCAATAGAGCTAGTTGTCCAGGCTTGCACAATACTCAGCAGAAAGACCTGGGAGTTTCTAGAGGTCTATTTCACTCAGCTGAATCCAGATGGCTTAGACAGTGACTGAGTTAACCTCTGGAAACTTTTGTTTTAGATGGCTATTAAGAAAATTTGGACAAATAATTTAGAATAAATGCCTACCAGCAAAAATAAAGTGGAGGGAAATAATTTTTCACTTAAAATATAAGATACTGCGTGTTTCAGCAGTTTGGGCTCTGTGGAGTGTGTTCAACGTGCCTAAATTTAGCTTTTCACTGTAAGTTTCCATTACAGTTAGTTCAGTGAAATGGACATTTCAAGGACCTTTTTCACCTGCTTTATCCACCTGTATTTGATTCCACCTAGCTCCAAAATGTAATCCACCATTCCCACAACCATTTTATAGAATTCCTTGCTAATGAGAGAAAAAAATCGACAACTGCTCAGTCTGCCTTACACGATGGGAGACTATCCATTTAAATTCTAATATCGGTATGACTCAATGCTCTGCCCATTCAGGCGTTTGTCTGGAGCATGTCTGCAGTGGTGATGGTCTTTCCACAAGTATGATGAGCAAATGTGAATGCTCCTCATGGCTAACCTGTGAGTGCCATACCTGAAGCTGTTTAGTTCTCTTGCCAAACACAAAGCTCAGATCTTAAAAAAAAAAATCAAAATAAGTGAGAAGCAAACTACAATCAGTGGGACCTAGTCCTTTAGGGATGTAATTAAACATCTTTGAATCAGAATGAGCTCATGGGCAAAACAAATCCATGTCTGTCTGGGGACTAAGATAGATATTTTTACTGTATGGATGCTGGTCTATTATGGGGCAGTAGCAGATGAAAAAGGTTTATTTTCTTCCCTAATTCTGAGTAACATCTTAGAGGAGTTGCTGCTTGTAATAATTGTGATATTTTATATATTTTTGTGACTAATTTGGCCTCAAATTATTTTATTTTTTTTCATTTTTCATTGCATTATGTGTGTATATATATATATATATATATATATATCCATTTAGTTGCCTAAAGCAGTTAACAAAATAGATACAAATGGAAACCTTCATGGACCACGTTTCTTTCCTAGATTGCAAAGGCTTCAGGGTACATCAGAAACAACTTAACAAGCCTAATAACACAGTGGTGGTCCTCAGAACTTGCCCATTTTAGATCTCATAAGGTCATGGTAAAAGTTCTAGTCCCATAGGCTTCCCTGGAAAAATCAGAGTGGTACTTCTAGTCCATAAAATTACCAAAATATTTTGGAACTTAAAAAGCTGGTTCGTAAACATTTGTGAAATCAGTTGGATACAGAAACTAGAACAGAGAAATTTATTTAAAATGGGTCAGACTCTCCATTTTGGTGGCTGAAAAGACAAGCCATGTTGCAACCTGTGAGATTTTCTGCAGCATCTAAAGGTCAACTTACACTTTTCCACATAGGAAGTGACTTGATATTGAGGCAGCGACACATGGCCAACTGCTCTGGGAGAGCCTGGAGCACTGAGCCATGAGGAGCCTGGTGCCAGGAAAGAGTAGACCAGGGAGGAGTGGCCTTTTTCCTAACAGCTCATAGGGAGAACTGAGGATTCCCAGGGCCTGGGGCTATCCTGGTGTTGGGACACCTTGTAGATGCTCAGACTGTCCACTGCCACACAGCCAGTGTGTTTTGTGGCACCACCTGAGGGACATGGACTTGCTGTGGAGGCATCTGTCCATCTTCTGCCCCAGGGAGCAATGGGAGGAACCTGGGAGTGCTGCAGCCTGGGGTCAGCTGAGGTCTTGAATACATCTGGAACTGAAAGCAAGTTTTGGAGAGGCAAGAACAGCTTCAGGGGAAGAGATACTTGAAGGTGGGGCACTGGACAGAGGAAGAAGAGAAAGCAGGCAGAAGACAGAGGTACCAGCTAGAGGGTACATCAGGAAGGGACCAGTAGACAGAAATGCTACATGAAGATGAACCTATTGTGGAATAAAAACAGATATATCAGGGGAAGGTAGAAATTTGGAAAAGGGGTGTAGACAGATCTCCAAAAAACAAAAAATAAGTGGAGAAGGACATACATGATAGAGAAGACCAAGAAAAAATGGTTTTGTTCAGGTCAGTGCTAATCAGAATCAGCAAAGGCAATAGGTCGTTGTCCAGAATGTACTGAGTGATGGCTATTTATCTTCAAAGGAGAATTTGGATTCTAGCTGCCCATGCTGTCTGAATAATCCTACACCGTCTAAGTGAGCCTCATGAGCCAGGGAGATTTTACAACCCAGAAATTGGACAGCTATTCCTGCTTTTTAATGTGATAGCAATAAACAAGTATCAAGTGTGGGAACAATTATATAATAATAGAAAGGAGATGAAGAATGTACATGTTCCCTTTTCCCATCCAAAAAAATAACCCTCTTTGTTGGAAATTAGACTTTTTTTTTTCCAGCAGACTGCAATGATAAATAGGAATGGGTGTAGTTAAAATAAAAATCACTCTAAGAATAGCAGTCCTGGTTCTTTGTAGTCTTGCTGGAAACCACTCTAATTTGAAAACTGGACACATGACAACGGCCAAAGACTCTAACTTGATAACTTGCAGGCTCTACAGGTGGACCAAGCATGGAGTTATGAGACCCAATGAAAATAATGGTTGGACAGATATTGAGTCCATAAAATGATGGCAGCCAGGCATGGAGTATAATACAATACAGATGTAGGTGTATCGCTCTGAATAGTTTGCACTCTGTTTCAACAATAAAAATGTGTGATGTTTCCAGTACCCGCCACCAACCATATGAGAAAATCAGTTTTTCATCTGGTTTCAATATAAAACACACCATCCTAAAATCAACTGATATTTCATACTCTTTGTATTCTTCTTTCCTGCACATGCAGGAAGTATTAATGGTGACATGATTGTATGTTACTGCAGTTTAACAAAATGATCAGGAAGACAAGCTATGTTAGCAACATTATTCAGACATTTAATAGCATTTATCCTTTTAACTTCATTATAGTGAATGCCCCAAGGCCCAAAGAGAGTTATTTTTAACATGACTTCAGACAGAATGGGGTAACTTCTCATATGAACATGCTCTGGCCTCTTTACAGAGATATATTACCAAGGCTCCAGGATACAAAAATAAGGGGCTGCCACCCCTTTTTTTATTCTGTCTCCCCTCTGCCCTCACTCTTCCTTGCAGCCACCCCATGTGGTCAGTACTCTCCAGTTTCTCCCTGAGGTCAGAAACAAAAGTCACAGCCCTGAGGCCCTCACAGCTGTTTCCACTCTCCAGATGTCAGCACTCACCTGTCCCTTGTCCCTCTTTTCCCCTCCTCCAAAAAAAAAACCTCCAAATTTGTTTAAGCTTGCATCTTTTGCCATGTCTCCCTTCAGAAAGCAGCACAATTTTCTCCAAGAAACTGAGCACGTGTGTGTGTATCTGCATCTGCACAAAAAATGATCTTTTTCTCTGTAAATATCCTCACAGTCCCCTCCCAAAAGGGGAGGAGGGGGAATGGACAGAAGGAAGGAGAGCCCTTGTCCTGTCTTGAACACAGCAGAGTCCTTGGATGCCATCAGATGCTGATGATCCTATTAGTGCCCACATGGCCAAGTGCTGCTGTCTCTCCCCCAGATAATTAACTCCACCTTCACCATTCTTCACTTCAATGAGAGCAAAGCTTCCAGACAACGTTGTAACCACTCTGTAGCAAACCACTGATAATTTTAAACCATGTTTATAGATCTAATTATACACTGTCTTGCTCTATTTTTGTTTCTCTTCTCCCCTTTCATTTCATTTGGTATGCTCATTCCCTTCTGTTTCCTTTACACTTCTTCATCACCCACCCTTTGATTTTTCCACTCTTAACCCCTCAGTTCCTGTTCTTGTCCTGTTTTCCTTTACTTAACTACTTTTATGCCTCAACCATATTTTTTCTTCCTGGTTTGTTTTTCTTCACCCCTAATATTTATTTATTTGGTGCTCTCAGGTTGTCTGATGACACTTCTGTAATTATAGCAACTAGTCCCAGCAGTTACTCATTGGCTCGTGCAATATTTCCTACCTTTTAACTTCTTTTCCTCTTTAAATATGAGTTTCAATGACATAGTTTTCACCTCTTGTGTGAGATGAAAAAGAGATGTTTCTCTGCTCTCAAAAGACTCACTTTCTGTTTCCCCCTATGTCTCTAAAAAAGATTCAATTTTGTTGGACTGTTCTTTCAGCAATGCCAAGGATGAAGAGTGAAAGCAATCTCAGGGTTTCCTTTCATGGCTAGTTTTCTTCCTTGGTCTTTTTATCAAGGGTCTCCCTATGCAACAAACTGCATTTTCATGGCTGTGAAGCACTGTACATGTTGCTCACAGAACGTTCTCCCCCTGTACTGTGAATCTCCAACAGGGGCTTCTCATCTATTTCCTGTATTGTACTTTGTTAAATCTGTAATTTTAATCATTTCACTCAAGGGATGCTCACTGTTCCTGGTTTTGTCCATCTTCTCACATAGTTCTTCTCTGAGCTTGACCAATCTCAGATCCAGTGAGACCCTTTGTAGTTAACTGTCTTTCCCTTAGCATCTAGTTTAGCATCAAGTGTGCATCAGATAAAACACAGTTTTTCCATATTGTCTTGCTCAGGACACCCTCATGTTCAAGTTTATGCCCCTATTATTAAATATAAAAGGTAGTGATCGGTTTGTTGGGGTTTGTTTTTCCGTTTTTGTTTTAGTTTTGTTGTTGTTGTTTGTTTTTGTTTTGTTTTGGTTTGGTTGGTTTTGGTTTTGGTTTTGGTTTGGTGGGGTTTTTTTGTTTGGTTGGTTGGTTTTTTTTCCAAAAGGATCTCATCCTTTATAAAGACCCATGTAAATCCTTTTCTAAAAAAAAAAAAAAAGAAAATACCCAGTACCACACAGACCTTCTAATCCTGCAAAACACAGGCAGTTGGCCACTATACCATTCTGTTTATATACTCAATATAGAACACTTCCTTATTCTTCCAGTTCTGTACAAATATTTGTAATAAAAGTTACCCTTGACACCAAAAGCTACTCACTTGTGTATTCGTACCAAGTTCACATTTCTTCCAGCTGATCTCAATGCAAAAACCCCCCAGTTTTTATTGCAATAACTGCCACAGTATTATTTAAAAAATCACTGTGCTGAACTGATGAGCCAGGGAAGAAAGAAATCCCTGGGAGTTCAGGATGCTGGCCTCTTCCACAAACTGGGACTGGCCTTTCTCAGGTCTCTCCACTGACTACAGCACTGGCAGGGTTGCTGAGGGATGGCAGCACCTTTTTGTGCAGACCAGCCTTCAGCCAGATCTGTATTGCATGAGCTTTGTCTGACAGAGTCAAAAATCCACGTATGAGGCTCTATCACTTTTTGTCTTCTTCTTGGTTCCCCTTTCGCTATGAGTAATGACCCCTCCTTCCCAGCTCTTGTTGAAATATAAATGCTTCAAATTCTTTGATGTAGTCTCATTGGCTGGGGTACACCACGCCAAATTCTGGCCATGTGAAAATATGTATTAATTATTCCTCAAAACCACAGAATTACAGACAATGTTGAGTTGAAAAGGCCCACAAGGATCACTGAGTCCATCTCCAGGTCCAGCACAGAACCATACCCAAGAGTCATACTATATGCCCAAGAGCACGTTGCATTATGTATAAAAATAGATTTTATGCAAGAGTGAACATTACAAAAACGTTAAAAATTGCAAACAGTTTGTTTAGACTATTCAAAAAAATACTTATTTTCACCCTCCAAATTTGCCTGCTACACAATATGTTTTCATGATCATATCAAGAAATGACTTTGAGAGGAAATTATAAATGTGTGAGAACAAAGGAATAAAAAAAGATCATTCAGCCTATTTACATGCAACAGCGAACAACAAAAGCAACAAATATGGTGGGAAAAACATGCCAAGTTGGCCGAATTTCACTGCTAAGTGTCCAAAGAGAGAAGGTGGGGTTTTTCCTGCTCTTATCTTCTGTTCTAACTGGGTGGTCACGTTTCCTGACCCTGAGAGCTGACACTGCTAGTTTTGGTGAGGGCACTGCAGAGTGTTGTCCTTGGGCTTCTGCTGCACATTCATTCCCAGCTGAGACAGATTGTTGTAGGAGCTCCCTGCACACCTCTGCCCTTTCCCCCACAGCTGAATCAGAGAAGTAAATGCATCACTCCTGCTGAGGAAAACAGCACAACAGGCTGATGAAGGAAGGGGGAAGTGAGGAGGAAGACTGAGGACCTTATACAGAACACCAAGGAAAATTTCTGCAAAGGGCATCAGGGACCACCATACCACTGTGGAGCAGAATAACACCGAGGCAATGAGAGGATGAAATGTAACTCACGAGTGGGAAGCAGCAGATGTTCTTCCTCAAGGGCATAAGCAGAACTATAATTACAGAAAGCAAAGACATCCTATCAAGCAGAAGAGCATTAGCTATGCAGCTGAGAAAACCACAAATAAATTGACAAGTATTATTATTTGCTTTTACATAAAGGGAATAAAGAAAAATGACACAGGTCATCCCCAGGCACAAAGAAATGGGCATAGGGCAGACAGAAAGGGCTAAGAGCACAAAAGGAGACATTTTATTTATAATGATATTAGACGTCCAATAGCATATCAATAGCAAAAATTGTATGTGGTGTACTTTAGACAGAAAAAAACTTCATGCACCCTTCTTCAGAGCCCATTAAATTAATCAGAGTCTATCCAAATCATATTTTATGTGAAAGTAACCACCAGGTCACAGATGTGACAGTGAAACTTCACTGCCTTCGGAACATGCCTGTTGGAAAGGCTATTTGGACATATTTTTAAAGGATTAGTCTCCAAGGCTACATGTCTGCAATGTATTCAAGCACCTACACCCATCTTATCTAACCAAGCCAAAAACCCTCTGTGATAAATTAACCTGATGTGAAACTGTGGCGTGTAACTTTTTTATCATTCTTTGAATAGCACGTTGTTTTCATGAAAAAACTAACTCAAAAGGCACTCATCCACTGAGATTCATCACATCTATAAACATTAAAGGCAGTTTATTTAATTTTTTTTTTTATCAGAGGCCCATTTTGGTATCAAAATATTGAGACCAAAGTGGTTCAATTCAGAGTGATGCTGACCTCATCCTATTTAGCCCCACTACAGCTTTGGTGCAGATAGACCAGAGGTGAGCTCAAGACCAAGAGTGCTCAAGGTAGTCCGTGCTAGATCCATAGGCAGAAATATCTGCATCCACCCTTTCCTACTCTAAATCTTATTCAGTTGAAAAAAAGTGAAATACTTTACGAATCATCATCCACAGAACTTCTTAGTGAATTCCAATCAATTGATTGAATGAATTAAGTGCATTCTGAAAAATAGAAAGGTGTTATCCTACCAAACACAACGGACATCTATGCCACAGAAAGTAAGACCTGAAATCAGTAGAGTTATATAGATTAAACTCTTGCCTGTACAACCCCCTTTTGTGATATTAATATTGTAGAAAAAAAATGTATCTTAGTCTTCAGAGCTCTCATTGTTTGCAAAGTGAATATTACATTTTATTTGCAAAACAAGAACATTTCATATGGAGTCATTGAAGTCAAAATAAAAAAAAAAATTGACATCCAGATTCTAGAAGGAAAACTGATTATGTTTCTACAAAAGGCATCAACTAATTGAACAGATCTCTCTCTTGTGTGCATTTGGAGTTATATCCTCAAAATTTTGCAGGAGAAGCTTGCTTTGTTTATGATTTATTCTTTGGTACATTGCAGGTTCAGCTTAGTGGCAAGAGGGGAAATGGCAATTTCACCCACTTTGCAAGCCATAAACCTTGTGATAAGCTAAAAGGGTGGCCAGAAAACAAATGGGGACAAGGACACTGAGTCTGAGCAGCTTTTGCTGCTCCAAGAGGACACCAACGCCCCACAGACTGGTCATCCCAGCACGATCAGGACACTCAATTTGGGTGCAGTGTCTCAGGTGGCATGGACATTGGGACATGCTCACAGAAACTTTGTGGGTGTATAAAACCGACAATGACCAGGTGGATAGAAACGTGGCAAAATGATGGAATTGTGATTAGAAAATGATACAAACACTTCTAAGCAAATGTGTGGTCTTTAAATATCATCAAAAAGTAAGCACATTATGCTGCCTTACAGCTAAACTTCAGAAAAGACCTTTTTGACTATAGGATACAAAACCAGTTAATACCACTGCAATCAGTTGTACTGGAGCGTTGGCCAAATGTCCTTAAGAAGTGATGAAGTCCACGATAGTGCTTTGTTAACCTTCATGTACAAAAACATCCCCCAACAGCCTAAAGAGAAAAAACAAACCTGGAGCTGTTGTTTACATTTCACTTCTCTGTCTATCCACCCTATTTTTGATGTGCAATTGACAAGTGCAACCCCCACCCCTCAAAAAACATCCACTCAGACAAAAAAACCTCTAGTTCCACAAAGTATTAAATCGGCAAAGATTATCAAAACAATATCCTAAGGGAAAGGGGAATTTTCACTGGCATACTGTCAACTGTCAGTCATACACTTTTATTATCCTTGTCTGGCCTCTATAGTTTGCCCTCTGTGTGGGTTAGGAGAGAAACTTTACTCTTTTTCCTTCTTTTTATTGTATATTTGTAAAATGGAGATATTGCTGTCAACATGTATATGATGGTCCCTATGCACCTGAACTGTGGCAGTACAGAATGCACTAGGACAGAAAAAGAAAGCATCCACAAACTGGAAAGCTTCTAAGATACAAGAACACTCAAAAGGTCCAAAAATGTCCTTTGCTCCATACTTGCTCACTGTTCTTCTTCACAAATCTATGTCCACTGATTTCTAAACCCAGTTTAAAAATTGGTGATATATTGCAGTGGAACGTCAGGAAAGAATTTAAGAAGAACCCACCTTTGCTTGAAGAGACTGGCTTTGGAGCTGTTACAATGGTCTTTGGAAAAAAGGTAACTGGAAAATATTTTGAAAATATGAAGGAGTATGTGAATGATTAATTTGTTATCTGATTTGTAGTCTGAATGTCAGTCTTGGGCAATGCCACCTTCACAATATCAAGACACAACTTTTTCTTCATTTGGAACTATTATCATGAACTACACAGGAAATTTCTTTCTTCTCTGGCTTTAATGAAACCATAAAGTTGATGAGTATTTTCCATACATGAAGGGGAAATATATTATTTTATATATTTCATAGGTCTGGAGTATATAGCAAAAATAACATGGAAAAATAGTGTAAAAATCTGTTCATAATATATTTCCTGCATTTTAGCCAAAAACTTCTGCCAAGATTTAGTACTTTTTTGTTTTAAATAATTGTTTTAAAAGAAAATAGATATATAAATTTTGGATTGCTTTTTAGCATATTATATTTTTAAAAGCAGAGTTGGCAGTTTATGTTGCCTCTGGACACTGCCTCTTATGTTCGGTTGTTATTAAAAAGCATTTAGCACCTTATTCTTGGTCTTCAGTTGTCAATATAACAAAGTCATCACACAGTCTCAAACTACTGCAGTCCATGGTTAAAAAGAGCAGAGAAGCGAAAGTTCAGGGTTGTTCTTATTATAGGTCATGTCAGACATGGCAGATACTGGGACAGAATGACACACAAGAGACTACATAAAATCTGCTCACATTTTGTGTTCCTCAAGTTGGTTTTACTGGCTTTGCTCTTTAACAAGCCCTGCATTCACCCACTAAATGGACAAAAATGTAGCTCAGGGAAACTAAAAGCAAGATGGCTTTCCTTTACTCTACAATGAACATTATTTCCCACTTTGTGATGATTTACCACTAATTCATTTTCTGATGACCATCTCAGATCTTTCAAGCTCTCCAAACAGTCCATAATGCTTCTGCTGCTCTTGACCCTTCCTAGCCTCACCTCTTCCACTGTGCTGCTGGCAGGGGAAGGACTTTTCCTTTGCTTTCCCCTTCAGCCTGTTTTTCCTGTTCTTCTGCAAATTTCACCCCAGTAACCTGCTATCTGCCTATTCGTGTCTGCCTCCCTACCCTAGGGGAGGACATGTTTAGCTTTCCTCCTCTTCACATATTTGCTTAATCCTGTGCTTCCATACTCCCTACAAATGCAATCCTGTCCACAGAATTTAATTATCCTATTAATTCCTCTCCTTGTTTTCTGTGCATATCTGTTGAGCAGTCCCGATTCACAGACTTAGTTGGAACCATTCAAAACTCTGATGGCAAAAAGTGTTTAACAGGTTGCATTGGACAACTGATATAAATTCCACCAAAACAGTGTTTTATTACAGTCTATCCAAAGAGTCAAGACTGTGAGATGGAGTCATGCCATGCTGGAGATTAACACTTGTTCTTGGTTATTTATCATCACATGTAGTTTCAGCCAGGATTCAGTAGCAGGCTGCCATCTGTGAAATGTGTTTTTAACAGCATGTTAACATGAGCTGTACATTCTAGAGAACAGAGACAGTTTGATAGTTACAAATTGCATTATGAGACCCAGAGAAGTTTCTCACTTTTCTACAGGTAAATATATGCCAGAATTACTGTCAAACATCTAGGTTGCCAAAACACAGTAGTTATTTCCAAAACACTGAGAAAAGTTATTAACCTAGAAGTTCAGAACTATCTTCCGAACTGAAGTCCAATAATCTGAGGAATAAAAACTGAAAAGAGGTAAAATATGATCATGCATGAACCCTCTGAAAAACCCCAGGTAAAGACAAGGAAAAGTTTGTACACATCATAAACTGAAGAGTCTTTCCTGTAAATGCCCTCTGAGTTGTGCACAACCAAACATCCTGGTTCTCTGGGAGCACTCACACCTATGCAGCTGGCTATGGAGAGGGAAGAGATCTCCCTGACTTGATCTTGTAAGTAAACATGGTTTTATTTTCTGTCATCTGCACCTCTGTAAAACTTAGTAATATTGTTTTGGGTTTCATAAATAAATAGTCTTAACTAGGCTCAAACTAATGACAGTAGGCAACATTAGGGCATTTCATTAATAACGTGGTGTCCCAAAATAATTTTCTAAGGTAACCAAAAGGTGAGAAAGGTCATCTCCACAAAACTTTGGACCTAGCTCAAAACTTAGTAGCACTCAGGCCAGTATGGAAAAAATGTCTTCTAGTCAACGATGAGAGAGAAGAGCTCCCTGGTACACAGCAGGACATTCCAATGGCCTGAAGAGAATTTAAATAGCCTCACACACCTCTTAAAAAAAACAAATAAAGAAAAGTCAGTTCTGGAAATGGACATGAATGAATACCACCTCACTGAACCTTTTCATAAGCACAAGGTGCTGAGAAGTGCTTATTAAAACTGCAAGTGCTTGAAGCATGCTGGGATATCCTCTGCCAGATGTATGTGTCCCTTACATCCTCTAGCCTTCCATCAGGGTTTTGTTTGTTTATTTACAAGCCATCCATATGGCAACACCAGTAAGCACATTATAAAAAAATTACTCAAGTGCTTGTCTTGTTACTCTAATGAAATAACATGTTTTTTAAAACCTTGCCATTCCAACTGCCATGTGTTATGAAAACTGAAGCCTACTGGGATGCCATTTCATGTAAAGTTTAAGTGCCTCACCGGTGAACATAATTAACCATAATAGCATTTTATTAGCCTTAGTTACGACTGCAAGTGAAGTAACACATTGCAAGTCATGCCAGCACACATAAAAGGGAGAGCAAGTACAATGCATCAGCTGGGAAGGAGACAGCTACTCCTAGCAATTGCCCTCCTGTCTGGCCTAGCCAGCAGGGGTAGAGGATAATCCTTAAAAATCTCTGCTATAGGGCATAACCACTGCCATCAGGAGGAGAGCAAGGCAGGGGGTGATGCTTGAGGAGTGCTGGGGGAAGCCAAAAGCCAGACTGAGCTGCAGGAGGAACATGCTGGAGAACTACAGAGGCAGAGAAAGCTATGGCTGCTTTATGCTGTAAAAGGGTTCCCTGGCCAGTTTTGTAGGCTTGGCTTCTTACCTCTGGAGGAAGATGCAGTGCACACCACATGCTCAGTTGGCACTGGGAGGATGGTGATGTTCAGAAGGATGTCCGTGACACACAGCTGCAGACAGCAGCCTCTCCTAATGGCAGAGCTGGAGCAATCATTGCTATTAAAACTGAACAGTTAGATTTTCCAGTATGCACCTCCATCTTTGCCTTGCCAAAATAATCTGACCATCCCAATCCATCTGGTCCTCTGAATTCAGTCCAGATCACAGCTGGCAGAAGACACAAATCAGGACCAAGGGATGATAACACAGGGGAAAAGAGGGCAGAAAAAAATGGTCAAGGTAGACCAAATAGAGGAAAAGTGAAATGCTTGCACAGACATAAAGAACTACACCAGAGGAGAGCAAACACTCAGGAAAAAATATATGCTTTTAAGCCCTGTGTGTTACTACTGACATCCACAGGTCCGTGCTGAGGCTGCTGACGCTGGTTAGATATTTTGTGCATGTAAGAACCACAATACTACATGTAAATTATTTTCTTCCTGCCAAGGAAGAAGTTAAAATATCTTGGAATGGATCCCATTACGCTGTTTTGAACTTGGGAACACTCCAGAAAGGAGAAGTTTGCCCGTATCTGCCCACTTCCCCTTCCCTTCTTTACAGCTCTTTCCCACCTTTGGCAGTACCCACTGTAACATATTGCCGTCATCACAGGTCAACATATTACCGTCATCGCAGGTCTGTTTCTGCTTAGCTGGTTACTACCAGAGAAAACCAACAAAAACAACAATCAAAACTGCTTGAAGCACTAGGTATAGACTGCACACGGCAAAAGGAAGTAAGATTCTGGCTGAAAACAGCCCTCACCTCTTTCAAAATGCCCTTTTAACAAAATAGTGAATACTTTGATGAAGTATAAATATAGCCAAGGAAAAAACGTACTTCTATGACTGCTTTAGATAAGCAAGTTCATATTTTTCATCATGAAGAGGAGTAATATTGACCTGAATGATTCTTAACCTTTCTTTAGGGTGACGCATGTTGTAGAAGAACTTGATGTTACCTTTAGTCAAGTTAATTATCAGGGTAGGGCTTTATCTTTATATACATTCAAAACACAAGAAAAGAAAATGGAGATATTGATCTTTTAAAATTTATTTTATGTATTATAGTGTTGCATTTAAATAGAATCCTACCGCTAGAGGTCTGACAGTAGACAAAAATGTTTTGGCTAAAAAGCAATTGACAAAAAAAGGCAGCAAGTGAGGGAGCACCAGCCATTTGATGGATGAGGACCTGAGACTTTTGTAATTAATTCAGTATTACAGCAGACTTGGGAACTGAACCCAGAAGTCTTGATTTCAGATCTCGTGATGGAAACATGTGCTTTATTTTGCATCTCTTTATCACTTTTAGTAAGGTTTTCTATCACCATAATGTTCCTGAGAAGCAATGGAAATCACATCTACGTGATGTTGTCCAAGAACTGGAAGTTTCCATGAAATTTTTGCTGCATTGACCTTCAGATTCATGGTGGATATTATAGTCCGTCATGTTTTCTGCGCACCAGGGTGACTGAAAAGCCCAGAGAGTGCATGGCACCATTTCTCACCCCATCTCTACATGACATAAACTTAGATGAGACCTTCAGTCTGCTCAACTGTTCTTCACTTTTCCCGCTGCTCTCTTCCTGTGGCTCACTGGGGTATTTTAAAATGAGCCACTCTGCAGTGAAATGGAATCCTATGCGGGCTGGCTGCTATCAGCGTGTCTCAGTGAAGTGCAACAAATTTGGTAGAGCTAATATTTCAAAGACTTCATTTGATCTCAAGCTCAATGCCTGATAAATAAAACTTTGACGCTCCCAACGTCATTCAGCTACCCATCCAACACGGGAGCGCACCACAGTAACAGCCTTTGACCTTTTTGGCTGTGCTTTGCCCACTGTGATTATCTTTTTTCTTTGAATTAGCTTAAGCAGAATCAGATGACATGGTGATGATGCCAACGAAAAGAAGGGGTACAGTAGATACGTCAGTATGTATATTTCAAAAATAGTATTAATAAGTAATAATTTTTTAAAAATATAATTTTGGGCATTGCTTATGCGTTTAATTTTCCCTGACAGAAAGTAATTTTTTAAAATATATGTTGCAAAAGTGTACTTTTCCGTTCTCCCTGAACTCTATGACTTTTCTTCTGCCATCTAGAGCACCACTGCAGAATCTCTGTAAGACTTCCAAAATGGGTCTAATATTTACATTTACATCAAACAGTTTAAAAACTCCTTGCATATTCGAGCTTTTTAAATTGTTAAGTAGTTACATTCATGAAGTCCTTGTCACTTATATTAAATTTTCAAAATTTCCTCTAATTGATATTCCTGACATATCTTCTAGAAATACTTCTCTCTGCAATACATGTTTCTTTTGAAGCATATTCTTAAAACCACACTGAACTTTCACACACAGCATAAGGGGGTTTTCCATTAACTTAATGGTGGTGGTGTGAAATTTATACATTAAAGCATTTGGAATGTCATGTTGTTTTGTTTCCGTTTTTTGTTTTTCCAAATATTACTTAGGAAAACCTGGATTGCAGTTTCTCTCTTCTATGTAAAATAACATTAATTGAAGGACTAAAACATGTTCCTACATTAAATATATTTTACAGTAGTATTACATTCAATATTTAGTTCATGCATAAGAGTATATACAATGTAATAAATGTTTTAACATAGGTTAATGTAAAATAGGTAGAAATTATGTCTTCTGCCTATCGTCTAACATTTAAATTGGAGGTCTACTTGTTTTTATATTTTAGGGTCTGTGCTTCTCGAAAACACATCTCAAGATTAATGGACTTTCTCTTTTCTTCCTATAGATTTCTTCCTCCTCCCTCCAACCCTCCAGTCTTTTCCTCCTCATCTTCAGCCAATTCTCACCCATTCTCCTTCTCTGCAGCAACCTGCCTGCTCTGACGTTAACCCAAGTGAGCAATGAGCTGTAAAATCTCCTCTGCAAGCCCTATTTTTCCAGGAATCTTACCCAGACATTCTACTCCTTAGCATTCCATGCAGTCTTCTTCTGGAAATCTATGCCAGGTTTTGAAGTGCCTCTTGATAGTGGGGATTGGAACACAAAAATGTTTCTGAGGAGGGACATATTTGCACAAAATGAGGTCAAAACACTGCAAACATCATTCTTACATTTCCTTCCTCTCTTATCAGTAATCCTGTTCAAGATATCTATTATATTATACTACACAATGGCTATAGACATTGCAATTTGGACAACTATAAACCCAACACCCCTAAAAAACTCTATTGAATACCATACCCTTACCTCTCTGAGTATTGACTATGCTGGGTAATTTTTTTCTTCTGTGAAAATGATTGAATTTTCCTAGCCACAGATTAGGTAAGAGGTGACAATTCCATTTATTTCAAGTTGTAAATTCACTTCTCTTATTAAACTCACGGTGACAGCATTAAATTCTCAAAAAGATTATCCAGTTAAGGTTTTCTTCATAGTGGAATTTTTTAGGGGTAGAAAATGTAATGGAATTAAATGAAAAGTAACTGCTGCCCTATTCAACTTCACATGGTAAGTGGCAACAAAAATGCCAAAAAGGAAAATAACTGGAACATTTATAGTGCATCTGTATATTAAATAAGAGTCTCTATGGTGATATCAGTCAGAGTCAAGATGCTTTTGAAAAAACCTAGGATGTAGCAAATGTTTCTCCGGACATGTCAACGTTTGTGCTGTGTAGCATGACTTGCCATGTGACCAGGATATTCCAACCGTATTGTCCGGATAAGTCCCAGTCCTTATTCTTGCCTGTTTGTTCCATGGAAAGCAAAATACACTCACACAGGAAGTTATGAGCACCACAAACTTATTTTGCAAAGCTTTTAACAGACACAACCTTTCACTCTGAAGGTAAATTAACTGGTAAGAGAAAGAGAAGAAGAAAGTGAGTGTAAATCAAGACTAAAATAATCTGTTATCTTTTGTGATTTTTTTTAAATTAAAAAAAAATCCCAAACAGCTGACAAACAAATAAACAACACCAAAAAAAACCCTGCCAAACCAAAACCAACAAGCTACCTATCAAAAAAATTCCCAAATGAACCCACAGCAACTATAAATATATATTATAGCAGTGTACATGAAATAAGATATTCACAAACTAAGGCAGGGCTGCTCTTGTCTTTCACTGTAAACTCAAAGTAATTCACTTAATTTCCTAGAAAATTTCTTCACTTATGTGAATATTTCCAAACACGAATGTACTCATTTTCCAGGGAAAGTTAAAGGATGTGTAATGAAACCCAGATGCATTTCTGAAAGGAAACTGGCTTGTTTATAGACTGAAAATATGCCTTGCATTAGGGAAGTGTGATCACTCTCAAGTTTGTGACTTCCACAAAGCAAAAACTCCAAACTCCCAAATCCTATTTGTGAAATGGAAAGAATGGGACTTTCCATACTGGATCAAACCAGAATCCTGGGTAGTTCAATATCCTGTTTGTCAATATCCAAGACAGCAGTCTCAAAAGAAAGAAGTAGAACTCCCCCAGGGAGCACGTTTCACACAATCTATCCACCCTCAGTTAACTACTAAGTTAAATTCTAACTTTTTGAGTTGGAACTTGAAAACAAACTCTTAAATTAAGAAGCTTTGTGTAAGATTCAGAATTTTTACTATATTTGCAAGACTTTTACTGAAGATATTTTTTTATACTTCTGCTACCATAAGGTTGTAAGTCACCCTTGCTTAATTTGTTACAGTGGAGTGTGTGAAGACACATGCATTATTTTCAGTTTTGCAAGAAAAAGTTGCCACAAATTTCTCCAGTCATCTGAATATCTGCAACCAATTAAAGCATTTCGCTCATTTGTATTGATGGCTCTGAAATATTCAGATGGGGAAAAGGAGAAAAAAAAAAAAAAAAAGGAGAAAAATTTTAAAAAGGGCAGAAAAAAATGTTACCTGGTCAGCAGTGATGCAATTAAAACCACCACCGTGTGGCGGGGGTGCAGCTTTGTGATGCACAAACGTGTGGGGATGGGGAGCTGTGCCGCAGGGCAGGCACCAAGCGCTGCCTGGCGGGACAGGGAGATGATGGTTTGTCACTGCCACAGCCACGGAGAGCTGAAAAACACCCCTGACCGGCAGTGAGGCATTTAGAGCCACAGCCTACCTGCAAGTGGCCTGAAGCTAATGTGAAATGGCAGCTGAGAGCAGCTCCACACAACTTTCTCAGCCTCCCTAAGTAATTGGTAACCTCTGAACCCCGCTCACATGAGTAGCTGGGGGGAGCTGCTCCCAGATAGGCAGAGAGGTCACGCCAAAGCCTGATTGTCTGGACCTTCAAACATGTGACCTTCTTCCTCAAAACTTTTTTTTCTCACACCTCAAGATCATGCCACTGGCCTCCAGAGCTGCACTTTGATCGGGGCTCAGAGTGCTTTGTTTACCTTGTGTATTGAGCCCAATCAAATGTCCTTGAACTGTACAGTATCAACTTTTCCCAGGTCCTTTTAATTTGGGCAAAAAGAAACTAGCCCATCTTAGCAAACTTCTACTTTACTTAGTGCTGATCTTGGACTTTTGCAAAACTGACAGTATCACTAATCTAATCCTGATGTCTGCAATGAGGTTTAACACTTGAAACATCCAAGTGAGGTTTAACTGGAGCTATTTGCTGAGCTTTTAGGTCCAACATTTTTCTGGGGCATATCCAGCTTTTAAATTGAATATGACAGAATGTCCTGATTAGCCCAGTGTTGTGAAAAGTGGAATCAAAGCCTCATTTCAGGCTGCTACCAGGTACTACAGCACTCCTAATCACACACAGCATTTGATCATGCATGCACTAAAATTTTGCCAGGCCTTTTGAGATGCCAAACCAACTCTTTGTTTTTTAAAAACAATAGTCAAAGAATGGATGTCAATAGCCATTTATTTTTTTTTATGAGATTTAAATAACTTTGTTTGGACAAATACGAAAATACTCTAGTTGCAGAACATATTGGTTATTTCTTCTATGTTTCCACTACCAGCGTTTTCTGGAAATGCTCCTTGCTGTCTGATCATGGTCCTTTCTTCCAGATGAGCCTTTGCTACTTGTTTTTCTCTGCTAGAAACTCTACTGTTACCTAACATTCCTGAGTGGATCACGTTAAATATCTCATTCCTCCTTAATAAATATGATGGTGGCTTGGAGGTAATTATTGTTTTTTTTCCTTTCTACCCATTCATCTGCTCTACTATCAGTTTCTTTTACTGCATTTTGATTTCTGTTTTGGTGGAAATAATTTTCAAAGCAGGCCACTAATAAACTGGCAAAGGGCCTGCTCAGAGTGGTATTAAGGATAACTATTCTGGCATTTTCTGATATTGAATTTCACATAGCAATCACTGGCAAGCCCTAAAATCGTTGCAAGTTTTACCAGTAAGAAAGGACATCCCAGTACTCCAAAAATTTGGTACTCACTTAACCTAGTCAAATTCTTTTACAGTTTAGAAAGCCAGCTGCCTTGCAGTGACCGTCAATTTTATTGTACAAATCAATTTGTCTCCACTGACGGAAAATAATTGCAAAGCAAACAAATTATCCATGCTACATTGAACCCTATTCACTCTGGGGACGCTGAGCTTACAGCTTGAGAAGATTTTCCTCCGCCTGTCTCAGAAGTAGAGCTTGCTATTAAAAAAACCCCAACAAAACATTAAAAATTGTACTGCTTTTACTCTTACTGCTGCCAGAGATTTCCAGTATATTAATTTTGCATTTGTCTAGGCATTAGGATGCCATTATGTGGAACTTTTCTGAGTATATTTAAACCCTGGTATATGACATGGCTTTATATACTAAATTTTCAGTACAAAGAGCACTGTTGTTGAAAGTGGAGGATTTGGAAGTGCTTGAAGGCTTACAAAGTCACTTAGGATCTTATGTAAAAGCACAGTCCAGCGGCTCTCTATATAGGCCAATATCCACAGAGGGATTTAAATCCCTGAATAGACTGGAGGGTTGGAGTGCATTTGCTCAAATTTCACTCTTCAAAACCACCACCCTCTTTTCATCTGCCACTGGAAACATTTAAATTCTGTCAACATGTCTAATGCCCCATGAATTCTGCTCCTGCCAGCCCCCCAAAGCCCCTCTCCTCAGGGTGAGGGTCTGGCAGCCCTGCTGGGATGTTGGAGAACATCAGCCTGGGTTCTACAGGTGTCATTTCCCAGTAAATACCTACCAGCAGCTGGACTTCCCCAGTAAAGGTGGACAGCCCCTGGAGCAGGTCCCTGCTTGTCCTTACTTGAGCAATGCCATGTTCCTTATTCCTCCTTCTGGTTTAAGAGATGTTTGAGTACTTCCATGAAAAGTAGATCAAACTGAGCCCTGCCTCAGGAAGACTCTCACCATGGGTTTCACCTGCTCCTTCATATCCCTATGAAGCTTCCCTGGGGACAGGGGAATCAATGCAGCAGCTTCACTCAGCTCCAGGGAGGCTTTATGTAAGGCCAACACCAAATCGCAGTAAAACAGAAAAAAGAGGGACTGACCTGTGAGGAAAGGTCTGCTTGTAAGCCATGAGGAAAGGGAGGCACTTCATCCACCTGGGAAAATCATGGGGCTGCTGGAAGAAATATTTTGTGCCTTCATTACTCCCTAAGGAGTTGGAGGAGTCCATGATTCCTTCCTTCCTTACTTACTTTTGGCAACTGAGATAATAGAATCAGAATACAGGTCATGAATGCCAGGTCACAGTCCATGTCCAGCTTCAGACAATATAGCCTCTACAGGTTCTTGCCCTAAATTCAATGAGTAGAGAGCTCAGTGCCAGGCCTTGCAGAGTCATCAAATTTCCACTGGATAAAAAATGTAGTTGAAAAAACACCCATTTTTATATATATACTCACACTTTCAGTTTTACTTCCACCTCTTTGATTTCAAGTGCTGAAGGTAAATATCCTCCTAATTTGAAATACTTCCACATTGTGTGTTCCATCTCTGTGTGACTATTTATTTATAACCAATATTCATTGGTATGGCAGAAGAAATCCCTAGGTACTTACATTATGTTGTGATATCAGTAAATTTCTAAAGGACAACAGGATCACCTTGCCTAATTTTAAATAAAAATGAGCTCTCTGTAAGCAAGACTTATATTTCTGATTATTCCTGTCTGTCCCAAGGATCGCCTGGGTAGTAACTTTTTGTCTTAGTAAACCAGCCTTAGAGGTTGCATTTCATTTCAAAGGTAACTATTTCATTTCACTGCCTCAGCATTTCAAAAAGAAGAGATGCATCTAAGTTACATTTTTTCCCAAAGATGACACTGAATGCAGCATTTGATGAAATATATCCCATAAAGCTTCTCTCTTTAAAGAAGGTGTTTCTAAGATATGGGTCCTGTCATTCCAAGTGAATATTACAGCTTATTGTACTTTCTATTTTTCTTTATAATTTACTGGAAGATTTTAGCAAAATGTATCAACCTAAATTTGTCAGGGAAAGGTTGGAAGAGATGTCAAATTTTCTAAATTTTGGAAATAGGCACTCATTATTAGAAAAAAAAAAAAAGTGCGAATTTACCTCTACTGAGGAATTAGTTATATGGTAAAACCCTACTTCTTTTTGACTCCATAAAACATACATGAAAGACAAGCCTTAGGAAAGCTCTAAATGTACAAAATGAGGCATGGACTGGGTTAGGGCTTCCTTCTTCTTATGTGTCAAAGCCAAAAAACCTTTAGACAAACAGCAGTGAGAAGCCAGACTTCCTCAGTTCCAATGTTCATCAACTACCTCAAGCTACTTACCAGACATGAAAGAAATAAAGAGGCCAAGAAGTCAGTGAAGGGAGTTACAAAATACTTGGTAGCATACAGCCTAAATTCTTTAATGGCATTTTTAGCAAATGTTCTTTCTGCCAAATGTAGTTTTCTTCACCATCAGATCTGTCTCTATTAATAATGTATAACGGCACTTCAGAATTATTCTTGTAAAGAACTTTCTTAATAGCAGACATCAGCTTTGTTCATTGCTACAGAACTCTTCAGAACCTGGGGGTTTTTTTTGAATGTATGGAGTTCTTTATCTGAATATTTACAGTTTAAAACATCACTGGGAAATATGAGAATTCCCGCCAGAAATCCATCCCGAGAGGCTAAAGTCGAATCACTGGAGACACATTTCCATGATCCTGACCTAGGAAGAACATTGTCCAGTCTAGTCTGTGATGAGAAAATATTTGAAACAGGGACAAATTTCTCATTGACCTCCTCTTCCCCCACTGAGCTCACATTCTTCACCTCCACTTCATAACTTTTCATGGAACCAGAACAAGTATTTTCTCCATATGTTTCTGCTCAAACTCTAGTTCCATTTGTGGAGAGGTTAACTTTCCAAATAAGAAGGGGCAAGAGTGTAAGCTCCACATTTGTGTAAGAAATAATGGGCAAGTATATAAGCAAGTATTCTGATGCTTGCAGGAATAGAAGGTCTGGAAAAAAAAAAAAAAAAAAAACAACATTTTTTAGAACACACATTTCATGAGATTTCCAGGAGATTCTTCAGCTCCCAAAATAAAGTGAAATATTTTTGCCTATATTGAAATGTGTCACTTTATTCTACTTCCTGCTGAAATTTTGGGAAGGCTTGGAGATTAACATCTGGGAGGAAAAAACTATGTGGGGGGAAAAAGAAAGCCAAAAATGTATGTTTCACCCACGGATTAACATCCCAGTAAAGGTTAATAAACAAACTTTACTATAAGCTAATTCTAAATCTTATAAATGACAAATCATAGATTAAATATAATAGAAAAAATCTGGGCTTCTGCTGAGCACTTGAGAAGAATTTCTAAGCATCAGATATTTCTGTCTTTTTTTCATCTCATTTATCTGCTAAATACTAAAAACATTCATTATGTGGTTATCATAACATGATTATGTAAAATGAACCAAGATGAGCACTACACTCAATCATGTATAAAATAAACAAACCACAACCAGGCAGATGGCACATTTGGGACCTGACGCTGCCCTGTGAAGTCGTTTGCTGTTTTGAAACTGAAAGAGCAATGCCTGCATGGTCTTCATCACCAGTTTAGCATAAACATCTTAAAACTACCTTTTCACTCAAACAGCTACAAGCCTGTTTGTCGTGGTCATGCTTCCCAGGCTCTGTACATAAATTTATGAAGCACAACTTTCAGATCTGCACTGATTTAACATTCAGGTGACTTCTTCACCTTTGATGTGTTTCCTCCCAGTTCCCACCTACTGCTCTGAGGGATAAGGAAACCCATTGCACTCATTTAATATTTCATTGATTGCACTTTAAATCTGTAGTATAGCCATGCACTGCTACTGGGAGGACAAAAGGAAACACTGTATTAAGGAAATATTGATTCAGTTAACCAGAATAAAATGAAGAAAAGGTCAAATTGGGGCAAAGTTAGTGCAAGGAAATGCATCCCTGGCAGTTAACTGTTGTGATTCAGCTTCCGACAGCTGCAGAAAGGGCATGGAAAGAGACTCTCCAGTGTTCACTAAATGTGCCATTACTGTAGAGTCATCAGACTGCCTCGAGTTGGATTTTGTCCCCTAGGCAATCATCACAATTAATTGGGCATGCAATTTATCATAGACTAATTAAGTGGCTTCTACTGCATTTATCGCTGCTTGTAAAGCAAAGGAGCTCATTCTGACTTTTTATTTGTAACACTGGCAATGCAGTTTAAAACACATGATTCATCACTTCTAGGTGGATTTTAGATTCCCAGCAACTGAGCACTCTTGTGCCCAGGAGGGAGCAGCAGTCCATCCCAGCATTCTGGGGCAGATGTGTGTACATTTCCATGAGTATTAAGTTGGTTTCTGCAGTAAAAGTGCTTGTCACATGTGAATTTGTGGGGGTTTGTGTGTGCATATGTGCTCATGCAATTATCTCTACCCACCACTTGACTTTTGGTCAATTGCAATCAAAATTCGAGAGATGGAGAAAGACCTCAAAAGAAAGAAAACTTGCTAAGGCTCCTACTGCGGAGGTGACTTCACAGAAAGTTTATTCCTGCTTGGACACAGGGGATCTTCTTGGGATTTCTACCTTGAGTCACAAATCGATAGGACACCAGGCGCCCTTGGTTCCTATGCTCACAGATTCATGTGTACTCACTATTGCTCCCCTGTGCTGTTACAACTTTCTGCTGCCACCAGGATATTTACTTTGCTCATGCTGATCTGGGAGTCCTTTTGTATTTGTCATTTACATTTACTTAAAGAAGATTGCAATTTCTAAGGAAACCTCATTTTAACCAGACTTAATATTTAGAGCTCTGTCACTTTTAAAGACAGGACAGATTAGGGGTCCCTGTGTAGCCATGGTGGGGTATAGTTCCTTCTGAAAGGTGTTTTTTCACCACAAATCCATTGAGCAGACTCTCTCCTGGCTTATTCCTACTGTGTTGCTAATTAAGTCAAGAGCATTCCCATTTGAATGCCTTTCCTGGTGTTACACATCCAACAACGTTGAGCCAGGGTAGACATCCCAGTCTCAACACCACTGCCTAAGGAAATAGGAACTGAGCCAATGTCTTGCCTCACCACCCCAAGGTCAATTTTGATGTAAACAGTCAGATACCTGAAAAGCTTCAGGAACATGTTTACAATATCTTTTAATATTCCAGAGTTTATCTATGTGGAATTGTCTACAGCGGAATAAAATTCATAAAGTGATGAAGGATGGAGGAATTTGAATCCAAATGATTACAACAAAAAAAAATCTGTTCAATGTTGTTTCTGTAAATGGCATAAGAAACCAATCTATTCTCCAGCAAGACAAGGCAGATTAGCTACTTCATTCGATTATAAGGGCATCTTAGCCGAGTCCACATGATCACTACTCCCATGTGTTCCTAAGGGTTGTGTGGTCTCTTCTCTCAGTCTGCACACTGCTAGGTTAGTTTTACACACAGAAAATCAAGATTGCAAAAGCATTCCTCAACAAGGAGACATTTCCCTTTTGGTCCTCAGCTCCTCATTGTATTTCCCACCCACTTAACCACAACATTCATTTTTATAAACCAAACTGTCAAGAGCATGCCTGTACCACCCTTTTGCATTTTTAGCAAGGATTAAATAGCAGAAAACTGTCTTGTGCTATGCCAGCTTCAAATCTCTACATTTACATCCCTATTCAAATAGATTATCAGTCATGGTTAAGGGTGGAGGATGTATTTAATGGCACAGCTTTACTGCACACCACTATGCCAAGTAGTGATGAGTTACCTAAATTACCTTTAAGCCCAAATACATGCAGACACTGGAAATTTTCTAGCAAAGCTGCACTGTGCTCTTCAAAGTTTTCATTCCCCTTCACTTTTTGACATGCCCCAAGTTTCTCAATTTTGCAGCAGCAGAGGAGCTGAATGGATATTAGCAGCAGCAGGAGGAAAGCAGAGGAGTGCCTGACCTTTAGTCAAGATGCATCTTTAAAGAAATGTAAGAATTAAAGTTATCAGATAGTCTAGTGTAGCCTGAAAGCTTTCTCACAGTCTCAGGGCCAAGATGCCATACCTGTTTTGTTTCCACCTTTTGCCAAAATTCAAGAGCCCATCCCTACACAAGAAAGCTTTCAAACTGACTTTCAGTGAGGGGCAAATGGCCAGTTCCCACCAGAGAGATTTCTGCGTCACAGCTTCTGAATGCTGGCCCTAGACTCAGCAGTGGGGCTTAGCTTTCTTTAGGTAATAAATTACAACATCATCTTAAGAAAGCTAAGAACATTAAAATATCTGTAAACTATGAAAAACACTCCCTCAGGGTAGAATTGGAGCAAAGTACTTGACAAGAGTTTAACATGAAAATTGACATTAAATAACTCATGAAAGCATCCACTGCTATATAATATCTTTGAGGGGTTATTTTAAAGGAGACACTGGTTTTTGTGCATCAGAACCATATGCTTCTACATAAGATCACAAGCTGAGATTTCCACCAGTGTCCTTAAACTGCATTTCTTTGCATAATGGAGAATTTCTGAGAAATCCCTGGGCAGACAGGTCTTTCAGAGGAATGAATGCATGGTATTATGCTGCTGTTGTTTCTCATGAAGTGGGCAGAATCTGAATAAAAGGAGGGTGGAAAGATAAGGAGCACGGTGGAGAGATAAGAAGCAATGTGGACCTGCCAAGCAGTGTGGACCTGCTGCCTGGGAGAATGTAGGGGTGGCGTTAGTGGACAGCAACCTTTAAGGAAGTCTCTGTTCTTTCTTCAGCCATATTCAAGCAGTAGTAAGATAACACTGGAAATTGGACTGCTCTATTGTGTAGAAAGTTACGTAGGTGTTTGCGATTGTGCCCACAAACTAAAAGGCTAAGATCTTCTGCAGAGCAGATAATTTAGGTCAGATTATTGTCCCTGTATCTAACAGATTCACTTATCTGATTTTTCGGTATATTTGTGTGAAACAAGCTAAGCATCTTCACGATTCTGTCAAAGAATAGCTGCAAAAACGACGTCTGTACCTCTGCTAAAAGAAAACTTGGTTTTACAAACACTAGTAATGCAATGGAAAGATTGTTTTTTATGGCTCCTTTCCTGTGTCCTTGGAACTTTTCTACCTGTCAAATAATTTTCCAAACATCTCTTTAAGGTCTTCATGAGACATTTGAAGACATGTTTCCTGATTTGTAAAATTTTCGGGATTCAGACTAAGTGCCAGTCAAAAATATCATTGTAAGTCACAGAGACTTAGGTCCATTCTCTTATTCTCTTTTTGATTAAATCAGATGGAGCTGTGCTCTCTGACACTTCATACTGTCAATAGGGTTTTGGCAGAAGTTTTATAAACATATATTTCTACAGGATAAAGTGACATGAAAAGGACTTGAAATGGTCCTTGGTAGAATTGGCTACTACCTTTAAAGGATGAAAATCACCTCAGTGTGTATAAAGGCTAGAGATTTATCCATTTTGTCAGTGAATTTCTCCAATTCGCTACACTCACGTTTCTGTGTGTGCCAAGAATTGTGCCTAAAACTGCCACTGTGTTGGAAACTTAGGGCCTGGGTAGAGTTGGTATGAAAATATTTGCATCTAAGGTAGTGCATTATTATCTGCATTAACTACAAACTGATCTTAGAGCTAGTATCTTTGTCATGTATACTTACATTAAAGTCTAGTGAGTTGATGCCTTCCACAGGTCTCTTCACATGTCCAGTCTGATAAATGTATTTAATACACTTTAATAGTGGTGAGAAACCCTTAAAAACAAGGAGATTGACTATGGCATATTTTTTATTTTTCTTTTTTTTAATTATTATTTTTTTTAATTTTAACATTAGAAATGGGAGTGTTTGAGGCACGGTTGGATAAGATTTTGAGGAACCTGTTCTGGTGGAAGGTGTCTTTGACCATGACAGGAGGCAAAATTTTTTTAAAAAATCAACCTAAGAAATATCAAATATCTTACCCAGAAGGGCCTAATTACTAGAAAATAGCCCAAGAGGGGGGATTATGTGGTTCCAAAGCACTTTCGGTGGAGGGAAGAGCTGAAGATGTATCAGCTATACTTTAAACAGAGTGATATTGAAGGCTCTGCCTTCTCCAGCTGGGTTTTAAATGCAAGTTGACACAGCTACTGCAGTCTTTCAGATGAGCAACATGAGTGCTGACTGGACTAAGCCTTTCAGGGAAGGTAGTCAGAGGAAAATCCAATTTGTGAATCCCGGCAGAGAATGAAATAGGAGCTGTACCCCCGAGCATGCCATGACTGATGATTTTGAGCAAGCCGACAAGTAGACGTTTAAGTGAGTGTTCTTAATATCAGAAGAAAGTTATCCTGCATTCTTTTGGTGCACAAATTGGAGTAGCTGAGCAAGGGCTCTGAGATTTTAAAATTAGGGCTTGCCCAATTCTTTTGCCTAAAATGAAATGGCCTTCTGGTGAGAAATGGGTTTTCATGTGTCCTCTACGCAAAAGGGACAAATGTTTTGTTAATGATTTCAATTGACTGCAGTGATTTATTTCCTAGAGACAGATGGGTCTGCATTCAGTTTTTATAGTAAGTTTCTCTGTTCTCCATTCATGTCTTAACATTAGTGAAAAAAAAAAAATTGTCAAAACAAACTTCTCATTTCCTGGTTACCTACTGGAGGCCAGCAGAGTTGCCTTGAGCACTGTATTAGTCACAAAACAATGTTGTTTTAGCTGCCATGTCTCTCCTTTTGTTTGCTTCCTGGTAGCCCTAACCACTAAGCTTTACTGCTGCTTTAACTTGCTCAGATCTTGCCTTTTATTCCATTAGTGATTCTGTTTCTGAAGGCCTGCACCTTGTGAACTGCCGAAGTCTGGTATTTCACATTAATAAAACCAGAAGAACTAACCAAATCACTTGCATTAATGTGCCAGTGTTAATTTTTGGCAGAAAACTTACATATTCATATTTTGGCAACATCAACATTTCATTCAGTTTTGTTGATAAAAAGCAATGAAGAAAAATACCTTAATTTTTGTGACTCATCTGCTTTTGAAGATGAATTTTGAAGATATTTGATTTGAAACAATTTATTAAGTCTTCAGAAATTATAACTGAATTAAATAAAGAAAATATTATTTTTTTTTCTGTTGGCTTGAATATCTTTCTGATTGCAATGAAAAATAATAAGTAGTACATGACATAACTTATAATCCATTACTGCTTTTATGTACATTCTATAAAAATATTCCTCCATGTATGTGCACGAGCATGTGTGTGTGTGTATATATGAATCCACCAGGGTGTGTGTATAAATTAAGACATGTTCCAAATGAACATTCTAATTTTTGGAGTCCTGGTTGGTGACATTTCAAATTTAGTAAATACAAAAATCCTTTTCCAACTGAGAGTTCATTTAGAGGATTGTCTGCATGAGTGAGAAAAAGAGTAAACCGTATTGTGGGTTAATAAAGGCTCATGGCATTTCTTAAAGACCCAGGAGAACATGCATCATGGGCACAGGGATGCAGAGACACGTGGGGACCTCCCTCAGTGCTACCCCAGCCCTGGTACAGAACATGATGACATCCCAGAACTAAACCCTGGCAAGAGGTTATTATATTTATTCAGTTGACCCAGACAAAACCACTGGTTTTATTCTCCTTCCGAAAAAGAGCTTGTGATATTTTAACATCAATTTAAGCAACTTCACTTGGGGAAAATGGTCGAGGGCTTTGTTCAGAAGCACTTTGCAGCACTGGAAATGTGAACCTAATGCAGCTACATCACACAACCTTTGTCTGCCTAAAATTTCTTATGTCCATAAGAAACCCCCTCCTTTAAAGGCAGAGGTTCCCTGGCCATGCCTTGTGCCACTTGTCTGGGGAGGATTAGCTGCCAGCCTCAGAGAGCACTGCATGGAGGTGGCCACTGGTCCAATCCACACCAGAATTTCCTGCAGTCCTCTCTGCTGCTCTGACTGTCTCAGCCAAAGGTACAATTTGCAGTCAGTCCGGCAAGAATTTACCTGTGAACACAGTCACATCATCTCAGAAGTGCATTTTTTCTTCTTCCCCCAGGGAAATAGTTATGTAAGTACTTGATCTAGTTTGTTCACTTCCCTTGGGTGGCAGCTGTGCCAGCAGAAGTCCCCAGCACCCTCCTGCCCTCAAGACCACCATGTCCCTGATCCCTAATGACCTTATTATGGTCAACATGAGCCAGCCTGGGTAACAACTCTGTGCCAAATTGGTTCTTATAGGAAAGGCTGACAAGAAGGGATAATAAAACCACAATTCAACTATTCATGTCTAATAATCCTCATTAGGTGGATTTACTTCATAAAGTTATATCATCACCTCCCTGCAAAACAATCTCTTATCTTTTTCAGCATCTTTTGCTGATAGGACTGCCAGCAGCTCCTTAGGGGATATCTCACACCTGCTTACGAAATAGGCAAAAATATTTTTGTCCTCATCATTACAATGTCTTTCTATTGAAGACCTTGATGCTTAGGGAAATTCAAACCCCGCTTATTGTTGTAGGCAAAACAGACATGAAGACCTGAAGATTTTATTGTTAATCAAAACCAGAGTAGAATAGTGAGAAAGAAAACCAAACTAAAAACACCGTCTCCACCCCACCCCTTTTTCCAGGCTCTCACACTCTAATGTAAGCAGACCTGGACCCAGGATCAAAAAGTCACCAGAGCCACTACAGAAAAGCCTTCTGGTGTCCCCTAAGCATGAGGGATGTCTGGAGGCAGAACACCTCACAGAGGTTTGGCTGCCCCACCAAGGAGGTTAATGAGAAGCCCTTTGCCTGCACAACTTGAGACTACACGATGTCAGAAAAGACAAATGTCAAAAGGGATCTCTTCTCCAAGATGTTGTGAAGACAGCAGGGGAAGTGTAGTGCAACCTCCCCATCCACTCCTTTTACTCTGTGGAAGCTTCAAAAGGCACATCTTACAGTGAATGGAAACAGCATGAGAGTACCTTTGACAGGAGCTTTGTAAAGAGGTGTATCAGCTTCAGCTCACATTTCCATCCAAGACACTCAAACAGCTGCAATCCCTGTTGCTCCTCCTCTCCTAAAGGTTGAATCTCCAGTTCTTCACTGCTGTGGGGTGAATGCCCACCCATGACAGATCTCCCAGTCTGTCTGCAAGCATCACCTCAGAGACACACAGACTTGTCTCATTTTGATGGCTGCTTTTGTAACCACTAAAGACATCTCTGGCTTGCTTTTGAATTGCAGTGCAATACTAGAGTGATGGACACAAAGAAATGGCACTGGCTTGGCAAACTCTGATCGACAGCTGGTTCACAGTACTTCAGAACAGACTGCAATATTGTTTTGGAGTGCTTCCCTTCAGCTGCTAAACTGAGGCATGAAAGGGAGAAAAACTGCACAAACACTGTGAAAAATGATAGCAGGAAGAGCAGCTCCTATTACTCAGTGATTTTGACACTTCAAGTTCTGTTTTCAGCAATTAGTTTAGGACACTTATCTTTTTTTTCCTGTCTTTAGGAAAAAAAAAGATGCTCCTTCCTATATGTAGGAGGCCCAAGACTGGAAGACAATTTTGTTTCAGGAGACAAAGATGTAAACAGCTGCAAACTTTTCTGCCTTTGTTTGTTATTGCTATTTTTGATCTCAAAATTTTTATGAATGGAACAAACAGACACAAATCTTCTTTTGTACAATTCATGCACGCAGCTTGTGATTTAACTGCTGATATTTTTTTTATGTGTTCTTGGCTTTTTTCTGGCATGTGAGTGAAAGAGAAATTGCACATGACATAAGGAGAGCTTTATGCTTGTAATGCTATTAGTTAGATTTGCATGCTTTGACTTGGGAAGATTCATTGCTGGCAGAGCAATGAGGTATGGACAGTTGGCAGGTCAAAACACTTATTAGTGTGATTGTGCAGAAAAGTTTGGCTCCATGGTAGAGAAGATCCCTCTGCAATAAATATGGAGACTGGGAAATTAATTATTAAGGAGGATGTTGCAAAAGCATACATCAATACTGTTCAATATGTGGTTGGAAGGTAATTGAAAAAAATTATGTAGACTCTGACTTAAAAGGAGAGGGAGTCTGATGAACACACACTGTAATTTCTGACAGCACCGTCTGGCTGCTGAACCTGTCACGATCCAAAGTAGCACTGGAAAAAGGCCAAGCCCAGTCTTCAAGGCAGGGCTCAAGCATGATGGAGACTGCCAGAGAACTTTGGTTATTTCTCACTTCTTTCCTATGTTGCTTTCACTTCACTTGTAGGAGGGCACGTTTCATTGAAGCATTTTAATCCCTCTTTCTATTTATAAAGTATTTAATATTCTCCTAAATTTATGTTCCATTAAACTCTGTGTATGAGCATCCTGCAGAGGTGCATGAGAGAGCTGATCACTGTGTTCATTTCCATATATTAGTTACAGAGCTGCCTACAGCTGCTTAAGTTTCACCACCAGTTGAATATCCTTTGAACCACATAACAGTCACGGGGTGGGTTATTTTGGGTTATGCCTTTTTTTTGTAACAAAACTGTCTGATATTAAATACACATTGCTTGATTTAAACAAACATTGGAGAAGATTCATGTAATCCAGTTCAGGATACACATCCAAGCCAATACTTTCTCTCATGTATATATATAGAACTAAGTTTATATTAATCTCAAATAAAAATAGAATGGTGATACTAATTTTGGTTACATTGTTACTTGGCTGACTTTTACAAATTCTTTCTTTTCTTTTCTTTTCTTTTCTTTTCTTTTCTCTTTTCTTTTCTTTTCTTTTCTTTTCTTTTCTTTTCTTTTCTTTTCTTTTCTTTTCTTTTCTTTTCTTTTCTTTTCTTTTCTTTTCTTTTCTTTTCTTTTCTTTTCTTTTCTTTTCTTTTCTTTTCTTTTCTTTTCTTTTCTTTTCTTTTCTTTTCTTTTCTTGTTTCTCCTCTCCTCTCCTCTCCTCTCCTCTCCTCTCCTCTCCTCTCCTCTCCTCTCCTCTCCTCTCCTCTCCTCTCCTCTCCTCTCCTCTCCTCTCCTCTCCTCTCCTCTCCTCTCCTCTCCTCTCCTCTCCTCTCCTCTCCTCTCCTCTCCTCTCCTCTCCTCTCCTCTCCTCTCCTCTCCTCTCCTCTCCTCTCCTCTCCTCTCCTCTCCTCTCCTCTCCTCTCCTCTCCTCTCCTCTCCTCTCCTCTCCTCTCCTCTCCTCTCCTCTCTCCTTTTCTTTCCTCTCTCCTCTCCTCTCTCCTTTTCTTTCCTTTTCTTTCCTTTTTTTCTTTCTGAAAGCACCAATAAATATGTCTTAAATCTCATCTAAAGTAAAATGGATTTTTGGGAGCTACTTGGTCATTCCACCAGTCTTTTCCACCTCCAAGGGAACTGAAAGCTGAAGAATTGGTCTTATGAGAAAGATTAAATAGTTCCAGCAGACTGAAGCACTCTGTTTCCCAAGAGCCTCACAATTATTGCAATGCAGTTTAATACATCCCTTCTATACATGCTGTTGAGTGTGAACCTGCAGAAGGTTCTGATATTAACTTTTTCTCTGCTAGACACCTCTTTTTATAACTGAAGTGGGGAGAGAGGCTGTTCTTGTTCTCTTGTACCATTTTCACATAAGTGGTGTAGTAGTACAGCAAACTATTTTTTCAAACTGCCTCAAACGTAAGATGTCTTTATAATCTACTCAGAAATCATATTTCCCAAGTCTTGACTTTCATCTGCTATTTCAACTCAGGACTGCAGGAAAGAAGTGTATTTTCTGCACAGTCATTCTGTTTGGCATTTCAGCGGGCTTGGGTTTACTGTTTAACTTGAAACAAATTTCTGAACAGCTCTGTGAGAATCTAGGAAATACTCAGAGAAAACATCTCTTTAGGCATGCAACACATTATGTGCTTAATAAGCACAGCTAATACTTAGCAATTTAGCATATTGTTCTGATTTTGTTAGCTTCACCACTGTTTTCACAGGAAGCTGGCTTTGAAAAAAATGACCACAGAAAACAGTAGTAATACCAATTACTGGAAATAAAGTCTGGAGGTGTATCTCCTGCTCAATTTTCTTTGGCATATTTAGGGTTCAGAGCTCCTTTAACTTGGCAAGCCTGGGCAAGGAACACTTATCCATGTGCATGCAGTACATTCACTCCCATATAATTACTTTTTGTTAATGCTCTGAAATAATTTTCTTTCATTTTAACATAGTCTCCAGTCCTGCAGACATCCAAGCACATGAATAACAGACTCCTAACTTCAATCAGATTACAAATGGGAACAAAGTACTTAGCCATGTGCAGCATCTGGTTGCAGAATTAAGATCATTCATCTCTTGGGTCCTCCTAGGAAGCTTGAGTGTGAGATTTGTGCATGTGGACTATGGGGTTTGTGCAATGCAGCTGCTTTACCTAAGATGTGCAAAAAAGTTTTTAGAATTTGTAGGGCAATCAACACAGCTAATCCAGCAGCTCCTGCAGGAAATATATCAGCTCCAACAATCACACTATTCATGCACTGTGGCATTTAGAGGGGGAAATACAGTCTGTATAAGGGATTCATTAACAGTTCAGGCTATAAGGAAGTGTGGGCCTATGTGTTTCATCAAAATCAAGGACTTTTTTTTTCATATATCACCTTAAAAAGACATTGCATCTGATATTTGAGAAGGGACAGCATCTTGCAAGACCAAAATTCACTGAACTTTACTCAACTATCTTGAAAAGAAGTTGGATTTCTTTGATGTCTACAAGTTTCATTAACATGTACATAGGCTCAGAACAGTGCACGATGTCAAAAACTAGCGTGATATGTCACACTTCAGCCTAAATTCCTCATGAATTATCTCATGTATTTTTCTATGTCTACACACATTTATAGGATGTGTGTATTTCCAGCAGTAAAGGCATTTTCCAGTATTTTGCTAAATACATTTAAAGCCTATTTTTAAATTTATAAAAACATTTAAAATTTAAAAAAAAGACCCTAAGTTTTGAGCTGTTATTAGAAGAGGTAATGAACTTAATATGCTAATGCAAAAAAGCAAAATAAAAGAGTTTTCTGAGTGTTTCTGAATGTTGTTTTTAGTATGTTATCATTAATGTATTAAAACATGTACAAAAATGCATTAAAGGATCAGGAATATTTTCCTGCAGGTACTTAGAATCTAATAAATAATGAATGCGATGATTAACTACATGGGCAGAAGTACAGAGCATTACCAACAAAAAAAAAACTGCATAAAATCTGGCCTTTGAATGGATGTGCACCATTGTTTTTAATACTTAAAAACCCACTTGAATATACTCAGTTGTGTGTGAAGAGAAAACAAAAGACGCAAGCCTGCTTGAATTAATATTATATTTTCAAACGAAACATTTAAATATTGCCAAGAGCCGTGAGCGTGTCTGGAACGGAGTGGAAGGGCACCGAGGTGAGCTGAGCAGAGCGCGGCGGTGCCCCTCAGCGCTGCTTGAGCAGCCACAGGGGTTTGTGCAGGTCCAGAGAGCTGAAGTACGACCACCACCAGGGCTTCTCCCTGCCTGGGGAGGACCCTCCTCGAGCCTCGGGCTGCCCGTGCTGGGCGTGAGGGTCAAACAGTTCCAGAGGATCGTAAGGGTCGTACGCGTCCTCCATGGAGCGGCGCAGCAGCTTGTTGGGCCAGGCCTCTGCAGGTCGCAGCACGAAGTCCACCCGCCCGGCCTGCTTCATCCTGGCAGGAATGGTGACCCTCTTCATCACCCGGCTGTAGCCCGGCGCCTGGGCGCTGATGATGAACGTCCCCGGAGGCAGGAGTCGCCAGTAGTCTCCATCGGCAGCTGGGGAAAGGGACAGGCACAACAAAAGCTGTAGTAACGCACCCCACACACCCAGCAGGTGTTTCCATATGGGGCAAGTTTAAGGCTCAACCCTTAAGGTAAAGAACCTAGATTCTTCCACAGCCTCCTGACATGGACTGGCTCAGTGCCAACACAGGGGCACGGACTGGACCTTGGAAATGTTACTCAAAGACTCTTGGTGCATTCATTGGGCCAAGGGCCAAAAAGCCCACCTAAACAATTAGGCACTAAAGAGAGAGAACAAAGGAACTCCAGGCTTAAGGCTTTTCCAGACGTGGTAGCAAGGTTCCTGAGGTTTTCTCAGGCGTCTGTGCTCGGCTTTTCACTTGTTCTCTGCAACGTTTTGTTACTTTGTTATTTTTTCATTATTAAACCTGTTGATTTACAAAACATCCTGGAAGAGCAGTCTCGCTAATTATTATAGCCACTTTTCTACAAGGCTGGACCCTCAGAGTGTGGAGTGTAAACCCACTAAAACCCAGCTCAGTTTTTCGCCTCACGGCCTCTGCAGTTGCGCACATGCCCGTGGGCACACGGGTGGTACAAGCAGCTAAGGAGTGGGCCAGGGAAGCAGCTCAGCTTTTGAAAAGTGCTTGAAGGCAAAGTCTAGATGACAAAAAAGAGACTTCACCTGTGAAAGCCTGGCCCTTGGGAGCTAATGGAGTAAAATTCACAAAAGAAAATGTCAGTAAAGGCTGTTCCTGTATCACAGGAAAGAGATGTTTTCCTTCAAGCTGCTTTTCCCAAGGGTACGGGGAATAACTCCCAAAGAAATTAATTTAAAACTATGTGAAACTTAAGAAAGTGAAATCAGAATCTCGGCTGCAATATATATACATATATATATTTAGAATGTCTAAGGAGTTAAGAAATCCCTCTTTTTATTAAATTACATTCAGTTACTTTGCAGACGTTCTTGCATGTAAGACTATGGAGTTGGAGCTGCAGCTGGTATAAATTGCCATTAGTGTAAAATGGGTGTAAATTTCCTCCAGCTGAAGGTTAGACCCCGCAGGCAATAGCAGGGAGCCTTAAAACTGAAAAATTATTCCTCATTTTATATTTCCTTTATTTTGAATGGCAAGTCTCTTAGCGCAGTTAGTGTTGCATTAATACTATTTTCTCAAGAAATCTCTTAGTTCTTTTTAACACTAAAATCAAAAAACTTTTTAACCATGATATTTTTAACCACGCCTAATTCAGAACAAGTACTCTCTTTCCTACCGTGTAAACATATTTTTATTTAATTTTTAATCCTTTAAAGGTCCACTGTCAATGGGAAGCCATTGTCTGGGAAGAGGTTTGAAAAAGACCCTAATTCATGCCAGAGCCTCCCACCAGCCTCAAGAATCTGCATCATCTCCACTATTGTAGTGCTAGTTTTTTGAAAGCTGGAAAACATCCACTACATTATAAGCCCTTCTGGCTTTCCAAATTGATTCAGCAACTATCATTAGAGAAAAATGTAACCATTCATATCTTCTATTTTGTACTTCTATGACCTACCCTGTTCTTACTGAAATCAATAATAAAAAGAAAACATTGATTTCAGTGACAGCCTAAGAGCTCAGAACTTTATGACTGTGAAAAGTAACAGCTGCATATGCCCCAATATGTGTTCATCAGTTGGTGACAGGTATGAAGTGGACATAATTCAATGTTCTAATAATAATTGTCCAAAAATTGCACATATTTATGTGTTTCCACATGAACAGGAAAGGTTGTGGACCCTTCAATTTCTGCAATTATTCTAGTTGTGAAAACCAGAGGATCCTACTGTACTACCTCAACTATGTTCACAGTTCCTCAACTAACTTATTCCATCAAGGCTTCACATCTCCACATGCTGAGTTACAGCCTCTGAGCAGAGCTGCTGCCATATTCCTCCAAACACAGGTTTAGTGGACAGCAGACTGTTCCAGGTGAAATTTTTTCATCAAGAACTCCATCATCCCAAAGACAGGACAGACTTAGCAGCCAGCAGTCTTCTCTCTAGTTATTCTAGAAGAGAACCCCCACCTGAGCCCTCAGTTTTCCATTAAGGTGCCATTTCTACCAAACATGACAATACTTTTGCAGGTTAAGCTCTCAGTACTCTCACTCTGTCCCAGGGAAAATCTTAAACTGAAAATATTACCTGTGGTGACATCATGCTGAATGCCCCTGACTGAAATACGAGCATTTTTTATTGGGTTGCCAAACTTATCGGACACAATTCCTTTTATCCCCCGATGAACCTGGCAAAGCAAAGTTAGATGGGAGTCACTTACTACAATATCATCTCCACATCACAAGGAGAGGAAACAATTGTCAAGAAGTCAAACCCATTTGGAGGCTCTCAGAAGATAATGCCCCTTCAGATAAAATTCCCTATTTAGGGAGGTCTGAGGGAAAGGGATAATGGAAACAGGGCTTTGTTGGGATAGGTATGTGGCTCTGCATGGAGAGATCCTTCTCTGCACAAATCACCGGCACTTCATGGTCTGACCACAATATTTAAGGACTGTTTCTGAATGTCTGCCCTAGACACAGAACCCCAAGGAAATGAAAAGTTGAGGCTTTCAGAACCAATCTGCTGCTCTGAAGACAATGGGAAGGCATCACTTCAGGTGCTTGTGACTCATCATCACTCTGCTGCCTACACTTTGCTGCCTGTCAGAGTGTCATGACGGCAGTGTGTGTGACAGCCATTTCCCCTTCTCTACAAGCACAGAACTGAGCTGCTTGAGCTCTTCAGAAATGTGCTGAGTGACAAACTAAAGATCAATGTGAATTCTGTCATACAAGGAGGTGCTCAAACAGCTATATTGGAGGTTCAATAAAATAAAACAAAACAGAAAAAGAGTTCCAAGTATTTAAACATTAAGCCTCTTAAGGTTCTCTTTTTACAGTGTTCCAAATTTAAAATATTTTATATGAGGAAGTCTGTATGACCTTTTTAAGTGAAAAATAATTCCATTTTTATTTTTTCTTTGAACAGCTATGACCAACTTGAGTTGTTCTTCCGCTCCCTACCTCTTTTCTCTTCCTCTCACTTTCCCTTCCCCAGTAACCTTGTCACAGAAGAAGAATAGAAAATAACCACAAAACATCAAAACAATGAGAAAAACATATTTGCTTTTCTGTTGGAATATAAACATGTTTTAAAATAACCATTAAAGTATCCAAATTTACAGTAATTGATAATACAAAGCTTGAAAAAAAAAGTCTAGTCTAGTGAAAGCACTTTTTAATTTAAGGTGAGACTGTGTTGTCACTCCTCTTGTTAAGCAGCTGTTCCACACTGAATAGCAAAGCTATTCACTGGAACGTTTAGGAACAACTCAATATGAGGATTTGAAAACTATCCCTTATAATGAAGCACTGCAATTTGCTTTGCAGGATGAACTTGGAGATTTATCATATGGATAGAGAGTAAATATGGTCCAAAGAGTCATCTCATACTCAAATTTAATTTACAGTATAGACATACTTAAAGTAGTATGATCTCATCCAGCTTCAAAAATAATTTTATAATTATAACATGACAGGATAAAAATGACAAAAGTGAAATTTCTTTAACAACCTTGCTTTGGTTTGCTTTAGTAAATGTACTATTCTCCATGTTTCCTCAAATCGGCGTCACATGAGTTTGGCAGGGTGTTTTGATATTGCTTCTGATGGGGAGAAGAGATCAGCATTTAGGAAAATGAATTCCACTTCTGTGTGTTAAGCCAAGTAGATTTGTATACCCACCAAATAGCCTGGTATATATCAGAATAAGAAAAGTTTGAATTGGTTATGGCAGACTTAATCCTTATCGGGGGTAATTCAGTCATCCTTATCTGCAAAGTTGTTTTGCTTACTGTCCTGCATTTACTCAGAAAGCTTTTCAGGCACAGGCTTCTACAGTATCTCACACTATAAAATCTTTACATCTTGAAGACTTCAACTGTAATATATATGGATTTAACCCAGCCCCATTTGGATTCACTAAAACTCATTTTCATCAGACAGCTGTAAAACGAAATGAGTTTGGTGGTCTGTACTGTAGACTTTATTGAATGATAATACTTACCACAAGTAGCAAGAGGTTGCTTAGAAAGGCCATAAAAACACTCCTAACAATTTTAAATTACTGCATACTCTATCAAAATAAGGCATGACAGAAAGCTAATCTACTAATGGCTGAGAGAAAGATGAGCAACTTCTGTTTCTGCGCTCACTTACTTATTGTCAGTGAGGTATTTGTTTTTGCTGAGCTTAAACTTATTAAAAATGACATCTAAGTGGCATGTTTTAATGCTCAGTTCTTCCTTTAGAAGATTTGGCTTCAGATATTTAATAACTGCTTTCATAAAGAAATCAAGATGGAAAGTGTGCAAATGATATTTCTAGCATGATTTTAGCTGAATCTAAATTTTCTGCTGTGGGACAGTAGGGTTTGGGACACAAACATGGATTATGCAAAGGAAAATTTCAGGAAGCTCTCTGGAGAGCAGATCTTGTTGCTTTAGTCTTCAAGAGGAAGGCTGGTTCCTACTTTTCTGAATATTAAAATTTTCTCTAGTGTTAAATTTTGGACAGTTGATGAATAATGTTGCCCGAAGTATTCACAGTTAATTCCCTCTCTCACTATTTTCAAGGCCTTTGCAGTCCTCAATCTCAGCCCCTTCTGCATAGACAAAATACCACCTGCGTGTCCTGCCAGAGAAACTGAGGGACTGGGGCCCCTGGAGGAGAGTGGTGATTGATTCAGCATCATCCCCAGAACTAACCAGGAAAACAGCAAAGAAATTAACTCTGACAAAGAATGTAAAAGAAAAACAGAAAGCAAAAAGGCCTGCAAAAGCAGAGCAGTACCATTTCCATGTAATTCAGAAGGGCACCTTTGTTTTCATGCCAGATTGTAAACAGTTCTTCCTCCAAAGGAAACTTTTCACATCCTACCTCCACGGTAACTTCAAAGCAATTTGTGTGAAGGTAATTAAAATCTGCCATACCTATGGGTTCAAAAAGAAAGAGGAGAGCTCATGAACAGCCATGTAACTTTTAACTGGAGCTGTGCTGCTGCAGTCAGCTGAATGCCATCCCCATGGGTATGGGTTATTATACTGTAAAAAGTGCTTGCTAATATATTAAAAAATGTTCAACAAATTCAGAATTCTACAGCTTGTTTCAGCTATAAATTAACTAATCATAATGTCACTTCTTGCAGACAAAAAGAAGCATAGTTCGACATTATTATTCACCTGGCCAAGAAGCAGCAATAGAGCAATAAAAGTTGGTTAATCACAGTAATTGTATAATCAGCTGTATCAGAGGTGATGGCCAAGGGTCACCAGAACAGAAATGACCTTTTGCCATTATTATGTTCAAAACGGTTTCTGTACAAAAGACATTGGATATAATTTTAGGAAGAATGTAAGCCAAAGAGATCTAAACCTAATTCTCATGTGTACCCCAAAGCATTGCCCCAAATGTCTAGTTTCAACTTAATTATCTGGGGATCAGCTGAGTCCTGCTGGAAAATAAAACTGAAACACTGCTGAAAATTTATGAACACTGATATTTTATCCATGTCAATATTGAAGGAATTCTAAAGAAAACAAAATAATATTATTGGGGAAATCAAATTAACAATGGAAGCACAAATGAATTGGATGTTTGTCTCTGTTGTAGTTTTCCCCAAAAGAAGAATTTATTTAAACAGATGAGAAGGCAGCACATGCATTGTCCACAAGATGGATTCAAACTCATGCTGCTAAGGAATGAGAGCATAGCATTAAGCATTTATTTTCACACATCAGATTTGAAAATAAAAATATTATATGACATAACTAATTTGACCCTTGCATAACTTGTTAATTTTCCTCAAGTCCCATTGGGGTTGAATACATCCCATGTTATCTGCATAAAAACATTACCAGCATAGATTTTACTACTTAAATTGCCTACAAATTATGTTTTGCACGTGTAGGACATTAACCAAACTGAAATGAATAAAATCATTTTGTTCAAACCCTGGTGTCTTATAAAGGTCACATAGAGGTTTTACCTCACTTGATATGATGGTAAAGTGGTTTTACCTCCAGTGAAGCTGTACCACTCAGCACCATTTATAATACCTCCACGTTTTACAAAATTCCCACCACAGCGAAGTTCAGACCGGTCTGAGATGACGGGGTGTGCATCTGCGTAGGCTTTAGCCAGCATTTTGAACACCTGTAACAGACAGAATTGAAATATGTTTGCTTTTACAAACTGAAAACTTTGCCATTGCTGTTATTAACCATTGCTATAGTGAGTCCAGTCAGCGAGCCACCCTGTGTCCTCAAGACTGAAGGATCTGATAAACTGCTCTGCAAGGAAGTGTCGTTTGTTGCTAAGAAATTTTCATTTGTCTTCTTCTCCAGGGTTTTTCTCTGCAATCCAATGTATTTATGCAGGGACAACATGTTAAACACCAGTGGATTTTTTGATACTTGGCTTCAATCTACCACCTGGGGCAGGAGCAGAGGACATTTTTGGTTGTAATTCAAGTCCCAAGTTTTAAAGTTTTAAAGTTTTAAAGTCGAAATTTAGGTCTCCTTTAGGTTTTGTTTTAGCTTTTGATATCTTTACCCCTTGAAAAAAATACCTATATTACCTTCAGCCCAACCAAATCTCTACTGAGTTCTGCTGTTTAAAATAGTCAGTGTCAATTTGCTTTGCACTTATCACTCACACAGGAAAACCTGCCAGCTTGATCTCAGAGACAGTTGCTTCTGTGTGGGGCAGAAACCATTCCTAAAAAGTGAAGGATAGGATGTGGTGATGTAGAATGTCACCACCGATTTCCAAAGAGAGTTGACACTGATGAAGAGCAGAGCAGTCACCACATAGGAAGGAATAGTGGCAGAACATGCAGTGAAGACAGAAGAAAGAGCAGTTATCTGAAGAAACCATTTATTTGAATCATGTTCCTGCCCTTCTTCTCCAATGGTTATTCTAACTTTGTACAAAAATCCTTCCTCCCCTTTTTGTTTACTGAAATTTCATCTGCTAAGGCTAGACTCTCAGATTTCAACACTGAAATTACAGCAGTTATCAAATGCTACTTGATCCTACTATTCATCATCATGAGTTTCACTCCATATTGCTTAAGACAACATGTGCAATAAGTTTGGTGGCTAAAATCCTAGTTTTAGAAGTGATCCTAAAACTTTATCCTAGTGTTGCCATCAGGGATAAAGATCAAAATGACCAAGCACACCACACTGATTGATATTTGTGACTGTTTCTAATAATCAAATGGCTGAGCCCATTATGGGATCAGGTAAGTGACCAAGGAAAGGTGGAAAGAGAGTTTAATGTAAGTGTAAAGACACTTTACTGAAATACTACTGATGACCAAAAACTAAAGTCCGGACTTAATATAAAATGCTTTTGCAACTCCCTTGAATTTCTATGTGTCTCAATATTGCTCAGACCAGAAAATAAGGTGTCCTTCATAGTTTTGCTGAAAAGAAATAGATATTAATTAAATATGTTGTGAAGAACTTCTAGATAACTTTTAAATATGTTAAGAAGAACTTCCAATAGTTCAGACCCAGGCTCAATATCTTTAATTTTTTCAGGGATTTGAGTCCCAGTTCTGAACCTTCCATGGAATGTATTTGACACAAAGTTTAGAAGGTGCCTATGTGAGTTAGGTGTATGATCCTCACCTTTTACAAAGACATCTGCAGATGTCCTATTTCCAGTGACCAAGCCTCCTCCTGTTTCACCAAGAGGCATAAGGCTTTTTCCTGGCCACTAGTTCAAGTGAAAGAAGGCAAGTGGTAGTGAGAAGAGAAGTGAAATCCAATAAGAAAAAAAAGAAAAAAAAAAAAAGAAAAAAAAAAAAAAAAAAAAAAAAAAGAAAAGAAAAAGAAAAAAAGTTACACTTAAAAAAATAAAATAGTTCCTGGATAACAATACATTTGTTATCACTTAGAAGCTAATGTATTACCAGTCATGGACCTCAAGGAAACTTAGATTTTTAGGTATAAATTAGAGGAACAAAAATGGAAAAAACAGAGGAATCCTTGTGACTTAGGTAATGTGAGCTTTCACTCAGTAAAGTGAGGTCAGTTCTGTTACCTTAGCCAGCACTTTTACCCCACTGACTGTCACAGGTTGGGTTTTTCAGGAGGAGGGAAGGGAGCGTTTCAACTCAGCAAAGGGAGTGGACTTGACTTGGTGTGGATATTTCTGCTCTGGTGAGCAGAGGCATCAATTCAGTTTCTTGTGTAACACAAAGTGTTAAAACATCCATCTTCACAAACCCCAAAATCTGGGAAAGTTTTTAATTCGGTGGGCTGAACCAGAAGCAAGAAAGTGAGTGTAAGGCCATGGTCCAGCTTTGAGACTCCTTGCTCTCAGCCGGTACTGGCCCAGGCTGTGGTGCAGGCCAAAAAGAGACTTGAAATCTGCCATGTCTTGGACCAGAGGAAAGAGAGGATCCTTGTGCTTCCACAAGTGCACCATGATGGACACGGGGAGATGGAAGCACAGATTTTCAAATGGAGAAACATAGCTTGAATATATTTCTCAAATTTCGATTTTTTTTAATATCCGGCTATCATCTGCTCGGCAGCATTTCACCCTTGTCTGCAAGTTTCCCCTTGCACAGCAAATGTAGCAGGTCAGCATTCAGAACAATGGTTATGGCCAAAGTATGGCAGATAACCAACCTGCTGTTTTTTTGGGATGCAGGTTCTCTGAGAGCAGCAGCTGTAGCTCACATTACTTAAATGCAGGTCACTTCACAGGTACATGTTTTATATCTTTCTGTGCAAAATGTAAAGTGATAGAGACAGCGTTGTTAAGGTTCCTGTGTTGAGCCATTTGAAAAATCGTTTTTTCATTGAGGACAGACCCAGCCCTACCATGTATGTTCTAAACTTCCTTATTTGCAGCCAAATTCCAAGACTTTGCAGTCACTGACTATGCAGCAGTCTCTATATAGGGTTACCTGTCTTACTGTGTTGCAAGCCAGGAGTGCCATTATGGTTTGTCCTGCTGTGCACTACACTGGGATGGAGCCCTTTGTCTGTGTGGCTGCATCCCTTCACTCAAAATACACACACTGTCCCTGAGTGGAAATTATGGAAGTACTGCTGCACTTCCATTCCAGGGGTGAACTGCTTGATTAAGCACACATGGCAATATTCCTTCACCACCTATGCATAGGATAGCCCTAGCCCAGGCAGTGGGATGTAAAAGCACAACTTCATGATTTCCACCAGCCCTCAGCAAGATGTTCTGCAGCTTGCATTAGCACCCACCTGATATTTCTTACACAGGCTTTTTACTGTGCAGTGCCTGGTTATTTTTACTGCTAAATCATTTTAATACACACATTGTACAGCAGGCATTGTACAGCTCAGAAGAAATGGATTGATACAGAAAAATTTAACAGCCATACATCTTTAAATATTTAGTATATGTTAGTGAGAGAACTGTCATTTCAGAAGAAGTCAGCCTAGAGATATGCTCAAAGATAAAGGACGCTTCAAGTCAAAGATCAACTTCTGACTATTTTCAACTGCTCTTTGTTTATATAAAGAACCACTTTTCTTAGGAGGCCACAGACATTTTTAGCACACGCTAGAAGGCTGAAATGCTAGCTGTTCTCCTGGTGGGCATGTCAGCAATGAATACTAGATTGAGGAAACCAAAGGGAAATAGGAAAGATGGCAAAAAATTTCACAGAAGATTTACAGTGAGTCCCAAATGAGGAACTTTCCAGGGACGAGAGGGGGAAACCAATCCTGGTCATCTGGCCTGGAATAAATGTTACAAGGCTGCCACCATATGGCCTCGAGTCTTTTTTTCCCTCCCACTCCTTATGGATTCCACGGGAAAATAACACTCCTGGTCAGGCTTGTTCCTTTTCTTCTGGAAACCACTGATAAAAATATCACCGCCTACTCCCTTTAAAAACTAAAACCTGGATTTTCCTAATCTGTGCATTATGAAATCATAGTTGGCCTCACAAAAGATGGGTAAATCTTTCCAGATCAAGCTGATTGTGTGTAAACAATCCTACATTTTAAAGTACATTAAGTAAGTGTATAAATCAGAGTCACATAATATTTTGAGCTGGAAGGAATCCGCAGGTTCACCAAGTCCAGCTCTTAAGTGAAAGGCCTCTGTGGGGATTGTACACTTGACCTTGGCATTATTAGCATCAGCTCTACCCAAACGAGCTGATATAATGTGACTTGCATTATGTACATAAATATGTTATTTATTACATATTTAATACATGCATACATACATATACACAAATGTATATGACCTAAATTAATCAGAGTTTGCTATTTATTAAAAGTAAATGTTTCCACAGTTCTACAGATGGAACCAACATCCTAACCCTGAAAAAACAATATTACCTTTTCATCAGGTGTAGGGGAGAACATTTTTTCTTCCATAGGATGCCTTGAATAGTCATAAGGATAGGTCACAACCAGTTCACCCCCATGGAGGCTGGCAGAGAGCACAAATGGGATCGATCTCAACCACTTCATGACTGCTTTTGTCTCAGGGGCCACCTGAAATCCAGGAGAAAAAAACAAACAAACAAACAACAAACTACAAAACTGTGACTAGCCATGTGACTCCAAAGAGATTTGATCCTGGACAGGATGAAGCCCAGTGGAGAAGAGACTGTTTCAAAAGGAGAATGCTAAAGCTCTTTGGCTTTTCCAGCCCAAAAGTTACTGGTGGCAGAAAATCAGTTTTCTCCAGGTAATGAATGATACACATTGTTCACTGTGGAAAAACTGGAACAAAAAAAGAAAGAGAAAATTTGACAGAAGAAGAAACTTTTCATTACAATGACATTTTCAGATGACGATGGCAGTACTTCAGGCTGGAAAACTTGTGGCATTTTATCACTACTTACCTAACTCCCTATATCATTTCATTTCTGAATCAGCAGGATTGACTTTGAATGGATAAACTGGAATAGGGGGGATAAATTTGCAACTCCCATCACTTGCTGAAAATGCATTTGCTAGCCTTAGGTCCAGGTTAATCTGTAAATAAATGAAAACTAAAGCGTACAAAGCACAGCAACGCCTGCGGTTTACCTGCAGTGAACTGTGGCAGATAAGTCACCAAATTTAGGGGGTTTTGACAGTCCCTCCTCAGTAACAGCGGCCAAGGGAGAGGGCAGCAGACTCCAAGAGATGTTCAGGCATCCGAATGCAGGATGCTCCTCCACCCCGTTTCTGAGGAGCAATCTGTGGGACCTGCTGCGGTGTTAGTTCATTTTAGGGATAATAGTGGCATCTGGTGGTCGGTCCCTGCAAACTCAGACTCACGTCAATGCGCTCGGAGAGTTGAGGTTCTTTTCCTTGCAGCTGGGGGAAGTTCCCTGGCGGAAAACTGAGGAGGGCAGAGGCTGCTCATCTGGACCCTGCACGACTGCAGATATGCAGGTTTTAGAAAGATGAGAAATATCTGTTACGATGAACTTAATCCAGCATCTGTTTAGGGCTGCTTTAGGGATTTGTTCATCACCCTTTGCTCTGACTCCATCAGCTGTCAGAAAACCAGGCAGCCAGAGCTCCAGGGTGCCTAGTGACTAACAGCGTGCATGGAAACAGATCCAGAAAAAAACATGAAAAAAACCTACCAAACCTACCGAATAAAGCCGCTAAAGACCTAGAGATTTGTGATTCAACAATAGCAATTCCTGTTTTCTTTGGATCACTCCCTAATCTGCTGTTGTTAAAAAAACCTTCAGGGATCCACAAACCCAGGTGCGGAGCAGAGAAAAACGCTGGGAAGGTGCACCATGGATTTATTATAGCTCCATCAATGAGGCAGAAAGCCAAGGAAAAAGTCATGTCTAAACATAGTTTTACCTGGAATGATTTAAGAAGATATTGCCCTGTCTAGTCCTGACCTAAGCAGGAGACTACCTCCTTATAGATGCCGTAGTTTTTAACTGAGTCCTTCTCGTTTTTGGGTTTCTTTAAAATGCCCTTCTGTAGCTACTGATCTGAACTAGTGCCTTCAGCCACTGCCTGTGTGAAAGGCTGTACATTGTAATAGGGAAGAAATGGGATCCTGAGTCTCCCACTGCTGCAAGGTGAATCATTAAACAAGTGGTTTGTGATTACTGTATGAATACAAGTTTGTGCCTCTGATCCCCAGGAGAAACAGGTCAGGTTCATTTTGTCTATCAGCCCAGTGGCAGCCTCTGAATCTGTGTCACAACCATTTCAACTTTGGCATTTTAAAGTGAAAACTCAAAAAATGGGATGTAACAGATAAAGTGTGATCAACTAAGGAACACACAGAATGCACTTTGCACACCAGAAACCTAATCAAGGGGGTTTTTTTACATAATAAGGAATATTAAACACAGAGTTTCCAGGAAGGTTTTACATAATAAGGAATATTAAACACAGAGTTTCCAGGAAGGACATGACATGAGGAAAAAAAAAAAAAAAAAAAAAAAAAAAAGGCAGATAGAAGGCATTCGAAAAGGGCTTTTTGCAGTCTCACACACCCACTCACACAATGCAGAAGTGGGAGAAGAAAGCAGCCCCCAGACTTCCTGACAAGAAAGACAGTTGTGTCCAAACAATGCTATCTGCGCCAAAGTATTTCTTTTGCTGGCCTTTGTACGGTGTCCTGGGATGATCTGATCATGATCTTTATCCCAATAGTGCTTGGGACTGAACCAGCCACTTCCACCTGCACCCTGCAAGTTCATCCTTTGAGCCCATCTCTTCTGAAGAGAAGAAGACCCCAGATGGCTTGTAAGGGGCTGTAAGGTCATTGCCTGCCCCATGGATTGGGCAGTTTGGGAATTTCTCAGGGTATTTGAGCACGTGGAAAAAGCTCATCCCTTCCAAGTCCATAGCACCAGCACTTCTGAGGAGGTTCCTGCCCCAAAATTCCATCAGCTCCCTGCCTTGCTGCAGCTGCCCCAGCTCCTGCTGCCCACCCAGAGAGGCCATGCCTGACATCAGCCCTGCTTTCAAACAGCAACCCTGGGCATTGTAAAATTTTAAAGTTGCTCCTGCAATTCAGTGCGCAAGAGTAAAATGCACAGTTTTATTTGAGAGCTCCTGATTTCAGTCTTCTGTCCTGATCAGCCAACTGGCTAAGCAGAAACCTGCATAAGCCCCAAGACAGTGCTGTCCCACAGAGCCAGCGTCTTACTGAAGTGAACGTTATGAAAAAACAGGAGCTTCAATGTCGTATTTTTATCCTAATAACATTTCAGTGACATCAGTGATTAAAGCTTTGAAATGAGCATATTCTGGTTCAGCTCCACTGGATGATAGCAGATGTTATCTATACCACTCTGGCCTTTGACTTGTCCTTTAATTTGGGTTTTGTGGAGCTTAATTTTTTTTTTTTTTTTCACCAGGGCTTTTGCTTTTAAGTTCGATGAGATCAATTTTTAAAGTATCCATCTCACAAGAACAATTCAGAGCACAACTAGAAAAGAGAGAAATTATTTCTGCATGAGTACAGAGAAGGGCCACTACCCTTTTTAAACCTGAATCTCATTTCTGTCGATTATAGTGCAATTAGTCACTGTCTCCATGGCTTTCAAAAATTTCTTTTTTGCCTTTTAAAAGCAGCCAGAGTAATTTTCTTAAAGAGTATGCCAGCTTCCATTGGCGTAGACTGCCGAATTCTGTTTGAACCAAGACAATTGAACTGACTACATTTCAGATGAAGCCTGAAGTCTGTCTGTCTGAGCCCTCAGACCACTTTTTATAATAATTCATGAAAGTGGGGAACAAAACATGCTATATGAAGCCAGGCTTTTGGGGAGCAGGAGCTCTGGCTGAGAGAACACTTTCTGCTTCCTGATCTTTCTACAATGCCCTAAAACACTCAGGTAATTACTTCAATAAGGCAGGTAACAAACACTGTTAAGTACATGAAAGGTGACAGGCTGGTGTTGAAAACATTCAACCTAACGCTCCTGCATGCACAAAGCACCACTGTAAGAGCCTCGGGTTCATCTCCCTGACAAAACTGAGGGTCATTAAGGGACAGCTGATTTGGCAGTCCCGTAGTACCACCAGAAAGGAGACACAAGGCTGTGAAACCACATTGCCACGTTTGTGAACCATAGGAAACTACAGTCAGCAAGGAGATTTTGTGGTGCCACCAAGGGCACAGGCCCAATGGTTCCCTCATTTGCTCTGCAAAACATATGGATTTGGAGAGTTTTTCAATTTTGTTTATGTGAGGACCAGTTTTGGGGTCAGGAGAGCACCTAGAAGTTCCCTAAGCTTTGGTGCTCTGAGGAGTACCTCGGATGGCCACCTTATTTCTTCTTTAAAAAAATATAAAAAGTTTATAGGAGAAGTGATGTATTTGTAACCCCAGGTCTGCACCCAGTGAGGCAGAGCTCAGGCAGGGTGGTGGTTGTGTGCCAAGGTTCCCCGGTCCCCTGTCTGTGGCAGATAACCCAGGGTGATGCTCCAGCTGGGGCAGAGCTGTGGTGGTAGCTGTGAGCGCAGGCTGCCTCCACCCATCCCTCCATAAACTGCTGTGGTGTTACACAGGGTTTAAGAAATCTAAATACATGGCTGTAAAAATGACTTCTGCAAGTGGCTGCCTGCCACTGACCACCTCTCTCACAGGGCAGCAGAAGAACCAGGGCAGAAGCATGACTTGGAGAGGGAAGAGGTTAGAGCCAGGAAATCCAGAGTTTCAGGGACTCTGGGCTGCACAGTGTGAGACAAGCTCACAGTTTGCATCGGGCACTGGCAGAAAGATGGGGATCAAAGAAATGTTTGTCCTTCCTCAGCGTTGCCTGGGTCCTCAGCCCTGCACCTCTGGACACAGAAAGAGGGAGCACATGTTGGAGCAGGGGAAGGGTCTGAGGAGCTCTCCCCCTCAGTGGAAGGAACACCATAGACAGTGTGTGATGAACTGACCACAGCCCCATTCCCAGTCCCTCTGCACCACAGGAGAGAAACAGGCATAGAATTCAGGTTCAGAATTAAGCCTGGGAAGAAGGCAGAGGTGGAGGAAAAGATTTCTCATTACTTCATTACTCTACTCTGATTTGATTCATAATAAATAAAATAGATGTGAATAATTTTCCTTAAGTCAAGTTTGTTTTGCTTCTGATGTTAATTAGTGACCAATCTCTCCCTGTCTTTATCTTGACCCATGAGCTTTTAGTTATATTTTCTGTCCCCTGTCCAGTTGAGCAGGGGAGTAGATAAAGTGGCTTTGGTGGGCACCTGGCACCCAACTAGGGAAACTCACCACAGGGGTGAATCAAAATGTGTCTGATTTTTCTCCTAAAATCTAATTTTTCCCTCCCAGCTATTTTCATTTGGCCTCAGGCTCTGCTCCAGAGCTCTCAATTCTTCCTTACCATCTAAGGCTCTGAACTCCACTTGCATTTACCAGCTCGCTTTTATCTGACATTATTCAGTCAAAAATTGAAAACTTCTAAGCTTGTGACCTTACAACCATGCAGAAATTCAGTGCCATGCGTTGGAATCTGTGATTACATGCAAAAATACAATAAACTACTTGAGCTGAGTTATGGCAGAAATCAGTGGTTTAATAGACTGTGCATTACTCAGCCTCTTACAGCCTTGCATCTTCCCATGCACAGTATCCTGAGGAAGTGAGGTGCTTTTATCTAGATTTTACTGCTGTGAAACGGGGTACCAAAACTGTGGGGCAGCATCAAGGGTGCCTTTGGGATTTTGACCTGGTTTTACATAAGAGCACCTGCAGCAGAGTATGAATTATGAAGTATCATACCTGAAGTATGGTCTCTCAAATCTTCTGCTAACACCAGATGTTGAAACAATCCTGTTCCCCACCTGTCTGAGGTTTTGTGCCAGATGAATACTGAATCCGAATATAATTAGTTTAAAAGTAGAAGAAAACCAGAACTCCCAGTATCTGAACTACTGATTTAGCTTCCTGTGATTGCTCTTTCAAGGGCAGCTACAGCCCATTTAGAGTTGGGCTAGGGGCTTCTGGGCTGTCAGCAACACAGGTAGGGCTGAGCTCCGCATTCCTGACAGAGCATTACACCGAACTTAGTGATGATGAGTGTGAGGCCCTGTAGTGTGGCCTCCATCCTGCTCCCACCCTCCAGCATCAACTTTCCCTTCCAGCACCTCTGAAGGTGGACAGGCTGTTTCACAGCTCTGTATGGTTACAGTCATTTATAAACATCCTCTCTTAATGGAATATGACACCACACAGCTTCACATGCAGCCTTTGTACATTTTCCATGGAAACTCCTATTGCATCAAACCCGCGCAGGGCCTGGTGCAATGACAACCAAATCCATAAAGGCTTTAACGGGCACCACAGTTTAAAGCAGTAATGATGAGGTCAGACACTTGTGACCCTCTTGTAACAGTTATTATTCTTAATCTAAACCAGCAAAGTTCAAATTATCCACAAATTTTCCAAATGATTCGTGGCACCTTCCTCTTTGGCCAGACCTACACCATGATTCTCAAGCCAATTCTGAGCCTGTCCACTTCAGTCCTACTTATAAAATCTGATTACAAGCAAACAACTTCTGAACAAGCAATCTCAGTGTCTTAATTCCTCAGCTGTTCTGTAGTATATATGATTTATGAAATGTGTAATTCATACCTTACCCCACCAGTAGGACTGTGGAATGGGAATGTGGTCCAGACGGGCCCCACGAATCCCAGCTCTTCTGTAAGCCTCCGATGTCAAATCTGGGAAATTTCTGTTCAGGTCCAAGTTCTGAGCTGTCTGTCGTCCAATGACCCATCCATTGTAACCAGCTCCCTATTTTGCAACACACAAGCCAACTTCAGAATAGCTCCCTGTCTCAAAATAGCACTTAGTGGAAATTCTTTAATCAAAAGGAAGTTTTAAAAGAAGTAAACTGAAAATGTCTGTACTGTTAAAAACCCACGCTTATTAATTAATCACATTTTGTCCCCATGAATATTAATGCACTAACTAGCATCCAGGAAGTGTTTCACTCACCAGTGTTGTGACTCATGAGAGGAACACAGGGGCCTCTTGCTCAGTGCAGCATGCAGAGTGGGTTAGAGGAGAAAAAGAAAATACAGCCCCAAGACAGGATGAGGCAGAGCCCAATAACCCCAGACTCATAAAATGGATAGAGCTCACCACATGAGCAAAAACAGAGAAAGAAAGGTCTAGATTCATGCTAGTGATGATTGAGAAAACAGAGAGGGGGAAATAAGAATGCCAGGTAACAAATAATACAATCTTAGTTTTCACTGGTCTACATCAGGCATGAGATGAGCTCTTAAGACTGCCATCCATTACAAAACTTTGACAGTACAGAAAATATTCACATTTCATTATGCCTACAGTTTTAAAAGAGGGGGAACATCAGCATGGTGTTAAACTTTCCTTATAAAACAATATAAGTCATTATAGTGAGTCAGTAGGCATTTTGTTCTAGAACTGACAGCAGAGAGGGCTAAGTGTACGAAAAAGTAACAGTCATTCCCACATCATCACAGGCAGGCAGCAAAAATGACAAATATGGCTCCGATTTCCTCTCAGTTCTGTTCACATCATCTTTGGAAAGCAATGCACCACCAAACCTATCTGGAATCCTGGCAATCAATCATTAAAATTCCCTCCTTCACGTGGCACTCCCTTTCAGGTTAGCTCTTTCTCATGGAGAATTGTAGAAACATGAAGGCCTGAACATCTCCTTATAATAAAACTTTTACCTCTTCCGCAGCCAGTTCATACCCATCAGGATTGAGTGAAGGCAGGAGATGAATTCTGGTGTTGTTAATCAAGGCCTGGACGCGAGGGTTCCCAAGAAGATATTCTGAACACAGATACTGTGCGAGGTATATCAGCAGTTCTTTCCCCACAACTTCATTTCCATGCATGTTGCCAATGTACTTAAATTCTGGCTTGACTGTGGAAGGTGAAATATAGAGATGCTTTAATTTGATTATACCTGATCAAAATCAGACTGACCCGAGTTGCTAACTGATGAGTCAAAGTTTTATTTACTCTAATTTCATGCACACATTCCTGCAAATAGCACAGCAGTTCTAGGTGAACTTCCCTCCATTAAACACCAGTTCAGCAACAGTTTAAATTGTGTGAAATAATGTTAGGTCCAAACTATCAGGATTCCAAACCATAAGAGGTGATCATTGCTTTGAGCATTTTCTAGAGTCATCATTGTGAGCAAAGGATGCTGAAAACAAAATCATCAAGCCATGGCTGGGAAGGGACAAAATAAAGCCCTGCCACTCTGACCTACCTTGGGGGGCTTCAATGCCTTATTTTGTCACAGATCCTAGAAACGACCTGCAGATGAGTAATAAATTACCCCTTTATTTGGGAAAGAAGTTGTGTTATGGATAAAAAGGGGCTTTCAGGCTAAATAGCCCTGGAATAAGCCTATTAGAAACACAGAACTTTGCAATTCCCTGTAGTTATTATCTCAATTTCCATCCTGCCTTAGATACTAATGGAAAGTAGAAAATAGGTGCACTTTGAAGACCCCCTTTCCTGTCTATCCCTTCTTCTTTGCCTTTGATCCTAGGCCAGCCTTGAGCACTAGACACTGGAGGGGGCCTGGTACAGAGCTAATATGCCACTTGCTCAGGCTGGTAAAATCTGCAGGTCTGGAGATATTTCTACCTCTTTTTATGCTGTCCTGAGCAGCATGAAGCAACAGATTTAGAGAAAAAATGCTAGAAAATGTGTTAAACTATCATCTTTTAACATTTTCATTTTATCAAATGAAAATCACAGTTTTCGTTTAAAAGCCTGATTCATAGGCTTTGTGTTTTCCTGGCAAATGGAGTACAAGCTTAAAAAGACACCTGCAACTTATTTTCTTTGAAAAACGGACAAAGGATGATAGGCCAGGAAAATGTAACATAGATCTTTGCTCTGTTAATGACATCTACTGGGACCTGATTAAGTTTAAAGGCACCTCAAAATACCTCTCAACCATACAAGGCAGCACAGCTGAGAGTAAACAAAGCTACCAGTCTTTGCTGTCCTCCCTCCCTGAGTCCCCTGCAGCACAGCACACAGAGGACATAGCAGCCTGACCTGAGATCATAATCTCAATAAAATACTAGGTCAGACATAGTTCAATTCTGCCACACTGCTGAGGCTGTGCTGTTGCTGGAGCTCTTCTGATGAGAAGCAATCTGAGACTCTCAGGAAAGGCCATAGAAATCCACCACATTTAGGCCAGTATAACTTTTGACCTGGGAGCTGATAACTGGAAAACAATACCTAATACTGCCCTAGAAAGTTATCTGTGCTTAGTGAAGAATTTTAAACACTTAAAAATCTGGCCCTTGCTGTCTTAGTGATGAAACTACAAAATACAGATTTGTACTGTTCTCATTTGCAGAAAATTTGTGAGGACTTATACTCTAATGTATATATTAACACCTGTGTATAGTATACTAGCATCTATTCAGGGGCCATTTATGATAACATAAATTCCTAGTATCATCCACCTGTTACTTTGACAGATATAGCACTGACATGAATCTGTGTTCAGGAGGATTATTTTCTGTGCTGAATCATCCTTTTTTAGTGTCAATGTCCTTCTCTATCCGAGGCCCTCTCAGAAGATCTGTGTATTCTAGGATGTGAAGGACAGTGAGGAAGCAACAGACAATAGGGAGGGCAAGTCAGTAACAGGAAAGTATCCCAGACTTGTACATTGGGCAAAAATAAATAACAGTGATATCACTGCAACCAAATACACAGTGATACAAGGAACAGCATTACCAAGCATGGTCATGCACAGAGCTCATGACAGTAAGAAATTGCTGCTGGGTTGTAATTGCTACAAAGAATCATCAACTATCATAACTCAGGAAGACCAGGGAGGAGAAATGTTCTGGTGTCAATGTTTTTTATAGTTTAAATGATACCCCAGTAGAAGGGCCTGTTTTCACTTGGATAATCTGGTCCCCCCTAAAGCAACCTTATCAGCACTGCTATAACTCACGCAGTTCATGGTGTCCAGGCTTGGTTGAAAACTCAATCACAAAAAGATCCTTCCCTTCAAAGCTGCGACCTATGCTGTAAGTTGTGGCAATGTGGGAGCACTTAGAAGCAGTCTTCTTCAGGGTGCTCACCATTTGGGAATATGAATGGTGTTTAAACTGAATAAAAGTTGCTGGCAAGTCTGAAGGCAACTCTTCCTCAGCATCTACTTCTCCTGCAATGAAAAATTGTAACACAGTGTATAAAACCATAATGCTTAGAGGACTGTATGAAAACCTGCACTTTTTTTCAAAGTATCTTTAGAAGTAGAATTGTAGAAAACAAAGCTGCAATCAAAACCTTAAATGTATGTAGTACATCCTATACTTTATTGTGGCATGTTTTGTTTGCCAAATCCTACTAATGCATATGCACACTAACGAATATTTGTGCAATCTCCAGTTAAATTCGACCTTTGGCATGCTAGCTCATTTCAGTACAGATTTTTGTACTGAAAAAATGTACAGATTTTTCCCTTTAAATTTGGTGAATCTTTTTTTTTATGAGATTCATCTGTCTTCAGCTATCTGGATTTTCTTCATCCAAATACAAATCTGTGACAATCATTAATGAGAATATTTTAATGAGCTGTTAGGCTTGACAGGCAGTCACAGATTCATAAGTGCACTAAAGTTTCAGTTTTTAAATAAAATATTTCAAATACATAGACAGCTATCATATAGCACAGGGCTTATCTAAATACATCCGAATATCTTGCTCTGAGCTGCCTGTCTTGATGCTCTTTTTAAAGAGGGAGAGAAACAGATGCTTCTTGCGTTTAATTAAGCCTTTAAAATAGGTTGAACAAAATTAATGACACATTACAGGTCTCTACAAAGACAAGCAGGCTGACAAGAGAAGAGGTTTAGTGCCATAGGTAAGTCAAGCGGAGTGAGAGGAGACCCTCCCTATGCAGACAAGGAGTGCCAGCAGAGCTTCCTCCCTCACCTCGCAGCTTTGCCAGCGGGTCGAAGCACCCCTCTTCCTCCCCAGCAAAGAACCGGTCACAGTCCAAGAAGTAGGGCCAGGCCATGTCTATCGCATCAAAGGCAGGGAGGCAATTTTTCTTGAGGTTTTCACAGACGCGCCTGCAGGGCTTTATGACTTTGTCCTTTTGACACTGCGGGGCCAGCACTGAGCAGCCCAGCAGCCTCAGGTCGGGGTTGCATTCCCCCTGAAGCAAGTTGTGCAGCACGCTGATGAGCAGGTACTCGGAGCTGTACTCAATTACCTCTCGAGACTTCTGATCCAGAAAGTTAGGGTACACCATTTGAGTATAGGCAACATCAGTACAAGAACTCAGGGCAATATCCACGCATTTGGCTATGAAAAGGAGATGAGCATAGGAAAAATAACCACTGACATTCTGAATAGACAAAGAGAACTCAACAAATACCATGTCCAACGAACTCATTTCTTTAGTTCTCAGGTAGGCTGGAAACAGTTTGCAAACTGAATTGCATGTTTAAAACCACCTATAGAAAGATGATGAGAAGCATGCTTGGTTCTGGAGATAAAATTTGAGCTTAGGAATTTAACCAGAGAATTCCTGAGAGAAAAGAGGGAGTTTTCTGGTGAGAAAAACTCAGGTTCCTGAATGAAAGTGTATTTGTGATATCACTGTCTCCTCTGTCCTTGAATTGTCATATGGATTCCCTGCGTAGGTGTGAGAGCCTAAAGTTTTTTTTTTTTTCTTTAGTGGGGAATGTACCACTAAGTTATCTCTTTTCTCTTCTTGGCCCCACAAAATTTGTAGAGTTTAATAACTCTGAAACTACAGACCCTCCACGAAGTTTGACTGACATTGCCCAAAGAGATGAAAATTCATTCTGGTGCTTAACTCACAAGCAAACATACCCATAATATGATTACATGGATGTTCTTATAAACCCAATACATTTTAAGATATCGGGTTAGGAGGTCTTAAGCAAGATGAGTGTTGGTAACACCTCCAACCCACTTAGAAGTGAAAAAGAGTAATAGAAAGACATCTCTTCATAAAATTACTGGCTGTTATAGTAATGGGTCTACGTTTGAGTGTCCTCTTGGTAATGGCCCTGGCTGGTAACAAATACTGTTGTCACAGCAGTAAAATACTACACAGTGTGAAGGAGCACTTTCTCTTTTAAGAAAAGGCACTGCAGCACCAACATGAGTATACTTGTCAGGAAATCATGAAGAAATACTTATGGTTTTGAGGTTCTCCAAGAACAGCAAGGAAAGATACTCCATACCTTTCTGTGCAGTTTGGCATTGACCTGTAAATAAAGAGGAAAAGAAAAATTATTACAGGGTGAGTATACATGATTCCTCCTTTGTGTTGGGAATTGTCTGATTTAGTATCTGCTGCAGCTCTGTGATCTGAGGTCCAGCCATACCAGGAACAAGCACATTCCCAGCAGGCAGATATTACAGAATCACAGAGTAGGCTGAGCTGAGAAACCCCATTCCCCTTCATCCACACACAGTCAGGTGCCAAGGAAATTTCCCTAATCTAAACCTAGGTATTTTTAAATCTGATTAGTCTAAAAGTCCATATGAGTCCTTCAATAGATATCAAGGCGTTTTATTGATCTCCCCATAAAGATCTTTTGTCCCACATAATGCTGTGGATACCTTTCCTGAAAAGCAATTCAGCCTGTGGTAGATATGAGGGGACTTTATTTCTTCCTCATCGTATCTCTAGCAGTTACATTTTATCACACTTTTAGTAATATCTTAAAACTAATTATTTTCCCCCCCAACTACTCTCACAGGAAAGCTTTTCCAAAAGATCACTCTTCTAATGGCTAGAAATTGCCTTTTAATTTCCTGTTTAAAAGTATTTGTGGCCAGTTTATGTCCATTGTTGTTGTGCCAGCATTGTCCTTTAGCTTAAGTAGCTCTCTGCATCCCCTGGTGCATTCCTTCACACTGTGTTTGCATAGAGTAAACGATCTTCTCTGCTTTCTGTTTACTAGGTCAAATAAATGATGCTCTCTTGATTTTGAAGGAACATGGTTTGATGCCCCAGGAAACGCTTCTTTTGCTCCTGTGATTCTATATTGTCCTTCTCCAATACTGGCAACTAAAGAAATAAATTTCTGCCGAGGTATTGGAGTTGGTTTCACCAGTGCCTCATAGGAGCTAAATCAATCTGTGCAAGCCTGGACACCACCAGGTTCACCTTTCTTGTGGTGCAGTGGGGATCTGTTCTGCTGCTATTTCTTCATGCTCTCACTGGGAGGACAGGCATCCAGCTTCTTGCTCAGTAAATTGAGCATTTGTCTGCCCAAGACCAAATTCATTATGTTTTCTCTTTTCCCTGCTAAAGAGAGTTTAAACTTCTACTCCTGGCATATTTATTTAAACATAATCATCTGCATATGGGTTGCTAATGAGCTGATCATTCTTTAGCCAAAATAAAGTCATTGTAATGAGAACCAAGTTAACCCTGGGATTCTATCTTGGAGGGGGACATTTAATTGGAAATTAGTCTAGTTCTATATTATGGATTGTAATTGAGCCACATTACCTCATAAAATAAATAAGGCATCAGAACTGGCAGAAGCAGCCCAACACCAACAAGATCTGTTAAGCAGCAAGCTAGAAAAAATGATATCCATACAAACTCCTTTCCTGGCTCAGTACATTATGATAATTGCATTAAATAATACCTGGTTCATCAACATTGCCTTCCATTATAGGATTACAGTGTTTCCCCTAGCTAGGCACAATCCCCTCTGTGAGTTAGTTATTAAGGTCAAGGCATTTCTGAAAAAGCTTCATCTCAGCCAGATACTGCATGCAGTGCTACATCTGGGGATAATCAAGGAATAGCATTTTGTACAATGCTAGCTTGGAGAGAGAGAGAAATGATCTCTTGTTGGTAAGAGCTCCAGCAATTAATCTTGCTGATAAAATTGGATGTCACTACCCCCTGAATCTGGATAGTCTTATATACTAACATCATCACACCCACATTTGAGAGACTTTGGACATAAGCCTGGGGACAGTCAAATGTTCCTTACAGAGGGGAAAATGTAGTGTGGAGAGGACTGGCTTGAGTTTATCCACATCCCAATGAGGAGAGTGATGCCACCTCTGTTTATCACCAGGATCATTAGCAGTGAATCCCCTTTGTTTCCTTGAGGGGTGGATGAGAAATATTTGACACCTTTTTTTCCCCTCTCCTGAGCAGAAAATTAATGTACTGTACCTGTTATTTTAGACTAGAGGGTTGTATGTGCTGGGCACAGTTCTTTGTGGGGCATCTGGGGAGAGTGAATGGTCTTTCTACAGCTGCTCACATTTTTTCAAAAGTAAGAGGCATTTCCCCCTCCGCTGCATCCAGGACCAAGCTACAAATGTCCTTTTAGTTTCTCTCTCTAACATGCAATGATCAAATAATGAAACTGAGGCACACACAGTCTCCCCAACCACTTTTGCTCTGCAGGAGTGCTATTAGCCATCAGTCAGTTGGAGATGTGGCACAGGCCTGTTCTCAATGGCATCTCAGAATTCTGCTTGTCCAGCTGGAGCAAAAAAGTGTTCTGGCAACAGGCTGGAACAAGCAGAGGAAACCAAAGGGAAAATGAAGCAGGCAGGTCTGGACATGCTGCTGCTTCTCCCTGCTCCAGCTCTCTGACCAGCAGCAGACTTGCTGCGTTTAGCAGATGCCTCTTTCTGCCCAGCTGGCCAGCAGGAGAGGCACTGGGAAGCAATGGATAGCTGGTGGAAGAGATGTGAAATTCCACTGATATGCTGTCCCAGGGTTCACCTGAGGACTGGCTCCTTTTGTAAGCAGGAGGAGGTGTTAGCACAGGAGAGGAAAGACAGCTCTGGTTTCAGACTGTGCTACATGTCATCTACACTTTGATATTTTAACTATACTTATGTAGGGAGACGAAATCTATTAAGCAACATGGCTATTGTTTGTTAACAAAGATGCTGACTGAAGAGGATAAATCTTTTTTCTAGATGAGGAAACAAATCCATATAAATATTTTCCATAGCAACTGAAGCTATTCCTCTCTGTATGTGATAAACAGGGGTGATTCTGTAACAGCCCTGCTTAGTGGATAAAGCTTTTGCACTACTTGTGATCCAGGAAGCCCCTTACAAACTCAAAGGCTCATTACCAAGACTCATTCACTGATTAGGAAAAGTGGTTCCTTGCTGCTGGGTCCTAAACCTGGCTCTAAACCTAAATCTAGATCTAAGCTAAAATTAGATTTAAGCTTCACACTTTTGCAGCTGTCTCTCCTTGCTGAAGGTATCCATGCAACTTCCTCTGGCCACCTCTCCCCATCATGCAAGCTGCCTTAAGACCCCTATATCAGCCACAGCTCTGTCTTGTAAACACCCAGGAGTGAAACAGCTTGAGATTTCAGATTATCAAGAGTGAGTATACATACAATCAAGGGAGAAAAAGTCTGGTTTATACCAAGCTCTGCTTTATAGCCAGCCTTAAATATGTATGTGTGCTGATGTGGTGCTTTGACTTCCCCAATGTTTCCTAACGCCAATGCTTACATATGTTTTGGAGGGTGCAGCTCTGCAAGGGCCAAGGATAATTCTGCAGGATGTGTGCTTGTATAAATAAGTGTGGATACACGTAGCTGGGCCAGAGCCTGCCTGCCTGCCTGGAGAGCCAGCAGCAGGAAGCTCTCCAAGGCCAGCTCCCAGGCTGCAGCTGTACGGTCTGTTCCTGCAACCTTGCACCCACCGGCCTGGGTCTCTGCACATAGAAATCACCAGAAAATCCCCACCCCTGCCCATGACAGCTCATTTTCCCTAAGCTCTGGCAATGCCAGAAGAGTTTAGCCACTCCCTTCCACATTTTCGTAAGAGAAATGACAGGGGCTGATACAGAAAGAGTTTCTGAGGTCTCCCAATTTACTTGGCAGGCTTCAATCGCTGCTTCTTCTGTGCTTGAAAGAGTAAAATTTTTCAATTTTTTTTTTTTTTTTTTTGCAAAGGCTTCCCTGAGCTCAAAGGAAGACAGTGTCACCTCCTCTCAAAGTCCCATCCACCGACAGGTTGGTACAGAGAGACCTTTTTCCTCCTGACCCAGAACAGCCTTTTCAATTTTTTATGTTTATTTTTGTACTCTAACTATTCCACCAGAGCTACAAAAGTCCTTTCAGTAGCACAGCTTCTATTTAAGATTATGGATAAAATAACTTATTGAAGAGGAGAAAAGCCATTTCAAGCTTTCTGAGCTCTCTCTATAAAATACGTTTCTGGTTTTAATTTGCAGAGGCAAGCTTGAAAATCTACAATGCAGCACATACATATTTTATTGCCAAGCTTACATTTTTTCCCCTTGATGATTCAGCACCGAAGGAAGCAAGCTGCTGTGATTAACCCTAACCCAGACAACAGAGCTCAACAGCTACTTCTAGTACCATGGACTGGGCAGTTGCCTTTTCAAGAGCAAAGCCAACAGGAGACTCATGTGATTGATGATCTGGAATAAGCCCCATGGCAAGTCCTAATTCTGAAATATCTAAGTCATTCAGTGAGGCAGATTGGGAGGGGGTTTGCTGGTCAGTATGGATCAAAATAGATGAGATAATTTATATTGTAAAGATCAGCATACCCCCTCTCAGCTTTCTGGGCTATTTACAATCCTTTTTAAAACTAGAAGAACATATGGATTCATTTTAGTCTGTTTATAGTCAGAGCCTCCTCTTTTCCAAACAAAGCATTTCAGTTCCTTATCACATTACTATTACTCTCCTGGCTGTCTTACATGGTTCACCAAGTCAGTCTTCCAGTGATAATCTGCCTTTGTCACTGAAGAGACAAAACTTGGTATCAGCAGCAAGATACAAACACTCCTGAGCTGAACCATTTTTGCAAAACACTGGAGCAGCACCTTCAAATGGCAAAGCACAGCCTGCTTCCAGAGCCAGCTCCTAGCTACAGCAAAAGGACAAGGGCAGGACAAGATCCATTATATAACACTAAAATGGACCAGAATCATCAGGAGGAGGGTGGGGGAGGAGTGGAGATGTAAGGGGACGTGTGGCAGAGTAATGAGTGAGCTGAGTATCTCAGGCAGGGGGGAGAATGGTTGAGCAGAAAGAAGAGAAGGCAGCTACACACTACGCAGAGGCAGAAGTGGAGAAGATTCCCAGCCACAGAGAAGAAATTCCAGGAAAACTGGAGGAGAGAGGAGTGCTTGCAAAAAGCAGCCACGTGGTTAACTCCATTTTCTGGATACATCAAGGGTTTTGTGAGTAGAGGGTTGAATAGACGTTATTAAGCCTCCAGCAACTGCATGCAGTAACTGCCTGGGGGAAGGATGTGCTTGCAGCAGGCAGAAGCAGTGCCCAAGAGTTCTGTGCAGCCCTCCTTTAACCCTGCTCCCTCACTTGAGGAAAGCACCTGAAAGAGATTAATGCCTCATCTGCCTTTATTCTGCAGAGCAAGATCACAGCAGGAAGATGCAAGCCAATGTCTGTTGCCAATCACTGTTCTTCCTAACCCACCTGCTGCCTGGCATTCGGTTAAACACCCATTTTTATTGAATTACTGAAGGTGTTCCCACAGCAATGACACTGCAATCAGCTCAGGACTGCTCTGGAGCCAGTGAGAAGGTGCTGAAGCTTTTCCAAGGATGATGTAAGGTCACAACCTTGCAGACCAGAGGTCAAAATCTGTGCAGATGCACACCAAGAACTGTCCCACGGCAAGGGCACAAAGACAGCCTCAGTGGGCACCAGTAATCCTCCCTTGTTTCTAGTTGTTCAGATGCAACTTAAACATACCTATAGTTGTAGGTGATGCCTAAAAGAACTGATGAAGAGTACTGCTATCTGTCTGCCAAGTCACGCTGCCTTGGTGCCTCTAGTGACTCTGGTGTCACCCCAGCTGGTCAGTGCTGCTCCAAGGAATCCTTCAGGAGTTGAAAATCCTGAATATAAGCATAATTCCCTAAACAAAACCTATTAAATGCTTTTTTTTCTGGGCCTCAGTTGAGATCTTTTCCAAGTTGCAAGGGAAAAATTACCCATTGGGAAAACAAAATGCAGCAAAGATGATGACAACAAAGTGGGCCAGCAGTTGCCAGATTGGCTGAAGGCTTAGTGAGCTGCGTGTGTGACAGGGCTGCTGCTGAACAAGCATTTCCCGTTCACCAGGATGATCTGGAGACATATGGAGATTATCTCTCAGGGTCTGATCAGTGAAGGAAAAAGAAATAAGCTGAAATCTGGGGGATGATGACATTAAACAACAGCCTGGTAAGAAGGTGGAATAGGTCAGGAAATTTCTGCAACTATAGTCTAAAGGATCTAAAGGGTTTTTTGCCAGGTTGCCTCATTAACCAGGTAATCTAGATCTGTGATGCCCCCATAGCTTTACTTTGTCACCATTCACTCTTTACAGTTCCCATAGTTTAAGGATGTAGTACTCTCCAAGTGCTTTGGCCAACAACCTACCATAGTCAGAAGCTTTCTTTTAAGCAAGCCCAACTCTGTTGAATGCCATGGGACAGAGGATCACGTCTGACAAACTGAGCATTTTATCTTTTCTGCCACAATCTTTCCAAAATGTTTGCCAAAACATCATGCTGTCCTCTTTAAACAGTGTATCCACTCCCCTAGATCATCTCTGTCTTTTCTTCAGTTTAGATGTATGAGAACTATTACAATTAATATCACATCTGATGCTTCTGTAAGAGTTTTAACCAAATGTGGTACTTTTATGTTACAAAAGATTGACAGTTAATTTAACAACCTTGACTTAAATCTGTGCCTTAATCTCATATTGTCTCCTAGATAAATGTATTCTATTATAACCCTAAAAATTTTGTGTCAATTACATCAGTGGATTTACAACAGTATAAACTAAGGGATTGAAATCTCCGTTTTATTTCTGAAGTGGACAGAGTAACCCCAAGTCCCTAAACTCCACTGATCTGTGACAGCTGCATACCACTGGGAGGGTGATTCTGTCCAAACAAGATTCAGCAGTCATAAAAATCCTGGGTCATAAAAGGCCAGCAAAGAGACCAGGACATGGGCCACCAGCCTCAATCACCATGCTCACAACACGATAGGTGACTTCTGCATGGTACCTCCATGCTTAGCCCTGCACCAGGCAATAACATGTGACATTTATGCAGCATTTGGCCCAAGCTGCAGAAGGGCTTGGCTCTCACACAGCATCAGCAGCCCAAAGGGGACCATGGTAGCTGCCAGCCAGCCAGCACCCTCAAACACTGCGACCGTGTGAAGGGAGAGGTGGTGTCTAGAAGTGTTACAGGGGATTAGTGTTATTAAGTCTTGCTAAAAGCCTAGCTGTGACTAAGAGCAGAAGGGTTTTGTTCAAGTTTTGACTTCTACGGATTCACACCTCCACACTTTAAGGACGTCTGTACAAGTATTCTGAAGAAAGCTTTGCCTTCAGATTAAAATCATGAATAAATTGTTTCATCAGTATAAAGAGGTATCCGTGTACTTTATTTTCAATATAAACGCACTTTCCACACTTAAGTGTCTGTTTCTGATCCCATTTCCCATGTTAAAAGGAGCAGAAGGCCAGTGTTGCTAAAATAATAATTGTGTAGAAATCCTAGAGCCACTGGCAGAAATTCAGCAGAGCTCACATGATTCAGTGATGACAACTGGCTTCACAAAGAGCAGGAATTTCTCATCTCGTGAGTGAGCATGAGGCAGACTCTAGTCCTGCATTTTTTTGTTTTGACACAACTTGGACACATCGATCTCAGGTCCAGCCAGTGAGATTCCTGGAGCTTGGGCTTTCCCACATGTGGCAGCATAGTCCTGTGGTCGTGTTCCATGTCAGCACCTGCCAGTGCCAGCCAGAGCAGGATGAGGGAGCACCCCCCTGGGGCAGAGAGAAGACCCCAGCTCACTGCCAGGTCACCCAGTGCAATCACAGGAGCACAGGAGCAGCAGCAGCAGGAGAGGCTCTGCCTCTGTGTGTGCACATGTTTCACCAGCAAACCAGAATGAGAAATATCCACAGCAGGTGAACAAATTTGGTCAGGTCCCATGGAGCCGGGGCCAGTGTGAAGGTCGTGGGAGGAAATAACTTCTCCAGTTTTTTGGCCTTTATTTAGCAAAAACTGTGGCACATTGTGGAGTTTGGAATTGCTGAGAAGAAGAGGGGAAGCGTATAACATGTCTATGTGAATACGCTTTTTCTGTCAGTCTGACAATCAGTCTTACTCAATGCTTTAGCTCAGAGAGGAGCCGGTGCCACAACATATGTCCTGGGCCCCAGAAGAAATACTGTAATTGTCCCCTGACTCCTGCCCTGGTGGTTTCTCACTCCTCATCTCTCTTCCTTGTACCTCCCTACTCCCTCTCATCTCCAGTGGCTATGGTCAGAGATCCTCAGGATGGGACAATGTTTGCCTCAGGAGAAAGCCAAAATGGTGAAAACAATAAGATGCTTGGAAGAGGAGGAGACCCACAAGTGACAAGCGTGCCAACCAGCACTCTGGCTGCTCTCCTATCTCCACAGCTTCACGTTAAACTCTTCAACTCCTCTGGACTCCAGCCTGGAGAATAAGAGGCTCAGGAGGAACTTCTCCTTCTCCACAATTGCCTGATGAGGGGTTGTAGTGAGGTGGGGATCGATGTCTTCTCCCAGGTACCAAGTAAAAGGATGAAAGGAAACTGGGAGAGGTTTAGGTTGGGTATTAGGGAAGATGTCTTCACAGGAAGGTTGTCAATCTTTGGAACAGGCTGCCCAGGGAACTGGTGGAGTCACCATCCCTGGAAGGATTTAAAAGACGTGTAGATGTGCTGCCCGGGGAGCTGGTTTGGTGCCGAGCCCGGCGGTGCCGGGTTCATGGTTGAACTCGAAGACCACAGCGGTCGTTTCCAGCCGCAGCAATTCCATCCACGGTTCTGCCGATCCGACAGGCTGTGCCGCGTGCCTGAGCCATCCTTCAAGCGCCGGGGCAGGGATCGGGAGGGCGGCACAAGGCTCGGGCAGCCCTGCGGGGTCTGGGGAGGCTCAGGCCGCTGCCGGCCCGGGAGCCACACGGTGGCACCACAGACGCGGCCGCGGCCGGGGCGCGGTGACCGCGGCTCGGAGCCGGGCGGGACCCCGGGCGTCCCCTCCCCGAGCACCCTGTGAGCTCCGGGGATTTGCAATCCCACCGGTGCAGCCCTGCCCCGGAATTCCCCAGGACAGGGCGCCCTGAGTAGAAGTGTCAGGGAAGAAAAGGCTTTATTGCTGTTAGCATCATTACTGATAAAAGGGGGTGGTTTTTTTGCTGTTATGACCCATTCTGGAAATGTTCAAGGCCAGGCTGGATGGGCCCAGAGCAACCTGATCTAGTGGAAGGTGTCTCTGTCCATGGCAGGGGGGTTGGACGGAGATGACCTTTAAGGTCCTGTCCACTCCAAACCATTCTATGATTCTATTATGCAGCCTTAGCCTGACCCCAGTGGCATCACAATTGTAAAGTTGTCCCCAGCTGCAAGGAAAGTCACCTATTTGAAGTCTGTCGGCCTCTGTGAGTTTTTATTTTTGTTGTCAATATTTATAAAGCACTTCATCTAACTAATTACCACTGGACTACATCAGTGAGTAGCAGAGACAAAACAGAAGACCTGTTTTATTAGCTCCCTCTGAAAAAGTTTGGCCGTCTCTCAGAGGAAACATGCTAAACTGGACTTTTCTCCCCCAAACTATAGGCTAAGAGGCCAGTTGAACTCATAAGGGTCTAACAATGCATCACTGAAAGAGACAGTAGCTTATTGACTCCCCAGGGATACAGGACACAGCTAGGGATAAGGGATCTGCCCTCTCTCAGTGCCACTGCTCCCAACTGCGTCCCAGAAAGCTCACCGCATAGAGTATGATGCCTGTGTCATATTGTGGAGCTGAATGACAGTAATCATTTCCTTATTTTTCTTAACAGAAAAGCACAAAGCATTTTCAAAGGACCTTTCATTTTGGCTTCTTATTAGAAAAAAAAAAAAAAAAAAGGCAAAATGAGTCACAGCAGAACAAATACCACCAGGAAGCCTGCAGAAAGCATCCTCAGCCTTGCTGGGAATCAGACAGTTGTACTGGTTCCTGCTGTTCTCTCCTGCAAGAGCAGCTCCAGGCTGGGCTTCTCTTGCAGGGCACTACAGGTCTGACCACTGGGATACTGCAAGACCTACACAAGGGATGCTGAAAGAGGGGAGAAAATCCCATTGCTGCAGCTGAAGATATAGCCTATGCCCTGAATGCTGAGAGGAGACCCCTGCAAGGTCCATTTGTGAACATGTGCATCACTGCAGGCCCCTTTCTTTTCATGTGGCCTAACATGATGTTATCCCCCTTTTAGAAAAGAGACACCCTTGAGAAACCTGTCAGGTCTCTCAATGTCCAAGCTGCTGCTTTATTGTCTGACCCAACAACCCTCCAGTGTGAAGAGTGTCTCCTACGTGGCCCACAGGGTGATGCCATTTACAGCTCCCTTTCCCTACCTCCAGCCATCCCTCTAGCAGCATATTCAGCTGCCTTTCTGCAAGCCCTGCCCTAAAGACACCACAGCTGCCAACGCACACAAAACACTTTCAGAGTCACCCCTCAATGAGCCATACCTTTGTGGCTGCTAGAATTAATATCCCATGGCAAGACTCTAATCAGCTGGAACTGGAGCAGAATCCTACCTCACAGAGAAAGGTGATGCTGCAAACCACACTGCCTCTTCCTGTAATTGGCTGTAAATAGTCTAAAACTCTTCTTTTTGTGCAGCTTTATCCAAAAATAAAATCCCTTTAGGCTGTGGTAGACCTCACTTTGATGTTCGTGGGAACAGCACTCTCAAATTATATGCAGTACATGGCACATGGACTGTACTGTGTGGCAGTTCAATGCCAGTGACAGTCTATGGCTTATATTTATGCACTGAAATATAGTTGAATTTCCTTGGGTAGCATTAAGGTCAGTTTCAGGTTAATTATCTTTTCCTGTAATCCTATAAAATAAATATTTTTCTGACTCATTTTAAGTTTAAACACTCTGAAAATAGTTTTCCTGGAATAGACCTTGTCACTACACTGAAATTCATGTCTCCACTGTCCCCACATAATTAAGCACACTTGATAAAAACCCATGTATTTTTAAAAGGCACTGTTAATATTTTTTCTTAGGCAACTGGTTACTGAATCAAAACTTTCAATTAATTTAGCAGCATGTTCCTATTTAACCTTTATTCTAAAGGGTAAATCTGCTTTTCCAGCCAATCAGCTCAAGCAAATTCCATATTGCTTATAGCAAGCTAAAACACACCCTTAGAGCTGTCAGATCCTAATAAATCTCATACTTTGGACTTGAAATAAATGACCTAAAGCTAAATGTAAGGAAAAGCTTTTTTTTTTTTTTTTTTTTTTTTTTTTCTTAAGCAGAAAAGCATACAGAAGGTCAAAAGTTCACCTTCTTGCAATCTGACTACCACATTCCTAGAAGGCAAGGCCAGAGATGAGGCAAACCTTCTACATTCCCCATAAGAGTGAGAGGGGTCCTAACAACTGGGAGCTCCACAGATTGACAGAAAGACACCTCTGTGACAGCCTTAAAGACACTGGTGAGGAATCATTATGTTCCCCTTACATCACAGCCTTGTTTTTCTGCCTCACAGCCACACACCTCCCACCTCCCCAACCATACTTCCCAAGCATAACCCCAATTTCACCACCAGCAGTATGCAGCTTTCCAGAGAGTTGATCCCCCTCATCTCTAGGGGAGAGTGACAGCTCCTGTGTCCCTCTCCTTGAAGCTGAAACTCTTTACTTGTTTCCAGGAGGAGGAAGAAGAGAAGAAGGAGGAGGAGTTTTGGGGTGGTTAGCCTTACCTAGGGTCTCCTGGCCGGTTTCACAGCGGGGTGCTGGCTTGGTGGCCCTAAGCAGCCCACCGAGAAGGAGCAGGAACCTCAGGACCATGCTGGAGCCCCTTGCACAGGCAGCACAGTGATGTGGCACTCACTGCCTGATGGAGTGACTCCTCTCCTGAGTCTCAGCGTGGCTCTGGCTCTCCAAGCTGCAGAGGAAATCAGTGCACTGCAAGGGCATGCCCACGTCTCACAGTGTGTGCAGTCCAGGCGTCAGATTTCAGCTGCATTTGAGCTTGGAAAGCAAAAGGCTTTGAGACAGAGAGGGAGGAGGAATGAGCTCCCCCTCCCCTCTGCCTCCAGACCGTCTCCCTCTTGCAGCCTGGTTTACGATTCCATAAACAGTTTGAGCAAAGTGGGGTCCCGGCAGGGTTGTACCGTGCTGCCCTCCCCGCGGGTCCCTTTGGTCTTCATGCAGCGCTTTTCCTACGGGACATTTATGAAAGCGTGTCTCCCTGAAGCCAAGAGAACGGTCTGGAGAGAGCAGAGGGAAGAGACTGAGGAAAAGCAAACAACTGAAAGCAACTTTCCTCACAAACAGTGGTATTTCATCACATACTTAACTGCAAGTTTAAAATATAACATGGCAGTGAAGGCGCTCTGAGCTGCATCCCCTCCAGCACACAGAGAATGGGAACGCACAGAACAGCCACCAGATCCCCCTCTGCATGCTCCTCCTGGGCATTTTACTTAAGATAAGATCGAGTTGTCTGGAGGGATTCCAGTGTTTTCTGTCTATTCTTAAAAAAAAAAAAAAAACAACAAACAAACAAAAAACAAACAAACAAAAACAAAACAAAACAAAACCAAAAAAAAAAAAACTAAACAAAAAAAAAAACCCTCCACGAATGTGTAGATAAGACTCCAGGACAGTGTTATAAGGTTTAAACTGGATGGTAAACCAATATTAAGTTGATAGTAAATGGATCTTTTAATTTTCTTGTTTGGTTCATTTTGGTGGAATTTTTTCAGTGTATTTGAGAGAAATATGTGTTGTGTGTTTTTATTTCTGTGCAACAGGTATGGTGGAGAAGCACACCTTAATTGAGATGCAAATTCCTCATTTCTTACCTGCACACTGGAAAACATCCCATATCACAGAAAAAAAAGAAAATTTCCCTCAAAAATCTAGATCAAAACAGACCAAAGCATCCTATCGTTTTTAGGCAGTGAATGTTCATTTGAGAACAGATACCTGCTTACACACGAGAGCAGAGAATCTGTCCTTGCAGGTGGAGCATGCTGGCTCCTGCTGATCAGTATCGGAGACCAGTCGGGAGTTATGTTGCTGTATGATAATGTAATCAAATGAACCCCCCATGGGAAAACCACTAAAGAGGCTGGCAGGGCAGGAGAAAGCTGTGAGTGTCTCAAAAATTAATTGATGTCTTATCTCATTTGAAAGAGATGCATTGAGAAGCTCAGCAGTAAAGTATGTCCTCTGCTCCCAGGCTCTGCAAGGCAGGATGGCATTTGTCTCCAGAATTTCCTTCTAGACCTGGGGGCTGCAGAGTCTGCCCTGTCTAAACTGACCAAGCAGTGCCAAAGCCAATAAGAGTTCAAAGAACAAACTTCCAAGGACAAGAATAATATTTACCTGCCTTATTTTTTGTCCTGATCATGCAACAGTATGGCTGGACCCTAAAAAAAAAAAAAAAAAAAAAAAAAAAAAACCAACAACAACAACAACAACAACAACAACAAACAAACAAACAAAAAAAAAAAAAAAACAAAAAAAAAAAACACACAGCACTGGAAGTGTGGCCTTCAAGGGAAGGAACACTTCACCTTCTGCCTAACTCCCCAAAAACTGGCTGCTGTGAATACCAATCTGCCACACTTGTACCTGTACGTCAAAGCCTGAGGCTTGCTGTGTGTCCAGGCTGTGCATTTTGTGTTAAAGGGAAAAAAAGAAGCTGCTCAGTACTAAACAAAGTGACATGGCTCAATTTTTTACAAAAAAAAGGTAGCAGAGGCTATACCTGCAAACAGAAGCCTACCCTCAACCCCTGGAAATGCTCATGTCTCTACTGCAGTTTTCTGCAGCCCTTGAGAGTGTGGGGGGAGATTCTGTCGCATACATACATCCCAATGCTTGTGGCAGTGAACTCTGCTGCAGAACTAATCCTGTACTATCTATAGTCCTGTCAGCTTTTCCTTTTTTTTTTTTTTTCTTTTTTTTTTTTTTTATCCCTGTTGGCATGCTTTTCTGCCTGTATTTTCTCTTTTTCCTACCCTCCAGCCTAGGCACTATGTCCTTGGGAGTGCCTTCTTCCCTCCACTGCACTTCAGCCACCACTGCCAATGTAGATGCCACATGCTTAGGGACCATGTATTTTAAAACACCAGCAAATGTAAGCCTCCTTTACCAGGATCCCCCAAATATTTTGCAAACCACTGTCACCTGCTTTCACCAGTGCTATTTGCACTGGGGTGCTCCACATTGACACTGTGCCTCATACTTAGCTTCAAACACTACTGAGACAAAGTCCCATCCCGCTGGGAATACTGATTTGGTGTCATTTGGGAATGTCCTTTTTCTATTTCCCTGAATAAAAATATTGTGGCGCACGTTACGTAATTTCTTGTTCTCAGGATTTTGTATCCACCCAATATTATCTGTGGCTTGTCCATGCATCAATTCCCAGATCCCCACAGCAGCACTCCTGCCCAGTTCAATCAGCCTTCTGGCCTGTGCATCAACTTCAACAGACTCAAATGGAGGCAGAGTAAGGACTACCCAGAACAACAGAATAAACAAGTGATAAATTAAACCCACAGACCCACAGCAATTAACAAGCAAGTGGTGAAGGAGACGTTGAAAGGAACTAGAACATCTTGGTCAGTGCCTGTTGGACCATGAAAGCAACAATTTGGGAACAGCCTTGAGGAGTGTCAGGCTGAACTTTGTCAGTGATTAGAAACATAAAATGTGGTTAACATCACTGTTATTGGATATTGGAAGTGAATTCAGACCATGTAAAATTTATGATGGCCTGCTAAGGGGAAGGAGTAAAGGGAAGAACCAGTGCAGATCAGGGAGGCCAAGGGCAGGAAAATGAGATGAGGGGGTTAAAAGAAATGGCTGCATGCAGGTAGGCTGCCAGGCTGTACACTCATCTCTCTGAGTCCTGTGCCTGATCACTGAAATCCAGTCTATTTTCTCATTTAATCCTTAATTTCTTTTTCTCCTACTATGCAATCTCCCTCTCTGACCTAGGTGTGTGAGCTGAACTGTCCAAATGCCAGCAGCCTGAGAGACTGAGGTGTAATCTGCAGGGTCTAGGTGTCAGCCTCTGGAAAGACCTGGATGTGTTTATATTTCCCAAGCGAACACAATCCTGTGTCCGTGTGTGTGCAGGTGTAGTTTGCTAACCAACTTCAGTCTGTATTAGCAGACAAGTAAGAGAGGAAAATAAAAGACTCGAGGTGTGGATCAGGGGCTGGGTAAAGGGCCCAGGGTGCAGACATGACCTGAGAGTTTGTGCTGATGTTTGAGGAGCCTGTGAGTGTGAACATGTGTGTTTTCACCATGAGCCTCCTACCTGGACATAGAGGCACAGCAGGACTGGGCTCTGTGCACTTATGTGAGTGCTGGGGGCAAACCAGCTAGTCTGGAATCATGTGTGTGTGGTGCTTGCCACCATGGGACTCACCCTCATTTCTTCTGTCCGAACTTGCACATGTCCCCATTGCCTGCAGGACTCCACAAACATCACATCCTTCGCAAGCTCCACTGCATCAACTAAATAAAGCTGTCAGTAGCTGGCAAGCACCAAGCTTCTTTGTTCCTCAGCTTTCACAGACTTTTTACATTCAATCAGGATGTCTGTCTGATACCAGGATAAAAAATTTAGAGCAGAAGTAGGATAGATGGGGGCCTAGGAATGACATTCAGGTAATTAAAAACAAAGGTAAAGTTATTAGTTTGTCACCACCATCTATAAATATTTCCATGCTTGCCCTAAGGTACAGAAAACAAAAGGTCTAGAAGGGCTATTTCACTTTTAGCTTAGATTGCCTGTCCTTTCCTTCCTTTCCAGGGCATTTGATCCCAGGCTTTGCAGTGTTTCTTTCTGTGGAGGTTTGACATGGTTGTCACCCCTGGGTTCCTCTGTAGGCCTGCACCTTTCTGAGGGGAACAGTAGTTCAGATACTGCTCTTACCACACACAATATTTCCACCTATCCAGCATTTCTAACTTGTCTGGTTGTTTTCAGCCCATTATAAGCAGTTTGTGTAGATCACTTGCCCTTCTAATATTTTTGTTGTGTGTTAACGCAAACTTTATCAAATGGGACTAGCAGGAATTGCAGAGATGCATGACCAGACCTAAAAGCATTAAAAGCAGCTGGGGAAGGGATAGTTGGGAATACAGGGATTTCTCAATCTCTCTATTTTCATTTCTGGGTTTTAGTAAATCTTCTAGTCTTCTTAGGAAGTTGACAACAAGTTCTGGCTTAGGGTAAAATATGATATTTTCACCCAAATTCCAAAAGAATCCTAAAAATGAACCAGTGAATTCCAGACTGTTAAGCAGATGTAACAACATCACCTGGGTTCCATCACTGGCATTTGAATCACTGCAATAAAGGTAGATAATTTCACTAGCTGCTATTGCTGACTGTGTTTTTCCTGATCTGACCTTTCTCTTAGCCTGGAGTCCACAGTACAGCAGCAATCCCCAAATCCTCAGACTGGACTAAATACCAAAAATGGTTTATGTCCTTGGCAGGTACTCAAAGTGGGATTAAATACAGTACATTTAACTTGCTTGCATTCTCATGATTCTTACTATCGTAAGAGAAATTTAGCAGAGGAATATCTTGGATTTAGACAGGGTTTAATTACCTGGTTCTTTTTTTATTTTGACTCTGGTGAGAGGAGGTTGAACATTAAACAGAAGCAGTGCTGTCTAGATAACTTTTCTGAAGGACAAACAGACAGAGACCAGATGAAAATGCTACTTCATGGCTTGCTGTTCTCTCCCTTTACTCTCAGTGAAGCTGGCACAAAGTGTTTGGCAGCACATCACATCTGCTCCAGCACAAAGTCAGCAGCTGTGGTTTTAGGACTTTTACAGTAGTTTAAATTAATCCAGGAGATATTTTCATTAGCACAGAACCAACCAGTTACATTCTGTGAGTTTTGTTTATTTTTAGGGTTTTTTCCTCCCTTTTTCAGTTTCTGCAAAACAGGGCAGAGAAGAGGAACTGGTCTCAGGACAGACAGCAAGTAAATCGGCAACTTCCTACAAAGCAATAGCAATATTCTAAAAAATCCAACCACATTTTACCTGTCTTTGCAAGACCTTATCTGCCTATGAACGAATGGATTGAGCTTCATGTAACAGCAGAGAACTGAAAAGGGCCCACAAGGGCCTCTCTTTCAGCTTCTAGCTCCTAAGTTAAAAAAGGAAAACAGATTTTTTTTCTCCAAACAAATGTTTCTAATTCAAATTAACATGCATGTAGATAAGAGAGATGGCTAATTTCCTCTAAAGATACACAGGCTATTCTGAGCTCTGCACTTAAGCAGATATTTCGGGATATTTCTCTGTGCCTTCTGGGACCATCTACATTACACTTAGGGAGCTTTTAACTTTCTCACTGAGAGTTTTTTCAGTGGTGCCTTTTATCTCAACTTTCAATTTCTTCCCCTTGTGACCCACAGGATTAAACTCACTTTAGAAACTGCCACACATAAACACTGAGTGCTGGAAATTTGATTGAGAGACTGTAAAGAAAAAGACCACAGGAACAAGTTTTCCTGTTTTCTTTCACATTCCACCCAAAAATTTTAACCTAGAATGGATCACGGACTGCAACTGCCTACATGTCTCAAATACTTCAAAATTCCCTGTAGCCTCTACCAGTTATTTTTCATCATTATTGATCAAGTGCATATTTATACAAACTCACTAAGGGAGAAAAATAATGCTTCAGTAAACCTCTCAGTGTGAACCAGTTTCACCATACTCAAAAAATTAAATTTCCTGCAATGGCTTCAAAATTGGTCTTTTTTTTTTTTTTTTTTTAATTTTGTCATATTTTGCCAAATTATTTCCCCCAGATTTCCTCATAAACTGGAAACAAAAGTGAGCAACGAGCGGGTAGTTTTACTTCCCTCACTTAATATTACAGTCACAGATACATCTTTCCTTCCTGATTAAATATAATACATGTTAAAAACTGCAGCTCTTGAAAAATATTTAAATTATTTAAATTCAGTACAAGTACTGTCAGTGATAATTAATTTCTGTTTTAATCTTCTGACTTGTCACAGATTAACCAAGTCACTGACCCACAAAATTAGTTGCTTACACCACTTCCAGGTGATTCACTGAACTGATCCTATCATAATGCAGAAGAACACAATTAAAACTGGAGAAGGACCTACTATCCCCAAAAGATGCATCTGGGTACATGCCTTTCTTTTAGCCTGCCCTTCATGTGGTCTCTGTGCTTGTTTGAGTTAATCAGTGAGAAATGAAGCCACTCCAAAAGTTTCTTTTGATGACAGGAGAAAATGGTATCTAGTTAAAATTCAGCCACGATCAAAGGCACAAATGATACAAAAGACTGGAAGGGAACCTGGCACCAGATGGTAGAATGAGACCACAAAGGGACAACAGTAATAAATATGATTCTATATCCAGGAGAACATGTGCAAAATAACATGCACTGATCACCAAATCCTGCTATAAGCACACAATATTATTTAAATTTAATCATTAAAAAGATAGAGCTGACATAAGGACCTTGTTATCCTCTCAAAGGCTGCCTCTTATTACTCCCACATGTAAAGTAGCAGAGCAGAATTACTGCTGAGGGGTTACTGGTGATGCATTTTGCTGTTTTTGTTCAAGATGAGGCCCAAAGGTGACTCTCCCTGACTCCCATAAAGCAAGGAAAATAATACAAATATGTTAGTGAATCATTGAACTGAATATATAACAGCTACAAGGAAAAATGTGTGCTCAAAAAAGCTCTGTGCTGAGAGCTAAAGATCTTTCTTTTCTTCTGATCACAGATGGAGTATTAAAAATTAATGTAAGTTCTACCAGAAAAGAACTTGACAGTCCTATTTTGAGACTCATTTCACTTCATCTCTTCTCCCTGTCTCACAGAACATTAATGCCAAAACATTCAAAAGAAATTCTCTGGGGCTTGCTTTTCACATTCACAGAGGTGCTGGGAAGCATTTTTGAAAAAAGTGATTTGGAGTGCTGTAGATACCTGATGGGAGAAATACTTAAGAGACCCTGATGCTTTTAAAGCAGATCCTTGGCACTTTACAAAGAAGAATAAGACCCTCTAAGGCTGGCACTCCCCAGAAAACTAGGAGTTCATCTCACATAGCAAGAACCAATAGCCATTTCCAATGATACTAGCATGACAGCTCTGAGGATTTTATCTTCACTTTCAGAAACACGCTTCTGAGACATAAGTCTGACTTAACACCAGGAGAAAAACGGTGTTAAATTAGTCAAAATAAGATGTTTAAAAAGATATTTAAGCACTTTAAAATTCCATATGAGTGTACTGAGAATCTATACCACACTAAATATCTGTGCCATGATAATATGTAAGTGTCTTAATATTTGTTTTTTATATCAAGGTTCCAACTGTTTTGAGTGGCACAGCCTATAAAAAATAAACAGAGGATCTTAAAAGATAAGGGGTTTTAGTTCAATTTTTTTTTCTGCATTTATTCAAAGAATTTACAAAACATCTCTCAGTGTACCAAAACATCTACCAGTGGGAACTTCAGACCAAATATAAAACCATCATATTTTTTTCCCCAGACAATCCTTGGGAGACAATGCTTCTAGCCTGTAATATTCAGGCTTGCTCCACTCATCATGTTCAGATTAAAGATGTGCTAAATTGCCCACAGGCACCAAAGGTACTGGAGAGAGGTAGCAAAGGGGCAGAGATCAGGTTGGAGGCTGTCCTTGAGGTCATGCAGGATCCCATGCTGCCAGGACTTTCAGCAGCACGATACCCATCCCCACAGAGCCATCACAAACAGCCTGCTGACCCCAGTGCTGCTCTCCCAGCTTCATCAACATCTACATGGGCATAACTCGTGCCAGACCCACAGGCAGCATCCTGGCTCCACGAGTTATTTGTAAGAAATCCATTAGTTTCTACATTTCTATCTCAAATGTAGGTTGCACCAAGTCCTGTGTGTGTGGAGGGCAGGGTGGTGCTGCTGTGTTGCTTTCAGGCTGCCTCATGGCTGGTCCCTGGGTCCACCAGAGAGCTACAGAGTCCTGCAAGCACTGCTATGTGCCATCCTTCAGTCAGGCTATTGTGCATTCAATGACATGAGAAGCGTGAGTGTTTCCATTTCAGGAAAAGCATTAACAAATTGGAAAGGATTTGCAGAGAGGTAACAAATTGGATGGGGGCTTAAGCATTGACTCATCATGAGAAATAATTTGAGCTGTTGAATTTGGTTTTTTTTCTTGGCCAAATCATGACTAATTTGATAGTCAAGGGTCTGAAAAAATGGCTTGAATAGAGCAGGAGAAGACACAGTTCCGAGGGGTCAAAAGAATCAGCAAAGGGCAGTAGGGAGAATAAAAGAACAGCTGAAAGGTCTTAATTGCTGAACTGTGGGAACAGTACCAGTCGTGGGCTAAACTCTGGGAACAGCTTCATCCGTTAGTCAAATACTCCTCTCTGCTTTTCTAAAAACCCAGCATTCTGGAATAAAACCTCTGCCAGTGTAAAGTGATCTAATGCTACTGATATCATCATGTTTCCCTGGTTAAAAAGCTGATCCAGAGCTGCTAAATTTTGAACAGGTATGAGAAATGCCTTTTCATCCACATATCAAACTGAACAGTGTGGGAGAGATTTCTTCAGCCTACAAGACTTCAGGACAAGACCTTCAGCATCTCCAAGGCTGTCACTGGTCATTCTAATCATACCATTAATAACCTGAGCTACTGACATTGAGATCCTCATGAAAACTGGGAACTTGTATTTTACTAACTTCCCTCAACCGTCCATATCACTGAGTTATCTTTTACTATCATTAGGGGACAAAAATGAACTAATGTCTCATCAAAAAAGATTAACTTTGCTGGTCAAAATTTTTTATTAGTCAGGACCTTCCTCTAAAGCACTGCTAAACAGGACAAGTTTGGAGAATAGATATCCAGAGAAATTCCTGAGTTTTTCCATTTCCTTCGAGGTTGTTGTGATAGATGGAGCTTGAATCACACCTTCTTTCTCCCTGGAATAAACTGCATGGTACCAGAAGGCGAGCCCAACCTCTGTGAGGAAGCCAGGGTGTGAGAGTAAACTATTTACACACTCCACCTTATGTTGATCCTCTGCTTCCAGTTGCCCAACAACAGCCATCCTCAGGCCTCATCAAATCAGTGTCATGGCAATGGGGGAAACGACAAAGCTGAAGGTCCTGGGATCCTTTTATCTGGGTTTTTTGCAGGTTCATACCATGATATGAAAATCAACTGAAAATCAAACAGTGGCTGACACTCAAGGGCTGAACCTGAGAGCATCAGATTTGGAGATGGAGGCTCTGAAGTGCCAGGGCAATTACAGACATTCAGCCATTGCAGGAAGAGCCTGGAGAAACCCACCAGGCATCCATGTGGGGTAGGCTGCATTTCCATCCAATCTTCCCTTCATTATGCTTATTAGGACAGTAGGTGGGAAGATTTATGGAAGCTCTAACACTAAGGATTTTTTGTTTATGAGGAATTCATGCTGAATACCTTGATTCAACCATAAATGGATATTGGGTAATTTTATCTTAAAGTGAGAATATGACAGTAGTCATATTATTACTCTCTATGTACCGCTGACTGCAGAAATTGGTAGGCTGTAATCCCAAGGGAAAAAGTAGATTCAGTAAGATTCTTGGGTTTATTCCTGTATCAGCTTGCTTTCTTGAACACAAAAAAGTGAGGGGCACAGCTTTCTTCCTAGTTTGTTTAATTTGCATTTTGCCATCCTGCTCAGCTGCACAAAATTAAAAACTGAAAATGCTGTCAGGAGAAAACTGATTAAAGACAACAAAGAACCCTCACGGAAAACCAAAACCACAGGGGAAAAGAAAAGGAAAGAAAAAGTGAGAGTACCATCACAGTAGCCCAAGGGAATGCATCAAGGAAAGAAGGGTCTGGATAGCCTGTCTTTCAGCTGACACGAGAAACCAGAGGGCAGGGAGAAACTTTACAAGCTGGTGAAGGTGGAGGAAGCATGGGAATTGACTGAGCTTCCAGCAGGAGATAAGGGAAGACAGGTTGGCAAAGATGCAAAGAGCAATTGCTGTTCATGTCTCCGTTCAGCTCTAAGGCCAGAGATTAAATTTACTGACTAGGAGGTATTTTATGAATAAGAAGAATAAACAGGTGGTTTTAGAAGGAAAGGACATACCCTGGGTTTGAATGGCTTTTCAGAACCACTGTCACTGTGTTCCTCTGGGTCTGGAAGAAAGGAGCTTACAAATGCCACATTTGGTTGGCTGGAGTGATGTCAGATGCTCAGCAAGCCACAGGTACCCATCAGAGAGAGGACAGCAGGAGTGTGCACAGCAGCCTGAGAAAGCTCAGGGCGAAAAGGGCTCAGAGGTGTGACTGTCAGAGCACTGGAGCGCAGGCTCCTCGATAGCCACACCATCTGAGTTTTCAGTCTGCTTGACATCTTTTTCATCACTTTTAGAAAAATTTACACCATAGATTACATTTCCATTCAGTGCTGTTGAGGTGTGGTTTCCTAGGGTATACAAGAATCAAACTTGTTTTTTTCTTTAATGTGATTCATGCAGTGAACAGACTTCATAGCTGAGGTGGTCTTACATGACCTCCTCAAAAGACTTCTGCAAATTTAGACTTGGAGTTTACTGATGAAAGCCTTCAAGTAAAATCTTGGCTTATCTCCACTGGAATCTTTACCTGAATTTATTTTCTGATTCAGGAAACTTATTTTCCGCCTACTAACAGAATGAGTGGGATGTAATACACAGGTGGCATATAAGCAGACCTCAGAAGAGAGGCAGAGGCAGCGTCCCTCCTTTGTGATAAATGCCCTGCCCACTCAACTTCCCTGTCCTGTACATGGAGTCTGCTGTCTCTCATACACAGCCTCTCAAATGTCTACCAAAATCCCAGCCTGGCCAAGGTGGTGTTCTCCAGGAAGTGAAATCCCAGCCTGAGCTGTCACACCCAGAGAAGAACCCTGAAGCTCCATCTAGAAAAGCTCAAAAGGGAGCTGTAACTTCCACACATGCAGTTGTGTTTTATGAGTAAGGACTGTCTGCCACTCCTTTTTTTTTTTTTTCATGCTGGCACAGCAAGTTCCTCAGGTTGAGAGGAGGAGGAGCATCCTATCTTTGTGTCCTAAATATCTTTCTCCCAGAACTTCAGATCCTCTGTCAACTCTGAGGTATGCCTAACCATTATGAGAAGCACATTTTTAAATGCCTGAGAATCTTTGTGCAGAAGAGCAACAGACAGATTCAGGATGACCTTATTTGTGTTCCATTGCTGAATATCTTCTAAACCACATTTCATGCAATTTGATCCTTTCCTGGCTGTGTGGTCTTTCATCTGTCTGTGCCTCAGGTGTCCTGAGAATAGCAGTTCTAGTACTTATCTGGCTTCCAGCAAGGTATTAAGAATAAAAGGATAATGAAGTATTCAGACTAATGTGTGAGAAGCTCAAAAGGTATTTTAAATGCCTAAAGCAGAGGCTTCATTAACAATGATAACAATAAAGGTCTGATTAGCTGAAAAGCCAGATTTCAAGCTGAAAGCCAGTCTAAGCTAAGAACTGCAAGGAGTGATCAGCAGCCTTTTGTAACACAAAGGTCACATGTCACCAATCAACATTTTGTTTTCCCGTGATAAAAGACAAATATGAAACATAAGACCTAAAACATGTTTAAATATTTCCATAGAGGCACACACACAAACCACACAGACCCAATCTCCAGTCCCATGCCATGGAGCAAGGGCACTGAGCAATTTATTGGGTTTCAGAAAACACTCTGAAAATGTGCATCAGGGTTGACAGCTGCAAGCAAAGAGAACAGAATGGTCGGATATGTAAGGAGAGAAATTACAAAAGGAAAAAGAAGGTGGTAATGAGTCTGCCACTTACGGTCAGGCTTCATTGAAGTACAATTTGAGTGCTATGCCTTGGTTGGAAAAAGAAATCAAGTTGGGAAAGTGGGCTAAGTAAAACTACTCTAGTGCTAGGCATGAGGATTTTTCTTGGAAAGTGTTTGAAGACTTCAATCCGTTTGGTAAAGGAAAGGAAACTTGGAAACTTAAAGATATGTTGGGTAGTTTGCTCCAAATTTGCTGGTTACAAACCTGTATGTGACACAGCAGGATGCAATGAGATGGATGAAAGATACACAACAAAAATTAGTTCCATCTCAAAGGAGATGTTTTGGGGGTTTTTTGGCATCTTTACTGTCCACAGTGGACTGCTCAACAACTTGCACTCTTGTGATAATGTGTTGGACACTGAAATGAAGGTTCTTCACTTATGATTTATAGTATTTTAAGGCATCTAGTCAAAAAGTGATTGGAATGATCTGTAGCTCTCAACACGTAAAACTACCTTTAAAACCATATGGGCCCTATGACATCTGACATACCTGCTTTGCAATATGTTTCATTTGCATAGAGAATGTATGAGAAGCCTGGCTGGGAGCAGCTCATGGTTCATGCATTGCTCACTTACAGAAAAGAGCAGAAGCACCAAGTTTGCATCATGCACCCTCCTGTCCTGGCAAGAAAAATCTGACACGAAAGGGAGAAGAATCAGGGATATGCAGAAATGCGACCAGTCATTTGGCCTGTTTCCCACTCATAAGCCACAGGGAAAAGCGGCTCCAGCTCAGAGAAGGAGCTGACTGCATATATTGTGCCAGGTGACATTTTGCTCCCCCAGGCTTCTGGTAGTGAAAGATATTCATATATTTACAACCTTTCTTAAGGTCATCTCTGCTGTGTCTCCAGCTGAGCCATTAAATATTAACTGGACTACTTTCCAAAAATAAAGAGCAGAACCTCTAATTTACTTGTGTAATTAACACCTCCCACAAACCAGGTGTCCTCCTGAACCAGACTGAACAAGCCATTTGCTCTTCACAATACTGAAATATGCTACGTGCTTTTGAGACAGACACACAGTTTCTTGTTCATTCCATGTGTGGAAGTCCAGGTAATTATTTTGGGGGGAAAAAGGACCTCATATACAACCGAAAATATACCCTCTAGGTGATGTAGTCAAACCTTCCCATTCACACTTGATAGTTCTCTTCAGTTTGTGTTTTGTGTTTGATTTTTTTAAGCATTTCACATAGAGAGGCTTGCATATCTTGTTATAGGTGTTTTTTGTTGTTTTTGGTTGTTTGTTTGTTTGTTTGTTTTTTCCCAGTAACGCTCAATGCTGCTAAATTTATCAAAGAGCTCAGATTTTTACCTGCAGTTTTAAAGAGCATGATCATTCTCTGGCCATATCCAAGCACTTGCATTAGGAAACTTGGATTGTCACTTAAAATCTTAGAGCCATTTAAGTTGGAAATTACTTTTGAGGTCATAGACTCCAGCTGTAATCATATTTAACCATGTAACAAGCCTAACATTGCAATTAGTTCTGAAATTTAAATTCAATACCAGCATTACTCACATAAAGACAAGGTAAATATGTATTCAGTAATCACTGAGCTGCACAGATTATTTGCAGAGTTTATTAGATGCTGATTTACCCAGATGAATAACATGCCTGCTCTTCAGTGAGGCTAAGGAATTTGTGGAGAGAAAATTTACAGAATTCAAGGTCCTCAATGCTCAGCTGCCATCTAAGCTCAGAGACACTAAAGTTTTCATCCAAGAAAACAAGTTTTGTAGTGCAGCACATCCATCCTGTCAGGATTTAGCAGGCTAGAAGCAAGGTCATACCTAAACCTTTTGGGAATCTGTAGTCTAAGCAATACTTTGACTTTATTGTCTCAGAAACTGTCTGTCAGTCTCAGAGCTTACCTGAAAAAAAAAAAAAATAGAAGCTTGATTTTCTTTTTGAAGAGGTGACCCTCTTTTTCATAAATGAATATCAGATCACTCACCTATGAAATGAGGCACACAGACTCAATTTCTTCCTCTGAAAAGGCAGATTCAAGATGCCATCCTGGATCTTGCCTGAAAATACCCAAATCATCAAGCTTGGAAATATTTTGGTGAATGTGTGTTAAGAATTAAAGTTTAAAGTCTCCTTGGTTGCACAGACTAATTAAAGGTTTGTTGTGCTGCAGACTTTATACCCTGACTGCCATTAGGTGGAGGATGTCATTCAGGGTGTTCTCAACTCCAGTTTCTGCAGAAAAAGTACATGTTTGGAGTAGAGGAGAGGACTTTGTGAATTTGAATTGCAGCCAGGAGCTGAAAAACCACAGCCCAGGAACTTTTTGGGGACCCTACTGCTCTGAGAAAATTTCTCGTGCACACTCTTTTAACAACTTGCCATCCTTTCCCTTCAGCAGCCACTGGTGGGTGACAGCACCTCCTGCTAAGGAAATCACAGTTTCAGGCAGTTCCTGCTGATCCCTGTGGCATTTCCATCTCCACAACACACCTGCTGAGTATTTGCCAGTCTCTTGTCTCTTAGCAAAGGCACCCCAGGCCCTTGGGCAGGAGGTCCAGATGAAGTTTCCTAGAGCACTACCTTGGAGTTGGCAAGAGTGTGTCAATGACAAGAGGCCATTTTGGATATCACACTTCGGCTTTGTTGGAAATCTTCTGATCCAAACTAAACCCCTCTGTCAGCACTGTGCGCCCCTTGTTTTATCTAAAATGCCAAAATGTCAGTAAGAAGTAATCCACAGTCTCTGGTGAATGTTCCCATCATGACAGATACATGTAGCATTAATCCTTGGATATTCTTTGCAGATTTAAGAACAATGGGGCAGACTGTGGCTCCCCCCAGCTCCCCCTGTCTCTGAATAACCCACAGCATGGAGAATGAAGCACAAGCTTAATGAGTTCTGCCTATATCAGGAAGCCAAGGGAATGAAAGTGAGACCCTCTCACTGAATGTTTCCTGCTTTGTTAAAAAAGTAGAGCAAGACCTTCTCTGGTGAGGAGTGGGTGCTGAGAAGAAGAGAGAAAGGAATAATTTACCTGTGTACTGAGCAAGGGAAGTTGCCTTTTGGCAATGCTAAACAAGGCTGTTAAACTTCATTGCAAATCAGGACTGAGAGACTACAGCCCTCATTGCCCTCCCTTAGATTCTGGTCTGCAGCACTGTAGATCTTGGCTTCCTAATTCCATGTGGAAATGAAATACAAAAGACATTCTGCAACACCTAGTGCAGGTTCAAATATTTTTTTTTTTTTCCATCTAGACCTGGACACCTGCAGAAATATTCAATGCTTAGTGAGGTTGAGTGGTATTGTAAATCGTACACCCTCAACTGGCATATGTGAGCATCATTAATTAACCTAATAGCAGAGGTAGCATTTTACCTAGGTTCTCTTTTATACCTTTAAAATGTGGCTTATAGCTTATTAGCTTTAGAAGTTTATTACTGTAATAGCTTTAAAGTTTATTGGTTTTTTTTTCTCCTCTACCATTTTCTCTTATAATAATGCTTTATTTCATTTGTATGTCTTGAAGGTGACAATTTAATACACTTAACTGTATGTAACATATTCCTTTCCCAAAGTGAGGACCATTTTGTTTAGGAAACCAAGGGTAAGCTAACAACTGTAGGTATCATTAAGCTCATGTTTATTCATGGGATAGCTACTGTAGGCTATTAAAACTTTTTGGCACAAAACTGACTAAAAAATTACTGAAAATTTAGCATCCCTCCCACTCCCCACAGAGTTATCAGGTCCTTATGTTGCAGCTGAAATGAGAGACTGGAACATCAGGTTTTTCTAGCAGCATGGAAGAGGGGGAGGCATGGGGAGACAGGAAGACAGTTAAACTGAAAAGATTCCATAGACAACTTTTTTTTTTTTTTCTGAAATACTGTATTTACACAAAATTGAAGAGAGTACAAATACTTTACTAAGAAGACAAAACCATCATAGTACATTCAGTTTAAACACAGGCAGAACTATAGATGCAAAGCACAGAGGCCTAAGGTACTTGCATGGGGGAAAGGGAAAAAAAAAAAAAAGAGCATCATAAAGGCCCCAGAGATTAAAAGCAGGAGGTAAGAGAACACTTTCTTTGTTTGGCAGCATCATCTTTCCTTGACTTCAGTGGGATTGAACAAGACACTCTCCTTCCTCACTGTGGATGGTGGGAAAAACCCTCTCACAATGTGCTGACAGCTCAACACTGATTTTGCAAAACAGTTGAGTGTGTACTTAATTTTCAGCATGGAAATAGAACTGTTAGCTTCAAAGAAAATTATATTTGTGCCTAATCACATGCTTATATGCTTAGTTTGACCAGAAATAGCCTTCTCAATGCTTTATAGGGTCAAGTGCATTGTTACGTAAAAAATAAAAGTACTTTACTGTCATCTTTCTTTTTATTTTTCTTAAAATATACTTTAGAATTGCTTTACTTTTCCTCTTATGTACTCAATTAGAAAATAGTAGTTTATTGAATGCCATAGAATTCTTAAATTTTAATAAATGTCTTACATAATCAAAGGAATATTGTTCAAAAATAATTCCCACATTTTTCCAAAACCTGTTTAAATTTAAAAAGGAATAAAAGAGAAAAATACATATCATAACAAAGCAGCTTTATATTTCTGGGCATTTGGCAGCAGGTCTGTTATAATATTACTCATATCTCTTGTTGTCTGTTAAAATCACCAGATTAATTGATCATTATTAAAGAAAAGATTGTACAGTATTATGACAATCCACCATATATAGCCAATGCATGAAATATTTTACACGCTATATATCTCTTAAAAAGAATTAATATATTTTAGCCTTTCCTTTGAAAACAGATAGCTTCTGAAGTAATATATCTTAAACACAATGGTATCTGTCAGTTCTACTGATTTTTTTTTTTCTGAATAAAAAGCTTGCTTGAATAGGACTACTAGCTCAGTGATGGAACTACAGTGCTATTTAACTAAATTCCGTACATGTCTTCGTTACTGTTGCTGCAATTATTGTAATCACATACCACTGAAGTGCTAAATATTAGTAACTCAGATATGTGGACTTTGGTTATGCTTGATAGAATACTGGCATATCAAATATATGTACCACTTCCTAAAGGCTATGTTACAATCATGATGCCTAGTAATAAATTAATAATAATAATAATAACAATCTCAGATTCAAAGTGCTGACTCACTTGAGGCACCTATACAATAAATCAATCAATTAAAAGATCTATTTTTAATGTTCAAAACTAACAGGAGATCCTGGGCTGCCGAGTTACAGGCACAGCACGGAGGACTCTGAACCTGTCCTTCCAGTGTGGGGATTCCTGTGCTCCCAGAAGACACTGGAATAGTGGAATATCATCTCTGATTTGGAACGCTCCGAGTCATACCAAGTCTTCATGCATGAAACATTGAGAGCTGTCCAAGCTCCTCTAAAGCCTCAAAAGGCTCTCTTAAAACCCCTCAAGCCAACTCTGTTCACCGGGGGACAAGGCTTTGCCAGGAATTGTGCTTGGCTGCAGACCAGGGAAGAGCCTTTTTACAGAAAGTCCACGATGAAACGTGTCACATCAACGCAGCCTTCACACGCTGGAGACACTGTCACCACTGTCAGCATGAGAGGAGAAAGGCAGTTTTCCAGCAGCAGCAAACACCTGTCTCCCTGGAATGGGAATGCTTTTCATGTTGTCAGTTTGTTCTGTGCAAGCAGTAATCGTTTTCAGTGTCGAGAGAACTGTTGTACCCCGATGACGGATACAGGTCCCTCTTAAGTATCCTGTTGACGATGTTGATCAGAACTTTTTTGTACTGTTGACGTAAAAGTGAGTAAACAAACGGATCTGATGCAGCCTTACTGTAGGTGAGGCACTTGCTTATAATTCCCCAGTAGTAATTTATGGTAACAAAAGGAATGAGCTCTATCAACCTGTTAAACATTAAAGAGAAATGGAAACATTTGAGTGTTATACTCACACTGAGCCCCGTGCTCAACTCATGCTTCATGAAACATTCAAGTAACATTTATTTTCTTACAGTACACAGTCCCTGCAGGAGAAGGGCCGTGTACTTATTCCTCACATTCTGTAAGGGCAAAGAGAACTTTCCTAGCAAGACCACTGGGAGACAAAATCAATTCCTACTATGGAAAGAGGGAAAAACTGTTTTCTGTGGTAATGCTTCTGTGCAGAGGAGATAAGAGTGCTGCAGTTTACTTCTCACTTTCTGAATTTACTGAGCTGTGCTGGTAAGTGGTCAAAATTGACTACCTCTTTCCCACAGCAAGCTTGAGGCAGACACACATGGCTCAGGGCACCCAGACTCACTGACCTCAGTTTCCTGAGTAGAGCTGTCTAGTGACACTTGAGACATTTGGACATAACCCCGTTGGCATCAGGCTGCTGCTCCTGCAAGGTCTGCTTTAGGTCCTGTGGCATATCTGCCAGCCTAGGTAAAGGACTTGGATACAATGCAGCATCTCAAATGACACCAGAAGCGTGGTCTAGGTCACTGAATCCATCCCCTCAGACACAGACACGCACCAGTGAGCCTTCATTACACCACTGTGGTGAATTAACACAGATGCAAAGCAGATTTATGTCAGACCATTGTAGTTTGGTCAGGAAGAACAACCTGGCAGTACCTCAGGGAGCTCTGACTGGCACCTGCAATCCCACAGTATGCTTAGCAGCACACCTACAGCTATTTAGCCATGGAAGTTTTTGTGTGCATTTAGCTGACTCCTAGGCTGGCCAAAGAAAACAAGGAGAGAACACTTTTATCATCATTATATGACCAGGCAGCTACGTCCAGACCTGTGTCTCCTGCTCTGTGCTTCACGGATGATTAGTGGCCTCGGCACCTCAGCTGAGAGGGATGTATTAATCATGGGGGCAGAAACCACAACTAAGTTAAACAATTTTTTCCACAGTAGTGAGGGCAATCCTTCAGACTGTTCCAGCAAATGTCTCACCCAGCTCATCTGCAGGGGGCAAATCCTCCAGGAAGGTGGAAAGAACAGGGTGAGGAATTTTTATTTTGTGCATACCTTCTGTAAAACCTTTTGCAGGAGCAAGAGTATGCTACTTTGGTCTATTCATCCCAGAAGTAAAGAAAATGTTCTGGGAGATAAAATAGCCCTTTTCAATACTCTAAGACATCACTGTTTGAAGATGTAAGATCAGAAGCTTTCTCAAGGCTTGAAAAACCTTCTGTCCTCTTTCCAAAATGCAGAGCTCCTGACTTGCAGGGTGTTGACTTTGGAAGCTGTTCTAGTCCCTCCTCATAGAAAAGCTGACTTACCATCATTTGGACTGAACATTGCTACAAGTGACAAGAAATTTCCTTATTTATATGGCTAAAAGTTAAATCATTCCTATGGCAAGTGCATTCAAAAAAACAGATGACTTCTGTTTGAAGCTGCTCAGAGAAAGTTCCAGTGAGTTAAAAATAGGTAGAACAGGAAGATACAAAATATGAGAAATAATTGTACAATAAATTACACTTGCCATGTAATTGCTTAGGTTTGTGCCATTCTGCATATCATCCCAATACAAGAAATATATAATTGATGTTTTTATAAAGACACTAAATAGGAAGAGTAAGATATCTTTTAGTCTTGAAAATAGATGTATTGCTATGTTCCCATTAATGCATTATGGATCCAAACTTAATTGCACTGAAGCCAACAGAAGAAAAATTACGCAGATTTTAATAAGATAAAGGGTCTGGTCAAAACAAGTCAGACTTAGAAATATCCATCTAAATGCATCTTAGTATGATTTTCTTGTTTTCAGTGCTGTTACAAAGGAGATTAAATTCATCTGTCGTCTCTTAGTGAACAGATGAATATATTGCTAATGAGCCTAATCTCGTTCAAATTTCTGAAGTGAGGAGCAAATACTGAGCTCACAATGCAACCTGAGTCACCAGGCCAAGAGCAAGACAATGGGGAGGATGGCTTTTACATTGCCTCCCCAGAGACTGCTTCAGTGCCACCCCTCTAAAAACCAGAATGAGAGAAGAGTGGGGGAACAGGCACAGCAGCAAGGCCTCCAATCTCACCTCCATCACCACCAAGTGCTGTCTTGGCACTGCCTTGTCTTTGAGACAAGGAGCCTTTTGATATCCTCCCCAAATACTTCCCATTCTGCTGTCACTGAACCAGCTCAGTCCCTGTGACAGACAGAAGCTGTACTTTGACACACATTTCCACAAACCAGCCCTTCAGCCTTCTCTACAGTAGTTGAATAGGTACCAGTTTGTCACACATAGAAAATGCACCATCTCACGTCTGCCAAATGCAAGGTCTGAAGAAGGAAGTAACTTTTATTTTAGAAGTTTATGAGAAATACCTCCACCCTAAAAAATGCGGCCACGTTTGGAATTTGCTGAGCTCGGTAATGTTCAGATGGAAAGAAGATGGCAAAATCCACTTTGCTCAACATAATTACATCCTGATTATGGCAAAAGTGAACAGAACATGATTCAAGATGTACTGAACAATGATAAATTAACCTTTTAACTATGTGATGTAATGTTAATATTTGTAATAATCCTTTCAACTGCAGAAAAAAGATGTAGTTATCCAGGCAATCAGGAAGGAATCCCTTTCAACATGTAAATGGGAACTGAAATAAATGTCACTTTAAACATTTTAAAAATATTGTCTGTTTAGTGCACTAGCCTTAACCTCTCCCCTACTCCTCTCAGAAAAGGGCAGTGGCACTGACCATAAATGGCCTGTATGTGTGTGACTGTGTGAGATCAGAGCACTAAAGCTGGCCAGTTTCTGTGAGCTGCTGTGGCTGCAGACACTGGAAGCTGGGTAACAACCTTGAAGAAGCTCTCACCAGGGGGGTTTGCACACTAGTGCACCTCCCTCAACACAAGTCAGCACTCTTCAAGGCTGCCTTGAACACACTGTGAAAGTGGGAAATATTTTTAAAAATCACTTGTGAAAGATGTATTCCATTTCAGTTTAGAGATGAAAGGCTAAATGCTGGGGTGCTGCAATTCAGTGTAGTTACACTGACTTCCAGCTCACTGGTTTATACAAGATTTAAAAATATTAATAATCGTCTATTGTATGAAGACTACACAAGTAGATAACAACAATGATTCATGGACACTTTAAAAGGTGCAAACCACCAGGATGGATGCCTATAATTCTGTCCAGTTGTGGAACATGGTGTTTCCTATACATTTAAGAAGTCTAACTATTGCTTTTCCTGAGAGATAACTTTTACACCTCAGCATAAGTCTGTGCTGCACCATTAGCAATATATTTACAGGCATTAATGTTTCCAGACTGAAATCTTATCTGACAAATTATCAGCCTGGACAAATTCAAATTATATCAACTCAGCTTCCACTAGAAGCAAGCTTGGCCTTATGCCTAAAAAACCAAAAAAACCTCAGCTAATCAGGAAAGTCTGTCTTTTTTCCTCTCTATTGCTAGGGTTGTGCTCACAAGGAAGGGTGGCAAGTCTTTTAAACTGCTTTTATCTCCCGCTGGCATGTAATCAATTCCCGGTACGTGTCCTAAAAGCCACTTGCTTTTGGCAGAGGTGCCCAGACCTGTCTCCAAAGAGGGAAGGAGAGCCAGGTCCTGCCGGGGCTGCCCCCTAGGGCTGGGTGTGCGGGCAGGAGTGGCGTGCCAGGGTGTGTTTGTGTGTGTTTGTGTGCTCTGCCCCTCAAGACCGGTCCCGGGGGTCCGTTTGGCTCTGGCCCCCCAAAATTAGCTGTAGGACCCCAGGGCACCTGCGCATCACAGAACATCCTGATCCCGCAAAGTGCCCCACCCCGACAGGGGATACTAACCTGGTGATAATGTAAGGACCAAAACAGATCACGAACGACCCTATAAAAATACTGATTTTCTTGGTAGCCCGCTGCCTCCTCCTTTTCTGCTCGTTCAGACAGCGCTGCTTCACACTACGGAGGGAAAAGAGCAGTGAGGGCGTTAAGGCAAGAAGGGAGGAGGTGAGACGCGAGCCCAAGGAAGAGGGATAGAACCTTCTCCACGCCCCAAAGCCCCTGCGCCCGGGAAGGGAAAGGGGAGAGGAAGGCAGCCCCCGGGAAGAGGAGGGCAGCCAGGTCCGGTGGAAGGGCAGCCCCGAGGGAGGAGGGCAGCCTCCTGGGGGAGAGGAAGAAAATCCCCTCGAGAAGAGGAGGGCAGCCCCGAGGGAAGCAGGATAGCCCCAGCCCCACCGAGCCTCGGGACGATCGCACTCAACAAAGCAGTGACTCCCACTTGAAGGGGGCTCAGGCAAGTGGGATAACCCGGAGAGCCGGATTAGCATTTAAACAGAGAAGGCTACAAATGCGCAAGCCACCGTTCCTGGCACTGTAAGCAGCGTCTGAAACTAGAGGCAGGAGCCCTCGCCAAGCGGCCGGGGCAGGCAGGAAGGGGTGCTGGAGAGGCGGGATATCTTTTCCGCCCGGGGTAACTACCGCTAGTGACCGGGGCTGTGAATCCGAGCGCGCACTCATTACCTGGGGTGGATATCCACCAGCAAAACCAGAGTCTGCATGGTAATAATGTCTATCCGCTTGCAGTGGAACCGGGCAACTTTCAACACCTTTAAATAGGTGAAACACAAGATCACCAGAGACAGCATGAAACTGGTGGAGTGAAAGACAATGGTGAACACTGTAAACCTTCTCCGCTCCGTCTCTTCCTTCAGGTGTAAGGTGCAAGAGGCATAAACGTTGTTGTAATCTACCCATGAGTAAAACAAGGATACCAAGGGGAACGTGAGGGAGTGGAGCCACGAGTAGCCCATCAGTATCACAGCGTCCTTATACCGCATCTTGCTGGTGTAGCTCAGGGGGAACACCACGGCAATCCATTTGTCGATGCTGAGTGCTGCCATGCTCAGCATTGTGTTGGAAGTCAGGAAAGTTTCCAGGAAACCCACCGCCTTGCAGACGCAGCCCCCGAGGGGTTGCTGGTTCCTCAGGATGCCCAGCAGGGTAAAAGGCATGTTCAGAACGGTGAGAAGCAGGTTGCAGAAGGATAAGTTCACCAGGAAAACCCCGGCGACCTGCTTGCGGATCTCCGTACTGTAGACGAAGCATAGCAGCACCAGGAGGTTGGAGAGCAGAGAGACAACGAGCACCAGCACGAGGAGCAGCGCCAGCAGCACGCCTGCCAAGTCCATCTCTCAGCGGGTCGCCTGGAGCTGGCGAGGGCAGGAGGAAGGGGGCACCCGCGCCGGCACCGCAGCCTCGCCTGCCGCCCTGCGCATGGTGCCGGCGGCGGGGCAGGGGCCGGGGGGCAGCGCCGGGGGCAGCGGGGCGCGCAGAGAAGAGCAGGGCGGGGAGCGGAGTCGAAGGTGCTGAGAGAGGGGAGAGTGGATCGGGACCGGGCGGCTGGACGGGGCAGAAGGGGGAGGACAGGGACAGCGGGGTCGGGGCTCTCTGACAGCAGAGTCAGCCAGCGGGGGAGCGGGGCCCGGGAAGAGCGTGGCCGGAGCCGAGGGTAGGGGCTCCGAGGCACGAAGCGACCGGATCGGGAGATAGGGTGGAGATGGGGGTAGCCGAGAATCGGGGCTGGAGATAGGGGGCCCGAGGCGCCCGGAGAGCGGAGCCGGGGCCCGGGGGAGCGCGGCCGCAGGCGCGGCGCTGGCCGGGCGCTGTCCGCGGTGCTGAAGCGGGCGCTGCCCCGACGGCCGCCCCGGCTCTGCCTTCAAGCCGCGGAGCGCGGCCCCCGCAGCGCCCGAGCCCGCGCCCCCTCCATGCCCCTCCGCGGCTGCGCTCCGCCGGGCGCACGGCCTCCGCAGGCTCTGAGCATCTTCCCCCGCTGCCCAGCCCCTCAAATACTCCAGCCGCGGAGCCTCCCGCAGCGACTCATGCGCAGACGAGCGGCTGCGAGGCACAGGCTCAGCCAGGGATCGCGGCGTCGGGCTGATCCACTCCCGGATCGCAGGCGAGAGCAGCAGGAAGCCCAACTTTCCTTTAGTGTGCAGCTCAGGAAGGATCAGACCCGGAGATGAGTTGCTGGTAGTTTGATCCCTGCACTGCGCTCAGGCACACGCTGAACTCACCAGCTGTATCTGGCTCTCCTGAAACCTGTTCAAAATCTGGTGTCTGTGCCCCTGGGCAGGCTTCCCCCCTTCCATCTGAGGGACTGCTTGTCCTTTTCCCCCTACAATGCTTGCTATGATTGCCCTCTGGGTATTCACACCAGAACTCTGCTGGCCAGCAGCGAGGGATGTTTCTCGGTTAGAGACTCCACTTTGAGTGCTTGGACTCACCAGCTGGTCGAACAAGTACCCACATTAGGGTGATGCTGGCACACTCTGTGGAAAACTAAAGTCTCTTTATCATTTTCCAGTCTCACTGATAATGCGACAGTGTGGCGGTCAGAAAGGTTTCTTCTGTAATCACATTCTGGCAAAAGCTGAAAAGACAGACATGAAAGAGAACAGAAATTCCCCCTCTGCAGCTGTCAGAAATGGGGATCACGTGGCTAATTCCCAAAGATTCTGTGAATCTTTGTCTTAGATTAAAAAAAAAAAAAAAAAAAAAAAGAGAGAGAGAGAGGAGAGTAAGTGAGTAAGTTTTGGTGCATCAAAATAATACTGGTATAGAAAAAAGCTGCCATGTCTAATCACTGTCACATTTTACAGTTGATCGCCAGAACTGACACGAAGAAAAAGGAGAAGAAAAGGTATCTTTCCTACTATCCAAAATTACTATTAATATCCTAAGGAAATGCTGTATTGTATATACTGTCCCTACAGTGTAACCTTGTCACGCAAGTGTGACCACTGTGTGATTAACTGTACATAAAACTGCTTGAAAGAGCCCGAAGGCAATGTAGGTTTTGTTGGGCTTTTTTCCCTCAAGAGTAGTTAAAGTTTTGGATCAGCCCCTAATTGAAAAGCTTGCCATGGTAAATTATATGTCTTAAGGAGAGAGCAAAGCAACAAGACATGAGATGTGTTATTTGGAAGCAAACCAGTACAGTACTATTCCTCAGGATGGAAAGGAAATGAATGTTTTCTTTGATCAGAGAGCTGTCATTTCCAAAGTTAAAAAAGTGCAGATACATTTGACAGGGCTTATGCTTGACGGACAAAAATTCTATATGTATCTGTGTAAGCATTTGAGGGAAAAGAAATCTATAAAAGCATGACAATACCAGTTTTCTCAGTGTTCAGTTGTTGCATTTCTATCATCAGAGAGCCAGCACTGTTTGGAAAGGGCTGGGAAGAAATGAACCATCGTGGGAGAACCTGGCTATAACCTTACAGAGCAAAGGTTCTGCAAGTACTTCCTCTCTCACAGCAGCAATTCTTACAGTTCCTACTAGTCAGAACACATATATGACCTACCTTTCATTTAACAGTATCACAGGGTTATGGGGCTTTTATGCTAGACATCTGGGAATAGAGGCTGGCTGTGTAGTGGTGTCAGGTGGGGGAGATGCTATTTTATATCATCACAGAGACAACATAGATGTGCTGTTCTCTTCCTGGGATAGCTACCCAAGAAGCTGTTTCCTCTTGGATCCAGAGGACAACTTCTGGCTCTCTTTATCTCTCTCTTCTACACATACATACATACATACATAATTTCTCTCATAAGGCCTTTTCAAATGAAGAACGAATTGTTTCAAAACTGATGTAGAAAGAATACATTGAAATAAGGCAAAAAAAATAGAAAAATTATTCTGATTTTTTCACATGTTCAGTGAGTTGTATAGCACCCTGCAACCATATTCTGGGCTCAAAGAACCCAGTAGAGATGACTTTGTTGTATTTCTCCTTTTGCTTTCAGTGGAACTTTGTTAATGTGACAAGTTACCCATGCACATAACTTCCTGTGGGATGTGAGTCCTCTGATGACCTTTTCCAATTTACAGGCAGCAACCCCATAACACTTCATCCCAAACGCCTTTCAGTCTTACTTGCAGCTTATGAGGCTGGAAACAGTTGATTTCTCACCTGCTTGAGACCAGAAGGCTCAGACTTGCTGTGGCGGTCTTGCAAATGTGGTCAGTGTCTCCTTAGCCCCTGGAAACACATATACTCCTGCAACCTTTTCACATATAAGCAGACATATGCTTATACATTTTCAAATGCTCACAGCAGTCATATTAAACACATGTATTTTCCAAGATCTTACAGCATTTATCAAGGATGCTCTTGGTGGAAACTGGGGGCTGTAGAGACTGCTGCAATATGATTAAGAAAAGGAAAAATAAAGATGTTCTTGCCAATAATTATCTCTTAATAAACATAGACTATTTAGTTAACAGAGATTAGGTAAGTACTTGAGATTTTATTCTAACAGCTGCATCATTCATTAAATCTACGCATTCATCTGTTCTAAATATTGACCACAACTTATTTGATTTAATGGTCAATGGGCTGTATTTTTTAGAAAAGAATAGGGTAAGATTCAAATTCCTGTTTTACTTTCACTCCAGGAAAGATGTGTCATGCAAATTTCAGTGTAGATCACAACTGCACATAATTCAACTCTAATCAATGTATTCTGCAATGGCTAGGAACACATTTAATTTGGTTCTAATTTTAAGAAAGCACAGTGAAAAAAGGAAACCTCAAACAAATTATATCAATTAATTTGAAAGTACAGAGAAAATCAACCCTTTTCCCTGATTCCCTTATGACAGGTGAAGAGAGGGAAATTAAATTATATTAACCAATATGGGGGGAAATGGAATGAGTCATGGAACTGACGTTATGAAAAAAGCTTTTCACTTCTAGGGCCCTTGCGAAAAAGTGACCATTTCAAAAGTGAGTAAGACTGATTAATACCCAAGAGATTTTTCAATATGTCCTGTAAATAGATCTGGTACTGATAGATCCTGACAAGCACAGAGAAATATCTTCTCTCTTCCACAATGACTGCAGGTGTCTTATTGTTTTCACATTACATTTAGCTAACGAAGCTTTAGTGAAGTCAGTCCTTCAAGTCTCAAGCAAAAACTTTTTTCTTTTTGTTCTTTTGTTCTTTCTTTCCCCTCTTTCTTTTCAGAGGCTTATTTTATTAGGATTTGAACTACAGAGTCTTTGAGCAAGCAGGGCTACTACACAAATATAGATTTTATTCTTTCTAGAACAATAAGACAAGTAAGTGAGCAGATAGTTGTGACAAGTGACATCCTGTTAGTCTCTAAAGAAAAGATGTGAAGCCTGACTCATCAGTCTAATACAATTCTGAAAGACTGTTCCTGTGGCAGAATTCCAAGTAGGCACATTTACCACCTGTGGAATAACTTTATCCTAAAGATCTTCCTAAAATGGAACAAAGAAAAACTCCACATGTGTAAAGCCCACACATTCCTTCACTAGGCCTCTACTTTTCAGGGAAAAAATTTGGAGCAGAAATATGAAGCTCAACCATGCCACAGTTCTGCAGACTGAAATTGCTTCAAAATTGCCCAAGTACTGGAATAATGAGGAATCTCAAAATTCAACAGATAACCTTGCAGTTCTATCAAAAGTCTGCACTTGCAAAAATCCTTTGAGTCATATTTCTGTTTATGCAAACTAGACATATTCCTACAGTCTGCAAAAATTGATCTTAAAATTATTCCAGAAGACAGTATTTTGTTTTGAAAGATGGAGGGCAACAGAGCTTACGAGTGGCTGAGGGAGCTGGGGTTGTTTAGCCTGGGAAAATGAGACTCATGGAGAACCTTATCACTCTCTGCAACTACTGAAAGGCAACTACTTCTTCTGAAAAGAAGTTGCAGACAGGTGAGGGTCAATCGCTTCTCCCAGGTAACAAGTGGCAGGATGAGAGGAAATGGCCTCAAGTCATATCAGGTGAGGTTTAGATTGCACAGTAGGAATAATTCCTTCACCAGAAGGGTTGTCAAGCATTGAAATGGGCTTCCCAGGGAAAGGGTCATCATCCCTGGAGGTATTTAAAAGACCTCTAATCATCTTTTAAATGTGGGTGTGACACTGAGGGATGTGGTTTAGTGGGGACTTGGCAGTCCCACGTTAACAGCTGTACTCAATGATCTTTAGGGTCATTTCCAACCTAATTGATTCTATGGTTCTATTCTTGGTACTCTTAGTGGAAATGGAAGTGCACAAATACTGGAAGAAGACAGGAAAACTAAAACATTCACAGAAACTCAGCCAGTTTCAGTTGACAAACAATTCTGAAGTGGTTATGTATGGATATGTGTCAATGCTTCCTCTTTCTCCCACCATTTCATTTTGTCTTTTTCCTCTTCCACAACATGAGACAGCAGGTAAAACCAGAATTCTGGATTGCAAAATTTGGCTTTGGAATCAAGCTGGCTGGTTTGTTTATTTGTTTGGGTTTTTTTCCTAGAGTGCAATGCAAAAGTGTGAAGGCAAAAATGTGCTATTCTACTGAGCAGCAATATATATTGATTTCAGTGAAGTTTGTGTTGGGAGGTTAACAAACACTAACTAGTTTTTACACCCAGAAGCTTTAAACCATAATGCAAGTCTGAAATATTAATGGAGGAATACTGTTGCCTCAAGCAAGTGGCACAGGTACTTGAATCTTTCACAACTCAGGGACATGTTCTTCAAAATATCCAAATTGTGTCTGTTCTTTCTCCAGACTGGTTCTACAATAGAGTTACTCCTTGTTGCATTAAATATTCGGGACTTGGGTTGTAACCAGAACTTTATGTTTTGTGGAGGTGCAATTCTTCTGCATTCTTCAGAAAAAATACAATGGTGAATGGAATCTTATTGAATGTAAGAGCACATATAGCTTCCTTTCATTTTCATCTGTTTTGTCTCTTCTTAAGGATTTGGTATATTGATACATTTTTAACCTGACAGGAATAAAGATTAAACTGCATTTTTTTTGCTATTTTTCAGTGCCTCAGAAACACAGTAGTTCTTACTAGAAATGCTGCACTACACCAGATTGTTATAAAACTTATCAAAGCTGCAGGCATAGGGATGAAATTCCCAGGAGCCTTTTACTGGCATTTTCAACAAATGTGACAATGTTTAGCACTTCCAGGGGCCAGAAAACATTAAATGGCATTTTTCAGAAATTGCTGAGGCAATTTATTTAGTTTTGTGGTGAAGTTCCAGGAGCCAACACATGAAAAAGCCAGCATGTGTTCTTTTGCTGTACTATTGAAATTCTCCTTTTCCTGCCTTCCTTGTTCAAAATCTCCCCCACATCTTACAAAGATGGTTTGATTCTGTTTTCCCTGAGTCAGTCCAAATCCAAGATAAGTCTCTTAAAGCCACTGGGAAACCAGTGCAGTGGAAATGAATGCAATCAAACATAAGACTGTAAAACAGTATGAAGCTTCTAAGATGAGGCCATTTTGATTATAGTTATTTATTATAGAGAGCACTCTAAGCAAGCACATCAAGAAAATATTAACCCCACCTTGTGCAGTGGATCTGCCAGGGATCTGTGCTGAGCTGCTCAGGGACAGAGGCACAAAGCACTTTGGATGGTTGCAAGGGAAGGAGCACAAGCACGCAGATGAGAGCTCTGGCCTAAGCTGTTTGCTCAGGAGCTGTTTAAGCAGATGCTGGATCAAAAGGGCAGAAAAAGCTGGGCTGGACAAGTCAGCTTGCTTTGAACTCACACATGGCCAGAGTGGCTGCAGCAGGACAATAATCTCTGGCATTATGGCACTATGCCTCTGGGCTCTGAAAATCCCCTCGTACAGGATAGACATCTCTTCTCATGGGCATGCAGCAGACCAGTGCCCATAATTCAGGGTAACAGCTCTTTGCTGTTCACCCTGTCCCAGCCCTTTAACCTTCACACATTAATCTTTCTGCATCAGGACTTTGCTCGAATACCTCAGTTTGCCTTTCCTCAGCCCCTCACTGCAGAGACTTTTCTTCACACCCTCACTAACAGGTACAGCTTCTGTTGGTGAAGGTAACCAACAGGCACCATCTGCCTTGAGGAATAAATAGCCAAGATATTTTCTACAGCAATATCTAGTAGGCACTGTCCTCCCATCACACCCATCCTTTTACTCTGCCTACCCACCCATCCACCCACCTCCACATCCATCCGCAGGAACATGTTTGTGCAGAAAATACTCTGGCTCAGAGGCAACTCCACTCTAAGAAATGGAATTGGCAGGTAATAAATAGGCCTGCACTATGCTGCTTTCATAGAAACACTCAGGGGCTAAGGCTTTTAAATGTGAACACAGGTTATTATGAGTGCACGGCTATCTTGGAGCCTCTATTATCATGCACCTTTCACTGTGTGTTTCACTGAGTGTATTTAAAAAAAAAAAAAAAAAAAGAAAAAACACCAAAAGGCCCCTGTTTCAGTAGGGTAAAGAAAGAAAATCAAGAAACTGCCAGGACAAAATTGACACTGTATGATGCAAACTCTGCACTGGCATAGCAGGGCTCCCCACAGCGAGTTGCTTAGGAACAATAATAACATGTAGCCCCCCAGTCACCCCCTCCAAATACACAAGAGACGCCTGGTCCCCCTCCAGAAACATAGAAGCGAAATATTTATACTCCTTGAGTCTCTTATCCTCATCTCTCATCCTTACCTGGGATGGACTTTATCTGGGGGATAGGGGACAAGTTATTCCCCAGTCTTGCTGAGAACCCCTCCACAAACAAATGCTATCGAAGTCAGTAATATCTTCACAAATTCACAGGAATGGGGAACCAAAGCACAAGTGCAGATAATGGCTCTCCAAATCCACTGCTCCTACACCTTCTACAAGCACCTTTGCCCATCTGTGGGGCAGACTGCAGGAAGGGTTCTCTTACCCCAAACAATATGATAGAGTAACCTTGCCCTGGCCTGTGTCCGTGGTGGCAGAGGCTGAGGGACCCTTGGGCTGGACTTCTGCTTGTTTGCCACATCAGGGTTTTGCATGCTGCCTCCTCAAACCTTGGTCCCACAGAGGGAGATGGGAATTAAGGTATTTCACAGACAAGGGGAGAAGAAATGCCACGAGCCTTTTTTTTTAAAAGGGCTCTGGAAAAATTACCAGTTGAAGCTCTCTGTTGTACCTCACTGCTCACAGCTCATCAGAAGTACCCAGCTCTTACCCTGTGAGCCCAGTGCAGATCAATTACTCTCAAAACAACATTTTTTCCTCCTTCTGCTGATGAGGTCCCTCGGGTTTTGTAACCTCTGCAATTTCTTTGGGGATGTGTTACAAATTAATAGTTTATTCTGAATTCTGACTTTTTTTTGATAATTCAGTTCGGTTTTGTGCCTCCTAAGGTCATTTAGAATTTTTGTCTCTTTCATGGATAAATGTTTTCATTAAGATAGCAGTAGTCTTGGAAACAGCTAAGCAGAGCTTTGTACCCTTCATCCAACTTCATGCAATGAGTTAAGCAAGTAAAAATCTGCTGTTCTCATCTGTGTTGTCGTACACAGAGCTGGTGTGCAGCGCTGCAGTGAACTCTCCCTGCCACTCCAATACACATTCAGATTCTGGTGTTTTTGACACAGCAGTTTCAGAAAAAGGAAAAGAATAATCTGAAAAATGCCTTCAATTCCCACAAAAATATTCCAGGATTTGGAAAAGCTTCTTTACTAGTTGAGCTAATTGAGGTCCAAGTTTAGGATAAGAAAATTCTGGGTTTAATTCCTAAATTTGCCCTAGTAATCCAGGGTAAAAATTCTGCCTTGTTTTAATATATCTGATCCTTATGTGTTTGATATGCTAATTGCTGCTAGATTTTATATTTGTTTAGTAGAGCAACATTTCACTGCACATTTCCATGGATTTTTTTTTCTCAACACTATTTAATAATCCTTGTATTTCAGCAGTATGTATTTTCTCTCTGAAACCATGTCCTCATTTTTATCAATTCTTTACTATATTCCTCAAACTGAAAAGAATTCCACAAAAAATTTTTTTGAGAAACTTTCATGTGCTGGGCTTTAGTTTCTCACAGGAATAGACACAAATTTGGGATGAAAAACAACAGAACCCTCAAAGTCATTGACAGAGTTAGTATATACGAAACTGAATTTCATGAGAAGTCAGTGGACTTGAGATATCTCAGTAAAGCATATTGTTCTGGTACCATTTTAAGGTAGAATTCCTCAAATATGCTCATTCAAGCCAGAATTTCTCAATGTTTATGAAGGGATATATGTAGTAAAAAGGCCCCAAGAACAGCCATAATATTCATTTTGTAAAAATTCTCTATGCTCTTTGAAATTATGTATATGGTATTCCTTTCCAATTACATTGTATAATTGTATTCAAAAGCAAGGTGTCTGCTAACTTTACATGGGTTTATGCATAGCCTTGAAAGTTGTGTGGTTTTGTTTTTAATTAGATAATGTTCAAAATCAATAATCAAGGTGTATTTAGAGGATTTATAGATCATCAAACCAAAGAAAGGGAAGAGCTGTCAAATTTCTTTTGACATTCTTTCAGAAATGGGTATGCAATTATCTTGTTTGTACTACAGCATGAGTAAAAATTCAAACTTGATGACAATAAATGGGAATTCTGGAGGGCATCTGTTGCAGAAGACCTACCACATTTGTCCTGGCTAATTTCTCTCACTGCTAACAAAGATACGGCTCATATTTGAGCTGCATGTGTTCAGAATTAACTTCAGCTAGGGGATGGCTTATACATTTCTCCACTAGATTAAAGAGCCAGTAATCTAAATTCTATTACTCTAAGCAGACAGATTAGGTCCACCAATTTCCAGTATTTAATTTGAGCCCTCTCCAGTTCAGCATGTCTTTAACAGGGGAAATCCCAATCAAGCACAGCCTTCCAGATTCACTCACAGGTAATACCCACCACACTGATTATGGAGCAAAATAATCTGCTATAAACTGAAGGTTTATATTAAGCAGCATTTGTTTGCATCTGTGGCATCTGATACAGCTGAGTTCAAAGTTACCTGGAAATTCATATTGAAGCCCTTTCTTCCTGAGTTCAGAGGGGTCCTTCTCTACAATATAAGGTAAATTAAATGGTTCTACAGGTATGATTTTACACTGGCTGTTTTAAAGGACACGCTCCACAGTTCTTTTTATTTAGCTGACTGATCTTCACCACTGTAGGCCATAGACCATTCTTATTCATTGTTACTTGTCTCTATTTTCTTTTTGAGATGAAGCTTCTGTCAGTGATGTTACGTTATCTCCCAAGTCTCTGATCAAAGTATTAAATATTACAGACCAAACCAAATTTTCCATGGTATTCTCTAAGGAAAATAATAATTTGATGGTATTTCTCAATTTAAAATTGCCTTTTATGTAAATTGACTTCTATAATAACTGGCTCTCAAATAAGAACTGACAATGTTTTTATGCTGTTGGAAAAAACAAAACCAAACAAACAAAACTTTTATTAAAATAATGTTTGAAATCTGGTCATTTCTACATTCAGATTCCCTAAATTATATTTCTGAATATAAGTCACAAGCAGAACATTTCTGCAGGGTACGAGGAGCAGTCCTGTAACACAAACAAGAGCCCCAGCTCAAAAAACCAGTGTGCCCTGTTTTATAAGACCAACATTTTAAAGATGCTCTGAAGGGATGACAGAGGCATCAGGAATCTGAGGATTCATTGCCATCCCTTCTTGAATTTGAGGTAAGCCAAGTTTTGCTTGTTTGGATCTGACTAAATTCCTGATGATTCCAGGTAACAGCAGAACACTATGCCGACCCGAGGGCAGTGTTTCCCTCTCTCACAGCCAGGTGATCATCCTGTAGCCATTCCCTTTTCTCCTTCCCGGCTCAGCTGGCTGTGCAGCCTTCCTGGCAGAGCTCAGCCCAGCAGCTCTGCTGAAGCCTCAGTTTCCTGGTTCCCAAAGGCACTCAGGAAGATTAAACTGGAGTGACTAAGCATGTACCTTACTTTTTTTCCAAGCAGTTCTCCTCAGAAAAGAACAAACCATCATTTCTGGTTAAACAGATAGTGTGTACTTTTGTTGTAAACAGTAAAAACAACCGCATGAAAACAAAGTGATGAAAAAGTGTTTAAACTCATAATGTTAAATGTGGAAGAAGAATCTATGTTAACTGGGAATAATGTCTAAGTGGTCCAGTTTGAGGGTTTTGCTGGTTTATTTGGTTATTTGCATCATCTTTATCTTTTTGCAGTTTGATTTTTTTTTTGCTAGCACTTTCCTATGTCCTTGGATGGTACAAATACAGAAAAATAAAAAAAAAAATCAGAATTTAAAGGTTTTTTTTTTCCCCTGAGAATGCACATATTGGGGCACACTGAATAAACTGCAGCATCCCAGCATATCGTTCTTTCAACATTGATTGCCTTTAATCACACTCAATTTATAGCATTAGTGCTGCAAAGCAAGGGGTGTCCTGTTCAGAGTTCTTTTCAGCTGGCTAAGCATTAATGGATGATGATTAACAAAAAACCCTCTATGCCTTGCCAGTCCAGGCTAAAAGCAATTTGGCAATTTGGCCAATGTATGTGTTTGTTGCCCACATATCTGTAAAAACAAGTAGCATTAGTGGTGTTGCTATATAAATGTGTGTTGCATTAATTAGTAGACCAACTTAGGCACTCTTCTTCTTGCTTTTTTTTTTTTTTTTTTTTTTTTCCAGATTAAATTTCAGTTCCAAAACTGCTTCACAACCATTTGGTAAAGCTAATGCATTGGAGGCTTGTTTGTTATAAATCTGCACACAAATATCGACATACCCACTGGTAAATGCCATACTCTGGCACCAGATGGTTGAGATTTGGGTGGAGGATGGGGCAGCAAACAGTCAGAAGTTAACAAATAAAGCCATAATACATCAAGACACCTAACTGGCTGTAGCATTCCTCGTTAGCTTACTTTTGAGCCCACGTGGTCCATTCCTTTCACCATGATAGAAAAGGAGCTTTTGCAGAAATGCTCCCATCAGATTGTACCTACATTTCTCTCTTTCAAACGGGGAGCAGGAGCAGCCCCAGCACCTATCGGTAAAAGTTTACCTTGCAACATCTGCCAGCTTTAGAACAATTTTTTGATGGTAAAAGGCTGCAACTTTTGTAGTTACTATAGAACTCCCAAGATGCAGATGTAACAAGTTTTTGTATATGGTGAAATAAGATTAATAAGAGTGCAAATATATAGAATGTCTTTGCTTATGTCATGCTACACAGTCACCAGTTATCAGTGGAACCCATCTATTTATGCAATATTTTCTAAGTAACTCCCCTTTCATTGAAGAGGAGCTTTACCAGAAGAGATTTACCAGATTTACCACAAGCTGAAGATTTAACATTTGGGAATCTCTTATTAAAAATTGATGTATCATGAGGATGTGTCAGAATAAAACTAAAGTGAAACAATGGTAGAATGACTTTTAATTGACATGCTCCTTAGCCCAGGGATTGTGTTTTTGTTTGCAAAATACATACTTTGAATTCTAAGGAAACTTTCAAATATATTTTGATTTTATATTTTTTTTTAAATATAAAGGTTATTTTTAAAAAGTTTATTTTTACTCAGGTTTTTCAGTATATTTCAGTGAGCCTGTAATGGGATAAAATGCCTCTAAATATTTTCAAGGAGAAAAATATCTAGTACTTCTTATTTTTTAGAAACTTCTGCAGGTTTGGCTGTTTCCTCAGTCAGGCATAGTTCAGTTTGTTTGTTGTACTCCTCTGAATTTCCTTGGATGTGTTTGCAGTAATATGAGCCCTGCAGTCCTTAGGAAGGATATACTCACCAGGAGCTAGAGAGAAAAGGCATCTCCGTTACTCTCTGTGTGTCTGCAAGGGCACGAGCTGGCTCAGAGCTCCACTGCCCAAACTGCTGTTCCATCACCACACAACAGAATAGCTAGTTGATTTTTTCGTGTTCCGTAGGAGAAAGAAGATAATTCCAAGTAGTAGTAGCGAAATAATTTTGATCAGCACAGTTAGTAGCTAATATCAGAAAAAAATTAGTCCATTGCATCATGACTTTGTATACACATTCTGAAGTCACTGTTTTGTTTTTTTTTTCTTGTATAATATTGCAAGGTTTTGTATAATGGACTTCTTGATTATTGGCAATAAATCTTTACACCTTTCCAGTCTTTTTCCTTCACTGTGTTTTTTAAATTATTTTTAGGTTCCTTGGATGAGTTTTTATTATTTTGTTTTGCTTTGTTTGGGTTTTTTTTTTCCTGTCCAAATTAATCTTGTTTCTAATCTCTTAGCCTTGTATTTATAATCTTTTTTGGGAATTCTGATCTCTGGATTTCAAAAATATTAATCAACCTCTGAAGAGCCATAAATATACTTCAGTTTTTCCAGATATGGGTCTCTCCAGTTAATACTGAAGATGTTTATATTCATAATGAGATGTGGTTAGTTGAAGTTCCTACAGTGTATGCCACCAGACTCATATCTTCAACACCATAGAAGGAGGACTCTTTATCACTGCCACATGTTTACAATTTGCCAGGCAGTTTCCAGCCCACATGAGAATGCTGCTATCCAAGCCAATCTGAATTAATTTAGCAGTAAGATTTCATGAAATGCACTGCCAAATGTTTTACTGAATTCTAAATATGCCACATCCTTAATTTTCCCTTCGCACATTTATATTGGAATGGCTGGTGAGGGAAATTTTCAGACACATGCATATTTAAGCATGGAACCCATTAACTTTCACTTACAGTTTCACTTTGATTTACAAAGCCATTTAGGGACCCAGTTTCTATTGGTGTCCTGTTGTGACTTAGGAAAAAAAACATTCTTGTATCAAAAAAAGAAACTACATTTTCAGTGGAAGTTATTCTTCCTAGCCTTTCCCTACTCAGTTCCTTCCCAGCTATGCAAGAAGAAGAAAATGGACCATCCAATGGATCCTGGAATCATTTCAACCTGTAATAATGTTTCATATTCTCAGAGGAAGAAAGGCAGCTATTCCTGGTGGATTCCTTTTTTTTCCATCTGCTGTGCAAACAGGTAATAATCACTAGGGTCTGTATTTTGGGAAAAAAAATCTCATCAAAGTTGCTTTTGTCTCTCATTAACAGTACTAGAAAAGATTGTTGTGACTTCAGTGGTCCCTGCAGGGAAGATGAAGCAAATTGCACCGTAATCCCACAGGACCGCTGTGTCAGTAGGGAATATGCTTCACAGGTAATTTTGAACAGCATGGGTTAAAACGGGGTAAAAGTAATGAAATAATCCCCTGATACCTGAGTGCATTTAAGGTCAGAGCCCTGACAGGGCACAGCTGTTTGGCTGAGTACCACTGCTCTTCATGCAGGAGGAGATTAAAAGGAAAATAGTTTACCAAGAGCAACTTTTAAACCACCCTGGCTCTTAAAATCACTATACCGACCTCCATGCAGTGGTTCATTATCAGCATGCCATTAAAGTAATGGACTTCACTTACAGTTTCACCAAGTTCCCTTTGCACCACCCAGGCAGCATGAATAGTTTGGTCTGGAAATGAAGGCACAAGTCATCACTTTTTATCTCTTTAACTTTCCAGAGCAGCAGAAAGAGGCTTGGACACAAATGCTAACCACCACCCTGCTTCACAGTGTCTTGGTTAGGAGAGAAGATATTCTGGAGATGATAGATGTGCTTAAAGATTGAGGTGCAGATGTGTGGGTCCTAATGAACACCTTGTTGACCATGAGCCAACAATGTGCCCTTGCTGCAAAGGGGGAAAATTTTATCTTGAGCTTCATTCAACAAAATACCTTCCCCTTTACTCAGCCCTGGTGAGGCCATACCTGAAATGCTGTGTCCAGTTCTGGGCTCCCCACTGCAAGAGAGACATGGACAGTCCAGGGAGAGTCCAACAAATGGCCACAAAGATGTTACAGTGACTGGAGCACATTTCCTGTGAGGAAATTCTGAGAGACCTGGGACTGTTCAGCCTGAGGAGAAGGTGGCTTAGGGAACCTTATCAATACATAATACATCAATAAATACCTGAAGGGAGGGTGCAAGGAATATTGATCCAGGACCTTTTAAGTGGTGCCAAGTGACATCAAGACAAGAGGCAATATACACAAACTAGACACAGGAGATTCCCTCTGAATATCATGAAAATGTTTTCAATTGTGACATTGCCAACACTGGCATAGGCTTCCCAGGGAGGTTATGGAGTCCCCAACTTTGGAGACAGTCAAATGCCATCTGGACATGGTCCTGGGCAATTGGCTCTATCTGGCCCTTTTTGAGCAGAGGTCACTTCCCACCTCAGCCATTCTGTGAGTTTGTGTTTCTGTGACCATTGGAAAGTATCAATGCACTAGAGCAAAATTGTTGGCAGGATTGTGTCTGTTTTGACAAGATTTTCAAGCAAGAAGATCATCAAGGTTTTTTATCTTTAGCTTTCCAGGTAGAAAGATCATCCTCTCCATGCTCTGCTGGGATGGAGTTCTCAGATAAAAAGGGAGAGAGATATTTAGACTTCTCTTTGGTCTGATTAAATTTGTTTAATCTCATATTTCACTGATCTGACCTGAACAACACTACAGGTGAAGTTCTCTTCCTCCACCTTCTCATTAAAAATAAAATCACAAATGTTAACATTTACTTTCAAGACTCATTTATTCTAAAGTTTCTAAAAATGGAGACAGATGTTGAAATCTCAGTTAACGCCTGTGAAATGTTTGTTCTTTGGTCATCTGAATTCATGACCTATAATTAGAGGCTGTGTGCGTCCCATTTTCAGGAGGCTCTATATCTGTTATGCTAATTTCTTCTGGATTTTATATGTGTTTAGTGCAGTTACCTTTTATTGCATTTTCCCATGGTGTTTTTCTCTACAATGTTAATAATCCTTGTATTTCAGCTCTGAAGCTCTGTCTTCATTGTGATCACATTCCTACTGTATCCCTTGAACTAAAAAGAACCCCACAAACGTTTTGTGAAACTTTCAAATGCTGGGTTTTAGCCTCTCATAGGAATGAACCCGAGGTTGGGATTAAAACCATAAAAACTCCTGAAGTCATTGACAGAGTTAGCACACATGAAACTGAATTTGACAAGAAATCAGTGGACTTGAGATATCTCAATAAAGCACGTTGTTCTGATATCTTTTTAAGGTAGAATTCCTAAAAGGTATTCATTCAATTCAGCATTATAGATAAAAGGATAGAGCAGAGGAAACATTGGGTCAATAGTTTAGCTGTGTGCTTCAGCAACATAAACAAGGCACAAGAAGACACTATTTCCTGCAGAAATAATGTAGATTACCACATCTGAGAGAAACAGAAGAAACAAACTAACAAGGGAACAGAGTAGTCAGAACATAGACAAAACACTGCTTGGCAATGGTTTTCATACTGGTTCTGGAAACTTTTATACTACATTGCACGGGGCAGGGAGTCTTGCCCAATGGTTCTTTTCAAACAAGTTAACCTTTCAGCAACAGGAGTTTCCAGGTGGGTCAGACTGTCAGGCAGGTTATTGGGGTTTTGCCTTGCTGTGCAAGTTTGAAAAGGGCCTATTCCCTGAGGTTGTTCTGTTTATCTTCACTTAACAATTTTCCTGTTGTTGCAGCTGTCTGGACAATGGTGACGTCCTTGATGTCTGTGCCTCTCCTCCCATGCTACACTGTGGTTTTGTGGCTGTGGTCCTTTCAGGGTCAATTCACTGTTAAAATTAGGAAGAATTTTCTGGCTGTAACATGTTTGACGGGACAGGTATAGAAATTGTGAATTTATGGAGCCTCCTGGACATCCACTCTGTGCATGTGATGGGCAGTGACGGCAAGGGTGACTCATGGCATACACACGGACCTGAACGGAACAGCATTCTCTCAGCTTGGTGGTGATGGTCTGATCTAAATTACTCATGAATCCTTGAGCTTTTTTCCTACTAGTGATCATTGTGTTATTTAGATATCTCATGGTCTCCAGGAAAATTGTATTCGAAGTTCACCTCTATGTGTGTTATCCTCATAAATCTGGACTCTCTTGTGTAATTTTTTGTACATTTTTTCCTCATGATCATCCACCCAGAAAAGTGTTGCCTCCATTGAAAACACATGATTTTTTTTATAATTCAGGTCTTTACTATTTCTATTTCTCTGTATATATCTATTATTTTGCTGTACTAATAAGCACAACCTTCTGTGTCTGACCAGGTTTTGGCATCATTGGTTTCTAGTAGCTGTGTACAGATTGAAAATTTTAGGGCAGCTAAAAGGCATTGGCAAGAGTCACGCATACTTAAAAACAAGAATAGCGGTCTTTTAAAAACAATTGTTTGAAAAAGGGCATATACACAGAGAAAATAAATATCTACGGCTAAAATGTTCCTGCTTCTCTAACTTGACATTTTCCCCCCTCAAAATTGCTACCAATTTTCTATTTCTTACACTATATATTAATACTTTGTTCCTTTCTTTTATTGATGTTAAAAGTTCTTGGGTTTTTCTTGATAACACCCAAGCTGGTTGGATAAAAATCCACAGCAGCTGGAGACCCTGGTGTTTTGCCTAAGCATGTGAAGCAGCCCAGCTCTCCTTGGAGCCATGCAGGGAAGTGTGGCTGTGTTACCTACAGCCTATCTTTCCTCATTGGAGACAGTAATTTAGACCATCTCTCCTTACCCTTTTTTTATAGAACTAGTAAAATCTTAACTATGGCCAAGACTTCTTTTTTATTTTTAGTTGAAACTGAATTTATTAGACGGGAAGTTACAGACAAGCCGCATGAGACTATTTCCTTGGGAAAACATGTAAATTGTTTGGAAAACAAAATCAGGTAAAATTCCAGGAGTAGGGAATATGCATTGTTTTGAACGTGCTAAAAAATTCTTCATGTTTTCTTGGGTTTGCTCTTTCATTCCCCGGTGTGGAGAAAGAAACTGAAATTTGTCAGAGCCAGGAAAAAGTGTGTGTAGGGAGGACCAAAGAAGGAATGACAACACTTCACGTACTGTGTGAGACAGATGTTAACAAATGCTCGCATTTACAAATGTTGTAAAGCCTGGCTCTTATATTGAAAGCAGGAACTTGTCTCACCATAACTTAAGAAATGGGCAGTCAGGCAGGGTATGGGAGGCAAAGCACCTGGTTTGGGTGATAAGGGAAGAAAAGCCAGAACCAAGGAGATGAAGAGCAATTTGGCAGAAGGAGAATAATGAACCTGTTTATTAAATTGATACCATGTAAGATCATAGAATCAAGATGACTAAAGGTGACAGAATCTGGATTAAATAATTTTTTTGAATTGGAAGGCCACCAAGTTCGCTGTAAAGTCCCAAGCATGCTAACATTAACAATGGGGAGCAGATCAATTGCCAGTTCAGGAAGCAGCACTTTCCCACTAGTGGAAATGCCAAGAAACACATGGCCACGACATCATGCTGAGAAGTGTCCTTTACAGTCACACAGATTTATACATTTGACTGCTATTTCATACTGCAGTTCCTGTCCTTCTTATAACACAATTCCTCCCTGCTCCACTCAATCACCTCCTTTTCTTTTCCTAGGCCACTGATATATAAGGGCTCTGATGTGCAACCAAAACTCACCTCTGTGGCGTACTGTAAATTGAGGTGCCTCTGCTTCCCTTCCCTCTTCCAGACACATTTTCCTTCTTTTTTTCCACTCCTTGACATTACATATTTTCAGGGACACACAGACCTCCTGAAAGCTGTTATTAACTTCTGTCTGTACCATATTAGAAGAAACTCTGTAGCTTAGAACTATTATTTTTTTTCTGTGTATTGCTATTATATCATGTTAAAATGAAATTCTAAATATGTCCCCCACCTTTTTTCCATGGATGCATCTGGTAAGAAGCTACAGGCATCTTCTCCCTGCCTTAGGCTAATTGCCAGCAAGATCCTATTGAAATCTCCTTTTCCAAGCTGCTGAGTCCAGTCAGGGAGAAAACACAGGGCTGTGCCATACCACCCATCCCTTTACCCTCAGAACAGACTCTGGGTTGCAGCATGTGGGGCCTCAGGGCCCACAGTGCTTTCCCAGATGTAAGATCCAAGGATGCAGCTCTCACTGTCAGGTCATCTATTTTGTCAGCTGTGCAGGGAGGTTCTCCCCACTGCTAGGACACTTTGAGAAGGCATCTGGAAGGTCATCAGGTTCTATTTGTTTGTTTTCATTCCCCGGGCTGTTGTTTAAAGACACAGTCTACCTTCCAGAAAAAAACTTAGGAGTGAGGTTATGGGATTAATTGTGAATGTCTGTCTGTGTTGTATAGAGGCAGAGTTTGTGCTTTTGTACATGTACACGTTCTAAAGAATCCCTGAAGTTCCCCATTTTCTGAAAGTGGACATTATATTCAATTCATAGACACATATGTGAATTTAAAATTAAGGGAACAGTCAAACAAAAGGAAATCTGGAAGACAAGACATCCCTATGGCAGGTCCAGAGGCACTAAGCAAATATTCCAGTCTATGTCTATACAATATTTTCCTCTTCAATCACAAAAAATGCTTATCTCTTAAAGTTTAAACACAGTGTACACCAAATTAATGTATTTTTACATATTTTAGTTTTAAATTTAAAAACTCCCAAACTGAAAATTAATTTGGAAGTCATCCCCCAGTTATTCTAAAAATATGGTTATATTAATGTCTCAAGAGTTCTTATGGAAGACATCAGTACACTTCACAAAGCTGAAACTTGAACAAATTTTTCTAAATAAGATAAATTAAGTATGGCTCTCTTTTGTTCATGATTATTTTACAGAAATTTTAAATTAAAAATATGACCTTTTTTAGTTTCTTTAAAAAAACTTAAGCCAAGAAATTGCAGCAAACTGTAAGAATATGTGAATACAAACACACAATTCTATAAGTTTACTTAGAATTTTCAAAACCCTTGTTAAGAATGTATGGTCTATTTTATATCTGCAGCAGCTTATAACTTGTTTCATAGCTTAGCTCTCTCATAACTGGAAAAAAAAAATCAAAGAATATCAAAAATCTTTGGGTGAAATTTAGCTTTTGAGGGGACATTTTTGGAAAAACAAAAATGTGGTAAGCAGTTCTACCCAGCTTTAAATAAAATGTATTTTTCTGAGGAGCTATATCTGAGTCCTTGATACAAACCCACTCTTTTCCTCAATCCCTGTCCTGGAAGAGATTTAGCACATTTTACGACCCAGGAGTGTGTGGGGAAGAGTGGCTGTTATCACTCAGCTGCGTGCTGGGAGATGTAAGCTCTTAGCTATAAGTGATGCAATTAAGTATTTCTTGGAGTGATCTTCATACATAATTATGGCTCCATTTTGAACCACGCATCACTAATAACACTGTACGTGCTCTGTAATTAGGTGACTACCTTGTATTTCTGATGTACTCATGAGCTGTACAGCAAGAACAAGCAACTCCACAGCACTGTAAAAAGCCATCTCTCACTGAGACACAATAGACACCTTCTAGTCAACACAAAATGTCTTTTATATACTGTTTCCAGAGCGAGCAGTGATCAGAACTGCTTTCCCCCCCCCTCCCCCCCAGTATAATTACATTTCAAACTTGAACATCTTGTGGATTTTCAACAAACATTTTTATTGCGGTGCACAAACTCTTACAGTTCTCAAGTGCACAAAGTGGTTCTTGTCTGTTATATACACCACAGTGGACCCTAAAAAGAGACCTCAGCAACCTGCTGTAGCAGCAGCTACTCACACAGAGCACCAGACCCTGTACCTCTCTTGGTGGTGTGTGACCAGGTGAGACCTACTAGATAAGGAGGGGACCCATAGGATCTATATACCCATGATTTATTCATAGCTGCACAAGACATCAGTTAACTTTCAATAAAAAAGTCAACTAAAAGTTAGCTTGAGAAGGACAAAGATGTTGGAAGATGTATTTTTTTTTTTATATAGAAACCAATTTTGCTTCATAAAAGGCTCTCTTTTTTCTGAGAAGAGTGAGACCATTTTTCTGGAAAAAGTTTATTGACAAGAATGCATTTCCCAAACAGATTAAGATTTTGGTTTATTCTAGCATTAAACATTTCCCAGTGCCAAAACTGTTGAAGTCACATATTCTTCCCCACATCCACCAAGGCCTTGGCAGAGCACTATTCTCCCACCTCTCCCTGCACCCTTAGGAGTTGCATCAGCTGGCACTGCACATCTTCCACCAGTGACCATTCAGAGTGAATTTACCTCATGCAGACACAATTGTCAGCATGAATGACTGGGAAAAAATGTACCCTGAGATGTGTCCAGAGCAAGGTATCTTCTCCTCTGACTAACCCTGTTAAGACAAACATTTCTGAGCTGGGGACATCTGCTGCAGGCAGACACTGGGTGGTTCTGCAGCAGGAACATACCTTTCATCCTGTGATGCCTCTTCTCCCCAACCCTATTCACAGCCCAGTGCTGGTAACTCTGGCATGAGGTTGCCTGGACAGAAAAACACATCTCCCTTTGTTTGTATTGCCTGCCTGAATCGTGTGCCTCAGCCCTGAGTGCCATATTTGCAGGTGCCATAAACATTGATAAGAGCAGCGCATATGAAGACACACTGCTGCTCTGTTAGTAATTACAGGTTTTTCAGATAACATCATTTCCTAGTTAACGCTAGAAAAGTGATTGACAATTGCTATAAATGTAAACATATGGATGTGGGTGCCTCTTTCCTGATATCAGCATTTTCCTGAAAGCAATCTAAATGAGAGAAGTGCAAAAGGAATTTATTTTTAGAGTGTGTTTTCCAGAAGTGTTTATAGAACTGAATGAAGTAATGTAGAAGAAATTTTCAGGATAAAAAGTGCAGTCACCTTGAAATGCACACTAATATGAATTTTAAATAGAATTCACAACTCTGTATTACCACAAACACTTTACAAAATAGTGAGCTGAACGACAGAGCATTATTTGAACCTTTCCAATTTATTCTTTATAACCTGAACACCGGCATTTTTTTGCACGCATTGATTAGACCTTCACAGAACTTCAAATGTCACAGCAGATGCAATGACGCCCCAGTGCTTGTTTGAGGTGAAAGACACTGATAAGGGGTTTTTCTGTGACCAAGATTTTAATTTCTCCTAAGCTATCTGCCTTTCTGCTTGTTCTGACTGAAAAGATCCTAATGGATTTGCACAAATGCACTTTAGTCAATGTAATAATTTAGTAAGTGGGAAGAACTGAGGAACTGGCTCACAAGCCTCACCACAGGATGGGTTGTGGTGCCCCTTCATCATCAGGGACTCCTCACATTTGAGTATATAAAGAAAAGAAGGGCAGTGAGGTCTTAAATCCAGAGCTCAGAGATCCTAGCTGGAACCACAAATATAAATGAATCTCAAAATATAAGTGACCAGAACTGCAGTTTATAGACATTCTCTCACAGAACAACATTTGGAGGGAAGGCCCTGGTGAAGACATGTTTGATACCTTGTGGATTTATTTAATTTCACCAAGAAAGCTCTTATGGTTGACCACTGGCTTTAGAAAAACTCTAAAGGCCTGAAGGAAGAGTTTTGCAATGGAATGAATACAATATACCCTAGGGACATCATGCTAGGGAAGAAATGTGATTGCTTCACTTATGTTACCTATGGAATTTGAATTATTGAAAAAAAAAATATACATAATTTTGAAGCAGCTTAATCATACCAATCATTTACATTGCATCAACAGAGCTCAGGCATCACTGGAAACATTTGCTTTTATTTCAGCAAGTTTGGACTAAAGTCTTCCACATCCTTATCAGACCTGTTGAAAAATCACATTGACTGAAAGTAAACTCCCCAGAAGGAGTACAATACCTTGGACTTCACACGAGGATTGATCTCTTTTTTTTAATCCATGTGCTCCAAGTGACATGATTGTTATAAAATTCACCAAATAACAGACGTATACATATCTTCAGGTGCTTTTTGAATCAAGGCAATATTTTTGCCTTTTGCAGTAATTAATTTTTTTTCCAGCAGTGAACAGTGTCAGGTTTAAGTTCCACTGTAAAACCTTTTTTTTTTTAATAAAACCAGGGAAGCAAAAAAAGAAAATGGTGACTGTTTTACTAAGAACACTTATGAGTAACTGGAATATCCAGTGCCTAATTGCAGTTTTGCTATTCACAGAATAGAGAAACAAAGTCCACCCACTTGCTGAGGATGAATGGGTTGATGCTGTAATAGAGACAGCTGCATGTGGCAAATCAAGATTTAAATTTCAGGATGCAGAGATTGCATCAGTGAAGGCAGAGGGGAAACGGCTGTTGTGCAGGTCAGAGATTTTTCAGAAGCCCACTGGGTTCCTATGACCTGGTTTCCCACCAGGGTTGAAGACCTTCAAAGAGAAATCCAAACTGATGAAACCTTACTGGTTTCCAAACATCACCTTTTAGGTCTTCCAGTGCAAGCAAAACCTGTGTGGGAAGCCATCAGTCAAGCCAATGCTGAGCCAGTGTCCCTTAGCAGGAATCTGACTGGTAGGCAGGGAGAAGAATGAACAAGCTGCTGGCTGTATTGTCAGCTTGTAATACATGGTGAAGTTGGAGTTATCACAAGCTAGATTGTTCCTGTGCTGAAAGGATAATAGAAAAGGGCTTTTTCTGGCAACCCCATCAGATGAAGTTAAGCTTCATTTTGAAGGATGCAAAATCTGTATTTTAAGTCTGAAAACTAATGTTTGTTTGGTGGCACACTGTGGGACTGAAACACAGTGAAATGGGGGCTTCAAGGCCATGCTGACAAGACATAAGCAAAATTAACAATGGTATCTTCAAAGTACAAAGGACACACAGCCCAAACTCAGCTGTCCTCAATAGCAGTGCTGAGCTGTGCTGAAAGGTCATGGAGGCTGAGCTGACCTGAAAGGCCATAGATGGAATACCAAAGCTGATATTCTCAACTCTTGACTTTGGACAAGCCTAACCCCTCTGGCTGGCAGTGTTTTCTGAGAGAATATTCAGTGCACATAGGTTAGGCAATCATTGGTCAATAAAATGAGGTGCTCTGGACCATGGTCTGCAGGAGTTCTCACTCTCTACTTGCCCAGCCTATATTCCTAATTCAGCTACAGTGAATATCAGCCTGAATAAGACTTCTTACTACTGGGTAGTCATGAGCTGGGATTTATTCTTTTAGAGTCTTCTGTATAGCTCAGGAAAATGAAGGCTGCTCCTGAAGATAGCAGCATATGACCCTAGGCATAGTAGTTCTTTTGACTTCACTGAAAAGGCTTTTATATGTGAACTCTGTCTTCAGCTGAAGTTAGAAAAATACTTCACAATCAATAGAGTATGACTGCTTCCTTTTTTCCAGATGATAGTGTTCCTCAGTATCCACAAGAAACATATGTAAGTCAATCTATTAATCCAAGAGAACATTGCGCTGCTCCTGTAACTATTGATAGGATGTTTGTTAGGTTTCAATTTTCTGATAAAATTGTATTTTTGGTTCTTTGATACAGTTTTACAGTTCACTGATGAACTGGATATTGTCCTGGAATGAAAAGAAATCCAGTTCTATTATTCCATACTCAGTTCATCTGGTTCATCCTGGACATCAACTGTTCCTCTCCTGTTTTTGTCTTTTTTCCTGAGGATCTATTCTCTGCGTATATGCACAGCAAGTTTTCCTGGGATGTTCACCAATGAGTAACTTTATTTACAGAAAAAGCAGCCAGACAGAGAGACTCATGTTGAGATCAGGCGTAGGCAAGATTTCTTGGCAGGAGCTTGGCATGGCTGCATCATACAAAAGCATGAGCTTCAGCAGAATTTGTTTGTATTTGAGGCGCAATTATCTTTCAGTGAAAAATGAATTCCTGCTTTCCAGTGTGCTTTAATGAACTGCAAAACTAAGTGAAGCCAATTCAAGGTGATTATAAAGATAAAATTAAAACCGATGTGCATCCTGTCAAGATGGCATGTGGAGCATCCATTTGTAGTGCAAAGGGCTCCAAGAATCATTGCCATTTATTCTGTATAGCTCCCACGCTCTCTATAGAAAGAAAATTTTAAAAAAATTCTTGATGAAAGAATGACTGGCAGAAATTCTGATTGCTTGAAGTGCATGCTTTAAAGGAACAAGACCATGATGTACTCACCAAGCACATTCAGTTGCAGTGATGTTCCTCTGTGCCAAATTGCAGCAGTCAAGGAAAAGTTTTGAATTTTCTTTATGTTTGTGTCTGACACCACTCTGGATGGCCCCAGGGAAAAATGTTTGGGTTTTTCTGTAACAGGGAAAAGCCAGGATGGAAATCCTGATTGTGATTTCAACCTTGGAGAAAGAAGCGGACTGTCCACTGCCCCTCAGAAAAAAACTGGTGGGCTCCAGCTCAAGGACAACCACTGCTGGCAAACATGCCCACTCTTACATGACTCAATCCAATTTACATTAAAAAAACCTAAAAAACAGTAGTTTCTATAGTTTCTTCTAATTTCTTGCGTCTTCTTTGTTCTAATGTATCAAGTCAGTTGAAGAGCAGGTCTAGAGATCTATAGTTGTCCTGGAGACACTCGAGGCTTCTGCACCAGCTCTTCTGAGGAATCCATCTGAGTCTGGCATAAACATGCAGGGAAGCCAAGCCTCCCTTTGACTTGTTCACGGGATAATTTGATGGTGTATAGTGACTTATTGGAGAGGTTGAATATATTTATCATCAAAGTGGACTTTCAAACTTTTTTTTATTTTTCTGATGTTTCTTCTCAGAGTTTCACTCAGTAGCTGAAAATCACACACTATGTGCTCTCAAGTACCTTATTATCATTCTTAACACTTAATTCTTGATCCAGTACTACATGGATTCATTTTTCTTTAGAGAAAAATTAAATCCACTGATTTACTCGAATTTCAAGGGAAGAGGAACAAATTAACACCTGTGCTTTCATTTTGTGGCTCGGGTAAGGCAGCAATGAGAACACATCAGTTTGCCATTTCCTTCCAAGCTGGAGACAACTGAAATTTTAAAGGAATGTTTCTTTACTGTACTTTGAACCTTTTTTAAAAAGCTATAGAAATTCCTTATGCTGTGAGATTTCTGTCACACAGTGGTTTGTATCCCAAGAAACTCAAGAAAATAAATTTTCTAGTCTTGCAAGAGCTGTGTGATCCAGAAGAGTAGGGGTAAGTATTTATTGGTAAAACAGATGACACCCCAGAATCTCTGGTGAGCATCTGTCTGCTGCTGGATGGAACCTAAGCTGTCTTTTCACCCTCCCTGACATGCAGAGATGGAGTACTGTGGCAGCTCAGTTTCCTACCCCATTGCAAAGGTGTGGGGCAAGCCCAGCACAGCCAAAAATAGCAGCTCAAACTGGGCTGCATCTGCTTTCTCTTTAAAACCCAGCCACTAACATTATAATACACCAAGATAACAATGCCAAGAAGGATGAATTGGTATTTTTCTCTGCTTTTTGTTGGGGCTGAGCAACAGTGTGAAGAGGCAAATGAGACTGCTTGCTGGAGGAGATGGGGGAATGTGCTGCTCTCCCATCATGATACAGACACACCAGTTCTGTGGGCCTGGGTTCAAAGCACATGCTAGAGCTTTTGGATACAAAGGTAAAAAACCCACCTTGGAAATAACTTGGAAGAGGAACACAAGCTAAGGACTCTTAGCATCTTAAACTCATAGGGAAAATATCAAACCATTTTCTGCTTCTTTCCCCTCCTGGAAATTTTATGACACAGCACTCATAGTGAGGTGAGAAATGCCCCATCCCATAATTCTGCTTTTCCTACAGCCATTCTGGATGGTTGCAGCCAGGAGTTGGTTTCTCTTTCAGGCTGAAGGACAATAAAGACACACATATTCTATAAGAGTTAGCGCCATTAGACAGCTATAGAGTATAAAAAAAAAGACATTCTAGGGAAAAAAAGAAAAGAGAGAAAACCCCCAACCCTTCCCTAGTTCCTGCAAATAACCATCAGGAATTATTATTTATATGGTAGAGAGATCAGTATGGATTTCAGGTTGCTGAAGACCTGAGTCCAGCAAAGAATTGAAGAAGGATTTCAGTGACCTTCCTATCACCAGTTTTTCATAGTATCTAACTTCAAGCATCTTCTTACCAGCTGTGTGGGGTTTTCAGACCACTCGGAGGTTTTGTGTAGAGAATATAAGAGATTAGTGGATTACAGATATATATGTATGCAATATATGTATGTAGATAGATGTAGGTATGTATATAAATATATATGTATGCAAATTGCACACATAAAGGTGTTATCAACCTAACTCTGGGTGATATCTGTGGAATAGGTGACTAAAAGCAAGGTGTTGGGATACTCTGGTTTTACTCTTCATCCAATGCACATTTTTATTTAGCTGTCAGGTTTAATAACCAAAGACAAGTGAAGCATAAAGATGTTTATGAAAACAAACAGTCCCTGTAGGTTTTATGGAGCATTCTATGCAGAATTTTTTCATCAGCAAGAAAAATCTAATAAAAATCAGCAATAGTGGAATGATTTCTTTCCCTTCCTCTTAATCAGCAGGCAAAAAAATCTGGGAGTAAAGTGGGGAGAGTTTTTTTTCCTGACAAAAAATTTTTCAGCTGTCAGACACACTGAGAGGTGTCATTTATATACAGGTTATAATGTATAGACAGAACGAACAAACATTTCAAAGCTGAAAAATTTTAGAGTGGAAGTAATGAGTTAGTCATATGGCTTTGCAAAAGTCTTCATTTTTTCAGTCTAGTTTATGCATTCAGCTTTTAATATTAGGATCAAGATTACATCTCATTCTTTGAAAAATAAAATCTCTTCTCTCTGTGAGCTTGATAACAGGAATTACTTGATAATGTTCTGTTGCCTGTATTTTATTTTTGTTTTTTTCATGCAGGAAATCAGAGTAGGTGACCACAATGGTCCTGCCAGGCTTTAAGTTTGAATAGAAATGAACAAATCTCACATTATAATTTTTTTTTTCCTTTTTACTTGAAAGGCGAAGAAATGCAAATTCAAACCTAGGACAGACAAACATTTAATGACTGAGCAGCTAACTCTCATAAACTATTAAAATGAGTTTTTTCCAGTTTTTGCACTTAATAAGCTTCTCACATAATAATTTATTTGTTCAAAACAAAAGAATACCTGCATTGAAACAAACCACTGAAAAATAATCAGACAGAGTTCTTATTAAATGACATTGTGGCTCTCTATACAGCCTGAAGATTTTTGGGTCTCTGGACTGTTGAAATCTTGCAGGTTTGGACCCCAGCGGCATTTGCAGGCTGAATTCTGTGTCAGTAGGAATGTCACCATAGGATGGTGGCCAGAGTGGCTTTTAGTGAAGACATAATTCAAGAAGATGGTTTCTCATTGCCTATTGTACATTATAGCCTTTTTTTTTTTCAGGATATTAACCTACTAGTGTCTGTTCTTGTTCCGTGCAAATAGTTCAACAGCTGACAGATGCTCAAACCTTCCCTAAGAACTTTAGTGGCAAATGGATTTCCAGGAAAATCCATTATCTTGTTTTCCAAGTAAATATCTTTAGCCAGATCTATAATCCAATGCAATGCTACAGGCCTGGGACAGAGTGATTTGAAACCTGACAGGTGGAACCTGGGGCTTCCAGTGGGCAGCAGCTGAACAGGAGCCAGAGTTGCCCAGGTGGCCAAGCGGGCCAATAGCACCTGGCTTGGATCAGAAGTAGGATGGTCAGCAGGACCAGGGCAGTGAAGGTCCCCCTGTACTCACCATTTGTAAAATCACACTCAAATCCTGGTTTTGGTTTGGACCTATCACTACAAGGACAACACTGAGGTGCTGGAGAATGTCCAGAGAAGGCCAATGGAGCTGGAGAAGGGTGTGGAGCAAAAGTCTGATGGGAAGCAGCTGAGGGAGCTGGGTGTGTTTAGCCTGGAGAAGAAGAGGCTCAGGAGGGACCTTATCACTCTCCACAACCCCTTGAAAGGAGGCTGCAGCCGGGTGGGGGCTGGTCTCTTCTTCCAGGCAACTAGTTAGAGGATGAGAGGAAATGGCCTCAGGCTGTACCAGGTGATACCACCTGAGGGTTGGTACCAGGGTTGTACCAGCTGAGATTGGATAGGAAAACTTCTTCACCAAAAGGAGGCCCAAGGAAGTGGATAAGTCATCATCTCTGTAGGTAGATGTGTAGGTGTGATGATTTGGGACATGGTTTGGTGGTGAACTTGGCAGTGCTGTGTTAGTGGTTGGACTCAATGGTCTTAAGAGTCTTTTCCAACCTTAATGATTCGATGATTCTGTATAAGCACAATAGATCCAAACATTAAAAGATTGGAAATAACTTTATGTTTATTGTTTCACACTAAAAAGAGGGAGAACTGATCAGCCTTTCCGGAATGATTAACTGACTATTCAGTTCCTTAACTCATGCTACCTTGTAATATCTCTCTTACTCAAACCAGGAATGTGCTTTTTTTTTAAAACTACCACTTTCTTCAGCCATGTAAAACTCCCACTGACTTCAGAGGTCAGGCACAATGATGTTAGAAACACAGTATTTGACTTATGCAGCACCATCTGCAGCTACAACTGGATGTCTAAATAATGTGACACCTCAGACTAAAAACTCTGTCTTAGGACCACAAAGATTTTAACAGTTAAAGGAAGATTTGAGGATGTTTTGTACATTTACAGCTCATGCTATTAAAAGTGAATTGAGAAGTCATCTATGAAGGTTTAATCCTCAATACAATAAAGAGGGACAATCCTAGTAAATTCCCTTTTCCTCTTGTGATGCCTTTTTCTGTCAAACGTATTATATTGGCCTCTCAGTATACTCTGCAAATAGAGATTTGCAGAAGTACGCTGGTAATGAGAAAAGGTGGAAAATAATTTAAAGATGTGAAGAACAAATTTTAGAGTGTTTCTGTTGCTGAAGGATGAAATTAAAGCAATAAGTAGAACCAAAAAGAATTCAATAAATGAAATGCAATCTGAACATGTCAGCTACTGAGTCCATTAAAGCAAGAGGAGGTACATTATTTTAAATAACAAATTCAGACATGTCAGAATGTATATCATTGGCAGCATCATTGCCAAATAAAATCTTTACATTTCAACCTATTTTGTTCTCTTCTTCTAGAAACCTTCTGAATTAACTTTTACCATGAGAAGTAAGGACAAAGGTGAATACAAATAAGGCAATACCACAGTAGTCTCTAAAAAAATAGGAAAGTAACAGCCAGAGACAATGAGGTGCAAAGGCTCAAGTTCTGATTTGCACGTTTTACTTAGCAGGACAATGTCTCGGAATCAAGACTGCTTGAAGTCTGAGGCACATTTACAAAGGTGCATGGTCTGCTGCACACTTCACACCATCCTCCCGAGCTCTAGTAGAAACCACTGGGAAAGGTGACAAAAGTTGCAGAAGGGTTGACATTTCTTCTGACAAACACTGTTACTGAGAGATACATTGTTTGGCTGAAAGTAACGAATATTTTTAAATGTTGCTTTTTGTGTTATTTTATTAACTTTTTTAGTTTATAGTAGTGGTAAAGAGGTTTATGGATTACAATAAGCTTTTCATCAATGCGCCTGACATTGGAAGAATTTAAAAATAGCCAAGGCTATTTTATAGTAACAGTAAATAGTGCTAAGAATATTGATGTAGTAATGGATGAAGTGGCATTAATTATAGACAAAATAAAATCTTCCTTGCTGTCTAGGGACACTTCCAGAAGAGAGAATACAAGCTGAAAGCAATACATGGCGAGAATCTCCAAACCACAGGAAAATCCATTCCCTATCTTTTCTTTTCCTGTATAAAGCTGTGCAACTTCCCCTCCTACCCCCATCAAGTGGTGGAAGACCTTCTGTTGCTTGATGGCAAATCCCTCATTAGGATGCTTTGCATGGCCAGGTTTCTCCTGTTGGTTGAGGGACAATGAATTTAAATGTCATCAATGTCATTGACTCCAATGGATAATCCACCCACAGCTCTGCCCAAGAGGTTGTGCTTCCACTGATTTTGAAACAGTAGATGTCAGGTTTTCTACCCTACAAAGCAAATTTCATTATCTGCAGCTATTAAATGACAGTTTTCTGTCAGTCTAGGGCTACAAATTTGTGGACCAAAGCCTACTGGTCAGATAGGTCAGGGACTTGTATTTGAGGGTTGTTGTAAGATGTTGAAAATCCTCTAGAAAGTAGAGGCGGGGGGTCTGGGTGTTCAGCATATCTTTTTGAGTTACATGCCCAGTGCAGGGCTTCCTGCAGGTGCAGGGGAAAGGGTTTGATGACCTTTGCTGTCCTTTTTTGTTACGATGCTCTCAGATGAAAGAGAAGTGAGATTCTTTTCCCGTGGACACTTGAGAGGCAGTAGGAACTAACAGCAGAAATCACTGTTGTACTAATAGAGAGGAATTTGGTATCCAGTGTGCAAAAATAGGTAGAAGAACCAAAAGTAACCCAGCATGTCAGTGAAACACTTATGGGAGGAAAGATACGAATCATGCAGAGGGACTGAGGATAGAAAAAATTTAAATTATATTTTTTTATACGAAATGTGATGTCACTCTATCTTAAAATATTTAAGAATAATTATATACACTTGCAACTGCTATAGTTTGCTGCAAGTTACTGCAAATTCACAGAGATGAGCCTGGAGATTTTGTGGGTTTTAAGTCATTATTCATATTGTAGTAATTTTGGAAATTCCTTACCAACAGTAGCTTTACAAGATGTCAAAATTAGCTTTTCATGTCTGTTTACTTATTTGTTCTACTTCTTTGAAAATGTCACTTCACAAGAGAGATGCTTATGGTTTTTATATGTAGTCAGTGTGTTTCTACAACACAAATCACAGTCTAAAGCATTTCATCGTACCCATCACACCAAGCTCCACAGAATTTACATAACAAACTCCAGCAGCAGCCCCATCACCTCTCTGGTGCTACACAGCCTGAGAAAAGCTCTTAGTAAGCCACATTAGTTTGCGGCTTACTAATGGTAATTCAGACAGGATCAAATTTACTTCTTCAACATTGAAATGCTGGATTCCCAGCCTATTTCTTTAACTGCAAATCTAGAATTTACTTCTCGCTACTCATTGAACAATAAGAATACATTTAAAAAAAAAAATAAAAACAAAACAATAAATTCCACAAAAAAACCCATATAAACAAAACCAAGCAAAAAACACAACCAGAACAAAAAAGCAAACAAACAAAAAAAAAATCCCACAAAAAACCACAAAGAAGACCCTCCAGGAAACAAATAGGCCAAACAAAACACAAGAAAGCCAAACAAGACCCAAAAAGCAGATGAAGACTTGGTACAACCTGTCACAACAACCTATGAGAGTTTTTTCATGGAGCATGTGTCTCGGAGATTGTGAGAAAAAACCAACACAATACAGAAATTAATTTGGGCTTGATAGACCCTTCTGCATTCTCAAACACCAAAAGTTAACCTGATTTTCACATTTGTTCACTGCTCACTGACTCCTGAAAGGGCCTCATGTCTTCATCTCTGGGAAAGACCAAAACTACTTGAAATTGCTGCCCTGTGACTGTGAATATGCATTTTCCACCCTTTCTTCTTCATGGTGTCATAGGGACACCTGAGGCTGTAGTTATCAGCCATATTTTCCACTTATATTCATATTCTGAATGTTGACTTTAAACAAAACTACCTAAACAGAGCACAGCTTTTTCCTGAAACAGGATGAGAATAGATGAGATCTCTCAGTGGTTTGAGACAGCTCACCTAAACTTCCAGTGTATCTATAATTCAACACATTGCGCAATAGGTTGAATTTTGAGAAACAAAAGTAAATAATGCATTTCTCTGAAAGCTCTGGGAAAAGGAAAAGTGTACGGAACAAGAAACAACATGCTTATGGGGAAAAAAAAATTAACCAAATGAAAAAAAGGGAGAAAGATTATTTACTAAATATAGGGAGGTATTGAACAGTGTAAGTTCAGAATCCTCAAAATAAACTATTCATAGCCCAGAAAATGGCATACTCCTTACTATGTAAATGTATTTATGTATAAAAATGTCTTACGAAAAGTGTGAAATATTGTATTTAGTGGAAACTTAATCCTTGCCTAGGCTGGTGTGAAATTAACCCTAAAATTCCCACCAAAGACTGAGCTAGGCTGATCTTTTTTGCACTTTCCCAGCATGTTTCTGACTTTCACTGAAAGCTGAGAGTGCTAAATTCTTGCCATTAAACACCTGCTTAATTCCAGATTAATACCAGAAATAGATGCATTAGCTTAAAAAAAACCCCACTCTTGATTGTTCAGAATTTTAAACTGCTGCTGCTATGCAAGAAGTCAAGCTGGTTACGCCTTTGTGGAACTCTGTGACCACCTAGTTTACCTGTTTTCTAGGAAAAGTCTCTGCATAATGGATGTGACTTTTAAACATTAATTACATATTCAATTACTTATTATTATTCAGTACTTAATGCAGGTGTACTTAAAAGGAAAATTGGCATCTGGTACCCAGCCTATGCAACTTATAGTGTAATGTGGATTGAATAGTTCAAGAATATCACCTTTTCCAGAAGTAGAGATATTTTTCATATATACTTTCCCAAATCAAAGTAAAAAAGGGGCTAAGATTTGTATGTCTACAGTGTATAACAAGTTGGAAATAGCTCATTTCAAGAAAGTGAAAAGGATAAGGAAAAGCAAATAGTTTATGCATAAAGACTGATAAACTAGATCAGTAACCTATAAATTAAAAAGATAGAGCTAAGATATACAACAGAAAAATATATTTCACAGGGGAAGGGAAAAGCAAACAGAGTAAAAAGACAAAGCAAACCAAATGGAAAGAGCATATGGCAGGAATGAAAATCACCTGAAGCAATACTAGAGGAAACTGTGGAACTCCTTGTCACAGAGGAGCTTTCAAGAGTGCTAGAATTTTGTCTTCATTCCAGAGGAGACCTTAAAAATTAATAGTAGGAAGCTACATGGATAGGTCTTAAGGGAAGAAAGACAACACAAAACACTGGAAGTGGAGAGTAGCTTGCTGCAAAATCACTGCAGGTCTGTCTTGTTCCAATGTGATTTTTCTATTGTGGGTCAGAAGAATCTAGAATATGTGACCACTAAGCCTAGACTGAGTGTGAAAGGCTGAAAAGACCATTCTAGGTGGTGCATAACTCAAACAGAATATTTTGGTTGGATTTCAACTGATATGAGCTCCACGCTTTAAAAAAGATTTTTTTAGCCCATGCAGGAGAACAGGAAGGTTCCCACCTTTAACCTCAGTAGGCAAGGTCAAAGGCACAGGCGAAGTCAAAGGCACAGACAAGGAAAGGAAGTTAACTTACTCTTAGTGGGGACTGCAGAGAGCCCCAGTGTGAGAGAGACACTGCATGTGCATATGCAATAACTAAATGGTGCAATAGTTACTCCCCTTGGTGGCAAACTCCATGAAATAAATTTGGGCTACAAAATACAGAAAAAAACCACCATGAGACTCAACAAAAGAGAAAAGACATGAAGTAGGCAGGAATTCACTCTTTACACACCAGATGATTAAAATGAATCTCATTTTGGTGAGGCAGAATACCAAGGTTCCTTTTAGAATAGGCTCTATGTTGTATTCATAAGAATATACTTATGAAGAAATACCCTTCTTTACACTGACTTGTGAAGACATGCATTTATGATTACATGTTCATTTTATCCAAACTGAGACTGAATTGAGGAAGAATCAGCCAGTGACCAACTCCTTCAATTTTTTGTCCAAGCTGTGTCTTAGCGCAACAGCCTGTTCCTGCCCTCTGGCCACAGTGAATTATTAATTGCTGTTTATCTCTGAGTTTGTCACTCCTTGGAGTATTTCATTAAAGAAAACGACAAAGTGAAAATGAATACTTGAGATACCAAGTCCTCCACTTCCAAGGATATTATTCAGGCACATCTGTTCACACAATAATGTAATTTCAAAGGCATTAAGCCTTATATCAGAACAGTTTTATAGCTATGAATCTCCATGAAAATAGTAATTCATGTGTGTGATACAAAGTTGATTAAGCCACAAAGAATGAACAGTTTAGGGACAAATTTCAAAAGCCCAAGAGATGAAATGAATGATCAGGTTCTTTGAAAGAGCTCAATGCTTCAAATCCTTTGACAAGTTTATATCCGAAGGAAAATTTAAACAATTCTTAGTTTTAGAACTCCACTTTTCCTTAGATCTAGAAGCTGATGTCCTTAAAAAATTGGCTCTGTTTAGAATCTCAGGCCCATTTTATGCAGAACTCTCTTCCCTTTATAATTACCTGATGTAATATTTCAAAAAGAGCAGTCTTTCAGCATGCATTATTTTCCAGTGTTGAATTCATGATTATTTGTGCCTCTGTAAGAGGATTAACATGATGTAATAACACAAAGTGCAGAAATAATGAAATGCTATTTACTTGCCAAGCCATTACAGAATTATCTACTGCTCTCGAAGAAGTAAATATAATTTCTTATAAAGTTTTCCCAAAAGCAGCAGAGATGAGCAGCAGCTAAAATAAAATAGGATGATTCCTGCTTCAAAAATAGTTTCTTATTGCAAGGATGACAATAAACTGGAGCAGCTTATCTCTGATTTACACTTGACTGATGATACACTCTGAAAATACGAGGTGTTTATTTTATTGTCATTTATAAGACAGAAAATGCCAGTTACTAAATTCACCACTAAAACATTCCTCAAGAAACTTTATTAGAAAAGAAGTTTGAAGAGCTGTCACTCACTTCCTTCAGTTGCTAAGAAAAATTAATTAAGATACAGGACCAATATTCTGGGGATTCTTCCAGACCAGAAATACAGTGGTTTTGTTGAAATCCTGCAATTGCTAAGACAGCCACATAAATTCTCTGTTGAAATAATCCAAGGTTCACACTAGCATCATAACATCACATCATATCTTATGCACTTCAGCAAGAACTTTCTTCTTGAGGAACCCTAGGAGATGGTTACTAATTGCATCTTACTCACTTCCTGGTTGCTGAAAGGCACACTTGCATCTGACAACTTCTTAGATGTGCTTATTTTAGTTTCAGCTTGGGCTGAGAAGAAGCTATTGTCATGGATGGTAGAAATGTCAGATCTATGCTCCTGCTGTTTAAGAACTGCATCTTCCAACATTATTACCTCACCTTCCTCAAAACTAATTGTTTGGAATTTTGCCCAAGTTAAAAAATATCAAATGAATGCATATCAGGAAGTTATATTATCGTTTGACTCAATGCCTCCAAAATAGCTTCAGGGGTCCAGGTCAGACTGGTTAAACCTTTGCTATCAGGGTCTGTCAGCTTGCACAGCCCATGTTTGGGGGTGCATGTTAGCAGGCAGCTCTATGATACCACCACACCCACCCTCACCTCTCCTCTACGATCCAGTCAACTCTTGCCCTTGCCTGAAATCCTATTCTTCAAAGGGCACCAACTCAAAAAAAACCTGCAAAAAACCAGCTCCTGTTTTTGGAAAAAAACCAGCAGAGACAAAATTCTCATTCCCCTCATAAAAGTTTCTTATTTATTTATTTATTTTTGTTTTGTAAAGAGAAAAATGTAGAAACACAGAAAGAATAGGGCTTTAAAGGGTCTCCAGAAATGCAGATCATCTCCTTCTCAAAACAGAGCTAACTTCATACTCTCAGCAGTGTAGGGCACTGCCCCACCATTTCCTGAATACATTGCAGTCTCTGCCGTCACTAAGGATTTAGGAATAAAAAACAGACCTGGCAGAAATAGTCTTGGTCAAAACAAGTGTTTTCCCACCACTGCAAAAACAAAAACAAAAACAAAAAACAAAAACAAAACCAAACCAAAACCAAAAACAAAAACAAAAACAAAGACAAAAACATCCCCAGAAACAGCTTCAGAAGTGTTTCAGGTCCCATTTGCCATCCTGTTTGGTTCCTGTTTGGTTCCTGTCTCCAGTATTTCTGCAGGCAAGTCACTCCAGAGTCACACTTATAACCATTAATGCAATAATTGACCTCATCATGCATTAATACCTGCATTGCCTTCAGCTTAAACAGTATTTCTTTCACAGAAATGCCACTTACTGATTATAAGGGCCGCATATCTCTCCTTAATGTATTTATAGAAGACAACAATGTCATCTTTTAATCTTTATGTACTCATATTGGTAGGACAGATAAACAAGGGCCTTGAGTCATAAAGTAATTTTACACTATCCCACCCCTGAAAGTACTTAGGGCTGGGCTGGATGGGGCTCAGAGCTACTTGGTGTAGTGGAAGGTGGCCCTGCCCAAGGCAGAGGGGTTGGGACTGGATCATATTTAAGGTCCCTTTCAAACCATTCTAGGATCCTGTTAAACATCCACCAAAGGCCTCTATCTGAAGAAGAAAGATCTAAACTAACAATATATGTAGCATTCATGTGGGATGCAAGTGAGGTTATTACAGTCACAACCCGTATGGGAAGACACTGAGAGGAGCAGAGCCCTGGATGATTTCATGTGGAAAAAGGCTTGTGCTTTGCTGCAGCAGAGCACATCTCCAGGGAGTTCTGAAAGGCTTGTGCTGGCTGTAGGGACAGAATATCTGCATGAGATACACTTGAAACAACCTTTAAAATTAAACTGGTCCCCAAAGCTGTATGAACCCTTCTGTCTGGTTGTATAATGACCTTTTTCATTCACCTTCAAAGCAGCATGAATTCAACTGGAATGCAATGCTTCTGTAGACCATACCATGGGTTTAGTGGTATTTCCCAGTGTATTCACCCAGGTCTTTCAAATAAAACAGCCCCTGGAGTGTAAAGATAGAGGATTACCTGTAAGGAGGGCCACGTGAAACAGCCCTTGAGGGAAGGGCAGGCAGCATTTTAAAACATATGTAGAGCAACCAGGTTTATGAGAAATTCTGATGAAGTTCAGGCTGATCAAAGTACATTCACCATTCAAACACAGGGGAAATCAAGCAGTATACCATGAAAGGACAGAGGGCTTGTAACATTGCAGGGTTAGTATGGGAGTTTTCATGGACTGAAAAATATTGAAGGAGAAACATGAGAGTGGCCTAGGGAGGATGGAAGATGAAAAATTGAGAAACTAGCAAGAATTTCAATGACAAGAGGAATGCAGTCATGTCTTTTTACTTAGTCTGATTACAAAACTTATAAAAGAATAAAGAAGGCAAAAATATAATGTATTGACTAAGCTAAAAGAGAAAAAAAAATGTTTAAGATCAGTCATTCTGTTATGTTACAGAATGTTGGAACAAATAAAAATGTAAAAGAGACCACTATTCAATAGATTTAGATTTCCCTCTGAGAATTCAGTTGCCAAAATTGACTGGCCTTTGAAGTGACCCAAGTATGCCACAATTAACTCTTGGTTTTATGGTCTGTTGTTTCTGAACAAGAGTGCCATGGGAGCCTAGTCAATGAGCAGAGACACAAAACTCCGAATCTTAATTACTCATTTTAGAGAAAGCCCACCAGAGATCCAAGTCAACTTTTAGCTGTGGGTGACTGTGAGAATCAGGATTATAAGTGTTTTACCTCCCTGTTTTCAACTCTACTAAGGATTAATGCAGTAAGATGTGGACTAGATTCTCTATTTAATATACTGGGGGATGATGGGGGATTGACTTTTTGTCTGTGTGTGTATGAAAGAAATGAGCTAAAATAGGCTGTAACTAATTAATAAAAGCAAATAATCATAGCCAGGAAAGGAGCAAATTATCACAGAAAGAACCATCCTGGGAAGGTCAGAAGAGATTTTACTTTTTAATTCGATCTCGGCACCATCTTGAAAACGAATAATGCTTTTCTTATCACTTATGTAATGCTTTCTTATCAGCAGAGCAAAGGCAACATCCAAATGGAAACAGATTTTGTATTTCCCGGTTCTTCGATGTAAATCAAGAGGAACAGATTAATTTTCAGCATTCCTGTTCACTGAGCTGCTCAGTGGAACACAGAAGTTGAGCACTTCATTCTCCAGTGCACAGAACAACATCCTGTTGGCTGGATTTGGCTGGAATTTCAGAACAACTAATGACGCTTGTAAGACTCAGCAGCAAGAGTTAGAGCACCAGAACACTCTATAAAACCAAATACCATGTCTGTCTTTAAAAAGAAGAGCTGCAAAGAAGGTATTGATTAGCCAACGGTTTCTTCGTAAGGAAACAAGGAGCATACAACACAGAGTTATTATGTATAATCTTTATTTATTCTAGCAAAAAAAAATCCCTTGTATAACAAGATCATCAGTCTTTGTAGATAGAAAGACAAAGTACAAACCACATATCTAGGCTTTACAAGTCTATTAATTTTGCCTTAGGGCAGACTTTCAGTCTTCTAAATGAAAATGCTAAAAAAGAGTTTGGCTACTCATTTCCAGAGAGTTATTCATTGGATTCACTGACAGAATGGAAAGGCTTGTCAAGCAGGGTTCTCCAGAAGCCACCATAATTCTTCACTTTATAATCTCAATGATGAATGTTCAGTAAGCCCTTTAAAAATGCAGATAATACAAAGCTAGAAATGACTGTGCATAGGCTGTAGGAGGGGATAACAAGTTAATAATGACCCTGACAAATGCAATAGTAAAACTAGGATGAAATTCAGGGTGTGTGAAATTCATCAAGTGCAATGGTCTAAAGATAAAAAAAAAGAGTGGTAGGCTGGGCAGGGTGGGGAAAAACAGATTGTGTTATCCAAATATATGGCAGATAGGACAAAGAATATTCAGACACCAGGAAAACTTGCTAATTACAACTCTGACTTTCAAGGATTTTCAACTCACAGTGAAAGAGAAAGAAACTCTGAAAGAAATACGTAGTTTCCATACTGAAGGTAGTTTCAAAAGTTAGGCACATTTCTATGGAGGATGATATTGTTGATCCTGTCATTAGGTGGAGAATGGATAAAATGAGCTTCACATGTAGTTTTCAATCATGTTAACTATAGTTTAAATTGTCAGTTGTGAATATCCTATTTGCCAGAAAATGCTCTACTCATAAATAATACTCAGTTCTTTGATGGACAGCTGTGAATTAAGTAAAACATCATTCATTGGGGTAAGTGCGAAGTTCTCATTCCCACATTTTGGGAGTCATTGCAAAGCCATAAAGACATCTAGACCACTGTGGATACAGAGCATGTCAGCTGCCTCATGGTAACTTCTCTCAGGACGTCTCATGCAAAGTAGTTCACATGTTTTGAATCATAAAATCATAAACTCACTTAGGTTAGAAAAGATTCTTAAGACCACCAGGTCCAACCAGAAACTTTGAGAATCAAGTTATGCCCAACTTCTTTGTATTCTTCAAGAGTAAAAGTGTGCAAGTGGACAAGTTCCATGGCCCAGCCGATAGTTTTTAAGTGCACAGCCTATCTTATCTCACAGTAATTTATTTATGTAGCCATATCCCTGTGCTCCATGGAGATACAAGGCAATGAATTCAAGACTCACACAGAGTAAATAATTGATTTGAATTGTAATACTATACTGAACTCTTTATCATGCACTGGACAAGTATCAGAGACTGCACAGAAATGTACAGCAGAGGCACACAGCTGTTCTTGCGAGGCTGCATGTGGGTCACCCTGTTTGGAGGTCACAGGCTCATTTCCTATTCAGTGGTATTGCACAGTTACCTGAAAACTTGCTCAAAATAGGTCTTTTTTTTTTTCAGGACAAAAACAAACAAGCAAACAAACAATGACAAAAAAGTAGTGACCAGATTATCTGGACATGTCAGAAAAATAATTTAACAGGACTTGGTGGTCATGGTATGAGATGCTTCCAGGTCACATCTCAGGTCATTCTTCTAGCTTATTTTTTTCCATCACTGATTCTCTTCTTCCTTTGGACATTCTGTGCTTCTATCTCCCTTGAATTTATCACAATTTGTCCAAGACATCCTTTTCCAAGTATAAGTGGCTTCCTTGGTGACAAAGGATGTTTTCATACATTTTGTTGTTTTGTGTATTGAATGTATCAGAAGGACTTTTATCTAATGATGGTGGCAAACTTCACGTGAGATTCAAAAACTGATTTATTATGTTTACAGGCTAGTAATATTCACTTATGTCATAAAATTTACTCAAATTAAGTAACACAAAACCCCTTAAAAATCTGTGGGACTGCTTGTTCCATAAGGTATCACTCAGATTATCACAAAAATATTACAGTCATCCATATGATATATTGCTCTGCTATAAATTGAATGTATATATAAACAACCTTTAAAAAGCTCCTGAGAAATTTAACAAGCATGTTTTCCAATTTTATTTGAAGGGCTCTTTGATTGCAAGGAAGAGGCCTTCAGAAGGATAAGGACTCAATACAGAACTGACATTCTGCCTAGAAAGCAGCCAGGCTTTCATATGTAAATTCTCCAGAGTGTTTTGATTTTTACTTCTAAAAAGTGTATTGTTCCGTGTATAGAATGAATATTTTTGGAACAGTTGCATAATGTTAAATTTTGCCCTTAGTGAATTTTTCTTTGGTTGCCTGGAAAACTATTGCTTCATTTTAGATCTTCTGAAATGACAGATTCATAAGTGCCCAAAGGCCTTTATACATTACCCAGTTAATATGAGATGTCATCATGATTAATGAATGAGGTTTCTTTTTAAAAAGCAATACTTTCAGTACCAGTTTTCATGGCATGAGCCTGAAATGACAGCACTTAGTTGCATAAGAAGTGGAAGGAAAATACTTCAAATATTTTCAGGTAAACCTGAAAGAAAACCAACAAAGAGAAAAATGCCAATGTAAGTGTATTACAGTGAGATATACTTGGGTTTATTCTAATATGTTAAAGAGTAATTATCTACATTAAATTTAAAAAAAAAAGAGAAAAAGCTGGTGAATATTTTGTGGACAGGTGAACTGAAAACAAGGCAAAAATGCACTTTTAGCTAAAATTATCAGCCATTCATATTCAAAGATGAATAGAGAAAACCAGAAAACAAATGTCCATGGAGAATGCTGTACTGGAAGGTATTAATGGCTGACATCAGAAGAGTCCAAGATCTAAGTCTCAGATGAAAAAGACAGGCTAAAGGCTAACTGTTTTCAAGCTGACAACAAGCACTCAGCCCACTCTGTTGTTAGAAGCAGATGTGGACAGGAGGGCCAGCTGTGGGAGAAAATATACCTGCAAAAAAGAGGCAGGTGAATCAGGGGTAGTAATAAAGACTTTAACAGTTTCGAGAACAGGAACCTGGGCTGGGGGGTTGGAGGCGGCAAGTCAGTAAAAGGAAAGCTACCACTGTGGACAGTGGTGGATTTAATGGAGGAGAACATGACATGCCAGTCAGACATGCCTGATGTCCCCCCATACCCAGAGAGGTTGTGCAGCAGCTCTGCTCTGCATGACAGGTAAAGGCTGAGCTGTTGTACTGTTTCTTCCACTCACCCACCACGATCCTCTTTACACACACAGCCCTCATCAAATACAGAGACGCCACAAAGGATAAGCCAAATTCTAATTTCCGCCTTCTCAACGTCCATCATAAATTGCTTTAAGACATCTTTTAGTTTCAGTCCAACCACTGGGGCCATGTAGGGGGACAGAGGATGTGACTGCCTGACAGTCTTTTCTTGAACTGTTTACTGAAAGACTCTTCCTTGCATGGCTTTGTATCATTCTGAAGCAAGGGTAATGTTCTTTGCAAAGTCATACTGCTGAAGAAGAACAAGACAAGAGAATGAGGAGTTACATGAGAATAATGATCAGATTTTATAGGACTAAACTTGACACAGTCTATTACCCCAGTTCTCTCCTCTCTAGTTACCCACTTCTACAAAAAATTCTGGAATTCTGTTCCATTTGAGCCACCAAATCAGGATGAAAACAGTCACTGGTTTTAACATGTTCTTGAGAAGAGGACAGATTGTTTCTCTGGGAGACTACAAGGGCAATCTCAACAGTGGGGTGTGAGAATAATTCTGGACAATTCAGCTTCCTCCCCCACAGTAACAGAATAACGGAAATGTTCAGGTTCCCTAAAAGGAAGGAAACTATTGCTTCCAAGAACTGTCCTCAAAATAACATCAGCCGAAGCGCTTTTATTCCTTGGTGGATTTTTTGGTTTTGGGTTTGTTGTTTTGGTTTTTTTGGTTGGTTTTGTTTTGTTGTTTTTTTTGTTGTTGTTGTTGTGGGGGTTTTTTTTGGGGGGATGGGTTTTTTGGGAGGTTTTTTTGTGGGTTTCTTTGTTGTTTTGTTCTTGTTGTTGTTTTGGTGACAGGAGCTGCTTTTTCTTGCTTTCTTTGAGGTGTCATTACTATGTGCTACACTGGTTCTCCCTTCATTTCTCACTGTCGTCTTCATATTTGGGATCTGTTACTGCAGACTGTGCTTTTCCTCCCTCCACCAGTGTCCTCTCCTGCTCTTCAAGACCTTTGAACCCACGTGACACTTACTTCAGTATCACAACATCACTTTGCTAGTGGCAGAGAATAAAAAAGTCTCTTATCATCATGGGAAAGGCCAGCACTTCTCCTGCTCTGTGCTAAAACATTTTGCGGGAGGGAAAAGCAGCAGTTTCTGCAGTGCTCACTTTTCCCCAGCACACCATAGCTCCCCTCTGGGACCACAAGAAAAAATAGTTAAATAGAAGACATTTCAGCCTGACTCTGGGTTGTTTACTCTTTTCAGCAGCAATTTGCATAGAAAAAGCATTACCAAAAGGATAATGACACTGACGTTCGAAATTACTGTATTTTGGCTATGCAATACAAGGTTTCCTAGAAATGGGGAATGATGCTTTTTAAAATGGCCCAGACCTTTTCATGATTTCCAAAGGCGTTGCAAACCATACTGGTCAGAATGAGATCAAGTTTCCAAATGTCAGAATTTCCTACAAAACAGAAATTTGGTTAAATCGAGGTCTTACTCACATACTCACTCACAACAGCTTAGAAAATCCAGTTGTTTCTGGTGTCACACATTCAGGAAAATGACCAGGAGATTTCCCCATTTGATAGTCTTGTCCACAAAGAATGGAAGCCCTAACTTTAGAAGTAAAAGTTCAAGTCTTAAAAAGGCTACCGGAACACTAGGTAATAGCAATACATGCTATGTACATGCCGCTTAGTCACCTAAATCAGAAAAAGATAAAAAAAAAATCTGATTATAATGATTACTAAAATTAAAGACCAACAGAGATTGAGGTGAATGAATTGCCACCTTTCTGCAGAAATAAACTCCTTGGAAAACATAATAAGCAATCACGGCTCCGTAAGAGTGCTTATCCATACACCTGCATAATGTATTTATGGCAGTTTTTAAAATACAAAGTTTCAGTTTGTACCTATACTGCCTGAACTACATGATTAAGTTTTTTTCCCTGCATTTCAAAAATGCATGTGTGAGTGGGAAGGCAGCAAAGAAATTGTAAAGGCTACTTGTATGCCGTTTTTAAATCCAGATATTTGTAGACATGACTCTGCTCAAAGAAGTCAGCTTAAATCCCATGTGATGGGGGTTTTGACTTGTGCCCATGAAAAAGGGAGATTTAACTCCTTTTTAGACAGGCAACGGTGGAAGTGTGCCCAACAGTTCATCAGTGCTGCCTGCTGTGATCTCAGATTCCTGGCCTGGGCCACAGTTAGCTGCTCTCTCTGCTTTTTCATGCCCACAGGGGTGGGGTGCAGAGCATGGCATGGCCGTAGCAGCAGGAAGAGACACTCTCCTTGTCTGGGTTCCTCAGTAAGAGGAACAGCAGAGGAGCCCTGGGCTGTGTGTACACAGGTAAGGTAACACACCTGCCTTCCGGGTGCAGAGCAGATGTGTCAAATCCAGCTCTCTCCCTATGGCCTCTTCTCTGGTTAATAGGGAGGACTGGAAAATAAATCGAGTAAATTAACTGATTTGCTTTCTTTGATGGGAAATGACTGAAAAAGCAGCTTTATGGAGACACTTGGGAAGAGATAGTCTGATTCAATTTTGGACATCAATCACCAGATTCTGTGGTTTACAAAGCAAAATGCTGTTTCGTTGAGGGACTCTGCTTGCCAAGAGCTGCACCCCTGGAACTGCAGCCAAGGGCCCTATTAAGTTCAATTTTTTGTCCTTGTGTCCTTCACCTAAAGCAGGAATAAAGCTCCTGTGTTAAAGCTGGTTGTACTGGCTTACCATTAGGATGATGGTGTGCCTTTCATCATTTGGAAAGATGCTGTGAAGGCCCAGAGGGCACCCATCCCTTGCTGGGGTTTGGCTGCTGGGAGCTGGGGCCAGCTGGGGGCCACTGCCAGCCTGTAAACGGGGCTCTGTCCTGGATCCCAGCCCATGCAATCCCTCACAGTGTAAAGCAAGAGGGTCTGTACCTTTATGTAAGTATATATACTTATTTTCTCCTTTGCTCTGCAGTGCAGCAGTAACCACACTGCCCGTTTAGTTGTGTTTACCCTCCGAAAGCTCGAAGGCCTAAGCAATACAAAAGAACGCAAAAGACAATCAAGGCAGGCTCAGAGCCACAGCCAGAGTCACAGCCACACTTACAATGAACAACACCGTGCTGCATGACAAAAGAGGATTGTATTCCTACCTTCACCTCTGTGAACAGTCCTGTCCCAGTGAAGGACAAGCCAGGGACCAGAGAAATAGCTCTGGAAATTTGCCATAGTCTAGTTCTCAAGAAAACTTGCGTAGAAAACTGTCCCACCTAAGGAGTGGCCTTAGTGGTGCTGTCTTCACTACAGATCTGTTTGGTTCACTGCTGAGACTTTTGTACACTGAGAGAAAAAATTCTGACTAAAGTCAGTTCTGTTGTTCAGCCATAAGTTCTCTAACACACATGTCGATCCTGATGAGTAGTTTGCTGGTAGACATCAATTATTTCTGCTTCCTTCTCATGAGAGAGCACCCAGTGTTTGAAATCATGTTTCTTTTCCCAGTGCCTGTCATTCTCATTTAGTCTAGAGGAGCTGAAAAATAAGTAGTCAATTCCCACTTCCTTCCTTTGCAGAATTACAGTAATAACCTAGAATTACTGTTCGACATCCAATCTTTTTCAGCAGATGGCTTTCAGCAAATAAATACACTCAACTTGTCGAGCTTTGTCCTGAAGTACAAAAGCTATCCACATTACATCAGGATTTTAAGAGTTTTCATTTTCGTATTGTGATCTATATTTTGTTCATGAACTGTAACATGAGATGAGAAGTGAACTCTTATTTAATCAAATTTACATAATGTATCTCATATTAGGTGCAGATTTTCAAAGTAGGAGGTAGAAGCAAGAGTGTCAATGGGTCAAACTCAGCCCCAGCTTTTACAGCACCTGCTCTCAAGTGTTATAATTAGTTAAGACACAATAATCAGCTTCTCTTCATCTCACCCCGCTTTATACTAAGGATCTGTCCGCCTGAGAGAAACATAAAAGTGTTTCAGGAGTTTTCTAGGGGCAAAATATAATCCAAATGCCTCCCAAAACACAAACAAATGAACTGAGGAAGGAGATATTTTTTATGTCCACCACATGAGACTAATATATTGAAACCAAACCACACCAACCAAACAAAAAAAATATCACCCAAAACCACGTAATGGTACTTGTAAAATCTGTAAGGCATCAGCCAAAAAGCACAGTACAATTCAGTGGCTGGCGGCTGAAAGTTAAGTTTGGATAACTCAAGGCAGAAGTGAGGATTTGAGATTTTCAAGTGGGGTTAATTACCAATTAAAAAAATCTACACAGGACTGGAAATTCTCCGTCCCCTCAACTGGCTTTCATTTCTGGTCTCTTTACATTGCTGAAACATCCAGGTAGTTCCTTCCTTACAAAGGAGTCCCCAAAGACATTTCTATCACTTTTCTACCACCACAATAACAAGTGGGATTTATCCTCATGAAGTCTGAGCAGATTCCTGCTCAGATTTCTGCTTCTTTTATATCCAGATTGCAATAAAGTCTCAAACCTCCTGAACATTCACTCCTCTCACCACCATCCCCAGGCTCTCTTTCATTTCCTAGGACCACCTACAAAATCCCTTACTCTCTCCTTAGTCTTGTGAACACCCACTCATATGGCAAAACATCAAAACACATATTTACCTAGACAGTCATTTCTGTTCTCTCTCAGATCTTCTTCGTTCAACCCTGCACTTGTCCCAGCTGAGCAGATGTACAGTCTCGCTGGTAAATTTTCTCCCTCTTCCGCTCCACTTTTGCCCTTTCCGTCCCATGATCGTGTCTGTGGCTTTTTTTATTTCCTAAGTTCTACCTCCAGGGAGCCTATGCTACCACTTTGAGAACTACAGGAGATGTCCCTTAATTTCCAGCAAAAGGTCTTGCTAAAGGACAGAGAAACTGTGAAGATAGAAAATCCTATTTTTTGATGGTAATGTGAATAACTGTCCAGGGTTCCTCTTAAAATGTCTATCAGCCCTTGCCCAGAGCTAAACAAGAATGTGGATAAAACATTAGTACAGGAGAAAACAGATTATGTGAAATTCTGCATTGTGGTGGCAAAATTTTCCCTTTTAAGAAAGAAAGGTAATGAGTATTGAAATTCAGAGTGACAAAAAAAATCGTGCTCTGTACATGATTTTACTTAATTTTTAATTGATTATGGAAGTATTTTGGTCCTTGTATATCCCAGTACCACAAGACTTTCTCATTTTGCTATATCTTATGACAATTATACTTTTATTTGGTATACATTTTCAGCATGCAATACATGAATACATGACATATGAACAGTCACTCTAACACACAGAGCCTATGCTGCATCTGCAGAGGTGTAAGTTTGTTGAGCTGGAAACAAGCAGAAGCCAAGTCTTAGGCTCCCACAGGGCTCTGAGCTGCAGACATGCTCCTTTCTTGCTGGAAAGACTCTCCAGGGTGTGCCACACTGGTGAGCTTGCACATTCACAGCTCAGAGAGACAAAATCACAAGCTCCTTTATTCAAGTAAGGTTTTCCATTTGTTTTTAGCAAGAGCACATCTTCATGTCAGAGGGGATATATGTACCTGAGGTTTTGCATACTGAGGTCGTAATTTAGAGAGGAGGGAGTAGGTTTAAGGCAGCCAGTAAGATAAACATTTAAGGATATGATCAAATGAAGTTTACAGAGCAATGCATTGGGTATAAATGGCTCTGGAAGGTATAAATGGTACATGGAAGGTCCTATCACCCCAGCATGGACATACACTGGGGTGGTTTCTGTGTTCCTTGTTAGACCTGCTCTCATTTTCAGCTCAGAGCTCTCAAATGCTGCTCTAGCTTCCACCAACAAGATCAAAGGGCCAAACTCAACTGAGGGTAAGGATGGCACAGGGCTATTCTGGGCATATGTCTCATGCTCTCATCTCGCCTGTCCTTCTGGCACTGAGAGAAGAAGAAAGGACCTTCTTGACCTGTGGAAACATCAGATACCTTCTCTCCAGAGCTGCCTTTCCCAGGTGATACAGTCATCACACTTTGATCTGGTATTAGTTGTGCAGAAGATACCTGAGGTTCAAAAGTATTGTTACACACAAAGCATGTGGATGATTATCTCAGATCAATTCAGGTGTAAAGATGGAAAACTTTGGTGGGTAAAGGCCTGATCCAACTCCCTGGAGGCCAAAGCTCACTGGATGTGACCCAACCCTACTCTGGAAGTAAATGAGCTGAGACAGAGCTGAGCCAGTATTATGTTTCTAAAGATAGCAAACACCCACTGTTCACATGGTGATATATCTCACAGAAGTTGTGGAAGCAACACTGATGGACTGATGGAGTGTCCTCTCGATTTAGCTAGAACAAACTCTCTTCTCTGCTCCATGTTCTTCTTTAGAAGTTCAAACAAACCTTGAGACCACAGTAGGCATCTCTTGAGGTGTAATACCAAAGTGAATTCTCAGGGATATATTTTTAAGAGATATATGAGCAGTTCTCTGAAGATCTATTGGTTTACAGAACTTCTGTCGGGGCAATGTTCTTGAAAGAAGAATAGAGACTCTGTGGATTAATAGAAAAATAATTTTTAATAGAAAGAGAGCTCACCAGTCGAACTGTGAGGACCTGGCAAAGGGCCCCTCTTGTCTCCATCCCTTTTTCTTTCTTCTGAGAAGATAAAAATGATTCTTAAGAATAGAAGGGGGATGGAAAACTCCACAACCAAGTCATCAGCCACCAGTGTCGTTTTATCCAATGCTGTAATCTTTCTCCCAACACCCCGAACACAAGAGCACTCACAGTGACCAATTCCTTCCACATAACACTCTTCCAACATGAGAGAGCATGTACAGAACCTGGAGTCAGTAGGGAAAGTAATCTAGATCAAGTGATTACTAACCGTGATGGGAATCCAAGTGATTTTCCCCAGACCTCACAGCCACAGAGGGAGCAGCACAGCAGACAGGCACTGCAGCAGGAGAGAAACAGCCCCGTGGGAAAGGCACCTTCTAGGGCAAGGGGGCCAAAGAGAAACCATGGTGCTGCACTTTGCATCCTTCCTGCCCTCACAGCAGTGCTGCAGCTGGATGCTGGAGGGGAGGGAGAATCTCTTTCCAGCCTATTCATCCCCCTTCTATGTGTATCCCTATCTGCTGCAATGTTTGCAAACATTAAAAATGGCTTATTTAGAAACATATAAGAAAAACTGGGGTGGGGAGACATGTGTGTCTTGAGATAATAAATCAGCACAAAGAAAAATAAAAGCCCAGAGTATTTGAAAGACTTCTAGCAGATGCCTAGAGTTTAAAGCAGATAATGAGAATTGCATTCTAGTTTGATGGCTTTAAAGCAAAAAATGTCACTGAAAAGGAACTGATAAATCTAATAGATTTTTTTTCATAGCTATCCGTACTTTTGTAAATTAAGATATTATGGCAGGAATTCAATCTGCACAGTGAGGATGGAAAGAGAGAGAACATGTCTGGGAGGAGAGACCCAAGACTTTCTATCAGTTATTCAGGTTCCAGTTCCTCAATGCTCTGTGATCATTTTCTGAGACAGTAGTTCAGTCTCCAGTGGGCTAACTGTGAAAGTTAGGAAGTCATCCTTATTTTTCAGACCATTAAATTTTGAACTGCAATGCTACACAAAGCCATATTTCTAGTTTTACCTGCTACAGGTCTGCAGACTGGCTTTTCAGAAGTTTGCAGAAGCAAACATTGATTAATGAGACAAGGCAGTAGTCAATGAAAGCAACAAATGGGTGGACTCAGGAGGACTGACTCTTGAGAACCAATTAATGTGTGGACATGCCATCTGGGCTGGCAGCACGTGGGGTAGTTCACTACCTGCTGCCAATGCTGGCACTGCACCAAGAAGAATCAGAGCATCTGTCAGTCCACTGCATCTGTAACAGAAAACTGAAGCTCAGAGAGCTTCGAAACAAGCCTTGAACATCAAAACTCTCTGGTAAATCCCTAGAAGACAAGGGCTAGAGATAGCGTGGAAAAAAAACTGTATTAAAAATAAAATATTGAGTTGTTTCCTATGCAAAAGGAAGTTTCATACACATGGCCCTTTCTCTGTTCCTCTTTGACTGCAGATGCAAATCTTTTCTCAAAATTTCTTTTGATTACCTTATTGACATCAAAATCATATGTTTTCTCTTTGTCTACCTCAAGATAAAACTTCAGCTTTTCAGCTACGGGCTTCACTTTTCCATCACATTTCCCCCATTTCATTTTAATAAGGTCAAGATTCTTTCCAAAGAGGTGCTGAATCAGTTGAGAAAAATTATAGTATGAGCAAGTCATATCTCACTTAACTGCATATCATTGGCCTTCAAGGACTTCTCTATTAAAAAAAAAATTCTCTAGCATTGCTGGTAATTTAGTCAAAGTGCAGGGAGGAATGTCACTATTCTGCCTCCCTTTTCCTGCCGAGAGAAACACAGTCTAGATATGAGCTACTGCCAGGAGTTGACACCATCAGTCTTAAAAGGAGAAAATTGATTTTGCAATCTCACAGTGAATCACACAGAAGCAGCGAGCTAACCAGGGCTACCCTGGGGTCTTGTTCCCAGTAGAAACCATTATTGCTTTCAGTTGACAGGTTTTTGTGGGATGGGAAGTGAAATATCAGGAATCAGTGTCAAAAATTAGGATTTTAGTGCTTAATCACTATAATCTTCGTTTCAGAAGAGATAATTTGACTTTCACTTAAAGACAGCTGTTTTGCAAAAAGGCAGACAATTCAGAACTCTGTGAATAAATTAGAAAATAAATTAACCAAATTACTGTGTTTACTCCTCTTTCTCCCATGCTTCATCACTTTGACCTTACTTTCTGAATTATCACACTTAACATCCACTTATAAATATAAACTTCAACAAAACTCGACTTGGCACTGCAAGCTGTGCCTACATCTGAGATGAATATACTAAGTGTTATGAAGGGGTTTTTTGTAGGTCCTTCACAGGAATTTTTCAGGGCCTGATCCAAATTATTTGATCCTTCTAAATTATTAGAAAATATTCTGTTAGCTACAGTAGGCATTTGACTGGGTTACCAATGAAAAAGAATGGCTATATGTTTGAATTACAGAGATAATCAGTCTCTGCAATATTTGCTTCAGAGAATGAATCATAGAAAGCACAGCTTTCAGTTGAGGTGTTTATGTCTGTCTTATGCATCAGCAGGCTTGATCATAGTGGAACTTTAATGAGACATTTGTGTAGAGCAGTTGAAGTTGTTTAATTACAGACTTTTCTAGGAGCATCTTTTGTTCCCACTGGAACCTGGCCTATTTCCAGAGTAGTCTGGCTGGAAAGAAAGGATAAGTTTACCTGTCTCCATTACTGAAAGCTAACATGATGGAAAGCAGTGCCCCTTTGTACTTGCCAAGAAAATTCTTTCCTATCAGACATTAAGCTCAGCTTAATGCTTTAATTGTTGGACATCTAGAATGTGTTTGATTGATGTTCAACAATAAGAGACGCACCTGATGGAAGTTTGTGTGGTCACTGAAATTTAAAAAAAAATTGAAAACTTCTGTTATTTTCAAGCAAGAAAACTTGCAAGTTTTATCTGAGTAGATTCTGCCATTCCATGTCTTCACAAATAAAGACACTATAGGGTGAAGACAGCATGGTGATGGAACTATCTTTCTTATACACAAACTATTGACCAACTTACAAGTCACTAATTTTGCTGAGACTACTATCACTAGTCAGGAACCCTCAAGGGATGTCCCTGAGAAGAGAGCTGAGTGTGGAGTCAGGTAGCTGAACTCTCAGTTATAAGTGTAAGACATGAGATGCCCTAAAATAGTATTGAGAATGTTCATCAACCCAAGATGGGTTTAGAAGAGGAATGGTAGACCAAGATATGAATGCAAGTCAAATTTCAACAGATGTGGAGTGCCTGCTCTACAGTGGCCCTTCTCAAAATTTTGGCCTTACTCTGGCAAGTCTAGTAAACTCTTTTGTGAAGACATAGAAGTGAGATCTTACTGCTTGTGTCAGACATCTGTATTTTGGGAATTGATTGGAAAACATTCCAGGAGGTTTTTTTGGGTTTTTTTAGTGGGAACATATTTGGCCCCCCTTTTATTGCTGCCTGAAATGTAAATGGGAAGAAAGAGCAGCCTGTCATATGGAGCTCTCTGAGGAACAAAACATCCCAGCTTATCTCAGTTCTCAACTCCCTTATTATCAGGCATCCCACAGGCTGGAAGCCTTTCCTGCCCTTTTCTTTTACAAAGTACTGTTATTCCAGTCTTTTGTAGGGGGTGCATCTTCTGGCATCCAGGCCTTTCTATCCGTTTTACCATTGCTGCTGGAGATTTGGAAACAAATTCCAAACCTATTGTAAACTCCAGTAATTACCAATCTGAGCAGGAGATTTTACAGATGACTAAAGCCAATCTTCTTGAGACCCTATAAACAGCTGTCCTAAATGAGCTCTCCCAGACCACAGGCTCCACCAACACCTCCCTCGGAGCTGGACACCTCTAGGAGCTCACAAACCCTTCAGCTGGGAATAGAAAGACCAGTGCTGATGACAAGCTTTGTGGGGCTGATACCCCACAGGACATTCCTCAAGGTGTAAGCCATGCCTGATGAGAAACACAAAGGGATTTGTTCTTTTCACTGAACTTGAGGTGAGTTTTTGATAGGCCCCTTCTGCACAAATAAAGATGGATACATCTCCGACTTCTGCACCCTTATCTTTATTTATCAGTATTCTTTGCACTCTTACCCTCTCCCATCCCTGGTCTCAATGTAAATATACACAAATTTATTCCAATCTGATTTTCCCATCCATGCTTCATCTATACCGAGTAACAATGAACCTTGTCGTCGAGGTCTGTTAAGGTTGTACTTTCATAAATTCCTGTTAAAACCTATTTTATGTCAATCACCTTGATGGTGATCCTTTAAGTGGCCAAAACCACTCATTTGCAACACAGGTCAAAGTAAAATTTTTAGGTCAGTAAAATTTATGTCCAGTGTTGCCACTGTGATTTGGAAGACAATCAGTTAAATCACTGAAAATTCTATTATGATCAGTCAACAATCTACTAATTCTCATAACTCTCTTTTGTCCAAAATCATGTAGAATGGTGTGATGGTAAAAAGATATGTAAATCCTAGCATGGGCATAGATTGCACAGCCATGATAATAAACCTACAAGCACCAATAGCTATTAGAAAAAAAAACTGAACAGAAAATTGCTTTAATGATAATGAAATCAGAAAGCTCAGAGTCCACTACAGTTTTTCAATCAGCCTACAAAACAATATAGCATTAGATCATGAGCACATTATTTCTGATCCGCTGAATGAAAGCTGATATCTGCCTAATTACTAAATTGACATGTTTTCATAAACAGCAGCATACTTTTCCAAAGGGCCTCTAGCTGATGTGCAAAAATTAACAATACCCTATTTTGTAGCCCGAAGCTGTTTAGATAAGGAAGAAAATTCTCTATGTATTGGCTTTTAATATTCCTCTAAGGAGACCCAGGAACATCCATCTCTTCTTGACAAGTGATAGTATTGAGAAAAATTATCACTAAGCACATTTTGATTGCCATAGAAGTCAGAAAACACTCTCTGGTAGACTTGACAGAGAACCAAATCCTAAAAGCAAGAGATTTCATGTGAAAATTCTCTATCCCCAGCAGACTCTGTACCATAAAAATCAGCAGTTGTAATGTCCCAAGCAGTTATTTTCAGATCATATGGAGTACTAAATGATCTCAGAGACAACCAGGAACAACATATGCACTGATTTAATATGAAATATTTTAATTGTTCTGAGAAAAGGAGTAGGATGCCTATGTCACAGGCTTATTAAATATAGCCTTTACATTGAACAGGAGTACATTCATGCTTAGATAAAGTAAGAGCCGCGTGGCAGATTACCAAACTGGGGAAAGCAGTTGGGCTCATATCTCCCTCTACAGTGCCACGTCCTGTACATTCACATCCAGCTCTCCCTGCAGCCAGCACCTCCTCCAACACTCATTAGGTCTTGTAACATGTTCATCACTTGTCTGCTCACTTAGTCAGTCGCAGCAGGGGAAATATTTGCAGTAGGGTGTCTTCTGTAATAATCCAGCTAGTCTTTAGAGCCTGCAGTCCACATTTTCCCTCTGCTGCAGAAGTTCAGCTGTGCGCGGGTGGAATTCATCTTACCCAAATATAGTCCACAGAAAGAAATAAGCACTGCTGGGCAAGATTTTTCTGCTCTATTTTAGGCACTGACCTCAGGATGAGACTCCTGTCACCAAGCACCTATTTCTCTTCTCTGACAGTACAGTGAGCCTGTGATGACTCACTCAGATGTAGGAGTCTACAGCTGGTCTGATGAATATTGCTGAAGTCTCTCGAAGGTAAGGGCAAGACCTTGGACCGGAGGTAAACTCTTACGAAAAGCAAACGTAAAAATCAGATGTGAGTAGCAGGCCAGACCGCTGAGGAGATAAACTGCATCAGGACTGAGGCCTGCACTTACCTGCTGGTGGTGGATTTTAAAGCAGCTCCAGTACAAAATGTTCTGTGATCCAGAAACACCTGAGCTTGTACCTGCTACATTTAATCTTGTTCTGGTGTGTTTTGTCTGAGCTATTGTTACACATTGCCAAGTGGAAAGTTTGATGTTTCAGTCATTAACAAGGACTTGCTTAAATTTCATGGCTGCTAATAAAGAAAAAATTCAGTAATTTAAAAGGCAATAGATATTCCTAAATAACAGCTTATGTAGATGAGAGGTAGATGGAAGAGCACATCATTGAACCTCAGCAACATAGGAGGTCAACACTTTACCTTTCTGGTAAATTTATCTGATTGGGACTTCTCCAGCTTTTCATTTGCAATTGCCTATATCCAATGCCTAAAAAAACCTTTTTTAATATGTATATTGGAAAACAAATAACTGCACATTTTAGTTTATTTATCAAACTATTATATTAAGATACATTCATGCACTTATTCCAAAATAATTATTTGGGTTTAGGTTTGGGGGGTGTGGGTTTCTGTTTGTTTGTTTTTGTTTTGAAATTAAAAATATCTTTTAACTACCATTCTCTATAGCTACAAAAATGCCTGTCTTTCATGACTGTCAATTTTTCCAGAAGGTTTTTATGTGGCATTCCCAGCACTCACCAAGGATGTCACCAGTGCCAGCAACCAGAGCTGAATGTAGACAAGACATTCAAATGAGAAGTTTCTGCCACAGGTAAATGAAAAGTATCACAACAATCCAACAACAGATTAGAAACTCCAGAAGATTGTTGTCTAGGAAAAGGCTTCAGGAATAATATCCAAATCCAAACAATAATGAAAAGCCTAGTGTTTCTGAGAGGAAACAATTCTTGAACTGTCTGTTCTTTCAGAGTAAGGATGAGTGCATACTCTGAATGGTAACACACACAATCTACATTACAGCTACATGGAATAAAAAGCATTTCACACAAATTCAGAATCATATTCTATCATTAAAATCTCACTTCTGAAAACTTGTTAGCGTTTCTTTAGAAAAAAGTTGGAAATCTTTGTGCAGATACTGTGTACCTTTGCCTTATTCCAAGGCAAAAACTCTTTTGTTTAGGAAGGCAGAAGCTGCAATCAAAGACCCAGATTCCTCTTCCTCCAAAACTTCATTGCTATCTCTATGAAATTTGAGGCATGGCACAACATAAGGTAGAAGGCTGAAGTCTGAAATCAAAGTCTGTAAAGTATTAAAAGTTATATTGAATAGTCAGTTGAATAGCTAAGAAGTTTGCATCATTGTACACACACACATGAGCACCAACTGATGTTCTAGTACTATTAGACAAAAAAAGATGATCTGTTTCTTTTTATTTTGATCATGTCACTTTCTTCTCCAACTGTACAACATGAGAAGCACTCTAAAGTCAGTGAGCATTGCATTTGTTTTTTAGCAGAAGAATTTGGCCTCATTTTTAAAGAACTTCCTAAGGGCTTCTTCAACTGCAGAAACTGGCCCACTTTCCTCATACTCAAAATATCTGACAGAGACAATATTTTTTTGCCATAACCACAATACAGTCTGTAAGATATTTTTGTAAAGATTCTACTTTACTTCTCTAATTATATGTTTGATAGGAGCTTGGCAGTCCAACTTAATTCCTGAAGCCTTAAGATTGTTAAAACTACTTATTCCAAACTGGACTATATCCTCAGAAATTCTGGGGATAGCTTAAAATCAATAGATACGATTTGCAGAGTTTTGAATAAAACATTGGATTCATTTGGATGCACAGCTGCGTTGAGTGCTCACTGCACAAGTGTGACCATGATAGTACATTCAGGTGTGTTCACTCAGCTATGGATGTCTGTACCTGAGGTTTCTTCAACACTAATGAATATTGGGGTTTAATGCTTTAAGACTTCTTTCATGCTACTTTTTTTGATGCTTTTAATAACATTAAAAATTGGAGTGGATGAAGTCTTGTAGTAAAAATGTTGTCTCTTTTGACTACTAGGAAGCAGGGAGTGATGGAGTAGGGAAAAAACAGCCGTGCAGTATAGAACATATACATTAAGCTTTTACTTGTTTAAATCTATGCACAGTTTTGTGCATTTATTTCAGAAGCAAAGTGTCATCACTTTAAAGCCACCCACTTGCTCTCCTGTCTCTCTGTGGTTTCCAAAATCAAGTGTTCCCCGTTGGTCTGACATACACGACCATTTGATAATGGCATTATCTGTGAATTTCCTTCCCTTTATTCCATGTTTTACTGGGAGTTATAATGTTCATGCTTGCATTCTGTTTAGGAAAAAATAAAAAGAAAAACGAAGATACGAGAGAGGAGAAGGGATAAGAGAGAAGGATGAAGGAAGAAAGAAGTAAGAAGGAAAAAGAAGAAAGAAGAGGGTAAAAAAGTATTTTCATGAACAACTATTAAGATTTTAATGTAGCTGCATTTTCATCTCTCACAAGAAAAAAAAATGCAATTCTTTACGTGACTTGTATAGAATAGCCCTCCAAGGATAGCACTCCAAGGGATGGCATTGAATATTGATGTCACAATATTTTCCCTTAGAAAATTGAATTGAATGAATTCAGCAAATGCAATATTGCAACATTCACTTTTAGTCATCTTTCATATTTTTGCTTAGCTGAAAAGAGAAAATTATTCTGTGGAGCTGAATCCAAATACAAGACAAATGTATTTATTGCACTTGCTTTATAGATGTACAGGTAAATTACTTTGAATGCCCACATAACAGAAAGCGATTTTTTTAAATGGAAAAGCTTTTGTGTTTATTCTGTGAGACATGAAAATGTGTCACTGAACACATGATTATGCTGAAGCAAGAGGTATTTGAAGCACACAAACATGCCACATCTCCTGAACAGGCAGGGTTCTTTTATGCATTTGCAAACACTCACTATTTCAGAGGTGTGTCAAGTCCTAATTCATGTTCCTTTTTAGTAAGGCTGCTCAAGAAGCAGCAATTTTAAAAAAGCTTTTAGCTACAAGTGAAGCCTCATTGACAAAAAGCAGAAAGCAACTCTGTGTTTTCATCGAGAGCTATGTTGAAAAGTCCCCAGCTTTCATAAACTGAAATATCTGTAATCATGGTCTGACCCCACTGACTCCATGAGCTCACAGTGGGCAGTAGAGCAGAGCAGGGAACTCAGACCCCCTCTAAGCCACCCACAGCTCCAGCAGCCACAACCCTGTCAGCAAAGACTCACACCAGGGAAACTGCCTTGTGGAGAAACAATATTATTTAGTCCAGTATAGTGCGATTCTAACACAGCTCTATTACTTTCAGGAATCAAAATCCTATCTTTGCATGCTGGGTTACTTTAAACTCACTTGCACATCACAGTGATTCGTCTAGACATATTCTCTGGGTTTTAGAAACCACGGCCAAGAAAGTATCAGCATTTGCACAAACTCTTAGACACATAAATGCACTTTAAAATCCAGCTCTGAGACTTTTGCCAGTGGCTCATGTCAGCTGGGTCAGCTCCACGCCAGCAGAAGTGTTAACTAGCTCCTCTGGGTGTGTGTGTCAGCTGCCTACAGCTCAGAGTGGTGCCACTCCCAGGAGACCCCCAGAGCAGTGCAGGTTGTGTGCCAGCCTCCTTTCCCAGGCAGAAATCAATGCTAGTGATAATACCTTCCATTAATAAAGATAATGCCCAGAGACTTCATTCAAAATCACATCATTAGAAATCATATTGATTTCTTTCTGAAAGAGAATAAACCTGAGAAAGAGCTTCCAACCCCTACACTGTAACACTCTTTTCTACCATATTCAAGAGGTTAATACAAATAAGATTTGCTGTTATAGTGTCTGTGTCAGAAGGTGATAGACCTGGAAATGGCTCTTTTCTGATGAAAGAGAGAAACAGGGTTTTTTTGTTTTTAATAATTCTGGGGAAATGACCTCTATGTTGGAGGTTTAAACAGATTAAGAGTTAGCAGTGCAGCAAAACCAAATATGGATAAACACTGAAAGCCATTTCTAGTTTCAAAGCTACCCCGGTTAAAAATTACTTGTGTTTTACAGCCAGACTGTTTTTTGAGATGCACGTTCTTGACACATTTTTGGGGATGGCATTGAGTAACAATGTAGAAAGGGAAAAATTAGCAAGAAGAAGCAGTAATATTCCTAATGAAGTATGTAAGGGAAGTGGCAGCAGTCTTTGCATTGAAGAGAATATGAATTGTTCAATAATTTTTTCCTTCAAGAAACAAATATGGAGTGAAATAGGAATGATCACTATTAAAAATAGTTCAGCTGCACTTCTAAACACTTTTAATCTGTGAATATCATGTAACCAAAAGATTATTTTGATAGTACAAGTTTATCAAGAGGAAAGTGAGTCAGGAGGAATGAGATAGTTCCTGGATTATGTAGATGTGTAGTGGGTTAACCCTGGCTGGATTCCAGGCACACACCAAAGTCACTCTATCCCTCCCCTCTGCAGCCCTGTGAGGGAGAGAAAATATAATGAAAGGTTCATGGTTGAGATAAGGACTGCGAGAGATCACTCTCCAAACACCATCACAGGCAGAGCAGACTTGAATTATTGAGATTAATTGAATTTATTACTAAAAAAATCAGAGCACAATGGTAAGAAATAAAACCTCAAAATACTTCCCCTCAGCCCTTTCTCATTCCCAGCTCTACCTCCTCCCCCCAGAAGTACACAGAGACAGGGAGAGGGGTATGGTCTGTTCATCACACGTTGTTCCTGCTGCTGTTAAGGGAGAGGAGTTGTTCCCCTGCCCCATCGTGGGGTCCCTCCCATGGGAGAGAGTCCTCCATGAACATCTCCAACATGAATCCATCACCCAGGCAACAGTCCTCCCCAAATTGCTGCAGTGTGGGTCACTCTCCCCTCTTGGAGCTGCCTGGTGTTGGCTTTGCTGGACATGGGGGAAGCTTCTGGCAGCTTTTCACAAAAGCCAACCCTGTATCTCCCCTGCTACCAAAACCTGGCCATAAAATCCCAAAACAAACCCAAAAGCTACTTGTTTCCCTTCTCTGACAAAGAAGACAGAAACAGGGAAATATTCAATGAACAGAGTCTTCAAAAGAAGATGAGAGGACCTGGTTCATCACTGTGAGACTGGAAAGCTATTGCACAACTTTCTGGTATTTTGTCTTGTTTAGTCTTCCCTGTAATCAAGTGACTACAATTATTAACCCTAGTAATAAAAAGGAGAGCACTTAAGCTTGAATAAGATAGTGAAAAAAGAAAAAAAACCCCAACCAACCAACCAACCATAAAACCAGAAAATACTTAGGTAAAATCAAGTTGTCCCTGTGAGCTGGGATTGCAATAGATGAACTCCAGAATTTATTTGCTGCCTAAATTATACTACATTTCTCTAAATAGCATTTCCTGGCTCAGACTGACCCAGTGCAACTCACTCTGACTGATGCATCGAGAGCTGACTGGTGCAATTTCAAGCAGTTCACAAGTATTGCTTTTGAGAATTATGGGGGACAGGTGAAAACAGAAACCTTGGAAAGAGGATGTTGCGTATCCATTTTTTTAAAAAAGTGGGTGGAGTAGGAAGGCAGAAATGCCAGAACATTAACCTTGTCAGGCTAGCTCTAACGCTCAAAATACTGCAATAAAAAACTATTTTACAAGCCCCTAAAAAGCCAGCAACAGCAGCATGAATTTCTCAAGGCCGACTGATGCCAAACAATGCATTTTATTCTAAAATGGATCCAAACCACTGAAAAGAAATAGATGTGATATGCTGTATTCTTACCTTAAAGACCATGAAAACCTACTAATTTGACTTTTTGTTTAAATCAGACTGAGGAATGTCCTGTGGATGAGGGGTCCCAGGCTCAGTTTCCTAAGCTAGTACTGCCACTAATCGCAAAAAGTCCCTGACTGCTCTCCCGAGCAGCATTTGGGTAAATAGGAGGCATTTTGCTGTCTAACAGTAAGGGTTTTGAAGTAGCCTGAATACTCTCCTAGAGGTTTTTTTACTATATGACTGTTCTAGCTGAAATCGTTAGAAGCTATATACAATTGCCTGAAAACCTAATGCCAAGAGCCATCAGTGTTCGCTGTCAAACTAGAAGGATGTCGTGTGGCTTCCTGCAAAAATCTGTCCCATTTCTGGCATTTCTCAGTATTTCCATTAATGACTCATGCAAGAGCTGGGAGTGCTCCTTATGCAATTTGTATACAATCTGAAGTTTAATGTGAGTTTCAAGCTCTACAGGTGTAGAATTAAAATTCATCAGATGGAGGAGCAGTCTGAAATAAATAGGCTGCACTTTGGCAAGGACAGGTGAAAAGGTAGGAATAGTCAGCTGCACAAATAGAAGATGGAAAACCAGTGGATGAAATTAAACCTTTTTAGAGAAAAGGTTCAGATCTGCAAATTGAAGGGTTTGCTCTGTCACACACCTGCACTGTTTCTACCTACCTCCTTCTGACATTTAGAAGCAGGTGGGCTTTATGCAAGATGTGAAGCAATCCTTACCTTCCCTCCAGCTTTGGCATGGTCTCAGCAGTATTCCTGCCTCTCATCCAGAATATGATAATTAAAGAAAGATGGAAGCACTGGAATACAAACCAGAGAGTGACAAGGATAATCAGAGTCCGAGGAAAAATGGCTTGTCAGGGGCAGTTGAAAGAAATGCAGCTGTTTAGGCTAGAGAGGACTGAGAGAAAACAATCTCAGGATGCATAAAAGGCTCTTGCAATTACTTTGAGAGCATTTCCCGGTGAGGGACACATCTTCCAGGACTCTATAAGACTTTGTTTCTGGTAAGCAAAGCAAGTATCCACCTAATACAGGCCTAATTTTGGGTACAGAGTGGATCCATTCTCCTCATCCTAAACGCCTAAGCAGTGTTTCTCATTATGGGTGACATTGAAAGGTGATGGGCAAACAGTTACAAAATACAAGTGTCCATGATCATTTACAGGCAAGTAACCAAACTGGCTGGTGAAAAGCAAATTTTTTCCAGTGGAATGCTGTATATGGAAAATATCTTTGCCTCAAAACATGATTCACAGATTGTAAATAAAGAGGGCATATAGTCTGCAAACTCTTAAAGGTTGGTGATGTAGCAGGGTAGTCAACTGATGGCAGAAGTTGTCTTCATAGGCCTCCTCCTACATACTTATTAAAACATAACAAATGAAAACTGAGAAGGGGAAGAGAAGGAGAATTAAATACATGGCAAAAATTCAACTACCAGATAAAGGGGCTTAAACTCTGACCCACCCGCCTTTTCAGGGCAGAGCAGCTTCGGGGCAAATGCTTTCCCTCAACACCTGTGTCTGTCCAGCTGCACAGCCCTCTCACCTCCATTAACTTTAACAGGCTTTTTAACACCTCATTCAGGCAGAGACACCAACTTGCCAGTGATTTATTTAGCTGGGGTTCTGAAATCCACCCTCAGGGCTTGCAGTCATTTTTCGTGGTTCACCCACAAAATCATGGTTCTTGATATTTTCTTGATCTTACTTTTTCAGTATTTTCTCTTGCTCCGTTTGCTTCCCTACCTTTCCATGGGTACAATATTTCATATGAACAGCCAACAGCCACCACCAAGGCACTCCTTGCTGGTGCTTTGTGAGATGCTGGAGTAGAGACCCTTGATATCCTCCAGAAAGGAGCTGAATTACTTAAAAGAGATCTTAAATAAATGAACACAAACAGACTTCCTTTGGTGAAGAACTGGTGAGTGTGTATATTTTAAGGGCATGTTTTCTGTTGCTGGAGGTGTAGGTAGTGAGGATGAAGGTGAGCCTGCGTGACAGCTGCCTCTCTGTCTCTCTCCACGTCTGTGGAGAGGGAACATCTTGCGACAATTGCACAGTAAAGGGAGTCGTGTCTCCGCCCTGAGTTGTCTGCACTCTGCTAAGATGTCTCCTGCCTTCACATTCAATTCATTTTGTGTAATTGAGCAGTATTTGTTTGTGCTTCCTCTTGCCCAAGCATCAGACAGAATAGCTTTGCCTTCCATCTTTTGTGAAGAAAGCACTTGTGGTTTTGTAGATGACGTAGGCTTCTAGGGGGGAAGATTAAAATTTTCCAGCAAAACAAAGAAGAACCTCTGACTGAAGCATTTAAATTCCAAGTGTTGAGAGAGAGAACAAAGTGTAAGCAGAAAAGAAAGTGCTTTTGGATTCTGGGTGCATTTTTCTGCAAACACTCCTCATAACCCTGGGCTGAATGGCAGCTGAGCAGCAGCGCTGCTTGCAGCGGTGTTTATTACCAGAGGCAAAAGCTTTTTGCTATAGCTCTCCTTTTAACTTTTGCAAAAAGCATTGTCAGTCACTGTGAAGACATTAACAGAGGCATCAGAGAATGTGTAGAATGTAAATATTTGTGTTGTGGATGTAAAACAGACAAACTAAAAAGGCCTAACTTCTCTGAAGTTCTTGGGGAAGTGAACCTGAGACCTGTGAACCTCCTCGAAGACCTGCTCCCCCAAATATCTCTGTGACAGCTTCCTTCTTCAGCAGGACAGTATCAATCAGAATGAAAGGTGATTATATTGCAGGCAACAAGGGGTGTACCATCAGAAAGCTGAACACATAAAAGATCAGTACTTTCTCCCATTTCTTACATCACTTCGTGAAAAATCCACCTGCAGAAAGGCTCCTGTCTGGCAGTCTTTCAGATGGGAGTCTGTCCACGCAGAGGCCTGCTACGAGAAAGCACAAACAGAAATGCTCTTGACAAATGACCTAAAAGAATCTGGAATCTGTGCTGGGACCCAGCAAATCCATGCAAAAGAACCTGTCAGACTGTTTGAGGGGAAAGGATTAGCATATCTGATATACACGTGGTAGGAGGGTGGTTTCATCAAAGTCTGTTTAGCAATTTTTAATAGGACTTATTCCCCTCTACATGAAGGTTGGGCTTGATAATCTTGGAAGTCTTTTCTGACCTTAATGAGTCTATGATTCTATGAATATGCATTCAAAAATTTGCATTTTTAGCAGGAACACACTGGTTTGATTCAGCCTTGCAAACGCCCCTGCCCTTCCACCACCTTTCCTGCACTACCCATGGCAGAGCCTAGAGGATGCATTTCACAGGACTGACAGGCTCCCCACTAAGCAGCCAGATGTCTAACAATCCTGGAAGTCTGATCTTGACTGGTATTTGCAGAAATTCACCTTCCATATGTTTACCTTGCAAGTACTCTGGGCTCAGAATCACTGGGGCACCCTGTTCATATTGCAGTCAAATTCAGGGGTTATACTTGACATTTGAATCCAGAAAAGAATATTCCAGCGCAGACAAAAACTGTCGTCGTGGCAAGAGGAGTCACATTCGGGACCCTGTGGGTTCAGACCTGTCCAATTTCACAGGGTTGTTACCTATCAATAGGTAACTGAGAACAGCAAGTGCATACAAGAGCTGTTTGCTTCAGGAGGTAGTAGAATTTCCCCCACAGAAGATCTTTTAAGAATAGGGTAGGCTCGCATTTGTCAGAAATGTTACAGGAAGAGCTGAGCTTGCTGCAAGGCAGGGCAGAGACTACCTGACCTCTGCAAGCTGCTCTGAGCCATGCTGATTGTTTTCCAGATCACTGGACAGAGCACTGTCTAGTTCCATTTCAGATTTCTGGATGCTGGTTACATCCTTTGCATTTGAAGCTCTTGATATCCAGGCAGATTTTAAGCACATTCTTTCCAAAGCAAACTTGCAGAAAAGGGTGGACAGGTTAAATGAGCAGTTTGTAGAGGAAAAGCTGTGTGCAACTCTTCAGGAAATCCTTGCATTAGCAGTGGAATAAACCTGTTCTCTTTGCCCGGTAGTGACAAATGGGAAAAATGCAAGCTATTTAAGTAGAAAGGTAGAGATGAGAAGGGAGAGGTCACAGTGTCAGCTGCCTCAAAAATGCATTAACGTGTCCTGCCACATAGAGCAGGTCTGAAGAGGCTGAAGTACTCGGGTCTTTCACCCTAAATATTCATGTCTGAGAAGCAGCTCAATGTAACAGATCTCATTTAAATGATGCAAAACTGAAAAATGTATGCGTCCTGAAGATGCAGCCTGCAGTGTACGCACAGAGCTGACAGATGAGGACAATGCCAAAGGTGCTTCCTACATGGCTAATATGGCCCCCAAGAACACCTCCCAGCATCACTTCAGTCCTTTCTGGGGTCCCTCAGAAGCAAGTTGAGAGTAGGATATTTGCTGGACAAAACAATTTAGCCACCCACTGTCTGCCACCTTTCCTATCTGCCCCCTCTTCCTTGTACTAACAAGAAGTGGGCAGAAGTAAGAGACCTCATCCCAAGCCAGATGGGCCTGGATTGATGAGATGGGAAGATGCACATGTTCATGTCTGCCATTGAAATGCCTGCAGTTGGTCAGACAAGAGGCCCAGTGAACTCAGTGGAGAAGTAGGAACCTCTCCAGTAAAGGCCTTAAATAATTAGCTGAAACTGGGCCATTCACTTTACTGAAACAAATTTCCCCATTTGGTGTTAGAAGTAGCTCTTTTTTTATTGTTACATATAGAAAGCCACACTTCCTCCCTCAGCTAATTTTTATTAGCACACCAATTTTTCCCTCTTAGGGCCCGTTTCTGATTACCTGCACACTGATGATACACATTTGGGTGACAGCACTGGCTCTAACAGCAATAACTCTCTATTCATGGTGGTATAAGCAAGATAGGAATCTGGCTCTCAAAGCTCTATTTAAACTTGACCTGGATGATTCATGCCTTTGAGATCTCAAAATGAGATTACTGCAAAGTGCTTTATAGTGGGCTGCCAAAAGGGCTAATCCATTCCCTGAAGCTAATGCACAGTACAGCACCTTGATTGTTATCAGAGGTGGACAGGGAGGGATCTGCCTACTCACAACTTGTCTGTCAGCATTTTCTGCTTTTTAGTGCCTAGAAAAGGTCTACAGTTTTGCTTTTAGCTTTTAAAGCTATTAACAGGCTGGAAATTGATGTTGCCAAGGACATCTGTAAATGTGCCTTGGGGATGTATAAATACTTTATAGTATTGAATTGTTCCCCTTTTTGTTAGCCACAGGAATCCTATCAGACTGACGAGGGTAATTTCCAGTGATGTCTCTCAAACCCAACATGAAAACAAGATGGTGACTCTGCCATGCCTTTCCTCTGCACCACCCCAGTGAGCTCAGATGCCCTCCATGAGTCTTTCATGATCAGATTTAAGTTAATCTGAATTTGGGTATTCCATGGAGAACTTTCTCTCTTTTTTTTTTTTTTTTTTTTGGCTACAAAAATTGAAATCATAGTAAAATTGAATAACATAGTAAATTTCTTCCCACATGTAATTTTTTTTTTTTCTGATACATGAGGATCAAAACAGAAGCTCACACAACTTTGCATTGTACCTGCAGGCTTTGCAATGTGCTCCACAGGAGCAGCAAGCGCAGCAGAGATGTATTTCTGCCTGACGTACGATTTGCTCAGAAATTGCTCAGAAATCCTTTCCTGTGAGTCCTGTGCAACATTCAGCCTTTGTACACCTGTGCCAGGGTATAAGGCTTGATGTAGCTCTAAGAGCACTGGGAAACATACAGGAAAAAAAGATAAGTGTGTGCCGCAATACAGAAGAGCAGGAAACAGCGCAGAAGGTAGGTAGAGTTTTGCAGACTATTGTAGTGCACTGAATTTCCCCCAAGGCGCACATGATGACTCTCTGGGAATCTTAAATTAGTATGCATTTTATCAGCCCATATTCTTTAATAATGTCTCTTTTAATAGGGACAGCTGGATCCAAGGCTATCCCGTCAATCAACAGTGACAGCTGTGGCTATGATATTTACTCCACTTAACTCTTTCCTACACTTGCAGACCTCATGCCTTTGGAATCACACACCTAGTTTTAACCTTCCAGATTTGAAATGTTTGACAGCAGGAGATTGGAGAGATTTGCTGTCATTAGGAAGGATCTAGGAACAGTCACAGGTGACAACTCTTGGACTTATTTTCACTTCAACCTCACTGAAGGGAGGCAATAAACTGACACCCCTTAAAAAGCGGCTCTGATCCTTACACTGACCAGCAGTTTGCTCATAAACGTTGACAATTCCAAGAGTTAATGGTTACATTAGCCCTTGGTGGAAAATATTAGCAGTGAACTGTAATATTCCCATGATTAGGTCAGCAAAATCCCACCTACTTTTATCTCCATTTCATAAATGCCTGGATTTAGGGAAGACCATGCTGTCATATCAGTGATAATGCCAAGCATGCAAACTTCCCTTTCTTCCACATCCATTGCTATGCTTCCTACTTCAGTGTTCAATTTGCTGCATTTTGTTGGCAAAGTACAAATCCTAAATTATTTTGATCATAATCTCCACGTCTAACTAGTTTTTAATCACAGAATACCTTGTTCTTGTTATGAAAGAAGGATATTATAGCACAAACTTTAGAAGCCAGTAAACAAAGCCACACAATTTTCTTCTGTTCAAAAAGTAATTAAACGGATTGTATTGTTTATGGAATCATGTTTTGGATCATGCAACAATCTCAAAAGAAACAATTTGTTACTGCTACCTATTTAGCATTGATCAGGCCACACCTGGCAGTCTGTGTCCAACTCTGGGCTCCCAGGGCACGAGGGAGCTCCACAAACCTGGGCAGCCTCTACTGCAGGCTGCCTGGGGCTGGAGTACAATGTGTGAGACAAGGCTGAGACAACTCCCCCTCCTCAGCATGGCCAGAGCAGCGCTGGTTACTGGGATCAACTATCTAAAAAGGAGGTAAGGAGAAGACAGAGCCAGGCTCTTCCCAAGATGCATTACTGCAGGACAGGAGGCGACTGTGACAAGGTGCAAAAAAAGGGGAAATTCCAGATAGATGCTTGCAGGGAAACTTGACAAGGAAGGAGATAAAGTGTGAAAACAAGAACTGAGACTGTGGAATATCCAGCTGTGTGAAACCATTAGCTCACTGCTCTCTGAAGCCAGCCTTCTGGTCTGAGCAGGATGTTGGAGCAGACAACTACACGTGTCCCTTCTGACCTAAATTATTGTGTGATTTGTGTGATTGTGTGTATCTCACTTTAAGTGCTCTTTGAGATCACTATTTTGGAAAAAAAAAAAAAAAGCAAGGAGAGACATAGGTCTTCCTTGTAGAAAGCCATCACTGTTAATGAAGTCAACACCCTTCATGTAAGGAGCTTGAAGGAGAACCCAAAGGTACATACGTATGCATGTATCCACCAAACTTTACTGAAAATGCTAACAGGGAAAAAAAACCAAAAAACCAGGTTTTTAAAAGCAAACCTAAATGTCCTGTGATTTCATCAAGTCCAAGCAAAAATGTAAAAGAACTTGATCATAATTTTGATATCATAATTTTGCATTGTCAAATCCTCAGACAAGCCTTAAGACTAAGGAGGAGTCATGTCTGAAAAGGATTGAGTCAAAGAGCTATCAACTCTGAATGTGTGTGTGATTGCTGGAAGCCTGAGATTATCTCCAAAATGTTATTTCTAAGTGTTTCAAAACTTTTTGGCCATATCACTTTGTTAGCCTGCTCTTACCTTCCTCTCCCAGCTTGTATTGTGCATTTAGCTGTAGAAGCCGTTTCACAGAGTTGTGCCAGTGTCAGTGTCTGCAAAGCAGTGAATGCACAACGCTCCAGGGAATGAATCACCTGCAGTAAGCTTTAACTGGAATAGCAGTGAGTTCAGGAGTCCCAGAAATAGCCAAGGTCTTCCTAAGAAATGAGAGACAAAGAAAAATACAACCTAGAAGAAATATAGGCAAAATATAGGGTTGTGAAAAGTTCCACAGCATCTCAGGCTGATGTTTTTGTTTTCTACAGATGCTTCCTTTGACATTCCTCCAAAAGAGTTTTGAGCATTCACTACATAATAACCATTTCCAAGGCCTGGATGGCATTCAGAGGTTTTAAAATAACCACCTCTTCCACAATGGTTTGCTGTTTTCTCTCTCTTCATGTTTTAAATTTTGTCCAATGATGTCTCAAACTCTCACAGAACAGAATGATGTGAGAGACCCTTGCACAAGCCCCTCACATGAATGCCTTTTTCCTCTGTTAACTTTCACATAAGTCACCATGAAAGGAGTTAAAAAATACCTGAATTTGAAAAAAACCTTGGCCTGAAACAAAGACAGAACCAAACTTTAGCTAGGCTAATAGAAACCACTTCTCAGTTTTTCCCTAAATTTATCTAAGAAGGATTTTAAAAGCAAGGGACCATTCAAAGACAGCTTCCACATTTTTTTCATGGCCTCCATTGATGAAGAACACAGGGAGGGACTCAGCTGTACTCTGTCCTTTGACAGCAAGACACAATACACAAGATTTTTCAGAAAATGCCATGTATTCCAGATACTGAGAAAATAGCACTGCTGTAGTTTGTGACGACCCTGAAACACTTGGGCTTTCTCCTGTTCTTTCCCAACAGCTCTTGAAAGGATTTCTCCAGGTTTCTAGATGTCTTTTTGCATCCCAGGCACTCTTCTTACATGTCCTCCCACTCCGAAGCTATTTATTATACCAGGCTCTGTGCTTTTCCGCCCGAAATTCCTCCACTTTCTGAAGATGGATTTTCCTTTCAAAAAGACTCTTTCATGCCAAGAAAAGGTTAAAGACTTACCATGCATCAGCTGGGCTGTGGTAGCTTTACTTGTGCATATTTTTAGCTTGTTTTAAACAGGGTACAATCTCAACAGAGCTCATTGCCCATTCATATAACCCTTCTCTACTCATGGGTTAAGCACGTGCATGCAATTACTGATAACTCTTATCATCTGCAAATCCACAGGGAAAATATTGCTTACCTGCACATTGATTTATAACTAATGATTTGGACCAAGTTATGCACTTGCCTTGCACTGGGGAGAAAGCCTGTACACTGAAATCATTGCAGCTATTTAGGTGAGCAACTGCCTGCCAGCTTGAGCAAGGGTTTCCTCACAGAGACTCCTAACAGCCATCATAATCCATCCTTCAAGAGCAATTTGGTTACAAACAGTGGTTTTGAAGATCTGACTTGTATTGAAATTCAATGTGTTTCCATCTGCGAGCCAAATTTTTACTGTTATGCAAACACACTTGGTATCTGAAAAGCAATCATAGCTTACATGTCACTGTCCTTGCACTATAATGTCCTAGAGATGACTTAGGGGCACCTGTCATTTTTTCCTTGATTTAGGAAAGATTTAGAGGAGATTTAGCAAAGATTTTGGTTTCTGGGCTTAAAACCCCTTACAAAACCCCAGGTTTTGTGTGCCTTGTACTTAATCCAACATCTTTGCAGAGCAGATATTTACATTGATAGAGCTGAAGGTACCTTTAGTTTAATGACTACTGAGAGAGATTTAGCCTATATTTTTCTTTTATGTCCAGGGGACCATATCTTCAAGACAGCTAAGAAGAGGTACATGAAACTGTGCTGAAACGTTTTTTAATTTTTCAACCTGCTGGTTCTCCACACCCACATCTCCATCGACAAGAAATGGAGGAGCAGGAGATAAATGCAAACACACAGAATGCAACTTCAGAGCCCAGATTTCCTTCTGCCTGTGGAGAAGCTACAATTATGCCTCTCTGATTAAAAGAAAGTCCGCAGCAACCAAGCACTGATCAAGTTTGAACAGCCTAATGACTTTGCTAGCACATGATGTTTGACAGCAGTCTCCAACAGACCCCTGATGATACAGATCCCTCTTTTTGGAAGGGAATGATAAACCCTGCTCTAGCTGATTAACTTGTACATATCAGGCCATGATCCAACTGTTTCTCAGCCACCTGTGCAAGCGAAATGAGGCTCTGCTCTTGCAGCAATTTAGCTCCTAATATTTTCAGGCCGATAATAAACAGACCTCCTCAACTAATGGCAAATTTTACATAATCCTTTTTGTTTTCAAACCAGCCTGCCCACCCTATATTGCATATAAGCCAGGGCTGTGTTCACTACCACAATGAACAACTGAATCTCCTCCAGCATTAAGATCTAATGACAGATAACCAAAATCATGCTCTTCTAGTCCTACAGATGAAACTTACATCTATATTTTAATTAGGAAACAACTGTGTCTTCATCTAGAGAACAAGGAAATTCTAATAGATCTTAAGCTCATGTAAACTCTGGGTAATTTAAATGGAGCTTTTTCTGTGATAAATGTTTACATTTGTCATATGATAGAAGTTGTTGGCATTGCAATACCTGCGCAAGTAGCTACCAACACACGGATGAAAGTTCTCACCTTCCGAAACATCAGTAACAGTTCCTGTTTACCTTTGCATGGTTGAGCAAAAAGCCATGAAAAAGTAATCCCACAGTGACTGTGAACTGACTCATTCAATCCCTGCATGGTTCAAACATACACAGAATATGTATACAGCAGTCCCCTTGCTGGTTTTGCTTCCTAAAATTTATGTTCTGGAAATGTACTTACTTTCCATTGTATTAAAAAATCTGGAAAAAAATCAGAAGTATGGAGTTGAAGTGCTAGTTACATCCTTCATTTCTATATGTTTTAATACAGCAATAAAATGAAAGAAGTTCCATGCTGACAACCCAAAGGCTATGGGACACTAAAGGCAATTAAATTGCAATCAAGCCTTCAAGTGACAAAGCAAATATGTCAAAAGCCTTTAGCTGCTTCCAAGGAAAAAACATTCAGTAACCCTCTATTGATATAATTTGAAACGTCATAAGCATTTTCTCTCAGGAATTTACACAAACAAAACCTTAGCAATTAACTAAATATTCAAACAAACAAGGCGATTTCAGAAATCAGACAAAACCTAAATATTTATTAATTACACTGTTGAACTTCAAGTGCTGACAGTACATTTTACTTCCCTAAAGTAAATTCTGAAGTTAGCTAATCAATACTCAAGCAAACTACTCATTTGTTCCATAAATAGGAATGCATTCACATGCTTTGCAGAGTGTAAGGAAAAAGTGGCATTCCCAGAAAATGAGTAAGTTCAAATTCTACATCTCCTGGCAAAAAAAAGTTTGAAATTCTGCCAGCTCTATGCAGAAGATAACCTGGCATGACTTGATTTCTAGAGGTAGTAACAGACTGATTTCTTTCCTTGAAACAGATTTATCCAAACACAGAGTTTTTGCCAATTTTTCTACTGAAGTAACTGCGGGGGGGGGGGGGGGGGGGGAGCCAAGAACCAAAAAAAAAAAAAAAGCCAAAAACATATTCATTTTAGGGAAAAGAGAGGAAGTTTGGAGGAAATATGATTAAAGACAAAGTGAAAATTTTAGATACAGAAAAATTATGACTGTATTACCTCAGGGGATTTTTTTTCAGTAGGAGAAAAGTGTTAAAAGTTTCATTCTGGACCTGAGTTTGCTGCCTAATAGCTTAAACATTCACATTTGGACAAAAAAAAGCGCAAAATGTCACCATTTAAATTTCATGTTATTTGAAAGCCTCACAGATGGATGTAATTCCACAAAATATAAAGCAATTTGGAAACAAAAGCTGCTGGTTTACATCCCCAAGTGAGCGTTGAAGCAGACTCAGCCAAACAGTGATGCTCAGTTCAACCAAACTACATGATGGGGAGAGATGCCCTTTCCACCTGAGAAAACCCACCTCCACAAAGCATTTTATTCAGTTTTTAAAAGCGCAAAAACCCCAAAGCAGGACTTCCTTTGTCAGAAAGAACCTGCCCCTGTTCTGAGAAGGTAACCCAGGAAGGAAGGCCAGAGGAGGAAATTCCCTTTTGGATCCTGCCACAAAGTGGAGAGCTTTGAAATACCTCCAGGGTTGGTCACCTACAGCAGAAGAAAACCATTGTTTGCTGCCAATACCTGAGTGTATGCACAGAGTGAAGCTTTTTGCAGCAGCTGGTGAATGCAGCGGCTCCTGAGTGCTGAGACTCTGCTAAGTTCTTTGCAAAGCAAACCACTGAGGTTCATGTCGGCACGTCCGCACTTTGTACTTGCCTGGCAATTTTCCAGCTCACTTCCCACCCAGCCTGGAAATCTGCCCGGAGTGTAGGATGCTAGCAAGCATCATTTGGTTTGTGCTGTTTGGCTTTGTTGTCGACAGTTGGGTTTAAACTCTGCCGTACATCTGCCACAGTTTTGCACGCTTATGCTGCTACTCACGTTTTCTCAGTATCCTGCCTGTTAAAGGTGGGAAGGGAAAGAGAGTATTCTCCTAGACTAGTCCATGTTTGAGGTATTTTTTTGTTCTTCTCAAGATGGACGTCCTTACAGAAATCGTTGTTTATCTTTTTTTCGCCGTGGTATTTCCCCTCCCAGAACAGCAGAAGAAATAACCAACAGAAATCTCCATAGACAGATTCTGTCCTCTGGCCCTTTTGATGGCTCCTCCTTTCCTTCTCATGCCGTTTTCCCCTTTTTCACCTATCCCAAACTTTTCTCATTCTTCATTCATGAAGTGTACCTGGAGAAAAGGTATGGGAGAACTGCCCAACATCTCTTGCCACCTGCAAGCAACTTGCTGGTCCCAGCACTGAGTTGCAGCCTTCATCCAACCACTGCAGACACCTGCCAGGAGCAAGGGGGGCTTATTGTGGCCTGGTACCAAGACCTGTGGGCAAAAAAGGTAAAAAGTGACTAACACGAATGCTAACAGAGAGCAGTGACTGGTTTTGGTTTGCTTTTGTTTCTCATCAACTGCAAAAGACCCATGTCTGCATTGGGTGGATCTTCAAGGAAACATCATTTACCTGTGACTTGGTAGCTGAGAGAGGTAGAAAAGACATGAAGAGCCCACCAAACACCCTTGCAGCCTTCCAAGCTGTCTCAGTTCTAGGAGAGAAGGAGCTGATGATTCTCCTGGCAAGCTCAATCTTTTCATGCCCATCTTGGGCATTTTGCCTAAGCCATGCTCAAAAAGTCTTCTGCCAGTGGCAGGAATTTGAGGAAGCTCCAACAAAATTGTTTTCACCCCAGGGCATCCAAACTATACCTCTGCTGTCCTCCGTCTGACTTCCTGAATCAAGGAGAGGTTGCTGTCCTTCTGGTCTAGTCTAACAGATAATCAAGGGCAACCAAATTCCACATCCCGGCTGGATGACCTCACATCCATCTCCTCAAGGCTGCCTGACTTTCTGCTGCAGACAGAGATAGTTTTCCTCCACTCCTTCTTTCTGACATTTTCTCAACAACTTTTCCAGCCTTTAGTGGCTTATAGCATCACTTCTGGAAAAAAAAAAATTGCTTTGTTCAACTGAAGCAATATTTCTGTAAATTATTTATAAATCTGCCTTTGAGTATAAGTGGCTGTAAATAGCCAGTGCCACAAACACAGCTGAGCCACATCTCAGGCTGAAAAGGGCTTTTCTCTAACCAGGGACCTCCAGGCAATCCTTTCAGTTTTCTAAGCGCCTTTATTTATGGTAGACATATAACCAACCCACAGTCCCCAAATACTTGTGCCTTGTTGGTATGCTAAACCATGCCTGATTTGCAGCACTCCTCAAATTTCAGTGCAATATGGGAGGATGAGTCAATAAAATTCATTAACACAAATAAATTAATTAGCCCAAGTAAATGTCTTTTTTTTTTTTCATTTGAATCAAAGTGGAGAACAAAGAGAAGTCTATCAAAACTTCTTCAGGAAAGGGAAAGTGCATTCAATTAGTCTTAACAGAAATCAGGCGTAACACAAATCACACAGCTTTGAAGATTCTTATTTTTTGTGAGAAACAAAAATAATCATAAGGAAACCACTGTGACTGCTCGGCAAAGCAGTAACTCACTTCTCCCATATGAACATTTGTTTTGGCTTTTACTTAAGAAATAGACCAACTTCAGCTCTGTGGTTTTTCACCAACAAATACTGAACATAGTCCAGGCCGACATGATTTTAGCTGTCACAGATCCAGATGGCAGAGGGGCATGAAACAAGTCCCAGGCAGCAAAAAGGCACTTCCCAAACTGAAGGTGAGTCTCATAATAGAGCCATATGTCACATAGCAAAAAACACATGGAGTACACCCATAGGGAATCAAGTAGAGCATGAAGATTTAGTCTTTTTTTTATTATTATTTTAACCCCTCAAAAACACAAGGTGCCCCTGCCACATGCCTTGAGGGGAAATCAGCTGAGACAAGGCATCCTGCCAGCAGCCTGAAGTGTCTTGGCTATCACTGAGCTTCCCATGGCCAGCATTAGGTGACAACTTCTCCTTTCCCACCACAGATTTACAGATTGCTTATTTATCCCTGCAGTATTTTTTGGGAGCTTCCTACCTTGCAGCTCACGTCTGTCTTCCAAATGCACACTACGCTATGACCTCACAGCTGTGCTGGATTCTGTAATGGTCTTCTCTGTCAGCACAGGAATTTTACAGAAAAATTTATATGGATAGGCAGAGATATGCAATGTCTGACAGATGAAAAGGGTGCCAAGGGCAGCAAAACCTACATGGGGTTGGTGGTGCAGAAGAGGAGAAATTTGCTTTTCACAGAATGCTCACAGGGACCATCAAGAAAAAGCCACCTCAAACATTTTGAGAATTACCAAACTCTACGGCAGGCCTACCCAGAAAGCAAGCCCTTCTCTTGATCCAACAATACTGGGGTTATTTTATCAAGACAAGGTTAAGTAGTTAGTAGTAGCAGATAAGGAGTAAGAAAGACTTATTGTGCTATTCCACAGCCCTGCAGCAGATTCTGCCCACATCCCTACAAAATCCAGAAAGTTTGGAGGGAATTCCCCACATGGAGATAGCTGCCCCTCCTTTACAGCCCCACACGCACAGTTTATTCTTTAATATTTTTGAAAATACCACAGCCTCCATTAGAAGCCTTAGCCAGGAAGCCTTGATTCAACTGTCCTCCTTTTTGTATTTGGTATCAGGGAGAGCCATTTTGAGACACAAGCGAGAGTACATTTGTATTTATCTGAGAGAAAACTGGTAGACCAGATCTTTGATAATCAAAGTCAATGAAACTGCACAGTTGTGAATGTGATCCAGTGTTTACAAACATACATTTTGCAGCCAGACTGTTTTGGTGCAGTTTCTCCTCCAGAAAGGGTATTCCCATACATCTTCATTTATTCTCCTAACGAACTTAACGAGGTATTTAGTGGCACAGTTTATAGAAAGAAAAATTAATGGCATTGCATTCTCAGCTCATGTGAAAAGGAGCTGTCATACTTCAGCAAAACAAATAGAATTCATCTGCCCACATATAGTAGAGTCCTAAACTAATTAAGTAGGCTGCTTATCTAAGATATAAAATTCAGGCTTCATCTTTCAAAATGAGAGGTTTGAAGAGGGAAAAATATTATGGTCTATCAGCAATATATATATATAACTGTCTGAATTAATCTTTGGATATCTCCCAGAGAAACAGAAAAGGTTCTCATGTTGTCTATAGAATACAGAGAGCAACCAGAAATGGTTATAATTTGTACTTCTTTAACAGGACCTTGTGCAAGTTCTCTGTAAGAGATAAGACTTTTCTAAGGTCACACAGTTCTAATTTACATTATCAGTCCTAATCCTGCAAACTGCATTGTTTTGAATTTAAACATCAGACTTTTTTTAGATGGCAAATACCTGATCATCTTTCTTCTACTGTGAGAAGCATGGTAAGAGTAAATTAAACCCAGAGGCATACATCCCAAATACTGTTTATTTAGCCAGTGTCACGTAGAACAAAGACCAAGTTCAAAAGCACTCAGAAAACTTACATTAATAATGAAGTGAGAGCTTAATAATTATAAAAGGAAAAAATCCTAAGGGAGTTTGGAAGAAACTAAACTGCAAGCAGTCCACAAGTAGTCTTTCTGTCTTTTATTTCCTGGGTCCTCTCTGTGGTGCCTGGTACTGTGTCTTGACAGGAGTAAGTTACTATAAGCCATAGATTCCAGAATTCAGCGTGCCGCTGAAATTCTTGTACTATTTGAGAGCAACCTTTAAAACTGCCTAAGATCTGAACAATTCTCAATATCTTTTGCCATTCCTCAGAGCTTTCATCACTTCTTCAGCAACCAAACTGCACTGCTGTTGCAGGGATTGATCCAAAATTCCTGACTGCTGTGAGCGTGCCTTGCTTGTTCAGGTTTGAGCACCAGGTTTGCATCTTCCCTTGAAGGCTGACAGGAAAACTGCTCAGAAACACAGAGGCAAATCCAGGGATAGTCTTGGAAATATGAATCAGGGAAGGAAACTGTAAAGCTGTTTTTCATTCACCTGGCACAAATTATTGTCATTTGTATCTGATCTCCCCAACACCTTGATGATCTGCAGTCGAAAAACAACAGTTAAATGTAATGATTTCACAGCATTCTCTAGATATATAAAACACAGGCAGGTGTTATTTAAATGCAGTGATTCAGCCACCTTGAGAGTTAAACTGACCAGAAACAGTATGACGTAACACAAAGAAAATAACAAAAAATAAAATTTCTTACTGATGTGAAAACATATCATAGATAAGAAGAAAATAACTGCTTAGAGTAGACCTTACCCAAGAGGCTATGTTAAATAAATATATTTAAAGCTGTTAAAACTTTAACAATCAGACTGATAAGAGACTTCAGCATAGGATGAAATTTTATGTGGCATCCTCAGAACTGTGCTTCTAGATTTGGTACATGAGTTACCACACAGAGCAAACTGAGGTATCAGAGCTCAAGTAATAGTTTCAGTGACACTACAGATATTAAAAAATCTGTGCTGTATTCAGACAGTTAAATAAGTTTAGAAGCAAATAGTACAATTACTGGCCTGAAATACCCATGGACAGGGACTTGCATCCACCTTTATATACTGTGAGACAGCAGTGGGTATCAGGGCATGCAAAATAAAAGCTCTCAAAGAGAAAAGCGCAGACACACAAATGTCCACAAGTGAAGGACAAGAACAAAAGGCAACACACTACAGCAAAACAAATATCGTCCTAAGAGATATCCTGGGGGAAGATCCATTAAGATGCAAAAATACTCAAGAATAATGTTTAAGTGCCAATTAGTGAGATACCCACTCCTGCATCAGCATGCATCTACTTCTAGGTAGCTCACGCAAAATCATCATAGAGCTATGCCCACTGGGAGCAGGTGCTTCAATTATAGGTTACATTTATAATGTAATTAAATACCTAATTTATTAAAAGTAATGCAAATCACCTCAGTTTCTAAGTGGCAGCAGTGACATTTAGAGCAGGCTATGCAACACCTTTGTTTTAGGAATTAAGCAATGTATGCCCTCGATGATAGCTGTTCCAAAATGGCCTGTTGCTCACTGGTCTCTTGAGAACCCCAATGAGCATAAAAAGTGATAAATGGGATCATAACATTTATGAGAGACAACTGGGACAGTCACAATAAACTGTATTTCGAGGAACTTTTGGAGGTTTTTTTTAATTTTCCCCTTCTACATCAAGAACTCAACACAATTATTGAATGGTTTTTTTTAAGATCTTGTTTATACAAACGCTCATAATTGTTTTTTTTCAGTATTTCAATGTTTTGTGACCATAGTGGTTTGTCTTAGCTCTGAGAGTAGTCACCTCTTTGAGCTGTTGTGCCTTTTGTGCCTGTTCCTCAGTAACTCTCTGGTGTGCAATTGAGCATCTGGTTGATGGCTACCATTCCCATTGCAAGACCAATTCAGATGATTTGTTGTAACAGAAAGTCCCATAATGTAACGAGGAAAGATTAGAAACAAGCAGCCCTGCAGAATTGCTAAAATACATAATCATTTGTACTGGAGTTTAACTCATATTCCATATGATCCATTGTTAACAGGACTGCTGCTTCACCACGGGAAGTTATTTATGCATTGGATAGACATTCTGGAAAAAAACAGGCCAAGCAACACCAAAATATCCAATACTAAAATAAGACTTACAGAAAGCAAAAGGATGCCATGTATCTTCTCAGAGCATTATTTAAAAACATTGCTCATTTACTAAGGCCCTTTTTTAGGTGAGAAGATGGGACAATCTCTCTCTGGAAAAATTCTGGAACAGAAAAAGAAAAACAAGGATCAAGCACTGCAACAGCACCTCTCTCCTCCCAGCCCGGAGCAAAACATGGCAATGCCTCCATGCAGTGACACTCCTTGAATCCAGAGCTCCCTGGTGAAGCAGTTCTCACCTGGGATTTTGACCTTTTTTCTTCTCGTCTGGAAGTGAATCCTTCCAGGATTGAAGGTGTGTGGCTCAGTGGCTGCCCACTCAGACTCCAATGAAGCCAGCTGGACTCTGATTTTGCATAGGCAAGTATCTCCCAACTTGTTGCACTGTTAAAGTCAAATTCAGCCTGCAAAACACAATAAGGACATCTTTCTTAATGCTTTCTGGTTCCATTTTCAGCTTGTTTACCCTCCTGTCTTTCCTCACTTGATTGCTATTAGATGATTTAATAAGAACGCAAATAACCCTCACCAAAACAAAAGTAGATGGAAAGGTGTCCTGGTTAAAATGTTTTCTTCTTTGAACTCAGGTAATCACATCTACTCAAATTCTCATCTTCTGATAAAACATAAATAGTCTATTGAGGCCATGAGAAGAAATAATTTACAGCTGCCTTTTTCAAGTGCTTTATTAACTGTATGCAATGTCTGTTGAAATAACATGCTTTCCTACGGATGTGTGAAGGCCCAGAGGCCTGATACAGCAGGTTATCATTTGATAATTTGGGATTTTAAAAAAATATATTTTATATATGATAAAGATCATGTTATTTATGTGTATACATTTGTCTACTTACAAATGAGAGTATTTTCTTTGTCTATTTTGGTGTATTTCCAATACAATATTCTTCAGAGAGATTATATTTTCACCACTTTTTTAATATTATTTATTCTCTTCCTTATAAGTAGCCCACTGTCTGCACCATACTGTTGAGATTTAGGCAGAGAATCAGAAAACCAGTACGGAAAAATGGAGATCCTTCATACCTAACACTCATCTGAACATTGAGTTTGGACTAAGTAACATTTAATACTTGTTCATTTCAACTGCATTTTTCCTTGCCTCTTACCTCAGCCCGGGAAAAGCCCCAGAAATCATGTAATTCAAAATGATGATGATGAATAGCTATTTGCTTTGGAAAACAAATAAACATAGAGAGCTGCCAGACCTCAGGCTGGTGCCACACTATTCCCATAGAGTAGTGCCCATTAACATTTCTAAACTCTTTTTACCTTGGTTAGGAAGTTTCTACCACAATATACAATTTTACTGCTTTGAGAATTGCCTAATTTCTATATGGTAAGGTTCTCTTCTTTCCCACCCATAAAACACTCAGAGATTCTTATACCATCTGTGCAAGAAACCGAGACAGATAGCCTGTTGACTTCCAGATGGAACATAAATGTTTGGCTTGGGATATTACAGTTTAAAAAAAAATCTCCAGTGGCATACTACCACAAGAGCACTGAACTATTCCTCTTTATTTGCTGGCCTGGCATCAACCTTGCGAAAAAACTCCTCTCCTGTTCTGATAAAACCCAAGCAAGTTCCAAATTATTTCATATGTTCTCGTACCTTGCACAGAGAGGGCTTTTAATTTGTCCAAATATAATTGAGTTTGTATTGAATAAACAAAAGAAAGATGTGAGGAATTTATGAACAATCAAGAAACAAAGAATAGATGGTTCTTAGGGAGAATGACCACTTTCTCACTGCAAACCTCAGATTCCTGTCAAAGGCATAAAAAATCTGTTTTCAGGCAAATTTTCAAGTCTGTGCAAATCACATATACCAGCCTAAACTACTTAAGTGTATAAAATCTGCTAAACATTTCAGACAGTCATTATGGGGGCTTTACCCGTATCCACAAACATGAAGACATCATCTGCTCTAACAGGATAAAGCCACATTGTCCCCATGGCATAGCCAGGACTGAAAATGGACTGATAGCAATACAAGATTCTGCATCTTATGACACTGGGAATTCTCAAAGAAATGGATTTTTCCATAAGCAAGAGGAAGAGTTGAGACATATAAGAGCTGCTAGTACTGTCTCTGTATTTGCATATTCTTCAGAAGAATTTACCACGTACAGTTAAAGGGACAGTAACTTCTGCAGCAAAGGAGGAGTTAGATAGCAAATAAAAGCACTAAATGGCACTCCTGAAAAAAAACAAAAGAAGCAATACAAGGCTTGCCACAAATTTGTTTAATTCTTTGCTGGCATGTACCTCACTCCAATTAGAAACATACCACACTAAGGGGAACAATATGTTTTGGTTAGCCAAGACTCTGGTACAAAGGCTGGATGCTCTGCCCCCCAGCAAATTGCAGTCACCAGCCTCTGCCTTGTCTTTCAGTCAGGAGAATGGACTCCCCTTCCAGTCGTGGGGTTTTATAAGGTTACATTGCCTCCATAATTAATAACCCTGTGACTGCTTTAGCTCCTAGGAGTATGAATTACACCTTTACCATAACACCCCAAATGAAAAGGAAAATTATCTGTCTGAAAAGTAGGACACAGAGCCAGGAAATTAAGAAAATGAGATAGCAACTTATTTCCAAGAGCACTGCCAGGAGCAAAAGTTATTCTCCCTAAGAGATTGCTACCAATCCTGCTTAGTGGTTGATGGTCACCTAGGAATGGTCACTTCCCTTGTCCTAACCCTCTAAATAAATTATTCATCTCATTCCCTAAACAGGACCTGCAAATTTCCTTACTTCCACGTGAAAAGCATTGGCAATATTTGGAAATCATCTTTGGAAATGTGTCTAGTCAAAGGTTTCCTGAGCTTCACTGGAATATCGACATTAAATAATAATAGTGAAACTTCTGCTGCCATGAGTCTGTTATCTCTGCTCTGCTCAAACAGCCCTGCCTGAACAAGATATCATCAGTGTTATGATGCTAGTAATATACCAAACACTGTCATTCCACATTTAAGGGATCCAAAATAACAGGAATTGCCTTCATTTCTACTATGAAATTTAAAGAATACTTCCTCTTACTGTTTCAGTGGTATCTTTGGACTTGACAAGAGTCAAGAAACTGTGACTCCGAAGAGAAAATGACTGAGACAGAGTATTTCTCCACTACCCTCTAATTTTAAATGACAGGTACAGATAAGTCTCAAGAGACTGACAGTTTTCTTATTGTGCTTTGCATTTGAAAGGCATGTGGGGGCTGTATTTCAGAATGTTTTTATTTCTTCTCTTGCTGTGTCAGTGGCCAAGTTTGAAAGTCAAGCCTTGTAAATCACACAATTCCTGGAAATGAGTTTCAGACCTCTGAATGCTGACTCACTGGCAGTTAAGTGTGTTTTTGTAAGTAGCTCAGTAACTTTTAGAGCCAGGATTTTCAGAAACAACCTTCTGTACTGCAGATTGTTGACAGGTAAAATTATGTGCCAGTTTAAGGCTGAATAAAGGACTTTTTATTACCTGTCTCAATTGCATTCATTGCACTGATTAATTAAATAGCTAGAAACATGGGCAGCGTATACTCTACTTGTAAAGGCTGTCTGCGTACTTAATAGAAAGCATTCCAAAGCAGCTCATCCAACATTCCCACTTCCAGCATTACATACAGCCCTCAAACTGCTCACTTGGCCTCTTCTGCTGTGGTACCAAGCCACCAAAAAGCGTGAGAGAACTGTCAAGGCTGCTCATGCACACAAATGGTGGCTGGGGTATCCTAGTGGAGGTGACCTTCACCCTGAGAGCAGCCTGGGAGGGAAGGTGTGTAAACTCGTGTCTTTAGCTGCTTGTGATTCCCTTCCCTTGGCTTACAGGTGTAAGTTACACCTTAGGGTGAAAGCCCTGCAATGAAGGGGAGGGGCTTATCCTGCTCAACACTTGAATTACTCAGGGAGTTCAAGGAGATGCTCTAGAAGCCACAGTAACAGAGCATTTCTGGTTACGTACTGATCCCAAGCCCCTCTGTTTTCCCTGCAGCCCTCAGCTGTGGGAAGGTGGGTGTCATTTGACATAGCTACAGTGAATTGTCTGTTTCTGAGAGATTCTGGTGTGGCAGCTGTTTCTAGAAGCTGCCAAGGACCCTGGTGCTGGACATCAAAAAGGTACAGCGTGCACATTCCACTACTGAAAGGCTCAGTGCCACTGGATGTTAGAATGGGTTTTCATGCTTGCACTTGCCTTTCTCTTCTTCAAGTATTTCTGCAGTGAGGAAAATGTCTGTCTGAGGCTGCACCGGGTGATGATCATGCTCATGACTGAGAGTCATGACCTCTTCCACCAGGAATGCCTTTTCTAAGTGTGCAGTCCTGCTGGGCTTTCACCCCGAGAACCACAATCAGTGAAAGGAAGGGGCTCCTGCAGGACGCTGGCTATTCTGGCAAAATACAGCTAATACCTCTGTGTGCTAAGCTGACAATGTTTTCGCTACCTCTCTTCCCACTATCACTTCATGAAATCCTATCCCTGCCCATGCCAAGACACTTGTTGTGTCCATTTAGGAAGAATGTTTCCCTTATTCAAGAAACTGGTCTACTCAAATTGGTAGCTCACGTCATGATTTTGCTTTATTCAGCCTGAAGTTCGGAAAAGACAGTGACTCATATAAGCAAAAACCTGAAGAGTTGAACAGGCAGAAGGGTACAGGTGACCTTTAGCTTTGCTCTTTTTGGCTGGATCACGTTGCTGAGCCTGAGCTGAGCTAACTCAGATGTTGTAATCTCTCACACTCTCTTTATACTCCTTGCAAATCACAGTACTGACAGTGAAGAAAAATAGATGATAAGTGACCAGAGGTCTGGAAATAATTATATCATTACCCTGCAATCCATAGCTTCATATAGCCCAGGCTGGAAGTATCCTGATATCAGATAGCCTATATAATAGAAATAATCTTGTTACTACTGGATTTTTTATGACATATCCTATCCTATTATACAGTGCTATAAGAACCATATAATATAGGATATCCTATAATGTTAGATCTTTTGACTTCAGGAAAATACCCCCCAGCTTTCAGATTTCTTCTCCCGGACTCCCTGTGCCACAGAACCTCCATACTTTGCCATATACAGGGGATATACATGGTCCTTCCTGGAAGCCTCCAGGTGGGCATTGCCCCTGAAAATTCGCATTTTCTTGGGCTTCAGGAAGGTTTTTCCCAGACAGCCCCTTCTCTGAGAAATCCTGACTCATGAGGAATGAAACAGTTTGGGCATTTGGATTAGATTAAACAATTCGTTTCAGTTCAAAGGGAAATCCAAGGGAAACCCCAAATATATTTTCAATATTTACTTTTGAAATTATTCTATCATGCAGCTATATTATGAAATAATAACCAGAATTTCCCCAAAATAAATCAAAACTTTTTTTTCAGGGGAACTAAACTTTTACTTGGCTCCTTTATTCAACACTTTTCCCCATTTTGTATAGAAGAAAAGAAAATCCCTCCAACTTTCAATTTTGAACCAAAGGAAATTATTCTCTCAATTGTCTTTTAGCTGGCCACAGAAATTAAAACAATTTCTTCTGCATTGTGTTCTATGAAGGATCTAGAAGCCCTAGATTTTCTCCCTCACAACAAAATCCAAACGACATTCACATATTGATAGGCAAAACCTATCTAAATCTAAAACTACCCTAATCCGGTTTGAGCAGAATAGAATTTTCTGGGTTTTTTTAGATAAAGTAGGTGCAGAACTAAGGCTAAAACCTTAGGGCAAATTAATGTACTTTAAAATTGAATATTTTCTAAGATTCTGTTTAATTCCTTTTAAAAAGCAGGCTAATACCAAAATACCAGGCTATAACAGAGCTGTTTCATGTTTTTTCTTTTGCAAAGTACCTGAATTCTCCTAGTCAAAGGTAATTTAAATATAAATACTCTGTTAGTTGGCAGGTTTGGAAACGCAGAAGGTATGGTTAACACCTCAGTGAATCACAAAAAAAAAAAATGTACTTACAAGCCAAATAAACCCCTGATTCCTTGGGCTGTAATTTTCAAATGTGTAGAAGAAAGTGCATAGAAAATACATACAGCCTTGCAGATGCAGAGGAGAGGCAAGGAGCCCTCACTGCAAGGACTCTTTCTCGGTGGGTCAGGGGGACATAATCCAACAAAACCTCTCTTTGGATGCTGTTCATCCTCAGCCTGTGCCACTCACAAGGAGCTCACAGCATGTAACCTCCCCCAGCGCCTCCAGGTAGGAAAGAGCTCTTGTGCCCTCTCTTCGTGGTGAAATAAAGATGGATATATGGAAATAAAGCATTGGCTATTGCTAGCTGCACTCTGCCAATAGCAAAAAAAAAAAATGTATTTCAGGAAATTTGGTTTTTACCCTGCCCTGACATGGGATAGCTCTGGCTTGGATAAGTCCTGTGGGAATGTTTCTCCTGCCTCAACACTTTACAGTGGACTTTGAAAAGTGCAGAAGGGAATTAGCATCCGAAAGACAGGCAGCACTTTTTAGTTGCATGTGCATCTCTACCTTTTTGAGGGGGGTTGGAAATCTGAAGAAATAAGAGAAGACAGAGGACTCATATCAAAATCTGTTCTTAAATCTTCTATTGTTTAGACACTCGTACATCTAGATTCTTACCAGTAACTGCAAGGTAGGAGTTGCTAAATTCATTCCCACTTGAGAAATCTTTCAGGAAGCCGAAGCAGTTTATCAATGTCATTAAAGGATTTCGCAGATCCGTGGGTTAAAATGAGAGAGGTTTGGAGGGGTTTTTTTGCTAGGAATATTGAATTTTAAAAGTGCATTATCATCTAAAGCATTTATTTACTCCACTTTCTTGAGGAATTATTGCTGTAGCCATGAATGGAGTCAGGTTGCACAAGCTTTCTCAGTTCACTTTCCATTTCACTGGCTGAGAAGTTTCCCAGTCTTTGCTGGATCCGTATAAAACAGGGCTGCCAAGGAGCAGAGTGCGATGACATTTCACTCATGAAAACCTTTGTGAAGGGCAAGGGCCTTTCCCCACTCTCTGGGATTCCTGCTCAACATTCACCTGTCTTTGGCTGCATTTTGCTGCAAGCATCAGTTTGCCAAAGGAACACACAGTAACTGCTGTGGGATTTTGGCATGGACTAGAAATGTTTTGTAGTTGGACAATTCGACTGGGCTGACTTCTCAAAGCACTGTGAAAGGTGAGATCCAGCATGACTCTCCCCAGATGATCACTTCTGAAAGTTTGGGCATGAATGTTTATCTGCCAGCTAAAAAAATTAATAGTTCTTTTGGGGATTTCAGCCAAAAAAAAAAAAAAAAAAAAAGGAACCACTGCACTATCATGAATGATTTCATACAATAGATCTGGGTTTCATTTCTAACTGTAAAAAATGAGCAGAGATGTGGGCTTGCACTCCTCCAAAACAAGTTTCATGGCTGAAGTTTTCCCTGCACACATTATCCCCACATTTATTTCCTGATGATCCATTGTTTTCCAGCTTCCCTGGATTTCTCGCTGAGATAAAGCAGACTCCTCCAGCACCATTTAAATTGGGATTAAAACAAACTGCAAATTAGACCAAGCACAGCAGGAGCTGAGCATCTAAAAGCTACTTCAGTTCTCAATATTGATTCCCTAACCTTCTATCCCTGGTCAGCACACTTCTGCATGGAGAGGCATAAACACAAACATCAGGCAATCACGGCTTTCCATTTTTTTTTGAAATTAAAAGAAGTATTTGTGAATCCAGATCTTTTTTGGGTTGTTATTCTAGCCCACTGCCTTTCTAGGCTTCCCAAATAGAGTCTTTCTATTGAAAGCAAGATATGATTAGGAAAAAAATCTAGTAAAAGTCAAACTTCCCTGCAGACTCATTTATTTGTCATTCACCAGACTTTGGTCAGGTATCTCTGCAGAGCATTGCATGGGGCTGCAGTGTTACAGTAGATTTAATCTCATCTAACCTCAGGGTATTAGGAAAAAAAGTGAAAAACTATACCATTTTCCTTCTCATACCTTGATTGACAACCTGGTGGAAGAAAGGAAATTAATTTGATTTCTCCACACAAATCTCTCAATTCCTAAGACTAAGTGAGGTAAGGCATTCCCAGATAAAGCTGAATTTTGTTCAAATAATTCCCAACCCAAGAGAAATATCAGGTGCTTTTGCCCAGTGGCTCCTTGGCAATGTGTTAAATGGGAAACGAAGCCCATCAACAATCCCAAGGGTCCAGGCAAAGCAGTGCAGAATGGATAATCCCTACCTGCCTCAAATGGGAAGTGAACAAACTGGGATCACCCACACTTACCTGCAGCTGCACCACTCCTGCTCATTTCCAGCTCAGCCCTGGCTGCTGCAGCAGTGCTGTGCTCCTGCTGCACCCTTTGCAACCAGTCTTGGATTTTCCTGGCTGAAAGCAATATTCCACCAGCCTGTGTGCAGTGCTGAGGTGGCTCCTGGCCACGCAGCTGCTCAGGACAGCCATCATCTGTCCCCTGTCACTCAGGTCACTGCCTGTTTGCTGCCACCTTCACACCGTGTTTCACCACTCAAGGGTTTGGAGCCAGCTAAAGCTTGTTTCAGATCTACTCTGGTTGCTCTGAACCCTGAAAGCTTAAAAGGCCTCTACAAACAAATGTGGTTCCTCCTATTTACCTAAATACGTGGCTTAAAAATAATCCAACAAAACAACAAAAAACTCCACCTCAAACCCACAAAGAATTAAAATTAAGACAATGCAGTATTGAGCATTTCACATGCAGGTGTGCTTGCTTTAAGGACCACCCTGCATTTCTCAGTTCTTTAATTTCACCCTCAGCAGCTTTCATTTAATTTCCAACCTACCACTCTTATTTTCTTCCCAACATTTTATTGTCTCAAAAAGCCATCCAAAATATCATTCCCTATTTGTGTACGCAGTGGCCCCAACTCTAACTGCCTATTTGCAATATGCACACTGAAAATACTGAGCTTGTCCCTCTCAAGGTCACCATAGAAATACATTTAATTTGCTCAAAAAAACCTTCCTAAATTATCTTTCTGGAAAAAAAAAAAAAAAAAGAAACAAGGATAAAACTTTACATGCTGAAAAACCTATGAAAAACAAATTGTATTTTTAGCCTGTTTCATATTTGCTTGAAAATTGAGGACCTCGCTCAGCTGTCACTGCAAACAGCTTCAACTCCAGTTAAACTGAAGGCACAGCGTTTACCATGGTACACGATTTTACAGCAGCGTGATGCTGCTTAGACCAAACAAATGTGCATTTCTCAACGCTGTAGTATTTTCACTAATGGAAGGCTGCACTAAAATATTTGTTCGGTTGGATTCGCTTTGATTCCTCATTAATTTGGGAATGTGGGAGGGAGATTTGCGGGATGGCACCACTAGAGGGACTCGGTAGGTGGATGAGAAACTGCCGGGCAGGTTGTTCCCACCCCGGCGGGAGAGGAGAGAAGGGAAAACACGCCACAATCACCTGCACTCCTTCTTCTATGGGTTTAAAACAAACAAACAAAAAACCCACAACAAAACCCCCGTTTTTCAGTGCTTTGTAGCACATCAAAGAAGCGAATGAACACGGCATTAAAGGAATGGCAACACTGGAGAGAGCGTCCCTGAGCTGTGTTCTGGGAACAGTTTCCTCTTCAGTGCCTTGCAGAGCACTTCATGTCATTCCAGGGAAAAGTCTTGTCTTATTTTTCCAGGTGTTCAGGTGATGGAACGTATTACAAATTTTTGTTCTCAGCCACAATTTCAAGGATCTTTTTGCTAATTTACTGTCTTTACAACCTGACTTCTAAAATATTGTTTTGTTGGAGCCTCCCATGACTTCCCTGGGCCTTGATTCATGCTCTTAAAAGTCCTTAAATCCTTGATCTGCAAAACACTCCTACTTATGCTTCAACTTCTTGTCTGTCAGTTGTTTCAGTTAAATTAGTGAGAAAATGTGTTTTTAGTTAACAGAAAATTTGCTATACAAGGGCTTTGGATAAGACTAGAATCTCTCTTTGTTTTGAAGCTTTGTATAGTACTTAGTGTGTATTTGGCACCAAATAGTACTGAATATATAGCACTAATATATAATACCAAAATACTAATATTAGCCTGTATAGCTATTTCTTAAGTATGAGAGAAAGAAATTAGAAAGATGCCTTTTCAGAAATCAGTTCGTTGGTTTAATTTAAAGCAAAAGAGAAAGGAAGCCCTCTCTTTCCTTGAGAGGCCTTGATGAAGTTTCTCATGGAAGGGAACAGACTTGCCTCAGGCATGGCCTGTCTCTCTTCAGAGGCTGTACCTCAGTTATTCCCCTTAATCCTTGAGACAGCCAGCTGGGCACACCAAAATGCAACTGGAGAGTAAAACCAATGCAGAGTTTGTGGAAGCAGACACTGAGAAATCTTGAACTCCATAAAGCAGGAGTATTTCAGATTTTACCCAGTAAAATGTGGAACCAATTAGGGCTCTAAATGTGACAACCTCAAGCTGTTCAATTTTTTGCAGTCATGCTGAAAAGCAGTAATGACAATTACACGGCACGTATTTTCCTTTGCCTGAGGTCAGATCCCTTTTTCTTTTGAGACATGTTCCTTTAATCTACTGAAGGCCGCGTGGGCTTTGCCAGCCTCTGTGGCACTTTGCATTCTGTGATGGGGGTGGCAAAGTAGAAGCATTTGCCTGTTGGTTTCCCTACTGCACTGTCAAAACATGTAGTTGGGCTGACACACTTTGAACCTGCATGCAGGTGGAGCAGGACCTTGGTCAGAACATCCAGGGAAAGAAAACCAAAGGCCTTGGCAGTGCAGCTACAAGACTCAGGGGTACATTTCATGGTTTCCAGCACCAATCTCGTTGTCCCCAGCATGCAACCAAAAATGTGGACTGTGAGAGGACTCTTTTACATTTGTCATGAAGTCACAACAGGTTTCAGGTTTCAGGATTTAGACACTAAAAGGTGATTCTTACCATGCTATTGTTTTGGGTTTTGTAAGCAAAAAAAAAAGTTTATTCTATTCCATCTGTGGAACCCTAGTTGGGGAGATTTTTTTTAATCTGTTGTAACTCCAGAAGGAGAGTTAACTGCCTTCTCTGATAACAAGGCAGCTGTTAAAACCGGGTGGGGCATTTTTTCTTATCTCTGTTCAGCCTTCCACTACCCCCATGGGGATATCTTTTGTTAGCAGACCATTAAAGTTCACCAATGATGACACATTACATCATCCTATGGTGAGATGCTCTACCCAGGGGAGAGGAGCCAAACCATTTTCATTTAGATAAAAGGGAGGCACGAGTGTCTCCAGACAGGCAGTGTTCCCATGGGACTCCCAAAGGAAGACTGGACACGTCTCTGGACCCTTGGCTCCACAAGGACCATCTCTGCTTCCAACAGGACCTCATCTGCCACTCCAGGAGGGCTTACCTTTGGACTGCTTCCAACACCCTGACCAAGAGGATGTCAGGTTGTATTTCTGACTCTGTCAGGGTTTTTTTTCTAGGATTTCTTGTTTGTATGTTTGCTTGCTTATTCTTCTGTACTACAACATTTGTAATTTTTAATATATATCCCTAGTAAAGAACTGCTATACCTATTCCCAAAATCTTTGCCTGACGGCCTTTATTTGCAAATTTATACTAATTTGGAAAAGGCGGGGGGGACGGGGCTTACATTCCAAGGGAGATTCCAATCTTCCCTGGCACATACCTGTCTATCTAAACCAAGACAGCTATTCAGATAGGATCATGGCAACACACTCCACACCAAGACATCCTACTCACAGATTTGTCTGCATATAAACCTTCAGATGCTTCAGTTAAGTCGGAAGTGACTGTCCTGCTACCCAACATTGCAGCTAGGCTTCCCCTGCTGCATTCCCAAGGGCAGGTACCAGGTCTGGTATCAGAGGCTGGACGGGAATTTTGCCAGTGCACAAACCCAGCCTACAGCCTGGTGATCAGGCACAGATGTAATCCTCCCCCTCACATCTGAGCTCCAAATTCGTCAAGCAGAAAGTGACCAGCCCTAACTCCACCACCAGAAATGACACAGAATAACAAGGCATCTCTTCTATTTGTATTACATGCTGGTGAAAGAATACAACATTAAGCATCCAAATACCAGAGAACAGCAATAGTTCATGTATAATTTGTACCTAGAGCTTTCTGTTAGCTAGTTGTAGGCAGGTCTGAGCCTGTGAGAGCAAACAAATTGGGTTAGACCAGAGAATCATCCATTGGAGAGTAACAAGCGGCATTTATCAAGGACTGCATGTGCCTGCATAAGGGCTCAGATCACCACGTGGAAATTCTGGGTCACTCTGGTCCCCTGTGTCTCTGTACTGATTGTAGAAGAGGCCTGTACCACCCTGCTAAACCACGTGCCAGCAATAGATGCACACATCTGTCTCTGCAGATCTTCAATTTGTCCTTGAGACACAGAAATCGTATAATGGTATATTTTGCTTGCTGCTCCAACAGCAAACAAAATAACTAGGCTCAGGGTAGCACTAAGGCAATACATCCCTGTTCCAAATAGGAAAACTGGCAGAAAAAACCCCCTTTGTGTCATTGAAGGGAAGTGTTCAGCCTGGGACCTGTGGGTTGGAGGAACAATTTTAAATAAATTCATTCTCATGCTCTCTAAAAATACATAAAAGTGTTCCTGCTGTTAAATTACCATTTGCTGGTACCTGGCAGACTCCTAATTGATTAGAAAAAACTAATTTAGTGCAATGAATTATTTGCAAGTGAAGTATCTGAAATATCTGCTTTATTAATATTTTGATGTAAAAATTCATCTGTATTTTATTCAGATGTCTCAGCTTGTTAGAGTTCAGAAAAGTAACTTAAAGGAAAGATGAGAAAACCCAATCCCTAGTGCAAAAGCAGCTCAATGAGCAGTCATGCCAAGGATGAACTTGGCCCAGGGTAACTGTTCATTTTGTTGGCATTGCACCATGTTAATCTTATTCAGATAGTTCAGAGTTATTCCCATATTGGAAAAAAATAGGAAACTCATTAGAATTTGGCAGCAGCTTTTTTTTCCTGCTAAATTACCTTGACCTTTCCTGTGAAAGTTCAGAATTTGCCAGTTAGCAAAAATTCAGCCAGAATTCCACCACTGATTTCTGGGTGAATTCAGATTTAGTGTCCTCCCCTGCCTAGGCCTGACCTTCTCCTCTGGCACAGGTCACATCATGCCCTCCTTCACACCTTTCACCTTTTCATCCAGCTGAGGACACCTTATAGAAGAGAGTGGAAAATATTTTGGGGGAGGGGGAAATATCTTTTGTTGAATATCCAAAGTTTATTCTATTTATTATTATTTAATATTTACTATTCTATTATTTATTATCTATTTATTATATTATTTATTATTCTATTGGCAGCTCATATGGATGGCCACATGGAAGACTGCTTGATTTGTGAAAAAACATAATGAAAAAGAGCTCAGTGTTTGTGGCTTTTTGTAAGAATTCTCTTCAAAATATTGAAGTTTCACTAAATTCTGAGTCTACCCAGGCTTCTCCATCAACACTTCCATCTAACCAGGCACTGTCACATTTAGAGTGGTGTAAAGGATTTCCAGCACAACACATGGGATGCAAGAATCTTCAAAAGATTCTTGCAACCTTCCAAATAACTTCTCAGTTTGCAGAGGAATGGGACATTTGAGGTAAGGTTTCCTGTCAGATATCTAGCAAAATTCAAAGCTAGGCATTTTGAATACAAACCAGCAAAGAACTACAGAGACCAACTCCTCCCCTCCAAAACTAGCAAAGAAAGTATCCAAACAAACAGAAACCATTTAAAAAACGGAAGCAAACTAACAACAACAAAAAAAGAAAAAAGAAAAAAAAGAAAAAAGAAGAAAGAAGAAAGAAAGAAAAGAAAAGAAAAGAAAAGAAAAGAAAAGAAAAGAAAAGAAAAGAAAAGAAAAGAAAAGAAAAGAAAAGAAAAGAAAAGAAAAGAAAAGAAAAGAAAAGAAAAGAAAAGAAAAGAAAAGAAAAGAAAAGAAAAGAAAAGAAAAGAAAAGAAAAGAAAAGAAAAGAAAAGAAAAGAAAAAAAGGACCACCACCTACAAGACCAAATTACTGAAAGTTCATCTCAGACTTAGTTCTGCTGGATGACTGACCTGACACATGCAGTTCTGCTGCAGGATGAGTCCCAGCATGCTCTGAACTTCCCTGGGCTTTCCTGTACAAGACTGTCTCTTCACAACCATCACCACTCACTGGTTGTAGCCCAGCTTGGTCAAGATGCAGACATCCTGTAATCTGCTGTTCCTTTTTCCCTTCCTTCTAGATATCACTGGTTAGAAATCCACAGCTGCCAACAGGAGAATGAGATGCATTTCCCTCTCCTTTTCTTCCCTACTCAGGAATTCTGGTTTCACTTAAAATCTTGAGGTATCTGTAATATGAACATTCTCCACTCCTCCCCTCACGCCTTCTTCTCTCTTCCTTACTGTTACATCTGTTTTTGTCATGCTTTTTCACTAGCCAGTTCATTCAGATCTTTTCCCACTTTATGTTTTAAATAATATGTCTTGAGAAACAAGAATACCTCAAGAAAGCATCAGATCCTGGCTTGTCCCCAGTGTTTAAGAACTCAAATATAATACAGCGATAAGAGAAATGATAAAACTGGGGAAGGGGAGACTGGGCTGAGTCATACTACCCCCACACTTTGTGGTTTGTAAGATTCATACATATACTTGATATTATTTCCTATTTGTGGCCTTTAGTAGTGACTCACAAAGGATGAGAGCCATAAGCTGCCTGAAGCCCTTTCTACCAACAGTCTGAGCACCCTCCTGTCTAACCTGAGGCAAGTGTGACATCCAGCCCTGCACAGCAAGAGCTGAAAGTAGCAAACTTCAGCTACGAAAAGCAGTGGGACTTTTTCACTTGAACAGCTCCATGTAGAAGGAGTGAGAAAAGCAATGAATAGGCTGCCATCTTGGCATGACTTCTTTCCTGTCTTTTTATGGTCTCAATAGTCGTAGAGGTCATTTTTTAACCTTAATGATTCTCAGGACAGGACAGATTTTGTCATAAGTGTCTAATGAAAGCAGTTCCCAGCTGAACTGCTGGAAATAGGGCAACACTTAGAAGTTTCAGTCAGTGTGGGGTACACCCCCAGCATGGTCCTCTGCCACCACTTTTGGTCATCAGCCCCCACAGAAAACAGGCATAAACCACCATCCTTCAGACTCAGAAGGATTTTGCACTTCCGTCCTGTATGTTCTGCAACTTTCACCTAAAGGTGTGTTACGGTCCTGCCAATGACACTGTGTCGTGTTTATCCAAAGGCAGCTTCACAGGACAGTGGTTTCAGACACAGAGTTGATGTGGATAGCTCCTACTGGGGTTTTCCCTTGGGACTCTGCATCCAAACAGCAGTATCCCTTCTAGTTTGTGATCGACACACCCAGAAAAATTGCACTATCAGCCACTTTAACCGCTTATCCTGACTGAGCCAACACTCTGAAAATCCATGGCTCCAACACAGTTTCTCCATGTAACTTTCACTTCAACCAGATGCATCAGAATAGTCAGTACTTGAAAAAATACTGACATGTACCACATTTAGACAGAATAATGCATTTTAGCAGAAAACACCCAAACTGGAAGTGACCTTAGCCCTCAGATGTGATTTGCACTAACCAGTGTAGTTATCCTGACAGCCTAGAAATCATTGCATGGGCAGGATGTTATTTCTCTAAGAAAGACTGAAGCCTAGTGATGTGGTGCAAGGAGAGACCATGCAGAGCAAAATTCTGGTTTTATATCCTGGAGCGAATCTAAGATAGATAAACTAGTTTCAATGGAAAATATTCAGTCTTCCCTAATATTTCATTTCATTTATATAAGAGAAAACAGGGCTTATGGCTTTAGGCTTTTTTTAAGAGACAAAGATTTGCTTTGTGAAGATTTTTAATATAAGGAAATACCCCAAGCAAAACTATGTTTTCAGGAAGCTTAAATACTCAGTACCAAAGCAGTATTTCCAATGCTTAAAAAGGGCCCCAGTTCATCCCATCTCTCTGTGAATATAACATGAATTTTCCTAACAATGCCTAGGCATTCCCATTATGTTTTTATCCAATGAACACTTAGATTTCTTCAACTTCTTCTCCATTATTTATATATAATATTAATGTTTGGGGTTTTTTTTAAAAAAATAAACTTTTTCACTGACAATTGAACAATTTTAAGCAGTCTCTAGCTCATGATCTCTGTTTGTCCTAGGTATATAGGCAGCATAAAACCCACTAATTATAGAGACACTGGGTCTTGTTCTGTCACAGTTTAGTGCACAGGGAAACCACTTGGAGAACACCAACAAGCCAGCTGTAGTGTAGGTCTGTAGGGATGCATCTCCCCGGGAATATCAGCTGCCCAGCGGGGTCCCAGGGTAAGGTCTCAGCTACTCAGACAATCATAGATTTAATTACAAAGATCTGAATAGAAACAGATCAATAGATTAATCAGGACTGGCTTGACACAAATGACACTTTTTAGCTGTATCAAAATTTGGTATAGTCTTGTTGACTGTATAACTAAGCTATAAGTGGAGAATCAATTATAGTACCTCCACCAGGATGCTCTGGTGATGAAATCTAGCTGAACTTCTCTTTTAACTAATGATGTGCAGGCATAGAAAAAAATCAAATAATTTCATCGAGCTTAGGTGAACGCACTACTATGCTACAACATAATTTTTTTGTTGTACCTGTACATGTGGCATAAGCTAGCAGACTGTGAGGCCTGAGCAGTGAAATTTGCAGACTGTTCTTACCACTTTGTCATTTCCTCCATGTGTTTGTTTCATGCCCCCAAATTCAGCTGTAGCACTAAATGTTAAACTGCAGACTTTCAGGGAGCACCGCTCATTCTGCAAGTCACAGCACTCATCTGACTCAGGCTGCAGGTCCCTCTACCCCTGTGTTTCTTTGTGAAGTGCTGCAAAAGCTGATGTCACAGAAATAGGAGAGTGAGACTTGGAGCTGCTTAAGGCAGATGTGCAGGGAAATCAGATGGCACCAAAAAAGAGCTGCTAATACTGCAGTTCTTGAGGCAAGGTCTTCCCATCAAATCAATGCCTATGTGAAGGCAACTAAGACTGAGACGAGCAGGCAACAGTGGGAAGGATGAACATTCTACAAAAAGGAGACCCTAAATGTGCAGGAACAGGCTGTTCCCATGTCCTAAACAATGAACCAGCTGGGAGGGCGACCAGCCTGGCTGAACAGAGAGCTTTGGCTGGAATTCAGGGAAAAAAGTTTGCCACTTTTGAAAGCAGGGGTAACCTGGGAGGACACCAAAGATGCCATGAGGTTATGAGATACAACAATGTAAAGCACTGGGTCCTACCCTTGGGTCACAACAACCCCTGCAGTGCTGCAGGCTGGGGCAGAGTGGCTGGAAAGCTGCCCAGCAGAAAGGGACCTGGGGGTGCTGGTTGAGAGTGGCTGAACATGAGCCAGGTGTGCCCAAGAAGGCCAATGGCACCTGGCCTGGATCAGAAACAGTGTGGCCAGCAGGACCGGGGCATTGGTACTGGGCACTGCTGAGTCCACACCTCAAGTATTGTGTTCAGTTTTGGGCCCTTCTCCCAGGTAACTAGGATAAAAGGAAATGGCCCCAAACTGTGCCAGGAGTGGTTTAGATTGTATATTAGGAAAAAATCCTTCATGGAAAGGGTTGTCAAGAATTGGAACAAGCTGCCCAGGAAAGTGGTTGAGTCAACATCCTGGAGGAATTTACATATGTAGATGTGGCATCTGGGGATAAGGTTCAGTGGTGGACTTGGCAGTGCTGTGTTTAATGACTTGACTCAGTGATCCTAAAGATCCTTTCTAACATAAATGTTTCTGTGATTCAAGATCTACCTGGACAGGGGACTGTTAAATGGAAGACAATAATGAAAGCTTTCTATTCACAATGGAATAGGAAATAAGGAAATAAATTTGAGGTCCGCCTTTGATCTTTTTAAGAATATCTCAATATGACAAGTTGGAAAGAGTAAAAAAGCCTACCTTAGATTATGGAGCAGAAGCCATAAAAATTTTAAAACCCATCAATAATCAAATACTTTTCACACACCTGACATTTCAAAACAAAGAGAAATATGCATGTAGTCCAGGGATGTCTCTGGTCTTTGTCCATCCAGAGATTCACATCCCAACAGACTATGCTATCAGAAGACTAGGAAATTCACTCCCCCAGTAAAATGCTGAGGCGGCACTAAGTGTGACTCAGGAAACTTGTGACCAATTTCCAGTCCCTGTCAGGCGTAAGGCAATTACTTTGTATTAGGCGTGAGTTAAAGATTTTCATTGAAAGAGGAATTTCCCCCTCCAATTTCAGTGCACTCTGAGCACCTTTGCAGCCCTCCTCTGGACTCTCTCATGTCATTCCTGTGCTGGGGATCCCAGAGCTGGGTGGGGTGTCACAACAGTGAAGCAGAGGGGCAGAAATACCCTTGTCCTGCTGGCCACATTGGATACAGCCCAGGAGAGCTTTTTCGGGCTGCAAGAGCACACTGTCAGCTCGTGTTGAATTTCTTGTCCAAGAACAGCCCCAGGTCCTTCTCCTCAGGGTTTCTAATATCTCTTCCCAGCCCATGTTTGTGCTTGGGATTGCCCTGACCCTGATGCAAAACCTTCCACTGGGCCTTGCTGGTCTCCATGAGGTTCAGCCAAGCCCACCTCCAAGTCTGCCCAGGTCCCTCAGGATGGCATCCCTTCCCTGCAGAGTGACCTGCACCCCACAGCTGGGTGTCATCAGCACACACCACGGGCTCAGGAAGGGTAGGGACAGAGAGCTGAGGAAGGAGAGCATTTCTGAAAGAAAATGGAGTTCTGGAAGTCAATTAATGGAGCAGATCAAGTTTTTCATCAGACTTCAAGCCTGGCAATATTTTGAGAGGCTTTTAAAGAATTTTCCCCTTTGGTCAAACAAAAACCTGTTCTTGCAATCTGCAGAGAAATCTATATTCCTGAAAATTGGCACAAACTAAGAACAACAAGGATGTTGAAATACACAGTAATTTTCACCAGTGCTGGATTGCTGAACTTTTCCAGCTTTCCCAAAACTCTCCCTGGCCCACCATGGATGCCAAGGGCTGATTTTTGCTGACTCCTGACAACTGGCTAGGTGGAAGAGGTTGCTCCCATTTTTTTCCAATTACTATTTCAGATACATCTGAGAAATTAATGTAAAGACAGAGGAAGTAAAATTTTGATCCAAGAGAAAACAGATAATTTCCTTTAAGGAAACGTTACCACTCATCTGTCTGGGACAAATCAGTCCTTGCAGGGAAGAGCCAAACCATAAGCAGGAAAAAAAATTATTTTTACTGGAAAGAATTGGACATGTGCATTTATAAAAACACTTCTCAGAATTACCCCAAGTGAATCGAGTAATTGAAATGTCATGTATGAGCCTATAAACCAATCTCTGTTAGATATAAGGATCTAAAATGACATGTTTTTACCTGTTGTCTGCAATGGCTGATACTGCCTCCATCTGACTGTTAGATTACACGTCCCTTGGGCACAATCTGTTCTGCAATTCCTGTGCAAAGGAGAATGCTATTTAACAAATCTAAGACAGAATTAAAGTCAGTGAATAATGACTAAAAGTCAGAAAATGTTGATATGTATTGACCACTTGTACTAGTAAACCCTCCCTCCAAATTTAGTTCCAGCTGATCCATGACTCATCTTTCCATATAAAGATTTTATTACTTATTACTTGGTAGACATTTGCATTTAAGAGTGGGTAAAAAATGCAAGTCACACCTTTCATACTATAAAATGTGTATACTGTAAAACATCTTTATGTCATCACTGTGGGATTGCTGTGGATGGAGGTCCAGAGTCCCAGGGAGGGGATACACAGTACAGGGGGAGAGCAGGGCTCTGGTTCTGGTCTGGCACTTTCCCCAACTGCCTGCTCTGAAGGGTGTAAAGTAGGGAGTTTCATTAGCCATTGTTGAATAACACTTTTATTAGTCATTAATAGACAAGATACAGAAAAAAAATTACTGCATTGTTTATAAGAGGGGTACCTACAGGAAAATGGTCAAAACTGAGCACTTTTTCAAAGCTGGGAATGTCACTAAGAACACACTTCTGCAAGGCAGAAAAGGGCTACAGATGACAGCACCAAACAGACAAACTGGAGTGCCAGCCCTCAATATCAAATGGTCCCTGCATCTTCTCAGGCATCAGAACACCTCTGAAGAAAGTCAGGAACCTCAGTGAGCAGGGTCAAGCTCCTCACAATTTTCTGTGCTACATCCCATACCACCTAGACACCATTTGTGAGGGCAGTGCCACAAATCTGGATGCAGCATTAACAGCTCCACTGTCTTCTCGTCTCGTACTTCCAAAGATGCAGTGCTTAATCAAGTTCCCAGGAAAGTGTGTGGACAGCAAATGCAGGTAGATCTTGTATCTCTTTGAAGAACAACTGCTTTTAAGTGCTAAAAGATAATTCATAGCCCTCAGGAAAGGCAAAGTAAGATTTTTTTAAGGGAAGGGATTACAGCAATTTGAAACCTTTTTCTTTTTTTACTCCCACAATCTTCAGGCCGGCAAAACCATCACAGAGCTCAAAAAAAAAAAAAAAATCCTTAATACTCAGACAAGAGGGAAGGGAAGGGAAGGGAAGGGAAGGGAAGGGAAGGGAAGGGAAGGGAAGGGAAGGGAAGGGAAGGGAAGGGAAGGGAAGGGAAGGGAAGGGAAGGGAAGGGAAGGGAAGGGAAGGGAAGGGAAGGGAAGGGAAGGGAAGGGAAGGGAAGGGAAGGGAAGGGAAGGGAAGGGAAGGGAAGGGAAGGGAAGGGAAGGGAAGGGAAGGGAAGGGAAGGGAAGGGAAGGGAAGGGAAGGGAAGGGAAGGGAAGGGAAGGGCAAAAGTAAAATAAAAACAAACATAAAAACAAAAAAACCCACCCCAAAACAAAGGAAAGAAAAAAACCCACCAACAACAACAACAATAAACCCTCAAACCTAAACTAAGTAAGTGTTCTATATTTCAGACACCAGGATTTCAGGAGACTCTGCTGAGTGCTTTTCAAAGTGCTAAGTACATCTGCTTCTTAAAACTGGTTATTACTGTAAACTGTCATCATTAACCAAGGAAATTTCAACTCGCAGCTGGCCCAAAAGCTTCAGCTTTGTGCACTTAACAAGGCAGCAAGGTCTGCCCTTAATCAAAATGCAGAAGAGACAATTTACTCTGTGCTGCATCCATGTTTTTGTCAATTGCAGAAGATGCTGCTGAGTGCACAGCACTCTTACAAAGTCAGAAACGTTTTTTTTGTTCATAAATATTAATTCAAGGCACTCAACCTAAAACATCTGAAAGTCTTGGCTCTTTTCTATTATTATTCATTGCACAATGATATTTTAATTGGAAATAGATAATTACCAGAATATTAATTCTGTTTTACCGTCTTGGAATTAATATGAGTTTATCTGCACACAAAGGAACACTGCAAGTGTTTATTTGGCTGAATCTTAAACCAGAAAAAGTCTCACTATATTGTATGTAAACATTACACAAAATACATATTTTACATCTAGATGCCTACTATCATAATATCAGAGATGTTTTTATAGGGCAAGAGCTGTGAGAGTAACTCAATTTCCCCTGCCACAGCCTTTTAGAAAATCAAAGTAAGGCAGAGGCTCTAATTAATTTTAAACAAGAATAAAAAGTCTGTTGGACTTGACAACAGCATTTTTCAGAAATCTGATGAAATCTGGGTTTGACTGATAATATGTTAACAACATACTGTTTCAGTGAGATCCCTTGATTTTTGAAGGATCAAATTATGCCTGTAAGACAGCCTGGTTTTGACAAAACTAAAGGAGAAAAATCAACAGAAAGTTGAGCAGTTTTTAGCAGGGATGCCTTGTTGAGCCATTCTTCCAGGATTTGCAGTGCTAGAGAAATTAGCAATGCTTGGGGTGGTCCTCAGAGTACCCAAATGTTTGCCCAAGCAATGGGCCTAGGAGAGCTGTGCTTCAACCCTGATCCAAAATATCCCCTGGGTATGACTTTTTTTTGCCTGAGTGGAAGAGAAAAAGATTATTTTTCTATCTTTTGGGGTTTTTTCTGAATTCAGTTACCTTCCTGCTAATTTTATTTTAAAAGCATGAGACTCGTAACATAAAAACAGAGACAGCAACATCTTCATGAAGAGTGATTTTTCAAGAAGAAGGACTTTTTACACGGGCATGTAGTGATAGGACAAGGAGTAATACCCTGCAAGAAGGTAGATTGTGATTAGATAGTAGGAAGATATTCTTTACTGTGAGGTTGATGAGGCACTGGAACGAGTTGATGGAAGTGTTCAAAGCCAGGTTGGATGTGGCTCAGAGCAACCTGTTCTAGTGGAAGGTGCCCCTGTCCAAGGCAGAGGGGTTAGAACAATATGATCATTAAGGTCCCTTTAAACCCAAACCCTTCAGTGATTCTATTATGAATTATTCACCCCCAGTGCTGAACTGTTATCTGTTAAAAAGGGCCTCTTTCCTTTTGAAAGTAGGTATAAAATAATTCAATATTCAGTGGGCCAAAGATCACGGCAGCAATGGATGGTGCGTTCTCCTAATATTTTCTAGCAAGTCCCTGGTGTTTCTACACTGATTAGTGGATTACCCAGTGAAAAGGAGCAGCTTCTGCAGGGGCAATCAGGAGAAAGACACCGAATGCCTCTGTCCCAGATGATTAAGATTGTCTCCTGAGAGATAAAGAAGAATCACTCCAAGTCTTTGCAGCAGGACTAATGAAGACTGATTTCTTGAAGCTGCAGCACAATTCCCCGGCTCCATACCCACCCCTCCCTCCTCCCCTGCAGTAACCTCAGCTCCCCTCCATGTCCTCAGCTGCCTCTGCAGGAAGGCTCGGGCACACGCCTGTGCCACTGGAGCCAGAGGTGTGCTCTGGGCCAGCTGGCTGCTGTTGGCATCCCTGGTGAGCATGGAGCCAGCAGCCTCAGATCTGCACAGGGAGGGGGCATCAGGCAGACCTGAAAAGAAACTTTTGACTTTCCCACCCTCCTATCAGATTTGAGTGGAGCTAATCAATGAGTTGGAAGCGTCATTGCTAAAAGAGAGAGAGGTTTCTGAGATAGCATGTGAGTGTCTTCTCTTTATTAAAATCAAAAGAAGTGGGGGGAGAAATTGGCACATTATGTACAACCTTAATAAAATGCCTATAAAAGGCTTTTGCGAGCTAGAAGTGGGATGTGTGTCTGTATAACATTTCTGAGCAGAAGTTCAGGCATCAAACTGCTAGTGCTGCTGCTCTGTTCCTCGACCTTATTCTCCCTCTGCAATAGTCATTTCAAGTAAAGGGCTTATGGATCTTAATCCTGCCGAGTTCTGAACTTCAAATGGTGGACTACTGCTTAAATCTGAAAAACATACATTTCAACTGGTCATTCACATATGGCAAAGACACATCAAAAATCTATGCTGGCAGTGAATTAATCGCACTGAGGTATTTCTTGAGCAGAGGCAACCATTGCTTTCTTTCATAACAAGTCAAGTTTGATGCAAGTAAATACATGGACAAAATATATCTCCAGCTACTCTTTAAATTCCAAGTTCTCCTCTGTTTTTACAAGGAAATAAAATAAAACAAGAAAAAAACCAAAGCCTACCAAGCCTGAAAGCCAAGCAGCACTGTAACTTCACACGTGGAAAGAAAAGCAGCTGGCTGCATTCAAAAATTCTGACATATGGTCTCTAACTTTAAAATCAAATAATGATGATAAAACCTGTACTTTAGGCAAAGCAACTTCCATTAGTAAAGGTATAAAAGAACTGTTCCAGAGCAGCACTGTGAGAAAGTACAACCTGGGGCATCTATTTGGTTCCAAATTTGGTGCCCCTGAGATGCACTGCAAGAGGGAGGCTGTGGGAATGCCTGGAGCCCAGTTTGTAAATAGGGAGCTGCCAAAATGCCACGTGCAGTTCAGAGTGCCAGGAGAGGATCCAGGCAGCATCTGGCGGATAAAACAGTGGGATTCAAAGCTTTCCTGCCCTCCTCACCAGGCCTACGGAGTTACCCAGCAGTCCTCCTAGTCATGGGCAAACCCTGTGTAGTAATGAACATGATTTAAAGCAGCCTCATGCCACATGGATAAAAAAAAATCACATGGATTTCCTGCTGTAGAGTTCAATTCCCAGGAGCAGGTTAGATTTTTAGTCCTGAAAATCACTGATCTAGTAAGTACTCCTTTGGCCAATGGGTCATCGGTCGCAGATCCATTAATCGAAGTGTAAAAGACCCATCAACTGCATGTTAATCTCAGGAGCTCTTCAGTCAGTCCTGTGTAACACCATGAAAAAGAGGCTCCAAATCCTGCTCCAGGTAGAAGAGATGTGGAATGCAGGTGATGTGAAGCAAAGCTGCTGTTAAGCATGATCAGGGTATACGGAAAGGGGTATGAAACTACTTGTATATAACTACCAAGTAAATTAAGGAGATTTATTTATTGTTATTTTATGGATCGTCTCAACATTGAATCTTAACTTATAATAGTAGTCAAGAAATACATATTCAGAAAGTATATTGAAGTCATGACAAATCCGCAGGTATATAAGAGTGTGGAAAACTGGCCATGCTGTTGCAGTAGGATTTCTTTATCATTTCTCTAGACTGGTTCAAAAATTTCCTTTAAAATACTGAAACTCTTTTTTAAATTGATGAGCACAAACTTCCCAAACATTATAAATTCATTAAAGTATTAAATACAACTTCTTTACAGATTATCAAGCTATTCAAATTCCCATTTATGAATATTACTTAAAAATCTCATTTTCTATTTGGTTTTAGAAAAAAATAGATTTAATATTTCCAATTAAATAATTCTCATGTGAATTCTTGTGAGGAAAAAAGAGTCTCTTAATACTTATTTTCAGATAAAGGAAAAAATAAGCTATTTTATATGCAAATATAACTGATTCCATTTAATTGTTCCTGAGGGAAGAAGAAGATTTGTATGCAAACCTCTTGCCAACTGGTAGACTTCAACCTCCTAATTTATTTTCCTCTCAAATCATTAATTAATAACTGCACCTTCCTAATGGGAGAGAGTGCAGTTCCTGCAGGGCATTGTATCCAAGACCTCTGTGTCCCAAAAAAGTCAGCAGAAGCTGAGGGTGGTAGGACTCAACTGTGGAAGCTGCCTACTGCTCCAGTGCACAAACAAGCGCTCAACATATCACAAGTCCAGCAAAGAAAAAGCAAATTTCCCCCAAAAAATAGTGCTGCAGGAAGTATTTATTAGCCACCACGAGAGAATTCACTTCAAGCAGGCATGCAGTGATCAAAATGATCATTCCAATGTATCTATATGAAACATCCTTTGCTGATCCTTATGTTCCGTGCTGTTCCCATGGCAAAGGGGTAGAAGCACTTAACTCACTGGCACAGCCAGGCGCTCAGGCGAGACAAATGATCCATCATCAGGCCACTTAAATTTCATCTCTATCCTTTACCCTGTGGGAAAAGTCTCCAGGGTGTCTTGTAGGGGAAAGCATTTTAAAATGACATTGCCACAGCCACAGAAACCACGCCACCTCTTTGCACAGAGGCTGGTCTCACGCTAGCACAGCTGGGTTCCAGGCTGCAGCAGGGAGACCTTTTTCTCTGCTCTCTCATCCTGATGAACATCCCTGAATCTTTCTCAGAACAAGGTGTTCTTGGCCCTGCTTAGTTGATTTATCCACTTTACAACCAGTTCATATAAAAATTCTCATCTCCCCTTATCTAGCTAATCACTTCATGCAGTCTAAACACTTCACTAACCAGTGAAAAGGCAGATTTACAGTACACTCATATGTAAACCTTAACCACTAGTTCAGAAAAGAGACACCCAAGCAGCTGAGCATAGACAAAGCTAGGGACGCCCACTCACCATTCTGTCCTTTTTTGCCAAAGAGCTTTGCAGTTTGCTGTGTCACACTCCTCTGTGTCAGTAGATGTGTGGAAAAACAACAAATGGTTGGGCTTTTGTTCTTTTGCTCCTGAATTTGCACTGTGGCTTCTTGATCTCCATACATAGAATTGGAGAAGCAGGTTGTGCTCACCAGTCCTGTGCTTTAATGACCTGTTCCTCTTCAGGTGCAAATTCTGGTCTTTGGAGGAGGTGATTTCAATTGCCTCCAGCTGCTCTCATGCCCACTCCAGCCACATCCAGGCCCTTGCCTGTTCCCACACATCCTTCAACCACCACTCACACTATGTTGTCTGGCAAGGCTAATGGGGCTCAAGCGTGACTCACAGCCTGATGGAGTAATTCTAGCCTCAAGAAAACCCTGATATGTGTTTGGGGGTGTAGTGAATTTATCACTAGAGAAACCAAAGTACTATTCCAGGTGCCAAGTCCACCACTCCAACTGCTTGCAATCACATAAACATAGACTTCTTGGTGCCTTCTGAAGTACTGGTACATGTACCAGTGTGTACAAGATATTGCTCCACACCTTATGGAAAACTCAAGATGTTTTAAAATAAACTTTTCCCTAGAGGCAACAAGAGAACAGCTAATTAGGAGACAATTTTTCTTTTATGTTGTTACTCATAGTAGCCTGAAAGAAGAGTGCTTTATAGACATGTAAGAATTATAGTGCAAATAATTAAGTATTTTCCAAACAATAGATAACATCAATCATTTCCCAAAGCACTGTTTGAGCTTGACTAAAGGACTCAGAGTTTGTTTCTCCAGATGACTTAGAGCTCTCATTCCATGGTTGTACTTTTTCTACTCAGAAATAAAACAGCTTTATAAATTGTTTAGATGAATGGTGCCAGTCTTTTTTGTTACATGTTACACCAGAATCTGCACAGATGCCGTGCATTCAGTATTAGCTCCAAGCAGAGATGGAACATTAGCTGCACCTATAGTCAAATTGAAGAACCATGTTATATTCTGTATTGTTTAAAATTATATAAAGATATGGTTCGTGAATCAAATTTTTGTTGCTAGTACAAAGTCCTCTACACTAGATTCAAAATGATTATCTTAATTACAGCTTGAAGAGCATAACAGCCAAAACCTGCCAGCCAAAAGCAAAAAACAGTCATAGTCTATATAGTGACTTATGGATTAAAACCTTTGTCAACAAAAGCCAATATCATGTCATTAAAAGCGTCTCTGAATTAGAGATGGAAGTTACTATGCAGCTGGAAGTCATAGCAACAAACACATGCATATCTTTCTTTGGCATTATCATTGATTTCAGGAGTGAATTTTGCATGGTTTGTTAGCTTCCCTATCTATACACAGAGGTTTTGGAAATTAGCTGAAGCTCCTAAAGTTCCTATTAGTGGAACTGAGCATACAAGAAATACTGATTTAATGAAGTGATAAAATTTATGTTCAGTATTTTTCAGCAAAATAGATTAAGGAACAGAAGTGTTGCAATTCAATAGTTTAAATTGAAAGAAAGAATTGAATCCTGTATCTAAGAAAAAACTTATCTGTCACATCACCCTTCTGCTTTAAGCCTCTTTCCTGACTCCTTGGCTTTCTTCTAAAATAGTAGCTGTCAGGACGTCATCACTTGAAGAAGGTTCTCGTTAATCTGACAGTCATTATAATTTGCTGCCATTCCAGAGCAGCACAGTTTATTGTGCCGGATTATATTTTATTTTCATTCCTATATGCTCACTCATAACAACAGGTTCCTCAAAGTGGCTTTACATACTTCTAATTTTTCACAGTGTTGGCAGTCTTTTGACACGGGCTAGTTAAAACCATGAAATACAACCTAAAAATTCACATTACCCAACTACTGGCCCAAAGCAGAAAGATCTTGAAGCTGACAAGTCAACCTGATCTGAAAACTGACAACCATGTAGACCAGCTCAGGTAGTTTTGTGGCAATAATAGAAATTAATTGTCTTTATGGCTAAATATTAATTGTTTGTAAAGTGGTTTAGAAGTTAAAAACACATTCATCAACTCATTAAATCTAGGGATTTTTAACTATTCTTTCAGAACTATCTTATAATGAAACACTACAATTCCTGTAACTAAGTCTAAGCACTTTGGTACTGGTAGATTGATTTCAAATAAGTCCCTGTTAGTCTGAGCTCAATGCATCAAAAAAAAAGTATTTTGTTCTATCAATATGAAAAAGTCATGGAATTTTATAATGGATTTCACTATAAGGAATTGAAATATGATTTATACCTGACTTGCATGTGAATTCAGCTTTTAGCAGCTGCAAAAGCTCATTTCTGCCGTTTGGTTGCAACACATTCACTGTAGTACCCCAACTATTTGACTTCCCACACTTTCTAGGTCATCACTGCTGAGGCAGATGGACAAAATTTTTCCAGAGTATTAGAGCTTCTGTGGGGTATTTGGGAGCAGCAGGGTTGGAGGTGGACCCAGATCTTCAACATAGGTCTATGTGTCATCCTGGAGATGGGGCCAAACCTAGGACTAAAGACAGATGCACCTACAGCCTAGGTCAGGTCAGGGCCAAGTCTAAGCCTAAATGAGATTCTGTGCCCATGGTCAGGGGCTGGGGAGAGGACCCAGGTGAGGCTGGTCAGGGCCATTAAGGGCCATTCCTACACTTGGGGCTTTAGCAGTGAGAAACCAAAGGAGGAGGCTGCAGAGTGACTGCAGGGCTCAGGGCTTTGTGAAGAATTGTATGTGTCTGGGTAGTAAACCTAGGAAAAAAAGGTAAGTCATACCTTGTGGAAATCCCGAATGAGAAAGCAGGACTTGAATTCAGAGGGGATGTCAAAATCCATGAAGGAAAGATGATATGTAATGTCATTAAGTAAAAAAAAAAAAAAGGGGGGGAGGGGGGTTTGAAAAAACTCCCAACATTGCAGCAAAATCCTAAACAAAGGAGTTTGATATGCAATCTGCACCCAGGGAGGGAAGTAAGACTAATGGTACAATGCAGAGGTAAGGCTGAAACACTCAAGAGAAGCTCAGCCATGAGTAAATTTGGGTTGTGAAACCATGCTCTCTCTTTCTCTCCCCTAATGTCTGCAGGGTTCTTGTTTCTTCTCGCTTTGTTGTCAGGAATCTAGAGTTGTGTCATGCTGTCTCTCCAGAGATGGTCTCCAGAGAAGCTACCAAATCACCACTCTCTTTTGACAAAGAGCAGAGCAGTAACTGTATAGACGGAAATTTGTGATGACTGAGGGGAAGGTCAATTTCATATTGTTAAATTTTCACATTTTATTGAAAAAAAAAAAACCAAAACAAAACCAAAAATCAGCCTCTATTAAAATGAATGCAAAGTATTCAATGGTTGTGAAAATCCAATACCTAATTTGCTGTGCCACTTACTCTGGTTATCTTCATCCCATGAGTTTGTGATACGTGGATAATTACATGATGAAACAAATCATCCCTTTACCCACATCATGCTTCATCAAGCACATACATGGGTCATTTCTCCTGACTCCTCTCTACTGCTCTGCTCATTTGTTAGATGGCAAAAGGCTTGAGAGGAATGTTATTCTTTTAACCAAAATGCAGCTAAGGAAAAGCCAAGAAAGTAAACTTGTGCGTAGCAGCTGTTCTTAGATACGCTGAGCAAGTCAATCCTGTCTTCTGCCTTAAACTTGCCTTTACATTTGGGGCCTATGCTCTCAGTAAACTGGGAAATAAGAGGAAGATGTTACTGCAGGAGATGTACAAGTAAATACGGTTTGGGGGTTTTGCTGGGGTTTGGGGTTTTTTTTCCAAAATGCTTCTTTTACTTCCCAATGGAGATTCCATCACAGAATCACAAAATATGCTGAGTTGGAAGGGACCTACAAGAAAAACTGAAGCTTATTGCTGAGCACTAACTGTCTTCTGCCCAGATTCAAGAAGGAATCTGGGGAACAGCGTCTTTATATGTTTTATCTGACTAACACACTCATTAAAGCAAAGCTATTCACCAAGGCCTGAACTGAGAATGCACAGGCAATTTTGTTCTGCTGAGTGTTTGACTCCGCTATCTACATAATGTTACTCTGACCATTTCTTCTAGTATGTGATGTACCTGATGTGCTCTTCTAGACACTTACAACAGGATTAATGTACCTCCAAGTGAAGCTGATGAGCCCTTCAAATAGACTTATAAAGGTTAACAAGATGGCTTATTTGAATTAAAGTTTCATGAACAAAGGAATGCTATTCAGACCTCACTTTATATAACAGTTATCTTCTTCAAAATACTTTTAGAAATGAATCTAACTGTGGAACATTTTTAGAGTTTCTTGCTGCTTCTAAGAACACTAAGAAGTTTTTAAAGTTTGTAAATGGAATTTGAGTTCAACAAGCCTTCTCATTTTTAAAGGTTCAGTAAAAGATATAAGGCTTTAGGACTGAGAATTACATTTTTGTCTTGCAAAGACTTCCCTCCCATTGACTTGAGATGAGTCTGAGCAGCCTGTCAAATTAATATACACTTCCTGCGTGGACTTCATTAATCTACACAGAATACATAGTCCATCAATATTAAAAGTACCTTAACAAGGAGAGGGGGTGGACAGGGAGCAGGGCTGTGTCTCATCAATTGCTGTGCAGTAGGTCAACATCAATAAATGATTATGGCAAAGAATAGACCATTTGTACAGCGAGGCTGTTCCTAAACCCATTAATTTAGGGAGTAAGAATGAAATGCAATTTTTTATTACTTATCCTTATCTCTACTTGGTTTAATTTTACTTTCCTCTCTCCATCTATTTTCCTCTGCTCTCCTCAGCAGTTGTCATTTCTGTCTGGAAAATATATGTGCTGGAGATTCAGCTTTTGTCATTCTCTTTTCTCTTTCTTTCCTCCCTTTTCTTTTTCCTTCACAATACTTTTTATCTTTCCTTTGTAATACATTTCAGCTTCACTTTTACTTTGTTTTTCTACCCCCTACTTTGCAGCTTTTCCCCTCCCTCCTTTGCTGATTTTTCCCTCCCTCTTTTGCTGCTTTCTTCCTCCCTTATGTAATTTTCCCCTCTCAGACTTTAGTTTCTGATGAAATAACCACTCTACTTTTATAAAGTACAGGAGATTTACTTATTTTTTGAAAGATCTGATTGATGTATAATTTTGATCTGGTTTTTAGGTTGTAGTAAATCTGCAAAATTTTCTCATCATGTTTGAATTCTCTAGGTTTACTTTTTTTTTTTCTTCTTTTTTTTTTTTTTCCCCTGGAACCATCTATACCTGACCCTAAAAAAATATGAACTAGATTTTAGTAAAAATTTTCCAGTCTTGGGCCAACATCCCTCTTGGCTGAACATTTTCAAAAGACGAAAAGATTTTTTTTTTAATTGAATAGTGAGTAACTGTGGAGATGACAGTGTCCCAGCCCAGGGTATCCTGGAATGGAAAGGGAACATGATAAACCTTGCATCAAAAGCAGTTTGTCTGTAGAAAGAGCTGTTGTGAATTCCCAAAGACTTAAGAAGGGGAGAAGAAAGTGGCAGCATTTTACATCCACTTGAATGCTAATCCATCAGGCCTAATGAAAAGCAAATTCTTTAGTACTGAGAGCTGTCATTAGAAGGGAAAGTAAAAAGAAACCCCATGGATATTCTTACTTCTTCTTTTTAGTCATTTCCCTGAAATTTCTCGGGGCAAAACTGAGCTTGACAAAACCAAATATTAAAGGCATCCACCCAGTTAGTGATTGTGGAAGGGGAGGAGCATGATTCCTGCATTGCTGGATTAAAAATGCTCAAGATAACAAAAGAGGATGGGAGGTGGGAAGGAAAGTACAGTTTCTAAGGGCAGGCTGCTGCTAACAATTCAAGTTTTTTATTCTTTTCATAATGAGATTGTTCTTGCTATCCAAATTGGGAAGGTAAGGGTTTTCTCTCCTAGCAGAACAGCAACCAAGCTGTGCAACAAGTGATAGTTTGAAAACAAACATTTTTCACTGTGGTTTTTTTCACTTAATTTCTGGCATAAAGGAGAACCACTTGTAGGGGGAGGTTGAGTTCACAGCTTGTACATATATATATGTACAATGTATATGTATATACAATGTATATGTGTATCTGTACTTGAAATATGCACTCCAAAGAGCTTCAACCCTAAGCCCACTACAGCAGCAAACTATGGTACCACTGTGTGTGCATGGATGTGGAGGCCAGCTTCTTGTGGGCATGGTTTATTAGAAGACATGGGATGTGCTCTTCCAACCAAAGAGTCTGAAAATCTTTCTAAGATACATTTCATTACCTAAATAAAACCAGACGGTTTTCAATTCTTTTTAATGCTACCAAAATTCAACTCCACTGATGGGACTTCAAGAGATCCATTTTTTAAAAAAACTTTTCGTATATCCCCTTTCTATACAAAATGAATTGCACTGTGCTTGGCCTCCCTGGCTTCCACATCCACTATCACAACAGATGGATGGGTGACAGATCTCCAGGGCAGATCCCGTCCTCCCTTTGAGCATAGCTGTTGTAGCCACCCCGGTCTGAGTGGGCAGCTGGTGTTTGGGACCTTCCTAGGGTGTTTCTGTCATAAAATGATACTAACGACACGCAGCTCATATCTCTGTTATCTTAGGTGATAAAGCATGCTTCTGGTTCCCTGCATACAAGAGAAAAACACAAGTTTGCCTCCCACACATTTTTGGGTTTTTTTTCAGGTCATTACAAGGTAAGGAGATGCAGGAAGGGAGCAGAGGAGATGAAGGAGAGAGAAAGTCTTTTGATTGTTCTCTTGGCAAGAATCTTCAGTAAGAACAGCAACCTACATCTGCTCATAACCTGCTGCAAAGCTGCCAGACCCCAGGGCAGTTTGGACTCCTGTTCTGACAGTAGCAAATGGCCAGAGTGCCCAGAATAACTCATTGCTACACATAAAGCTCTGATTTGTGCCCCCTTAACCTTTAGCAAATAATAGGTACAGCATGCTCAGGTAAAAAGGCAAGTGGTGCCTGTCCCTACCATCATCATCTCATACCTGTGATGAAACTTGGCCAGCTAAGTGTGTTCAGCTGGATATTGCTCTTGTGATAAAAGCATGATTAAAATATAGCAATTAATGACAGTCCGGGCTAGAATAAGCTCTCACATGGAGCGTTAGGGCAAGGCACAAACTTTAAAAAATTGTCCTCCACACCTGTAACTAAAGCAGAGGAAAAATACCTTGGAAAGATCATGTAATAACTTAAGTGTCTACTTCATGGATCTTTAATACAAGGAACTTGAAACTCTGTGTAAAAAGGGAGTCTGTGATACTATAGCCAACAATCTAATGCTAATATATAAATAAAATATTTCCAACACACCCAAGGTCTCCTTTCAGCTGACCTTTTAGGAAATATTTTTAGGAAATATTTTTGAACAAATATTCTATCTGATGTTACATTTTCAGGCTAGACTACAGAGGGATTATCCACTTTAGCTTCCCCTCAGAGACTTCTGCAAGGTTTCATAAATCCAGATGATCAGTACAGGTCCTAGGGAAGATGTGATTTGGCACAGGGGAATATATTCTTAGAAGAGATGGTAGACTTCCAAGATGCTGCTAAGAAAAACGATGTCTGACAGGCTGTTTAGGTCTGTGGGAGTTGATCTGTCATCTTCTCAGATTCTTATAAATCGCTGCAGGTGAAAATCACGGTAAAATGTTAAAATTTGTCCAGAGCATCTTAAAAGTCACTTCTAAGTGGCTTAGAAGTTTAAGTTTTTAAGTCTGGTAATCGACTGTCAAAAGTTTCTCTAGTTTGACTTCCTTGAATTAATAGAAGAGTCTTTATTTATTTACCAGAAGTAAAGAAGTTCTCACCTTTGGCCACCAAGCTTTGCTGAAATCTTGTCTGTGAGGACTAAGACTTGGTAGTAGCTTGCTGGACTGAGAAGGGATAGTAATGGGTAAATGCTCTGACCTTTACTAGTGATTAAGTTTGAAACTAAGCATGGAAGGAAAATGCTCTGGTTTCAGGAAAGAAGCAGTGAACACATGAATTATTTTCTTCCAGAATCTGTGCCAGTAACAGGAATTTCCTCAAGCAGTTCCATCAGAGCAGATTAGGAGTTTATATTAAATATTCTTGCCTGGGCTGCAAACCAAACCTCATCCTTCTTGCCATTATCTAATATGTTGGCCATCACAGATTAATTTAAGGAATTAAATATTTAGTCAGTTTCTTACTGTCCTTTTGTGATACAAGGCTGTATGTGGGTGGAAGAACAAAGATATGAAACATGAAACCATAGCTTTTGTTTCCAAGTTTGTGTTGTAGGTCAGCTTGAACACAGAAGTATCACACTTATCATCAGGGTCACAGAAACTGCATGAAGATCCTGCATGTGCAGCAATGTTTCAGGCTTTCCCTGAACACTGTGGAAACACACCAGCTGATTCCAGGAAAAGCCTTGTATGTGTGAAATTTTGAAAAAAGATTTTCTGAACTCTAAAAGGGGAAAAAAAAAAGGAAAAGAAAAGGCTGAGGAATCTGGGAGATATCTCTCTAACTGGTCTTTATTAATAATAGTTTCATGCCGTTATTATTTGCATACACTTACTGAGCACAGCAGAGCTATTTCCCTTGTTCTGGTTTTGTCCTAGAAAACCGTGAAACACTGGTGTGAAACAATTTATCTAAAAGCAAAGTGGCTTAATTATGCTTATGCTTTATCTTTAATAGGTGGGTTTAAGATTAGCATTTTTGTTTTGTAGCAACTTTCAATTTTCCTTTCCTTTGCCATTGTAGCAGTAATTGCTCATGTGCTTATTACCTGTCATACAAACACAGAGCTCCACAGAGGGATGGGGACGGCTGCACTCAAAAACAGTCAACGTATTTGGGAGACTCAGCAAATTACCCAGGAGCCTGGTTTTTAAGGCTGATTTATGCCAACAAGCAGATCCTCATACAGTGTGGAGCAGTAGTGTGCTGATCCCAATGCAGCTAGTTGCTTTGGTGGGGGCTAAAAATCTGGACCTGCACATCTGTGATTCTCTCAGCATGCAATTATCACCACTGTGCCTGAGAAAGGTTGTCCTTGTCTCCTACTCTCCTCTCTTTACAGTCCAGTGACCCTGTAGTGCACTATCTCTTTCCTTTTGTTGCAGGTTATCCATGCTGGGGGGCAAGCTGGATTTATGGCTGGGTGTCACTCACTGTGGGAGCTGTGATGCCGTGGGCTTGGTGGCAACAAGTGCACAGTGGCATTGGCATTGCTGTAGCCTTGTTGCTTGCACCAGAGCCCCTGAGCTCCCCTGGCTTGTCCAGCTCAGCCCACACTGCCACACCAGGTACTGCTGGCACCGGGGCTGGATTTGTCCCTGCATACCCAGAGGCTGCTTCCCCTTCCTGCAGCACGGTGTGCTGAGCAGACAGGAGTCACTCTGAGCTGTTTCCCTGCCAGCAGTGGCTCATCATGCTCTATTGACCTGGCTTGTTCCTTACACAGGGCAGCAGGAAAGTGATCCCTGTGCTGCTGCAATCGTTTATAATTTAAAATGCATGGTCTGTTTGACTAGCACTCCATCTGGGCCAGCTTTACATCTTCAGCTGTAAATGTAGGTCAGCTGGCTGCCATTGCAGTATGTTTGTTATCCTTTAGAGCATGGGTCCTCACACACAAGTTCACTGTGCACTGCGTTTGCCCATCCTTTAAAAAAACGTATTTTGCTAGAGTAGCAAGTGGTTCAGCTGCTTGTGACTTTTGCAGTCCTTGCAGCACAGCAACGAAAAATTCTGCAGTCTAAGTATTGCACACTCATAATGAGGGCGTTTTCAACTGTTTCTCCTGAGGGTTTTACTGACATTGTTGTATTAAGGAGACACTGGTCTCAGCCCTATCAGTGAAATTCATTGTCAAGTGTGACATTTGATGTCCATAAATCAAGGCAAGTCCTTCAGCTTTTCTGCTGTGCTCAGAGACTGCCTTCAGTTGCTAAACCCAAGATTTGTTCATTCCTGAATTCTCCACATCCCATCATCAGACTTTTGGAATTTACATAAGAAAAGGATTTTGATAAGCTTCCACAAACCATTTGGGCTCAGATTAAATACCTGGTCTTTCCTTTATAATGTACGTTTGTTACAATTCTCAAATAAGGGAGAGAGTGGTTTACATATGCATGCCTGCAGTCTTTAATCTTAGATACGATGCTTTATATGCAGTGAATATTTTTTTCATGAATTTCTAAGAAATCGAGGCTTATGCAGTCCTGATGTACAAGTCCCAAAAGATTTTCCAAAAAAGACAGCACGAACCGGCCAATGGGATCACAAATCAGAAAACTTATTTTGAGATAAACTCTGCAAAGAAGGGGAGTTGTGTGGAGTGAATTTTGCACGAGACTGCAGGAACTCTGCTGCTGCCTGTTGGATCATGAGCTGGTACAGAGAAGGTGTGTGCTGCAGAGCTCACTTCAGCCAAGGCTGTGTCTTTCTGTAGCCCTTAGGGAAATGTCCATGGAGGAAATCCTGACACTGCCCAGCCTAGTGGCAGGGAACAGTCTGTACTGGGAGCTCCTTTTATTCTGGTCATGAGCTGAGGCGAAAACAAATGGAACAATCAACTCCATTAAGCCCCTGCCTCTCTGGGCTGCCCCAGAATCACACTAAGAATTTCCATCCATAATCTTCCTGACAGCCAACCTGGGTCAAGCACGTCACCAACCCCACTGTGGTTGAGGACACCACCACAAATGCTCTGCCTGCTGTGACATGGCTTCTCCATTGCCAGGGCTGTTGCCAGGAGCTTGTGTGGCACCGAGAGAGGGTGCCCACCCAAGAGGGTGTAGAGCTCCATTGTTCTCAGGGGGGCATCCAGCTCCCAGTTAGGCCATGACAGCATAGGCTGTATTCGTCTCATCTGCCCCACAGTGCGTTGGCAGTTGTCCATTTGAGGGGCCAAGAAGGGAGGGGACAGGTGTGTGCCGTGGTGTGGCAACATCTCTGTCGTATCTGGCTGTAGCAGCAGGACTGACACAAGGAGTGGCCCTCCCGACAACCATGAGCAGCCCCTGCCTCCCTGCATGGGAGGGGAGTGACCAGGCTCAGCCGAAGGCTGTCCATGTCTCAACTCCCTGACCACCAGGAGACACCCACCCCATGCTAACCATGTCACCAGCCCCACTGCAGCTTGGGCTGTCACTAGAGAGAGCTGAAATATCACTGAAAAATCTACTTCAGGATGTAGAAAATGAAAACTGTTAGACTAGCTTGAGTACAGAACTGGTCCAACATGTTCTATTTATTCATCATAACAAATAAGTTGTACCTTTTTAAATTATACTTTATTTTTCTCTGTTTGCTTCCTTCAATCCACTATAAAAAATCTGAGCTGGAGAAGACAGCAGTCTGATGACATATACTGAGGGATATATTTGTGAAATCCATAGTTTATCTAGAAGCTGGAGAATATCTTTCAGAAAGAGACAACTATTAAGTTAAAGAGACAAATCCTGAGGTGAGTTTCTTCTAAGTTTAACCGTTATCCTGATTAAAGACACATACATTATTTCCTGTCTGAATGTATTTAACTTCAGCTAGATCTGGCTGTCAGATACTGTTATAACTTTTCTTCTAAAATAGAAAGTCTTATTGTTACAGGAATATCTCTCTCTCTCTCTGGATAATCCTAGGCTGTGATCATATTAACCTCCCCTTTGCTAAATTGCTGCCTGAGCTATTGTAAACTCTCACTGAAAGGAGATGAACACCCTGGAATATTTACAACATTTGTACAAATAAAAAAATATTAAGAGTAATCTGGATTTTTTTTTTCTTTCTTTTAGAGGTTTTCTTTTCGAGGTTTTCTTTTCCTCCTCTCACTGTCTACATGTCCAATTCCTGCATCTTGGTTGCCCAGGAAACCTCTGCTGGCTGAGCCCTGGGTGCAGTGCTGGGTTTTCAGTTCTCCGCATAGAGGGAGGAGGATGTGAAAGATGGAGGAACAGGTAACAAGCTTAAGTGGGCTAGGAAAGCCCAACAGATGACTGATGGCAGTAATGGGAGCTTTATTTAAAGGTTAAGACTGCTAATAAATGCATTTATGCAGAAAATTTAAAAAATCCTATGACTTGCAGGAAATAGGAGGGGGAGATTTTACATCAGTGCATTTCTAATATCAGATGCAGTGTAATAGCTAAAAGCAATACAAAGCTATGAGTGACATTTGATAAGCATGTTATTTAAACTGAAAGTGATATAGCTCACGCTTTCCTTTGCATTTGGAAAGCATGATCAGAAGCTACCACCCAGGCAAAATAAGAGCATTTAAAACATTCTGAAAGTGACTTGAGACTTGACTTAGGTGTAAAAATCATAAACAATAGCTTGTATCAAGCCACCTCTGCTAAATAACACAGGTTCATTTGCTATACTGAATTTGTTTTTCATTACCTCTCAGTAGATGTTACTTTACAGCCCCAAACTGACATTTGCTTGCTTTTACAAAGGTAGCTGGTCAGGAGGCTACTCAGTCCAATAGAGGAAAAGTTTAAACATTTCAAAAGCCTGGAAAGGATGTTCTCACACTGAAACTTCCTTCTTATATGAGTTTCAGTGTTTCTTAAGCAGGCAGCTTTCCTTTGATGCAACAGAGTTGAATTACATGTAAATAACTCACCTCCAAGTAGTCAGACTTGACTCTGGATGCAAATGGGGATTAGGTCACTTTGTACCACTGTGTCACTGACTTGAGGGTGGTGGCAATGACGGTGAGCTTCTAGATGCTGCAGGCTCTTGGTACTACGTAGGTAGAGTGTAGTCTTTGAATTACAAGTTTCAAAAGCTTTTGAAAGCTTTTGACATTTTGCACCTCCCACTGATAGATGTGGGGATGGTACTTCAAAGATCGTTTGTCTCACTCTTTGTTAGAAGAACAGGTGACTTATTCTAACATGGAAGGAAAAAAAAATTAGAGTTAAAATGATTTTAAGATCTCTAAACAATAAAATAGAAGAGATAAAAAGCACATTTACACATTCCTGAAAGAAAAACTTGCTGAAGATCATTTTATAGTGTTAAAATGCTACCAAAGCAGGGAAATGGGGAATCTGCACAAGACCTTACTACCACCTAAATTAAAATATTCCTCCTACCAAATAGTTCATTTTCTCAGTACAAAATAATGAAGGCTACTTCCACTTTTCTTAAAGGGGGTCATAAACCCAGAAGGTTTTGAGGGATAAAGCATTAGAAAGATCCCAGCTAATGTTCAGAAGCACGAGAGTCTTCAGACATCTGGGGTTTTGTTGAGAGCTGAATCTCTAAAATGTTTGACCAGCAAAAAGATGCTCTGGAAATATTACTGTGCTGCTAGAGCTACCACTGCCAAATCATACAGCAATGAGGATTTATTCTGAGATTCTGTGATTTCTGCTATAATGAATGATACAGGCTATACCTACAGCTGTAAGCAGGAATTATCAGAGGAAATGTTCAAGAGGAAAGGAAGGAGATGCAGAATGACACAGAGCAAGTGAAAAATGCAGATGTTTTTGAAACAAAACTGTGGAGGATAGTTATTGCAGTATTGTCAGCCTCAGGGGCATGTGCTCTGGAAGAGACTGAGATCAAAAATAGTCTCTCTCCCAAATAACGAGTAGGTGCTAGATGAGCAACAAAGTCACTGCAGCAACAAAAAGTCATCAAAAGAGAGTTTTCAACAGACACTTGTATTTCAGGCATCCCAGGCCCAAAGCACAGACAGCTGCAGCCTTTCTCCAAGGAGAAAGGGGAAGATGCTGTCGTGGTCAAGGCTGCTTTAGGGGTCACTCTGGGAGACTCCACCTGCTTTCAGCTCCCCCAGTTCTCTCACAGATGCCCTGCCCCAGCCTCAGTGCTTAGTGTGACATTGCTCCAGAGGATGGATCTGGGGATCTCTGAAGACATTCTCAAAGGCTCAGCTTTGCCAGGAGAGGCTGTTCAGACTCCTGAGGTAGATGCCGACAAGTCCGAGTTTATTTTCCCGAGGACCCAGACTGAAAGTGCTCCAAATGGCTCCCAGTGCACAGGGAATGGTTTGCTCCTCCCAGCACCCCAGAGACACCCACTGCTGTCCAAATGCATCACGTCCTGCTCTGTTCCTGTGGCCACCCCTTTGCCTTGCACCCTGCACTCAGACTGTGGCAGATTATCTAGGCCAGACTGTCTCCCCTACCTCCACTTCATTTGTATTTCATACCGCATCTGGAAGAAATATGATGGGACATCTTTTGAGAACCTTTTCCTAGAGTCTATTATCCCAAAGGCATGCTGCTGAGGAAAATGAGGAAGATTCCTTTAAGATTAATCTCTCGCTGCTAGATTTGGTTAAAATTTCATAGTGATAAAAAATTATTTTATTGGAGCTCCCAGAAGACAGAAAAAATTCATACTGTCTTGGCTTTCATGAGGAAATGAGAGACTGAGCTTCTGGAAGTTTCAATGAAAACTAATAAAAAGAAAAAAGAAGCTAAAATTAGATTAGGAATGGTCATTAATGTGTGACTTGTGAAGTTGACCTATTATATTCATTACAGTTTTGCTCCAACATGCTGGAAAAAAATAAAAGTTGAGTTGTTTACCCCTTCTTGCTACAAGTCCTTACAATAATAACTGTAGATAATTCACAAATTCAAATGAAGTTAATGAATTAATTTAAAAAGCCCCAGATTTTTTGTAGTTTCTGATCAATAACCTTTCAGTCCCAAATCTGGAGGCTGAACGAAGGAAAGAATTTTATTTCCAATCTTTAGTTTCTCTTTTAACTATCTTCATTGTAATAGGGAAATTCAGAGGGGACAGTGAAAACCAAGATCTAAAATTAAACCTGGAATCTTAATTCTTCTGTAGTTTGGCCTTAATTTTAGTGAAAATTCACTTTAAGTGAAAAGAGTTGCACCATTTCTAAAGCATTTTAAAAGTTTTGCGTAATTTTATTTCCCATTTCCCTCTGATTAACAGTGTCGTTTGGATTTAATATTGCCTCAATCTTTAGTTGCTATTTGTCCCTTTCTAAATTTTCAACACTTACTTGATGATGACAGCTTCAGAATGTTGATTACTTTTTGAATGATTGGTTGATTAAAAGTGAATTCTACGATATTTCCTTTAAAATTTCTTTGACTAGACTTTAAAATTGCTCGGACCATAATCAAGACATGTATTTTCCAAAACCTAGCTTTATTAGCAAGGTTTCCAAACTTTCTGATCTGCTGTTCTTGTATACTTCCCAGTATAAATTAAAGGGAGTCCCTCAATGTTCGAGTCCTTTGGTAGTTAAGCATTTTTCAGGTACTTTTCCTTCTTACTTTTTTAGCAGAATTTAAGCAGTCAAATGTTCAAGCCAACATACTATTTATAAGTGGGATTGTTTCTCTGTCAACCTGGACTAGTGTGAAAACAGGCTACTAAAAGGTTCAGGAATAAATAGAGTCATGAAAGGAGACCACACGGATGTGTCTGTACACTCTCAAAACATTAAAGGTGAAAACTGGATGTGATCATCCTCCGAAAATATAGGAGGAGAAGAACTGCTTCTATTAACAGCTAATATTGACAGAGGAATAAACAGATAAAAAGATACCATAAATAGATTGTGAACACATTTATGCTGGAAATAAGATGGAATTTCCTAAGTGCTAGAGGATGGAGAGTCTGGTCTGATCAGTGCAAAAGGAACAAGATCTGAATTAATTTGAGGATAGAATAGGTGCAGAATCATCTCTGGTATGTTAGAAATTTGTAATTGTAGCACAAGCAACACACAAATGCCTAAGAGAAACTATATGGTATGACTGTGAGAATGGAGTTGGTGATGTGATTTCCTTTTCCTGGTTCTGTTGCAATTTCAGTCCCAAAAAAGGGTCATTTCAGAAGGACTTAAACCATATACCTTACTTGGGGTCTGCTTAAAAGTATTGTCCAGACCCAGAAAAAATATCTTCCTTTAAAAAATGGTGGGACTCGATGATGCCTCCCACATCATAAACAAATATTTTTCCTATTACTCCTTAGCTGCTGAAATTTTTTTTCAAAGGTTACAGAAGTAACAAACAACGAATCCATGGGTCTCCCATGTAGGTCCTCCTCTCCGCTCCCAAGATTTGTCTAGTCAGAAAAGGAAAATCTCCCCTGGCCTCCCAAGCATCTGGAGGTCCAGTGAGAGAAATCCCTCTGCTGCTGCAGGATAGTGTGTGCGTGGAGATCCTCAAGGAATGGCCTAGGTCATGGGATTCATGCGTTCACTGTGTTTTGCATGCCCTGAAAGCAATTCTTGTGCAAAGCCAGTCAGAAATGTGACCCTGAAACCCTTGAAATTGCTCAGGTGGGAGGAGAGGGAATGAGTGGTGAGGAAGGGATAGGGGAAAAAACAGACTACAGAGACAGCTTCTATTTATCTTTCTGGTTTTGAGGCATTTTAAAATCTTAGAAGCAGCTGTAGTTTATATGCAGAGTGTGGGTAATGGAGTCAGGCTTCGAGACAGAACCATTGCACGGCTGCCTGGAGCACATGGTAAATATTTATGGAGGTGCCAGTCTAGAAGCAGTGGCATTTCCAGGTAAAAAAATGCAATGAGCATATCCTTATCAAACTGCTCCAGCAATAACCTCTCCTAGCCACCATTGTGCTCGCTTGTTTTTTTTTTTTCTTTCATGAATTTTTATATGACTTTCAGTATTTTGTCCTCTGGTTTGTAAAGGAAAATTGACAGCTATACAATTATAAACTGAGGAAAGCTGCTGTAAATTTCCATATTAAAAGAGGTAAAGGATATCTAGAAACACCTGAAGGCATGTTCCTGTGGGGATGTTATTTAAAGACACATTATTTTTATCCTCTTTTCTCAAGATAGAACATCCATACAGAGTTAAAACACAGCAGATGTGGTAGGTCTTGATCAGGATTAATGAAAATAGTGAAACGCTGTGTTAATCTAGATTCTTCCCCTTTATAATAGTATATTTTTTCTTCTGTTTTCATTGTTTTCATTAAATATTCTTTTTTTTTTTCCTTCCGGCAGACAAAACAGTGGCACATTCCGCCGACAAAGTGTGTAGGTGTGTTGCCAAGGACAACAGTTTCAGACATAAATTGCTTTTGAACCGCAAACCCTTTCATTGCTCTTTATTGAAGGCCATCTGTACGTTGTTATGTTAATTGAAGGTTTTCAGCCAACCCTCCTGAACGCAGGGGTTCGGTGTGTCAGCAAACACCCAGGTGACAGCCTTTTTCACAGGGTGGTGGCATTAAGTTTCACTGCAAATAGGTATGTCCCAGCACAAGTTAAGGTTTAAACCAGATTTTATAAAGTAGGAGAAAAAACTGTTCCTGAAAGAGTAGTTCCTTAAATGCTACTAAAAGGGAATTAAAGGAAGCTGGCAAAAAAATATACAACTAATGATTTTATCTTATTGATTAAGTGTACACAAGAGAAATAAAGCAGAATGCATTGCCCAAGATTGCCCACTTTCCAAATTACAATTTCATAGTTGCTGCCTAGATTCAATCCTTCATCACTATCAATTTGATCTTTGCCTTTTCCTAATGAAGGTGCTGGAGCTTAAATGAGTTTCACATTTGCTGATCTTTGGACAATTTTACAAAAAAAAAAAATTGCTTGACAATATGAGAACATCAGTCAATTGGAAAGAAAAGTTATCAAGGCAGAAAGTTCCTTTTGCTTTGCTATCAGCCTTGTCCCTTGACATTGACTGAAAGTAAAAATTAGGTTCTCAGGGAAAGAATGTAATTGATGGGTTTATGAAATTGCACTGACTTCTGCCATCTTAAGACCTGGCTGTTGCTCTTTGTTTTGTTCTTTTAGTAGTCACAAGTGTAATCTGTGTCTGGCTGGATCCAATTACAAACTTTCAGGTACATAAACCACATGGCTTTTGCTCCTTTTATTTTCCCAAAGATACTTTTGATGCTCAATCAATCATCAACATTATAATATTAATGGTTTAGTTGCAGAATGCTGCAGAGTTTCAAGCACCAACGTCAGGAAGGGGTTTAATTAAATTGTTTAAGTCCATCCATCCCTCCATCCAGCTTTCAGACCTGAGATGTTATTTTTTGAGGGGGAAAAAAAAAGGCTGAATGGCTGACAGCAACACTATACATAGAAATATTCAATATCTGTAGAAGAACAGCAAACTATGCCAGCAAAGAGGGAATAGCAAAATGCACAATTTTTGCATCTGACACCTAGTTACATGTTTTATGAGAACTTCAGGTTGGTTTTGAGCATTGATGTCCCTGCTCTCTTAAACACGTGTGGAAATTCAGAGCAGAGATCCAAGTTGGTCTCTCACCAGCTGATAACCCACACCAAAGAGCCAGGGCAGTTCTCACTGGCTCTGTGGATCAGAGCACCAGCCTCAACACATATAAGCCACACATTGCTGAGGGCAGCCCATTTCATAAAGCCCACAATTCCCTGGAAATAAGAACTGTGACTAAAAATAGCCCAGAGAAACAGATCCTCTCTGAAAATGACCCCATCTCTTTTTTAACTTGTATTTCCCATGGTCTTCAGAAAGCTGTAAGGTTGGCCTTCAAGTCTCTCTTTGAGGTGAGATTGTAGTACAAGCTCTGCTAAAGCACATTGTTGGGTTTCTGTTGTGACAATTAGCTTATTCTCAGCAAATACTTCACAGTTTTCTTTTTTTTGTTGTTGTTGTCTAAACTGATCAATGGAACCACACAAATTATATCATAAAGATATTTAAAATACTTCTAGAAGAACCATCTCATCTCTGAGGGCAATAAATAGAAGGACAAAGACTCTTTGCTGACCTTGCAGGACTTATCCAGACCAAAGGCTGGAGGGTGTCTCAGCCTCTGCTGATCTCTCCTTCCTGCAGCATTTGACCCTTGAACCCCAGAGCTCCTACACCCCAAAAGGGCAGTGGGCAGTGTTCTGAGTGCCCCAGGATTTCAAGCACTCTTCACAAAGTTCCCTGCTACCCCAGGACCAAGTGCTCTGCAACGTGAGGCACAGAGACTTCTAAAACCTTCATTTTTCAGCCTGTGTGGTAATTAAGTCCCTGGTGGGTTGAGTTCCTGGCCAGATATTATTTTAACAAGAATTTGACCCATCTGTCTGAACAGCTGCTTTAAGGCTTTGGTCACTGCGTTCTGTACTGGTGTTTCTGTTTCTCTTCTCTTCGAGCAAAAGTCAGGAAATTTCAGTGATCAAATATCCAGTGCCTGCCCTCCCACTAGGATACAGAGTATAACAGGTAATTCAAGTTAATAAAGATAAGGCAAATAGAGACATCTCATACTTGGTAGATAAGGGAAAATAACCACAACAGATAGGATAGAAAATAAGGAAAAGAGTATATCACAACATAACAATAAGATTTCTAGTGTCAGAATATGAAAAGGTGCTGGGCTGGTAGTTTGTCAGCAGTGCACGTGCAGCCAAATGTGAATCCAATCTATGGAAGTCAATTTATATATCAAAAGGTGAATGAGATCATAAGGGAGAGAAAATATAGTATTTGAAAGGGTTAGATAGATAAAAATGTATGTATTGCTGTGCATGGTTTCAGGGGGAAAACTTGCAGAAGTATCATTTGAAAAGGGCTTATAAAAATAATAAAAAAAAAACTGACAAAAGACACGAAAAGTTACTTTGTGTTTCTGGAGTATCTTGGACAAACTTTTATAAAATATACAATTACAGAAACTTGTATAATCTTGTGTAACTTTTAATGCAGGTATTTTCAGGACAGATTACATCCTTCATGTGCACATAGAGAAATCCTATATTTCAAATTATTTTTCAAATGAGCTGTTTGAAAAGGAATTTCGAAATAATAAGAAAGAAAAATGCTAGCATTTAACCCGGCAGAGATGAAATCTGAGGGATTTGAGGGATTTCCCTAATTCACATCAGTGAAAAGGATCAACCCATGCTTAAATCATTTGACAAAGCAGAACTCCCTAAATAAACGGCTCTGCAAAGCTAGGTTGACTAAAACTATTTAAACAAAGGAGACGCATCATTGATGATACAAGCATAAGTAACAGAAGAAAAGAAACATGGAGATTACTCTTCAGCAAAAAAGTCATGGTGACATGGACATTAGTCAGTCTGTCAGTCTCCCAATAGAAGCAAAAGAATATTCAGTAAAAATTAGACTGTAAACTACAATAAATGGTCTGAAAGTGAAATCCAGAACTTCTGCATTGGCAAGGAGCACAAGCACAGCAGAGAAGCAATCTCTTTTCCAGATCTGGTGCTGTCATTCCTGTGCATTGCTTGCCAGTTTTCTTTAGCAAACTGATCACACTCAGCAGCTAACACACATCTTGCATGTCCTCTTCAGTTGTACTAGAAATATGACAATTTTTATCTGTGAAAATCCGTATTTTCTTTTGTCCTTCCAAGTCCTGTATTTTCATAGTGCTCATCACAGTAAAATTTAAGCCTTCCTAAACTGAGTTATATCTATATCACATGAGCTTTTTAGTATTTCCAAGTAAAGAAAAAAATAAATCACTGTGATATTTTCATAAATATCTAAATCTCCTTTTCAGCCATCCCCAGCTTTTGAAGAAAAGTGAGAAGCTTAGAAATAATCGATTTCTGGGATTTTTATGTAAATAAAATCAAACAAACAAAAACCAAAAAAACAACAACAACAAAAAAGTTAAAATAATTTTTTAATTTATTTTTTTAGCAAAACAACTATAAATACCTTGCTCATCAACTAAAACAGCTAATGTAGACTACACCAAAATATTACTATCTCCTTTACTTGGGGCTTATTCTTTATTTAGGAAAATATAAAAAACAAATGTCACATGGAAATGTATGGACTTACTCTAAGTGCTCAAGTAAATTTTTTCCTGCTCTTTACCTCTGCATGGTCAAAGCAATGTGAATGATAACTAAGCACATTTTCCTCTTTTATGTTTCCACTTTTACAATATAGTGCTAATAACCCGAATTTTCCTCCAGGAGAGGAAGCACAGGCTCCCACGTAAGACTTCCCCCAGTTTCTTCTCCTGGCCCCAAGTCAGACTTCACCTCACGAGTCAGAAGTTCTTCACACATTGAACTGCTTGGCATTTGCTTGAAAAGAGACAGCACAAACCCGTCAGGACTGCAGAAGAAGATCCAATCACAACAGGAACAAGATTCCTTTCTTGAGACTTCTGTTGTGATTGATATTGCCTGGAGCTTCTGTGGTGCATTTTGAGAACTCCTAACTAGTGCGGAATTTAAACTTCTCATGCAACAAAGACTTTGGATATCTAGCAGAAAGACTCAGTGGTTGCCAGTGTCCCGTGGGGCACAGGCCTGCAGGGAAGCTGGGTCCCAGTGATTTGGTTTGTGCTGCCATTCAAAGGGAGCTCAAGGGGCTGAAGAAATGTGCCAAAAGAAATCTCATGACATTTAATAAAGAGAAATAAAATATCCTCTACCTGGGGAGGAACAGCCCCATGTACCAAAGCTGGCTGGAGGCCAGTCAGATAGAAATGCTCTGCAGAAAAAGGTCTGAGCAGAGGGGCTGGTAGGCACCAACGTGACCAGGAGCCAGTAATGCATCCTCAACCTTCCAGCCTCAGCAATTCTGTAATTTTTTATGTTGATATGTTTTCACACGCTCACGAAACATTTCATATCCCATTTTTCTCAGACTTAGCAAAATTCTACCAAGTGCCCCTCCTGTCAGCTGGATGAGGCAATAGGCTAAGAACAAGAGGGGACTTTCACCCATTTTCCTTCACCTCTTTGTAGCTTGAATGTGAATCTGGGATGCTCCCACACTGGTTACTCCCTAATGCAGGTCCTAGGCACCACAAGCATAAGAATTAGAACATTTGTAAGTACAATCAGCTTGGCAGAGAAATTATAATGATGTGGACTGATCAAATGATGACTTTCATTGTGCAGCTGAGAATACTGCAATTCAAGAGAAATTAAAGTCTTCAAAGTTGTGGCTGTGCTGCTTAACAGATGGGCTTCTTCAAAGATTCATTATTAATCTGACAGAAACTATGAATACCAGAGTGTGAATTGAACAACCAAACCACACACCTGCTAGTTTAAATCCATCAGGAATATGATCAGATCTCTGCAGCAAGAGGAATGGGGAGAAAAAGCCAAACTTCCTGTTGGCTAAAGAAAGCAATATCAAGCACCTTGTCTTGATAGGTGAGACACAATGGTTGTTTTCACCGTATAAATGACTAGAGCAAATGGGATGTAATTAAATTTCTTGACATTTTTGGAAAAAGAAAAGCATGATTGTAGACACATTTTTATACAGAGGTTGTCATTCTTGGGAACAAGGAATCTTTAAAACCTGTGATTATCCTATGGAGAAAAATTTTAGACACTTTCCAGTATTGCTCCTCATCCTGCCTTCCCTGCATAACTCATGACTCTGTTCCTGGTGCTCAGATCACTTTTAAAAAATGGCTTCTTCTTTTAGGTCTGAAAAATGCAAAGCAAAAAGGGAAAACACAGGAAGGCTGTGTAGCAACATAGCATTTCTAGATATACCAAGGGCAGATAGATGCCAGTTAAAAGGAAAAGTGAATATAATAGGATTCTTCAAAATCACCTCCTGCTTTGGATTTAGAAGAGCCCATCCCGACAGCCATGCTGTTGGGGTTGCCCAGCTGTCTGCACCCTCACCACCTAAATCAGCAGTAGCTCCTGCCTTTGCATGTGCTGAAATCTCACCATCAGGTGTCATTAACCTCAGAAATAAACCCCTGTACTCAAGAGAACAAAGAGTAACAGCAGGGGCACAGCCATGTAGAACATTCATATTGGACCCTCCTGTGAATGGACATGGAGGTTTTTGACTCAGAACAAGCTTGGAGCTGATGGGACTGCTCCAAAAGCAGGCACAGTGATGTTAACTCCCTGCTGGGCTCTTTGCCACTTCCCTGGACAACGAGTGAAGGTCTGCCCTTCATCCTGGAGGATAGCGTCCCTTTGGCGGAGGCTGCTGCTGAACAAGAAAGTTTTCAAAATCACCCGTGCCCCTCACACTTTGTAGTTACTTGCACAGGGGATGTGGCCCTTGTTGCCCATATGTGGTTACATGCAGCAATAATCTTCATCATGGGCAGCAAGCAGAGAGGAAAATTACTTTCACTTCTGCTCAGGACTCACTCCACCTGTTTTTGACTGCTGCACTGTATCATTTCATTTAGTAGAGTTCTTCTGTGCAGTGATCCGCTGCATTTCATCTCTTGGTAGCATGTTGGAGCTTATACTTAAATATTTTAGCTGAGTTCTGGTAGGCTTCACTTTGTTTTCTCCTCACCACTTTTCATCTGTTGTAGCTCCTACTTTCATTCCTACAGCCTTGCTATATCACTGAGTGTTAAGCCTCACTCTCCTTTGAAACTAAAACCCTAGAAAATGATGGCTTTCCCTGCTCAGAATGGGTTACCTCTCACTCCTGAAAAATAATCTGCAAAATGTAGATTTTTGTCTTCATCTCCGAGCTGTGTGTTGTGCCAAGAGGTCCAGCATCTCTGCCTTGTCTGTCCAGAACAGCAGCTCTGGGAGTCTCCTGGAGGGGCTGAGTTTCCTTGTGTCTGAAGTGCACAGAACGAGACTGTCCCAGCTCTGCACTACCCACATTTTAGACCACAGGAGACACAGACAGTGGGTAATGAAGATGCAGGCACAGATTCTCTAGGTCATTAAGGTTAATTCCATGCCTGGGATCTGGAGGAGCCCGGGATTATGCAGATTTTCAGAATCTGGGCACAGAAAATTTTAACTGTGGTAACAGAGGGGTCCTGCACACGAACACAGCTCATGCCTGAACTCCGCTGAAGACGAACACAACACCAGCCGGGTGCTGTGTTGAAAAGGCTCCTCCTTGCTGAAAGGCTAAATCCTCCTGGATAATTCAGCGTTTCTAATCTGAGCTGTCTTCATCCAGATAGTTCAACAAGCTTACTCCTTGATGGATGTGAAAGACCACAGAGTCATCCTCTGTAACCTGGGACAGGCAGCCTCTTGGCTTTCACCGTCCAGCTGTAAAATGAAAATATATTTACCTTTTCTATGAAGGCTTATAAGGACTGCCACAATGAAAATATTTATATACTCAATTAATATGGAAATATGAATATGGTTAATGAAAAATCATATTTATTAATAGAAGTAAAATTGCATTTAAATGCTGTCAAGCCAGATGCAGGTGCAGACACTGAAGATTCACAGCAGCACATAATATTCTGCATTGGATGGGACCCACAAGGATCATCAAGTCCAACTCTTAAATAATTGGCCTGTACAGGGATTAAACCCATGACCTTCATGCATCATGACCCTCATGCATCATGACCCGTGGCCTTCATGCTCAAACCAACTCAGACAACCTCAGGGCCATTTAGGGGTTTATATTTGATTTTGTAGCTGGCTGAGAAGCAGTTTTCTCTAAAGCCTGCAGTGTGGAACCCCAGCCATGGCAGGAGTGCTGTGACTTCGCCCTCCCATCTCTATCATGACAGTTCACATTCCTGCATTCATGTTCAGATAACTCAGGCTGTGCTGCTGCACAGGCTTTGGCATGAATCCTGGCAGAAAACAGAATCCCTGCCATTTGACAGGGAAGAGAAGGAAATTTTTCTGTGATATATATTTCCAGCAAGATATGTCACATCCCAGTCCCCATCCCCATGGTGTGCTTTCTCTGGCTGACACCTTTATTCTGCTCCCTTTCAGAGGAGGAAATGTACAGTAAATAAACATTAGTCAGAATTTTTAGCTAGGCTTTTAATTATTTTTTCTTCGAAACAGCTTTTTCACAGTTCCCTATGCTCATGCAGGGTTAAGGTTATCACAAGTGTGGGAAAAAAAGAAAAGAAGTTTTGTGCAAACAGTGTAGGCAGGGAGAGCAAATGAAATTGGCTGTTTGAACTCCAAGCTGCTCATTACTTCAGAGGAGAACAAAATTAAAGGCACACGAGGAAAAAGACCAGAAGTTCCTGAAGAAGGCTGTGTACATATATCCTCCAGAGCCTCCTCCAGCACCTGGTTATATTTGGAAGGTGAACGTACATTGCTTTCACTGGAGGGAAAAGGTAAGATGACAAATTAATAAATTAGCAATCATCTGAAGTTAAAAATTACTTTTATGGAAAAGTAAAGATATATTCCTTTGCTTCACACAAAAATAGACCTATGAACCTGAAGAGATCTAGTCTTGTATATAAACTGCTTGAGCTCTGGCATGTCAAAAGTCACCACAGTGACTCATTTCAGGCAGTGTTATTCTAGCAATGTACTATCCTAAAATATATTCTTTCTCTTTTCTTTGGCTTTTGGATGCTCAAAACAACGTATACACCACCTGGTGAACAATGCAGACATCATTTTTAAGAGAAGCTGAAATAAATGTTTGTTTCCTCCTACTATCTTCTAGGTTTTCTTTTTAATAAAACAATTGTGTTTCTTTTCTTGAGGTGCTTCATTTACTCTGACAAGAACATTCTCAAACAGAAAGGGGGAAATCCTTTTTCCTGGAGGACATTTGTGTCAGTAAGGTTCCCTGTTAATTTTAGATTGAGAAGGGGAGAAGTTTTACTGAGAAGAAAAAGAGCCCTCAGTGGCTCTTGGAAATGTGAAAGTACATCACAAGCATAACAATAATCTTTGGAAGTCACACTCAGTCAGCAATACTTGTCTGAAACCAGCGCATGCCATAGCTGAACAGGGTAGAGGGGCCATTTTATTTTCAGAGACCCTGGAGAAGCTATAAAGTCTCCTCTAAAGTTCATCATTCCTCAGGCTCCCTGTGCTTCACAATATTCAGCAATTGCGTATCCTATAAATCAGCAAGTCTTGATGCAATTTGAAAAGCCCTGGGTGGAGTTTTTAAGACAGCTGGCTGTGTTTTTTTGGCTCTCTTCCCTGCCTCCAGATGGTAACACATGTTTAAAGACATTACATACATTTCCACCCACAACATAAACAAATAAACACAACCGTGCTAGAATTTCTAACAAAGTCAAGGATCAGAAGTTAACAAATATGAAAAGGCAGGGTCACCAAACAGCGTCATCTCTGACTGGCAGCACATTTTTCTCAAAGGACTTCCAGCTCCTTCCCACCTCCCCAGCCTGAGAGCAGCACATTTCTTTGGCAGATACCTGGACCCACCTCTGTGCTAGTTTTGCCCATAGTTTTGCTTCACCTGCACAAAGCCAGCCCAGGTCAGCTCAAAGCACAAGAATGCTCAAGGGACCTCTTTCCACTAAGCTGATACTGCCTCTTGCCATCTTTACCTGGGGCAGCTCTTTGCCAGTCTGATACTACTTATATATTAAAGACTTATCCTTACTCTGTACTCTTGCAGCAATACTCAGAACAGTCTTAGGCCAGGTCTGCAAAGACCGACTACACATATTTGCAGAACCAATTTTATTCATTATTCCTCATTTTTGAAAATCTGCTGTAATCTGCAGCACACACAGAAAAAACTTTTGCTTTCTGGCTTCCTTATATAGAAACATCATCCCATTTTATATGGTTTAGCTTTTGTTTATGATGCTGAACACAAATTTCTATAATGGCATTGATATATCACTGTCCACAAGTCATTACCATGACTGAGTTATTTATGTCCCTAAATGTTTACATATTCCATTTCAACCACAAACTATTTATCAAACAAAGGCAATCACTGTGAAACAAACTCAGCCTTTTGCTTGTGAAGAATGATCCAAATATAAGCACTCTCTTCCGAATACACATTAATCTTCTATGAAATAAAAAGTCTGTCCCTTCTTCCAAGCCAGGAGCAGCAAAATGATTTCAGGATGAATTTTTGAAGTGCTCTGTAGAAAATTGCTCTTTTGAGAAATCCTGGTAAACATGTTTAGTTCCATATGCATATTTCATAGCATAATAGATTGGTATTAAATATACATAACAGCAGCATATGAAAAATAGTTATTAAAAGAGCAGTAGTTATTTATTTGACAGCAATTTGCCTTCAAAGGGTAATGTACAATCAGTTATTACTTTACGTGCAAAACTCATCCTATTCCTATTTTATTGGTCAAGATTAGTTAATTTTTTTTTTTAAGGGTTGAACTGTTCATCAAGAGCTTTGCAAAGGACATGAGAATAACACTGAATTCCCTGGAGTGGGGCCCAGCTTTTGTTCTGGCTGAATAATCTGCAGTCATCCTGCAGATCCTATGCCAAATTGGACCCTGCAGGTTGATTTTGCTACTAATAATTTCAACATGGTTTTCTTGGACCATCACTTCCAGGCAGTCCATCACTTGATCCACTGTATACAAATCTACTGTCTCCAGAGGGACTCCCAGAAAACGGAGACTTCCCAAGTCCACCCCTCTGTGCTAAGGCAAGATAATATTTAAATTATTCCCCACAGCTTTTATCCCAACAGTTGTTAAAAAAGTCTTAGTAATAGAAGCCCCATCAACCATGTCACCAGTAATAACACATTTTTCTGATTGTTAACAGCAGTATTCAACACTGCATTTATACCAGGTGCTAAAGTAATTTTGATAGAAGTTAAGAATTTAATTATCCATATCACTTAAAACTTCAATGAGGCACGTTATTTTAGATGTAGTTCAAAAAGCAATCTTGGCATGTGAATGTTTTTAGCAATTGCTGGGTTTTCAGCATATTTTTCTAGGAACTAAGTTTGATTGGATCTGCTCCTAAAACTAACACTTATCCCTTCATGAAAATAATGTGAGGTCCCTATCTGTGTAGTACAAGTCACAGTAATTGAGGCTGTAAAACATATATACAGACCTGCACCATAAAGTTCATGGCCAGATTAATCTCCAAGTTGTTTTTTATCCACACAAAATACTCTTCTGCTGATTTGCATATGAGCAACATACACATTTCTGGATTTTATTGTCATCATCTGTTTATTGGCAACTAGGAAACATGAAAGCACTAAATTCAATGAATAAATTATTTTCTGTCAACAGTCCACCAAGCACTCATTTTTCATAAGAACTAGAATACCACTGGTTAGCTTCAAAGGAATTCTTTTTGTCTAATTTTCCTTTTTCCTTTTGAATGGATCAAATTTCTAGAATAAATCAGCTAAAGGAAACAAACAACAACAACAAAAAAGCCATAAAAATTATTGTCCTGTGGTGTCTTAGGCAAAACAGTATGTGTCAGCCTAAAAGTAGGCTGGCAATGTTCCTTTGGCAGGTCCTGCCCTGGGCCAGCCACCCCAGCTCGCAGCAGGCTCCTGATGCAGATCCTTGCTAAATTCCCCAGCAGGCACAGGGTTCTCCAGTAAGGGTTCTCCTCACTGACATTTATGCAACAGAAAGTCAAAAAATAAAGCAGCCTTTGCTGTGACAACTCACATCAGTCCCCAGAGAGCTGCAGAAGCACAAAGCAGCAGATGAAATGAAAACAAGAAGTCAACGACGGGCTTTGGAAGCCTAGGGACTGTTTGCCTGGTAAACAAAGGATGTTTGTGGTGGGAAGCCACGGGACAAGATATGGGGCTGGAAAAACACCGCCTCCAATGACACGTGAGCATCAGTGCATCATTAGGGGCAGTGCTTCTTTCAGCCCTGTACAAACCTGTCATGCTCAAAAGACGTAAGTCCTAAGCAATTGTAACTTCCCCAAGTGCCCCAAGCAGACAGTAACAAATTAGAATTTTTTGTCAAAGGTGTCCCTAGAAAGGTGAGGACCCAGCAGGCGGCAGCGGATGAATGTGGACGGGACACCACTTGACAAGAAATGCAGCTTTTCCAATGTCCAGCTGCAATGCTAATGTCTACCAGAAAACCACCACCAAAGCATCTAAGGGCTCAGCTAATTAAGCTAAGCTTTGCCAGTTCGTTTTTAAGACAAAGACACATTGTCACACTCAAGTGTGGTTTTAATTGCAAGCCTAATCTATTAAGGGTCATTTAATTGCTATTCATCTTCTGTGCTCAGGGAGCTGAGCTGATCCAAACAACTTCAGGGTTTTTTTAGCTGGGCTGTCTTTGAACAGAAGTAGGTGGGGGAAAAATATGTGACCTTTCCTATCAGCCTTGAGACAGTTACCTCCAGACTGTACAAGCTAAGGACAATTTTCCTTAAACTGTTCACACTACTTCTGTAGAAGGACCTGGACTAGCAGATGGATTGGAAACATCTGAACATTTGAAAATTTAGATTATGTGAAATGTTGCTCGTTAATTATTTTTTCCTAAATTTGGCTGGAAAAGGAAGATTTGGGAAGCTCTCCAGGCAACAGACTAGGACAGGAAATTTGGAACCAAACCATGGAACACAGACATGTGTTGTGCCTTTCTTATTAGCGACATGCCAAATCCAAAGGTCTTCATTGGACTCCTTGGCTCTGAGGGATTAATTAGCAGTTGCTGCTAATGAAGAGCTGTATGATAGTCTAGTACATATCCCATTTCTCTTGTAGCAATGTGAGCTTATTTCAGTGAGTCCTGCTTTGTTTTATATCTACTTTGCAGGAACTGAAAAACAAATTCTTGCTCAAGCTCACAAAGCAATTTCGTTTGTTCTGGTAAAAGACCAAGGATGAAGCAGGCTTACCTGTAAACAATTTCGTTTTCTTTTATCAGTTCCACATTTTCCACAGCTTGCTTGTCACAATATTAGAAAGGCACCACTTGGGAAGAAAGAAAAGAAAAGAAAAAAAAAAAAAAGAAAAGAGGAGCCGGACTCAGGTATTGGACTGCTGAGATAACACTGCAGAATTGGGTTCAGGGGAAAATAAAATCAAGATACCATTTCAGAAGCTCAGCTTGCTAAGATTTAGCTAATATTATTTTGTGGTCAAAAAATACCTCACACTTTAGGTATCTTATAATTAAAAATAACTACCACAAGAGTAGTTATTACACCCAAGTGCAATATTGGAAAAAAAAAGACTATGCCAGCAGTCAATCCCAGAGGCTGTGAACGAGGACTCTTTTCATTTCTTGCCCCTTAATTCATCAACTGCTAAACCCAAAACTGTCAGTGTAGCTCTCTAAAGCAAGCGTGTGACTGTGTGTGAGTGAAATGCTTTCAACAATTTGTCGGAGCAGCAGCACTAATTTATCCGCGGCTCAGCTCTGCTGACACATTCAGTGCAAACAAAGGGCCCTGCACTGAGTGAGCAGTAAGGCTGGGGCTGCCCAGATTTCCTGCCGATGGCAGCCGCAGACAGGCATTGCCTCCGATGGCAGAAGTGCAGGTGTGCCCTAAATGCAGATAATTATCTGGGCTGCTAAAGCCAACACGTGCTGCTTGCAGTGCCAGGCAGAGCAGGTTCCCCTGACTGCTCATTTGCCCATCAAACCTCCCCTGTATCAGGATCTGAAAAGCACGGCTCAGTTGTGCATTGTCCTGGCAGTCACAACCTCTGCCGTAAAGAAAACAGGAGACCCCCACTACAGCAAAGGTCGGTCAGGTAGCAGAGAAAGTTTCCCAGCTTTATTAATTTGAAGTGGCAAAGTACAGATGACTCAAACTATGACTCTGCCTGTGTTCAATGGAAATGCATTTTAAATGTGCTTCACATTGTCAGTGTGAGTACCAGAGTTGCTCAAAAGTACCATGAAATGTTTTGCAAACATTAATAGGATAGAATCTTTCTTTTTGGTACAATTTTTATCATGTGGCTTTTCCAGGAAACGTGAGGAATGTTTGCAATCAAAATAGGAAATCAACTTTTTTATTTTTAATCTAATAAATACATCTGAAATTTACTTCTCATCTCTTGCTGCCTGTTAAGGTAACATATATCACCTATAGCTTTCTCTAAAAAAATGAGTGAAAAAATTACTTAAACAATGATCTAAGATTTTTAATTCAAAGTAGCTCATGCTGACACTTTAATGTAATTATGATGAAAGCATAAATAAAAGCACACCTCTTGAAAGCTAATTTAATAGTTTGAAGCAATTATCTCAGTTTACATATTTATGGAATTAATTTTCTTACACAAGATTAAAAAATAATTTTAAAGCATTAAATTAAAAGGTAGATTATGTTTAAACTGTGTTATATAATTACATAATACAGATATATAATATTATATTGCATAGTGAATTTATACTACAAAATACTGAGGTACTGATGTTTAAAAACTTTAAAACTGAAGCAAATATGTTCCCATCCTCATAAATTCATGCTGAATTTAGGTTTTATCACAGTTCAATACGTTGAAAAGCAATAAATCAGCCCTGGAAAAAATGGCTGAATATCTTTTAAAAAGAAACTATACGGGCACACTCCTTGCTCTTCAGATTCCTTTCTGACTTAAATTTTGATGGTGCGCATTTTCTCAGCCCACCTGAGCAGATGACAGAGACTGCAATTTAACCCTTGCTGTGCTATGGCCTCTTCCCGAGGGAGGGAAAAAACACCTCCTGACGGAGGGAAATGATGTCCTGCTGAGGAGGCTCCAGTGCTGGTGGCTGACAAGCAGCACTGAGCGGGGCAGGAGCACCCAGGGACTGAACGAAATAAAATGCAGAGAGAAGAGGATTCTGGCTGGAAACCTCCCCAGGGCATGTTTAGAGTGGCTGAATTTTTTTTTTTTTTTCAATCATCCCCAGAGACATATTGGTCCAAAAATCTTTGTGCTAATAAATTCCTGCTCATTTTCAAACTTGACTATGCTGAAATTCTTGCATTTCATACTAAATCTGTGTTTTCTCACCCTCTATTCTTCCCAGCTATCTATGATACATATCTGTGAAGTTTTATTTCCACTGAAGGATCTGGTGACCCTCAGCCCTGGCTGGAGCTCAGCTGGGTGAAAAGGTTACTTCCCTCAGCTCAGCAATAGCTTCTCACCACCACCTCCCTGGGAAATAGTGGCACACTTTTAAATCACTGGCTGCAAACTGCTCAGCTGATGGCTCCCTAACCCGATTCAGTCAAACCCATCAGGTTCAGTTAAACCAAAATCAAAAGCACCCACCCAGGCCAGGGAGTTGTCAACCCCAGCCCCTTCCACTGCTCTCACCCCACCTTTCTACCAGAGGTCACCAGCTCCTCGGAGCTCCCATTTTTACTGACAAGTCTGGGGTTTTTTAAATACCAATGACTGCAGAGGGTGTTTTTTCAATGCAATGCAGTGAAAGAAACCAGTTCAAAATAGAAATGAGGGGAGAAGGATGACTTCTGGGCAAGGGTCCTTGTAGGCAAAGATGGGTGGCAGCTGGAGACCCTCATCCAAACCTGCCACTGCTTCTGCAGAGTTGTAGTTCCTCTTCTAACCCAGATTGCTCTAGGGAGCCTTTCTTTCACCTGGTGTTTAGGGTAATGGGCTTTTCCACTTCTTGAACTGGCCAAGCACAGCTTCCTCAAGAAGAAATTTGAAAGATTTTATAGATTGCTAAGATTTCAAGAAGACTAGCAATACATTCTTTCCATATAAGGGTTTTTTTCCTCTTCACCCACGAAAAGGGATTTTTAGCCTAATACTGAAGATGCAGTGACTACTTATAAGGCAGCCTGGTCAAAACTGTAACAGCTATTTCTGTCTGTAAAGTAACTGCTATGTTGAGGTGGTGAAGAAGAAAAGGACTGTAGTTATTATGCAAACCCAGAAAAAAGGGATTTGGGTTAGAGAATGAATTATCGCCCTGAAATTCAAGGACAAGATAAGATACACCTAAATCTTAAAAATTGAAAGCTATTTAGGAAGAGTTATGGCTTTGTACTTTTCCCTGGTTTTGCAGTCCCTGTCAAAGTTATATTTTATTTAGTAAAATGCATTTTTCAATTTGCATTTTGTGTATTTGCAGATTGATCTGATGTTACAATCCCCTTAAAAAACCCCCAGAACACCCAAAGGCAGTGTCCACCACCTGTCCTCCCACTACTAGCCAACAAATCTTGTTCAACCTGGATTATTTTCTCTGTACCTTACAGATTCACTTTTACCACCTCCACTTCTCTCAGTAACTCCTCAATATTGTCAGGCTTCACTGTATTAATTTAACTGCTAGCACCAGAAAGGAGGAATCAGACTCAAATCTTTACTGCAGGTTTCCTTGCTATTTAACCCAAATTAGCAATGGGGCATTCTTTTCTAATTAAGGCATTAGTTTTGCCAAGCAAACGGGTTTCTCTGATCTACACTGCAAAATAGCTATAAAAAATAGCAAATGCTTAACTGTGTGATCCATGTTCTGTGCTTGACAGACCAAAAGGGAATAGCTCTCATACCTGCCATTCCATTACCCAGCTATTTGTTACTGCTAACTTTTGCAGGGCTTTTTCCTTCTGCTGGAACCACTATATGGCAGAGCAAAGAAACAAGCAACACTGCCAGCTCTGAGTGAGCAGATAAAACACATTCCACTGCAAAAAAAATCCTGAAAAATATGGTTAAAGCAAGACACATTTCCAAAGCTGGATCTGCACAGAAATAAATGCATGGAGGTATTTCTGAGTCCCTGAATAGCTATCCTGGAATAACCTCTCGTGCAGACACCATGGCTTCATCTACACCACGTAGGAAAAGCAGGCGTGCAGATTCACAAGCTGTCACAAGCACACAAACCACAGTCTGCTCTCAATTTTTAAAATATATCTTCATGTCTTCATGTACCAAGGCAGTTTCCAGCTAGTTCAAAAACTCCATTCGTCTTCATCCTTAATTCCAGCGTTAAATTTTTACCGAACTAATTCACCTACTCTCCAATGTACCTCTCCCAGCTGTCTCCCAACTCCACTCCGTGATTTTTCCAGACTTTGATTATTACTTTTCAGTTTCTGTTATACCTCAGGTGACAATGGTTTTTTTCTTGACTAACTATTATTCCAGACAGAACCTTAAAGGCAACCAGGTTCAGGGTTACAAAGTCAGCACAGATATTTGGGGCTGCACTGCAAGCTCTCCCTAGCTTCATGCCATTCCTAAAGCAGCCATCTCAGTACAGTAGGGATGGTATGAAACATCCTTTGATTTTTTTCATTTATCCAAATGAGAAGGACCCTGCTATCTTTATGTGTATTAAGAAATTGCAAACATACACAGCAAAGCCTGCAGAAACTATGATCTCATGATATAAAGAAACATCACTGGGAAGCCCAAAATAAAAATGACTCATAGAAATTTATAAAGACTGCAGAGACTGGTTCTTAGATAATTTGAAAACTCTGTACAAAACTGAGGTAAAACATGGGGTAAAGTGATATGATCATCAAAGGTTCCAGCAAAGGAGCACATCTCAGAGCATTGTTTCCTTTTGTTCAACCAGGTCACTAAAAACAGTTCTTGTGAATAAGTTGGAGGATTCTCCTTTCTTCTGAGCCAGTGAATCCATTAGGAGCTAAAAATTGAGGCAGGACTCTCTAGTTTTCCTGAAGATATTTTCTGAGGCCTGAAGATACATGAGCTTGAAAGAGGCAGGCAGGTGTACAAAGATTGTGTGGGTAGGTACCACCAAGAAATCCTCCTAGTTTTGGGTTTCTAGAAGCTGTGGCTGCAAGAAATGAAAAGCAAACTGTCCTGCAAAAGATTTCTGTGCTGCTGCTCTTTCTTTTGACATGGCTATTATTTTGCATTGACTTTCCAACAGCGCCTGTGTTTCTCCCTAGCATGTTAGAAAGGTACATTTTGATCTACCAGTAAATTGAACCCAAGATGGTTAAAGTATATAGTTTCTTTTCTATTATGGGGAAAAAAATTCCACATTTTTTTCAGAAAGTAGAAAATTTCACAAAAAAAGAATTCAAACAAAAGAAAAAACAAAACCAGGCAAAACATGTATAATACACTTTATATGTGGCTTTGTCATGTAGTGGCTGTGGCTTAGCCTTGGAAATCACTGCAGCACCAAAACCTGCACTTGCATTTAGAGATCCCAGAAATACAGCCCTTCTTGTCAACGGTTTGGTCTTACTCCAGGCAGCACAAGTCATTCTGGAGACTTCCTTCCCCTGAATCAGTAAAGCATGTCCCAGAATTACTAAGAAGAGCAGCTAGAAAAATGCTACAAGAGCTGAAAGTGTAATAAATCACACAGTTAAGTCAGGGGGAAAATGTTTGCTTTCTCTTGCAAGACGTGACAAACAGGAAAACATGATACTCTCAGAAGAGTAGGTTTTGTCCATTCCCACTTTGGCACTCGTAGCCCTTCTCTGCTGAAAAGATGCGTCTCTGTTGCCTGAGCAGGGATTTTTAAGCTTCTGAAACTAATTGGTCTTGCAGCCCTGACTGCTTGTTGTAATAACCAAAGAAGAATAATTCCTGAGAAAAGTACAAGCTAAATCTTTAAAAATGAGAAGAAAATGTCCCCTTTGTTGTCAGAAAATGTCATCCTGATGTCTGATGTGCAACTGAAAAAGTCAAGGCTAGCAATGCTTATTGCCAAGAAAAAAAAAAAAAAAAAAAAAAAAAAAAAAAAACTGAAATTGCATTTTCTAGTTAGTGTCTCCACAGAGGTTTACTTCAGTTTTATAATAGACGGAAAATTAACACAAAATCTACAATTCTACAGTGCTAAATCAAGCATTTCACTGGTATGTCTAATGCATTAGGGTTCTGTTAATGTAAATAAATGTATTGAAATTCATCCGTTGCCAACAGCAGCTACAACATAAAAGGAAAAGCTCATACTCCCTGTCACTTTACCAAGTCACTTTGCTGCTGCACTAGAATTACTGCTAATTAAGAGAGGCATGACTGAGAAGAAAATTAGGCCTCATCTCTAATGTGGATCTAAACATATTGCTGGTGCTTAACATATAAGTGTAGTTAAGAGAAACTCATATTCTTCCTCTATACAACCACTCTTACTAAATACATCCTTCTAAATGTCAGGCTCCCTGATGAAGTAAACACAGTGTGAGTCATCAGCTTCTTTAAATGCAATGCCACCATACTGAAAAAAAACTGGAAATACTTTTAATTTTTCCTTTAATGACACTGAAGAGTGCATATCTGTGAGATGACCAAGTCTGACACCTGAGGCAGAAGCACAAACGCAGTTTCTTACTGCCTGTAAATCATCGTCCATTCAGTACTTCTTATTCTAGTATCTTCCCTTAGTTTTTTTCTTCTCAAAATTCAATAAATCATATCATGAGATTTAATCATAGCTTTCTGTATGAGTTATGAAATAATCATTGTCTGCTACATTATTTCTCCTTGATAACTTTGTTGCATAGTAGAACTCCAGACAATGTCCTTTGCTTCAAATAGCTAATTCTTTATTAACAGAGAAACAACAGCAGCAGCCCATAATAATCTCTTTCATTATGCTCCAACACCCCAGGAAGTCCTTGGTGTTTTTTGTATTTTAAGACTCCAATACAGAAGAAGGAGATCTCTCATGGGACTGCCAAGGAATTGGAAAAAAAACAGCAGGGGGGGAGGAGGGGGGAGAGTGGAGGGTGGGACAGAAAACGTTTATTACTGGAGTTTAAACCTGAAATTGAGTATCATGGACTAGAAGAATTATTCTCTTCCTGAGATCAAGTTCTAGAGCTGATCCAAAGCACAGTGGATTTCATGTCTGGACAGGAAAACCAGTTACCCCAGTGCTGTTTATTCACCTTTGCCTTCCACAAGGACAAAGAGTCTTCTCAGAGCTTGCAGCTCTCCCTGGCTGGACTCTCACCACCTCTGAAAGAGGCCAGACTCCCCAAAACAAGACTGGGGGAGATGCTTGGGCTCAACCATGCTACAAGCAGGTCAGCTGAAGGGAATAACCCAGTGGGGAAACCAGCTCTAGTTCTTTCTGGGTCCTTGCATGTGCAGGCCGAGTGATGAACAGTGCAGTGGCCCAAGCAGCTGCAAAACTCTGGATTTACATTTTGAGTGAGATGTGTCATGCTAGACAATTATACTGACTGGTAAAGACAGGGCATTACTCAGTGCATCTAGTGGAAGTGTTCCCTACAGAAAGAAAGGCACAAGAACAGACAAGTAATACTTATTTACATGCACTCTCCTAAAATTTATCCCAATTTTCAAGCCATTTACAACTTTGCTAATGTCTTATCTGTCTCTCCAGCTTTGTTTCTGGTTTGGTTTGGCTCCTTTCTGTTTCTTTATGTTCCTGCTGTTCCCTGAACTGCTTGGTTTATGCTGGCTCATTCTGCTTTTATCATTGCTATTTTTTATTTTTTTTTCCTCAGCTCCCCAATGTTCTGTGGATCTCTGACTATGTTCTGTGCATTTCTGACTATGTTCTGTGCAAGTCAGATGTCTTATTACATAAGAATCCTCTGAAAAATAGTTGTGTTTGTTCCTCCAATTTCACCTGGGAAGCTCAAACTATACACTGTTCTGTTCTAGAGTAAAAGATAGGAAGCTGGAAACATCTATGTTGCTTGAAACAAAAGAGTATTTATGGAATCACCAAAATTAACTGGTTTATGGAAATAGTTTGTATGGTCAAGACAACTACATGAATTACTGTCTTTCTCCATTGCATCTCAAATGAAACACGACATATACTTTGGCACTCCACCACCACCTTAAAATTATTTTCTGCTACTGTAACTCCACTACCTTTAACTAAGGTAGCACTGATTCATCCTGCATGGGAGTGAAGGAATGAGGATAAAATGTTCTCTAGATTTAGCAGAAAACATTGCCACGGATGTCATTTTGTGGTAACATCAGAAGCCAGCATTGGTTACCCCTTGCTTGCCATCGTGGAGTTAAAGTACTTTGACGTTTGATAATAAAAGATGTAATTGACAGAGATGCTCTCTAAAAAAAATCTATGTACTAAAGAGACTTGAAAGGTTTTACTGCACCAACTGAACAGCCTTGAAAGAATCAGGTGCCTGCTCATTTCACAGCTACCACGACACATATGGAGACTCAAATAAAAAGTGACCATGACATACAGCAACATGAAGTACCAGAACTGAAATAAGGACTTGTGGGGTGCTCATGTTTCAAAACACAATTTTTGTCAGTCTTGCTAAAGAAATGTATATTTGCAAACTGTGGCCACACCATCTTTACATCCAATTTGCTAGAACAGCATTTTATCTGTGTATACTTTAATATTGGGAACAGATGGGGCTTCTGCTATGCTAAAAATGGAGTTGAATGGTATTTCAACTGTTGTCAGTAGAACTGGTTGCCAGCTCCACTGCTCTGTTTTGGGACTGCTTCTCTCCAAATTCAGGTCCCAATGAATTCCAGGCTTGGGACAGTATAGACAGAACTCTGAATTCAGAAATTCAAGGAGAGTTGCATTCTCCTGGGACAGCCTGTCCCTTTCAGCTATCCAGTGATGGTTGCTTGTTAGGGGAAATAACCAGCAGGAGGTATTTGAAATAACATTTTCTTACAAAGAAAACAAACAAGTTAACAGACAGTGAGAGTGACAAGACTGAAAGCTCATCTGTTTGGGAGCAGTAAAGAAAGTCAGTCTGAATTAGTGAAGACTCTCAACACACAGGTGAGATACAAGGGGTGAGATGCTGTGAATTTAGAGCCAAATTTTAACAGCTCTTGCAGCTGTGTTTGTGCATCTTTCTGCCACCCAGAAAATGGAAGATAATTTACCCCTTTTACCCACTGTTTATGTCTTAGGGTATGCACACAGACAGCTGCCTCTGGTTTTTAAATTCCGCCTTTCCCAGCAGTAACATCTGGATACAGAGCACACCTACAGCTGTAAAGTGATCACACATTAAATTCTTGTGGCAGGAACCCTGCATGTTAATTGGAATTAAAATATTATTTCAATTTAGCATAATTAACATTCCTGGTAAGCTGACCAAAGGCTACTTTATTCTGAGTGTAGGTGTTCACAGAAGGGCTAAATGCTTTTTCATTTAATCAGTATTAAGTGCCAGTGGAGGCTGGGGGTCTGCTGCTAACAAGCCATCAGAAATCATCACATGCAAGTACTCATAAGAAGCAGCAAGCTGCATGTGCTAGCTTAACTCCCTCGTGCTACCTGTTAAATTCTGGTGTCCTATTAAAACATTTCATGTTGTTTGACAGTTAACAAAGTTATGTAGGAACCAGATTTGTGAGACACTCTCGTACTGATTTCTGCCTAAGTATTTAATTAAGTGTAAACCAGCCACGAAGCCCTGGACTTGAGGATAAATAAAGGTTAAAGACAGAAAAGTAAATATCAAATGGAAATTAAATGCAATAAAGGGGGGTTTTATTCATTGTGGTATTTTCCCAGGTTAAGCTTTTGTGAATTTCATAAATGGCATCATCTGTTAACCACTTAAGCCAGATAGCAACCTCTACAGGATATCCTAACAAAATTCTACAGAATTTTACCAGAAGAACTGTGAAAAATTGAGTGATACTGAAATGAAATGGAATTTTCTCCCACACATACTATCTGCATGCAGACAGAGAAATGGACTTAGGTGGAAGTCACCAATGCAGTTGGCATTTTTGAAAGCACATAAGTACTTTAGAGGAAACAGTACAACTGAAAAGCTTCCCTGGTGCTTTCTCAAGCCATATAAATACTGCCGAAGAAAGAGTGCATCCTCCAGAAAGACAGGCTCAGCTCCTCACATCAAAGGTTTGGAAAGCCATCTGCTCAGCACACGCTTGTGCTATGTATAATCAGGCACCAAGATGTAGAAGCCTTTATGAAATCTCAATTTCCCCACAAGGTGACTTGTCAAGCCTGTGCCAGGACACACACCTTGGTGAAACCACCAGCTGCTCATGAGAAGATTGATGGCACAGAAGACACCCATAGTAAGTAGTTCAGAGCATGCTGTCATTATTATGACTGCCTGGGGATTTTTTAACAAATCAGTTTTGGCTTGGAAGAAGTCTGCTTGTCAAAAGCCAAGCTACCCACTGAAACATGACCATCAACTGAACAGGAACAACACTACCAAGAGACATTTTCTTCGCTCTAGAATAGCTCATGGACAGTCCTGTGATGTGAACACGTATCTCAGTTATGAACAGACAATCTTTTTCCCTGCTCTTCTGAGTTTTTTCCCTGATTTGCACCATGGTCCTCATTGCAAGGTAGTAAGAATGGGTTTTCTCCTAGGTCCAGCCATGCTAAATGGAGGTCTTTGCCCCAGGGTGTCTCTGCTGCCCTGCTGCTCCAGGAAGCTGTGTGCTCATCTCTGCCTGCTCAGCCACTTGTTTGATGGGGTCACTCAAAACCAATTCTGCAAAACTGCTATTCAAATAGTTTTCTTCTCTTTCATTAAAATTAAAAGGCAGCATTTCCACAAACATCTTGAGCAGGAGACTTTAGGCACCAGCAGCATGCAGCTGTAGGTTACTGGCAGCAGCCAAGACCTCTATTCTGGACTGAAGCAGAGCTGCCACCTCCCTGTCCAAAGATGCAAGCCCAACCACCCAGCTCCTCCGCATGAGCTTTTTCCTACTTTTTTTTCCTCCCTGCAGGAAGGAAAGATTCACTTAATAGGCACAGTCAGTCAACCCTCAGCACCTGTCCGTCACACCAATCAAAATACTTTTTCCATATGAGAATTTAGTTTTTCTGGCAAAATGAATATTTATTTATACAACATGAAGTGACACAGCTCAGAAGGAGGAAACAAAGGAACCTGCAAACCTAGAATTTAGTAATCATTGTCACAATTTCAAGTTTTTCTTGGTCTTAGAAGTGTATTTTTTATCCTTCTGAGCTTACAGCATGATCTGCAGCTTCAGTCAATTACCTTGAGCTTCTGAAACCCAAGTAGCTACTAATTATGTAGGCAAATGCACGGTTTTATTGTTGCTATCCATTAATCCATTTAATTATTCCATCACTATTCCTTCTTGATGCTCATCTCCCCTTTTCCTTCCCCAAAGCTACAGAGCTGATGTATAAAAGCCTTTCAGTTCCTATCTGTAGCATACAAAATCCTTTAAAAAGCTAATCTCAGGTTTTGTTTCATTTGACACTAACACATTAAGCCTCTGAGAACTCTCTGTATTGTGCTGTCAGATTACATTTCTTAGTGCTATAGGACTGAAAAGACGAAAATTAAGTGGCAAGCCAGGGTTCCCTCCATCAGCACTGGTAGGTAACTGGTTCAATCTCACCTCTTCAGTGCATTTTTGAAGGCAGCTGAACAGATTTTCTCCCTCTACGGGCCCAACTTTGGTTTTCTCTGTAGCCGTAACACATCCCTGCTCTGAGGTCCCACCTGCAATGCTCTGAATTTGCAGGAACATCCCAGGCTTTTCAGTTCAGGCTGTGGGTACCAGCTCACATCCACATCAGCCACATCTTTCCCATGCTGAGGGAGACAGGGCAATTCTTAATGCTTCTGTCAGGCTGCAGTGTTGTTTGCTCCCAGCCAGACACAAGAGCTAGGCATATTTGCTTTTGTCACTCATGACAACAGCCTGCAGCTGATAAAAGATCGTATTTTCAACTGGTTTTCTTCTGTTCAGACTGCTCTCACAGCACAGACACTGTGTTCCTACCTTCTGCCTGTGCACTGGGTTCTCTATTATGTGAGACAGGAGGTGGTTCACGCAGCCCGAGCACATTTTTGAATCTGACATCACACAGCAGTGAAACAGAGCAAACACGTGTCAGACCCTTCCACTGCAGAAAATAGAATTTTACAGAAACTTTGTGCTTGCGTAAACTCCCTGTAAGAGGTGCAGAAAAGAAACTCTTTGTGCTTTGTGTCGAAGGTGGAAGGGAAGAGATGTCTATGCTTTCATTTCAATATCCATATTGGTTTCTCCAGACCTTAGCAAAGCCCCAGAGGGAGAGGGCCTTGCTGTTCTCTGAGAGCAGCCCACGCACAAACTTCACACCAGCTGTGGCAGAAGGGCCCCGCTGCTGAAATGCTGTAGCTCCCCAAAAAGCTCCACTTCTGGTGCAGCAGATAATGGGCTGCTGGTAATGACTTTGTTCCTGGACAGATGTAATAGTCTAACACTGGTCAACGTTTAGTCTGCTAAAAAGTCATCTCACAAGGCACACAGCAAATACCTTGGTCTCTGCTCAGCACAAATAAAAAGATAAAATCAGATTAATTTCATTTGGGTGCTCAAAACTTTCCCTTGAAAAGCTGCTTACAGAAACCTGGGCTAGCATGCAAAAAAATATCAGGAATAGAGACAATGGATAAATGTATTTCATAATATGCATACATCTGTATGCATAATGCATACAGCAAATGTATTCAAATGGCGTTGATGCTCCTATAATCAGAATATAAATCAAGAATTTTTATGATGGATTGTCCTGTAGTTGCTTGAAAGTCAGCCAGTAGCTACAGGGAAGTTAAAATGACTAATTTACAATGCATTTCTAAATAAACTAGCCATACCTACACACACATATAAATTTTCACACATGTATATAAAATGCCAAGAAAAATATGCATTATAAACAGCCTGTGTAACAAACTAACCTGTTTTTAGATGTTAACTTGGAAAATCACACAGAGATAATAACCAGTAAGTGCCTAATTCCTATATTACAATCCCTTGAGACCTGTATTTGTAGGATTTTCAGACACGTAAACACTTGATCAGTATTTATAATATGCAAGGAACAAAACTTTCTACAAATATTTATCCTAGTGAAGTGAAAAAATTAAGCACTTCTCACAAGCTGGATAGTTTCCTAATGTGTTTTGAGTTGCTAAAAGGAAAAAGGCTATTCAAAAGGCTATGCTCACTGCTGCATGGAAAAATACAGGTAGATCCTGAAAAATGGATCTCAGTATCATCTTCTAATCCAAAATGAATTGTAGTCTAGTTACAGATCACATTAGTGGGTAGATTGCTTTGACTTGCAAAAATAAGCAATCCTTTTTCTACAATGTTTCATGATGAAATGCTTACTCTGTGCAGGAATTAATTATGCATCAGTGGGTTTAAAATAAAAACAGTGTTTAAATTCCAAAACTGCTATGACTTTTATAGCATTCATAGCAAGAAACAAAACAGTGTTATGACTAATTTTTGCTTGATTCAGTCCTTTTGTTTACACAACTAAAACTGAATAGATGTGCTCCGGATATCAGGGAGTATGTAGAGGACTTTGCAAGCATTTTCATTGTATGAGAACATCACCACTTCTGTCCTTAGTGATTTTTACCTTCTTTTCTTATTCTGTAAATGTATCTACAGGGAAGGAAATCCGTGTTAGTTTCTCTAGAGAAGCTATAGAGGCAGGGTCTGCTATCCCCTATGATACAGCAACACCTGAGCCAGCCAGCACGTGATTCATTCAGAGTTAATGGAGAAAATCAGGCACTTCTGGAATACATTCCCTTTCATCCAGTAGCAGACAGCTTAACCAGACTGCAGAAAACCCTCCCATTAAAGTGCTTAGTGCATTGAAAGTGCCCCCTGTTCCTTGCAAAAGGAATTTAGGGGAGCTAGCCCTTATGCTAATCATTATAAACAGCAATTAACCCTGGTGAACCGCTGTCCAGTTTGATGAACCTGGTTACCCATTTTCATCAGGTTCTTGTGCAGCAATAGAAAACTGCTCTTGGCAACATTCTCCGAGATGCTTTTCGGCCTCTCAGCAGTGGGTAGAGGTGAGGAGGATCCAGCATTATCAGGAGAGCCAGTTTGTCACTGTGCTTCATCCTGTGCCCCACAGGATGGGCCGGGAGAGCCACCTTTACACAACAGGGCACCAACAACATTTTCTTTGCGTTACTAACTGAGGAGAAATGCAGCAAAAAAGATGCACAAAAGGCTGTTTACAAGCACACAGGTGAGGGCAGCTCTGGCAGACCTTGGGAAAACAGTCTGGATAAGAGTCTGAGGGGAAAGGAAAAGGCAAAGAAGCTCTGAAAGACCCTGATCTCCAGTGGTGAACACTGGACTACGCCCAGCTTTCACATCTTACCAACAATTTGCATTAGGCATGTTTACTTCTAGTATATATTCAACCATTAAAAGCCCTTGATGTGACAAATATTCTGTTTCTGGTACAGCCAGATCTCAAACTACACAAAAAACCATTTATTGCTGTTCTTTAATATACCTTAACAAACGCTGAATGTTTAATAGTGCCAGTGATTTTAAATATTATGATTACCTGTGACATTTTCACAGTGTTCTCCTGCTAGGAAAGACTGCCTGGGAGTAGTTAGAAAGCAGACACCAAGTCCTGTTCATTCAAGTTGGCATAAGTCCAGGAGAAGGGGAATCAACTTGAACCTTTGTACTAGGCTTGTAACAATATTTTGAAAGGAGGTTTATCCTGACATGAACTTCCTTCAAAATGTAGAGCTTCTGATCCCAGGTGAATTGGCTTTGACATTTAATCAAATTCAATTTTTAGGACAGTTTATACAAGACTTGAATAGACAAATAAAAATAATTTTCTTTCCATACATCCTTCCTTATTCATTCTCACCAAAAATTTATTTCATTTGGCTACAGAGCTGCATTTAACTTCACCGAAGTGTATCAGGCAAAAAGCTAGGACAAGAAGAGTGCCTTCCCTTATTTTAAATATATGGCTTCAGCTTGGACTGCAGAACTACAGTGTTGTCAGTGAGGGCAGGGATTTACATGGCCTCATCTGCATGCACTAGAGCACATTCACTTTTTTGACTCTCTCAAGTACATGAGAAGTTTCAGAGTGGATAGGTACAAGCTGTACCCTAGAGTTTAAGTCTCCAAGTGCTGTACCATAGATAATTTCATTTCTTATGGCCTTGGAATTGCCAGTTTACACAATCTGCAATACGAATTCCCTCTTGAGTTTTCATTCCATCACACTTAGGACACATGGATGCTCTGCACCTGGATAATGCAGTCCCAGGAGATTCATTGTCATAGCCCCATCACCTCATCACCACCCCAGGCAGGAGTACGTGTTGCAATAAGGCTCTGCTCATCTGTCTGTTACGGGTGATATTCAAATTCAACACGATCTGGGACGTGATTCAGTGAATTTCTTCCTGGCAGAAGAAAGCAGGAAGATCTAAGCCAAAGCCTTTCCCATCACTTCACCTGAATATCTAATGAGGAAGGTGGCAGGTGCTGAGAGACTGAAGCAAGAAAAGAAATACAGTATCTTTCCTTGAAGGAAGACAAACAGAAAAGAAGATTGTGCTGTTTTTCTGCTTTAAACCCACACAGAAGGGTTTGTAATCCCCATAAGCTCCATATGCACTACAGTTAGCAGATAAAGCTACTAACGGCTAGAAATACGTGGCTTTGGGATGTGCTAGGATGTGTGCAAGACACAAGAAAGAACAGGGAAATACCCACCTTGTTTGTTGCTCTCCTTCCCCAAGAATCCATTAGAACCACAGCCTGAGCAAGACAGTTCTTTAGTTTGAACTCAGTTTGTCCCTCTTAAATTCTGATCAAAAGATCTACTATTAGTTAACACTGTCATGTTCTCAGACTTATATCTTGAAAAGATACTTAGATGCTGGAAATCACTAATGAGCATTTTCCCCCAAAGAGAATTCCATCTTAACTGCAGCTTTGACTGAGATGTTTTAAATATTTAAGTATTTAGAGACCAGATTTTATGATCTAATCTTCCAGGTATAGGTCCCTTTGAGTCTCATTTTTATTAACAGATGGTGATTGAATGCACTAGTAAAATACTACTCTTCCTTCTTGATTGTACTGGAGCAAACAGATTTTTCTGTAGGCTCAGATCCTAGCCTCATGACTCTTTAATAGCTGAACAGAAGAATCTACAAGAGACCGAGGTCATGCTGACTACAGGTCTGAGGACAATACTATTTATTATTGATTTTTTTCATCTAAAAAAAAAAATCCAGTCCACTAGCCAAATGTTTGATCTAGCCAGAATAACTCTACAGTAGTTGGATAAATGACCCATAAATTTTCAGTAATTTACTCTCGTTTTATGTTTAAAAGTCCTCATATAAAATTTCATTATCCCATAACTTTTCTGCAGTATGTTGGTTAATGCAAGGAGAGCTCTAGCCAAGTAAAATACAGCTATGTGGTTTTTATTATTCCCCTTCAAATAACCAGGCATAACTTTCAGCCCTGATGTAAGAGGGCATATCTTAATCACAGTCATTAGGGTCTGTCTTTAGCTCTTGATGTTGAAAGCTAGAAAGATTAAATCTGTTAGATGAAAGAGAATGTCAGTGCTTGATGTATAACCCTCCTTTCTTTCCCATTCCTTGACCATAAAATTTACATCCATGGAAAATCAAAACATTTTTCTAGCACTATTATCAAGCTTTTATTCCCCAAGCTTTCACGTGAGAAATTATGAGGCTAATTTATATTTACTCTAAATCAATATGTTAATTACTCTACAGTCCTTATGTGTCTAACAGAATTAATGAGAAAAATAAAACACATCCCTCAATCTCTTTATTTTCTCCACACTAAATGTCTGCAGAAGATGCTTAAATGAAACAAAAGAAAGAATCATTTTAGAAATACCGGTTAATGTGCAGAAGTCTGTGAAGTCATAAAATCCATTCCTTGATTACTTATATATAAATGTGGAGATAGATTATGGAGATATATATATATTTCTCTGGATGAGGATTCAGACAGATGTGCACAGTGACCCAGCAAAATAAGCTCCTGATCACAAGACAGCAGTATCAATAGGGCATGGCTTCAGGAATGGTTCCATTTCCCACATCCATTTCTGTTGAAGAAGAGAAGAACATTCATGTTGACAACCAGTTCCACAATCACCCAGTTGTAGGCTCCCAAACTCACATCTTTCAGGACGATACATCAGCAAAAGGAGGAGCGCAAATGACCTTTATTATTGATTTGCTATGCACCACAAATGACTGCAAACACAGACAGGATCGGTCACCATGTATCAGCTGCAAATGCAGGCTCTGCACTATGCAGGCTCACCGCTCTGTTTGCAAATACTATCTGTTCTCTTATTTTCTCACCTCCTCATGTCATTGGATGATTGTTTAATACAAAGTAGAATGGCTCCAAACCATGACTATCAGACAAAGAACTCTTCATCTCCTTCCTCCAAATTGGAAGCAGATGTGTGTTCAAATATTTCTTTCAAATTAGTCAGTCCAGGAAGAAGCTGGACCCAGCCTTAAACTTCTGGGCATTTCCCCAAGGGGAGGGTTAATAGCTATTCTAAGAGGCTTTTTCTCCTTATGGAAGGAGAAACAAGACTTAAGCAGAAGAACTTAAGCAGGACTTTAGCCAAGTTAAAATGTGAATGAATTTATTGGTTTCTGTCCAGACATCTTAAGCGCTTTTAAACCACATTCCATCTGGTCTAAGTTAATTCAGTTGGGTTTGAGGCTACACCTATAAAAATTATAAAATGAAAGCCAGACCGAGTTTGCCGTGTTTGCTGGTATCGCTAAACCTTTGCCTTCTCTAGTGCAGCTTTGTCCTATGCTAGCTACAAGTCTCACAGAAAATGTCCAGGTTGTGAAATAGATGAGGCCACTCTGGGGAGGGGGAAAAGCTGGATGCAAAAGGTGCCATGTCATTTTCAATCAAAGCCACTATCAAGGCCCTTGCACACTTGTTTACTAAAACAAGCATAGCCAGCCTGTCTCTCCTTGGGTATTTTTCCCTGTACTAGTCCCTCTTCACAAGGCAAGCAGTGATCTAGAAGTTCAGTCTTGCAAAAGATAAATATCTGCAACAAACCAGTGTTTACTTTCTCTGTTTTCACTCATTCTATGTACAGTGGGATAAACTTCAATTCTTTTTCCCTTTATTTGTATGAATAGGCAGACTGCACACTGAGATGCATACCCATCATGTGGCAGTAGCCAAGTCACGTAGAAAAACAGGGGAAAAATTAATCTCAGGAATATGGGAATGCATTATCTTCAAGTCTTGAAAACCCAAAAGATGTGGCCTAAACTTATCATTTACCTTAGATGCAAAGAAAAATCCTTGAGCATCCGTTTACACACAAGAAAAAAGTGGTCAAATAACATGATGCCTTTATGTTGGCCCTTTGTTGGACCATATATAATGTTAGGTTTGATAGAAAAAACAAGTACCATTGATCACAAGAGAAAAAGAAAGGAGCACTTTACATCCAAGACCATTTGCCAGCAGTGTTACCTTGGATTAGAAAAAATGAATATTCACATATGGGGAAAACAGGTTCACTGGGAACACGCCAACAAAATGAAATTAAAACAGCAAGAGTAGGAAGCTTCAACAAATCACAAAGTGAGAAAAGGCAGCACCTTCTCATCTGTGAGGCTGCCATCTGGTGAAGATTTTTATCCCATTCCTTTGCCTGTCTTCAAAGCAGCAAAAGATTTTGAAATGCTGACTGAGAAAGCAAACAGACAATAACAACTGTGCCTGCACAATGCAAGCAGTGCTTGTAGAAGCACTGCCCAGGATTCTCCTTGCTGAGACAGGTTTCTGGAGGTGAGGGTCCAGCTTCTGGGGGAAAAAGCTATGCTATGGGCTGCTCTGGGATAGTGGAATTTGTGTTCCTGAGCAGTGCCTGGGGGCACAACACTGCCTGTTTCACACATTTCTCTGCATATCACGATAAGGCACTATTGTCTAGTCCTGAACCAGGGTTAGAAGCTTTGCTCAATGCTCTTGCAAAGGAGAGGGAACCAGGGAGAGCATGGCATGTCAGGTAAATAGTAGGTCCTGCCCTCTGCAGTGACAAAATGGACCCAGCAAGCAGAAGAAAACGGGAATGGATATTAAAATATTAATCAGCAATGAGGTTTTTTCTTGTTTGTTTGGGGTTTTTTGTTTGTTTGGAGTTTTTTGTTTGTTTGTTTTTTTGTTTGTTTTAAGTTTTAAACATTCTTTTGTGAGATTTCTTACAAGTAGATCTAAAATAGAGCAAATCCAATTTAGATCTTGTGGAGAGAAAAAGAACAGTAGATGATTCCCTTTCTAATTCCTCAGAGGTAAAACAATATTGAAAATTAACTGTACATTTTTAATTTAAAGTAGAAAAATGCCAAGAAGAACGACTGAAAGGTTACCTGCACACAGATGACTCAGACACCCCACTTACTGAACAAAACAAATTGTGATTCAAGTTTCTGCTGCAGACTGAGCATACCGGGTCAGGTCACATCCATGAACTCAAAATGTGCCCTAGACAAAAAGCCACTGTCTCCTCCATGGGTAAATGCCTTTTCCTGCAAACTTTGCAGATGAAATCTTGGCTACTTTGAAGGCTAAAGCAATCCTTCTACTGAAACTGAGTAACACTAGCAATAGAGTGTTATTTGACCCATACAAACCAACATTGCATAGGAGATGCTGAGTGTTAACTATTTGAAACACACCTTTAAATTAGGTGCTAATTATCACAAAGTATTCTTAGCATAAATATTTTTCATCTCTTTTGCAAATTAAAGACCTTTTTTTTTCCTTTAGTTACTGAGAAATAGTCTGCTTATTTTTAATATTGTCATGTCCAGAACTGAAACCCAAAGTTTTCTGGTCTCAAAAGTCACAAAAAAAGCAGGCATATCCTCTAAATCCAAGGGTAAATAGCCTCACATTTTACTAGTGGAGATATAAAAAAAGGCCTTTCTGCCCATAATTCACTGTAAACTCCATTTATTTATTTTTTTAGTGAAACTGAACAGTTCTAGCGTTAAAATTCGGATCAGCACTAAAGCAACACAACTCCTTTTCCTGACGTGCCAAAGAGGACCTCTCTGGCTTCAGTCTGGAAGAACTGCCATGGCCTAACTTGGTGAATACCTTTTGGAAGAGCTTGTCTGGTTTAAGCCATAAAATTACTTCTCTTGAGAATCCTCTGCTCTATGAAGACTACATCTACATGTGTACCAGCTTCTCAGCTGTAAAATCGATAAAATAATGTCATGGTGTTAAAACAACGTATTGTGAGGATAATTTCTCTATTATTTTTAATTTGAATGAGTACTGCGACAAAAACCATTAGAGAAATTTAATCATAAAATAAATGAACTTGTTAATCTGCCAGTCAGTATTTAGTATAAAATTCCTCCCTACCACCGAGCTTTCCCTTCTTTGGTCTATTTATTTTTCCTCTTGTGTTTGACCATATAGAATCAACTCTTTTCTGTCTTCTGCAGGCATTCTGAATTGTTCTCATTTTCCTGCTTGACTTTTTTCAAATTTCACGTTATCTGAAAATACAATTAACATTGCAGATTTCCTTTTTATTTGTAAAACATGCAGGATAAAAGTACATGTCCTTGAAGAAGAACACATAAAATTATAACTTCCAGTGAAAAAATTAATTCACAATATAACAATGATTCAAAATATTTCTGGTAATGCATAAGAATCCTGGACGTACATAAACCATTGAGAGCAACGCCAGAACTGGGTAGAGTACACAGACCCATTTCTTACCTGGCAAGATCTGATTCAGTGAGTCTAAGCCAAGGATAAACCTAGTCAAGCACATCTTGCTGACATCCACTGCAATTCTGGGGTTATACACTAACCATCTGTTGAAACTATTTCATTACATAAGAATAGCCAAAGCTTCTAGGGAGTAATACATTAAATTTATCAGCACACATGTTCAAAGAATTTAAGGACAGAAATTCTGTAAATAATGAAAGCACATCATTTATTTAGCAAATCAAATGTCATTTGTTGAAGCTGGGTCTTCTATCAAAGCCTATGGCTCTGAGATACCAAACTAAGCACTGCAAATCTTATTTTGAAATGGACTTCAAAGGGCCTCTATCTTGTGTCCCTAACTGGTAAGGCAGAACTAAGAGCACAAAAAAAAAAAATTAGTTTCAAATGTTTGTTTGAAACTTCTTATATGGCTTTAAAATCTTATTTTGCATTTTTGATTCACAAAGTTTATTGTTCATGATTTGCGTTGTCATTTGACTCCACAATGAAAGCTGAAAACATAAGGAAACAAAATAAATTTTGGCTTAAAGTAAACTAGAGACAAAGATTATTTTGCTTCTTTTTCTACTACCTTAGTTGCACAAGTATATTGCATAGTGCTGGCTTTTTTTCTCCTGTTGTTAACTAGGTAAATATAATGTAGTATATGGGGTCATTTTGCAATGAAATAACGGTACAAAAATGTAAACTAGAATCTGCTCACAGAGCTGTACTGATCTTTCTAAGTTGTGGGCGTATTTGACCTTGCTAGATATTTTGTGACATCCTATCATCTCACTCTGCACAATTAACTCTGAAGCAGTTCTTGACACAATGTCATCTGATGGCAATTAAATAAGATCAAACATTCAGAAAGTAATAGTGCACATGGATACCATGATGACCCTTATAACATATTCATTGCTATAGAAAGCAGATAAAATAGAACAAAATTCTGAGGAAAAAATACCTTCTCCTGACTCTGATACTGCTGCTCATGTCCTCTGTTTGATGCCCTTTGTTAAGCACTGCTTTATCAATGCTTCAGGTTGAAAAAAAAATATGCTCCTTTTAATTATTTCAGAGTTATTTCAATTATGATCAAACAAGACAGAAGTGAGTTTAATTACTTCAATGCTTCAAGTATTAGAAGATTAGCTCTGGAAGCATCTAAATGTACATCCTTTTCCCCTTGCTCCTTGTGAAGAGGGAGTTATCTGCCAGCCTCGCCACTCACCAACAAATTAAGGTACCTCTCCTACTGTCACAACAGTTCTGAATATTGTTTCTTCATCACATTGTTCCAGAAAGAGACTAAACGGGTGCATATGAGTGAAACAGTATTTTAATAAATCACAAAAAACAGTATGCATTTCTCAAGCTGAACAAGGTTGCTCTTGATGAATTTAGCATCAAAACCATCATGATTATTGGCATACAGCAGTATGTCTGCTTGCTCCTAGAACACAGAGCAATGCAGAAGATACAGTAAAATGTGTTACAGTGATACTAAATAACAGGGTCTTTGATCATTCCTTCTTCTCTGCTGTGGGTTCTTCTTAGGATTGGGCTGCTGTGGGCTCTCTACCTTAGAGAGCACCATTTCCTGATGCCAACATGACAGCTACATACACATGTCCTTATCCTGGCATTCAAAGTACACAGCCTATCACCATCAGAGCTTTCTCCTTGTTCTGGTGAACACAGGTGACCTGGTTATGGTTGTTTCTCTTCCAGCTGGGAAGCTTCCATCAATAATTTAAGTCAGATTAATTCTGTGTTAGCACAAAATGAAATTTTGTAATTTATACTCTTCCCTTCCCAGATGCGCAGGAGCTCTGGGTTCATCTTCCCCACGCATGCTTCTGCCATGCTCTTCCTTTGCCTCTTCTCATGTTTGTTGAAGGATTTCCCATTGGTGCTCTTTTTTATCTCGATAAGTCACCAGATCTCTTGGTTTAGATAATTCCTTCACCTGTGTGACAGCTGCAGTTTAAATACAGTGGTCTCTGGGGGCTGTGTGTTTCTATGCAGTTCCAGGCTGCCTCTCGGCCTCTTCTGACAATGCCTCCCCTCTGACAATGCCTCCCTTCTGCCTCTTTCTCCTCAGCCATAAGCTGTTGAATTTCCCTGCCTCTTCCTGGTTAAAGTAGATTCAGCTTTATTTTCTGCCAATACAAAGTTGCCAGTCTTACCAGATGCTCAATCTGTCCTTGAACCAAGGACACATGCTCTGAATTTCAATCATACACAGGTGGATTTGACTTCCAAGGGGCATGAAAATGTGAACAAAACCAATAATTATATCATCCTCCTGCTTCCGGTTTTGTCATGATGCTTTAACTAGTGATTTGATGTAAATTATATTTAATTTGTTTTATTTACAAGAGACAAAGGATTTCATTAAGAGGAGGAGATGCTTTTGTTAAGCCCATATTAAGTAAACACATTAACTATTAACCAATAGTACTTCATTTAATTTTTTCTTCAATTGAAAACAGTATTAAAGTTAGAAAGGTCTCATGTGACAAAAGTAATTTCTCAGATTAGCCTTTTTCAATGATAAAATATTTTGACAACATGCTGAAAATTTTTCTTATACTTCAGTGACAGGCTACAGCTTTCTAACGAGGTAACTGCCTCTGCTGTATATTTTTAACAAATTCAGAAGATTGCTAATTGGTGCCCATACCTTCAAGAAAGGCAGGTAAAAGTCAGCATGACTACAAGCTAGTTAATTTAACATGGACAAATTCTCAGTCAAATCCTCTATCAGTTTATCAATTAAAACATAAATGCTGGTATATAATTACAGCTTGGGATGATAATTTTGTAGAAAGCAGACTTTATGGACCAAATCTTATTTACTTATTTGATGAGGTCAAAATTTTCTTTAAAAAGGTATCTGTAAGGATATATGTAAACTTTTATAAGGCATTTGACTTATGCATAACCAACTGATTATCTGATCTAAAGATTACACTATGATCTAAAAATTAACATTATGCTTTATTAATAAAGCACATAATAGGAGAACTGAAAAGTGGCCCACGAACCCCTAGAAATAGTAATGAAAGAGAAAACACCATGGAACTCAAGTAATTTTAATATGATCCCTCAGGGTTGGCACTGGCTTTTGGAATATATATAACATTTTCAGAAACGATTTTGAAATAAGGCTAATGCAATCTTAGAACAATTACAGCTGACAAAAACAGGCAAGATGATAAAGAGCAAAGATGAAAGAGTTATATAGAATGATCTGAGGAATTCAGCATATGAAACAATTAAGCCCACAAAATATTTTAATGAAATCACATTCACATTATACCTGTAGAAAGAAAAGTGCAGATGGTGCCTAGAGTAAAGGGTGTGTTGGCAGGGCAGTAACTTAAAATGAATCTAGAGTTTAAATGGACAAAAAAATGATAAACAGAACTACAGTATCATTAGTCTCAATGCTATAAAGACACAAGGAAGGTTATTATATTCCTTCAGTATATGAACCTGGGAAAACTTCAGTGCATTTTTGGATAGCACTGAAATGGAAATGATGCTTCCAGTTCTGGTGTCCACATTTGGAAAGTCATGGCACAAAACTGAAGAGACAAACGTGAGCAAATTAAAGTTGTACTGCTTAACTTTTAAAGAAGAGAACTACAAGGATGCTGAGTCATTGCAGGGGGATACAGGTCAAGTTGAACACATTCAAATTGGAAACTCAACTAATTTTCAACTGCAAGAGTGATGAAGCACCAAGACCTTCAAATCAAGACAGCATACATCTATGGAAGAGATTCACAGACCTTTTACAGCCCTTGGTTCTATCAATTTATTTTAGCTTAATGAACAACCTGTCAAAAGTAATAGGAAACCAGCTTGAAGCTCATTGTCATCTGATGACATCTCCCATTGAGCTAAGGATCACAAAACGAAAACTGTGACATTTACCAAGTTTTTAAACCTTTAAAGTAACACTTGAAATTGAAACTTATGGTTCCCTTCAGCTCAACCCATTCTTTTCCCTGCCTTGGGGCACTTATTTGCAAAGAGCTCTAAGGAAAGCCTACAGCATAAATGACACACAGACTCTACTCTGTGTATAACAAAAATAGATTAGGCCAGATCCTCTATTAGAATAAATTATTGAAATCACTTTTTTTTTTGGCTCAATCTCACAGGAAAGAAGGAAATTCCAAAAAGCAAGGTTTTGACAGACATGATTTTCACATAACCTAGAAGCAGCATGAGCATACTGCTCAAATAATTGCAAGACAATTCAAAAATATTTTGTGATGCTGTTCACAAGCTTGGAAAGGCTTTCCAGGTTAGAAAGTGTGAAAGATGCTACCAAAAATTTAAAATGTGCATAGGATCTATAAATTCAACCAAAAAATCCAACTCAGTTTACTGGTTCTCACTTCTATAAAGCTGAGATTGTATCAGAAACATCCCACATTGGATGTTTAACTTGCACCTAAAAAAGTGCAGAAGTAAAAATCTTCTCAGCATACTATTTTAGTCTATTCAATTGTTAACATAATTTGTTTATTCCAAGGAAGGATCTAAGGAGGATCACTGTAAAGAGCCAGTAAGGGTGAAAACCTAGTTCCACCCTTCAGAAGATAACATTTCCTAGGAGAAATCAGCTGAAGCTTACATACCTTGTCACTAGAATCCTGCTCCAACAGCATTAAGCTATTAGAAATGAGTCACTGGCAATTCCAGAGAGCAACACCTAGGCTTGGGGGGAAAAAAGAACTACAAAAATTTAATCATGAGATTAAATCAGCCCCATTGAGAATCTGCACAAGCAGACCAGTGCACAACCACGCTGAGAAAGCCATCCATTACAAATGCAGGGCAGCGGTTCCCAATCTTGTTTCCCTGACTCTCTTGTTTTCCCTGACTTGAGTTTTGATAAATGACAGACAGCAGCCTCATAGTCACCACACCAGCACCCTCAGGTGAACCTCAAAAACACTCACAGATTTCCAGAAAATCAGCTTTTCTGAGCAGTTTCAAACCTGTTGCTCCCCTCTCTTCGTTGCCATCTCCTTATGGCAAACTGTGGCAAGATATGGAGAAGCCTGGGAGCAAGTTTGCCTGTGAAGAGTGAAGAAAAAAGATCTTGAGAATTTCAGTTTTCTCCCCACTGTCTATCATTAGGCTCTTTAACCAACACTTTTTTTCCTAAATTTCCATCAGTAGCTGGCATAATTTTGGATCTATTCTTACCATCCTTAATGTTCCCTGATGGTTTTAGCTGTAACTGAGCAGTGTCATTTATAAGTTTGTACTTAAGTACCCAAGCAATGCTTCTGCATTCTTCTTTTGTTGTTTTTCTTTATTGATGTCCACCTTTTCCTAGATCAAACCTTGGAGAAACCTTTCCTCAGTTCAGCCTCTAAAAAAAATTAAACATATAGCTACATAAAGAATGTTGAAAAAACGGACCATGTTCAGCAGACAGACATGAATACACAGACAAAAATAGAAATTTGCCTTTGGTGGGTTTTTTTGTTTGTTTGTTTTTGTTTGGTTGGTTGGTTGGTTTTTTTGTTTTTGTTTTTTTTTTTTTTAACTAGCCCTTTCAAGTCACCTTTACAGGGGTTAGCTGCAGGAGCACAGCATTCAAATTAGGGAAAAGCACCATTTCCAGACTCAATGAGAGCTGAGTCCATCTCTTTCATCATCCTTCATCTAACAAGAGTTAACAGGAGATCTTTCAGTCAGACAAGCCCAGTAAGGGCAACAGCTGGAAAACACGAGCTTTGAGAAACCAGCTTCCTCCATCCAGATATATGAAGGGTGCCTTCTTTCTTGATGTGCATAGCGTTTTGTACATTTTTCCTTCCTGCAGTCTTTTTATTTTATTCTCCTCTGATACATCAGATTTTCTCATTATCTATTACCCTTTTCTTGATCCTATTAAGCTTCAGGCAGCAGTGATATCAAGAGACAGTAAGGTTCAGAGGTTAATTGTGTCTTGCATTTAAAAAGCACTTCCTTTTTCCATTTTAACTGTGTTCATTTTTAAATAATGCTAAAATAGAAAGTGAAAAAAATCTATAGCACAGTTTAAAATAAAAATTAAAGAAGAGACAGAGAGAGTTAAATTATGACACTCAAATAATTCTTTCCTGTAAGCCCTGAGGGAAACCTGATGTCACTGAGAACTTAACGTAAATTGCTACTGTTAAGATTAGATTAGATTAGAAAGAAAATTTTTAAAAATAAGCCATTTAATCAGCTCCTCAGCTGGTGTGAATCAGTTCAGTTCTTTGGGAGGTTTGGAGCCTGAAGTGATTTATATCATCTGAAGATCATGCCCTTTGATCTTTAAATATCTAATAATTTTTATGGATCTCCTGCAGCCTTCTTTTTTAAATCATGGTGTACAGAACCAGACCTTCTATTTCACCTGTGGCCTCACCTCCTGCTCCCTATGCCTCATCTTCTTGTTCATAAATCCCAGAATTAGATTTATCCCTCTTTTGCAGATCCTTATTTAGTTTGTGATCCATTATAAGATCATCACCCAGTCAGTAACTCAACATGTTGTATTTTTAATGCCCCCTGCCTGCCTACAAACACATATCTCCCCCCATGTATTCAGCACCTGAATTTATTAAATTTCACCTCACTGATTTCAAATCACTTATGCAACTAATCAAGACAATTTTGAATTGTAATTGTGTCTCCCCCTTTCATTTTTCCTCCAGGAACTGCCTCCTGCCAGCCAGAGACTGTCTTTTTTAGCTCCAAACTCAGTTCTGCATCAAAATAATTTCATTCAAGCAATGTAACAAGTAGCAAAGTAAAAATGTAACAACATTGGCATACAGCAAAGGACTTGCTACACCAAAGATTTTAAGATTTATTTTCCTATTTCATAATATACCTATCACTGCATTGTGTATAAGAAACCTACCACATAATGTCTCATCATTTAGCATGGTTGAATTGGTTGATCCCAAATGTCTTTTACAATTAAATTTAAAATTACACCAGCTGAAACCAACACAGCACATCATGATTACACAACATTATTATTCTTCATATATTTTCCTGTCTTATTATAAATATCACAGAATCAAAGAATAAGCTGAGTTGGAAGGGACCCACAGGGATCATCATCAGTTGTTCTCCTGGACCTGCACAGCTCCATCCTCAAGAATAACACTGTGTTCCTGGGAGTGTTGTCCAAACTCTTCTTGAACTCCGTCAGGTTTGGTGCTGTGGCCACTTCCCTGGGAAGCCTGTTCCACTGCCCAACCACCCTCTGAGCAAAAAACCTTTTCCTAATATTCTACCTAAACCTCCCCTGACACATCCTCAGGCCATTCCCTCAGGTCCTGTCACTGTCACCTCAGAGCAGAGATCTGTGTCTGCCCCTCCTCTTCCCCTCACAAGGAAGTTACAGACTGCAGTGAAGTCTTCCCTCAGTCTCTTTTTCTCCAAGTGCCCTCAGCCTTTCCTCACACGGCTTCTCCTCAAGGCCCTTCACCACCTTTGTTGCCCTCCTTTGGACACTCTGTAATAGTTTAATGTCTTTCTTGTGTTGTGGTGCCCAAAACTGCCCTGAGGACTCAAGGTGGATATGTCACACTATGTGTCAGTGCTTGCTTATGTGTAAGCCTGGATTGCTGTGAAGGATGCTTCCATACGGAGGAAGATTGTATTGCAGCTACACTCCTCTTTCCTGAAAGAAACACTTTTATGCCTTCCACTTGCTCTTGACAGCTAATGAGTCAAAGGAGAATTGCACAAAGCTGCTTGACTTACGCTAAAAAAAAAGCCTTAAAAAGAACTGAGCATACACAGATCTCGTCTCTGCCTAAACACCTTCCACTTGTTCAGGGAAAATGCAGAAATGGTTGACAGATTCAGTAACAAAAGGTACAGTCTATTTTTAGTGTCAGACAGCCAGCAACCAGAACTAATCTTGTGGACATATACTATGCAATACAGGCAGCAATTGTTTCTTTCAAAAGGATCCAAGGAACACAAGTGATAACCTGCATTTCATCCTCTCTAAAAACCATTGGTTGTGCTCACCTACTGGGATTTATCTTACCTCCCTTTCTCTTCAACACCCACTTGGAGAATTAAAGACAACCTATAGGTGTCTCTGTCAAGAACATACAGCTGATTCACCGTTCGACTCTCCACAGATGGAAACATTGCTATCTGTAAAATGTCACAGTGCTTGGCAGAAATTAGTTACTGTGCAAAGAGCAGCAAATTTCTCCTGACCCTACAGAAGGTCTGACAGTGATTCAGAGAGCAAAGTACTTCAAACAAGCAGCTGGAGCACAACCTGTTCCTTTCATCAGAAACATCAGTACCCTATTCATAAGAATCGACCACTGATTAAGCTTTGACAAGTCAAAGGAGAAAGCACACATAAAAAGCTATTTCCCATCAGGGCACACATTTAGGAATAGTATTTGCAGCCAAAGCTGATTGCCTGTTGACAAAATTACAAAACACATCTGGATTTTCCAAAATTAAGCCCATAACCTACTAAGTACAGGGATGCAGTGATGTGATAGATGAGTAATGGCAGCAAAGGTGTTCAAAGGAACCTGAAACTGATCAAGGCTTGGTCTTGCATCTCAAAAAAGTTAACAGAAAATAACTCATGCCCATTGCAGGGCCTTAATAAAAGGTCCTTTTTTTAGATGAGAAAAGAGGTGATTTTCCCCTTTTCCATCATGCCAGAATCTGGTTGTAAATAAAGGAGGCTTGGGAGTGGTGTGGCTTCCTGTGCAGCTGCAGAGGCACTTCTGCCCTGTGATCAAACTGTCCAAGTCCAGCTGTGATGCACTGGTATGGCTCTGTGGACCTGCCTCTAGGCTGACAGTGGTGTGTGACAGATCAGCACTGGAACTTTCTTTCATGACCATCAAGTGCCATTTATATGGCTCAATGTATTTCTCCTTATTTTTAAAATTAGAATATCTCTACCTAAAAGTCACTCTTTTACTAAATTGCTGTCCAGGGAAGCTCCTTCTCCATTTGCCCAGGGGAGGAGTTGCTACTGCTTGGTTGGCTGTTCTTACAGTAGCCAACACCAACACTACCCATTCTCTTTCAATTTCCTCACCATACTAATGCTGCTGAGTCTTTTTATGGACATTTCTAAAGCTTTAGCAGCATTGCAATATGACACAGTATCACCAAAGAAATAAAAAACACATGATAGTACAAACTGAAGGACCCACCTTAATCCAAAGAGTAAATATTTTCTGTGGAAAGCATCAATGTTTAAACAGAGAGAGTGCTTCAGTGACTGAGACACCACGCAAATCAGCTTTGCAAGCCCTGCGTCAGATGCAAATTGATGTTAAATATCTGGTAGCAAAGAGCAAGAAAGATGACAAGCTCTTTTATTTGGGAACTTGAGCTATGAGTAATTACATGCCTGGGACACATTTTAAGAGTGTAACTAGCTGCGTTCAGCTGGCATCTTGCTGATCACCCTTTCTTGTTGAATGCCCATAAGATACATTTATTATTATTTTTAATGAGACACTTCAGGTTGGTTATTCATTTAGTTTTATAGTATTCTTTTGATGGCATAAGGTTCAAAGGCATCTTTAAAACACCTTTTCCTATAATAATGATCATTTTACCTCCAAAAGCTGACACAAGAAGGAAGCAAAACAAAACAAAACAAAAACCAAAAAACAAACAAACAAACAAAAAAGTTCAAGAGTTCACCAAGGCACTTAACTACACTTCTCCAGTCGGACCCCCACAAACACTAATTTGTACCAGTGTGAAGCATTTTCGTGATTTTTTTTTGGCACTACAGCCACAGAGATTCCAAGAAGCCTTTAAAAATAAAGATTTTGACAGACAGTTCTTTGTTTATCAGGAGGCATTTAGGAATTACAAGCTCATCAGAAGAGGAGAGCTGGCAAAAAGCACCATTACTTACCATCTACTCGAACACCTAGAACACCATAGGCACTTTTTAAAAGTAAGGCAATGTTTCGGGGAGGGAAAAAAAAAAAAGATGCAACATTAAATACCCACCTTCTTAATAATAATTTGCATTTCAGCTTGCCAAAAAATGACTTGACTAGACTCTTTCATGTGATTAGGGCAATTATCAAAATAATGCCACTTATTTGTGGCGTACTTGAGTTATTTCACTTGGTAATATACTTCAGATACTCATGTTTATTCAGAAGGAAGATCCTAGAGAGAAGTGAATACAGATTATCTTTTAAAGTGAGAAATACAGGAAGACTTCGAAAGAAAGATACAAGACCCAATTGTCTACATGATGTAGAGAAACGCCCAATAGTAGAGAATCAGCCCGATTTCCCCAGCTGGAGAAGCAGCGCCGGGGGCGCTGAACTCGGGACTCGCAGCTCCTGCTGCGCTGTCTCTGCTGCCTTGTCCCTTTCCCCACCTGCTGGTCACGCTGGAAAGCAGCACAGCATCAACGTACTCGGGAACAGGAAAATAACCAACGCAAGTGATTCTGTCCTCACACCCAGCTACTTCCACGGGCCACGAATAAAATCGTTCTGCTATTTTTTTACTGTTAAAATTGAGATTAGGATTCCTGATGAGACATCCGAGTAAAAAAAAAAAAAAAAAAAGCGTGAAAACAGTGCAGAACATCTTATCATTGAAGCTTTTCAGAGAAGAGAAGACTTCTTTCACTTGAAAGTATTCCACATCTGCTTTGATTCCAGAAACAAGAAGGAATACGGCTGCTGGGTTAAACTCTGTAATTATGTTCACAGCACTGTCAGATCACAGCTAACAGGTGATGTGTTCAGTATGGGATTTAAAGTTGCTGAAATAATCTGCCAAAACAAACATTAAATAAAAAGAAGACCAAAAAAAAAAAAAAAAAAAAGCCAAACAAATAAACAAACAAAACCAAATATAAAATTATTATGTCTATACTCTGTTCCATAGCATAACAGAGATAAGGATAGCAGAGTCTGTACCAGACGGATTTCTTTACAATGCACCAAAGGCCGGTGAAGATACACCATGCTGTTGGAAAGTAAAAGCATTGCTCCTAGGAAGGCTACACAGTCAATGGAAAGAAAAAAAGCATGATGCACTGACAAAAGACAGACACCCTGAAAAGTTTCTGCTCTCTCAATATTTTGTACCTGAGAAAAGGGCAAGCAATTTTCCCTTCCTCTCCCAGCTCCATTTTTCCCCCCCCTCTGGATTAAAAACTTCTAACACGAAACAAAAAGGCAAAGCAAAGCAAAAAGGCTCTAATTTCACAACAGTTTTGTCTCTGTGTACACATCACTCGTAATATAAAATAACAGCACGAGCACTTCCTTTATTGCTTATTCAGGGCAGGCTTTCCAGAAGACTGGATTTTGTGTGCAGTGTCTGGCCAGCTGTCAGACAAGACTGACTGGCGGCTTGAAGGAGGGTGTTCTCACAGCATGACAGGTGCATCCAGCTTCAGCAGCCAAGCGCTGCTCCCTGGGCATCCATCCACGTACCCCCAATACCAGAAAGGCTGGATACACAGCTCTGAGCCAAGCACAGGGGGGCTCACAGAGAAATTAATGCAGTGGATCCACTGATCTCTGAACAAAAATATGCTGTGATGCTCCTGCCACAAAGGCAACCGAAGCTACACTCACCTATTTCGAGCTGCTAAAATTATTACAATAAAATTGCAGAGAGAAGAGAGGAGCTGTGCTGCAATTGCTAAGCAGTTTTCATCTAGCAGTATTGTAATAGCACCCAGTCAGAACTGGCCTACAGCAGCGTTGGAGAGATGGTAAATGAGCACTAACACATGCGCTCAGGTTTGAACAACTGTGCTCACTGAAACCTGCTCCCAGTACACAAAGCCCACCATGAAACCACCGCCATGTGAGCACAGCACTGCTGCCCCAGGCTCCCACAAAAGAAAAGTGCCAATGCCTCAGAGAAAAATTCTAAGATGCTACTCACAGTTCCAGCACAATGCAACAGCAGAAAATCCTGTCTGCGAAAACTATTTCTTGTGGTAATGTGTCGGGATTACATTCTGTGTGAATTCCAAATTAATCACAATTTTTGTATGAAAATACACTTTCAGTGATATAAACAGAAGTAATCAGCAATAAGAAAACACATTGCCTGACATCAGTTGATGCCAAATGTTCAGACATTTTAGTGGATACCTGCCTCAATATTTGTTTTAGTTGTCACTTAGCAGGATTGTTACAGGTTTTATATTTCACCTCTGCTGATTTTCAAATATCTACCATTACTATGTCCTAAAAAAGGATATTGATTGCTCACTTTTGCCTATTTTATACAAGTAAAGCTAGATTCCAGCTCATAAAAATATGGTAAGATCTCCAAAGAGAGAGGTAAGGTGCATGTACCTTACCAGGCTTGAGAGCTGAGCGTGTACAAACTTCAACTTGTTCAACAAGTACAGTCTATTCAAACTAGCATTTAAAACTTTAAATATGAACAAAATAGCCCCCAAATCAGTAAGAAACAGCCTAATATTATTACAGAGCATAGCTAGAAATGTGTATTTACTGTCAGCAAGCTGTAAGATTTCCTCTAGAAATTGCTCTAAATCTGGGCAAATAATTGAAGTACTGACAGTAATATTGTAAACAGACAATCCAAATAACACACATGCAGAGAAATTTTTCTGGTTTGAGATGCATTAAAAAATCAACTGTTCTGAGGCTATACATGTATATTCCGTAAGTAAGAATATAGTCTTGGAATTTGCTGTCAGTTTAGGGATGAGCAAATAAACACAATCCTTTACTGACGTTTAAGGGCAAGGCAAACACGGATTTCCTTGTTATTTAATTTAAAATATTTCTTCAGCTTTAACAAAACTGTAGCTAATCTACAGATGAAAAGACAAAAACTCTGAATCTCAGAATTTCTGATTGTAATCTGGCATCTAACTTCTCTTTATACTCTCACTCACATGAGATATCTACACAGCAAGTACTTAGCCTCTATGAAATAGGCTTCAAAGAAAGCTGAATTAACTAATGAGTAGCAATGGTAAAGAATGAAGGAGTATAATGACAGCATCACATGAACAATTGAGACTTTATGCTTGTGGATCAAGAACTTTTTTATCGAGTTGAGCTGATTCTTACTCCACATATTATTTCACCCATTGCCAAAGCTGGATTAATGCCATTTTAAGGCCGTGGATCACATAGGAAGCAACAAGATAAGAGAATTTGCATAAAACAGAGTCATTTTATGCCTTCAGCAGTTACTTCTACATACAAATGTGGAATTGTGTAAGGTTTGTACACAAAACTTGCATTTGGATGCAAAAATGTTCTCTTACCACTTCTGCAAACAGGAAAGTTTCTGTAATTCCAGCACATTTGCTGGCTGGCTCGCCACCTGCAGGGATGTCAGACATGGAGGGGAGCAGCCTTCACACATCTGTGACAGAGCTGAATGCTGGTGAGCTCACAAAGCCTATACAGAGAAGGCAATGTGCTACAGCAACAGCAGCTATTCTAGTTATCACTGCGTCGCACAGATAATAAAAAAGTAGTTTTAAAACTAATTTACTATTCTTATCAGGTGTATATTTGCAACTCCAATGAGTCAAGCACGTATTTCATTCCCATTTTAGTGTCAAGAAGAAAAAAAACCCTCAAAACCAACCTTCTTCCAGTTTCTTAACCCTGACTTCCTCCAAGCCCACCTAAAAGGCTCCACAGGAACTCAGGAAATCCCCTTTTCAAATAAACACATCCTACCCAAAGGTGACTTATCAGGGTAGACGACTGGAAAATAACGGAAAGTCTGTTTTTCCTCTTTGCACCATTTGGAAATAATCTCCATCTGGAGACAGCATGAACTAAAATTAACAGGGGCCTCCTCCTCAACAAACGTACTGATATGTTTAACACAATAAATTAGCATCTTGAGGAACTCTTCTTACCCTGCAAATGGCCAAACAAAGGCTAACTCAGGCAACATCATTCTTTGATTAAGTTCAAGTTCATGCAATTTCCTCTCTTTTCTCAACTCTTGCCCTCTCAATAAGCAAAACGTTTTTCTGATTTTTACAGCAGTAACTGCTCTATTAGCTGTGTTCCCTTTCTGTGCTGTCCTGCTTCATGGGAGTTGCCGTTTCCTTGAATTACTCTATTTTTTCCCTTAGTGCAATAACCTTCACTGAACAACTTCCAACATGCCCCTTAATAGGTAATTCACCTCAGGGTACCTTTTTTTTCCTGAAATGTGCAAAATCTGTCCTGTCTGTAACACAGCACTGATTAGAGCTGAACTCAGGATGTGATACCCAACACAACACTGCAAACCAGAGCTACAGGAAAGGCTCAGAGCCCACAAGATGCTCCTGACAGTGGTAGACCAGGTATCTGTACTACTTATCTTATTGGATAATGTGGGACATGATCCATGACCAAGATGCTGCTGCAATTATCAGGGTCACTGTGATCTAGCAAGTGCTGCTTCTTTCAAGATCAGAAGAAAAATGCAAAGAAAGAAAGGAGAATTTGCAACACTTCAGTCAGTTCTTTGGTCCTATCCTGCCAATAGATTTAGAGCCTGTTTAGTCTTCATGCAACGGACTGCACCCTGCTGCTTGAAGTTAGGGTGTGTGGAACTGTTTTGAAAAGTGTTTCCAGTGTCATCTTTCATTTTTTCCTCTGGTTTGTATTCATTTCCTTCCTTTCTTCTTCAGATTCCCCAAGCTCTTACAGAGTTCTCACACAGCTAATTCACTCTTACCCCTAGATCTCACCAGCACTCACTTTCTGTGTCACTGCTCCCACCTTCATTTCTTCTTTCGTAACTTTTTTCTGTAATGTTAATCTTGCCCTTTCTTCAGTAGGTTTTGCAATCAAAGTCTTGTCTCAGTACATCAGAGCTGAGTTTCCACACTATCAATGTACAAAGTGGGCCAGAACACAAGTCCTTGTCACAAAGCTTGTACAGCACATACTGAACTTTACAAGTACTTAACAGGTATGAACTATGACACCAGTTCAATGAGTGTCACTGAGTAATGATTAAGTTCACTGGTAAGTTGATAGAATCACAGAATTGGTTAGATTGGGAAAGATCTTTAAGGTCATCGAGTCCAGCCATTTACTCAGCACTGTCAAGTTCACCACCCTGTCCCTAAATGCCACATCCACGTCTTTTAAACACTTTCAGGCATGGTGGAGTGATTCCACCCTTTCCCTGGCCAGCCTGTTGTAATGTTTGAGAAGTATTTTGGTGAAGATGTTTTTTCTAATATCCAATCTAAACCTCTCTTGGTGCAACTTGAAGCCATTTTCTTTTAACCTGTCATTTGTTACATGGGAGAAGAGACTGATCCCCACCTGGCTACAACCTCCTTTCAGGTTGTAGAGAGTAATAAGAGCCCTCTGAGCTTCTTTTTCACCAGGCTAAAAAGCCCCAGTTCCCTGATCTGCTCCTCATAGTACGTGTTCTCTAGACCATTCATCATTCTTAGGATGTGCATTTAAAATTTAAACCTTTTCAAGAAAATAACAGTCTACCGAAGAAAATCGTAACTTGCTCAAGGTGCTTAACATTCCTCTGTTCTCTGGTACACAGAAACCCCATCAGCCCAATATTATTAAACACATTTTCTACTTTTACTCCTTACCATGAAAATAAGAAAAGGAAACGCCAGGTTGGATGAGGCTTTGAGGAACCCAATTCAGTGAAAGATGTCCCTGCCCATGGCAGGGGAGTGGGAACTTAAAGCAACTTTAAGGCTGCTTCCAACACAACTCATTCTATGAATCTATGACAGTGGGGCCTACAAACCTCTAAAAACCTACACCTACATCTGAAGGCTTCCACAGTAATTTCCCAGAAAATTCTTCTTGCAAACCAACTACTTCAGATCAATAAAAAAAAGCAAGGAAAGGACTAGGAAGGGTATTATACAGTATTACTGCATAGTAACGTGCAAAGGAAGCTATCAAGCCAGGAAAGACTGAAATCTCTCATTTCTGACTCCTAAGAGCCACTATAAGAAACCATAAATCCTGTTGAGGAACACATTCAGTGCAGGTAGCAAGGTGAGCAGCTGCAGTGTGAGCTGCAGGCTGAGCTCTGGGTGGTGGGAGCCCCAGGCAAGAGCCTGAGAAATGCCACCCTTTGCATAGGAATGGGCCTGGGGACCTGTGGCACCACCAGACACTCAGAGATGAGGCAGAAGCTGAGGACCCCCAGACTTTGTGTGGCCTGTGAGGATATAAAAGCCCAGGAGTACCTCTGTATAAGGTCCCTCATCAGAGGCAGCAGCCTGAGCTGTTGTTTTGTTGTTGCACCAAGTTTAAATTATTTCAAGGATTGAGACATGTGAGCCTGTGCTATGGGAATCCTGGGGCCAGGGAGTAAAGGAGCCTTGTCTGATTGTGTGAGTGTGGGGGGTGTAGGGAGTCCAGCAGGGCAACTGTTGGCTCACTGGAGCTGCCTGCTGTGAAGGGCTTCAGTCCCAGCTCAGGTGCTGTGCGTGTGGCTGCCAGAGGGGCACCTGGATTGTTGGACAGAGAAGTTTCCTTAACACTCCTTGAAAATGCAGAACAAAACAGGCTAATTTTCAGGATCACGTACTTTTGATCTGATTAAGGATCATGAGGAGTTTCCCAGGAAATTGAGTTTTTAAACTTTTCTACTTACACAAACGCACGCTAGACAAGCCATGACAAATCCAAAAATATATACGTACTTTACTATACCTATTCTCTGTTAATAAAAAAATAAAGAAGTAGAAATACAGGAGAACTTGTAAACCAACTGCAAAATAAGATGCACAGAAACAAGGAAAACCCCTCCATATTGTACAAATGTTCACACACTAGGCAGTCCCAAAGTCAATCACAGATTCTGTTATGTACATAAGCCTCAACACAAGTTGCAACATTTTATTACTGTATATGTTTTTTCTTTTTAATTATCTGGGACTGCCTTAGCTCCTCAGTCCCATGGGCATATGGGCAAGCTTCTGAAGGTAAAGAACAACCATCAGGATGATGAATGAAAAACCAACAGAGGCGTGTTTTAAATGCTTCAGCTGAAAGGCGCCGCTTCACTTCAGGTTTAGTTTTACTTGGTGGTTTCTCTTTTCTCCAGTCACGAATATGAACTCTCCCATTCAGAACTAAGATTTAAAAACAAACAAAAATGCAGCTGTTAATAGGTCAATTACACTGGAAAAAAATTGCAGTGATATTCTGTGAATAAAAAACATTCTACAAATGGATCACTCAGGCAAAACCAGATGAGCCATTTGTAAAGAAACCGAAAGAAGTACACAACAAACCAAGACAATGTAAGACACAGTACAAAGAAGACTTGATTGATTTCCCTGAGAGATGTTTTACTGGGATGCTGAATAGTTTGAGGCACCTTTGCATCATCTTTGTAGAAGTTTGTTAGGTCATTTTAAATATAGCAATTGGGATCATTTGGACTAAAATCATCTGAACTTAGATTGCAAGTTCTAACAAAAGAAGTTTCAATTTCAAGAGCTGTAATTCTTCCCATGTTTGTAACTTTATGATTCCGCATTAAAAATGTGATTACCGGCAAGTGTCTTCTACTACCTTCCAGTTCACTGACCCAAAAACACACTGCACCACAGAGATGACAAGTCTAATCCTTCATGTGAACCAACACTGAAATATCATTGGTTAATAAGGATCAGCGTTTTGGGTTTTTAAATTCATTTGCAGTATTAGGACCATAAACTGCACATGCACACACTCGTGCATCTTTGTCAACTCCTTAAACGAGTAAACAAAATAGATGAAAGGAAGTTAGCCAGAGAGGAAGAAAAAAAAGAGGTAACAAACAACAGTGAAACTCAAGAGGGAAGAATCTGCCACGTTTAAGTTGCCATGCTCGATTTTCATATTCTGCTTTAATCACACCTGTATCGGACACTTGTAGCTTGGGATAGTTAACCAATACCATTCTGCATTCTGATAACTGCTGTTCAAAAAGTAACAAGTACAGTGAAAGCTGGATATCACACAGTCTGCACTGGATGAATTAAAGTCTCCAGGTTTCCTTGTGATACACAGATCTGAACTCCTACCAAGCCAATCAAGAAGCAATTTCAGCTGAGCTTTAAAATCCCTGGTAAAAGACGAAGAAAAATTAGCAGCTATTTATGATCAAGCATAAATTTTCCCTAGAAAATCAGTCTAGTACTGGACAAGATACCTGATCTAAAGAAACTGCCACCGATCAGTTATTCTGAGACCCGCTTTTTGTCTGGGGTGTGTGTGTACATCCATCCATTTCCATGTTTTAGAAGAGAAACAATTCAGTAAAGATGACAAAAGAGCTGTAGCCATGTTCTCTGTCCTCCTGGGCAGGAGCAACGCCCTTGGAGACCACCAAAAGTTTCTTGTTATGCTACTAAGGGAGGAATCACATGGTCTCTCCCCAAGCCCTGAGGAGTATCCATGTGATGCAAACTACTGAGATAGGTCTGACTTAATCCTAGTCTTTCTTCACAGGTAATGTGCACACAGCCTCCACGGCAATTTAAAACACTCATTCCATTAACAATGTAACACATTGCAAAAGATATTTCACCTACTCCTAATGACAGGGAACCAAATTCAGACACATAATCAAGTCCATGTGACCAACTCTTTTTAATGGATGGTAATTCAGGGGGATTTTATAAGCCAAGTGTACAAAAATTTTAGTGGACGCTAAACCGGCTTAAATTGACCACTGGCAACAAACAGGTTGCATACTCAGGATTACTTGCCATGGATTAGTTGATCAGGAGACATAGAACTGTTACAACGTAACACACTTTGAAATTTGAAGCAGTTTTAATACTGATAAAACCTTGAAGATCCCATATTACTACAAAGCTACATTTTGGTTTTGCAAAGCTTCACACTGACAAAAAAGCCCCAAATCAATTACACAAAGCACACAGTCACCAGACATTACAACATGGAAAAAAAAAAAAAACCCAAACCCAAAAAGCTGCTATCAACAAACCCAGCCAGCCAATGAGACCGGCTACTGAGTTCTTTCTGCCATGCTACCACAAGCTACACAAACATAAGCTACAACAAGCTACATAAACACATCAAGCCTCACAATTACAGATTCTTAAGGAGGCTAATTTTGTTTCATGTCACTATTTACACTTTGGGGCTTGGTACAGTCAGACTAAGCCTCAGTTAAATGCTTTAGTAAACCTCCTCTGTATTTGACAGCCTTCACAAGAAGAAACAAAAATAAAAGGCCAAAGAATAGCATCAAATTAGCCACTTAAATTAAAGGTTTGTCTTTTCAGAAACAGCCTGTGTAGAACATTTTGCTGGTAGATGCCTTACCAATCTCATTTGTAAGAGCTTCACTAACAATATCTTGGAGCAATGGGCACATGAAGAATATTCAGCTTCCCACAAAGATACAAAAAGCAGTTAAAAAACACCACTATACTAATTTTTCAGTTAAGTTTTAACTGCAAATAGAGGAGACACAGTATATTATTAAGGAAAAAAAACCCAAAACTCAAAATCCCTTTACCTTCAAATACTTGATGATTATTCTTGAGTAGTGTCTGCAGGCCTCCATATTCACTCTTCAGCTTTTTTAGAGTCTCTTTATTCAAGTGTTCTGCCACTTCTCTCAAGGAAAGGCTTTCTGCAATAAAAAATGGTAGAATTATTAAAAACTTTTATATATAAAACCTTAACACAATTCAACTTCTATATAAGGTAATGACTATGAGCAGAATGTCAGAATTATCTAGCAGCACTGCAGCATCTTTTTTCTCACAGTATGATGTATAGTATATATTTTATACGTATATTGTCTATAAAACAACAGCTTTCATTTTACAGGACTCAGATCAGAATTTCCATAGTAACACACTTTTTGTTTGCTTTGCTTTTTTTTTGCAGTAGCATGTAACCCTCACTGCAATGAGCACTGTTTATAAACATGAAGTTATAAGACTCAGTCAGTGACACGTGACAAACTACAGTGAGTAAACAATAAAATCAGATGGAAGAAAATGGAAAAATGGTAGTAGTGAGAACTGACTGCTTATACAATTAACAGCTGCTTAACATTCTTTTTGGTCCTAAAACTAAACTAAAAACTCCTAATCATGTTGTAACCTAACAGCACTTTTACAGACTCTTACAGACTTATAGCTAATTATTACGTTAATATTCTAAACCATTAACAGTCTCCCCAAATAGGGTAGAGTTGTGGGTTTAGTTGAAACAAAATGGATTCTGTAACAATATTTAAATGTAAACCAGGAAAAAAATCTCACACAAATTTCAAAATATTCTTCTACAAAACATAGTGGAAAAAAACCCACCTTTGATTGCAACTGCATTGTTCTCAGCGTTTCCTAAAAATCTGCACATAGTCAAACAAAGGCTAAAAGTCTATTCACAAACATGTAAATTTGCTGAAAAAGACATATTCTACCAGCTAAGGATAGTGTAAAGGAAAGATAAGCTCACCTCCTTGATTCCAGGTATCCGTATTTCCACCCCGCTCATCAGAACATGATTTTTGGGGGGCTGCATTTAACAGCAAATTCGCCACATTGAGAACCACTTCATCTACAAAATCCTGAGGGAGAGAGGCACAATTTCTGATCTGTTCCACTTTTTCTCTGGGTTGAAATCCAGGCATCCAAACTGTACCAGCTGTCTCAGTCTCATCTTCAGGAGGTTCTGAGCCTGCTTCTTTGCACAGACCACCACAGTGATCCTTATGGTTAAATCCAACCCTTTTGGCAGACGTGGCCACAGCACAGGTCCGACGGCTGTTAATGAACTGTGTTATCTGCTGGTCAATCCGAGCACATTCTGCAGCTGCATAGGTCCTGCTTTTCCCAATAAAGCTGACCTATTTTAGTACAACAGGAAAATAAATCAGTATCGGAGTCCTCTACTTACAACCAGCCTCAAAACATCCATCCTTTTATGCAGGCTTCTCACTACCTACAATAAAATCCAATACCAACTCAATGCTCAGTAACACCTGAGGGGTTTTTAATTCCAGTCTTTAAATATTGGTGCCCCAGAAGAAATCCAGTAAACAAATCATAATCCATCATGCTATACAATCACACAGCAAAAATATTGTTCCTGACCCTCATATTATTTAAAGCTGGACACCTCTTCCTACTCTGAGAACACTTCGCTTTGAATTTCACTGGAGAGGAAAAACAGCAAAATTTACTACAAAAAAAGTAAGACAGGCAGCTAGAAAAATTAAGGCAAAAAAAAAGGGGTTTTAAGTTTTCCATCATATAGAGAGACATAAGAGAAAATCATGAAATGTTTCATTTTTTCCTGTTTTAGGACTGTACCTATAAAATCAAGAGTAGAATTCCCAAGAAAACAATGAGTATTTTAAATCTCTTTTCAGAGCATACTGTATCAAGTAATGAAGCTGACCAATGATGCTTCAAAGAGAGCAGATTAAAAAAACAAAAAAAGACAAAAGCCCTACAGAGGCCAAAATTACCCTTTTTGTTGATGGAATTCTAAGGCAGTCTTCTTCCACATGAAAGCCACATATAGATCCAACTTGGGCAACAAAATCAAGATATTCTCTGTACTGAGTTTTCTTACATTGTCTTCGGCTGTATTTTCCATGGAAATCAAAGAAGCAGCATGGCAGCACGAAGTAGCAACATGAATAGGAAGACCTACAAGAAGGATAACAAACTGCTGGACAGTAAGTTATTTCAGAAAGCATAAAAATTTAACAACCAACCCATCAGACAAAAGCAACAATTGAATTTTGTATTAAGCAACAGAGCTTCATGCGATAATATTTATAACTTCCTCTTTCAGTCGAACTCTTAGTTTAGTCAAAAATACCATTTCACGAAGTATTTGATGTAGCAAACTACTTTGCCAACTTAGTTGGCAGAAGCAGAACTCTAAATTACTGTTGCTGGTTGTAAAGAGCACAACAGCTCAAGGGAAGGCAGAAGCATAAGCTTGCATTTACAAGAAGAAAAAAAACCACAACAAAAACCCAAACAGCTTCATGTATAAGGAATAAAATACAGTTTTGGTTTTTGAATCTCAAAAACAAAATGCTGCACTGAATTCCATGAGAATGTAAATACTGCATCTGTGCTTCTCCACAGAAAGAGAAACATTTCGTAAAAATAATCAACTTGCATCAAAAGTAGCCAGCCTTACAAGAACAACAGGTGTGAAACCAAAGCTGACAGCTTTTACCAAGCCCTCATGGGTAATTACCGGGGGTGGTTTGTTTTATTTCTGCCTGTTTGTTTTTTTGATCCCTTCCATCCCACTCCCCTCCCTCTACAAAAATACCTAGCAGCAATTACAGGTATCCACGGTGTTAACTCATCTGAATGGTTTCCTATGAGCCAGTCAGTATCTGGAAAGAGATGACTGTCGCCTGGAATGATCGTGGCTTCCTAAAAAAATGAACAACACAGTAAGAGAATTCTATTACAGGTTTCTTTGAAGTATTTTATTTAAAGCACTAAGCGATAATATAAAGTAATACCAGCTGACAAATACAAGGTGAATGAGCACCACAGACACCAACGATGTTTTCCTCAGTAAGCAATTTTTTATAGCTACAGAGAAGTAATTAAGCAACAAACACCCACAAAACATGGGTCAGAAAAAAAGGTGGAATAACAACTCTGATTAAGATATCATGCATTTAAAGATATATAAACAAATATCACACACTAAATTATGATTTCTTGCCAATCTCCTTCTGTCACTTGTATGCCTGAACTCAGTTTTTCAGAAAGACACTTTATTTGCTGTCTTGCAGCCTGTAGGACGCACACAGCAATTGATCAGAGCACAGCTTCATCGTTATTTTCTCCTCCTTCACAGTTGCTGCCCAAATCAAATCCTAGTGTACAGAACACCACTCTTCACACACTATCATTCACATATAATGAAACAGTAACAAACAAAAGAAAGCCCAAATAAAACCAACAGGATGAATTCTTCATACAGGCTAAATTCAAACGTTTTAGGTGCCTATAGTGTTTGTGCCTCACAAATATGTTTTCTCCCTTTGGACTAAGTTCAGCAGAGAAAGTACTGAAAGATGCTGACACCATGGAAGCAAACACTCTTCCCCAAAAATGTGTATGAAAATAAAAGAATTATTGGGCAAATTTGAAAACAGTTTTAGATTTGAATTTCCACAAACCTTTAGGAAATGTTCTGAAAATGATACCCATAATCTCTTTTTATACAGGAAATATAAGTTTTAAGAGCTTAAAATTCACATGTACATGCAAAGCAGTATCGGTATAGGAAATAAAGAATAAAATAAAACAAAACCACTTATTAGGGACCTTCAGACTATCTTAGTTACTTTCCAAATCCCCCTTAAGGATCAATATGGTGACTGTTCACTTACAATTGTTCACTTTAAATACTACAGCTCATTTTCAGATACGTATAAATATTTCTAGATAATGAATGTAACAAGGGTTTTTTTGGCAGATTACTGTAAGTTAAATTACCAATCCTTAAAGTGTTTAAGGTTGATTAACACATTACTCATACTTTACATTTCAGTTTTGATCATTCGAGTTAGGCATAGCATGAATTATCAGTGCCACAACGCCCATTTTAACAGCCACCCCTAATCAAATTTGTATTCACCATGTCTGACAGCAGTTTGGAAACACAAAGTGTGACCTGTTACATCCATTTACGTTGTTAGTATTGTACTGAACCACACAGATGGCAACATCCACCCCGCAGCTCATGCTTTAAGTAAAGATCCAAACAAAATTAGCTTCAGGGGTAACAACAGGCTGTGAGCAGGTGCTTTTTCCTTCTGTGTCTCCTATGGCTACAGGAGCCTCGCAAAATTGTTTCATCCTTCCTGTTCACTGTCTAACTCCTTCCAGCATAAATCATCACTTTCCTCAGCATTTATATTTTTAGTGTTTCTTTCTGGGCCGAAAAAGGAACGTGCCCGGACAAAGAGACAATGCCCTTCAGCATGATCAGATGTGACTTAATACAGTACAACAGGAACGATGGAGCACCACAGCTTGATGTTTTGGGTTGTTTCTTGAAGCTTTTCAGTAAGATCTGCTTGCAGACTGTAGCAAAGGAATGCAGCAGTTTTGGTAATTTGTACCAAAAATGGCAGGGTGGCAAAGACAAGGCTACACAACACTGAAATCTGTGACCTCCCATCTGTGAAAACTGATGTTCTTCCCTAATTTAATGTGTCAGTATCCAAAGATATGTTGAATAAACTTCAAACAACACTACTAGACAATAACCACAGGTGGAAAACTATTTTACTATATTGGGAGCTGACAATTTTTGACAAAACAGAGTAAGAAATTTTAGACATGCAGAACAACATCTCACCTCCAAAGGGCAACTGTTCATTGGCACCACACTTTAAGGAATATCAGATTAAAAATGTCTGGAATCAAGGTGAATGGTCCTGGGCTCAAATTGTTCAGAAAAAAGCTAAACATGAAACTTGAAATATAACCCCTTTTGCGGACTCATTTTCCTGTTCATTTCTGAAGGCTATTATTGCAATTATTTAGGTTGGCTCCTTTGAAGTTCAAGAACAATTTTGCCCCCAAAACAGAATATATCACTAGAAGGTCAAAATCACTTCCAAGAAAATATCCAAAATTATGGGTGGTTTTATTATCTTTTCTGACCTAGTGGCGCAAACAAAGCTGCTTAATGTTGATCCTCTGGTAAAAAGAAAGCTTGTTTCATTCTCTGCATGTCTGAACATGCAGGGAGAAGTCACGCCAGTGGTTCTTGGCCGAGAAACAAGCAAGTTGCAAATATGCAAGGGTACAGTACAATATTTTTCTCATAATTCCCTTTACAGCTTGCTTTACCCCCAAGGGACATGGGTAGCATCATACCAAACCCATGGGCCCCTTCAGACACCTGTCTGTAACCCAGTATGCTTCGTTACACTTGCATCAATACAACCTGAAACAATGAACAAATGAATTAAATGTACATATCAGTAAGACTGACATACATTTGCATAATACCTCTAAATGTGTCTCTGGTCCATACATGTCCCATATTTTTCTTCTCCTCACATCAATTCCTCTGCCTGAATGCTGAAATATTTGGACAACAGAAAGATTGAATTTCAGTACTATTTTTAGCAGAAATTTCAAATAGGTTCAGTAAATGTACATATTAACTTTGATTATTTCATTCATGCTAAAATTTAGACATGAAACAAAAACCAGCTTGCCATTTCAGGCAGAAGCTGAACACTTTTAGTCTGCTTCTTCCCTTTGAAATATTAAGGGAATTACTAGAAAACCTTAAGAATATACCTGGTTCAAAACTTTACCTGGGCAAACCTACTGAGACTGCTCTTGAAAATCTGTATCTCTACAAATGTAAAAGCAGAAGTGTTGATTTTTAATTTGTTTGTTTTTAAAATATCAAAACCTTTCACAAGGTGAGAACTACTGCATTACCCACAGGGCTCAAAGAAGAATGCTATTCTAAGCAGTCCTTAGTGGACAATTACCTTTCAACTACTGAAGCCCAAAAACTTTTTACCCCTGTTTGAATTAAAGGGAGGAGGAAATAGACTGGAAACTAAAGCAAGAAATGAAGAATGTGTAGTATTTGAAATTCAAGAACCTTGTGCAGAACGAAGCAAAATCAATTACTACAAAAAGTCTCATACATGATTCTTCTGACAGTCAATGTTTGTCAGCACAGAATGACTGACTGAATGAAAAATCCACACGGAAAACAGCAGCTTGTATTACATAGTTTTCTGGCCACACAAGAATAGAAACCTTGTGCTAGGAGAACTCGGAACATTTCCCTGACTCCCCAATGACATCTTTTTATCTAATAAGAGATATTCATTCCCTCTATAAATTTTTCCATGTTCTCCCAAAAGTGGAAAATCCAATTTTCTGAAACAGACCGACCCAACTTCAGTGGGTTTTGTTCAGTTTCACTTTTCTTTTCTTGCTATGTCAGAAACTATGCCTCAGGAAACTGAATTATGCTGTTGCCACATTTTTACTCTCAAAAGTACAGTATGCTGTTAGGCATTTTTAACAAAGAAATCTCAGGACTGCTTTCAAAGATATAGAAAAACATTTTCAGGACATCACAAGAAGAATTTAGTTTGGAAAAAATTAAGTTCATGAAACATCTTGTGAGAGAGAAGCTATGTTGGAATTCCACATTCCTTTCTGCAGAACTAAAATACTCCGTTACTTTTTCTTTTTCGTCTTAGTTTCTTACCTCAGAAAAAACAGCCCTGACTCCGAATGAAATACACTAATTAAATAAATGAATGGTTTCTAATCCTCTGGTAGGATTTTCTGTTAGTAAGTAGAGTAACAAAATCCTGTCTTAGCAACACAATTTATTTTGGCTATTTGCACACCAGATAAAAGGAAAGCATAACAAGAATACTGACACTAGTTTTTAATAATTATTTTTAAAAGCATTCTATTTACCCCTTCATTGCTCAGAATATGAACCAGCAAACCATTTCCACATCCAAGATCTACAAATGACTGTTTCTTGGTCAACCCTTTTTGTTTTCTCTCTTCTTCCCAAAGAATCTAAGACAAGAAAACAGAACATATTAGACTTCTGCTCTCAAGTTTCCCTATAAGAAACCATCAAAGGTTATTGGAAATAAAAGGAGAAAGTTGGAAATGCAGACTTGACAAAAAACATTCACTGCACTCACAGGTAAAATAACTTTAGAGGGGAAAAAATAAAACAAGCAAACAAAAAAAGGCCACTGTTTATGGAGTGGAACAAGAATTATTTTGCAAAATATCGATAGTTTTCTACCTGCTAAGCAAATCCTTCACTTTGTTTTGAGTCATTGGTAGTTGAAATTAATCAGAGCTTTACAACTCTGGGCTACAATGAGCATAAACATAAAATAGGTTGCTAAAACAATGGGTGCAAGAGACGAACAGTGTAAAGCAAGGGAAGCGTCAAGTTAGTACCAAACTGCATCAGTGTCTCTGCAAGTAACACCACAGCTGCATTTATATCTGTATTAAATTAAGCATTGATGGCAGAGCTGAAAATAAACCCCAAAATATTCTTTGTTATCACTTGGTGATATGCTGGTACATGTAACATCCCTTTACTGAACTTTAAAGCAACAGTGTTACCTAGCAAATGAGCTGCCCCAAATTCTACACCAGCTAAGGGATCCCAAAGCTTTTATCCAAATTCTAGTCCCTGATCTGTATATAAGCAGGTATTTTTACACAGATATGTAATACATAATTAATAAGTGGCTGTTTCCATGCAGAGCATGGATTAACCTTTACCACTTTCCAACTCTTTTTCCTTCAATGAGAAGTAAGAGACCACACATTCATAACTCTGCACTCTGATTTTTCACTACAATTACCAAAATCCTGAAGAGTATTTAACCATGAAAATTATTATCTGTAACATTGTCACTTTTGATTATCAGTTTCGCTAGAGGGAAAGAAGCTGAAGATAAACATAGTCTGCTAATCTCATAGATTATGTTTTTAGATTTACCTATCACTGCACTTTGGCACTCTAGGCAGTATCCCAGAAATCTCTAATTACCTCCTTCAGAGATTCAGTTTTCATTTATGTAAGTTGTATACTGAATGACTAATAACTTTCTGAAAACTGCTATATGAGCCAAAACATAATCACTGTAAACCACCATTCACAAGTATAAAAATGCTATCACTACAGAATTTTCTTTTGGCTACAAGTAATTTCCTAATTTTCAAAATGGAATATAAAGATGGTGGTAAAAATGGTAAAGATAATTCTATCACACAGCTCTTCCCACACGCCAGTATCTAAGGTTCTAAGGAGTTAAGTACTCAATTATCAAAATACATTAGTCCTCAATGAGTACTGTAAACGAGCCAACTTTCTCACAAATACTGATTTAGGTAAGATGCTACAAGAATAGTTCAATGTAGACATGCTCTTACCACACCCTGGATGGCAAACAAAAACATTTATGTGCCTGCCTTTTAAATACCTGAAGTTTCTAAGAACTGCAGGTGGCAGAATTTTCATAAAATCTTAAGTAGGTAGATGCTTGAGAAAACTGCACCAAGCATTTTTCTGCACTCCTTGCATCTGCAGTCAACCTTACTACACTTGAAGATGGGATTTGAGCTGAAATTTTATCAAGAAAAGGCACGGCAGTGAAAAACCATAGGTTTTTATTTGTTCATGGTATAAAACGACCAAGTAATAGAAAAATTCATAAAACAATCAATCCTAATCTCCATTTGATCCATCTTATCACTTCTACATTAGCTCTTTTGGCTTTCTCACTTAAAAATAAATAAATCTTGTGTATGTAGATGATAAATTTCCTTGTGACAGAAGACTGAAAATCTTCATCATATCTTTACAAACAAGTTTTTGTTTACCTCTAAAATCACCTTCTTTAGAGAGATTCCATTATTAGGAAATACAACCTTACAGCATATTATTAGGTGAAGCAGTTCCCTACCAGCAAGTAAGTGGCAATGGCAACGTCTTCATAAACAAATTTCTCAGGATCTGTCACCTCAGGCCACACCTTCAGGAAAAAATAGAATTAAAAAAAAAAAAAAAAAAAAACAAAAAAAAACCACCAGATTAAAAATTATTTTCTGCATCATCTGAAATAACCTCAAAAAAGTTCAGCAATTTGGGTACTTAGTCACTTCAGTAGGTTTGTGGATTTCACAGATTTTTCATTTTAACCTCATTAAAATACATCCAGAGAATATAAAGACTGCTTGATTCAACCAAACAATAAAGTCTCTAAGAAAATTTCGGATTCCACATGTGCTGCTCACAAGTAAACAGCTGCATCTGTTCTGTAACAGACAATGTATCTTTTGCTTAACTTTCTCATCAGAGAAAATTTTAGCTATACCTCTGCAACATTGAGAACATGAATATTTGTAAATTTCCTTTCACAAGGGAACAAACCTAGAATTATCCTAGCAAAAGAGAATATGAGGAATCGAAATCTGAAGGAGGAAGACAGAAAGTGCAAGTATTATTCCCAAGTATTATTTGTAAATGAAGGATTGAAAAAAAGACTAAAATGCTCAACACCAGCAATTCTACTGCAGAACTAAAGACTGAATCACTGCCTTACCCAAAACTATAACTCTCCTCCCCTATGTATCTTCCTGTTAGTACAGAACTATTAACAGTAAAACCTTTCAGCATTTTCACTGTGTGTTTTACAAAAGCATTTCCCAATTTTGCTGTTTGCAGCTGGAACCAAGTTTGCAAGAATACAGACATTACTTCATACAGCACTCTGTTGCTCTACAGGATCTCCAGGATAAGAAAAAAAATTACAACACTGCTCCTCTAACTCAAACACGTATTTAAAATAGCATCCAAAGGTTTTGGAGAAGGAGGTGGTTTATTTGTGCCTTCTAAAATGTGGATGACTATTTATTCCACTGATCTACTGCTTCCTTTTTATCACAAGTGATACATCCTGGAAAATGCCTAACTCCTCCAAATATTTATTGTGAATTTGGCTCTAAATCCTACTTTTCCAATTAAGTTCTTCTTAGTATTAAACTGTTTAATTCTCCATATATACAAAAAAAAAAAAAACCCAAAACAAAAAACATACATTATAATTCAATTGCTTCTTTTATTAAAAAATAATTTATTGAAAGAAGCAGTTTCATTATACAAACTAAAAATAAAAATTTAAAGATAATATTACTGCATTTACTGCTAAACTTACCTTTACCATCTCTTTGTACTTTTCTTTGAGGTCCTGATAAACTTCGCTGTATTTTGCTACTGAAATGAGTGAGAGTGTACTCTTAAACTCACTGGGCTTTTGCTCCACGGACCATTTAGCCAGTTTGGACAAAAGTTCATTTCCAAGCCACGCCAGTTTGGGGTACACAATTCCATCTGAAAACCAATCTTCTGGAAATGGAGCTACAAGAGATATAGACCTTAAAACAAACAAACAACTTAGTATAAATACAATATTACATTACTACAGCTATGTCAAGGACAGAGAAAACAAGGATTAAGTGGAGAAAATCAGCAGATCAGAGATATAAAACTAGACTGGAGAATAAGTAAAGAGAAACAAAAGGAAAATAAACCAGTGAAGTTACCAAATAACAGAACAGTTTTCCCCTGAGTTTTGTTAGCTCATTATCTCTCAATTCAAACACTAAACAGTGAAAGTCAACTTATGAAATTCCTGAAAAATAACAGGAAAATTTAGGAGGAAAATATATCCATTGTCACAGCTCATTATTTAATCATCTCTAACTTCATTCAGATTTTATTACAGCTACATCGCCAGATGCTCAGGACCAACCTGAATGGTCTGTATTTCAGTGACTGAAGCTCAGTGGGTTTACAGCAACTGCAGTTTGATCCTCACCCTTACTAACACCCACAGAACATTTCTCACAGGCACTGCTACATCCTCATGATCAGAAGAGTCAGGTTTTGTCTAGACCACACACAGGCACAGTCAGTGTTTACATTCAAAGGTGAAACAGGTTTGTTTCACTTATTCAGGGTGCTGTAGACATCTCTTTTTAGAGAACACTATACACTCATATCATACCACTATTGTAATTTACTAATCAAGCAGAAAGTTATAAAATCTAAACTGCCACCACACCAATACCAAACCATTGTGTGACTCTTGCAATAACTTAGTGTTTGCTTCCTCTCTCACTCCTACACTTACCATTCCTCATCTTTTATGTGTCTAAGTTGAATTTGATAAATATTGCACTTTTTAACCAAGTGTTTTCCTTCACTGTTTTCCTCCAAAGGCAGAAAGGTCACAGTTCCATTGCAAACATCTGAAAAGATATGCAAATAGGGATTTATTATTCCATGGTGCAACCCACGCTCATTAGCACCATAATTAACTGCCTGCAAACTAGTGAGGCAAGATCTAAGACAACAGAGAAAGAACCACAACGCCAGGAATAGATCTATTTCTTGGTGTTCCTGACATCTGAAGCCACTGGACGATTTGAATTCTCTAAATTTAGCATTCTATTGCATGATGTTTCCAAAATATCTAGGGCTGACCAGGAGTATACATTTTCCTCAAACCTAGCTATTTCAATTATGTAAAAACTAAACAAAGAGATTTTTCTAACATACAACTGCTACTTCTTCATATTCCACAGCAAATCCAAAGTCCTGGGAAAGTGTGTATGCAGCAATACTTCCTTTAAAAATTAAAAAATTTTTTTAGTTGTTGTTTACCCAGGGCAGTTTCTAAAGAATAACTCATTAAAGTCTCATTTTTGAAAATGGTTTTTTAATTACCATCAAAACAAACATTCTTGCAACTAAAAATGCTATACTGGCTACATAATCAATTTTCAATAGACTCCAAAATTTTCTGAGTTAGACAAGAAAGAATTAATTAGCAAAAAAGCAAATGTTAAATCTTGCTATCTTGTCCCATCCTTAGCAATTCCACCCCTAACACTTTTTAATAGTACACAAATTAACTTTAAAAAATCTCCTAGGCCTTTTCTTAGAGATATGCTCTATAGATGCAGCTCAGGAGCATCCTCTCCTAGCATCAAAAGAAAAAATAAATCAAAACTGCAACGTATGATTTGTTTTTTGAAAGCACCAACTTTTTTGAAGGCATCAGGTAAGAATCGTAGGGGTCACGAACATCCCATGTGTGCCCCATAAATGAGTATCAGTCTTTCTGAATTGTAAGTCGAGTTGTTTCTGGAATTCTGATTCTTTCCCAAAACATTACGACTAGAATTTAATCCATATCAACATTTTTTCCAAACTTTATCTTAAAAGCGGCGTCAAGTTCTACCCTGTGGAAGTTTCTTTATATTAGCAGGATTTACTGCAGCTTATTACCCTTATACAGTGTAACAAACCACCCCAAAGCAAAGCAAAACCAAGTAGAGATTCTTTCTAAAGCAACAGTAAACATTAAGAAAGTCAATACAAACACTTCCAGTGGGCCAGGCAGGCGCCACAGCTGCCTGCTTTTTTCGGTAATTCTGCATTTCCAAACACTAGTCACTCCTTACAAGCCCGTGGGCAGCTCACTCGTCACAGGAGCTCCTGAGTGCCACAGGTCTTCGGCCTCTGTAATTTGTATTTCAGCTGCTGAAAACTTCGACGCTTCCTAGCGCATCAATGAAAAGTAAAAACAATCCCTAAGCACGCCACGGGGACAACAGTCCCACCTTCGTTCCCAAAAACAGGGGAGAAAAAGCGGCATTCCTCTCATCTGAGAGACAATTTCAGCGAAGGGACAGCCCCGGCCCCCCACACGCTGCGCTCCGGGCCCGGCCTCCCGCCGCCCTCGGCGCCGTCCCCGCTCACCCTGCACCGCCAGCTCCCGGGCCGGGGCCGCGGCGGGCCGGCCCCGGGGCAGCAGCGTCCTCAGCACAGCGCGGAGCTCGCCGGGCCCGCCCCAGGCCGTGAGGGGCGGCGGCAGCCGCAGCAGGCTCCGCACCTCCCTCCAGAGCCGGCCCAGCTCCGCGGCCCCCGCCGCTCGCCCCTCCTGCCCTTCGCCAGCCCCGTCCGCCCCCGCGGCGGCGAAGGACGGAGGTATCTCCCCGCCCTCGCCGAGCGACACCGTCCCCTCCGCCTGGACAGCGGCGCCGCTCAGCCGCCTGTTGGCCACCTGCGGCTTCTCCAGCCACACGCGTACGGCCGCCCAGAAGCCGCGGGGCAGCGCGGTGCCGCCGGGGTCCCGCACGGCCGCCGTCCCCACCGGCCCCATCCACCGCCCGCTGCCGCCGCGCCGCGCCGGGAGGCGGAGCGCGTCGCAGGCTGCTCCCGTCAGTTCCCGAGGCGGAGACGGCGGCGGCCGCAGGTACGTAGCGGGTCCCCTGGCCCCGGCCTGCGGCTCTGAGGCTCCGGGTGCCGCAAGAGACCGCTGCGGTGCCGTCCTGCGGCTGAAAACGCGGGGAGCCGGCAGCTCCCAGCAGGGCGTGAGGGTTGTCACCGCATGTGCAGCCCAGTTTGGGGAACGTCTGTGCCGCTATGGCAGCGGGTGCGGGACAGCTGCGTGAAAACGCCTCCTGAGAGCAAGCTCCAGACTGGGACGGCTGACTGACAGCCGACAGTCAGCCCGGCCCATCGGGGAGACATCTCGGTACAGCTTTCTTAACAAATAACAGTACATTTTGTAGGCGGTTTTGCCCTGTGTGAGCAGAAGCGAGGCCCCGCTGCGAACTCGGGCCGCTCGAACGGCCGTCGTGCCGTGAACCGGGTCGTGCCCTGCCTTGACCCTGCCGGGGGTTGTCCTGCTCTGGGCGACTGCCAGCAGCAGATTGCTCGGAAATGCAGAGCCGCTAGAAAATAAACCACTGGTTATGTCATCTCCTAGCCATAAGGGTACAGTATCATTATTCTTGACAGCTACCAAGTGTCTGAGCTGTGTCATTGTTAGGTAAGGTAGCTGAGGATATTATCCTGCCAACTGACCTTTGCCCTTGTGATTTGTGACCCGGGTTTGGTTGCCCGGGTATGAATTTGAATTACTAGCAGGAGCACTTTCCACGGACAAAGGTTTCCAACTCAGCATTTCGCAGTGAAACTACAGCAATTCTTTGCAAATTGAAAATAACGCGGGTTTTACTTCCACCTTCACACACGTTTAAGAATTTCAGAGCGAGCCTGAAATTAACGCTGAAGTTGTTATTTAGGGCAGCCCGTTGTTGCTTTCCTATTGTAACCGCCTGTTTTGATTTCTTAATTAGTTAGGAAACTGTTGACTTGGAGCCAGATTATATTAAAAGATTGCATGAAGTCAGGGAGTTTTAATGTATTTTAAGTAGGGAACGCTTTTTAATGAACTCTTAGGTTTTTTGAGTAATATCACTGATTTGTAACGTAAATAAGGTTAGATGCAATAGCTGCTGTATTACAATGTAATTTTTTTCACTTTTGTGAGTGAAAAGCCTCCAATTGCTGCCCAATGTACCTATTTTCCAGTTAAAACTGTAGTTTCTGTTTATTTGGCTGGAGGTTGAAACACTTTCTTAATGTCGTTTTTTTCTTCTTTTTTTCTTTTTTTTTTTTTTCCCTCTTTACAAACTTGTTGCTCAGTACTGGAGCTGCATCTTCCTACAACTGATTTGGAAGACACATGCAGAAATACTCCCTAGCTGTTCTCTTCTACTATGTTTCTACTGTTCAGAATTAGAGGATGACCTCCATAAAAGGATAAGGTTGGAAGAAAAGAGAGGTATCAAGGAGATGTATCAAGATGATGAGGGGGGGGAAAAAAAGGAGTGGAAAAAGCAGACTGTACTTCAGTTCCTGTGCTTCATTATGAAGTTTCTGTACTTCATTATGTTCCGAGTCTATACTAAGCCCATGGCCAGCCCTGGGCTAGGATGTCCTACCTGTACCTTTGAGTTGCTTCTTTCAGCCAGTCCCGTTAAACCCAGCAATCTCTGCCACCACACAGACGACAGAGATCTCGGCTGTGCTGTGGGCAGCAGAGGGCTCTCCAACACCAGCTTCTGGAGGCAGCAGAGGGTCAGCCTCTACTTCTTTGGGCCAGCTTCTAATGAAGAGTAAGAGTCTCCTCTCCTGAATCAGCGCAGTTGTACCTGCTGACAGGGAAATCCTGCAGGGTCTGTGCAGTTTTGGAGTCTTGCCTGACCCATAGATGCACACAACAGGTTGCCAGCAGACTTCGTGGGGCTTTGCTCCATTTGGTGTTTAAGCCATGGTTTTTTTCTCACCTGGGTCTTTTGTCACCCCCTTTTATTATTACACGATAATGGTGATAAACCAGTGGTATCCCTGTTTTATATTTAGCTCATATTTTAATAACAAAGATGATGTAATTCATTTACATTGGATCAAAGGCATTTTTTCTTACTTTTTATCAAGCCAGTTGAATTAGTAAAAGGGAAGGGCAGGCTTTTAGTTGCCTCTGCAGTGCTCTACTCATGCATTTAAACAAGTCCATGGATTTAATTAACAACTCTTTCGATTTCTTTTTATAATTAAAAAATAGACATCTGTGGTGCTTCAATTTCTTTTATCTTTTCTTGTTTGCTGCAGTTTAGCTAACAATGGCATCCACATTGAATCAGAAGGAAATGACTGGCAGCCAAAATTCATGGGATAGTTTGCTGCCAGATTTCCCTGAAGGCCCACTTTCCAGATATCGTAAGAAAGCTTCATTCAACTGGAAGGAAATGGCAGTGTTCATAGATGGTGAAGATGTCATACAGCTGAAGGTAAATTATGCAAGAACTGTGTGTTTAAATTGTGGAGATATCAGTAGAAGTATGGGGTTTTTTTAAAGGGAATATGGTTAATAATACTCTGCAAATACAGAGCGTGAAGAGATTTGATTTGCATAGCCAATTTTCAGAAAAGAGATGAATTTTTAAGCAAACTACTCTGCTCTCTCATAAGACTCATTTAATTACTGAACATCAGTACAGGGGAGACCAGCAGGTGCTACATTGCAGAACTTGAGTGTTCATTTCAAACTGAGAAAGAACTATATTCTGCCATATTTCTTTACTGTTTGCATTAAATCATAGATCCCATTGTCTTGCAAGGCACTTTTGCAGAGCTAAGTTGAAGCCACTGTCAAACAGTATTTCTGTCTTATTTTAACCTGATTTCCTATGATGCTCTGTGTTTGCATTAATGCTTGTGTGGCATTGCAATTGGACATTAGTATGTGAACCTTGCTGAAAGCTAACTCTACCAAGAAAAGGGATTAACTGCAATACAAGAGATGGTGTGGAAATGCATGACTTGGAGATGTAGGAGGAGAAAGAACTAGCTTTCTGAAGGTGGTGTAAATTTACATGGATTTAAGCTAATCTTGACTCTTCACCATAATTATAAAAATCCTAGCAGGTAGATCAGAGAAATCAGAAAGGCCTGGTGCTGCATCTGACTGGTGTGTGTTAGAGCTCAGAAAAAAACGCAAGTGCTCTGTGTCTGAAGGAGTTTCAAAGCTGTGTGGGCATGTAGAGTTGTTTACACCAAGAAAGGGAATGACTGCCTTTCAAAGGAAAGCACAGGAAGTCTGGGTTTCTTCCTTCTTATGTGAAAGACATCTAAGGAGATGTAGATATCTTCTTAAAGACACAGCTCTGGGATAAAAAAGTGCTGTAATATATTATCTAATACAAAAAGGATCCAAATTACAACCTTAAAAGATGCACATCACCACATTGAAGGGCTGCATGTGATGGTTCCATTAAATGGAGCCTTTTTTTACTTCCATCTGGGAACAGAGCAGTTATGGTAGCTTAATGGTTTTACCATCATAGCATATTTCTAACTGAATGTAAGCCCTGGAGTTTTACCTTTATCCTCAGACTGAGGGACTTCTGCCCCTTAGATTCTGCCAGCAGCTTTGTTTATTGAGATAGTGGAGCTGCTACACAAAGCAAGTAAGTTTTACCATCCTATCCTTGTAGATTCAGAGTGAATCAATAAATCACATAATGGTGAAGGAGATATCATAAAATTTAACTGCATGAGGTGTATATAAGACAGACCATTTAAATGTATTTTCTAATTCTCTGGAAGTTTTGGTTTATACGTTTATGCCTCCCTGCAAATGATTGTAGTTTGTGACCCAGCATTAACCTAGAAGAAAGTTAACTGGTTTTTGTTAATGCTTTTAGGTTAATATTCTCATGTCAGTTTTATCCCCTCCAAGAACAGAATCTTCTCTGCTCTGGAAAATGATCCTCTCTTTGCACATCATCCTGGAGAAGATTTGTGCCGTGAGAAATATCAGGAGCTGACATTCCTACGCTGTAAAAGATTCTTTGAGTATGAATTTCTTACTCAGCAAGAGATGATAGAGAACCCATTAAGGTGTTTTAATATGGTGCTCTGTCTAGGAATGTACGATTGGTCTCCATGTCTCCAGTTTGTCTTACATTGTGGTGTAAGTATAGTTCAAGAGCTATGGTGATGTATGTTTGAATTTAAGTAACTTTTAATACTATAATTCTGTTGTTTTATGCCTATTTTATTAGAACTTGATCTTTTCCTCGTCCTTTATTTTCAAAAATGGTATTAAGTTTTCACTGTTTAGAAGAGTCAGAGAGCTGTGGGTAATCTTGTTGTTAAACCCCTGTCTCCACTGGAATCCCATCTGGAAGGTAAAGGTGAAACAGTACAGACAGAGATACAAAAAAAATTTTGATGCCTTCTTTTGTTTACTCTTCTGCCTCCTCTCTAGGGCAGCTGAAAAACTTGGTTGTTGGTTGGCTGTGTGTTTCCTAAAGATTTGCAGGTATCAGAAACTTACCTGCTCTAAGCCCCGGTGTCTTAATGAAGGGCAGAATCCAGAAGGAATGGAAAGCAGTTTAAAATTTGTCACTGACAGCAGTGGCTGAATTCTGTTAATCAGTTGTTTCCCACATGGGTCTCTCACAAAGAAAGCTCAACATAGCTTGTCAAATATTATCAGTTGAATTAATTAATTAATTGTTACTATTCACATAGCTGGGGAACATGTAGAAATTAGAGTTTTGTTGTGTGAATATCCGTGTGAAAACTGAAGGTAGCTTTCAAATCAGCATTCTTGTTTGATCCTGAAGCAGCTACCTTCACTTCCCAATCTGTTTGCAGTAAAATCAACTGAAATAGTTTTCCTCTGCTTAAGGGAACATCACTAAGGACAAATGGAACGTATTTTTAAGCATTGAACAGGTTGGAGCTGGGACAAGTCATCTGTAAAGGGGCCTTGGCAAGATCAGATCCTGACTTGCCTCCCCCAGCTATAGTCAAATCATAGTTTACAGTGCAGCCCACTTTCCCTGGTCTCTTTACTGGACATCACTATTAAAAATCATGTGCAGTTTGTGCTTTTCATCATAGGGCACTGATTTCATTCATTATTCTGTGTTTACAGGTATTTGCAGGTCCGGTTATGAGTGCTTCTAAGAGATTTGCACACATTTTGAAACAAACTTATAGCATGGAGGTAATTATTTCTAATACTTTGTGAGAAATGGACACTGGCAGAACTGTGTCACTGTTAGCAGTTTTGTTTTATTTCTGATCTCTTTGCATACTTAGGTACCTCTAAATAGCAAAAGAAAAGACCATCCAGCAGATTCAAGAGCTGAGCTCTGACTGTCCTCACTACTAGCCATAAACCATTTCCTGGATATGTTTTAGACTGTCCAAGTTTACATGCAGACAAAATTTGGGAACTTTTCCCAAAAGGCAATATAGATGACATTACACCAGTTTAGGCTCTTTCCAGAGTCATTTAAGAGTATCCTACTAGGATACACTTAAACTTGACATGTTGCCATAAAAATTCCATTCTAATGCTATAAAATGGAAAATAATAATGTCTTAATACCAAAGAGACACTACATGGAGTTCAGTGGGGACTCAGGACCAAGTACTCTGCAGAATAAATGCAGCCTGTCTGGTACAGAAGATTCCAATCCTAAACAGTTTCTCCAGTCTAGGCCACGTGGGCAGCATTCACTGTCTGGCTAGACCCTCTTTGATTTTGCAAGATAAATATTCTGAGTGCACTTAACCTGAGCTTTGTGCTTCTTTTGTTGCTCTTTATCGCTTCTTGTTTTGTTTTGGGGGTTTTTTTATGCCGAGTTACTCTCCAACAGCTAAATTTGAAATAATGTGAAAGTCTTGCAGTTTTGATTAATGTAATAAAGTGGTCTTGAACTGTGCCCTGTATCTCCTTATTTAGATTTTTGGATGTTTTGCTCTGACTGAACTCAGCCATGGAACTAACACCAAAGGCATACGGACTACAGCCACATTTGATCCCAGCACTCAGGTTAGTCCTTAACACACATAGGCTTCCTTTCCATACAAAAATGTGAAAGGAGTTGGTCCCTGCGCAGGCTTCATCTCTCACAGCTGAAACAGCTCTCTCAGTTCTTCACTTGAACTCACAGCTCAGTTTAACCTAAGATCTATTAGATGCTTCCCAGTCCATTAATCTGCTTTTCTTTTTTTTAACTGCTTAAAAGAGCAATTAAAAAAGCTGAGTTTCAGGCTTTACAATGAGGTAATGAGCTTTTTGAACTCTATATTTTTTTCCTTACTACATGTGTTCTCTCTAAAGTTGAACACAGAGAGAGAGAGAGATCTCAAGTGCTGGAATGCAGTACAAAATAAAATCCTGGCAGGTAATGAATGTTTTCAAAACATTGCCAGGGTGATGGAAAAAAAAAAAAAAAAAAGAAAAAAAAAAAAAAAAAAGCTGTGACCTGATTTTTATTACTTATATAATTTTCTTTTTCTTTCTTGGCTATAGGAATTTGTCATCAATACACCTGACTTTGAAGCTGCAAAGTTCTGGGTTGGTAATATGGGGAAACATGCCACTCATGCAATTTTGTATGCCCAGCTCTATACTCCTGATGGGAAGTGCCAAGGAATACATTCCTTTATTGTACAGGTAAGGAGGAAATATTGCTAATCCTTTAATTCTTTTGGGGAAGAGTGGGTTCAAATTAAAGACTTTGTTATGCTGTTATTTATACCTGACCAGCAGATTCTTTATTTAATGCCTTCACAGTTTCTTGCAATTGTAACCAGGATACTTTTTTTAAGTGTTCACTGATTCTATGAAGGTTGTAGAGCTAGTTTTATATTACCAGTTTTCTGCAAAAACTTCTGAAAATACAAAAGACCTGAAAAGTCTCCAGACGATCATGGTACTTATATGGTTAGAACTCGTCTGTGTTGTATGAAGTCCTGAAAGTCTCGCACAGGGCTTGAGATGATTTATGTCTGCCAATGCTGCAGGCTGATCTGCATGAAATCTGAAAAAACTTCTACCACAGAATTCATTTTATATGATTAAAGGCATCAGAAAATATGTCAGTGCAATAGAAAACTTGTACGTAATAAAATTAACTAGTCGCAAACTGAGCAAAGTTTGTTACAAAATCAGGGAATGTCTCAAAGCTGATTGTTACATTAAAATTCCATTGGTTTCTGCTGTGTCTGTGTACACCGGAAGGAGATATCAGTGCTAGTCTGATGAGAGAAGTCATCAGTGTTAGGGGATATTTAACACAGTGATGTAATTAGCTTCATCTTCCAAAGTAATTTTCATTAAAGTGTCTGTGTCCTGAATGAGAGGATGCATAAGTACAAGTTATATCCAGGATTATGTGCTTGAAAGAAAAAGGGATATCTCTTCTACCATTAATAACAGCATACAAGTTGGGAATATTTTCGACCTTGGAAAACTTCAGCCAGTAACTTTCATTGTTCCATTACTGAAATGTTTTGTTTCACTTCTCTACAGATTCGAGATACAAAAACTCTCCTACCAATGCCAGGTGTGATGGTAGGTGACATAGGAAAGAAACTTGGGCAGAATGGGTTGGATAATGGGTAAGTCAATACATTTGAAAGAGAAAAAATTCTAGGTTATATCACAGTGTAGTGGTGCAAAGATCCCCTGTATATGTTCTGTCTTTACTCCTGAAGTGTTCACTAGTGGTTTTAAGTTGTTGATATTTCTCAAAAAAGAAAAAAAAAAAAAACAGACTGAAATATCTTGAATTTCAGTATTTTCTGTCTGAATAAAGAGCCTTTTAGCCTTTCTCACTCTTTAAAATGTGAAGTGCTCCTCATATTCTGTGAATATCCCCAGGCAGTCTTGCAGTTATAGACTCTTCAACAATAATAATGGAAAAAAAATCTATTAAGTTCTGCCTTTATCAGCCTCTGCACCCATCTGGGTATAAGAATTTAATTATTTTTTCTGTTGATTTCCAGCCCACAGGAAGGCTAGTGGTGGTCCCCAGACAAGGTTTATTTTCAATAAAGATTAGGATTAATGAGGCTGAAGATAGAAACTATGTATCTTTTTTAAACCATGGGATTTCTAGACTGCAGCCAAGAAAGAGAAGGCTAGTGATTTTCTTCTGTGTTATATGTGTACAGTTGAAATTAAAAAGTACCTTGCTCCATTTCTTAGTCATGGACTCCAAGGGCCTTTCTGTGTCTACTTTACTGACCAGAGGTGTCTGATGGGGAGGAGATAGAGTGGGGAAACAGAGGTAGATTTCTGCATTAAAACAGTCATTATGTAAAAATTATTTGAACTGTTGCATTAATTATGTAGCTCTGTATAAAGACATAAACTTTAAATGGTAAAGAAGGGTTTCACTTCTTTATGCCTCAAATTTGCTTCTTTCTGTTGATTCAGTTTGTTCCAGATTTAGGTATTGTCCTTCAAAACAGACCATAGCAGTAAACACAATATAGACATCTTAAAGTATCCTGGTTTCAAATATTATGGCTTTGACTGTCTTTCCAGAAGGTTGTAGGAATTATATGGTTGTTTAGCTCATTATCATTGATTCTGTGTTTCCTGAAGTCACAGAAGAAATAAATTCAAAAAACTCAAAACAACCCAAAATTAATTTATAGAGGAAAACTGTAAGAAAGACTTGGAAATGAATAATGTTTAAGGTTTGGTGGGTACTTTTTTCCTGCTTCTGCATTACAGACTAGTAGCCACCAGATGGCACAGCAAGATGGGCCTGAGTAATCTAAATGTTAGTCAACTTAGTATTTCTGTAGAAGTGTTTAACTTCTGCTGTTCATTCTTATATTGCAGTATAGATTTATGTGCAACACGGGCAAGAAGAGTATGCTTTTTATGTGACTTTAAAATGTACATAATTTTAAATCCATTTTGCCATTATCTACTGGGAAAAATAGAGTATTTTTTAAATGTTGGTAATAACTGAGTAATTTGAAATTACAATCCATAAAATACTCTTTTAATGAGATACCAGTGCCTTCCTGTCCTAATGTCAGATGGAGTCCCTTATCTTAGTTGGCATCATATGTCATTTAAAGCAGTCATAGGGCATTCCTGTTTACTTTGTATATGTTTTTTTAAAAGAATTATTATGTTCAAACAATAGTGCCCAAAGAGCCCCAGTCATGGAAATAGATCTCTTAAGTATGCATTAAGACAGTCCCTGCATTAGAAACCTTGAGAAAGCACTTGCAGATTAAGAGAGAAGGATGAGGGAGCCCAAGGTTACCCATAGATACCCCTCGTTCAGCAGAAAATTCCAGGGCCTGAGTTCCTGAGCTACTTCAGCTACTTCATTTTTGGAGAGGTCTAATATTAGAGGCAGGCCAACATTGTTCTCAAGAACCTGGGAACCAAGTTTTGTTCTGCAACGTTCCTGCTCACACTGAGATGTCAGAAGTGTCAGGGTTTGTAGATGTCCGCCCTCAGAGGTACACAAAGGTCTGGATGGGGACTGGAGAGGAAGTTCTGCATTTGTTTGCAGAGACAAGACATGCCACCCTAGAAAATGGACTCGGTTGCATGATCTGCAAAATGCCAGGATCCACAGGGAGATATTTCACCAGATACTGCCACAGACTTGTATGTGGAGAGGAGAAAACTTTCTCTTATGCTGTGACTACAAGTATTAGTCTCCACTATATGCATTGCCAGGTTTTTTTGAATGTGCGTGAAGTCTGGTTCTACTACCATGAACAGTTAGTAAATCAAGTCTGTTTCCATGTAGCTACGCTCAGGGTATGTGGTCACAGTGAGAATCAGAGCCTGACATCTTTGACAGAGATGTTTGATTTTGTTCCTCTGCTTCAAGAAATTTATGCTAACAATTTTCAATATGGGTACAGAGAGTTAAGTTCCTGAACACTAATGAAGGTCATGGGGAAGAAATTCCAGAGCCTCTTTGGAAAATGCTATTGATTTATGCTATGTAAGAAAACAGAGTAGTTAATTGTAGTTGTCCATGCTGGCTTTGAAAAACAATCTCTTGCATTGTTTGGCTGAAAGTTGGTTTCCTGCTAATGTAGAGCGTAATGTTTTTAGTAAGACAAAGAATTTCAGAACTTATGTGGGGCTTTTTGCAGTGCAAATCCATTTCTAAAATTATCTTTCCAAATAATTCTCATAGTTTCATAATTTGAGTGTCCAAAAGTCACATGGTGTTTGCAGGTGTTTCACACAGAATCACAGAAATAACTGGCTTGGAAGAGACCTTCAAGATCAATGACTCCAACTGATGCCCTAACACCTCAACTAAACCATGGCACCGAGTGCCACATCCAGTCTTTTTTTAAACACATCCAGGGATGGTGACTCCACCACCTTCCTGGGCAGACAATTCCAGTACTTTATCACTCTTTCCATAAAAAACTTTTTCCTAATATCCAAGCTGTAGTTCCCTTTGTGCAGCTTAAGTCTGTGTCCTCTCTGTGTTCTGTCAGTTGCTGCCTGGAGAAGGAGACCAACCCCCACCTGACTACAACCACCTTTCAGGGAGTTGTAGAGAGTGATAAGGTCACTCCTGAGCCTCCTTTTCTCCAGGATAAACAACCCCAACTCCCTCAGTCATTCCTCACGGTGTGTGTTCCAAGCCCCTCACCAGCCTTGTTGCTCGCTCTGGATGCGCTCAAGCGTCTCAATGTCCTTCCTAAACCGAGGGGCCCAGAACTGGACACAGCACTCAAAGTGTGGCCTCACTAGTGCCGAGTATGGGGAAAGAATGACCTCCCTGGTCCTGCTGGCCACACCATTCCTGATACAGCCCAGGATGCCATTGGCCTTCTTGCCCACCAGGGCACACTGCTGGCTCATGTTCAGCCGGCTGCTGACCAGAACCCCCAGATCCCCTTCTGCCTGCCTACTGTCCAGCCACACCATCCCCAGCCTATAACATTGCAGGGGGTTATTGTGACCAAAATGCAGGACTTAGCACTTATACTTATTAAACATCATCCTATTGAACTCTGCCCACCCATTCAATCGTTCCAGGTCTCTCTGCAGAGCCCTCCTCCCTTCCAACAGATCTACACGCACTCCCAGCTTAGTGTCGTCCACAGATTTACTAATGAAAGACTCAATATCCTCGTCCGTGTCGTCAATAAAAATACTGAACAGGGCTGGCCCCAGTACAGATCCCTGAGGGAAATCCACTGGTGACAGCTGGATGCAGCACCCTTCACCACCACTCTCTGGGCCTGGCCTTCCAGCCAGTTCTTAACCCCGCAAAGAGTGCTCGTGTCCTAGCCACAGGCTGCCAGCTTTTCCAGGAGTGTGCTGTGGGAAACAGTGTCAAAGGCCTTGCTGAAGTCCAGGTACACAACATCCACAGCCCTTCCTGCATCCACCAGGCAGGCCAGCTGGTCATAAAAGGATACCAGGGTGGTCAAACATGACGTACACCTCCTAAACTTATGCTGGCTGGATCTGGATCTGATACCCTGGCCATCCTTTAAGTGCTGCGTGATGACACTCCATATAAATTGTTCCATTTGTAACTTTAGCTGCCCTGACAAAAAAAAAAAAAAAAAAGACAAAATCACTGTAAAATATTTTAAAATATTTTTCTTTCTCTAGGAAATTTACAGTAATCTGTGTAATCGATGCATAAACGAGTAAAAATAGAACTCTGTTTTTTTCTTATGGAGAGTTTAGACAGGTTTTGTGTTTTGTTACCAAAGTTAAGTCAGGCTGCCACTGGGGGATAAAAATGCTTCAGTTTTATCTTTTAATATTAAAATGCCCACCTGTTGCTAGTGCTCTGGAAGTCTTTGAAATATGCTGATCATTGAGGACCCAAAATGGTAGTAGCTGAGGAAAAAAAAAAAAAACTGATGGAAAAATCCCTGAGTATCTGGGATTTCAGGGGCTTTTCAGTAAAATGCTTGGCAGGCAAAAGGAGTGGTGGGGTGACACACACATAAAGCAAGAGCTGGGCTATTTCTCCTTCCTTCCTTTGGTGTGGGGGTTTTTTTGTAGGTTTTTTTTTTTTTTTTCAGGGGAGAGGGGGAAGGATGTACCTTAGCTACTGGAACATTGCCCAGATTACCCATTACTTCAGGGCACATCAGTAAATGATGGACACTGAATTGGTGGTGAACCAGTTTCATGTCCAGTTTTAACTAGCAGCAAATTTCTACTTTGCCCTCTCCAGAGATGGAAATGATGCCCAACTGAATCTGCATGGAGAAGAGTAAAAATCAGCTATAATTTATTTGTAAGGTGGTGCTTACCATGCCTGTCTTTGGAAAACATGTTCTGAGCTCATTCGGCTGTGTCCACTGATAATTTGTGTGCAGTTTGTCTGCAGATAAAACCTTTCATAAGGGAAAAACTAGAGAAATGAAACTGTCATTTTACCTTAAGTTTTTGTAGGAGAGAAATGGGTCTTTCTGGAGGGAGAATTATTAACTGGATCCAACGATAATTGTGGGCTTGGGAAAACTGATGGGGTTGATTCATGTACAATTAAAATGTGGTCAATCTTTGCACACATACAACACAGTAAAATGTTCAGCATGTTCTCTACCAATCAGGGATGTTAGATTCAGTTTTCTAGATACTGAAAACAAAACACCCAAGAAGAAAGGGGTAAAGGGGATTTATTGGAAAGAAAAACAATAAATTGTGTAAAAGAATCTCCTCTGGAAAGAGATGCCTCAGAAAGCCCTCACTATAATTCCTTGTATATTGTCAAAGATGGGATGCATCACATGACTTCTGAGCCTTTACAAATTGCCCTTAAATGGTTAATTCATAATTAAACTTAAATGGTTAATTCATAATTTGCTTCTTTGCTACTATTTCAGTATCACTGCCAATAATACATTATGATTCTGCTACTGCTAGTTTAAGGCCAGAACAAATGAAAGTCTAGTCATTTTTGTCTTCTACTATTTATCCTCTTCATGCTCATTTAGATTTTGCTACTGTCAGAGTTATTAAATAGTATTTGGAGCTTCATCTTTCAATCTGAAACAGAAGTTCAGTAAAGATAGTATCCATAGTCAGCTTCTTTGGTTGTTTCCTTCTACTCCCAGACTACCTTTTTCTTTGTGCTGTGATGAACATTTATGTAGCTGTAGGGGACTCATCTAGGGAACTGGAACTGCCTGAACCCTAATTTAAAAAAAAAAACCCTCCAATTTTTGCTGTCTTTAGTCAGATAATTTTTCAGCTCCTGTTCGCTGCAAGGCCTTAGGAGTGGCTGTTTCGGTACAGGAAAAAGAACAGAGATGTAAGAAATCAAGTGTAAAAATCAGTCCTGCTTCCCAAAAAAACAAGCTTGGGCTTGTTTAATATTTTTTATTCACTTACAGCCTCTGACGTAAATTTCAAGCAATTGCCATAGCAATTAAGTGGCTATAGAAGAAAAAAGAATGTTAAAATGCCTGGGCCTGTATTTACGTTATCTGAATATACCATGAATACTTCAGCCTTTGTGAAAAGTGCCACTTCCACAGTTAGAACTAGGTGTTTTGCAGACACATCTTGCATGTTTACAGTTGAAGTTAAAGCCGTGATTTTTGCAGCAGAATCATTGACATTTCCCTGCTTTGCCCTCCTCATGCAGTTTCTGCAGTCAGGGTTGGACACTCGGTGGGTACATACAGTGCTGTGCATGTTACTGGGCTGTGGTCACATTGCTGCAGAGTGCTGCCTTATCCCCTCATTTTTGTCATGTTCATGTGCCTTAAACTCTACAGCTGTAGCTACTTTACACTGAAAGGCATCTGATGTGGATGAAAATGGGGAAAGGAAGATTTAGATCTGGTCATATGTTTGTTTTTTGACCCACAGAAACCCACAGTTGCCCTGAACTTCAACCAACCATTTTTGTTCCTTAGCAGAGCTCTGTCAGTTCTCAACAGCTGCAGGAGTCCTCACAGCACTGACACTTGGACTGTAAGAACTTGAGTGTGAGTGGGTCTTTGTGTGCCTGTGAAGTCCATTAGGTTAGCATTAGGAGGCCTATAAACTGCTATGTTGTTTTATCCTTGCTATTGAGCATTACTGTACTTAGTTGCATTCTTAGATTAGAGCCTTGATTGTGGAAAATAAAACTAAAATACTGCCTGGCAGTTTTCCCCAGTTTCACGGGAACTCTTCTCAGCTCTAACCTTTCTGTGAGCATCAGTCTAGAATAAGTGGCATTTTTCTTTCCTTCTGCAAGTTTTTCTGCAAACCCCTGAAATGTTATTCTTCCCAAGGTTTACTCTATCCCATAGCCTTCCATTACCATTCACCTGCTTTCTGTTTCAGGCTCAAGTCTGGCATTAGAGATGATTGTACCATCTCTAATGTAGTCAGTAACAAAAGCTGGCAGAAAAGGCATTTTAGGGAGCCTGAAGTTCATCAAAGCATGTTTGAGCTATTTGTACTATAGGTGACAGTTTATTACTTCAGTACTGGCAAAAGGAGTTTGTAGCTTTTCCAGCTGCTCCTCTTTTATCAGCATTACTGCACACTAGATGAATTACTATTGCATGATTTAAAGTCAGTGAGATTAACTTAGTTTGAAATGTTCCCTAAACTACTGGCCAAAGAACCCAAACAAGAATGCTGCTATTGGAATGGCACTTCACTCTGCTCAGCTGCTCTTGGCCAAACTCTGTGTGGTGCAGTTTCTTTTTATCTGTGGTAAAAAATGTGTCTACATGATGTAAAATTGCACATTGCTGTAAAGCCCTGTGATATCTATTTAAAGTGACAGCTGTCTGTCTGTCGTGCTGAGAGGTCTTAATCTCAGTCATGCTGTTTGCTGTGCTGAAGAGGCCCTAAGTAGGGCAGCTTTCAAACCTCTGGTCTTGTCATCACTGTGTGAAATTTAGCCATTTTCCAAACTTGCTGGTACATGATATCCCCATGACTGTGTATACAATTCCATTATTGTAAGATATTTCTTCAATTCTTTAAGGAGATTTTTCTCCTAAATGCGTTGACAGATGTGGGCCAAGTCTACCCTTTCTAGGCTAATAACCATTAAAAACGTGATCATTGACTTCATTAAATCTTACTATTTATTTTTAATATGTTCCAATATCAAGTTCCAATTGGCCAGTATGTATAACAATTCCCAACAGCAAAGTTCTTGGAGAAGGAGTGTAACAGCAGTTGGCTGCAATCTCACAAGGTCACTTAACCCACCAGCCCTGTGAGGTTCTGCTTTTATTTTCAACACTCATGCTTATAGGCAAAATATCTTATTTCTTTACGCATGGAAATCTTCTGTTGAATTTTTAATTGCTATTTCTGTCACTCTGCTTTGCTTCTTAAAGTCTTGGCTAGCTAATATGCATATCCACATATCGTTGTATAATATATCTGTAATGGATAATATCAAGGGAAAAAAATCTAAGCTTTAAAAACCTGTTATTTGAATTCATTTTGATTTTAAGAAAATAGGCTATCATATAATAATATGAAATTAAGTATTCTGGTTCACTAGCTGTGAAAGAAGTTATTAAAGAAGGGTGTGCTTGTAATTTTTAATCATAATAATTCTAGGTCATTTTTTATGTGGTACAGAATTAGCTTCCTTATATTTGTGTCAGACAGATTATAATAAAACTTTCTTGAAGGTTTTGCACTCTTTTCAACAGAAGACTTCCCTTAGATTTAAATGTTTGGGATTGTATTACATCAAGTGGGTAAAATTGTTTTGGTCATTTTGGGCGCTGTTTTGTTCAGCACATATCTGTCATGTGTTCATTATGAGTAGGCTTGGGATTCAAAAAGTAGGCAATTGGCATATAGATTTATAAAGTAGTGGCTTTCGATTTGCTTTTTGCAAACACTTGAATCTCAAGCATGGGCCAATATAACAAATTTTCTACAACTGCACAACTTTGCTCACTGAATTGAACTAATCACTGCAGTGTAAAACACAACATATAATGCAGGATAATTTGCCATTTTATTCATTTTCATTATCTCCCAGGTAACAAAGGGCAGAATAAAAGGAAGTGTCCTCAAGTTTTACCAGGGGAGGTTTAGGTTAGATACTGGGAAAAATTTCTTCACTGAAAGAATGTTCAGACATTGAGACGGGCTGCCCAGGGAAAAGGGGTGGAATCATCATCCCTGGAAGTGTTCAGAAGATGTGTGGATGTCGTACCTGGGGACATGGCTTAGTGGTGAACACGATGCTGCTGGGATAATGGTTGGACTCTGATATTGGAGGTGTTTTCCAGCCTAATGACTCTGTGAATGCTGCCATGAAATCTTACCGCTCATCACATATGAGGCTAAGCATGTTCAGATACGTATTTGCAGAGAGAAAGCCCAAGAACTGGAGCACTTTGAAATATTGTCCTAATATGTGCCCCAAAGATTGTGTCAACTCTTCCTCTACTCTGGCTTATAATTCCAATTTTTATCACCCATTCAATGGGTTTTTTAAATAATATTTCATTGCTTTCTTCCATGCATCCCTTCCAGTTTGGGAGGGATCCTTATAAACATCCATGGAGCTCCTTTACTTTCATCAGTCTGTTTTTTTCTTTAAATTCTTGTTTGCTCTAACGGCTTGTAAAAAAATGCCATTGATGAGCTGCTGGTGTGCTGTGACTGGCAGGCATCCTGTCAGGAAAATATTCTTCAGTAATTAGTGTCTGCTTCCCTGTTTTAATATATTTGTAGCTTCCTGCCTTATGCTTGCATTGTAAGGTGCCAGGAGGAAGCTCCTTCCTGGAATTTATGGATGGAGACAGCAACTCTGAAAAAAGAATGTAAACTAGAAACCTAAACCTTGCCACACACACACTTCCATAATTAAAGTAATGAGTAATAGTAATTAAAAAGCTCAAGTTCTTTCTAAGATGCATGCTGTTGCTTAAGCTTATTGGTCGTTGTACAATTTTAGTTGTGATTCTGTTTGAGACATAAGGAGCAGAGAATGTGAATTTAGCCAAAAGATCTTTCTAGAAAGAGATTTTTTTATTTTCAGTGATATGAAAAAAGTATTAACATAGATGGAAATCAGATTTTTGGAAAATGTGAATTTGCTTCTATTACAAAGTAATGTGGTCTCACTGAAATTGGCATTTAAGAGAGCACTTATTAGTGTTGTTGAGGCAGCTGGTTCTTAGTTAGGATAGCACGCCTTTCTCCGTGTTAAAGTCTGAAAATACTGTGTATCTCTAAGGCTGAATAAATTCAGTATTCAGATATGTTTCCTTGGAAACAACTCATAATTTAAAAGCACATGCAGCAATGCAGCCCTTATGTAATTTATTAATGTGAAAGACCTGGCTCTCTGGTGGGCCATATTAAATAGATCAGCCTTTATTGGCAGGAAAAAGGAATTTTCTTTGATTACAAATACAGCTTTTCAAGTGCTATTAGACAGTGAGATATTTGTGAGTGGGGTTGATATTGGTGCTATTGTGCCAAATTGTGTTGCCCATTTGGGTGAAACAGTTCAATCACTTTCTTCCTGAAGAATATGAATACTCGGGACATTCTCCCTATCTTAAGAGCTTCCCTCTTTATTGCTGCTAGAGTGCTGCGATTTAGAAGGGGTTATCCTGCTCTTCCTTTTCTAAGATGCTACATTTCAGTGAACAGAATTCCTAATTTGAGTTTAAACAAAGGAAAATTTTCCTTTTGGTTCCTTCTCAGGGCACTGTTTCAGCTATGTCCTTATTTGTATTGCAGTAGAATGAGTGATCCTCACAGATCTATATTTTAGACTCATAAAAATATATAGTGTCTCTATTCCAAAGTAGTCTCCAGACTGGACTAAACAACACCTCAGTCAAGAATATAGTTCTGCAGAATTGTTTGAGGCAGGGAATTATTTGGAAATGAGAATGGTCCAGTCCCATTCTAGACAGCAGAAAGAAGTTGTTCATCTTCCCAAGCTTTTTAACAGCTGAGATACCAACCAAGGCAACCTAAGTCATGCAGCCTGAGAATTCATTTCTGCTTTCTGAGGTGTCAGTGAAAGTACCTGTCAAACTGCCAGTGTACAAGGTCTCTAATTAGTAACTTTACTTGTCCCTTCCCTCAACCAGAATACGTTGCTCATCCTTCCATTACTTTTTTACTTCTTTCTTTACTAAGCTGCTGAAATGGTCTCCTAGAGTCAACAAAACGGTTTTTCTGGTTTTCTGAACATCATTGTTTTAAAACAAAGAATCAAAAATCAGAAGAGTTGTAACAAATTTTCTTCTTGAATTTATTGTGCTGCTCTGAGACTGAAAGTCTTTGTTGTCCCAGGCATACTTCCCTAAAATTGCCTACCTGGCCTGTTTTCAGTTCACTGACATGCCTGAGATAATTTTGCAATCCCATCTTTCCCACCGTTTTTTGTAATATAAACACCTCAGGCTATGTAGACATAGATTTTATACTGTTTGTATATTTGTTTAAACAGATTTGCCATGTTCCACAATGTCAGGATACCAAAAGAAAACATACTGAATATAGCTGGAGATGTCACAGCTGAGGGGAAGTACTCAAGTTCTATCAAGGTATGAAACAAGGTCTCGTTTTGTTAAATATATGAAAGTATAAGGAAGTTGAGAGACAGAGCTTCCTCTTACGTCAGGAAATACTGGATACCTGAATTTAACAAGGCTGTTGACAGTTTCATATGAGGTATGAATGTTTGCTTTTTAATTGCGTTTCAGAGATGTCTCAACTCACCTTGCTGACTTCACTGAACTTCATGCTCTTTGCACTACCCCACTGATCCCAAAGAGTTTAGAGTTTGACTGTGTTCAGACAAGACTATGCTGAGTCTCACCTGAATACCTCATCTGAATGAGTCAAGAAACAAAACTGGAAAAATTGCTTCTGATCTTGCTATCAAGTTGCATTTTTATGGGCATAAAATGAAATGTTAGCCTTAACATTCATTCTGTGCCTTCTGTTCATTCAGGATGTTAAAGAACGTTTCAGTGCAGCTCTGGGATCCTTGTCCACTGGCAGAATTATGATCACAGGAATTTCCATGACCAATTTAAAGCTTGCCTTGGCAATAGCCATTCGCTTCTCAGCAGCTCGCCGTCAGTTTGGACCAACTGAGGATGAAGAAATACCTGTTCTTGAGTACCAAACACAGGTAGATACTTTGGAATTCAATCTACAGACTTCTATATAGTGAAACTCACATCCAGAGCTACTGCAGATCACAGTAGTGACTCTGAAGTTAGTGAAGTTAAAGTTGTCTGTGTCACCTGAAGCATCATTCTAGTACAGCTGTGGGGGTTCATTCCAACTCAAAGCCTTCTGACGTGACCAGGCTTTTAACATAGGTTCTTGGAATAGCAAAACCAAAAAAATTCATGCTTTGAAGTACCTATCAACATCTGTCTTCTAATATACTAACCTTTTAAGAGAAAGACTGTCTTACAAGCACATGGGAAAGTACTGCAGGTGTAGAAAGTAGCATTTGTTTCAAAATATCACTGCTTCTTTTGTTGCTACACTAAGTTTCTCATTTGTAGCCTGTATGCTTTAAAAGTCTAGAACTCAATGACATTCATTGTGGAGAAGTCTCAGGCTAGTTTTGACTTAAGAGGCTTATAACCAAGGTTTACCTCCAGTTTATGCAGATGAAAAACACTTTTTGCTCTGAAAACGTGTGTATAGAATATCTGGGGAAAAGGGAAAACTCAGATCTGCTGAGTGACAAAGGTTATTATATAAGAAGTGCTGAAAACAAACCTGCCCAGTTGGTCCTTGCAGTGTGAGTGCCTTTTTCCAAGTTGACACTTACCTTGCAATATTGAAAGATTTCATGGGTTTCTACAAACTGGTGGAAGGTGCCTTCCTTCCACCATTTCTGAATAAGCCAGGGTCTGCTTTCCTGGCATGCCAGACATTTTGTAAACACATGGCAAAAATTTGTCTTTGGTCCCCAAAGCTTCAGTGAACTTTTTCCCTGGTTTAACAGAATGTTTATCATGAATTCATGAAATGTGAGAACTAAAACTATAGAAAAAATAATATAACCATAACTTGTATAAAGAGAACAATAACCACCTATAACATAATTGAATGTAATTAAATTACATTATAGGTGGTTACTGTTCTCTTCTCCATTAAGCCATTTTCCCTTTTGAACACAGTAAAAATCAACAAGTTGGTTCAATATAATAACTATTAAAAACATACATCAATTTGTGATCAAATCAACTTCTTTTTTTTTATTTTTTTTATTTTCCAGCAATGGCGTCTTTTACCTTTTCTGGCTGCTGCGTATGTCTTAGATTATTTCTCAAAGTCCCTCTTTGAGAACTTTGTTGAGTTTTTTGCAGGGGTGTTGACAAAGCAAAGGAGTCAGAGACAGGTGAGATGTTTACATATTCCCTCTTCACTGAGTTCTTACTATGATAAACTGTAAATTGTTAAATGGAATACCTATTGAGAAGCCTTAGGCTCTCTTACAATCAGAATGATAGAGCAATGTCTCAGAAATATGGGGCATACAAAGTACTGATTAAAGTTTCATTTAGAAAAGCATTCAAATTAGTTTTGTTGAAACTATTAAAGTTTTATTGATTTCTGTGGGATTGAAGGTTATGTTCTCTTGCAGATTTTTTTATCATAAATACATTATGATGGTGTAAATTCAGCATATGACTGTTGTAAATGATTCTACAGGGAGCATATATCAAAGATTTTCTGAAAATATACTTATCTTAATTCCTGCACAGACTTTCTGAGTCTTGCTTGAGTTTGCAATTCAAATTTATGCATTAAAATAAATATTTTTAGTAAAAAAGTTGACTGTTGAGTCTTAATGCTGAATTTTTCATCCACAATTAGCCCATTTGAAGTCATCCCTTTACAGAGGAAATAGCTTAATCTATCAGTCTCTGTGCCAGGATTAATTCTTAATCAAATTAACTGCAGTATTGTGTTTTTATAGCAGATAAATTTTATTTATTTTTATAACTTCTGGCAATAAAAACTTTTAGGGCTTCTGGCAATAAAAACTTTTATATATTGGCTGTGTATCGCTCAGGTCTTACTTAAATCCTCAAGCTTTTTTCAGCTAAAGTAGAGCTCACAAAATTATTTATACTAATGGTGGGGTATTTTAATTTCTCCTCTTTGCACAAAACACAGAAGAATATATTTGATTTTTTACCTGATACTTCATCTCTGGAGGTCTGCAGTTCAGTCACTAATCTTAGGGAAAACAGTGGCTATCAGGAAAAGTCATGATAGGAAGAATCTCTTTGTTGAAAATTTTAAGAATGTAATCCTTATGGATTCCTTTTCTTCTACAGGAGATCTTAAAACAAACAACACCAATCAGGGAGGTGCTGTTTAACAAGCTTTGGTTGTATCAAGCCCCTGTATCCAGAAACCAGAATTCCAAATGCATTTTCAAAGGAAGGTCAACAGAGTTTAGTGTAAATGTGGGCTACTGTGGTTCTCTGAAGCCCTTGAGGGTGTACATAAAATTTTTCCTGCCCTTTGCAAAACTGATGCTTAAGAGATCAGTGAAAACTGTGTAAGGCAATAAATACTATAAATATCCTATTGCTGGCTGAGGAGAGAGATACTGATTGTGTCACAGAGGGGATAGAAGCTTTTTCTGGACAGGCCCTCAACCACCTGCTTCTCCATTTTTGGGAGGGAAAGCTTGGCAGGTGGTGAACTAACTCACTCAACGCTCTGCCAGCTGGTACAGCTGAGCTAAGATGCACCCACGTGCCCATTACCTGGCACAAATTATTGCTGTCTCATATAAGAAGGTTGGTGCTGAAGGTTCCTCGGTTGTGGCAACAAAGAATATGCTTTGCACTTACATAGATCTCAGAGAGTTTTATGCCTCTGCTGCCAGTTACTGTTTGTTATAAAGCAGTATATGTATCAATAGCTTTAACTGTTAGAAATAATTTAGAAATAATTTGTTTTTCACAAAGGCTGATTTGGGACGTGAGATTCATGCTTTATCTGCTGCCAGCAAACCCCTGGCATCTTGGACTGCTCAGCAGGCAGCCCAGGAGTGCCGAGAAGCTTGTGGAGGTCATGGTTACCTTGCCAGTAAGTTACAGACACTGCAGGCACTGATCAGAAAGAGAATGGTTATTTTGATGTGTTCTTCGACTGCTGTTGGGCTATGATTTCTGAATTTTAGGAATGTGTTTAGAAGGTATTTTATCCTCATATCCATATTTTTCAATTTTATTTCATACCTGAATTAAAAAAAAAAAAAAAAAAACAACAACTCCTAAACCTGTACAGGAACTACATGAGTGTTTGGACAGAATGTACAAGTAGTTCAATCTCAGTTTCAAATATAAAGATGCAGACTTTATAGATGAAAATCTGTCTTGTAAGTTTAATGCCACACTTTTCTAAAATCTTTACTGTACGAGGTGATCAGTGAATTTTCAAGCTCATCTGTTTGTAACAATAGTTTTACCTATAGAAATAGAAGCTCTCCTGCATTTTGTCACAAAATAATTATTTAATCTCTCTTAGCTTCTTCTAATATGTTGCAATACATTAAACTGTGCACTTGTTCTTCTTGAGTGAATCGTTTGGGTGAAATCCGGAATGACAATGATCCAAATTGCACGTATGAGGGAGATAACAACGTCCTGCTTCAGCAAACCAGCAACTACTTAATGAGCTGGATGAGTTGCATAAGAGGTATGTTTTCATTGTGGAATCTTATGCTAGACCCAAGAGTGTGCAGCTAATGGAATTAGGAGGTAATTGCATACTGAAAGTCATTGACAGTCATTTAATAATTAACTGGAGCATAAATAATGTCCTCCAGGCTGCATTATATGGTACATTCACAATGCAGAAATATTTGCTATGAGAAATATTCTTTCTCCTGTCTTCCAGAAGCTAGCTAGGTGTTCTGCCATCCCTAATCAGGTTAAGCCGTATCTTACTCCCTGAAAAGTGCAGTTTAGTTCAACCAAATTACCTAAGCACTGCATCTGGGTCTGGGGTCCTAAGCAAAAGAAAGATAGGGACCTGTTAGAGAGGGTCCAGAGGAGGCCACCAAGATGCTCAGAGGCCTGGAGCACCTCTGCTGTGAAGACAGGCTGAGAGAGTTGGGTATCTTCAGCCTAGAGAAGAGAAGGTTCTTTATGGCCTTCCAGTACTTAGAAAAATGAGGGAGAGCTACTTTTTACATGGCCATATAGTCTTGGGCCAGAGGGGAATGGTTTTAAACTAAAAGATGAGAGATTTAGATGTTAGGAAGAAATTCTCTCTACAAGGGTGATGAGACACTGGCACAGGTTGGCCGGAGAAGTTGTCGATGCCCCATCCCTGGAACTGTTCAAGGCCAGACTGAATAGGGCTTGGGAGCAGCCTGGTCTAGTGGAAGGTGTCCTTGTCCAGGATGGGAGGATTAGAACAAGTTGACATTTAAGGTCCTTTCCAGCCCAAACCATTCTATTATTCTGTGACTCCATGTTGGTAAAGTCATCATAAGTCCATTTATTGTACTTGGAACAGTTCATATCACCTGACTTGGTAGCAATATCCATCATCGCATCTTGTCATTCTCTAGATTTTGTTTCAGTTTTCCAGCAGTGAATTTCACTAGCATCTTACAGAGCTGGAAAACTCAGCAGTTGGAGTTGAATCTTATGGGGAATAATTATAGGCAGTGATGTCAGGTTTTTCCACACTTGTCTACCAGTCCTCTTTTGGCTGGACTAGGCCATAATAAAATAAGTATTATGGCCTAATTACATCTGGCCTGTCAAGTGTATGCATGGCTTTGTAATAGGCTTTTAGTTCCAAAAAGTCTGATTTCTTTTCTCATAAATCATTTTTATTTTCTCTGGTATTTCAGATAAAGCTCCTTTTGAATCCCCTTTGGGAACAATAAACTTTTTGCAAGACTACCATCATATCCTTGGCTGGAAATTCACAGCCATTAGTGTTGAAGATTGCATGGACTCCTCAGGTAGGCTTCTGCTGTTATTAAACTGATTCTAGAATTTTAATTTCCTTTCCAAAGGAAAGGATCCAGAGATTTGAAACTGAGACTCTGCTGCTTATTAGATATTTGTCATATTTGCTGACATTTTTTGTATTACATGCATTTTTATTTACTGAGAACATACTTTGCATTTCAAAATACATTCTATTTTCCCCAAATATATTTCTGGAATGGAGAATAGCGTCAGATATTATTTTTTCTCTTTTGTTCCTCTAAAGTAACATCTCTGAGTTAAGGATTTTCACCACTGTATTGCTGTTTTCCAGTTCTAAGGGGATTGTTCACCAGTACCTTCTATCACTAAAATAGCTTCTTTTAGAAAACCATACAAGGGATTTACAAGTATGTTGAAAAGGCATTAAGTTCAACTGCTTTTGACAGTTGCTTTTGGTTGTATAGAGAAAAATGAGTAATGGTGGGAAAAGAGTTCCCTGTAGTTTTCCTGCTTTACTCTGCTATAATCAAGCGAAGACATTAGGTGCTGTTCCCATTTGTGTTTCACTGTGAGCCTAGATTGGCCTTTGGACACAAAAATCAAAGAGAACACCAACATGTAATGAGAGAGCAACAGCATATTTCTCTCCTCTCATGTCATACCTACTGAAGCAGACCATGGTTTAAAAAATATCTGCATCTGTTTCTTGGTCCATTCTGTTAGAAACTGGACTGTTAATTTAAATGCCTTCATTTAGGCAGCACATAAACACTCCCTATAGCCTAAGGTATAATCTACATTAAATCTTCAGCTAAGAAACAAGCAAGCAGGATTCATGCGAGAGCTTTATACTGAATAACTTTTTACCTGTCTGGAGTGGCAGATGTGGTTCTGTTGGAGTAGAGATGGTCCTGTTGGAAAAAAAAGGGTCCAGTGACGATGAGATGGGTCCGGTCTTCCTCCAGGGATCCGGTGGAAAAACTGGATACCTAGTGGGACTGTGGCTCCTTTTTATCTAGGTTAAGATGGTTTGGCTCCTCCTCCCTGTGTGGAGCAGCTTACAATAGTGCAGTGTAATGTGTAATGTCATTGATGAGCTCTTAATGGTCCATTAGCAGAAGACATTCCCGTGGAAGTAGTGAAACAATGAAGAGAGATAAGTAGCACTCCACCATCTGATAAGTGACACTGACCCATTTGGGCAAAGATAAGCAATTCTGCTCCACCCAGATGGAATAGAATAATATGCTCTTTACAAAACTCATGACATTACCTTAATAGTTCTAGGCTGCTCTTAGATATATGACACAATTATATACAAACCTAGCAATTTAAATGTGATTACATCAGCCACCAGTGGAAACTACGTTGCAAGTCACATGCTTCCAGTAATTGTGGACTGTCTTCTGTTCTTGTATTCTCAGAAGAGACTTCATACCTTGCAGCATAAGTCTTAATATGGGGGAAAAAAAAAAAAAGCTAAAAAATTTGTTCAAGTAAGAAATCTAAACTGAGCTGTTGGATGCACCTTTTCTTCCATCCTGGGGTCAGTTTGAAGTAGTGTATGGCCAGACATGGTTATGGCTTCACCGTACACTCAAAATCTGACTGTTCTTCCCAGATATTTATTGTATCTATATTAATGGACAAAATGGCATGTCAATGATTTGATTAATTAATGCTTTCACTTTTCATCTTAAGTTACAAAATCTGGGTCTGCAGTAGAATTTCCATGTGACTTTTTGCATCATAAATGTGAATGTTATGAGTTTGTTTTTTCCCTTTTCATAGTTCCTTTAGCAGCTTATAAATGGCTGGTTTGCTACCTGCTCCAAGAAAGTGACCTAAAAGTGAAAAAGGAGAAGCAGGCTGGACGAAGTGATTTTGAGGCAAAAAACAATTGTCAGGTAATGCTTACTAATCTTTCTTATTTTATTTATTTATTTTCATCCAAGTCTGTCAGTTTCTGTTAGTTTTATCTTCTTGTGTCATAAAGTACAATTTCCTGAACCATAAAGCAGCAAGTCAAATAACTAATAAAACTTAATACCTGACCATGTGCATTGCATAGAACATGATAGCATGAGGACAGTTACCATCAGCAGAAGTTTTCCAGGATATATTCAGGATGTATTTCCCTTCAGAAAAGTTGCAGGTATGTGCTGTGTGATATCTGCAATTTTGATAGCAGAACTTCTGAAGACTATATCTGTGAGTATTAAATGCACTGCAGCATCTGATTATTACTTCTCCATCTGTGCTTGTGGCCAAATACATAGTGTAGGAAAGAATCTTGCTCTGGCAGGTAGGTAAACTAGATGACCTAAGAGGTCTTTTTCATCTCTAATTCCTATAGTGCAAAGTACTCATGAAAGATACCAGACTGACAGCATTGGAACCTGAAAAGGAAACATTGACAATTTACATATAGCAGATCCGCTCTCTCACCAGAGAGTTTTAGCGGCTAGGAATGGCTTAACTCCAAATTTCAGTATTTGTCCCTAAGCTCACCAGATTCTTCTGCTACCTCCATGAGAAAAATCAGTTCACATCCAAAGAATGAACACTTGTCATTTGTCACTGAGAAAGGTCAGTTCCCTGAAGATGGTCAGTGTCATTTACTTTATCTGCAAAGTTAAAAAACAGCGGGAAGGAATAGTCAACATTCAACTGCACCTGGAGACCCAGCCTGCCTTCAGCAGGGGATGATTACTGTGAAACCACTGGTAGAGGGGAGGAAATATTTCCTGCTTTTACCCTAGAAGCAGCTTATTAGACAAACCCTTCAGAGTCAAATTCAGAATGGGAATTGCCAGAAACCCCAGTCTGATTGCCTGTCAGTTAGCCAGGTTTTGGTGAAGCTGGTATTGGGGCCAGTGCATTAGAGAGAATGGTGAGCTCAGAAGTATGAAGTTTGTCTTATCTATTATATTTAATATTCAAAGAAGTTCAGGCACACAACTGCTTTTGAGACAGTTGTTGATATACTTTAAGTCATTAGTTTTTCTTTTCTCCTAACAATTCATCTTCAGGACAGCAGGACTTTTTATTTTAAATGTCTTGCCTCAAAAACATCTGAAAATGATTTACAAGTTGTGCTTTGAAGACATGTACGTATTTGGTTTAAAACTTTCTGAGCATGAAGAAACACTTTTCTGTCAGCCCAGTGATTGACTAATACAAAATATTTGTTCATGCTATGGGGGATCTGGAAGAGATTCCTAGCCTATCCCTAGGTTATTTTGGTCTGGGTTTAGCTCGATAGAGACAATACAGAAGTGCAAGCAGTGGTAAAGAGCAAAATGGAATTATAGGGGAGAACAAGAAAATAATTCCTAATGTTTAATTTCTGATGTTAAGACTTATTTCAATCTGACTGGGGAATTAGCAGATCTCAAAAAATCATCTAGTAAGGGGGCAGTCGTCCATAATGCTGCAGGGAATAGCTGATGTGCATTTTGCTGTTCATATATGTATCTGAGTTTGGACATAAGTATGCCACTGGGCAGATGCTGTTGAGAGAGACAGTGATCTTTGAAATAATCTTTTTTTTAAGTGCTGCAGTGGATCTGATTTGCATTTGCAAGGATAACGCAAGTATTTAAAAGAAAAGAATTAAAACTAATCAACTAATTCTACATGGAAAAAGTTAAACACCCAAACCTTAACGCAACAAACTAAAAACAAACATGAGCTACATCATTGCAACAAGTCATATTCTGCATTAACAGTAAGTGGTGATTTGTCTTTCTCATCAGGTAGTTGGCAAGGACTGGCTGCATAGTTCTTTCAAAACATACTGCAATCCATCAACAGAATCCACTCATGCTGACATGATCAGATTTTTGTTTATTGTTTGAAAGGACTGTAGTAATTTTTCGACAGAAAGATTTCATCCTCTTTATAGAACTCTGGATACTAACTAACTAAATATAATCCTACCTTTTTATTCTTAGATTCATGTAGGTTTCTTAACAATCCTAAAATCAGCCGAGCTGATTTTACATTGTCTTCTCTCTGATGTAGCTTCTCGATCCCATAAAGCCTGGGTGCAGATGCCAAATTACACTGGTAATAGGTGTTCAATCCTACTTCTGATTAGGCATCTCATGAGACATTTCAGAACTAACCTTTGCACAGACATTGTGGAAAGTGTTTTCTCCTACTGTTTCTTAGAATTTCTGAAGCTAGATCATCACACCTAAATCAGCAGAACTCCCCTAACTTCACTAGACCAATGCCATTCTGCACAGGCTGAGGAGTGGTCCTTTGTGTTTTGTTACTCTATGTCCTTCTTCCCTGTCTCCTAAGGTGTACTACTGCCGGTCTCTGGCTCTTGCTTTTATTGAGCAAACAGCCTTGCAGCGCTACCACGACTACACTCACCATCCCAGTGTCCCCGCAGCTCTGCAGCCAGTGCTGAGGAATCTCAGTGCTCTCTACGGGCTCTGGTCCTTGAGTAAACACCTGGCTGTACTCTACCAAGGTGAGATCAGTTCCCTGAATGTGCTGTGCATGTCACTTCTGTGAAGTCCTGACTTGGCCAGGGCAGGGAATCCTAGCAACGATTTATGTTACAGCATTTTCTTACTGCTTGTTTAATACAAAACAATCATTCTCGACCAGATTTTCAGCAGCAGGAATCTGCAGTGAAAAATTAACACAAAAACCTCTCTCTTACCTTAGAGATGGTGGAGAGATCATAGGTTTTGCTGTGATCCAGTGCTTGTGTGAGAGGATGAGGGATAGGCAGCAAGATGCTGTAGTGTAGCTCATTACTGAGAAAGGCTCTACATAGCTTAGATTAAGAGTTTTGCAGTCACCTCATTAATAAAAGACTGTCAGTTTAATTACACAGGTGCAGCTACTTAGTCTTGACTACTGAACTCATGAATTGGCACAAAGTTTGTATCAGTGTAATCTTAACTGGTATAAGCCTCTCTGAATGTTTTTAAGGTGGCTATGCTTCAGGTGAACAACCAGGGAGATTAATTCAGGATGCTATTCTGGAGCTCTGCTACAGGGTAAGCCTGTTTATTTGTGATTAAATGTATAGTATATATACACTAAAAAGAGATACATGGTTTATAGTCATCAGATTATTCTGTATATCAAGGGGTAAATTAGCAGGATATTATCTTAATGGTTTCTGAATAATTTTCTGTAAACTTTAGCAACTCATTGACCCTGAATCTAGTCTTAATTTATTTATCAATAAATGGCAAACAATATGTCCTGCCAAATAACGTCATATCATTTGTGGCCTTGCAATCTTCATTGGAAAGCCAGTGAAATATTTCAATCCAGTTTATTTTATTTCATTATTGAGTTGGTTTGTGATATTTTTTTTCTTAGCACAAAATCTTCTCAAACTGCAACATATTCTTTGCAGGTCAGCCAAATTTCAAAGAAGAATGTGGTCATTATGTTTTTAAAGTCAAAAAGTATGTGTGTTTCTATGTGTAAACAGCACCATATTGGTTAAAATGTGTTTAAAACCTCCTAGGTAAAGGAGGAAAACATTTGAAATCCAGTCTCTTTTGGCAGTGACCAAAAAGAGTCTGTGACCAAAAATTCTGTGAATTCTGTGAGTCACCTAGTTACCCTGGGAGTGAAAAAATCAAAATAAAAACTACGCTACTTATTGTGGATTTCTCTTAAATTACCAAAGCTGGTACTTTATGAAAATAATTTTTATGCTTCTCTGTACTTCAGCCATAGACAACTACAGAAGTTGTCAAATGTATGTCTTCTGTTTTTAAACAGTTGAAAGATGATGCAGTTGCCTTGGTTGATGTCTTTGCTCCTTCTGACTTCATTCTCAATTCTCCCATTGGTAAAGCAAACGGAGAGGTAAGAAAACCTATTGTAAAATTTGTAAGTTTAATCATGAAGATTATTGCCTGTAATTAGCCTTAACATATTCAAGACATTTCACAAGCACAAAAGAAAAGAAAGACTTTCCACTTTCCAGTGGAAAATGCTACCAGAGTTAAATTGATGTCAGCAGAAAATGAACTTTTTCATTTACTGGAAATAGGCTTAAATGGGAAACTTGTATGGTATTGCTGTAGTGTGCTGTTGTGGGCATCTATGCAGTGAACCAAAAAAGGGCTTAGAGAAATTTTTTGGAGTAGTTACACAAAGCAAGCGTTAAGAGCATAAGAAGGGCTGTAGTGGATTCAGTTCACAGAATATTCTGTGACTGACAGGGATGGATGGCCAAAGAGAGCACTGTGAAACAGATGAAATAGCAGGGTGTTCTTTTCCTGAAGTCTCAGCTGTTGGCAGTTTAAGAGACGTCTCATGCCATAGGTTCTGTTTGTATCATTCTGTTTAGTAGCAAAGATGTGTCTATTCTCCATTTTTTTTCCATCCATTTTCAAATTCAGCTGTCATTTGGCTTATAAAACACCATCATTTCTACAAATTGTGAGAAAATACTTCCTAGTCCCAGTCCATATCTTTTCATTCCTCTGACAGACCTTGTTTTCCTTCTCTGGGTATTTTCTGCTTCTGCCATATTCTTTCTGAAGTGACTTAACCAGACCTACAAGCAGGACTCAGGATTTGGGTGCACCATGGAGTGTGCTGCAAAAGCTCCTGGTCCCTCCCTGCCTTCTTTTGACATATTTCAGGATCTGTACTTTATTCCAAAGTTTCAGCAAACCACACTTTTTGCGTACTGGGCCAAACCTACTCATCAGAGCCAAGCTGTGGGATTACTATTCTGTAGAGACCAGTGTTACAGTACAGTAGTTTGGGTTGGTGTGGATGGATGCTGTAGGCAATCCCTGAAGCCAGGGGAGCCTGCCAGGATGTTTGACAGGAATGCTGCATCAAACAGACCCCGTGGTTTTCAGTATTTCCTGTGACTTCTTGTCTGAAGCTGCCCCTTGTTCCCATGGTGATCCAGCAATACAGAGGGCAGAACAGATGTTTCGAAGCTGACCTAACACAATGATTACTTTGTTAGCACAGTCATTGCAAATGAGGCAGTGAAGGCTGGCTCTACCTCTCCTGCCATCTCCTAAGAGGACTGTAATCACCACTGGAAACTTTGTTTCCATTTCTATAGGTTTTTGAGGATTAAATTAATGCAAGAGGTAATGGGAGGGAAGCTCCAAAAGTAACTCCTCAGAGAAGGAACGTAGTTTGTTAGAATGTTAAGAGCATCTGTATTGGCCAAAAGCCCATTTTTACACGTTTTTCTGTCTCTAGCAGAAGCTGTGAGCAGATGCTGTAGGCAGAAATATAAAATATGGTACAAGTACACAGTGATCCATTCCTAGAATAGTACCCCCTTCCTAGGAGTCACCTGGAGGTTTCTTATCAGTAACTGATAAAGCTGTCGTGATGAATTTGGCTGGCTACTCACTGGGAGGAGCTTAGCTCTTGCAAATGCAGAAGCCACAGAGACTTAAATTAATATTGGATACTAATATTAGGAGTATAGTATGTGAGAAATGCACTTAGGAATCTAAACACTTCCTCATGTACTTAATTTTTTACAAATTCATTGAATCATTGAGAAAATAATTGTAATCAGTGCTATTCAACCCATGTTCTATAGAATTCAGGAAGGTTTTCTGAACTGCCTGTAAGTCTGTGGTTTTCAGCTTGTGTAAATATTTTCAATTGAAATTGAAAAAAGGCTGCCAATCCCTCACTCAAAGAGAATACGTAACAAAGATCCTTGTCTCCTGGCTGTCTATGTTTAATCCTATATTCGTTGCTATCTTTACACCTTCTAAGAACCAATGCAAACATTTTAGTGAAAATTACAGTATTGGAAAGAGTAGATTATCCAAGTGTAACGAAAAGGTGAATTTAATTCAGGATAAGTTGTGTTGTGCTGCAGTGAAGTGCCTTGCACCATAAGCCGTAGATCATAGTTGGAGCTGAGGAAAAGTTTCAAAGTTTTTTATAGACAGCTTTAAGCCCTAAAAAAGAATTCAGATTTGCTTTAAAAGAAACTTTGATGGTGTGGACATAATTTCTCCATAAAAGTTTTGACAATCTCAGCCTAAGTCCGTGAAGGTATTGCCACTTTTATTTCAGGACTAATTAAAAATTGTTAGACAATATTTAATCAAAATTAGAATGGAATAAATAGTTAACATTAGCCTATGTAATCACGGTGAAATATATTTAACATTAAATATATTTCAATGTTATATTAAGTCATCACAGATATTTAAGTCATCACAGCATCTTTTGATAAAGAAAAAAGGCATTTCACTTTACGTCACTGACTGCTTTATACTACATTAATATTTTGTTCCACTGTACTCTCTTAGTGCTGAAAATACGTTCTTTCTTTCCTAATTTTTCTATAAAGTTATTTAAAGTTTTAAGCTTTTGTTAATTATGAATTGACAAATATTGCTAAAATTGTACTTTTGCAAAATTTGCTTCTTTTTAACTCTTCCACAAAAAAATTGCAAATTGGTAAAATGAAAAACAAACAATCTGCTCTTGAGAGAGGAATTTCTTATGCTCAAATCAAACAGTTCACACTGGGAGAGAAGTTCTGTTACTTTCCAGAAGCGTATTCAAGCAAGATAACAACAGCCATGAGTGCTTTCAGACAAAGTCCTCAGGTTTGGACAGAACAAAGATTAGCTGAATATAATCTTGTTTCCAAATTTCTGCTTTTGATAGTACAACCTCTGTCAAGTTGACAGTGAGAAATAATAAAGGTTACTGGTTTCCTGCTCTTATGCCAATGGTCTAAATGATTTACACAGAAATCTGGTGTTTACAGTACTTTAAAATTTTGTGCTTACTGTTCTGTTTGTTCTTGCCTGTACATAATTTTTCACATTTTTTAATCTAGAAATTCAATCAAAATCTCATTTCAGCCAAAGGGTTAACTTAATAATTTATCTCATAAAAGTTTTGTTTCTTCTCTATGCATCAATCTTTTTTTACTGTTATTTTGCAGTTATATAAAAACATGTGGGGAGAGATCCTTCAAGGCAACAAAGCTCTGAACAGACCTTCATGGTGGGCAGAATTTTGCATTAATAAACCTGTTATAGGCAGGCTGAGGTCAAGATTGTGAACCAAACAACTTTCAAAGAGTCTGCATGGGCCTGAGATGGATACCTTGTTACAAACATCAGGAAGAAATTAGACCATATGTCTAACGCTGGAAATGGAAGAGATTTTCATTGGGAGGTGCCAAGTTTTAAAATAACTTTGAAATCAAGTCCAACCTGATCTGAGGGACTGTTAACATAATAATGACAAGAGCAAGAGCAACACGTCTGCACACTACACATATTTACTCAATTAAATTTTTAAAAAATGAAGATTTATTATAATCGCTGCTTTGCAAAGTTTATATTAAAATTTTTTTCCAATCAGCCTGTTGTCGTTACTTTTATATTGTAGAAGGTAAATAATTAAAATCACATTTGCCACCAGGAATTATGAATTAGCTGATAGAAGCAAAAAAAACAAAATTAGGTCAGGCTGGACAAAACGTGTGTTAATTATGATTACAGTGAGAGAACATTGGGGGAGCATCTTTCCCTCTGCTCCCCTGTCCTCAGGTTGCAGAGAACCAACCTATATTGCCTTTCAGGAAAAAAGGAGAGGAAGATGTAAGGAAAAGCAGTCATTTCAATGTTAATAAAGCTGAGTATCCATCCCTGGAGGCACGGGATGCCTTTGGGAGCTTGGTAACTGCCCCAGTTCTGAGGAACCAAACAGTGACTGACTGGCATGGCAATATGGAAAGATGGCTCTTACTAGTGGCACACCCTGTGTTGTCTTAGCTCAGAAGTGGGAAGTTGGAAACAATCACACTGTTAGCTTTTAGCTGAAAGGAATGTTGTTTTAGTAGATATAACTTCTTAGCCAGACTGAGAGCGGTCTTAAATATTAATAATTATACCACCATAAGTTCAAGGTCAATTAAAAATGATCACACTCAACACACTTCAGGGGAAAAAAAAAAAAAAAAGAGCCTGAAATTCTGTGGCTGTTGTTTATAGCCCCGTTGGACAAATGGATAGAAGCTATCTAGTTAAATCTATTTTTTTTCCTTAATTTCTTTTTCTTCACCAGAGATAGTCAGTGTTGCCTGTGGTTTTTTCTGCCTCTATTCTTTCTTCTTTTCTAATGAGGTACCATAACTCAGGATGTCCTAACAGGAACTCTTTTTCTTGCACTTGAACTGTAGGAAAGTTTAACCTTCTTTGCTAAAAAAAAAAAAATCAACCCAATATAAAGTATTTATTTTCTTTGACCTGTTTTGCCTCTTTTTAATAAAGTCCAATAGGTAGCATCATCCTATTAAGAAAATAGATTAATGCAGCTAAACACCTATCATTAGATGCTGTGCATTCATGGGGTCTCATGATTATCTTTAGGAATTTTCCATATCAATAGGGAATCCAACAAGTGTCTCTGAAGGAAAGTGAGAGAGCTTGTTATGCCCAGCATCCAATGTGAACACCAGGAACTCTGGCAGTGAAAAAGGCGAATGGGGAAGATATGCCATGCTATGTTAAATGTAGTAGCATTGATCTGTCAGTCCCCATTCTGTACTATCAGTGCTGATCCAGCAGCATTATTTCACTGTCATACATGTGTGTGATTTCACCATCACCTCTGAGCTCTTCATAAGTGACTCAGTCTTTTCTTGCCTCCTTCCCCACAGCTGGGAAACAGCTGTGTGTAAATCTTGTGTATGAACTGGAAGTCTGTTTATGAGGCCTTGGTAGCCCAGAGGAAAACACAAAGGTGTTTGGCATGTAGCTTAAGCCACTTTCATCCCAATAAAAAACCCACAGCGAAACTGTGTCACAGTAGCACAGACCTGGAGACCTGGTGAACCACAAGAATACTCACCAAACACATGACAGGATAAAGAGACACCCTGTAAAAACATATCCCTAAACCATTCCTACTAATCTTATTTATTATGACTATTCCAGAAAGAGCCAAACTCCCTGATAAAAGCTGAGCCCCTCTCTGCTGATAAGGACTGTACAAACTGGCAGGGAAAAGTGCTGTTCGTTCTGAAAATGTTCTAACTTCAACTAGAGCAAGCACAGCAGAGGCTGCACCATCAGAGACATGATTATGGGAAGGCACAGTGGGATACTCAGTAAAATAGCTGCATTATGGACCCTAAATATGAAATGTCACACAGCCTGCAGTAAGTTTAGAGCTTTATGGGACCCTTGGATGCCTGGTTGATGGGAGGAGTTACAGACCTGAGCACCAAAGCTGAAATAAGTAGAAGCAGTTTGAGGCTTTGGGCATTTACTCTTTAAGACATCCTGCATCCCCAGATACTGAGTGCTGGTGGCTGCTCACCAGGGCTAAATGGTGGAGCAAGCTTAGTGCAGGTGTTCAGCACCTGTCGGGCTTTACATGCTGCAGCAAAGGCTGCACTCTTTGCTCCCACACCCAGTACAAAGCCATAGTGCAGCAAAGGCATGCTCATTCTATGGGCCAGAGCCACGCTGCACTCAGCATTATCAAAATGAGTATTTTCTGTATGAATACTTGATAACTGTGATCAGGTTCTTTAATCAGGTACAACTGTGAATTTCTGATCTGTAATTTTAGCCAGATCTGTGTAATCAAATGAGCAAAATATCCTTTTCCTCTGAAGTCAACATCCAGAGGTTCCAGAGGTCTACGTCCAGCTTCTCAGAGCGGGAGAATTTGTAGCTTTGAACTTGCAGAGCTGCAGCGTGGAAAGAGAGAGATGTCATGAAATTTGGCATCCAATGATCTACTAAATCATAGGGTAATAATTCAACAACTACCACAAGATGTCATTATTATATGCAGTTTCTTCCTATTTGGAGAACATTAAATAAAAGAGGCCTCTGGCAGAACAGAGAAGACATTTCCCTCCCACTTCAAATGCCAAATAAAGTTGGATGTGTCATTTTATCTTGGTTGGGGAGCTGGGTCAAAGTCAGTCAAATAGCTTCAGTCCAAAACAACTTGGCCTCAGGAATCCGTCATTTTAAGCTACCACGTGAAGGCACCAGAAAGCTGAATCCAAGTAGGCCTGAAAGAGCGCTAACACTGCTTCCCCAGTGCCCTGTGCCCTGCTCCTCTCCTGGAGAGGGGCAGTTTTCTGCTTTGTGACTGTCGCACCACCTACCTGCTGTGGGTATTTCAAACCAGGTATTTCTTCTGTGCTAAGATACTTTCGCTGATGTGACTCAAAGCGAAAAGATTCTAACAGAAAGAATGAAATTGTTTATGTGTGCTAGAACACTGAATGCACACACCTCCCTCGCTGATGTGGCAAGATAAATACATATTTCACATCACCTTTTCAGGTGTGGTAGTTTGAGGAGGAATGCTTTGTGGGTCAGGTGGAAGCCCTGCCATGCTTTACATCTGCAGTTCTGTGGATGTGGATTCAGAGGTGCTTGTTTGCTGCAGAAATAAGTAGATTCATATGCTGCTATTTCTATCTGAAAGCCACCTTCCCACTGTAATAAATGATTTATCATGCATTCTGCAGGGATGCAAGTTCCTCTTCTGTTTGCCTTTGTTCATATGTTTTCTTAACTGACTTAATGTGTTTTCAAACACGACTGGTGATTTCATACCAGCCCATGCTACCAGCATGACCAGTCTGTCTCTCTCTTCCAGCCATCGGGACATGACAGAGGCCTGTGTGTCCTCTGGTAGCACCATACCTTCACAGACCTCGAGTGTTTTGTTATTCCCAATTCTCATTAGCCTGAGATCAGAGTGAGATCATTTTAGCTCGGTTCAGTGGCCTAAGGAGCACCACAGGCAAAGGGGAGCTCGCTGCATGAGACATCCATGTGATGGTATAATCTGCAGCCAAGTGGGGGTCAGCTGGATCACAGCAGGCTGCCCACAGCACTGTCACTGGCAACAGAAGCAGAAAGCTTCCTCCCTCTCCGAGCAAGTCAAGTCACTGGTTTCTAAAATACAAGCAGAGCATTTCACATCAGTTCCTTTCAAGGCAAAGAGATGTAAATGCTGAGAGCAGCAGTTCTGCTGACTACCTTGCCTCGTTGTTTTCTCAAATGTTTGCAGCCTGGTTGTGTTTGGCATTGCCACGGCATGGATCTCTCTTGAATAAATTTAAGTTCCATCAGGAGTTTCTTCACTGTGTTTGTCAAATAATAGACTAGTAAGCTAGAAGAATTCCTAGTGTATTTCCTGAAGACAATTTACAGATTTTTACATTTTTTTTGTTTTGTCTGCTTTAGTGTAGAGCATCTGCTGAGATTTGCATCAGTCTCCAAAGACCCAGCGTCAAGGGGCATTTGTCGCCTTCACCTGCTCATGTTCTTCCATCCTCCTGCCTTCCCAACTCATTTCACTTGTCATCTTCTTTCTACTCAGAGCTAAATACTTATTTTTGTCAACTTATAAAATATTCATTGTTACTCCTCTTTTCAAGCAAAAGGTATTTTTAAATTACATGTTCTTGCGTAGAAAAAAATGCTTTAATTCATCATGGCAGTTTTTTAGAAGGGCAGTTGCCTGCAGCATATTTGACATGGAGAGATAACCAGGAGTTAGAAAACAACCTGTGGAAGGACCAGCGTGGATCTGGAGTTTGTCCCGTGACTGGGGCATGATTCATGCTTTAGACATGTGATCCATGGGCCAGGACTGGTCCAGGGCATCCGAGGAAAGCCACCATACTGCCACTCTATTGTACGGCATATACTGCACTTACCACCTCCTTACCACTCCACAGGATTTTTCGGGGCAGCTTGTCCACAAGAAATGGGCAACCATTGCCTGAGAAAGAAAACTCTTTTAACAGTGTGATTTTCTCTTTTTTTTCCTTTTTTTTTGTTTTGTTTTGTTTTTTAAAATGTAAGAATCGAAACAATCTATAGACAAACATAATTTCCTATGGCAAAAATATGAGCTTCAATGTCAAAATTGTTTATAAAGAGGCAGAAGAAGTATTCAACAAGTTGTTCTGCACTGTATTTACGTGCTCTTATCACTGGGATGTGGTGAAATGCTTTCCAATCCCTCAGTAACCCAGAAAACTGTTGAGCAACATATACTATGGTAAGCACTAAAATCAGCAGAGGCATGTAACAAAAGATGGTGAAAACTTGACTGGCCTAAGCATATTCATTTCTCTTATATTTAAGAAAAGAGATTCCACCCTATTAGAGTTTGCTGTTCTACCGGTATTTTAAAAGGAAGAAAAGTGGCAAACTTGATTCTATGACAAACAAACTAATGGAAAACCTGAAGGGGGATTAAGTTATTAAAATAATTAGCATATAGTAATACAAAAGAATCAATCAGAAATTTTACAGAAAATACAGTTTGTCAGACAAACCTGCTTTCATTCCAGGTATTCTCAAACCCTGATTTTTGCATATCTGTGACAGGCAACATAGACATTTGCCTCTAACACAACATATTTAGTGTCTCACAACACCGAAATTAAAAAAATCAGCATTCTGTCTATCAGCAAACACACTTGAATTGGGATAGGAGCTTCATGTCTGACAGGATCTCAGGAAGCTATCAGTGGAGAAATCATTCTCTGTGCTCTGGGGATGTTGTTAAGGATAATCCTAGACCTGCCACTGCTTATTATATTCCTCAGTGAGCTGGAAATAATTTTAAAATCTCTACTATTAAAATGTGCAGAATTGGTGGACTGGTAAATTAGGTGAGAACAGATATAATCTGAAATGCTTAATAAGTTTAAATCAGACTGTTTTTGCTGACCTAAGTATGCAACATCTCCTTCAAAAATGAAGGGGTAAGGAGAGATTTTGTCATCCTAGGCCAGACAGAGCTGAGGGAAGGTGAGTGCTTTACTCTCCACGCTGGCCGATTGCTCTCACTAAAGACTGACCTCAACTGATGTGCTTGGGAGAGAACTGAAATTTTTCTAAAGGCCACAGGAGTGTCACGGGAAGAGTAAGAAAATGCGAGATCATTATAACCTTAATATAATCAGAGAATTGATTCTTGTCCAGTCGTCCTGTTTAAAAAGCCAGCTCCAAATGCCATCTTGCCTAGAAAATGGAAACTGTATTCTGTGTGAATAGTCATCTGTGCTTGCAGAAACCATGTGCCAAACTCCTGCTTTCCTTACAGGACACAAAATAACAAAAAGGAGCAAGAATACTGAATTCAAAGCTGGACAAAATTGTGCTACAACAGGAAACTGAACAAACTCAATGTTTAGCATGTCAAAGAGGAGCTTAAAATTTGGAGCAATTGCAGTATTATAGGCTTCTCCAAAGTAGAGCAAAATGTTGTTTGTCAAAACAAATATAATTTGTGTCTGATCACTGGGGAGAGATTTAAGAGTATGGTTTACTTTGAAGGAAGGTTTGTGCATATACACATTATTTGGGATGACCAAACCATGGTCTATGGTTTTATTACATGCTCTACCAAGATCCTTTAAATCAGAACAGCTGGTGCCATATGAACTGCCCTCCAAAAACATACTTGTCTGAGTGTCATTAAATAATGATTTTTTTTCTAAGCCCACACAAACACTTGGCTTTTTCCATCCAGTTTATCAATGATGAGTGTTTGCAAAGTCCAGAACTGAGCACTGGCTGTGTTTCACTAGTGTGAGGGAGAAGCCAGGAAAAACATATCTCCTGGGGAGTATTCCCAGCTGTAAGTTTATTTTTGACACGTATAAGATGGAATTGGGTTTCTATGCTTGTTTTGATCTCCTTACAAATTCTTATTAAAGGGATGTCTTCCAGCCCTGCAGAATTGCATATCCTGTTCCAGTCCTAAATCTGTGGGTGAGCCCTGCAGCCAGAAGTGTGGGGCAGTGGGACAAACACACAAGTGCCTCAGACACTCAGCAAGCAGCAGCCCAGTTCCCTGCTCAATACATAAATATTTGCATGGTTGAACTATGCTCAATGGCAGATGAAAACCATGTACTTTTTTCACAGCCATCAGTTGCACTCAGTGTTGTTCATCCAAGGCACAGCCCACGGGCACAGATCCAGCCAGAGCCACTCTTCGCTCTCACTGCTGGGCTCTGTTCCTGGGTGGCTTGTCCTGCTGTATTCTCCTGGAGCTGAAGGAGCAGGTTCTTGCATGTTCTTCTTATGCACAAGAACAACCCATTGTGGCTACAGAGAGAACATGTCTTCAGGGATTTTTCCTCTATCTTTTTGGACCACTTTTTTGCTTTGGGTTTAATTCTGGTTCTTTTGATGGGGAGGGAGAATTAAAAAAATATATATATATATATAAAAAAAAAAAAAATCACCTTTCTAATGACCAGGTTGTCTGTTTTGACAATTAGGCAATGGGCACAGAATTGCTTAGCTATGTTATGGTTTCTCCTACTCACTGTCCAAATTTATGGTGTCTTCTCATTAGACTTCAGCTGTGAGGACAGTTCAACAGCAAAAGTTGGAGCACTTGCAGTTTTATTTCTGTTGCCAGGCTCCCTGTTCATTGTGGGAGGATTCCATATGCAACCAGATATGATTTTCCTCTGTGTTAAGAAATAGTCCTGGCAGTAAACTGTTTGAGTCATCTTTCTGTTTGCTTGACTTCTCCCATAATAATATTATTCAAAACTTGATTCACCCACTAATCTCATAAGACAGGATTTTAGATGTTTAAAGGAAAAAAAAATCTTTTCTTGGGTTTTTTTTTATTTTTTCACTCTGACCAAAGAAAGCTCAGAGTCGAAAGCCTCATGCTTTATTTTGCTTTAATTGGGTAGAAAGCAAAAAACTTCTACAGAAAGGCACATTCCTTAGAAGGCCAATCTGCAACATGATTGATTAGAGCTTGTTTTAGTGGGGAGGAATATGGTGGCATCACCATTAGTAATCAGGTGTGTCTCACCACTTCTCAGAACCATCATTTCACCTCTGAACTAGCAGAGGGATTCACTCATGTATTCAAATTCCCAGTCAGGGATGGAACCAAGATAAACAATTAGAAGGTCCACTAAAGACTCACTCATAGATGTTCCCACATCATAGGAAATGAAGCAACTCATCATATGGTCAAGAGCTGTTCTTCAAGACAAGATTAATGGTAGTCCTGGTTAGTCCTGAAATCTCACATTTTCTTCAATATAGATCCAGTATTAAATTGGAGTTAACTTCCTGGAACAGGCAGGCATAGGTCTTGTTTTAGAAATCTAATACTTTTTCATCACATGTTTTTTGTAGATTCTTGGTGGACTTGTAATGCATGAGAGAGGAAATCACAGCCCGGGGTCCCACCATCCTAGGTGATGTACACAAATAGATCTCCAAAACACTGCAATTTAAAGACAAGAAAAGAAATTATGCACTTTGAACAAATCATAATGTCAGTACTGGCTAGCACTATGTGCAGCAATCTCAATGCTCCATTTGCCATTTTAAGCCAAAATTTTCTGAGGCCTTTCTAATTTGGAAAAGAAGCTTATGTAGCTTCTTTTCCAAATAAAAAATGGTAGCCAGTGCTCAGCATCCAGAATGGCATCATGGAGGCTGGAGTAAATATCCTGTCAGTGAATAAAAGATTTCAAATTTAGGATTATGCTATGATGAGTCCTGAGAGTGAATACCAAGGATTTACACTTAATGTAGGAATGAAGTCAGTGGAGAGACAAAGAAAGCAAGGGACAGTGCCAAGTCCCGTGCTAAGAGAAAGTGCAAATAATGTCTTGTATTTGGCATGGAAATGATAAGGCCAGAGGTGCATGTTCCAAGGACAGAGAATTAGAAATAATGGGTACATAGTTCTGTAAGTATGTTTTGCTGTTTGAGAGGGAAGTCAATAGTTTTTACAGAGAACTCAAAAGAGTTTTAAAGTCTAGAGATAGCTTGGACATAAGAACAAGACTGGCTGATGGTGAGCTTTCATCCACATTGGAAATCTCCCCCTAAACCACTACTTTAAGTAATTACATCTGTTAAAATTTTTGTTCAGTTATTTTTTGCTTCCATGTGTATCTAGGCAACACCTGGAATAATATTATTTTCTAGAAACTTCTAAAATCCAGTGGTTCGCTGCAACATGTTGCAACATTTCCATATACAGATTTCATACACACACAGACACATACTTATTAATGAAACTCTACCCACGCATGTGTGTTCAGAAGCAAAAATAAACAATTTTAGGCAGGCTTATGCAAATAATTCTCTTTCTGAGTTCTACTTTTTTCTGTCAGAATTCAGCCAGAAATAAACATCTAAATCTAGATTAGCATGTATTTTTTTAAGAGTCATAACATTATCACAGTAATCATCTCCTTATGAAAGTGTAATAAATGGCAAAGAAATAATAAGGAGCTATTTGTAACATGGCATATTAATTAGAATCATAATAAAAGTTAATAGGAGCATTATATCAAGAGTTACACTGTAAAATGTGGGAGAAGGAATTCTGTTATTACATTCAAGAATTACAGCAGAACTGTGACCGTACTTTAAATTTTAAGTTCATACAAAAAAAAAAATTCGGTGAATCTAATTTTTATAATGAAGTTGCAGTTGTATTTTTGAGTCACATAGGGGAATTCCTGTTGTTTTTTCAAATGCATCTTACAGAAGATATTACCACTTTAATTACCTCAAGATGTTTAGAGACATTTCCTCTTAATTAAAAATCAGAGGACCTAATGGCAGTGGTATGCCTAAGGGCTCAGGGAAATCATTTGTTGATCTGTGGTTGCTATGAGGCTGTTGAGAGCTGTAGATTGTCTGTAGATTAACATATAGCTATGTAAACTATAAATGGTTAGAAAAGCTTCAAGGTTTCATGCAAACTCCATGTCAACACAAACACCCTCTCTGATTACTGAGGCAATAAAATGTGTTTTAAATTATTTCATTGTACTCTTTCCACACTTGAAAGGCAAACTGTGCCTAAACCTATTCCTTGAATTTGTGACCTGTGCAAACTCTGCCATGTTATGGTTTGTGTCTATGGCACAGCGAGCAAGTTAGGGGTAAAACCATGCCAAAAATCCCAAACCAATAGTGAATAGTCTACAGTAAGGAGTGGTCTCTGAGCCAGAGGGTTGCAGCTCATGAAGCAGAAAGAAGCAGCAGAAGGCAGTGCCCTGTGCATAGGAAGCAGCCTCCACAGCACCAGGGGTGTGCACTGGCTGACCCAGTCCCTCAGGAACCTGCGGGCAAAAGACCCAGAGCAACAGCTCATCAAAGTATCCCCCAGCTGGGCCATAGCATAGGACAGGCCACGCTGGGGAGTCACCTGGACTCACAGTTTGGGAAATGTCTTGTTGCTTTCTCTTGGAAAGTTATGAGGTATCTGAGTAACACTGATTAATTCTGTCAAAGATCACAGATGTGGGTCAAACCTGAGCGGCGTTTGGTAAGAGTCACAAGGGGAGAGCTGAGAAGATGAGCTGTGGTCTAATGCCTGGCACCAAGCCTAAGCTTAAGGCACAGCCTGAGCCCGGCTCCCCAGCCCTGTGGCTGGACAGCACCTGCCCTTCCCCAGCGGTGCAGGCAAGCAGAGCATCTGCACAACATGAAACATTTCATGTCTCCGGCTGAAACATCTGCATGTCACTCCACAAACACAGCTCACCATGTGCTACCGAATTGCCAAGACAGCCTGTGATTCAAGAGCAGGAGTTATGCTGAAAGCAGAGGAAGAGTGTACGTGAAAAACCCTTTAATTTACAACACAGTGTGACCAGAAGCATATTTATAATTGCTTTAAATTGTTTACAAGGCAAAGTAACAACTGACAGAGCTGTTTCCTCCGCCCACCAGTCAAATTGTTTTTTTTTTCCTTTTTGCTATTTCAACATTTTGTTTATTTTGATGAAATGCATTTTTACGATATTGCTTTACTGTCTCCCTTGTTTTGCCCCAAGATTTAGAGATGCTGTGAAATGACTTAATGTGAATCATGTGGCATGTGTTCTATGACGTCTTCCTCAACAGGGATTTATAGATGGAATATGTCCTTTTCAGGAAGCTCTGCAGAACACAGGAAGAAAGCTCTGTTTAGAGCTGCCACTTTGCAAAACTAAGCAATGTCCTCCAACAACATTACACCAGAGGCTCCGTATAATGAAGCAAAATCCTGCCTTTCCTATCACTTCTCTTAAAAATATTCCTATCTCCAGGAAACAACATCTCAGAAATCACCATCCATCTGTTGCCAGCTGGCATTTTTGACTCAATAGAAGAGCCAGAAGACAGACACGAAGGCTGAAAATCAAGATTTTTGATCTGTGCTCAATTTAGGTCCAATTTGAGCAGTTACTGTGTTTTTCTTTTTCTTTTTTAATTTCCCACAAACAATTCCTCAGAAAATCAGCTGCAGAAAAAGTGCTGTTCCAGAAACTATGTTCCAGAATCCTCCCACTCCCTTGAAACTGCCTTACTGCTGTGTCACAGGATCTCAAGGGTTTTACATCCAGGTGAAGTAAGAGAGAAGGTTGTTCAGCCCCTTTCCTCTCTCTTCCCTCCATCACTTGTATACTCCCATCTTTCTGTAAGCTCATCTTCCTGTCCCACAGCAATGTAGAGGGCAGAGTTGTATCCATCACTGTCAGTGCTCCATACTGGTGAGCCACAGGCTCATGCAGCTTGGCTCTAGTCTTTCTTGCAGCAAGGTTTCTTCTGCTGGAACCTTTATCCACCCTGTCACACCCCGCTTCAAACTTTTAAATTCCCAACATGAGGCATTTGTCTACAAAGACACAAAATGAGGTGGCCCTGTGGGAGCACTGTGCTTCAGAGCAGGTGTCAAGCACACCTCTGAGCCTGCCTAGTCACAGAGGACCAAGAAACCACACCATGTGATGGTGAAAGGACGTCACAGCAGGTTTGCAGTGCTGCACTGAGGTTTTCTGAGATGTACTGACCAAGACACAGATCTCTCTGAGTGACTGTGTCAGCCTGGATTCCTGTGCTGAACCTGTATTCTGTCTCAGGAGTTCTCATGCCTGACGTATATGAAATAGAAAAGCAAAAAATTCAGTCACCATAGGGTTAGCAGATGCCACAAAACCATTGGGAGGCAGGTAGTCACACTCTTCAGCTCCTAGCCCAGAGGCTCGAGTATGTGACAGCAAGTACAACACACTTGACATCGTCTTGCTTTATTTTCCATCAAAACAGGTCCTCTTTTCAAGATGATGTGATGCTCTCAACCTCTCCTCTGTGCCTCCAAGCCAAGCCCAGGGTTCCCACAGTTTCCTTCTCGTCCCACAACACTCTACGTGTTTCCTCAATTTTCCTCTGCTCCACTATGTCCCCTATTGTCCTCCCCATAAACACTGGTGTCTGACATTCACTCTGTTCTTGTGCCACTCTGAGTGCCACTGTAGTTTATGACTCAAATTTTGAACCATATAACATACTGAAATTCCTCCTTTGACTCAAGTGCATTTACAGCCAGACGATCCTTTTTTTCCTTTCCTGGCTCTGGGGTTTTGCCAGTGGGACAATTAAAGGTTAATTAAATTAAAGGGTGTGCCATTGTCCCCTTGAGTCAGAGGGTCTGAGGTGGCCTGTGCCCTTCTCCACTGCCTGGCAGGTGAGCATTCAGCTGTGTGCAGCTTAGCTCTTCCCTGGGCACTGTGTTTGAAATGGTTTCCCCAAATCACCAAAGACAACAGTCAAATCACCCTTTACACATAAATAAATAATAATGCAACCTGTGAAGAAGCCATTGCCATTTTTCTTTCCGCTTCCACCCCCTGTGAGCGGCTAGCAAAGGAAGGATCTCCCAAATGTCCCTCTGCAAGCACTGAGCAACCCTCATCTTATTACAGATCGTCCTCATATTAGAAGTTCTACAAGCACATTTATCTAAATTATGTGTTTGCATTTGAAAAATCTAGGCACTCAGATGTCCGTACTGAGTTGCAGTGGAAGCATTACCATCACAAGAGGGGTTCTTCAGCATCTTAAAGGTGCTGATGACCTGGGCTAAGAGTATATCAATTGATAGTTTCTATAGCAAGATGCTTTTTTATCCAAGATAAAGGTCAAGAACATCTGGAAGATATAATAGATGTGTTCTATAGAGACTACAGCAACTATCTTGCTGCCAAAATCTACTATAAACAGTCACAAAGGGCCAATCTGCTGATTTGCCTAGCTGTCACTGGTTTATTTAAGGGGCTAAGTCAGTTTTCAATTATTGTTCTGTTAAGAAAAAATGAAATCTATTGTGCAAGCTCTGTGCCATATTACCACTGCTGCATGCTATTACTCTTGAAGTTTTGAAAAACTCTGTTTCTGTTCTACTTATCTGCTTGGAATGTACATAATTATTAAATGGTCCCTAAAATCTTTTAGCCATTTCACACAACAAATTAAACTTATTTTCATGAAATTATTTTAGCAAGAAATCTGCTTAATGTTGGACAACCATTCGCTGTCACAATCCAAAACTGTCCGATGCACCTTTTAAATGTACCAATATTCATTTTTACTTTATTTTTGAAGTGCTAAACAAACTCACTGCAATCACATGACTCAAAACTGCCCTGGCATAACTATGGGTCAAAAGTGCAAGAGCACGAGTATAAGCAGGTGTATGTATTGTGAACAAGAGAGATGCAGGACTTGGTGATAAGGAGGCACGCTGCAGACAGGTGCATCTAAAGCCCTGCTCCTCTCTGCAGCTACTGAGTCCAATTCAGGATGGTGATGAACACACAGGAGAGTGCAGAGTCCACAGCCCCCCTCTGTGGGTGAGGCTGAGCTTTTGTAACCACGCTGCCAGCAAGGAGGTGCCTGATTCAGAGAAGGCGAGGACAGCGTTGGGCTCCCTCCTCAGCACGACCTGCACATCCCTGGGAAGTGCCTTCACCACTTGCTTCTGACTGGAGCAAGCTGAAACCAGCCCTGGATGCATCCCAAGGTGTCAGAAGCAAAGCTACAGTAGATGTTTAGTCTTGGTACGTGGCTCCCAGCTCCTTCTGTGCTCCACAAAGCCCCCAGCACAAAAACTCGTGCGATGTCCTTGGCTGGAGCTGAGAAGGAGGAGTGTGGTCAGCTGCACAACTGCACCACAGCCACAGGGACCAGGGCCTCTGACCAGGGCCTCACCAGTTACTGCAATTGACGGTGCTATCAGTTTATATTCACCACACTGGATACTTTCTGTGTTTAAAAGGAAAATTAGTCTGATATTGGGTTGTTCATTTCATTAATCACCTTAATCGCTGCTTGAGAGCTTAAATTAGCAAAGAGGTATTAAATGCAGAGAAGTATTGCAATGGCTGGACTTGTAGCAGCTGGTTTGAAGGGACAGGCAGGAGGTGAAGGATCAGATGTTGCTTTTTGTCTTTACTCCTGGAATCAGAGGAAGTGAGAAACTGCCATTGCTGTTGCTCCTTCTACACAATCTTATTCTTTAGAGAGCTTAAGGAAAGAAATAGACATAAAGAAGTAGAGAAATGGAGAGCCAAATAAACTTCTACTTGTAATTTACTCCACTAATTATATGAAGACACAGCATTTGGTGATAAAGCTGCACCACAGAGCGTTTGTTAGGGATTTTGCTAGGGATTCACAGCACTTGACTGTGCACTAGATGCCTTCAAACTTACTTGCTCATGGTCTCAAGTAAGTTTTAGAGTGCTGTCTCCTTAATTTGGGCCTTAATAGACTTTTCTTTATCCCCAAACTTAATTGCTTAATCAGCCTTGTCGATAAAATGAAAGCATGAACACACTGAGATTAGATAGATAGATAGATAGATAGATAGATAGATAGATAGATAGATAAGGAACAAGCTTTCTACCAACACTGGTCAACACCTCTCTAGTTCTTGGTTACACTTTGCTAAAGCAGGACAAATTGGACATGTACAGAATGTTCATAAAAATCTTTTTTCTACTCTTTTTTGTTGACTGGGTCAAGTGAAACGTTTGTGAAAAAGATGATTCAGCTCCTTTATTTACATGGAACTTTTGTAGCTCACCAGAGGTGGAGGACAATTAAATGCTTGTCTCATGAGGTCATTCATGAAGGATGATTTGTTTTCCTGGAAACCCTGAGCTATTAGAAGTGATAAGGTCTGGAGGAACTCCAGGACAAAGGGGGAGACTGCTCCAGCATATAATGGGAGAGGCTCTGATGAGTCAGCACTTCTGAGACAACAGAGAACCCAGACCACAACTATGATGTTGACAGGGACCTGTTTGAGCAGCAGGTGCTCGTTAGTCAGCATCTACCAGGAATATTCACAAATACAGTCCCCAGTGTACATCTCTGGGTGCAACCCCAGCTCTTGAAAAACTTGAAAATGCTGATTCTGGGACTGGAACACATAGATCTTCCTCAAATAGAAGTCAGGCAGACTGTAAGGAAAACTTGGACTCAGTCTGCAAGCTGGGCAGTGGCCAAAGGGGTGGAGAGAGACATGTTGGAGAAACAGAAGATTTGATCTCAGATTTTTGCCCTGTAGGTAGTATCTGTGTGAGAAAATCTGTGATACAATCTGTGATACTTCATCAAGTGATGAGCCAAGCAGCCCCCACCCAGACCTACATTCAGGAGGGGATTGGTGTCTGAAACGGCCTCTCCTGGCCTTAGATATCTATTGAAGGTGCAGCCGAGGTGATAATCTAGAATACCCCTATAATCACTGAATAGAAACAGGGTCTTGCAGGGTACAGTCCATAACAGCTCTTTCAGAGGTCTGTGGTGGGGTGAGATGAACCACATTTTCTGCAGACAATAAAAAGTTACTTGTTTCCTGACTGTAATATTTGTTAGGGCACACACCTGTAGGTCTATTTCACATGTCCCCAGATCTGCTGCCCTTGCACCCAACCAGCCCTGGTGAGATCCAGAAACAAGCCCGTGAGTATCTACATACAGCCTCTGCCATTTCCAGCCATCACGAGATGAAAAGAGAAAGAAGAGTATCCTACTGATGGAGTGATGGAGAAAGAAGAGTATCCCACTGATGGAGCGATGGTCCCTCTGCTCCTGAGGCACTGCTACTGAGAAGTATGACCATGAGTAAGAGAGCGAGAAAGAGGACAAGAACCATGACATTTTAGATGAGGTAACTTTTGTATCTCAAGAAATTAAACTTTAGCCAACAACTAAGATTGTTTGGATGGGGGATATTTATTTAATTAAGTCTTACACTGGATATTAGACACATCAGTCAAACTGCAAGTTCTGTAGGAAACATCCTGTTTATCCAGAGCCTAACACAAGAGGGATGAAGCAATACTGTTCCTCTTCAAGTGGTGTTAGAGACAAAAGTGAAGAAGGACCACAGTGTGTACCTGCCAGAGGAAGGTGTCTCATCAGAGTCCGAGGTTAAGCCTCTACAAGGAAATTAAACAGGTTCAGAAAGGCTGTCAGGCACCCAGGCCAGCAGGCACAGGGCAAGCTCTGCCTCTGAGCTCACCTGTCCTCCAGGACAGGGCAGCAGCATGAGGAAACCACCATGGGGAATGGCCTTAGGAGCTTAGGGGATAGCTGGCTGTTCCTGTCACCCCAGCACAGCCACTGCTCTGGCAGCTCAGCCTCACTCAGCCAGGAGCCATCCCCAGCAATGCCTCATTTTGTGGAATTTAACGGGTAGGTGAAAATAGGCAACAAAAATTTAGGAAGAACGAATACAAATCAAAATCATACTCTGACCTTTCCCTTAGACAACAAAAAAAAAGAAAGACTGTACAGGAATTTTCAAAATTTAGCAAGCCATGGCAGATTGGTTCATTCTTTAGAAGTGCTGAAAAGGGAAATCTCTAAGCTATAGAAATACTCTTAAATTCACTGGGGTCATCAGAGATGGCAAAGGGTAGAGAATTGTCTTAACAGAGTGCAAAGGTGCCTCAGTTTAAGAGCTGAAAAAATAGCCAGCACTCCAGATGGGAAGCAAATTGAAAAACATTCTTTGTTTATATTTATTTATTCAATTTCATGGTGTCCTTGGTTGCCCAGAGGAGCTACTGAGAGTAGTTTCTACTGTGCTGTTTGTTAGAGTTAGGTTACACACACTTTTAGAAATTCAGCTGCCTGCCACTAATGAATTGTTCAGTGTAGCTTGAGGGTAATGATGCAATTAGCAAAAGTAAGCCAAATCTGTCCCAGGTGAAACTGTACTGATGTCAGTGGCTTTATTTGGGATGATGTGCTTATTCCAGTGTGTGTAGCGACAGTATGTAAAAAGAAGAGTCTTGAAAAAGGACTTAGACGGATTTCATTTGTCTTTTCCGATACTAATCCTGCATTACATTGAATAAAATGTCAAAACACAACATTTGCATTGACGCAGCAGTGCATTTCTGTGGGACGACTCACAGGCTCAGTGCATTAATGCAGAAACCTGATCCAGGGGGTGACATCCCTGCCCATGTTGGGGGGGGGAGAGTTGGGACAAGATGATCTTTAAGGTCCCTCCCAAACCACACTATTCTATGATTTATGATTCTGTGATTCTAAGTTTAGTAATTATTTTGTATTTGTAATAGTGTCCTTTAAAATTCTACCCATAAACATGTAAAATAACAGTTTTTCCATTCCCTGAAGACGTGCTATCTTTTTGAATTTGCAAAAGTAAACTAAGTACTTCAAGTCCTTATCCCTGTCTTTTCAGGACTGAATTAGCTTCTGAGGAGACCACAGTAAGTGCATGACAGACAAAATAAGGGTGAATTTTGTTTTCACTTCTCTCCTGATTAGGACACTGTGAAACACAAAGCAATAATCTTTCCTTGGCCAAAATGCTTTTAAAGTCTGTTCCACCAATTAAAGATATATTGTATTACAACGAAGGTACCAGGGCTTCATGACTGCTGCCCTGATAACTAAGAAACAAAATAAAGATCAAAACTGAAAGCACAAACCAGCCATTTCACCCAGGTTGTACAGGAAGTCTGTGTCAGAGCTCCCAAATCATTCTGATTCTGGGTTACTCAATTATTTTTTCTGGACTTTGCTGGAAAACTGTGTTATTGTGCCCTTGGTAGAAAGTAAAGCCTTGATGCAGATCTCCTCGGCCAGAAAGCCTCCCCAAGCAGAGTGGAAGCACTGGCCTGCATTAGCATGGGAGACATCAACATCTCTGACTGACAAAATCCAAGTGAATCATGTTCCTGATCAAGGTTTTGTCCAGAAATCATCAGTCCTGGTTGGTGTCTTAAATAAGGAGCCATCCTTCCTCCTATTGCTTTTGAAACAACGAGGGCAAATTTACGACTAGCAGGATAGTCCACTTGGTAGGAACATAAAGAGCACAACCTACAGTCCTCAGTTTTATTATCTCAGAAAAAAAGCAGTGCTTTTTTTAATGGATCTGCTTAAGTGTGACCTCTTAAATGATCTCTGCTAGTGGGTTGTAGCAACAGTTCCCCAGCTGTGCTGTTATTCATAAGTAACCATAGAAATTAAAGTGCTGCCAAGTATGCGCTCTTTGTTTTTTTCGAAGGGCTGGAAGATGATGCAGTGATGTCTTTGCCCCTCCTGACTTAATTCTGAACTCACCCCCTGGCAGCCCTGATGGAGAGGTGAAGATGAGACTTGCTGTTATTGGAAAGCTCTGTCACCAGAGAGCTCAGACAACAGTGCCACTTCTGCCACTGGGATGCTGGTGCACTTTCAAAAAGCCTGCAGCTAGAAATAGGATGTGGTGAGAAGTTATATCCTGTTATTCAGTAATCGCTGGTTTTAATGAAAAATATATTTTTGTTTATTTCTATTGAGATTGAACTGAAGCAGTGATGGCATCTTTAGCCAAATAATGTGTTTTGGAAAGAAAAAGTTGTATAAAATCTCTTCTCCAGGGACACTTTCAAGTTATTTATTTGCACACATTGATCTTTGAGTTTTTCTGGGTAATTCTGCTCTTCGAATAGGATTCTCTGACTCTCAACTGGCATCTAGGCTTTTTCAGTATCCACTAGAGTGGCACACTTCCAATGGGCAGTACTAAGTCTGTGTCATGATGGGATTAATCCTCTTTCTCTCTCTCTTAGAGGGAGACAATTTGCTGAGACCTGACTCCTGTCTTACAGGCAGCTACAGCTCGGTGAGAGGACTACTCACGATGTTTTACTGCCCATTTAATGGGAAATTTAAGGACTAAGGAACCTTGGTGCTTTGCTTTTTATTACCGTGGTTTCTCTTCTGTCACACCCTGTCCTTCCCACAACAGCCAGGTATCCATGGGCAATGACAACCCAATGTGCTTTTGCTTTTCATTGACTAGGCAACATCTGCCCTACAGGAAAGGAGACTGCTTCCCACTTGCCCAGGAGAATTTAGAGAGTATCTATAATGTGGTGTAGTGATTTCTTCAGGAGCTTTTCAAGGGGGAAATCACAGAATATGACTTTCTAGCTTGGCATGGCAGCAATAAACTGTGCACAGCTGACTCAGTTGACTCTGAGCACTTCTGGCTTGGCATCAGTGTGGAAGGAAGCAAGCCATGTCTCTCTACAAACAGAGTGAAAGAATCACCACCCCAAGCCTGTTAATCAAAATTAAACAAAAATAATAGATTTGGCAAAAAAAGTTATTTCCATCTGTCACCCTTTGAGGGGTTCACTACTGCCCAGTTTGATTTCATCACAGGAACTTCGTCTGAGAGGAAAAAATCTGATTTTAAAATTTGACTTTTACTTGCCAGATATTCCATGCTGATGTGTACCAAAAATATTGGATCACTGAAATGCTTGCAGTCTGAAAAAAAAAAAAAAATCACTTCGTGTTGGTTTAAATAAAGAAATCATACAAATACCATGAAGACAAAACTGCCAGCTTCAGAGTCCAAATGAATTTATGAGTCTATATTTAGCTCCTAATATTTCTGTTTCAATTATAAAACATGTATTGTTAAATACACACCATCATCTTAAATGCTACACTCAGCGCAGTTACTCGGAGCCCCACAGTTCGTCTCTATTTTTAGTTTGCTCACTAGATAGAGGAATGGTAAAGGACAGCTAGTAAATTATCTAGGCTGGTGTTTTGACAGGACCCTCGCAGCTGCTGTGCTAGGAATTGCTCTGGAAAAAATCCAAACTTGCCCAACTCTTGTTAAACAGCCTCTCTTGCAAAGTGTCAGTTCTTAAGCAACCCTTTCCAGGCTTTTGGGAAGGGTAGGAGAAAAGGGTGAATGAATCCTTCATAGAGCAGAAGGAGTGAATTTTCTAAGTGTGCAAATGGCATGAAATGTTGATTTGTGGCCATGGATGGGAGAGTGAAAAGGATCACACCTTGAAGGAGAGAGATACTTAATTTAAATGCCAGGCCTGGATGTTACCAGGGTATTAGGCTGTTGGAATTTTTTTTTATCCCGACCATTTGGATTTTCTTTAAAGATTTTTAATTCCCTAATTGCACATTAGAAACGAAAGTGTTTCCATCTTCTAATAAATGCTAAATTTCTTTCAATAGTCCATTCAAAATGTGCAGCATACGTTCCATGTGTCTGCCTGCTGTCCTGCTGTCTGCCACAGAGCATTTCAAATTTGCCTGTAGCCTGGATTTAGGAAGTGAAAAAGGGAGGGGAAATGCAGAAACGTGATTCAGTCCCACTCATGGTAAGTAACAACGGGCTGAAGAACAGAGGGGTTTATTTTATTTTAAATAGAAAAATCAACATTTTTAGCAGGTTGTAGAAAAAAGAAATCAAACTGGTGGAAATTTTGGATGGACAGTGGAGATGTGGGCCCAGGCTGTTTGCTTTCCCTCAGGCTCATGCCAAGGTGTGAGGGGTCAGGTCCCAGCAAACCCACTGGGCACTGTGAGGGGAATGTCTTTGCTTTGACACTCTGTTCACATGCATGGTGCTTTTCCAAGCTCACGGGGAGTCAGACTAAGCCAACACCAATTTGGCTGAACGAGAATTGGCTTAGTTGCTTGGTATAATTAAATGGGCTCTCGCAGGACAAAGTTAGGAAAAAGAAAAATTTAACTGGAATACAACTTGTACCACTTGAGCAAAGTAGGATGTGAATAAGGAAAGAGGCTGTTTCTCGTGTCCAAAGTCTTTCAGAACTGGACCACACAAAATCCTAAGTACTTCTCCCAGGAGCAATCATCTACTGGTGGGATGATGGAAGGGATGAGGTAATATGAGATAGATATTAAAACTCTCTTTGAGGTACAAGAAGGGAGGTATATATCCTCAATAAAGAGAAAAAGACGGGCAGAGGGCTTAAAGGCTAACTCCAAAAAAGTCAGCTATAATTGAATAATAATCTAAGTTTTTAAGTGTGATGTGGAAAACTCTCATTCAGCTGCCGTAAATCCTGGAAGAAGCTCTGTTTTACTGGTAGCTCACTTTCTCTGTAAAGCCTCCCACTTGCACATCCACGCTTGCCTCAACACAACGGCATGAGGCAAAGCCCAGCCAGGAGCCCTCCTAGGCTGCAGGAATAATTGAAAATCCCCAAAACAATTTAAAAAAAAAAAAAAAAAAGGGATAAAATCACCCAACATCTCTCATTTTTACCCCAGTTTGTAATCATTAGGACATGACCTAAAAGGCCAGTTTTGCTTCAACCTTCTTTCTCTCCAAATATCTTTTAAATGTAATCTCTGAGTTGAGCCTTTGAAGAATGAGTGTCTGTGCTCAGGACGCAGATCCAGGTGCTGCAGCTTAAGGGGATGACAGCTGCTCCCAGTGTCCTTGGTGCAGGTGGCAGGGCAGGCTGTGTGTGAGGACTGCAGTGGTCGCTGGTGCCTGGACACGTGTCACCCACCACAAGCCCCTCTCTGCTGCCAGCCCAACACTGGCCATCTCCAGCACTGACCTGGACACAAGGGCCTTGGAATAACAGGGTGATGCCTGCACAGCCCCTCAGAGACAGGGAATGCCATGCTTCCCTCCTTGCCATGGCTCAAAGTTTGGTAAATTCATTAGGAGATCTGCAATTTCTGCCTCAAATTAGCTACAGGCAGAGCTACAGACAGGAGAAGACACAGCATTGTCATATGTCCAAACTCAGTCCCAAACATTAAACTAGTTAATTATACTGAAGCATGTTTACACAAGCTGACCAGAAGGTAGAAGATAAATGTTAATGTCTTCGTGTTTATATGAGAGTAACATCAGTTTCTTCATGTGTGGAAGAACAGTTTGAAAGTTACAATACAGAATAAAAATTATCACAAGTGTGAAGATTTTTTAAGCTAAATATTTGTATCAGGAGGCTATCCAATTTGATTAGAAGGATTTTAGAAAGTAGAATTGGCTAGAAATAGCTCCACATCAAACAGCTACTCTCTCAAACTAAATTAATGAATAAAATATGAAGTCCTGTACAGCACCGTGTCACATACATATGGTTCAATATGAACCATAAAGGAAATGTCTCAGTTATTTCCTTCAGTGCTAGAGAATATTTAAATACAGAACTATTTTTAAAACATTGAAAACAAAGAGAAGCTTGACACTGGAGCTCTTTGCACAGCAATACTTTTGCAGCAACATACTTCCTAAAAATAGCAAAAAATGAGAAGAGTTTCTAGGAAACATCAAAGACAATGTTAATAAAAGCAACTCACGAAAAAGAGAGGGAAAACAAAGCTGACAACTCTCTTGGGACCACAAGCTTTGATTAAATGCTGAATTTGCACTTGAAAAGACATTTGTTTTGCAAAGTATAACATTTACTGCCTGTTCTGAGCTGCCTGTGTCTTGTTTTATCAGTGGTCAAATAGCATCTGATGTTGCTGATCCCTTGGAAGATATTTGTTTTACACACCCAGTGATGTCTAGTAGGTTCCTTCTCCTAGGAGAGACTGAGTATTCAGTTGTTGCAGCAAATTCCCAAAAACCTACAGTGAACTGGAAATCATCCTAACTCAGCTGAGTCTTCTCGGAATGACACGTACTGACTGGCTGCAGTAAGATGAACTGAAAACGCATAACCTCATTTAATGCTAGGTGGTCCCAAATGTCCTTGGAACAATTCTCTTGCGATTTTTATTCTCCTTCAAATGATATCACATATTCATGCCATCTCAAAGTGTGAAGTTTGAGCAATATAATGAATCACGGAAGCTGAGCAAATACAGACTTACTAAGAGGCTGGAGAAACAGCCCATGAAAAACAGCTGAGAAGCATCTACAGACTTCAGTGAACTTCGGGACAAGCCTTAAAAAGCACTGCCTTTTCCAATGACCAGCAAACTAAAAACAAATAATTGGATTTACATCTAACTTACGTCCGCGTCTAAGAACAGAAGCAAGATCATTTTCTATATTACAAGTAAAATTCCCACCGCTTTAGATGTATTTCTTCACCAGTAAACACATTCACAGCCAAGTTCCCATACTAGTGGATCATCTGAGTTGAGAATAATGTCACGGCTGGACAGGCAACCAGCTCAATCAACAGATTGTTTAGAAATGTCTCTGTGCTGCATCACTTTCCTGTGTATTTTTAACAATTTGGACATGAAACTGTTACTTCTGGTCCTAAATTAACTCCATGTACTAGTACAGAAGTACTTTTGGGTTTACAATGCTCTGTCATAGGATGGCACTCACCAAGAGCCTGTGTGTGAGGTAGCCGGTCCACGACCAGGTTGTTTGTGATCAGAGGGCTGGAGAATATCTCCTATGAAGACAGTCTGAGAGAGCTGGAATGGTTCAGCCCAGAGAGGAGAAGGCTCCAGGGAGACCTTAGGGCAGCTTCCGGTGCCTCAAGAGGATAAAGGAGAGCTGGAGAGGGGCTTTGGACCAGGGCATGTAGTGAGAGGACAAATGGGGATGGCTTCAAATTGAAAGAGGGGATTGGATTGGATTGGATTGGATTGGATTGGATTGGATTGGATTGGATAAAAGGAAGAAATTCTTCACTGTGAGGATGGTGAAACACTGGGACAGGCTGCCCAGAGAGGTTGTGGAATCCCCATCCCTGGATATGTTTACAACCAGGCTGGATGGGGCTCTGAATAACCTGATCTAGTAGGAGGTACCCCTGTCCATGGAAGGGGATTGAAACTAGAAGATCTTTGAGGTGCCTTCCAACCCAAACCATTCTAGGATTCTATGATTACCCTGAAGCTGGATTTGTGACTATATATAACTGAAATATAATAGAAAGGCCTTGACTAAAGTTTGATGTATTTGTCACCTTTCCTCTAAAGTACTACAACATCAAGGACTCATCAAAGCATGGAAACGTTTGTGTTATCCAAAATCAGCCCAAACAATACATTTCTAAGTTCTCCTGTCAGAAAACCAACATCAAACACTTGGCATGCTTGACACAACTGGTTTTTGAAAGACACCGCAAAAAAAAAAAAAAATAAAAAAATCAAATGTTTCCAATGCCTCAGTTGGAAGCACGACATCTCTTTAAACATGTTCGCTTAAGGACTATTCCCCAAACACAGAGGACTAAAGTGATTTATAATTTGTTTACAAAAGAGGGTCAAATCTCCAAACATTAAGGCTGATGCCATTTCGGTGTATTCTGAAGAGTTGAAGGGGTTGGGTTTGCCTGCACAAGAGGCTCCAACTGCAGCTGGTAATGGTATAAACACAGTTGTGCTTATATACATATGCTTATACTTGTGTAGATGATTTTGGCCAGGCAAGGAATTATACTGGTAAAAAAAATTTTTATTAATATACATTTATAGCTATATCCAAAGCAGCATTTTGCCAGCTGGAATAATGTAGCATATATACACTGGAAAAATAATAATACTCTAAAACAATCACAGCTACATGATTATAAGCACTGCCTGTCTTCTCAAATGGCTTTTTATCCTTCTTCTGGACACTTACTCTGAGGACGAAACACATAAAAGCAGATTGCAGTCTATCTTTTCTGCAGAAAACAACATAGTGTATGGTCCATTTGACATCTTGAAATAACATTAAGCAAACCAAGAAACCTAAAAATTGGATTTGGCATGTGACATATTTGTAAATCAGCTTTCCATTGCATCAAATCCTCCATTATTTTTAATAATGAAATTGGTGTTGCAGCCTTTAGCTGAATCTTTCAAATGATTATTCAAGGCAGGAGCTGGTCTGTTATGCTCTTTATGCTGTGCTTAGAAGCCAAGGGGAGTCTCAATGGAGGGTAAGTCAATAAGAGACTTCCCAGAGGACTCTGGAGGTTTTAGTAGCTATTCTGCAGAGTAGGTGCCATCAGGTGTATGCATCTAGGAGAATTCCCAGGGACAGAGCAGACAGAAAGGTCCATCTCACTCTTGCTTGCTTGTTCTACCCGCAGAAGTAATTTTCCAGATAAAGGTGATTCCACAATTACTTTTAATTGTTTGCGGGGACTACTTAAAATTGTATAAAAGTCAAGTGTACACATATAGTCTAAACCTTTACTTACCATTTTGGAAGGTTATTTTCTAAGGGTTTTTGGCAAATTAGGAAACTCCTGCTGCAGCTGTGAGTACTTTTTATTTAAACATCTGAAATTCCACAGCTATCAGCACATTAGCTTGAGCTGCAGTGACTCGTAAATCTTTCTCAGCATCTTATTTCATGAGGTCTAGTTCAAGCATTAGATGGAAATTGCATTTTGCAGAGACCATATTTGAGTGCATTACTTAAAGAGAAGCAAATGGATTTTTATTTTAGCAGTAGTCCAGGTAGATGCTAGAGTGCTCAAAAAATCAGGGTTTTGTTTTGAGCTAGACAGCAGGTTTTTTAATAGAAATAAAAGACAGACATTTTTTTAACCGTTAGTAATGACATGAAACATCAGGGATATCTAAAGATCTGAGACGAGAACACAGTGTCTCAAAATCCAGAGGGCAGGGACAGCCTTGCTACACAACAGCTACCTTGCCAAAAGCTGGTGACAAGGGATCCACCCACCCCAAAAATGCAGTTTAGATCCTGACTTCTTCAGCCTCACTTTGAACACACCCTGCAGACAATGGCAAGGCTGCTTGCAGCATTTTGAAGCTATCAAGTGCAATCTGAGCCTGCATAAGAGCTTTTTAGACATCCATCTTGGACTGACCTGTGATACAGGTAATAGTATACCTAGTGAAGAAACTAGAAAACTCTTTTGATGATGTTCCAGATGTTTTTCATGTGTTTGCCACCCAGGTACCCAGTTTTCCTGATCCTTAAAAGCCATGGCCTACTTGTGCCTGCTGAGAGACTCATTATTTTTCTGCATCGCAAGATATTATGTGCATACTTAAACTCAGACTAGCCTAGCATCTGTACTGGTGGTTAGGGGCTTCTTCTCAGTGCCATGACTTAAAACTTCCCAAATTTTAGAAATCTAGGCCAGATCTCTTGCTTTCCATCCCATCACTGTTCTGTGGATTGCTTGTCTCGTCCTGAAAATGCAAGGGCTTGATACTTGATAAACCCAGGATGACTTTTGCCTTGAATGAGGCCCCATCCTCACCCAGCAGTTTCCTCAGAAAGCAAAGATGCAGATCACCCTTACCACCAAACATCCACACAATTCCAGTGCTCATGTAGGCAGAGGAGCCAGGTTTGTATTGCCTGTAAACTGGGCACAGTGCCTTACCAGTGAAAACAGAGAGACTTTTCACCACTTTCCTCCATCACCCAGAGATTATTCAACAGCCTCTGCACAGTGAAACTCCCCCTTGAGAAACCTCAAGAGAGCGAAAGCTGGTCTGTGCACCAACAAGGGTTTGGATCCCCTCCTGACAGACCAGTGGGCACTTAGACATGCACTTATTCTTCTGTGGAAAGGGCTCACTAAAGACTGAGGGGGAGCTACAGACAGGAGAGGCTTCACTGACCTATACGAAAAAACAGTCACAGCTAAAACTTCTGGGCCAAACTAGACATGGGAAAATTTTTCATGCACGGAGTGTCTTCATCATTGCATTGCCAAAGCATAGAGATTTTACCCTCTTCTCCCAGCTTTTCTCCAGGCAGAACTGGAACATATCCTGAGAGTTTGCCCCAGGGGACAGGGACGTCATGAGGGAAGACTTACAAAACGTGTGGAGCTTAGGAGTCCTGAGAGGACTAAGATACTGAAGTGCTATCAGGATTTTGAAAACAAGTCCATATTTCCAACACCAAAAATGTAGACATCCAGGCATGTTCACTGATGGGAATTCCATTTCTTTGAAAGGTATGAAAAAATCCAAGGATCCATGTTTTGGATTTAAGTACCTTAAGCTCCTTTGCAGACCTTGGCCTTTTGTTTTCATCTCTGACACTGATGTCATTCGTGGCTTGTACATTTTCACAGACCAAGTGACATAATAGTCTACTACAGTCAGTCAATAAAAATCCAAATAGCCTTTTGCAAAAAGCTTTTTTTTTTTTTTTTTAACCCCTAAACAGAAATTGTGTGTTGTTTAATGGACTACCTGCAGTGTAGGGAATTGCTTTGGACCAGTTAGAAATGGGGTCCGGAAGTCCTGAATATAGTCAAAGCAAATAGTTTCCAGACAGTGACAAGGTTTTCAGGATTAATAACACAGGTGATGTAGCGCAAATAGGCAGCCTGCAGAGACACGAGTCCTCCATTCCTGCCTCCTGAAAATCCGCTCTGGAGATTTTATTGTCTGTGTAACCATTCTTTTCCAGCAAATTCCCAGGCAGATGCTGTTGTCAGCACATCATGTTATTCAGAATCGCCAGTAAAAGTCAGACGTGTGACACAGGCTGTGTAACTGCAAAATGGTAGCCCCTCCATGTCTCCATTTTCAGGAGTAACTATGCACCCAGTCAGCACCAGCCATGGAAGCTCTAGCACTGACAACACAGAAAAGCCCAGCACATCAGTTACATCAGAAGACTATGACTATTCTCATACCTCTCTTGTATATTACAGGTTTTTTCAGCATGTCTGCTGAGTAAGATTCTTCATGGAAATGCCAGCAAAGGTTTTGACAGTTGTAGAGTTGTTTGGTCATCTGTTAATGCAGTCGGCAGAGCACTCATGCAGCCCGTGGAACACCTATTTCCAGTTGTTTTCTTAGCCGAAGGAATATCAAATTCACATGCCCTAGGAATGGGATCTAAACACTGAACTGTTGGAGGATGACTTCATGCACCCTTCTAGACAGCCAGCTTTCGCTGGAGTTATAAAAGATTCACTAGGCCAAGAGATAATCCTTCTTTTTTTCAGTTTAAAATATTCCTTTATGAGGGCAGACTCATGTTCCAGTCCTTGCTGTAAGACCTGTTTAAATATCTTGTCCAATTACTATGGATACTTAGAAATAGGACACAAAACTCCTAAATGCAGTAAAATTAGATGAGCGTGTTTGCATCTATCAGGGAAGAGACCCAACCACTAAATTAGAGTGTTGATTTTATTCCTTCTTCTGCGTCACTCATTTTTCCTTGGGTGTGATCAAAACTTCATAGTACCATAGACAGAAAATCTTCTATTCTCGCTTGAGTGGGCCGCATCCGTGTTTCATTTCATTTCTGATTTCCCCACAACACTGGTAGCATGGGAACGTACTCTACAGTGTGCACTCATTGTTTTGTAAAACAGGTTAAAAATAACCAAACCAACAACTTCAAAAACACAACTCTGATGTTATTTGGCTTCCATTTTCTTTTTGGGAAAAAAAAAAATTCTGAGTCTGAAGAAATTTAGTATCAAGCAATAGTTTTAATGTTCAGCTGAATGTTACACTGAGTTCATCCTCCTTACTCATGCCCCTTGGGCTATCACTCCTCTGGCTGTTTTCATCTTTAATAAATACTTTCAGCAGGTTTTCTTCTCTCTCTTAGTCATAATTTGGCAAAAAAAAATCCCTTTTTTTGAACTTCCAATTCTTTGTTAATCTAACTCATTGATTCCTCATTCAATACTGTTAATTCCTCAAATTCAACATACATTTCTTTATTGCAATTAAATTATTTAATACCTATCTGAAATTTATATATGAAGCACAAAACCACTTTATTCTGGAACTCTTCAGCGTTAAAAGATGGTTTTAACTTCTTGATTTGTGTTAAAAATTCTTCATTGACACCAAGATTTCAAAATATCTTTCTCTAGCTATATATCTCATTCCAAAGAAAATCTGGTAGAGAACATAATTTAACCTTTTTCCATATTTAATAGCATTTATTCATCCTGAAAGTACTTTAGATGACTACTATGGTCGTCTGGACTTTTCCTAAATTTGTGGAAAGATGCTTCTAGACAGTACATCCTTCCTTTTAACTTTGTCACTTTTTGAGGTATGTTTTTTTTCTTCTTTTTTTTTTTTTCAAGAAAATTTAGAAAACTAAAATATTCTCAGCAAGCAGGACTCAGATAGATGAAGCTAGGCAAGATGTCTTCTCCCTCTTCTGTAGATTCTGGCAAGGTCTGAATTCAGTGTTCCTTAGTTTCCATTAACATAATAAATAATGGCTTTTAGTAAAGCTGGGCCTAGCACCAATTCTTGTAATACTCCTTATGTGCATCTTCCCTTCCAAACTGGAACACTGCCATTATCATTAACCTTGATTTATGGTCCCCTGTCCGCTTGCCAGCCTACTTGAAAGTGTAGTTATCCTACTCCTTTTAAATTCATAATTTCTGAAATGAGACTCCATGCCACGCTATTATAAAGTCCAGATTCAGCAAATATTCTGAATTCCAATTGTGTATTAATCCTGCCACTCCGTTTAACCAGAGATGTCACTTCAAGGAGAACACAAAGCCCAAGGAGTGTGAAGAACGGGCATTCCCAGCACAGCAAGAAGAGGGAAAATTGGCCTGACAGGTTGAAGAGATGACTCTGGATTTCAGGAATAGTCATATCCCTTTTCAGTACAGGAGGACAGACTGTCTGTTTTATCATTATGCCAAGGAGCCAGGATGAAATTGTCTTTTTCCATTTTCCTCAAGAATTCGTAAGCATGGGCTCCATTCATCTGCATTATTAGAAAAATAGTTCATCTCTATTGTTATTTATCTTCTAAATACCTTCAGGAAAGTTGGCATTCTGAGGGGGAATTGGTTTAGGATGATCATCCTTGATGTGTTCAATACACTTCTATTGTGTTCTAAGGACTAAAACCTCTTTGACAAAAGCTTTTTTAAAGTAGTGTCTGCTCTCAGAAGCCTCATTCTGTAATCATCAGTCAAAGAGTAGTTACTCTTCTCCACTGCTGAAAATTCGTTTCTCCTTGATTTCTTTCCACCTTTGTCTTTACTGATAAGAGGAATGGAGGCAACTGAAAGTCTGAACCATAGAGGCAGGAATTCTGGATCTAGATAAGGAAAAGCCTCCTCTGCACTGGGGCAAATAACCCATTACCCCACGAAAAAGCATCTGAAGAGCAATGCAGGGGGGGAAATTATTTCCATCAAATGCAATTAGAAATCTCTCATAATTTCTTAAACATAAAAAGGAATATAAGTAAGAGTAGCAATAAATTATCTAGCAAACCTTTAATTTAATAGTATTCATTTCTTCTTCCCTCTGTCCCTGTGAGCATTGTTGCACAAGATAAGCACACCAAGAGACTTCTAGGTGCTGCAGAATACAGTCTAAAACTTCTTCAGGAAGGAAAATAATTATCAGCAAAGTTTGGGGCTGGAGAATTCATTCATTTTCTAACTTTGATTCTGCAGAATAAATCCCCAACACTGGCAAGAAGTAAAGAGCAACAGTCTCAGTTGCTAACCCCTAGTTTCCATCTCCCTGTAGGGCATCTCAAGCTCAAAATCTCATCAGACACACTTTGATCCAATAAACTGATGCTTCTGCTGTGGCCTTGTAGCTGGTGCTTACAGCTGTCTCTGTGCAGTATGATAACAAAAGCAATATAGGAGCCTGAGGTAGACAAAATAAATTCCTTTAAAGCAACCAAAATTGTTTCACAAGAACATAAGGTGGAAAGGGAAAATGAACATGAGAAAAGACAAGACCTTGGGAATTCCTGAGAGGGCTGGGGATTAGCTAAAATTGGTCTAACAAGTTTATATGGTTTCTTTGGGCCTGGGGCACAGAGAGTGGAGGGATATCTTTACTGCTCATGAAGTGTAAAGGGGAAGGTGTTGTGGCTATGAAAGTTGGATTACAATCATGGGCATTTCAAGATAGTTAATTCTCTTTGCTCCATGTTATTGGTTTTTGTTTTGTTTTTTTCCTTTTCCCCGAGTATTTTAGATGTAAAAAAAAAAAAGAGTGAGACAGAAAACACCAACTTTCTCTGCCAACGAAACCCATTTTGATCCTTGACATTTCATTCTGTTCTCCTTTTTCTTGCCTACTGCAAATTCAACATAAACTTTGGAAGACCTTAGCGCACCTATTTGTCTGAAACAACTGTGCTCTTTTCCTCTTTGTTTTAATCCCTTTAACAGCTGCTTTCCAGCAACTTAGAAAGAATTTAGGTCTGCTAGATGTTAATTATTACTCTGCTTGCCTATTCCCCCCGGCATGTGTACACCCTGATCCTGTTCTCTTTCATCATAAAAACATGACAAACCACACTACACGGGTAGCATTACAGTAAAAACGTTTCTACACACAGAGGTCCTTATCTAGTTATTGCTCAATACTCTCTCAGGGAAACCTGACTTCACTGGGAGCAGAGATTTCAGGTCACGAACTGCAGAGCACAGGAACTCCCACAGAAATTTTATGTAGCAGATCAAGGTAGTGAAGCCCCGCCAGCACGGTCTTGTGGGAATACTGACACCACAACTGAAAAGTGTTGACTTCTGCCTCCACTTAGGATGTACTGCAAAATCAGAACCTACATTTATACATCAGCTTAAGGCTGTAAAGCCTTTCATGACACTTCAAGTTTGATAAAAACGTGTTTGTTACTGTTTTAATATTATTTTTAGCTTGATCTTGTTTATAGACCTAATAGTAGATTTAAAATATCCTAGAGGTGGAGTTGGTAGCACTGCCTACTATTAAATATTACTAACACTTCCACTTACAAGGCTCTGTGTTTAACAGAACATAGCTTTGACAGACCTGAATGGTTCAGGCTGCAATTTTACATGTAGCTCAGAAAATACAGCCTTAGGCTAAATTTTACTGGCAAGTGTCAGCCAAAATTGCACAACTGTCCAGCTTTCTTCAAGAAAAAACTGAGAAAATTAAATATTTTTTTTCTGATGTTAAAAGTACACAGACATTTTCTTGGAGAAACTAGAAGTCTATGCTACAATACATACTGGAAACACGGTGAAAATTATGCTTTCTAACATGAAGCATATTTTCACTTCTTTCCACCAAATCTAGACAAAGTTTCACAAGATAAACTTCTATGGTATCATAGATTAAATGGGCTCAGCAGAAAAAGCTTCTGTTTTAAAAGCTAAACAGCACCAGTTCTGTCCTCAGTGAGCAGTCTTAGTCTTCTCACACCTCCTGTAGTGCTGATCTCTCAGAGTTGGAAATAGGGCACCTTCCAGGTTTCCTCTCTTTGGGGACAGACTTCTTGGTGTAGAAACTAGGCGATAAAAATCAAGCTCAAACATGAACTTGGATGGGAGGAAGCACAGAGGAGAAATGGTCTACTAAGAACTGGAGAGGGGGCAAAGACAGACCTGTGAAGGGAATGACACTCTGGAAATGAGTGAACAAAGATTCAAATCTTTTCTGGAGGATGGAAAGTGGGACTGGATGAATTACTTGGAATAAGAGGCCCAGAAGAATGCAGTCATAGGAACACGTTGGAGGAGGTGAGACATGAAGTGACAAGTTGAGAGTCATAACATACATTTTTAGCCTGCAACTGATACCCAGCTTCCTAAGCCTCATCCTTTGCTGCTGCCAGATAGTAGCTGTGAAACCCATTGGTGATCTATAATGCGTTTTTCTTCTTCACAGCTGGTCTCTATAAATTATGTCAATTTATTTCTGCTATAAATTATTTAACAGCTTGACAGCACCCTGCTGTGCTCAGCAATGATATACGATGAAATACCTCTGTTTCTTTTAAAAGAAATAAAAAATCAGGCCTGGTCAGAAATGGGTACTGTGGTTTAAGATGACACTGCTGTCTAAGCCAGAAATTTGATTTCCTCTGGTGGTTTAACTGTACCAATGGCTTCATCATCTCTAAATGAAGTCTAAAAACATCTCTTCCATATTCAGTGTGAATTCTGGTGAGGTTTTGGTGAAAAATGCTCAGATCTGACTGATGTTACACTGAGCTTGACAAAGAGCATTAGCACAATCTGGTCACCTAACTCTTAATTACAGTAATCTCCAGCTAGGACATGGCCTAAAACACAATGCAAGAATTTGAATACTTCATAGCCTGAAAATCATTATTTGGTAGAAAAACAATAAATAGGCAGGCCTTTGTTAATTTATTTGGTACAATGATGATATAGTGGACTTGTGGAAAATGCTGCTTGATCAATGGAAGGCAAATGCTTGTGCTCAGAGATTGGTTTCTTAAGATTGCAGTGCCTGATTTTAGTTTCTGGATTTGCCTGTGGCATTTTAAAAGATCATGCATATGCTCGCACATACAATTCCCTAAAATATGAATTATTCCCTGTGTATTTTGTTTCCACCACATGAGATTCCCTTATTTTAGTTCCTGATCTAAGAAATTTTATTCTGGATACCAGAATTTTTATGGCCCATAGTCCAGTTCAGTGTTCAGTTCTTTATTCTTGAAACCAAAGAAGAAAATTACAAACCATTCTGGAGACTTTTTCTGAATTTGGTATGACGAACCAAAAAAAGCACAGATATTTGTGGTTGGAAAAACCTAAGGTGCTGTTGCAGTCCTATTTCACCTACAGTTGAGGTTAGGAAGAGCCAGTCACTGTTTTTTCCAGTTTGGCTTGGCCTCTGGCTTTGTACAGTCACTCTGTGCCACTCCAGTGCCAACAAAGCTTCCCTTTTCACTCAGCATCAAACACCAAAAATTCAGCTCCATGGAATTAAATTCTTCCTCTTGCTTACAGCAGAAAGGTCGAAGCCTACTTGAGCTAAAGCAGGGTATCTTTTGTCTTTGCTCCCCAAGGCTCCCTACAGCAGGGCTAACAGAAAGGTGACATGTTAGAATTCTGACCAAGCGCTGTTGGTTTAGGATATTCTTAGAAAATCTTTTCACCTTTCTGAAATGGAGGAAATCTGGGGAGGTCAATTTTCAGAGAGGAAATGGTTCACAAAGTTAGGAGTCCTCAGGCTGCATCTTAAAGCAGTGGCTTTAAGATATATCTTACTGGCTTTGCAGTAAGGCTGTAGGCCAGACTGAGGAGGTCTGGATTCAGTCCTTGGTTTAGAGCAGATTTAGGCAAGTCTCTGACAGCTACAGCCAGTGAGGAACTTACACCATGAACAGAGGAGTTTGGTAGAACAAAGGTACAATGCCCAAATGTCTCAGGCTGGATTCTTCCTGCCCTGTGTCTATCTGGGGTACTTCGAGAGATTCCTAATCTTGAAGAAGACAGAATACTGTTTCTGTATGTAGGATAAGTTTTCCTCCTGTATTCTCTTAAAAATTTTTTCAGTGCAGATTTTATCTGTGCTAGAGTGGACCAAAACACAAAACTCCCTCTTCACACCAGCCACAAGCTGCATACTCCTTCTGGCTTTGTTCCCGGTTGGACCTTGGATTCCTGTTGGCTTAGTGAAGAGGGAGAGCTCCAGTTCTCCCCAGCCCAGGAGGCCAGAGCACTGTTATCTGGCAGGAACAGCACAGCTGAATGCCCCTCATTCAGTGCCTGTCTGGCCCAGCTCCTTGCCTGGTAAGAGCTTAAAGCATAAGGCTCATAAAACAAGGGGACCACTTTTGTCTTGAGGAGTACTGTTTTTAAAGAAAAGCATGAAGCATTTTTCTTTCAAAAACCAGATGTAAATCTCTAGCCACAGAAGACCCTCTAAAGTCTAAAATGTATGGATACATCATTCTGTAGGCTTGAATCCAGACTCTGCGCTCTGGAGAGGGATAGTATTCATAACACATAAAAACCCTATTCTTAGTTTTTCCTATTGGTTAGCATTAAGCTTCTCCTTACTTAGTACACGTGTTATGTATTTTCCAAGACGTCCAGTTTTTCCCCTGCTCTTCAAAGGGAGCCCATGTACTTTGATACACACTTATTCTTTGCACTCAGAGGGTCAATGAATTAAAAATGCTGGTGCATCAAAGTTCTCTTAAGAAAACAACCTATGGGCTAGACCCATATCATTAAATTTCTTGTGTAAGTAACAAAATTTGATATCTCAATTTACTTGGCCTATTTGAAACAAAAACGCTCAAAATAGAAAAACAATTTATAGTGTGACAAGCAGAATGTTTACAAAACACATTACAGAATCAAAACACTGATTTTTTTGGATACAGAAAGGGAGACACAAAGGCTTTCTATAACAGTCATGGAAAACCACTGGCTGGACTGCTGCACTTTGCAATTCCAAATTAATACTTTTTCATCCAGACACTGAAGCCACCCAGCATATTCTGATGAAATCTGTACAACTGACATGCCAATATTAGTGGAAGAACTAGCTCACTTCTCCTTAGTGTGAATGGGGTTACAGAGACAAATACAATCACACACACTGACATTTTCTAGTCACTGTCCTAAGTGCTGCTAATGCCTTTCCACAAGAAATGAAATTTCTATTAGGATTCCCTCAACCACATCAGTTATCGCTGAATATATATGAAGGATATAACCTGAATCTCAAATTCCCAAAGACATAAGGGAATATTTTCCTGGTAGAATAATGCAAGGACTACATGTTAATGATTATTTGCCCTTTTCCTACCCTATTTAAGACGCTACTGGCTACTCAAAACTACAGAATACTTCGCTAAAAATACCTTTGCTCTTTCTGTGCCACCTGAAGTCCACTATTTACCTGTTGGCCATGAGGAAATGCTAAGACATCTGGGATTGTTCAGCCTGGAGAAGAGAAGGGATCAGGGTGAGCTAATTGTGGCCTTCTCGTATCTGAGGAGGGCCTACAGGGAAGACTGAGAGAGACTTCAGGAGATTGTAGTGACAGGACCAGGTTAGGTTAAGCTCAGGTGTTTGGAAGAACTTTTCTGTGAGGGTGGTGAGACACTGGAATAGATTGCGCAGAGAAGTTGTGGATGCCCCATCCCTGGAAGTGTTCAAGGACTCTTTAGAGCTTTGAGCAACCTGGTCCAGTGAAAGGAATCACTATCTGTGGCAGGGGTGCTGGAAATAGAAAATCTTCACGATCCCTTCCAACTCAAGTCATCCTACGATGCATTCTATGATCTGCCTTTTGTTCTAAAAACCAACAGATTACCCACTACCACCAAATCCATTTGCACCATAATCTTTCATCCCATACTGTTACATGTTCCAAAGTATGAAATCTTAATCATATGGATCAAGAAAGAAAACGAGACTTAGGATTTAAGAATGAATTTAAGAACCTATTTTTGGTCTGCCATCAGCTTCAACCTGCTACATTGTTGGTTGTTCTGGGTTGTCTTCAACTCCCACTGTGCTTCAAAACTCTACTTCAAAACTTCAGAAATAACACTACTTAGACATATTTCAAGAATATCTAATATATTATGTACCTAATATATGTACCTAATATATGTCATGCCAATAAGTGTCATTAATAAGTATCCAGGTAAAAAGATAGAATTGCATCATCACGCACTTGAGTTATACAAGTTAAAAATAATCGCCCTTTTAAACAATAGAGAATTATAGGAAGGAAACAAAAAAAGGTGTCTAACATCTTTAAAATGGTGAAAAAACAATTATTTCACCTCCAAAACTTTGAAAGGCAAATAATACCACTTCAGTATTGAATAATACTGAGTGTTTATGAAAAACTATGAACACAAAAAAAATCTGTCAGATTCTCTTGCATCATTTTCATCTTTCTGTGCTTGTATTGTTTATACACCCATTGGTTTCTCTCTCTCTGACTCAGACATGCGTCATGGCTATTTCTGGGAAAATATTATTGACATTTTGTCCTTGGGTGTCTGTCACTTGTGAGGGGGGCAAGGCAAGACTATCTAATGCATGGAATGTAGGTCATAAAAAGCTGAGGGCACTCAAGACGTTTTTGAACCAGAAACCAGACTTTACTGGAATGGGAAAATAAGAAATTAGATGGCTTCATGCGATTTAATTTTAGATGCTTCACTGAAACACCACAGCTGCTCAGCTGGGAACGTCTTTTCTGGAGAAAATGAGCTGAGTGTTCTAACAATGGCTTAGTGCTAGGAGGCAAACTGGGAAAAAGTCAGCAATTAAATAGAATTTCTTTTTTTCCTCTGCAGAAATATTGGGGAACTCAACTGTCCTCCAATTCAGCTTGCTCATGCATGGAATCTGCAAGCTACAAGCTGAAGCTTAGACACTACCTCACCACCTCCAGCCCCGTCCAAGGCAATTCGTAAAGAGCACTTCACATTACTGACAAAGGAATTTGGGACAGTTGGAAAGTGCTTCACAAGTTTTTTCCATTCCAATTCTTCATTCTGGGCGGTCCTTACCAGACCCTGCTCTGAGTTTTGGCTCTTCTCTACCCAAAGCTGGCTAGAGTAATTTCAGTTATATAACATTTGCCAGACACTCCTCTATTCTTCAGCCTGTCTCTTTTCACCACATTACCCCAGATGTCCAATTTCCCTAATAGCATTTTCTCCCCTTCCTACTTTATCAATTTCTCTCCTTGATTGTCATCATCTCTGTGGGAATCTCTACAAATATTTAAAACTACTTCATATCCCTAACTCCTACTTCAGAACTCAGAAGTTAATACGTAATGCTGCTCTCTCCCTGGTAACACTTGAATGGGTACCCAACAGCAGTTGCAAGGGGAGATATTCATATCTCAGCCACTGGAATCTTTCTTAGGAAGCTCTCATTTCCCATGGAGTCAGTGCAGGATGCTGTTTTTTCTAACTTTGGTACAGGTACTAGGCATAGGGAATATCTTTAAACAATTCTAAACACAAGGCAGAGGCTTTAGGAACCTTCATGTAGAAAACAGAAATTTCTCCTAGGAGAGCAGAAACCTCTCTTCTATGGTTCTGTGTTCCACCTAAGATTTTGAAGAACTAGGAGGAGTGATGACTTGCAGGGCATAAAAACACTGCTGTAGATCCATGTTATTGGCCCTTTTGATATTCTGCTCCCCTCCCTCTGCCCTCACCCAGTGCTGTGTGATGAACGGGAGCTGGTCACAGCCTGGGCACGATCCCGAACCCACATCTCACTCATGCCCTGAAGCTGGCCTTGCATGTTTAATCCCCAATGGTAGCCAGGTGGTTACTGAGCATTTTGAAGACTACTGACCCTAGTGATTTCCAAACCAATGTTTATGTAAACGGGAGGCACAGGATGTTTAACGTCTGTCTGCTACACTTCTAGTGCAGTCACCAGAAAACATGCAATCCTCTATCATTATTTAACAGCTCGTTTGAGAATAGCAGGGTGATTCCCCTTTCAACAGTTGTGGCCCAGAAAATGCAAGATTACACGACTTCAGTCACCTCTTGACAGCTTACAAGAAAGTAAGTACAAAAGGTCTTTGTGGGGTTGGAAATTTCTGATTGCGGAAGCCCAGTCTTAAATGAAACACCATAAAACACTAGTAAGGAATAAAAAGACATTCTTTCAGAGTTACAGAAGAATGCACATTTCAGGTAATTTCTCAGTAAAAGTGCCTACAAGGAATCCTCAGGTTTGTCTGCAAATGTAATAAAGTCCAGGAGAGGAAGCAGCGTTGGAGATAAATGATACAGAAGGATGTCTGCAGTGGCAATGAATAAAAAAATCACCATTTGAAAATATATGATCTTATTCCATCTGATTTTGGATAGTAATGGTACAGAATTAAGAAGAATAAATTTCAAAATGCCAATTCAAATGTACATAAGTTGGAGTAGATCTAATTAGCCCTCATAACGACTTGAAGGGAACAGTTACAAACAGTAGATCAGATGAGAACTTTATCAAAAAGGAGAAAACAAATTTGGATATAAAAATCTCATCTGAAAATAACATATTCATGACCCAGACGTTCTGGATCTTCCTGTAATATCCAAAGCATAAGACAAGAAAATGTACTAAATGTCATTCAATCTGAGAGAAAAAATTTGGATGGATGCACTGGCTGAACATAATAGAACTCCAGACATGAGTAAGGCTTTCAGGATAAGTTTTCCTGAGTAATTAATTCATAGAGAAGAAAAAATTCAGAGGTAAAGCAATTAGGAGTGCCTGCATCAAACTGGAGAGACAAGTTGAATCAGATGTTTCAATTACTGACATGGTTGTATTTCACGTGTGCTTTATCACTCAGTTTACCATCGATAAGTAAATGAAACGATTAAGGACAGTATAGATGCAAAATAAACCTTTATTAAAGAAACCAAACAACTTTAAATCCAATTCAGCTAAGATTTAATACTGAAAAACATCAGACTCTTAACTTCTTTCACAGTCATTCAGTTAGAGCCTGAACTGCAATGTTTGAAAATTAACAGACTCCCACAGGAACGTAGAATTTCAAAAAATATAGCGCTGTTGCATGTCTTTTTCCACTTGATCTACCTGATATAAAACTAGTAGAATAAGGGCAGATTGCAAATGAGTCTGAATTTTAAAAATCTGGATATGTTATTAAGTGCAGACAATAAGCAGTAGTAAGCACATGGGGAAAATTCTACACTTCAAGCCATGATTTTTCTTTTCAGTAACATTTTTGCAGCTCTGCTCTTTATATAAGCTGAGACTCCTCAAATTCCATCTGCCCCTTCTACAGTGCTCTGATGATACAGTCTGCAAACCAGCTAAGTACTAAAGCCCTCAAATATACATACCAGTCCTTCAAACCCTTTGAAAGCAAAACCTCTTTCAGTTTTTCCCTGAAAAGATCTAGTGGGACACACCATCTGCACAGACCTGAAAAAGGGCTTTTTTGAAGAAAAACATGTAAGTATAGCAAATATTCAAGATGAGACTGCGTCACATACAGCCTGCCTGAAAATTAGACATAAATCAGAGCTGAGACACCTATAGTGATATTTGTATTATATAGGCAGTATTAGCAACTCGCAGCATCTTGGTTTAAACAATCAATCAGACACGTCTGACTCGGCTCACTATCAGGTGACCTAGTTAAAGAAAATAAGTTCCTGAAAGACTGAAAAATTCTCAAATTAATAAGATGTGTTCATGGCAGACTTTGCCACACAATAGATAACTTGCATATCTGCGAATGGCATATGCCACTCCTTGGCAGTTTCAGTCAATTATATACTCCCTTCTGATAAAAATAAGAACAGATTTTTAAAGCTTTATCTCTAGAAACGTTCTGCTTTCCAATGGTTTAATTTGTGAAGGAAACAGAAATCTGCTTTCCACTGGAGAGGAAAGCAAGTAGGGTGGCAGCATGTATCTGGGACTCCAGGAAAAGAGAGGAAAAGACAGGTCTTTCCTGCTCAGTGTTGCAGTTGCCCTCCATTTTTACATTTTTCCTCCATAACAAGGCTGAAAGCCACTGAGAAGATTTCTCCCTGGCTGCATGCTCTATCTGTGCTATGGAATGAATACAGTCACTAGAGCAGAAAGATTGGACACAGCTCTCATGCTGATACTAATGAGGTTCCTGGTATAATTTCCATACCCCCTCTAAGCTGATGCTATAAATAACAATCAATGCAACCTTACATGGCTAAGTCTTGATAAAGTTTCTGATGGTGCCAAAATATCCTATTTCTCTGCTTGCCAGCTGCTTTCAATAAAGTGCCTTCCATCTTATGGAGCTATGTTTGCATTACCCTCCTCCCCCTGAGCTGCTTACAGTGATGCTTACAGTTGGGTCAAACTTTTTCCCCTGTCCTGCCCTTTTGCATCTGTATAAAAAGTAGGCTCATTACTCTCTGGAGCCACCCACAAAGAATAAAGGATATGTAAATACCACCTCTTTCTGAAAGCATTTCACATTGATTTAAGACTTTCTTCCGTTCAGGGCTCACTTGCACCGCTCTTAGTGAAAGCCCTCTAAAAATGCCCAGTAAGTAATGACAAATAAAAAGAAAGCTGAGTGGAAGGAAAAGAGCTCTAAAGCTCACAAGTACACAGGGACCTTTTGCCCGAGTCTTATCACAGCTGCATTGACACTGGATAGATGCAGAGAGGCAGCTGTAGGTTGAAGTTTGAATATTTCTCAGGATTGATGGCACTTGAGAAGCATTTCAGTATTGCAGTGATGAACCCCTGTATCTAATCTCAGTCAAGACTTCTTAACTGAGACATCTTCTCAGACCCCAGTTCTCATAATCCAGTCTGGTTTTTGGGTTTTTCCCTTGGAGCAGGCATCATACAAAACTCACAGGACACTGAGTAGGAAAATCCAGTTTTCACAGTTCTTATTTCCAGTACAGTTAGATAATGTATTTGTTATAATTCATGAGAGGGATCTGCTCAGGGCTTAAATGTCAACTGGTCTGAATGGAACTAAATTCTCGTCCTGTGTGGAAAGGAAGAAATAGAAGACATGGAAAAAAAACAACCAACAAACCAACCAAAAGAATCTGAACCTTTCCATAGTGTCCAAGTTCCAGTAAGTACAAAAGTGAAGCAATTGCTGTCCCTTCTTCCTCTAAATGAGTAAGCACATGGCTGAGTGCACCACATCTGCTGCATGGGCTGGTCTGACAGGCACTGCTCAGAGCCCACACTGGGAGAAGGCCTTCAACAGATCAAGGAAGCTGAGGGTTTCCATGCAAACCATAGGACTGACCCTAAAATTTCTCAGTCCATGACTGCCCACGTTCACTGACTTCTTCTGTGGCTCCACTGTTGCACTCTGGCCTGTTAGAAAATTTCACAGATGAAGTCTTTTACTATTGATGAGGGAGAAGTAGTGAAAAAAAGAAAAGTGTATTCCAACACTCTTGCTTGTGCATTAAGCCATATGCCAGGCAGGCAAAAAATCTCGGACTAAGTTCTCAAAGCTTTTGGGAAATCTATCAAACCACAAACCCAGGCTAAGTCAGAGTGAGTGTGTGAGTCAATGCACTTATTTAGAGTTCCATAGTGGCTGGGCTACAGGCTGTGCACACAGAGAGAGGAGTCAGTTGCTGCTCTGAAGCAGTTCCAGTTCGCAGTAGGAAAGGAGACCCAATTCACTGTGGTACATGAAGCAGTAAATGTTTCATTTTCTAAAGGGAATTTGAATTCATTTATGCCCCAGAAAGGAAAATCCTAATAATAGTCTTATCAGAACTATATCTACTTTGTTTGGAACTGGAAAGTAGGGTTGTGAAGGTTATTTTGTGAGATCTGATAACTCTTTGCTAAAGGATAGAATTTTATTACTTGCTGTTGAGGATTGGATTAAAGCTATTCCATTGGAGTCTTCTTAAACTTCCATTATTGGTTATACTACCTTCTGTATCACCATAAATGGATTTAGAAAAGTAACTGGAAAAAGATCTGATCTAAGTGCAGAAGTAAATACAGGCTCAAGATTCAAGGCTATGATGTTATGGGTTACTTTTTCAGTTTTCAGCCAAAGATTTTAAAAAGAATTCTTACAAAAGGCAACCACTAACTGGGGGATTCTCCCAGAGGAACAAAATATCTGCTGTAACAAAATAGTTGCCACAATTTTTAGAGTTAAAAAGAGATATCTGTTTCATATTCAATTCCTGACTGAACAATGAGATAGTGTTGCAAGAGATGTCATAAGAATTATTTCATTGTGTATCAAAAAATGCATCTCCAGGCTGTAAGAGGCAAGGGGCAACACTGAAGTTGTACAGTACATCCAGCTCCAAAATAAATGTTATGAAACCGGCTTTGGTGTGATTAAATTTTTATCTTATTGCTGCATCAGTATTGAAAAATATGATTTTGTTAGTTCTCTGCTTACACATCAGAGGTAGAATGACAAATTCCCTCAATATTAGAGACTGCAACAAGATTTTTCTATTGCATCTTATTCTAATTATATATTGGATCTGGTATTTTGAGTGGAAGGTTATTATTTTGATTCTTGAAATACCCCTCCATTAACCTAAGAAAAAAAGTAATATGACATCTAGGCTGTTTCTGTGGGACTGTGTGCTCTGTTTTCTCTTTCAAGTAGTTACAGTTACTTGTGGCTTTGTATTTGTCATTTCAACTACAGCATTAGCTCTCTATTGAATCTGAAAGCCTTCACCATTTAGTAAATGCTAGTCCCCCTGTACTCAGCCCTGGTGAGGTCGCATCTCTAGTCCTATGCTCAGTTCTGGGCCCCTCACAGCAAGAAAGACACCGAGGTGCTGGAGAATGTCCAGAGAAAGACAATGGAGCTGGTGAAGGGTCTGGAGCACAAGCCTGATGATGAGCAGCTGAGGGAGCTGGGGGTGTTTAGTCTGGAGGGAAGGATGCTCAGGAGGGACCTTATCACTCACTAAAACCACAAAGGAGGTTGTAGCCAGTGGGGTTTATCCCCTTCTCCCAGATAACCAGTTACAGGACAAGGCAAAACAGCTGATTTGAAAAATTTCATCATGGAAAGGGTTATCAAGCACTGGAAGGGGCTACCCAGGCAATCACCATCCGTGGAAGTACTTTTAAAAAGTACCTTAAAAAAAGTGTAGATGTGACACTCATGGCCTTGGTTTAACGGTTGGAGGACTTTTCCAACCTTAGTGATTCTTTGAATCTGTAATTAAAAACCAGGATATGTCTAAGCTCTTCTGAAATTCATCCTGCTCAGGGTAAAACTTTGACTTGACTACAACATTTTCTTAGACATTAAACTTACTTTGTTTTATTTAGCTAAAAAGTGCAGACCATTACATATTCCTATTATTTTTACCAACTGTATGCATTCCTTGAGAAGAGAATTAGAGAATAACACCCAGTGACAGCATAGTCACATTTTTATTTATCACCACAGTAAGGTCAAGTCAGGTGAGGACAGAATGGAAAAACATAAAATAGAATGGGATAACATTGAATAGGATAGGCCAAGCCAGGCCAGGCAAGGCCAGAACTAGATTGTCCTCCATTTGGTTTGATATACCTGCAATTTGATTCTTGCAATGTTTCAAAGGGATCTGAACACTTCCAGCTTTGTTTCTTCAGAAGAAGTCAACTTAGTAATATATACAGATCCTAAAACTGGCAATATATTTTCCACCTGGCCACTTGGCTCAAATCCAGGTCACTCCTTAACATAAAATTATAGTTATTTCATGACAGATGCTAAAGGATTTTGTTGCTCTTAGACCAGATCTCAACAGCTTGTAACTTATCACAAAGTACCTTGTTTGTACTTGCAATAAATATGGAAGGGATTGACTGGTGTTTGGATTTACTCCTTGTCTTTTTCAGACTGCTTCTCGGTGCCATGACTGAAAATAAAGTCTACCAATATTTATCAGATAATGGGGGTTTTCTCCCAAAAAATATAAGTTTATTTTTAGGAAAATACTGGTTTCCAACATGCAAAGAAGGTTTCTTATTTACCTACATTTCATGATATGCTAATGAATAAATCTTGCCTCACTACATCTTCCTTCTGGGATTTACAATATTTCATTTAGATAATAAAAATGTAGCTATTCTTGTTAAAGTTAGAATTTCTTGTATTTTTCTGTTCATAAATCCTCCTTTTTTTCACTTGATGTTTCCTCAAGCTTGTCTGCTGCCTTTATTTGGAAAAGTCAATTTGGCAAAAAACAAAGGCTGGGAGTAGAAAGACAGGGATAAAAAAGTTAGAGGTTATTTAATTTGACAACCTGACCTTAGTGGTGAAGCACAGAACACACAGCTCTGGTATGACCCCTAAAGGGTCTTCTGAAGGCTTTAGTAGCAGAAAGGCTGAATGCTTTCCTGCAACTTGAGGTATCAAAGAAAATGGAATAAATCTCGTCTTCTATTTTCCCCCTCAAAACTGCCTTTCCCAGAAGCCTTGCCAGTATCCAAACAGCTGCCTGATGAGTTTATACTGTATGAAGTGCACAGATTACTTGACTTACGTTAAAATCATCTACTGCTATAGAGAATATCAGCCAGCCTGTGCATATTCTGCTTTCTAACAGATTTACAAGGAGGCTGACAGGTAATATGTAGTTAGGCACTTCTAGCACACCTTAAAACTCTCAGCTGGTTTTCATATTCAAACATCCCAAGAGCTCCCAGATATTTCAGACCTTCCAGAACCAAACATGTTATTAATGCACAAAGATGTTTATGGGGATTTTTCCTGTTCCTAGTTGTTGGAACATTGAGTTATTTTCTAGGTGTCTGACAATGGAGGCTGTCTTCAAAAAAAACCTGACCCTTTCAGACAAATGTTTGCTGTGGTTGTGCAGGTAAGATTTGTCAACACAGGTACAACTTTTGTATTTGGGTTTTTTTCCTCCAATCCCTATAAGAATTGGAGAGCATTGTTGTGCTTTAACTTCTCTGAGTTTTGACACAAGCACTAGTCACTTCCTCTCAGAAGGTAAAAGCAAGTGAAGATCTTCTGGCAAGACAGGATTTATCATGTTTTGACATATTAGCTTTGATTTTTTCCTATGGTATGAAGTATGGCCCTAACTTATGAAGGACAAAGAATAAATTGTCTAAAGGATACTTTAATTTTATATTTACTATTCTTTCTTTTAATAAGAAGCTTAATATCCTAAGAGCGTGTTCTTTTTGAGACTTGACACACAAAGAAAACATATATAAAAATTAAAAAAACAAACAAAACAAAACAAAAAAACACACACACACCAGCACTGACTCTTTCTGATAAAGGGGAAACAGAGTATGACTTTAACGCAGAAAAACTAAATGTGTTGGAGAATAGACAGTGACTTATCAGGATTAAAAAATGATTAAAATATAAACTGTCAGCTAAAAAATCTGTCCAAAGGAAACTTTCCGATGCTTAGAGACAACACCCTGACTAATTGGGCACGTTGTCTTTAGCCTGCTGTGACACTGAATTCAAACATCTATGAAAGCACATGTCCACGGCCATGAGCTAAGGTTTCAGCAAAGAGACTGAGTATCAGAGAGGAGCCAGGGTCCATTTGGACATCTGTCTTCTTGCAGACCACACAGGCTCATTGAGTCGTGTTGTTATAAATCGCGTAGAGACAGAATTTGCAATTTGATAGCACAATCTTATTTTCCTGAGTTTTCAGAATGTTTTGCCTTAGCATTGCTACCAGTTTACATCTAATAGATGCAGGAACTGAAGCAGAGGAGGAGTTAAACAACCAATCCAACATCAGTCACAGTCTGGAATAGATTTAAACTGCAACCCCCCCGCTACTTTTCAAGTAAGTTGCAGAAAACTTGTTATCTGTCTAAAGTTATTTTTATATGGCTTATTTACCTCCCTTGCCCTCTTTCTGCCACGTGATTCTCATTCGTGTGAGATTCTCATTCCTGGTCAGATATTTTTAATATCTGCTAGCCACAAAATTCATCTGTGATTTCCCTGGCGAATACTTCTACAATTTTTATATCAATTTCTAATTTTCATATCTTATGTTTGTATAGACTGCGTACGCACACACAACATGAGTGCATTGTGTATATTTTGTGGTATATATAACCTGGAACTCATTAGAAGTGAGTGCTGTGTCTTCATCTCTCATAAGATCAGGGCTGCTATGAACTTGCTACCTGTGGAAGATGAAACACGTGGCAAATTGTGATTACTCATTTAATGCAGAGATTTGGAGGAGGGTTTTAATACTGAAAACATGAGAATTCCAGCATGGACCAGATTTCAGTGTTCACCAATATATTAATCATGTGCACAACTTCAAGCACGTGTTTTCTTTCCCAGATTTTAGGATCAGGCCCATGGTTTCATGGTGTATTTGTGCTGGACCCACGGGCAGATTATTTGTTAAGCAGGCACAGGTCCTGTGCCTGGAACTGAGGAGCAGATGAGTATTAATTTCAGGGATAATTCATCTATCTGTTTTCCCTTTAAGGATTTTAGTTACCTAACACTGTCAATCACTCCCCTGTTTCAAAGGAGCCAACATGGTGTTTACCAAAGCGATTGAGACTTAGACTTAGCATGGAGAATGAGCAGAGTTATTTTGATTCATTGTTGTAACAGACTATAAACCTCTCCTCTGTTTTTAGAAACATTTGCCATAGCAGCTGAAAAATGATTTTTCAAAATACTATTGCTACAGCCATGGGATTACATCTTAGGTTTATCCTAGAACATCCTCTATGCCACTAACACCCCCTTCTCTAATTCTCCTAATCTCTGCACGCACACGGAAGAAAATTAAATGACCTGAAGTGGCTCAGTTTTTCTTTTCTGCTTTTAGAGGAAAATTTCAATCTAAACCAAACCTATCCTGTGTAGTACATTATAATCAATATGACTTTTTATTTGTTAAAGTTGGCACAACTAGAGGTGTGGAATTATCAGTGAGAATGAGTTGCTGCTACATATCACCAAGAAGTTAGCCTTAATGTCATGCAGATCTTTCCTATTTGGTATAAATTTAAATGCTGGACATGAAGTAGTTTCTCAGAATGGTGTGATTTTAGCTAAAGATGCTTAATATGAGCAAACCTCATAATTTTAAAATTAGTTATATATAGCTGTCATTAAAAATTTGAAAAATTACCGTCTTCTTGCCTTCTTCTGGACACTCTGTGTGCCCTGTGATGTAAATTATTTTATTTTCTTTCTGTCTCAGCTGCTGATGTGTTTGTAGGGTGATAAATGAACCTCAAAATGTGCCTCTGTAATTAGAAGCATCGAGAAGAACCTGAGGGAAGCTTTTGCTCCAACAAAGATGTTTACATTCTGATGCTTTCTCCCCTAAATCAGGACACAAACCAGTGCTGTGGTGTTGGATACTGCCACACACACATAAATTTTGTCTTATGGCCAGTCTCTAGGAAATAAAGCACCACACAGAGTGAATCATGTAATCTATAAGGTATTCATGAAATACCACCTACATCTTCTGGAGAATCTGGACCTCAAATGCCATGGGAAATGGGACTGTATAAAGACACACACAGTTATATAAAACTGCATCATCCAACCACTCTGAACCACAGGAAGAGCAAGCTGAGCTTCAGGCCACCATTGCTTTTCTCTTCTCCTTCATTTTCCTCTATGCCAATAATGAAAGCAGGACGGTGGGGGGTTCGTTTTTCACTCTTTGACATCCCCTTTCTTGTTTTTTCTCTAAAAATGAAAAAAGACCACAGAGCCTTGATTTCACAGAGGGTATATCTGTGACTGTAAGCCAACGCTGCACATACAAAATGAAAACGTGCCAAGAGTTGTCTCAAATCTGAGATTTTTTTAACTGCGTAACTTTCTACTCACTGACCACCTGAAGCTTAAGCATCTCTTTGCATTTTCCCCCCAGATCTCATGGACCTAAACAAGAAGATAATTGTAGCAATTTTTTTGCATATTAGAAGTAAATGTAAATAGGAATCAGTTTTCACGAGAAAAGAAAACTGTATTTTATGCTGATTTATCACCTGCAGAATTATGTTCTCAAACAGATGGAGGTGGGTATCAGCAAGCTGGGGGCAGGGAGGGACATAACTTCTGCCCAGCTCTTGTAATTAATAGCAATTGCTGCAAACTCTCACAGTTACACAGAGGCAAATGTATACCTGGCCTGCAGCAGTCAGCAGAACTACAGAAACCTACCCAAATTCCATGGGAGGCTTTTGTTAGCTGACAAAGCAACTTTCAGGTATATTTTATAGATGTCTTAGTTCTTCATTCAAGAATCTGACTCCATGCCTCTAGGGTTGTCAGCATTAGCAATTCAGTCTGCCGGGTGAAATTTCCTCAGTAATGTATAAAATAAATGCTGTGTTATGAAACAACTGCTCACTTAAAAAGTTGTCTTAGACAAGGAGTTTTCTTTCATTTCTTAAGGAAATACAGATTTTATTTAATTACCCACCGTGTTTCAGAGCAAAATAGTTTCAAAAGTAAGTTTTTTCAAATACTGTTCCGGTTAAAGGAAATTTTGTAATGCCAACCAGTGCAAAATGTGTTAAAGAGTACTATTTTTATTTTCAACACAAATATCAAAATTGTTTAAATGGCATAAATAAGCTGTAGGAAAGCTTGCTTAATTCCAAAAGGTAGTAGTGATACAGAGAATTTTGCCAGGCTGCCTTCAGAGGCTGCTCTTTTTCAATTTGCCAGAATTAACTCATGTGTCTTTTTCTGCAGCTGATGCTACAGACGTGAAGAAAAAAACAAACAAACAAAACAGAACACACACAAAAAAATCCAACCAAAACAACTGAACCCCCCTCCCCCCCAAAAAATATTGTAGCTCCCTCATACCATATTCAATCTTTGGTTTTGGTTGCTTAGCCTGTCACCAATGGGACTAAAGACACTGATGAGCAAGAGGTCATGTTTTCCTTTAAAAAACTCAGAACCACTCAGAAAATTTACTTCAAAAATAAAACCAACTAAAACAGAAACCATGTGTACAGACATTTTGGGGGCAAAAAAACAGGCAAAACAATTGTATATACTCATCATTGCACCTCTCATCACTTTCTCAGATTTTGCCCACCGGTTTCCCTCTTCATATAACATCTGACATCCCAAACCACTGAGAAACTGCGAAGAGTTTTTCAAAACATCAGAACTCCCTTAAGCTGCTGCAAAAAATTTCTCTGCTTTTCCCTAAAAGGGGAATTTCACTGTAAGATTTATGGGCCAGAATGGCAATACTGAACCCCAGAGGACTAACACATTTCAGATGTTGAAGGCTTTCTGCAGAGGCACAACTGGCAGCTTTACGCCCTCAACGTGAGCAATAGCTCGTTTTCCAGCAGGATGTACACCTGGCAGTGGGTGACATGCAGAGGCAAACAGAGCGCTGGTGTCCAGCCACAAGGACTACCAACATGACGGATTTCCAAGCTCGGATATTTTTATGTACATAGAAAAGGGGGTTGGGAACATTTCTGCTGGTTGACCTGTATTTTCCTCTGTTCCTTACGTCTGGATTTATAGGCAGGAAAGAAACAGCTTTGGTGGCAAAACAACTAGAAAGGCAAGCGTAATTAACGCATTTCAAACACTGATCAGAAACCTTTAGGTAGGTGCCTGTGGTGGGCATGTCATGGGGGAGTGAGCTTAACATCCAAACAAGTCAGGAACCAACATTTTGCTAGCCTCAGTAGAAAAACCTACTCCAATGCTCTTGTAAACCTATCCAATACCGTGAATTATCACATATTACTACAATCAGAAAGTACATTTCTCCCCTTGTCACAGAACTTTATGACTTTCTTCTGCTGGACAAGGCAAAAAGTTGAGATTTTTTTTCCACTCATTCAAAATTAGGATTGAATTTAAGCTAGTAATCAAAAGTGAAACCTTCATTATTCTGAATCCGTCTTACAATTATAAGGTTATTTATATTCATTGAAACTCATCTAATTTGGGATTTGTACAGTGCAGTCGTGTACATCATTTCGGGTTATCTGAGGCCTCTTCAGAGGAAGGAGGCTTCATAGTAAACATTTTTAGGATACAACCTTTTGAACTTCTACTTTCTGAGAAGAGGAAAGCTACCATTTCTTTCCCTTGATGCTAGGGGGCATCAAGACGGGTAGCTCAGATGAAATGATGAGCAGTCTGTGTGGCACCAACCCTGAGAGGGACTTCTTCCCACAGGAGTAGAACAGAGCAGTTGTCACTACTCTTGTAGTGCTGCACATCTTCTTGACCAACAAATATGTCAGAAAATCATCATCAAAAGCATTAGCACTATACTGTCTAACTTCATTATCTCTCTTTGACATTTAGGATCCTCCTGAGCAGACACTCGAAGGATTTTTGTTTTCTTGTTGCGCGTTGGTTCAATTGTTAGGGCTTGGTTGTGTTTTTGTTTTATCCCAAGCTGTTCCCGGAGCTGCAAGCAGCAAATCATCCTGCCCTGCTATTTATAGTAATGGAGGTAAAAATCATTTCAAGAGTGGAGCACAACTTCAGATGGAGGCAATTGAGAGTCATTGAACTCAGCAGCTGTGCCGCTGCGTCACCAAAACCCTCATGTTGCCCAACTATTTTCCTTGGCGACTGCTGCCTTTAAGAACTTGTTTTTTCCTGACTATGCTTCAGTTGGCTGTTTGTGAAGGCCTGGCTGGTGTTTATTGAAGAAAGAAAGAGCAAGAAGTTGCTTCTGTTATTCTCCAGAGATCTTTATAGGGAAAATGCTGTTTAATATTGACATATTCTCACAGTCTCTGCGGAAGAGAGAAAGGGAGGAGAAGAGGAAGAGGGGATGGAGGGAGCGCTGTCTGACCTTCCTCCCCAGAGGATAAAAATCAAAAGAGGAAAAAACCCAAATATATCTTTCCTTTTTTTTTGTTTTGTTTGTGATTGTTGCAGACTGAAGTTCCTCTCCTGTATCCGTGTTCTGTTCTCCCTGAGCATTAGTTCACTGCTAGTAAATATAATCTGCATTTTTCAGTATAAAAAAGCTATAACATTTTCTCTAATGTTTGACAGAAGACAGAGAATTGGACCAACCAACAAGGTCTCCTAAGCAGCCCCACCTTAAGTGACAGTAGGTTCTTCTTTCTGCCTTGTTTTACAGCCCATGGCATCACCTGCAAAGTTCTTCTACAGCAAAGGTCCACCAAGCTGTTCAGCTGACACTAGCCCTGGGAAAGCCTGGATAAAAGACCAAGTCTACTATTTACAGAACAGCAAAGTTGCAAAAATAATCTGCTACTGTTGGAATAAGGATAAGAATAAACACAGACCTGGAGGCTTTCCCTAGGCATGCCCAACTAAATGAAGATTACAGATAGCTGAGGAAATAAAGGGAATAAAAAATTTAAACATATGCTAAACACCATTTTCCTTCCTTTTTCAAGTTTTCTTCCTACTTCAAAGCAATCTTTAGTCCTCTATGTGGGCACAGAACAGTCTCCCTGGGGTACACCCTCAGCCTTGCATGTCCACAAACACCAGTTCCTGGCTGGTGGTGCCTAAACAGAGGCAGCATCACCTACATCCTGCAGTGTCTTGTGGTTAAATAAACTTCTCATCAACTCACTGCCTTAGTATTTCACAATGGACTTGAAATGCTCAGCACAGCACTCCAGATTCCAGAGCTCAGGAAGAAAGAAATAAAAATTCCTCCTTCTTTCTTACTTCTGCTAAAACAACAAAGCCTCAAGCAAGAAACAAGCAGTAAAAACAGACTTTAAAGAGTGTGAGGCCACTGCCTGGGATATGTGGAGTTATGGAATAGCTGGGGCAAAGCCATCAGAGAAGGGCAAACAGAGCAGCTGCAGCAGAGGGCAAAATGCAGAGGTGTGAAAACCCCTGTGGCAGACAGTGTGGGGAAGAGCTTTGCACAGAATAACTGATGAAGAGACAGCCCCAGGACACGCACAGAAAGGAAGGACTGTTAGCTGGTGTGTGGTTGGGCAGAATGCACACAGGAGCACACAGAGAGCAGGTTGTGCAGAAGAGCTGCCTTACACTGATTTTCTGTGTGGACACTGGGGATCCCCAGTAATTCATATTTCGGCTGCCTTCTCAAGCCTTTTCAGATCTCCACAGGCCAAAATTCCTGGAGCTGCAGCAGATACGACTGCTGGACCATAAGAGTGCTCTGGACAATACAGCAGCCACAGCCTAGAAATCAGGAGTTTGCTGTTACACATTAGTAAGAGTAAAAGCTTGGCAAACCCCGAGGCTCATGCACATTTTGAGTCATGTACAGTTCCTTGACAGGTGCTGGATTCCCTTTTTGGTTTGCAAATACAAAGTGCCTCTCTCTCTCTCTCCTCCCAGTGATGTTTTTCAGCTGATATCAGAGGTACAAATGTGTTAGAGCACTCATATAGAGGGGGAGCAGAGAGCCACCAAAAATCAACCATCAGAGCAGCTCTGTGGGGCTCAGGGAAGATGACAGAGTGGCATACTAACTACAGCCTAAAGGCTCTCTCTCCATTACTCGTTCCTCTTGGGGAGAGTCACTGATGTTCTGGGATGTTACCCATCCTAAACTGCCCTAAGTGTAGAGAATTATAAGGTGCCATCCCCGCAAAAAGGGGCTTTCAAGTACTTTTGCAGCTGTACAGCAGTCTGGCCCAGTGTCATGCCCATCTAGTTATATAAAAGAAACAAACAAACACACCTTCTTTTCTTTTTTTCCTCAGGATATGGTTATTTTCTTCCTGTTTTGTGTTGTTTTCCTGTTTCCTGCTCCACCCATACCTTGTCTTCCTAGCCACAGCCTCCATTTATGAATGGTATTTTATTTTACATGGTTGTGTTCTCATTCCTGTTTTGTACCCAACATTGAGCCTGAAACGTTGCCATTGCCTTGCTCAGCTTCACAGTGGGCACTTGTGAGCAGGACAGGTGAGAGGCAGCTCCCCCAGAGGGCTTAGCTTGGGTAGGGCTGAGCAGCAACCACAGATGACCTTGCTGGGCTGCAGCATGGAAGAATCCTAAAATACTCACGTCCTTCTTATAGTAACTGGTGATCTCTCTCTTTTCTTATTTTGCTGACTAGGCCTTGCAGAAATAATGAGGTTAATGACCACTTTGACTTGAAAAAGCTGCAGTTGCCAGTCCAGTTCCTTTGAGAAATCAAGATCACTCTTTTTTTCTTTTATTTTTTTTTTTCCCAAGAGACACAGCCAAAAACTGCTTACAACAGAAAGACTGCCAGAATATTTTGTTTTAAAGAGACACCACCTGCCATTTTACTTCCTTTTATCCAAGAAACAGAGATATCAAGTTTGGGTCATAAACTTAATGCTAAATACTGGCATCAGAAGACGCTAACCCTATCTTTGAGTAATAACCCTCTGCAATTCTGGCCGATGTCAGGGGGACAAGTGGAAATTAATAAAGTCTACTCGTATCTCAGCAGACAAGGGTCACACCACAGCTGAAATGACACAGATATTCCTGCAGCCAAAGGGAATGACAATGCTTTCTTTCTAAAGCTCCTCAGCTGACCTTTGTTACCTCGGAGGGAGATCAGCCGCAGTGCAGCGGCACTTGCAGACCACTGAATGTGATGTGTGAGTTCATCAAGGTTTTCAGTTTACAAAAACTAAAAACTGCTGGTGGAATGCAACATTTTTTGATGAATAAGGAAATAGCCTTTCTCTCCCCACACAGTGACTTGATTAAAAGGCCAAGGCATTTGGCAAGCACCAACAACAGTGTTTTCAATTTTTTATATGGCTGTGTCACTTCCAGTCTCTATCTGATATTTCTGTACTAGGAGTTTTTATGCAATTTATTTCAAAATCAGCAATTTGTTAAGTGGAAGGAAAAAAAGCTTCTTTTACAGTAAAATAAGCTAATCACTCTCTAGGTCTTCTCAGCAAACAATTTCTTGACCTAAACCTGAAAAATTAGCAACAAACACAGAAATACTTTCTTTCGTATTAATCAATGGTTACAAGCAGACACCCCTCAAAAACTGTAAAATGTAGGTACTAACAGAGTACACACAGATGGACAGGCTTAACTGTAGCCATGAGAGCATCCTTCTCCACGCCACAGCTACCCTAAGTTCAGAACACAAGGAGGCTTTTTGCAAGTCAGGATGCTGAGGCCGTATCTTAACACAAAGGAAATGCAGTATTCATCAGGTACAACTAAGCCCCTTCGGTTCGTGGTGTGAAAACAGCTCTTTGTGTAGAGACAGCAGGGGTTGAAGCCATCATCACAGGCACATCACATTTCTGTGATGGAAAGTAACACTGTCCATTTTTAAGAGGAAGGTACCCCATCCACCTCTGAACTTTATAGCTGCCGTTCCAGTCAGGCACCAGGGAGGGAACAGATTGTGCTTTTCCATGTCTGGCACTTTATAAACCTGAAGATACAAGGCTTGTCACACATAAGTGAGTTGGTATAACCAGAAAGTCTAGGCATGATGGCAACCTTAAGGGAACTGCTCCAAAGATTAATTCCTTTTTGCATCAGTGTAACTAAGACATGAGAAACAGGTCTAGAGAGCACAGCTTGATGTGGAAAATGCTCCAGATAGAAATGTTCCTCTGACTCTCTGGGAAATGAAGCAATACTCACTAAGGGAGAAGACACTTGTTTGGTTTGGGGTACCTAGGAGATCTGGATTTAGCTCTCAGCAATTTCTCTCCTGGGTTTATTACACAGAAGTCTCACACGCTCTAGCTGTAAAACAGGGTTGCTGGTGCTTCCTTTCTGCTTCTCATCGCATACAGAGAGAACTGAGGACAACAGGATCCCAACTTGATACTCTCTAAGTTACATCAAAGCACAATTTCATAAATGTGGGAAAACACAGTGTAAATAAATGACTTGTGTGCAAAGCATTTCTAAACATAGTCTAAAGAAGGGCAGAATAATTATATCACAGGGATGCAAAGGGTTTTCATAACATCAGGGCCCAATTTTTTGTAAGAAAATTTTCTCTTGGGAGAGCCTATTCCAGTCAGACAGAAGAAGCAGGAAAGACATACTTGTTTAAAAAGAGGTTTACATCAACAGATTATTTGTGTAAACTTTAATTTCCTTACAGTAGAAACATACACAGTCAAAGCCAAAAGTAGTGTAACAATTTTACAGGAAAGCTTACCAGTAAAAATGCAAAAAAAGTTTGTATCAAATTCTTTAAAAAACTGTGCACTTTCTCAAACTTAACTTTGTTCAGCACATCGTTTTGATTTATATATAAGGCATTAATTCTATAAGAATCATTTACTATATTCCAAAAATCGCATGACCTAGGTGTAACACTCTATAGCCTGATACCATTTTTGCTCCTTTCAATATTTACAGATTTCATCTACCTGCATTGACATGGAGCAGAGAAGCACTGATAACAAATACAAGCTTTGCCAATAATAGGTTCACATTGAAAAAGTTATATAAAAAGGAAACAAAAAAAAAAAAGCTCAATTTTGCATTGCAATAGCTTGGGTCTGCTGCACCTATGATTGTAGTTTAAGAATAATTCCCCATTTTATATTCTTCTCCACTTCCAGTAGCATTTGGATCTTTCAATACGCAGAACTGAATCTGGTATGCAACTGTAGGTACAGGAAGTACCAGCTACCCAAAATTTCCTTTTCTCCTCCTCCCCAGAACAAAGTTCTCAAGTTTCTTTGAAATTTAAATCTCCTATAAATGGCATCTTTGAAGTCATTCTAGCTACTATGTACAGAAATGGCTCAGGCAATTAAGTTAGTCCACCTTGTCATTAGTCAACAGGAAGTATAATTACTGTAGCTGTAAAGGAGGTATCTAGTGTTCCAGAATAAGTGAGTTTAATTATGGTGAGAGCTCCCTCAACTCTATTTACATGACAACTTCAGGCTCAATGTTAAATAGCAAGTCATCATTTCCCCTTCGAACTTCAAGTAGTAGAGGTGATTCATTCATCACGGCCTCCTGCAGGTCACTGGAAGTCATCAAAGGACGCCCATTGACTTTCACAATAATATCTCCATCTTGGATCCCTCCTCTGCAAAGACAAGAAAATGGCAGTAAGGATGCATTCTGTGCAGAGGAAAAGTACAGAGGCTATCCACCACCTCTTTTGCAAATGCAATAAATTTTTATTTTAGTCTCCACTGATGGGATATTCCAGCCTTCTGACTGTGAAAGAATAACAGGTAGCACTTGCTAAACGCAAAATAAGGCTCAGGTTATTTCACTGAGAATTTTCTTCCTAAACAACAAAAACTATTTTTTCGTATCTTCTACAAAACTACAGCAAGTGAGAAACAGAAAAGGCTTTTATCTATCATTGATTCATTTCACTCAGTCCATTTTCAAGACCATGCCTTTATGCCACCAATATGTATTTCAAGAATCAAAAATTAAAACCTCAAATTTTCATGACAAGTGCACCAGCTAAAGTATCGAAAAATTATTTCTCTATTTCTGTTCAAATGTAATCCTGAAGAGCCGGTTTTTATTGCTTTTGATTTTCCTAAAATCATGTTTAGGAATATTTATTTATTTCGCAACTGTTCCACAGAACAGTCTCTTCCTTTAAGGTTAAGCTCTGTCTCCGATAACAGCTCTGACAGCGCCTTATGTGAATGCTATTCTGTTTCCTACTTAAACTTAATCCAACTTTCTGCTTATTAATATTCAACATACTTCACAAAACTCCTCAAATTAGTTCATTGTATTTGGGGTATTATTTTTATTTGTACACTGTTATTGTTTCATAATGTCATTAAAGGTTGTAGTGAGGTGGGTGACAGTCTCTTTTACCAAGTAACAAGTGCCAGGACAAGAAGAAATGGCCTTAAGTTATCCGAGAGGAAGTTTAGATTGGATAACAGGAAAAATTCCACCACAGAAAGAGTTTTCAAACACGGCAAGAGGTTGCCTGGCAAAGTGGTGGTGCCACCATCCCTGGAGGTACTTAAAAGACAAGTAGAAGTGGCACTTAGGGACAGGGTTTACTGGTGGCCTTGGCAGTTCTGAGTTCATGGTTAGACTTGATGATCTTAAGGGTCATTTTCAACCTAAACAACTCCCTGATTTAAAAAATTCTGAAATGCTTCATTTTTACAGAGGTGAGCAAAATCTTTGCACAAATATTTTAAACCTTAAAGGCACAATTTTTAATTGTTTAAATACAGATCAATCCTGGTATGAGAAAAGACTTGAATATGAAAAGAAATACTACCTTCTAGTATCTCTTTGGAGGTTTATTTGTGGTGAAGGAAGTAATGTGCTGTACCTACCTATGAGAAGGTGAGTTTGGAACAACTTCGTGTACGTAAATTCCACTTCTGACATCAGGAAAATCAGCATTACTGTGCTTCAGTTCCTCCACCAAGCTAAAAGAAAAACAGTTATACAGAGTTTGATTGCACTACAAAAGCCCATAAATATTCTTACTTATTTAAACTTTTTGTGACAAAAAGAAAGAGACTTAACAATTAATTGTTTGCCTGTTGTTCTGTAATGAAAATGTAGAGGATTTGAACTTGGATTTAAACAAATTATGCAGATTTTAAGAGAGGCAAAACTCTTTACCTGTGTAAAATGTGCTAAATTTAATGGTCTTGTGCATCTCCTGCAAGAATCTGACTTTGGCTCTTTGTAGCAGTAGCAGAGAGGACCTTGCTCATGAGCACAACAGGAGCACCTTCAGGGACAAAAGGGTTTTCTGCCCAAAGAATTAATGCTGGTGACAGCACAGAAATTTGCCAACTTTTTTGTTTCTTTTATTTTGCAAGTCATTCTTAATTCGTATTTATCAAGAACAATAGAGTTTTTGATAACTCCAGAGAGAAGATAGATCAGAGCTGGAAACATCAGTTTCCTCAAGCTGTCATCAGCAATTTTTTATGCATCACTTTCTAAAGAAAGAAGACGGGAATCTGCTGCAAAACAGAGCCTCTACAAACATCCCCTCATTTCAGAGATGATGTTATCATTTCAGGTCTGTGTACAGTGTGGGTTAAAACCCATTTCTAGAAAGAAAGATTTTAAACCAAAGATGTATTCCTGGGCTGTCTGCCATGAAAAACTGGGGTCCCACAGAAAGAAAACAATCCAAAATGGCTACACAGCTTCTCTTCACTTGATTTAGTACTGAGGGAGCTAAAAATTGAGTAATTAAATCAAACACAACAAGGGAAGTGGTCTTTTTCAGAAAACAGGCCTGCAGACATCTTACATGGCTTTTTTAGATGCTCCAAAAGCAGTAAAATCTCACATCATGATCACAATCATGCAGAGAAACATTCAGAGTTTCTCTCCACCAATGAAGTTAACGCCATTACACTGATTCATTCCAGCTGAGGATCCGACCCTTCAGGGAGGACTGCAGGAGTGTAACTCAAGAAAAAAAGATGGCTTTACTACAACCCCAGCTGGAAATTGTCTGGTTTAATTTTGCAGTCTACTGCCACATTGGAAACATGCCTACTGCTGGGAGAGAACATCAGCATAAGAGCCCTCATTTATTATCCAAGAATATATCTGGGTAACGACAAGACACAAAGCCATGTAAGAGGGAAAACACAGTAAAGAGTCAGAGGAGGGTGTCCATTTTTGGCTTTGTTAACTGGAGGCACAAAGCTTTAGTTTGGCACTTTAGCAGCTCTTTCTAGTTAATGGTTAGGCACCAAACCTCACACCATATGGCCCCCACTGGCACTGATAAAACACCACCAAACCCTCCATCAGCTGGTCTGTCATCAGCACCCAGAGTCACCTGAAAACACCATTTTGTTTAAACGCCACCTAAAACCTGGTGTAACTCCAGGTGTCCTTGTCAAGAACCAAAATCTGTGTTCAGGCTCTTCCTATCTCCCCTCAGCTATCAGCAGGACATCCACCACTATCAGTATTTAGAGAATTTCCAGGTCTCAGAACATAGATTTCACCTATATCATTTAAATGCCAGCAGATTTCCTAGTAGCCAATGCCCACTTCTGGATCTCTGGAGATTTGTAACGAAAGATGAATGAAGTTCTGAACCACAGCTGACCACATCTTGTGTGCATGAACATACAATGACCTTTCTAAGATACTTACGCAGGTGTTATTGTCAGCATTCTGATGCCAATGAAACGTTTCTTCCCATCTGAAAGGAACACAGAGGTTATTTAAGAAACTGGGGCAAACACTGACAAAAATAACTCCTCTGATGACACAAAATACCTGAAAATTCAAACAGAATATATCAGATTTTAACAAAACTAAAGAAAATCACGCATGTTTGTACTAAAGTTTGCTGTGGTTTTTTTTATTATTAGCCTTGGTGTACAGAATGACAGTCCTTCTCCCTGCAATTAAGGGTAAGAGAGAAAGCTCGTTTACACTCCATAGGAGTTTTTTCTTCAGGAAATTGCTGTGATCTAGTATCACATGAATTCAGTAAATGGAAAATTTCATAACCAAGTACCATTTAATCTGAAACTGGTCAAGACAATTTAATCATATGATGTTCTCATTAAAATATAGAAATGGAATCTAAACAATTTCAAATTTCCACTTTTCAGAGAAAGGGCAATCAAAAGTCTCACGCTGATTACAATGCAAATGGATTATTTCTACCCCAAAGAATAAAAATCAAGTTTAAAAAAAATCCCAAAACATGTAGACCTTTGCAAAAATGATCACAAAAATACTCAGAGGGCTGGAGCACCTCTGGTATGAAGATGGGCTGAGGGAGTTGGGGCTTTTCAGCCTAGAGAAGAGAAGGCTCCAGAGACACCTCAGTGAGGTCTTTCAGTATTTTAAGGGGGCTTATAGGACAGGACAAAGGGTGATTATTTCAAACTAAAAGAGGGTAGATTGGCAGCAGGTATCAGGAAGAACTTTTTATAATGAGAGTGGTAACACACTGAAACATGCTGCCCAGAGAAGTGGTAGATGCCCCAGCTGTCAACACTCAAGGTCAGGTTGGATGGAGCTGTGAGCAACCTCATGAAATAGAAGGTGTCCTTGACCAGTGCAGAGAGGTTGGACTAGATGACCTTTAAAGGTCCCTTCCAATAGAAACTATCCTATAATTCTATGATTCGCCAGGATTCTGTGGAATTTTAAATGGTGAGAAGTCACTCCTTCAGGAGGAACACCGCATTTCTGAAGTTGGCTTTTAGTAAGCCATGATATTGCACAGCTGTCTTGTGAAAAAAAATGCAGTTTGATGACTTCCTGAAGTGAGTGCTGCAGTACTTAGTTACATCCGGCATGAAACAATATTTCCCCTTACTCGTTCCAGCACAACGACTTCACAAGACCTTTGAGTTTCTCCAGGTTCTCATATGAGGAAAAAGGAGATGTACAGAGTCTTCTCTAGCTCTTATTCTTTCCAAGAAAAATACTCCCAAATAAAGGATTTAGTTCTGAATATTACACATGCCAAATATTCCCATTGTGGTCACTGAAAATGTTGACCACGAAACATTGGATTTACTACACTCTGAAAAATCTTGCATCCATAAGTGTCCTGAAACTGTCCTACTTTGCTCTGAAATGATTGGCTCTTCTCTATTTTAAACTAAAACTGGCAAGATCAAAATCAGCTACAGTAAGAGTGTCAAGAAGTTCAACTGTTAAAATTTGAAGTCTGGAAAGCTTTGGGCATGACCATGAACTAGCTCAGGGTGTTCCTACAGTCCCCATGGAAGAAATGTAATTTTTCATTTTTTAAAAATATTCAGACATGATAATTCTCCCACCTGAAATTAATCCCCTTGTCCATGCAATGTGGACAGTTCAATAATGAAATTCCCTTCATAAGATCAGTGACAGTATCTCTGGTGACAGGTTTGGGTTTTTTTTTTTGCATTAAACAATGTGATGATGGTCAACACCTGTGAGGCAAAAGTTTGCAGAAACACAAAGACACTCCAGAACCTGAGTTAGGAATGTTTACATGAATGAAAAATGAAAATCAAAGAAGAGACAAAAGAAATTGGCTTGGAAGAAACAGAACAGCAAGAATGAAAAACCACAGGAGAAATTACATGATTGATAAAGGGAATTATTTCCCCAGGGGCTAACAATATATGTAAACATAAAGCTTTAGGGAAAAAATAACTCTTGTAACGACAGACTTATTCCTACCTAATTCTACCTTCAACTTTGGGTATGTCAAAATATTATGTCACTCCTGCTCACACACCGAAATTCAAAAAGGCCTTCTGCCCTCTCTCTGAAGTAAGTTTGCCATACTGCAAACAGCAATTCATACTGTAAGAGTAGCAGGCTATTGTACAAAGTAAAACTAAAAACTGTGAGCCATGGGTTACTTCAGCAGGAGAGTATACACTCCTCTCTTTCCCCCCTCTCCAGACATTTTGTGTGTCAGAAAGCAGGTAAAAACAATTCAGTCCTTTTGTTCCACAAAAGTCCATTCCACTGAACTTAACCCAAGTCAAACACATTCAACAAAACCCAAAGTTTTCAGCAACAGTGATTAGTGGGAATATAATTGTCCATCTTACTTGAAGTATCAGCAGAGACTGAAGAGGCACAGACAACCACTAGTAGTGTTTTATCATTCCCAAAGCATAGGCATGGTGATGCTGGGGCTAAGCCACGCTGGCAGAACAGTGTGTGGCACCTGGAACTACCACTGCCATTTTACATCTGCTCTGTGAATAGAAAGTCTCTAAACCTGTCATTCTGGCAATTTGTGCAATCGCAAGGCAAAAGAAAAAATAATTAGGAGAACTGGAAGAGAGTGACACCATAAATCTAAGGAGCATATCACGAGGGTGCAGTCCCAGCAGTAGTTAAAAGGTTCATATGTTAGAAGAATCAGGTTTAGCAAATGTGAAACCATTGTGGCTTCAAGCCAGAGCACAGCACAGAAGAGAAAGACTCAAATCTCATTTTTGTAAACACCAGGCCAGGTTAAGCACTGATTCCAGAGGTACACAGTCAAGCAAACCAGCCTCAACCACGTGTTTAAACTTAAATCTGCTTAGTGTTAATACAAAGTCACCAGCAGCTGACCCCAAGTATCTAGAAGCAGTTCACTGTTCACAGAAATTTCCGTTCCACAGTAAGGAAAGCACTTGCCTTACTGTTGACCTTCATTTATTGATGCTTGCAACAACAGAGACACAAACCAGACAGATAAACACCAACTGAAGGCAGAAATGTTTATCCCTTATAAACCGTAGCAAAAAGAACTGATAAATCCAAATTCAGGGGTCATGTACTAAAACTTCTATGGGCTTGAGTAACTCTGGTACAAAATCGTACCCAATGAAGCTGATTTCAGTGGGGTCAGGATAGCACCAGGTATTCCAAGTGAAGAAATGAATCCTGCACTTCTTAGTCAAGTGCCAGGCAAAACTTCTGCTTTTCTGCTAATTCCTTTTGCATCTAGCACATCTTGCAGATTACACGAGCAGCCCTGAAAGCATTTAATAAAGATATTCTACTGCCAAACAGAAAACATGAAAACAGCTCAAGCCTATAATGCTGGACTGTGTGCAGTGATCCTTTCATATATACTGCATGGCTGAATTTAATCAGTGATCTGAATCTATATTCAGCAAGGCTCCTAAGAAACCCTCATGATTTGTGGTAGTTATTATGAGTAATAATCATTCAAATACAAAGGTAAGAATATTGTTTCCACACAACTAATACAAGGCCCTGGGGATGTAAGATGAGGATTCATGTAAATGAGTTGTTGGGTATGGCCAACGCAGAACTCCCCCATTTCCCCTTGCCCATCTAAAACAAGGTTTTTTCACTTTTCTGCTCACACTACATCAGAGGCCGCACTGGCCTTTTAGGATGGATTTTCTCTTTAATATTTTGTCAAATTGCTGACTTACTGACTTCCACTTAAAAACATCTGTGTGTAAAAGACTTTCTACTTTTACCCCTCTGCTCAAGTCTAAACTAGGAATAGATAGAGCCAAGACCGAAATGGAAAAATTCCTAAACAAAAAAAAAACCTAAAAAAAATAAAATCAATCAATGCTTAAGCATGTAGTTAACTTCCAGACATAAACACAGAATACACAGCTGGTTAAAACTGAGATACAGATAGAGACACTTAACTTCATGCAGCAATTTAAGACTTCCTAACTATAAAGGGATGTTAACCTTATTATTGGCAACCCCAAAATTAGCAAAGGCTTTCAGACTATTCAACAGACAAACATCTCTATGAAGGCTGTGGCAAACCTTTGGTCAAAAATACATTAGGGTGCTATTGTATAGTACCAATGCATTAGGTAATGCAGAATGCATAGATAACATAATCAGTGCAAATTCTTCATTCAAATGACACCCTCGCCTTTTCCCCTGGTCTGTACTCCTGTTCTTTAACAGATCAGATATTTGCAGTTACATATAATGGGTGAGATTTAAAAAAATACATGCCTCCTATATAAAAGACTTATCTGATCTACTGAGATTCAAAAGACTAAGGTCCAGTTTATTAAAAAATTGAGTATCTACCATGCCAGAATACATCTGGAAAGAGTGGTATCCCAGGGGAGTGTTATCTTCAGGCAATATGATATTAAGAGTAAAATAATAATACCCATAAACTTCTTTCTATGACCTAATTGTACCATAAGGGCGGATCCCACTGAAACTACCAAAACATAACTGGAAGAAAAGAAAACATGATAAAAAAAAAATCCCTAAAAATCTGCTTATAGAAATTCATTTTGCCAAAAAATAGCAACTATACAATAAACTTCAGAACTATTACTAAAGGCATAAAAAATGCAAATTAAGTCTCAAATACGTGGTGAAAATATCCCCTAGAAACTTTCTCTATGCATCAAGGGCTTTAAATGACTGTTCTGCCATAGCAAAATTATAAGACGTACTTCAGAAAAGCAAAAAAAAAAAAAATTTTGAAAAATAAATAATAAAATTGCCTGTGTCCCAGGATATTTGAAGCAGTGACAGTCACACTGACACAAAGAGAAAGTGTGAGTCCTTTTGATCAGGGAATCATGTGGCATAATTAAAAAAAAAAAAAAAAAAAAAAAGATCTGTATGTTACAATCACAGTACAAACTTGACTCTTTCACAATTTTTTCTTAGGGTTCTTCCACAGGCAGAGCTGTCTCTGGGCCCTTAGCTGAGCTCATTGTTCTGTGGAGGCAAAGGTGACTGAAGGAGCAAGGTGACTGACTTCAGTGGTGACATCTCAAAGCTTCACTGACTTTCCAGCAGGTGGGCTCTGCACAAGGTTTGAGTTCATGCCTTCAGGGCAGGCCTGCAGGCTGAGCCATTGCTCCTCCCTGGACTGGGATGAGCAGTGTGGTTCTAAAGAGTAACATCAATAATGAGACATCTGCTTGTTTCAGAAACCAACAGTCACTTAGTAGCCAGGGCAACACGTCAAGTTTTTTTGACATGTTGACTGACACAAAATTATGTCAGCTACTTTAAAATGCACTTCTCAACATATAATTAAGAACTCTTTCTTCATCTACTCCTCCCACTCCCCCCAAAGCAACGGTGAAAACAATATCATTTGTGGAATTCAGGAAAACACAGCTGAGGGGACCCACCAGGTTTGTGATGCTCTCATAGACACAAGCAGATGCATCACTTTAAAACCGCTGACTAAGGGAAGTTTCTGAAATAACAGTATCTGAGAGGAAAATGATGTAAAGAAACAATCCTGGCATCAGGAACTGGATGAACTCAGGCGAAGACAAGATTAATAACAAAAAGATCCAAGAGAAAAAGCAGCAGCAGCCAAGACTCAAGGGTAAAAGATGAGTAGTAGGGTGTGGATAGATAAACTGGCGAGTGAAAAGAGCAAGGAAGGTTTGGCCTGGCTGCAGCATTACTAGATCAACTTTGGCTGTAGTATGACATCAAGAACAGGGTGACAGATATGGTGCAGGCATGTAAAAAATAGTCTAAAGTACTGCAGTTGTCATTGCCAATATACTTAAATTTACATGCTCTCTGGCGCAGAGGCCTTTCTTTCTATTTGCCTCTCTCCCATCTTCCCATGTATTTCTTCACAAATTAGTAACAGCCCTTCTTCCACCAGGGCCTGAGAATCTGTCACAATATCTGATCATATAGCACTGACATACATGACCACGATAAAATATAGGTCAGGTTCGCTGAACTCCACCCCACCTGTGGACAGGTGCCCTAAGTTTTTACTTTATTTTCTACAATATATTTCAATCTTTTTGCTAGGACAATAAATGAAAAGAGGAGAATACAACTCCTTAAAGAAGTGATCATCTGTTCTCAAGATCATTTGAGACAGTGATGATTCATCTGTGTCCTCACTATTCCCAGAGGCCCTATTTCCCATATTTATACAGATACTGTCTGCTCTTTGGGGGTGTGAGTAATAAAAAGTCTCTCCCATTTCTGAGAGATTGTTTTCTATTTCCCAGTCTGTGATGCTCTGTAATGGAAAAGGATGCTGCTCCTTTCAGTAATAGGATCCCTGACCCATGTCTTTTGGCACTTTGCCTGGATCAGGATAATTGGAAGATGTCACTGTTCCTTGCAGACCTTACCTTTACTTTGTTTATCTTGTGACTCCGTGAGAAACTGAGTGATACGGTCTGAAGGAATAGCAAAAGAAATTCCAGCTGTGACCTTCAAGGTGTTAATCCCAATCACTTCACCATCCTGTTGAGAGACAACACCCAATTAAATTTGTTCCTAAGTACAGGATTCAGCTCCCTGCCTAGCATTTCATGTTAAAAGCTGGTGTAAGAAATTTTAGAGTGTTGTAATCACTCAAGAAATAAACAGTACTTATAAGGGAGGATCTGGGCTTTGATTCATGATCCATTTCACATTTAACAATGATGGCCAGACAGATTACAGTACAGTGTGTCCATCCAAGGTCCATCCCAGCACTCGGCAAGAGATTCCCACTGCCAAGTGGGCAGTGGAGTCACTACTACCACTAGAGCCACAAGCCACTGACCTGCAAAAACACTGCTGATTTAAAGCAATCTACTTTGACAGAGTTCTTTGGTTAACCAGGTCCCACCCCTGTTGCGCATCCCAGGTTTCACAGTGTGAATGACCGTAACTGCTCCTTCCAGATCCCATATTCCTCACTGATATGTAAAATTTTCTGTGCTCAATGGGGAAATGTTTTCCTGTGGTGTGTGAACTGAGACCTAATTTGCATATTCTGCATTAGCTTCAGGCTGTCTACCATTAGCTAAATGAATGGAAGTTGGAATGATCTATGAATCTTTCCCAAAGAACATTCTCCCACCACCTTGAAACTAGCTCCTGAAACAAAACCAACCAACAAAACCAAGTCACATGGACTTACCAAATTAACTAGAGGTCCTCCAGAGTTGCCATACTGCAAAAACGACATAGGAGCAATAAATTAATACTTCACTGCCGGAAATGCAATTCTCATTACAAACAGCATTTATTTTGTGAGTGAATGAAAGAGGAGGTAATTTCTTAGGCAGCACTGACAGACATAACATCGATCACAGAAGATTACAGGTAGGTTTTATCCTACCCCTTCACCCCTCTCATGATTATAGGTTTTTTTTTCTTTTCAGAAACAGTCCTTAAGCTAGGAGCCACTCCAAATAGGCAGACTCTAAGTTTAAGACATTGAATAGCTAAAACTAGTATTTTGATTCTTCCATAGCCTGTCAGAATAAGGTTTTCAAATAATTAATTGTTATTTAAAGTCATACTCCAATGAGGTGCTTGTACAGTTTTTGTTCTGTTCATCACTTTGGTTTGTAACACTCAGTCTCTCCTTCTCCACTGGAGCAGAATGGAGTGTTCTATATATTTAATCACAGCATATTGCCATGAGGTAGCTACTACATAAGGATTGATTTAGTAACCACAGACACATATGCCTCTCTGGGGAAGGCATAGAGCAGCTCTGAGCAGCCCAAAATTACCTAATAACTAATGGCCTTTAAAGGAAACATGCAACAGGACCACAGGAAATGAGAGTTGGGGAAGTTGCTTGTCCATCTTCATGCTGGCTCAACAATTTGTTTTTGAGTGAGGCCAGGGTTTTCAAGTAGGTTTGCAAAACAGCCAAGAGCAGCAACTTACCACTCAAAAGAAACAAAAGCTAAGCGATGCATGACAGAAAAGTGAGACACAAACTGTTTACACTCAGATAGCACTGGGCAAACCTTACAGATTCTTAGGAGAATAAAATAGACATTCAAGTTTATAAAACAGCTTCAAAGTCCAAATTTAAATAAACAGATCAGTTCCTTATATTGTATCTCTCCAGTGACCAGAGGCTGCACACTTGATTTTTATGTCTGACTGGCACAAAGAAACCAAGATAATGATTTTTCAGCCTTGCTCAGCACATCTCATTCACTTGTCTCCTGCTTGAAGGATGTGAAAGACCATCAGCACACGCAATATAACTCCATTTAGAACCTTATGGCCCTGTTTTCTCCTGCCCTACGTTACTGCTGTCCCAGCACTTCTCAAAAGGCAGCTGCATGCACATTCCTGCAGGAAAGTCTTGGATGAGCCACAGGAATGCTCTGAACAGACCAAGTCTCAAACTCCTCCCATTCTCAGGAGAAAACCAGTGCATTAGCTAAGCACAAAGCATCCTTATGGCCAGGGACCATCTTCATATTTTGTGGTCTCAGACAGCAAAGCAATTCAAACTTAGTGTCATTTTCCTCACCTCATCTGCTATCACTCTTCCTTTGGTCCAGCATTATCTGACACACTCTGCTACCCTTGCCTAAAATTGCTCATTATCTTTGGAGGGCAGCAAATGTCTTAAGTGCATACACAAGGAAGGAGTCTGTGCTTGAAAAATGTGTATAGGCAAGAAGTCAAGATTCTCATGTTCTAATTCTGTCTCCGCCACCAGTTCAGTTTGTGCTCCCAACTAACACATCGTGCCTAAGTTTTCCTTATTCTCTGCACAGCTGAAGAGAGTAATTCCAGTTAAATGTCTGGAGAGGTTCAGCTCCTGGGTCATACAAAAGTTTTTTGAAAGCTTTTTGAAAAAGCTCACTTTTATGTCATATCTTAGCATAATTAGCGAAAATAATTACCGTCTTTTTCCTCCCTACACAATTGTCTGTGACAATAACCATTTGTGAAGCACTTTGTATGTATAAAATACTCAGTGTTATTTCTTTTAATGTCAAATTTGACATTAATGTCCAACAAATAAATCCTGAAAATATTTTTCTTTCAATGTGTAACAGATTTAAGGTACAAAATTTCAGGCCATTTTCCACCTCAGATATGTGTGCAGCACTCTTTTTAGAAGCAGTACAAGCTAAACACACACCCAAGGACTTCACTTAAGCTCTTTAGATCCCTCCAAGCTGCTCTGAAGGAACATTGTTTTAATGTATTTCTATATAACATGGAATGCTAGGACCCCTAGCTCCAAACTGTACCTCAAACTTTATGTTTTTTTTATAGTTTGATTCTTGTTTTGATTATGTGATGTGCAAAGGGAAAACAAGAACAGAAACAAAACCCCCCAATCCTCTCCTTATGTTCTTACCTGGGTGTCCTGTCATTAAACTGAAGCACATACTCTCAATTTGACTACTCCATCTGGTTCTAATGGATGGAGATGAAAGAAATATTGGCTCTATTCTACAGCTTCCTTGACCAGAGGAACTCAGCAAGCAGAGAGAAATTTACTGCTGGTTGATACGGATGCCTTAGGTTTTAGCTTTCATGTTTTCCGGATTCTGAACTGCATTAGTATATTACTCTGAACTTCATATAAAGTGTTGGCAAGTCCTCTTCACAGTGTAGTTAGACAAAACAATCCTTTTCCAGCCCGAGAACCAAGGACACTGTTGCAGCTTCAGGCCCAAAAGGTATAAACAGCAAATTGAGGAGAGCAATCTGGGAGGATGGGACTTCATAACCTGAAGCTGTAATTGGACAATTAACCCCAATATGTAAATAGACCAAAACTTATAAAAGTGTGAAAATGTGTGACCCATCACCCATCTTGGGTGTAGCCTCAGCCAGGCTCTTGTACGGTCCAAGGTGTATCCTTTGAAGGCCTTTTTAATAAATACCTACTTTATTCCTTTAAGACTGTCCAGCCTCTGTTCTAGGTAGCCTCTCACCACTTTACTGCATGAGATTTACAGAATTAAAAGGGTCTGACCTATGCAGCATCCTCCCAGACAACCTCGAAGGGAGAACTTTTATTTATCATGCCCTTCACAACGCTGCCTGAATGCAAGTTACATACATTGCAGAGACTTTTAAAAAAGAAGAGTTTCACTGACATTTAACAAAGCTGCTTGTATTTAGTGGATTCATCTCTCAGGGGAGACAAAGGTGGGGACGGACTGTGAAGTGAAACCCATCACAGGCCTCATGCTTACATTAATAATAGCATCTGTCTGAATGTAATCCATGTCCGAGTCCCGCAGGCCCAGCTCTTTGCCGTCTCGCTGGGCAGTGCTGACAATACCTGTTGTCACAGTGTTCTGTAAGGCAAATGGACTTCCAATTGCCACCACAAATTCTCCTGGCCTCAGATCAGCAGAGTGTCCCAGTAACAGCACTGGTAGTTTTTTCTTAAGTAATCACACCAAGAAAGAAAGAAAGAAAGAAAGAAAGCATTAGTTTATACTTGAAAATAACCTGATTGCAAAGATCAAAAACTACCAAAAAGTTAGGAACAAACACTTTCCATTACATTAATGAAAGATTCACTCACTATCCTACACTCAAAACCTATGCTAGGAGGGTTGCTGTTTTTAAACTGTCTTCGAAAACAAACAACTCTTGTAGTTTCTTGCAATTTCACTGAGGAAAAAATGTTATCAGAATTTCCCTGTTTTCCAGCAGATTGTTATCTCAGGAAGACTAGCCTGGGTACTTAGGTAAAGACAGCAGAATTTTGTCACATATGAAATGAATGGCTTTTTTTTTTTCTTCTTCATTTATTACAGTTTCTAGCACAGAAGACAAAATAATTTAATTCCAAGATATGAAAAATTTCCAGGCCTGTATTTCAGTACATTGTTTTCCACAAATATTTCTAAGGAATCCTTCAAGATATATTCTAGTCAACCACTTTGTACTAAGTGAAACCAAAATAGAGTTCCCAAATGAAGTCATTACTGTGTTTATGTCACTCACCTTAGGGTGAATCTTTATTGTTGCAATGTCAGATTTCTTGTCAATGTCTTTGATGGTTGCTTCATAGGTATCTCCATTCTGGAGCTGTACTTTCAGTTGTTGTCTCCCTGATATTGCATTTGTGCTTGACACCACGTGGGCATTGGTCACAATTAAACCAGAATCAGACATAATAAACCCAGATCCACTGGAAAGGGGGACATTTCGGCCAAAGAGAGGGTGCCTGTACAAAAAGCAAGCAATTCTCTGTCATAAGGGAAACCAACTTGAGAGACGATTACATTAGATTACATTTACCACCTTTCACCCTGAGAATTAAATTTAAAAAGAAATACAAAGAAAGGACCCCTCCCTGAAAATTGTGGGTTCAGTCAGTCAAGAAGATAGGAACTGAGGTTTACAGAAAATCAGCAGGGTCCTTTTCCTTTGGTTTCCAGTTCTGTCTTTATAGAGCTCCTCGCACAGAGGATAGGTGACAAAAAAGGAAGGAGAAGAAGCCCATCTGATCTCACTGGTTATCGATTCTGTACTGGAAGAGAACAATGACAGGAAATAATAAAGCTGAAAAATGAACTGATTGTCTAATGGGAAAGGGGGCAGAAGGAACCTTGCAGCTGGACAGAGGCATGAAGAGACATGAAGAGACAGACAAGGTCTAAGGGGATCATGAAGCCCAAGCGCAGACAGGGTGGAAAAACCATGTCTGGAAACCAAAACTACTAGGAATGTGAAAGAAAAAATGAAAAACACTAACAATGGGTAAAACTTGGTGGGAGACAACATGTGCTGCAATACAGAAAGGTAAAAGACTTTACAAACTGTTCAAGGCATTACAAATTTTCTCTGTGAAAAACTGCTGCAATGACCTTAGGAACATAAAGAACCTGCATAGCAGAAAATGAGAAAAGGCCCAGAAAGTCCTTCTTCCAAGACATGGTCCTGGTTAGGATATTATTTGACCGTTCTGGGCTATTTAGCAATAAACAATTGGAGAAAATCCCAGGAAAAAGTAGTATCAAAATTAGCACCCAGCAAGCTGCTGGGCAAACATTTACTTAGAGGGAAAGAACAAACAATCTTAACTACATATGCAAAGATCTCAAGCATCTTCAGTTGTAACATCCTTTCAAAGGACCAATCACCATGTGCATAAAACTACGTCTCCTGATACATTTGATTATCTTGATTGTGCATACTAAATAAGCCTACAAAATTCTCCAAGAATTTCTTGTATCTGTGGAAATTGAGAGGACTCCGGGAAGAAAGGTATTCACATCTAATATCTGCAGTAATTTGTTCTGACAGCAGGTTGTTCTAAGGACTCATATTTAAACCTCCCTGGGTGTTACGAGCACTCAGTGTTGATCTTGACACCTCAGCTTCAGCATCCTGCATATCGGTAATGTTCTGGTCAAGAAATTTAGTACATTTCTTTCCTATCAGAAGTCACTTCTGTGTTTAGATAGGCTACATCTCCTCGACACTCTATGTTTCAATGCTCTTCCTGCCAAAAGAAAATCATCTCTCATTTGAAGTTGGAAAAGTAACAACAAGACATTTTTTCCACCTTACCATCTGAATATATATATATACACATATACATATATTCATATATATATATATATGTGTGTGTGTGTATGTATGTATTTAAACTGAGATAACAAATACAGTCCAACAAGTAAAACATTTTAGTGAAGGCTTAAGGGACCTCCAAAGATGAGACTGACTTATTTTTGGGTAGACAGTATATATTGTATAGTACTGTAAGCCCGTTAGAACAGATCTACTGAACAGGAACAAAACACGAATGTGTGGTTCTCTGGAGAAATTGGTCTGCTGTATTGTTTAAGAATATTTTTGTGAAATTCACAAATTCAAAAGAAAAATGACTATGCCGTAGACCTTTGTTAAACAATGTAACTAAAACAAAGAACTGAAAGTGTTACCTGAGGAAAAGTTCAATGTGCACAACTGCAGGTGCAATCTTTTCCACCACATCAGCTATGAAGTTGAACTTGTATCTTGGGCTGCTGGACTGTAGGTGACCTATACTAGCAGAAAGAATTGGATATGTTAATAAGACAATACAATGTTTTATCAAGTAGGCAAGATAAACCTGCTTGCATAGGTCTGTTTCTTCTAGAAACTAGAACAGTTTCCAAACAGTACTAGAAAAGGAATCAAAGTCATTAAGATTGTTCAAAAAGTACCTAGCATTCTGTGTGATCCTGAGAAAATTAAACATCAGCATCACTTAGCTCTAAGTTCTTTTCTTTGGAAGTCTACAAGCTCTGCCTTGAGCATTTCTCTGAAGATAGCTACTTGTCATTATCCAAGACACATCAGGTCATAAGATAGGTCAGTTTGGGAAGGACCTTAGGAGGTCTCTTGTTCTACCTCCTGCTCAAAGCTGCATCAGCTATAAAGGGAAAGAGAGTTGGGACTTGCAAAACTCCAAGGATGGACACTCCAGAAGCTGCCTGGGAAACTTGTCCCACTGCTTCACTGTCCCCCATGAGGCAGAAGTTTTTCTTGCATGAAACCTGAACTCGTTGAGTTCATGTTCCAACTCATGCCCCTTGTCTCTCATCCTCCCATTACGCATCTCTGTATGGATCTGGTGCACAGGGAAGCTGCTCTCATGTCCTCCTGAAGCTTTCTCTTCCCAAGGCTGAACAAGCCCAGTACCCTCAGTTTCTCTTCACAGGAGGTATGTCCAGTTCTCCCCAACCATCCTCATGACCGTCTGAACTCCCTCCAGTTTGTCAATGCCTTTCCTGTACTGAGGGATCCAAAACTGGATGCAGTATTCCAGATGTGATCTAACAAGTGCTGAGTAACACAGCTGCAGAATTTGGGAGCCACAATTAGAACTTAAGTTCCAATTGTTTAAGTAGACACATTAGAAACCTGCTTTAAATTACAACCTTTGCACCTAAAACTTCTTGCAAATTCACATTTAAGCTGTCACATGCAGCGGGGCCTACCAATAGATTACTAAAACATCTGACAAAAGCCAGTATGGTACTACATTACACAGCACTATACACGGCATTCATTAAGAGTGAATATAAGACTTAAATTAAGATCTTAAAGAAGGCAGGGGGAAAGCCCACAGCATCCTGGCTTCTAATACCACAGCATGCTGGATTCTAGCATCACAACACCCCAAAGGAAGAGCACTGCTTGTGCTAAATGTCATATTCTCTGCAGTCCCTGATACACGGAGCTGTATCACTACATATGTAAAGCATATGATAGGGGATGTATCCCCACACTCAAATAGCAATAATTTGTGTTTGCAGCCTGAAGCTTTAAATTTAACTATGGGATCTACCAAAGGAAGCAAATGAGTTGAAGAAACCATACCAAGGAGATTAGGAATTTCTTCACAGAAGTCTGCAAGTTCTTTATCCTGTAACTGGACAAGGGATTTACTTCTGAATGAAAAGAAACCCTGCTTTAATTTAGCAAGCTAGATTTATGTGATACTGAATAAACAAAAGGAACAGCTTGGCAGGACTAGACTCAGTCTATTATTTCTACTTATATTCTCACGCACTCTGAAAAATCCCTCCAGCCAATTGAAGGTGCTTGTTTTCATGCTTAGTTTAAAAGAGACACCTCAAACAGGAATTACAGAGAACAGTCAAATGTAAGCACAATATACTGTTATTTATTTTGCTTGCTAGGCCACTGAAGAGTTGTCCTACCTTCAGTTCCCAAGCAGCTTGCCTGATTATGCAGTATATCCTTTGAAGTCTACTGACATGACTTTGAACACTTACCTACACAGCAAGTGTTCACTGACAGGATATAACATTGCCATCACGTTTATCTTAATAGACATGACCATGCATCAGTGAAAAGCAGCTGATAAACTGGCACAGAACTGTGACAAATGCAGCCTTTCAGTTAGTGTAAATCAGCATAGCTCATGGCCAAAGGCACAGGAAGATGCCTGCCAAAAACCTCAGGTCTGGACCACTCCTGACTAGCCACCAGGCAAACATTATGGGTGGCAGTGGCTTTCCAGGTAGGATTTGGGGGAGGGACAGAGAAATTATCTGAAAGAGGTAGTAGATAAAACAAGAAAAAAAGGTGAAGAAAATAGAATGCAGCAATACACAGAGGAGACTAAAACTGAAACAATGCTTGTCTTCTTTTCATAACGCAGTGAAAACATTTCTCTGTCTAAGCAGAAGCCTGGAACCTCCCTGCTGGGGTTAGAAGACAAGAATGCTCAAACCTGAAAGAAAATCCAAATCTGCACCAATATTAAAGGGAAATTTGAAACAAAGGAGGATCAAGAATAACAGACACTCAGGCTTTGTATGAAAGGCACGCCTGAAGATCTGGGCTGATCAGAGATGAGCTGTTTTTCCTCTTGTCTGGTGGGGACCAAACACTGGTGAAAACTGACTTACAAAGCTGAGACGCCTTCATAGAACTTGATCTTTCTAGAATCATTTTCTGCAAGCTGGCAGTGATGAGAACCTTCAAACATTTTATATGATGTGCCAGGAACTCAAACTATGGACGTGGAAGATGTAACTGCACACTCACATTTACTCCCACATATACAGCACTATTTAAGTGAACTGAAGTGTTGGTTATTATTGACAGCATTTTAGTGCATAATTATTAAATCGATGGTTTTCATCAGAAGTTCTCAATACACCTCAGAAGGGAGGAACTAAAGCCTGAGAAACTGAAGAAGGAAGCAAAAGCCAGTACTGAGTATATTGTGTAATGTCACCCTGAATACAAGTGTTATAACTGTACAGGTAGAATCTATTGTTTAATTTGCATTAGTTGCTGCTAAATTAGCTGCGGCTACTGTCCTTACTTAAAGAGAAAGTTAAATATGTATCTCTCCCTCCACAGTCCTGCTGCCTTGTGGAGCCCCACACAGCCCTCAGATCTCTGCTGCCCTGAGCATTGATTTGTGGATTTGTGGATTTTGACCCATTGACCCTCAGAGATTTGCCACATAGTTTTTCAAAGGTCTCTCAATAACGTGCATTATTTTCCATGTTATTACTGAGTGTTCAAAATCATCTCACACTAACAAAATCTAATTTATCTTGGCAAAAAGACATAATTTAATCCGATTAGCCATCTGTTGCATAACAGAGATTTCAAAGGTGCTGCAACCAGGTCGTATTTGAAACAAAAACATATTTATGCTTATGAGTCCTTAGCTGTCTATGCATTTCTTGGTCAAAAAAACTAGATTATCCCGATCTGCTCCATAGCCACAAATCAACCAGACTTTCAGCAGCCTTGAACTTTGAGCCTATCATTTCAACTAAGTGATTAGATCTTCAGGTCTCCAGCTCCTCTCACAGAACACTCAAAATCCAGATTTCAATGTGAGTGCATAAACTGTAGCTAAAGATTTTCAGCCTATTTTCTAAAATGTGATGTTTCCCATTTTATGGGCTCCAACTACACTGAATTTAAATGGCTAAAGCTAAGTGCTTTTCAGGTAGGAGTGGCCTTATTTTCAGTTTAGGATTTTTCCTGGATAGTGATGTTATCTACAGGCTATGGGTTCATTCAGTAGTGGTTTATTTACTTTCTTGCAGAGACAATAGACCCATTTCAATCTCATTAACACTGCTGTAAATCAGGAACAATGCCAACAAATCCGTACAGTTAACCTAGTATGAAGAGAACTGGAAAAAAAAAATCAGCAGAAATAATCATTATAATCCCACTGAAGACAATAAAACCTGACCAATTTACATCTGCAAAAGACTGAACCTTTCTGAATATCTGCCAACTTAGTCCCTGTAGAACTAAATCAGATCACATTCACTGCTTTCTTAAAGACAATACATTGTATTAAAATCCACAATTTTATATTCATTAAGAAATCATGAGCCTGGGAAACGCATTCTTTTAAGGCTGTTTCCCCATCCCCCTTTTAAAACCAGCTTCAGAAAAGATCTGTGCATTCAGCAAAATTATTATGTCTAAGGGAGGACTGCAACCTGGCAGATCTGATCACCAGGGATAAACACTGTCCCTACTGTGCTTTCATGGAAAGAAATGAAAGACAAATAAAAGATTATAATGTCTCTGCTTAAAAAACAGAAACATCTGCTGGAAACATAGGTTCATGGGCAGCTTTTCTGATGAATTCAGCATTAAGATCAAGTTGCATAGCTGTGCAGTGACCATAAAGCCTTGGTGAGTTTAATGCCACATTATGGTTCAGGCAACTTGTTTATACAATGGATGTCTACCGTGCACAGATGAAAACAATCTGGTGAACCAAGACCAAAGTGGCTTTCTTGTGCAATCCAGCAATGACAAGGGCCAGACAGAGACAGACTGGCACAAGCCTTCTAGCACAGACACCACACTGACTTTACACGTTTGGTATTCCTCCCTTCCAAGTGACCCTCATGAAGAGATGCAACAAGAATATCCCTTTCCTGTTACCTATCCTTTACAGAGTGAAGTGCTCTACTCTGAATTGTATTCCAAATGCTGTACACTATCCATCCTCACCTGCAGTAACTCAAACCAACTCAGGCATAAGGAAAACAGGCTGTACAGGAATGTGACCCAAGTTTGTGTTTCCAGCTAATACCTTGCAGTACATTTCCCTAAATACAGCTGCAGGCAGCTTTAAGGCTTTGATGACAAAAACACCAGCAGGAGACTTCTATCCCTTACTGGGCCAACTTTACAGAAATGCAAGTAATCATACACTCAGTTGTTCCTCTTGTATCTTCAAGGTCATGTACAGGCACACTCCAAACACCCCACGAAGAACTGTGTGCAATGACCCTGCTCATGCATTAACTGTGCTTCAAACATTCTCTTAGGAAAGTGAACCTTTAGGCTCATATCTTGCAAAGATCTGACTGACTGGGGTGAGTCTTAACATCAAGACCCCTTTCTGAGAGTGACTTCAGGTTAACAGTGTAGAGGACAGTAAATGGTGAGTGTCAAGTCCAGCCCCAAATGTTTTCTAATTAAGCTTTTAATTTTCCTTGTTCTATTGACAAAGGAGCATCTGTATTTAAAAAAAAAAAAAAAAAAAAAAAAAAAAAAAAAAAAAAAAGTTCGTTTGCTTCCATGTCTTAGGTAAGAAAATACAAATCTTTGGACATTTAAACTCTCTTCACAGAAGCTATTTGCAAAACAACCTTGCAAGGAATTTAACCGTACTGACTTGTACTGAGAGATCAAAGCCAGTCCTTTGCTCAAGAAACAAGTAGATTGACTGTAGATGGCAGGTGAACAAGTGAATCCTTCGAGTGAGACGTCTGACATCTTAGCAGAAGGATATGTGGCATTGTTAAAACTTACATTTGGTGCCCTGAGAAACAGGGCTCTGTAAGAATAGATCTTTGATTACACAGGTTGTCCCACATAAAAATTTCTTCCATTACTTACATGCTGGCTTGTAACAGTTTGTTATCACAGTAGGTGACAGAAGGTAGAAAAAAACCTAGCTGTTTCACAATATATTCCCATATATAAAGGCACCTAGTGTTGAAAAAAAGCTAAAAAAAAAACCAAAAAAAAGAAAGAGTATTTGTAGCAGGGAGTTTAACTTTGCTTAGGATTTCTGCAGACTGCTCCTATCAATATCTGTGAGAAGCCCCTGGGCACTGGCACATTGTAGAGCACCAGTTATGGAGCTCCTGGACCTCCCTGCAGTAATACCCCGTTTAGTACACTGTGTGTAGAACTTGCAGTTTGGTGTGGTGCTCTTCAACATAATCCAGGATTTCAACAAGCAAGAAAACATTTTAAATTCTGTTAATTTTTCAATTATCACTCAGTAACCTTGACCAGCTCATTCTTCCCTTCCTTCCTGCATCCTTTACTACCCATGTTTCATGCCATCCCTATTCACCAGACTGCTGTCACCAGGAAACCACAGCTGAGGTACTCAACCTGTCTGGGTTTATCACAGCCAGAATCCAACTCAGCATCAACATAAGCAACTGAAAAAGGAAAGGAGCAGACATTTCAGGAGCTACTTTAGGTCTGTGCATGTTCTAAATAGGGCCTGAGCCATACTATGTGAGGCTTCTGTTATCTGAGATTGTTTTAATATATGGATGGTTAAGTAAAACTGCATTTACTTTGAACTCTGAGTCATCTGAGGCCAGGCAAGAACAGAAGAAAGAGAAATTTGACAGCAATTTTAAACTGTCAACTTTCTTCCAAGCCCCTCATTACACCCATTGCATGTTATTGTTTAAAAAAAAAAAAACAAAACAAACAAAAAAAATACTATAATTGAGTTCTATTCCTGGCTCAACCACCAACTCAGTCTGACCTTGGGCAAGACACTCGGTTTCTTTGAGCTTCAGTTTGTGCAGCTGTAGAACTGAATAAAAAAATTTAAATCTTAACAGAGAACCAGATGCTTCATCTAAGCTGAGGTTTTCTGAGACAAAAAACAAAACAAAACAAAACAAAAAGCCAAAATAAAGTGAACACTAAAATAGTTGCTTGGGGGAAAAAAAAAAAAAAGTGCCTCTGCCTCACAGCTCCAAATTCCTAAGCCTATTAACATTAGATTCAGGAGGATTCCTTAAAGAAAATGTCATATATACCAAATGCCAAGCACTCTGCAAGCTTTCAGATGCAGGCTAGTTCACTCACTTTGGTTAAACATTTTGATTATTTCACATGGATCAGTTTCAACCAAGTTTTAGAACTACTAAAGTTAGCAGATGCTGATGTGAAAAGGTACAGGCAAAAACAATTCATAACTACAAAATACCGGAAAGATTGAACATTGCAGCTTCAGGCTGGCATGTGGAACGATTCTTGGCTCTGACAAAATACTTTGAAAGGAACTCCAGGAATATAATTTGAATATCCTCCCTTTCTGAAGAGGTTTACCCTTTCCAAAGATCGGGATATATACGAAAGATCCCCTGTTCACAGAAAGGCTACAACAGCAGCCCTTTTCCTTCTGAACCATCCCAATCACTTTGGCCAGGTTGCTGTGAACAAACAGGATGGTGAGTGGCTCACCTGACATAATGGAACCACTAACGCATGATTTAAAACTCCGATAAGCATAGAACTTCTCTTTCCAGGAACTCTATGGGAAAGGGAGCAGAAGCAAACCCTTAAAATAATATATCAGTATGTGGAAAGACACTGCCAGCATTAACACTTCTGTAAAGAGACACATTTTAATACTAAAAGGAAATTACTAGCTAAAGAGATTACTAAACTTTCCAAAGTTAAATCACCAAGCCTGAAGTTGTGATGGCACATCACAGGATCTGAGCAAAGGCCTCAACACTTTACTCCAACCAGAAGATCATTTGATAGCCCGAGTATCAGTATGTTACACTACAAAGGAGGTTCTCATGCTTTTTTTCCCTACTTAGGGCTCTACAAGACTACAAAATCCTTCGGTGACAAAAGCAAACCAGGCAAAAGACTATGTTTTATATCGTTTATCTAATACTCAGTGCTTTTTCTGCCCCGACAGGCTTTTGGAGGCGTTTCCCGATTCGCCTGTGGGGTCAATCTGATTAACACCCCAAGCACGGCCAGGGACGGTCCCGGGGCCCCGCTCTGTGCGGGCTGTGCCGCTCTGCTCTGCGACCCTCACAGCACATCGCTGCCGATGCGGGGAGCGAAGGGAGCACTGGGCAGGACGGGAGCAGGCTTGTACCGCTGCCCTGCCTCCAGAAGAGGCCACGGCTGAGGACGTGGCCGCTGCCCTGCCCTGGCAGCCGAGCGACCTCCACCCACCTCGCTCCCATCGGGGCAAGTGCGTCCGCCTCTTGTCCCAGGAGCACTGCGGCAGCAACCTGCACCTCACCGAGGCACCCACAGCCATGAGTGTTCCCCCATACCCGGGGGAAACTTTCCCAAACCCCGGACCAAGCCCACGCTGAGCATCGAGGAGAAGTTTTGCTGTTCAGAAAGCACCTGAGCATCCCTTCCGCACACCACCGCTATCATTAGGGGCTGGGTGAGGTGCCATGTCCTTGGAGGTTTTTTGAGTCCCTAGAGCCACCCAGTCTTCCCAGGCCACTGAAAATCGTGACTTTCTTTACCCTGGCAGCCAGGTCTCCTGTTGCAGACACCACCACAGTCTCCCACCACCACCCTCCCCCGCTCCGCGGCAGGTCCCACCATGCTCCTACCCGATTCACAGGCTCCCTTCTGGACCTGGGCGACGCCGGGCAGCCCGTGCTGCAGCGCCTTGCGGCTCACCGCCTTCAGCTGGCAGATGTTGTCGTAGGTCCGGCCGTCGCTGCCGCACACCTGGGCGCTGAGCTTGCACTGGCAGACGCCCTTGGCGAAGCGCTTGCCCATGGGGTAGCGGCAGTCGAGGCTGTCCCCGCAGGGCGGGTCCTCCTTGCGGCCGCAGGAGTCCCCCTCGCCCGCGGCGCAGATGAGGCAGCAGCCGCAGCGGTCGGGGACGTACCCGCTGGGGCAGCTGGGGCTGGGGCACTTGGAGACATCGCAGCGGGCCGGGCACTTGGCGCGGGCGAGCGGGAGCTCCGCGGCGTGCGGGCCGGCGCTGAGGGACAGCAGGAGCAGCGGGCTCAGCAGCGACACCCGCATCCTCGGCGGGGACAGCGGCGGCGGAGCACGGCGTGCGAGCCCGCCCGGCCCCGGGGCAGGAGGCGGGAAAGGTGCGATCGCGGCCAGGGAAGGGGAAGGCGGGCGTTTTGCACACTCGGGCAGGACGGCGTTCTGCCCCGGGCAGCGCTTCTGCGGGCGGAGCGGGACGGCGCAGCGGGCGGAGGGCAGCAGGCCGGAGCAGGCCGCGGAGTCACGGCCGGCTCGGTCCCCGCAGGGCGCGGCGGCTCCCAGGACTCAGCTGGCCGGGCTGAGGCACCGAGCCATGGCACGGAGCGCCGAGGGCAGGCGGACCGGGACGCAGTGGGAAGGCGGCGGCAGCGCGGCGGGGTTATATGTGGGACGGGCCCGCCGCCTCCAGCAGCACCGGCAGCCCCGGGCGGGCAGGCTCCACCCCGGGCGGGACGGACGGACGGACGGACGGACGGACAGACACAGAGCGGGGAGGGTCCGCTCCCCTCATCTGGGCGCTGCGGGGAAGGGCTGCCCTTCTGCTGGTAAATCACCGCCCCGAGCCGGGAGAGCCCCGGCGTGAGGCGGGCTGCGGCCATCCGCTGGACCCCGGCGGCTGTGGGTGCCCGACGTGGCATAAAAAAGTGCGAATCTATTTACATGTGAGCGCTTGTGACCTCTGTGAGCGCAGGGGCAGCCGCTTTGCCTTCCCTCATGCTTTTATTTAATGTCAGCGTTAATAAGGGCATTTGTCGCCGCTGCCACCGAAGGGTAGTCCAAGTTTGGCCTCTCTTCGTTTGGTCTCTGTTGAGATTTTAAACACGCTCTTGGACACGAATCCCTCTTTGCAGGTGTCGGAGCAGAGACACAAGTAGCTGAACACAGTCCTTGGAGCCACTCGTTCTGCATGGCATCACGGCACATTGTACGAGGCGCTTTCCCACTGCCAAAGGGGACCTGCTGGGCTCCCCACCGTCATTTGCTTCAACAAAAGATTTGGCAGCTTCTCTGTAATAGTAGTTGGAGGTATTGCCAAGGTCTTAATATTTGAGGTTTGGGGGGGTTTTTAATCTATTATTAATCACAATGTGTTCAGTAAGACTGTCAGGTGGAAGAGAGCATCTGAGCTCTGTCAACTAGTCACCTCCACAGTCTCCATAACATGCAGAGTAAATTCTCCCCATGCATGCCATCTTTATCAAGAAAAAACTCACTCTTGCTGTAAGGTAATCACAACTTTTGCTGGACATAACTTTCAAATTAATTATTCCAAGTATGGGTTGAGCTGGCTTTCAAAAATGTTAAGCTGACTTCAGAAAAAGGACCTCTGGCAGAGCTCACCCAGAGATTATACCAAACTTGGGAAGTCTTACTTGCTGCATATGACACACCCAGCCTTGATTTCTGCCTGCAGTTCCCCTTTCCGTCTTTTTCACACAAGGGATAAAACTCACGTAGCCCTGCAAGGTACTGCCTCAAGCCTTCTGATTGGATCCTGTGAACTAGGTTTAAGCAGACACAATTTACTGAGCTGCATCAGCTATAGGGTTGAAATCACCATACTGTGTTCCAATTAAAGACCTCTTGAATGCAGCAGAGGCAGCAGCCAGAATCCCCCACTAGAGTTAGTGAGTTAGTGTTTTGCTGTTCCCTCTGTTATATCCTGTTAATCCAGGTCCAAACCTGGATTTTCCGAGCAGCAGCAGTCTCACTTATGACAAATAAAAGGTATACATCATAGCGAAAGATCTGGCATGTCTTGTGATAAGAAAACTGTAAGATTTTGCTGTCGCACACATTTTGTCACACTTTGAAAAGGTAAAGTTTACCTAAATGACTTTATAGTGCAATACCTAAAATATTAAAAATGTCAGTGTTTTGATATAAACTTGCCCTTTAAGAAAACAGACTAATAAATGTGAGAAGTGTTTGGCCTGAAACATGGATCAGAAGAAAACAAGAGCACTGTGTGGAGGTAAGGTGAATATTTTCGTTATTTATAATGAGAGTTACAAAGAAGAGATTGGGAAAAATGTTTTAAATTACAAAGTAGTAAATAGTAAATACAAAATAGTCTGTGAGGTACTGCTGTTACTAGTGTTGGACGACAGACTATTTCATAGTTCTGTTGGATTCCTGTTATCACCTTTGTAGTCACACTTGGAGACTTCAAACACAATATAAGAAAACAGGGTGAATATCAACAGGTAAAAACAGCCACCTTAACTGGAGAGAGTTTGGCACATAGGATGAGTGTAAGGAGTTTCACAGAATCTTTCATAATTTATCAGTCTGCATCTCATTCATTTAGGATTAAAAAAAAATAACCTGAAAGGCCTTTTCTGCTAACTGATGTCTTGTAGCCAAAATATAACAGATTAAATTATTTCTCTCAGATAAGCATAGGTGTAGTATGAGATACTTTTTTTCCCCCAAAACTCATTATTCCAAAAAAAGAGAGTAATGCAGAGAGCAAGCTTAGGAATAAAAATGAAACTCACAACAAGTATTGGGTGTGTTCCTCCTGGGAACAGTGAGTAAAGTTTCTTGGCTCATAGACACTTGTTGAACACCTTTCACTAGAATTTGAATTTCTCCAGAATTCAAATGTGGCACTAAAAACTGTTTAAATGATAACTCATTCAGTAACAGTTCTCCATGACTTGGAAAAATGTCCGTTTCATGGGTTCTGAATCACTTCTGTCTGGTGGAAATGATGCTTTACTGCAGAGCTGGAAGGGAAGGGAGGCGTCTCAAGACAAATCCAAAGCAATGCAGCAAATGTTACTGGTGACTCAGTGGGTCTCTGTTTTCTCTCTTGAGACCCAAATTGTGTTTTTGCAAGTCCCAAAGGACAGCAGAGCATGCAGTTACCATGTCCTTAATAGAATATCAACAGTTAGCTCCAAAACTCACCTACTGCATTCTGAACGCTCCTCTTTCTCACAGTAGGAAAGAAATTCTTGTTGCCTTTTTATGAAGTTAATTGTCCTTTTGTTCTTGCTTGTTTGCATCTCCTGGCACACAAGCATGGCAGGTCCCTGGCTGTTCCTACTTGTGCCTGGCAGCATATGTGTCATCAGAGCCATGGATGCTGGGCTCTTCTCTGCTGTGTAGGCCACATAGCCATGACAGAGCAATAGGGCACAAGACATCACACAGAATTAAAAGTTTAATGATGCTTTAGTGCTGCTCTGGGGATCTAGATACTGCTGATAATGGAAGTTCCATTTGAGTGATATCGAAATCTAAATTTATGAGCCGTAACCATTAAAGTGCATACTTAACTGCTTGAGTAGAAGAATATTTTCTACTCTGCCTTGTCCCAATCCATACTGGGAAATTATGTGCCATCTCTTTAAATCTCTGTGTGTCTTTTACTTAAAGTCACAAAGCATTCCAATTCACACACAATCCTAAATCCTATTATTCTAATTCATCTTGGTGTATTCACAGGTCTTATAAGTTTCTTTGGAGTGAATTTCTATGTAACTCAAATTTCTTGTTGTTTCTTTAGTATGGTTAAAGATCAGGAACACACTGCTGTTATAACCTAACTATACAAATTGTGTAAGTTAAAGACCCTCTGACCTTGCCATAGAGATCACTAAATTAGAAGCACTTGTTTAATATTCATCCTCAGTTCCTCGTAGGAGTATTTTGAAAAGAAATCCAAAGCGTATTTTAAACTGGAGTAATAAACACTGTTTATTTATCAGATTGCCTGCATCTCATTTCCTGAACTAAACAGCAAGTCTGTTTGCACTCCTGACATTGCAAGTCTCACAAGCTGATCCAAGAGAACATCTGTCCATTTGTTTTCAAGACTGGACACTGAAGAAGAAAAGAAGAGGTGGGAGGAGAAAGAAGACTTTCACAAACACATCAGTTCAAACAAAGAGAACTTTCTCAACTGTCTTCATAAGCCAGGCAAGCTGTGCCCTAGAAATATACTTCTAAGGAAAACTTATTTCTCTTTCCTCCATCCCCTAATAGTAATTGAAAAGCAGAGGTGATTTTTCGTTTTTGTGTTCTGCCTGAAACAATAAATAAATAACCTTTGGAAATGTTAATGAATCCAAAAGTCTATTCAAGAAATGCTCTGAAAGTATGCTGAAAGCAAAGTAAAAGAGCCAGAGCTTTTTCTCCTCTAATATGTATTCAGCTATTCTGAACTCATTGCATTTGGTGTAGGAGAAAAAAGGTAGGCTTTTGGCACGGAGACAGGATGATCTGAAGGAAATGCCACAGCCTGCTCTGTTCTTCACTCCCTCTCCAGCCAAAAGAACAGTTTGTGTTAGTATGTTTAAGGAGAGGAAATTGAGACTGTTAATAACAGAACTGGCCTAGAAATCATAAGCTATAAATTTTGCTGCAGTCTTAACAGGCTTTTTTGTAGCTGTGGAAGGGGGAGTTGTATCTCAGACTTTATTGTTAAGTTATTCTGCAGTCAAAAGTTAACTGCATTTTTGAGCAGGTGTTTGGGCACAAAATAACAATCTCTTTTTTTATTGGAAAATACTGATTCATAAAAATGAAAGGTGTCCAGAGGAAGAAAGTGAGGCAACTTGTGTTTTGAAGAGCTGTTTGATGTGTGAGGGTGTTTATAAAGAGATGTGTTTGAGGAAGGAAGAATGGAGAAGGAAAGAAGGAAAGAAAAGATGCCTTTGTTTTTCCCCTCCATGAAATCCAGGTAGCAAAATTTCAGGCTTTTTTCCTGAGCTGTGGGAGGCAATGTCAATTCTCTGATCTTTCTGGTTAAGAACAGGGACAGGGCTTTGGTGTTGTGGTGTTGCAGGTAAATATTATATCTACACTAGAAAATTCAGTTCTCTTAAATAGTTTTAGAAATTTTAGGGTTTTTTCAGAAGCAAAAAGACAGGAGAGATCAAACCCACCTAGGAGTGCAGGTTTCCTGCCTTGCAGCCCCCTCTCCTTGCTGCACTGTGCAAGCTCAGGTGGCTGCTGAGGGGGTGAGAGGCTCAGCAGACCCAAGGCAGCGTCACTGCTCAGCAGAATACCAAAGTTTTTAGCTCTCTAAAAATACTGATCTATTGATCCTTATCTCCTGCTGGCCTCCAAAGGGAGAGTGGTGACACCAGCTACTATCAGTTCAGTCTGTGAAGGACTATCTGAAAGAGAGAGGAATCTCCTTCAGGTCAAACTTTTGTGGGTTCTTCAAACAGGACATGCTGCCAGGCCCACACTGAATTTGCTCTAGCTCATGGATTTGTGCGTGATTCGAATTTGTGGAACCAGCAGTCACATGGAAATGGTTGTGAGTGATAGAAACTCCTTGTCATAAATGGTTACTGTGAATTGAAGGAAAACACAAACATAAATGGGAATTTGCTTCTTTCTGCTCCATGCGTGGCTTTACTGTTGAACAACTGTCTAGAACTTCAAGTAACTTAATCCCAGCTGATGTATCCCTGTGAATATACATGTCCTGCAACACCCTGCTCATCAAAAAGGATACGGTGTATTAAAGGGGACTTAATTTCTAAGGAATGAGGTAAAGGAGTCATTTTTAGACTTTTTCTACTTGGCTGGGCCAATATTTTTCACCTTAGGATGCTCTTAATGAAATGCCATAATCAACCTAGAAGAGTAGTTCACAGTACATTCAAAATAAAATCAGCTTGTAAGTCTTCAGAAGACCATAAAGTAATAAACAAAAATTAAGATTAAGAACATACCTTGTCTCACAAGCCTAATTTCATCTACAATAGAATTATATGTATTGTAGACTGTGAAAAAGCTGTGGGTGTCACATAATTACATACTGGTATTAGTAATACTTTTGATAATATTTTTGTACAGTGAAATTAACATCTGGGTGAAACTTCACAATTCCGCTTCTTGGAATTCTGCTGTCCAAATAGTCATCAGTCCTTCAAAGTCCATCACAAATTATGTTGGATGTTTCTAGAGGTACATGTCTTGAGCCCAGCACTGTTATGATTCCTTCAGCTGAGTGCAAGACAAAAGAAGAGAAAAATTGAAATTTCCGATTATTTCTTTAAATGGAGAAGTGTTTCCCATAAATAAGATGCAATTCAATAAAAGCAACTGCAGAGTGCTACACTTTGGTACAAGTAATGAGCAATCCAGTAATGAAACAGAGACTGACTGGCTCAGTGCAGTTCCCCACGTAAGTTTGGAAGCTTGTGAGAGACCCCACCACCTTACCTCTCCTGTTTCCTCTTTCCTCACTGCTGGTAAGATCTCAGTTGGAATTCAGTGTCTATATTTGCATTTTATGCTTGAAAAGTAGTACATGAATCAGTTGGAGATAATCCACAAGAGTGTAAAATCATTAGAGGTTTAGAAATATGACTTAAAGGTAAGCTTTAAAGACCTGAAATTGTTTAGTCTAGGACAAAAGAAGACAGAATAGGGACATGATAAAAGTATTCAAATATGTAAAAGTTTGCTGAAAGAGAGTAACAATCTATTATTTGTGTTCACTGGGGTAGCTTAAGAAGTAAAAGACTCAAAATGCTGCTAGGGAATTTTAGGACTAGTACTACAAAGATTATCTTCAGTGTAAAGTGTATTTTTAAACATAAAGATAGCAAAGGACTGGAACTGAGTATTGTGGACAATATGTGGAATCTCTGTTTTTAAAGACCTTGCTTATAAGAAAGCTTATACAGATTTTGCTCAGAAATTACTCTAGAAAGAACAGATCCTGTCTTGGATAGGTAGGATCTTGAACTCCCTTCCTACTTTATTTCTGCTTGTGTCACTGAAATGCAGACAATCGGCCTGATTAAAGGGCATGTGATTGGATAGCAGAAGTCCTTAAATGAGTTCAGGAAGCCCACTCACATTTTCAAGATAAAAGAACGAAAGAGACAGATTGGAATTAGAGATGAAGGAGGATTCTGCTAAGACTATTGGGGGCTAGGAGTTGCAGTAGTATGATAAAACCACAAGGCAAAACCCAAAGAGAAATACAGTGAGACTGAAAGTGAAGATGGTTGTACAGCTAGAGTCTGAGGTCTAGGGATGATCAGAGGATAAAGTTCTGAGGGTAGAGGATCAAAGAGAAATATATAGCAGATGGGAGGGTGAGGAAAAAGAGAAACGTTTCCTCCAGATGGCATGTATTATCTCCTGGAAGGATTGGCAAGATTAGAGAATCTTGCCAAGAGGAGGAAATACTGTGATGGAGCTATACTAACTGTATTATAGTAGACCTATACTAACTGTATTCTATTCAGCAAGTAAGAAAAGACTTCTTGTAAATTAGTTACTCTTTTAGAAATGCAGATTCCATGTATTAACCCAACTTGCTCCCTTTGTACTATTATTATTGGTATCACTCTGTGTTCAGTATATAACTCTGCATATTTTCTAAAACTTCCCAAAATCAACCTTCTGTTTTCCATCTCTTCCCTAATTTTTTTTTCTTGATACCATCCCATTTTATGTGACTGGTTTTTTCCTTGTTGGCAGAGTAACAAGGTTCAGGGGCCTGCAGATTTTATGAATCTTTTTATGGTGGTTTGGCTTTGTGGAAGGATGGTGTGGATGTCAATGGACATCAGCCAATCTTTCTCCGAGAGGGTCTGCAGGGTGGGTGCCAAGAGGGATGGGGATGGGAAGACTAGTACAGAGTTTTAGAATTAATTAGAGAAACAAATATAGAATTAATTCGAGAAATCATAAGTTTAAATTTATGAAGAAGCCTTTCTTCTCTTTAATTCATGAAAGGACAAATGTTTCAATTTAATTTGGAAAGGGCTAGGGGATTTACCATAAAAATGGTGCTTGCCTAGAGTATTTGACGCGTTTCTCATCAAATTTTTCTAATTAAACGGTCAGTCCAAAGGAAGATTGCTGAAGAAATGTGGGTCTAGGAGTCTTTCCAATCTCAAGTTTTCAAACTCCTGAGCCTTTTTCTAGTTATGAATTTAAACCTCTTTTTGGGGGATGGTGTTTATGGTCGTCTTTTTATAAGCCTGGGAGTTGTGTTTTTGAGCTTCCTCTGTGAAATGAGGACTGGAAAATTGTTTTATTATGGAATGGAAAGTCTCAAATTACTGCAGTAGTTAATGTTTGAAGAAAAATACCACAAATTTCAAGATTTGCCATAAAATTATAAGAGTTGGAAATTTTGGGTTAAGTCAGAGGCCTAAAATTTAAAGGCAAGTAGAACTACTTCTGAGGAATTAAAGAAAAACTAACATAAGCACAATGAGGAAAACTATGAAGCAGCCTCAGTTTTTCCCTGTGAAGATGGAATGATGGCAGAAGAGAGGAGCTAGCAGAAGCTCAAAAGCCAGGACAGGGAGGTTGATAGGATGAGGGAAACCGTAGAGAGGAGAACATTGGAACAAGTGTGGAGAAGATAAGGTTAGTCCAAAGGGCCAGTGTCTGTAGGAAGACAGAGAGAGATAGTGCTAAAGGCAGTCTTGCCTCTGAACTGCAGAAGGAAGAGAGAAGGCGAGAAAGAGCCAGAGCTGTGGGGAGCTGCCCATAGGATTGCTACATAGAAAAGGTATGAAAGATGTCTAGATAACAAGGTGCCGATACTTGAAGCCCTCTGAAGTTTTGTCCAAGCACTCTGAGTGCATGGCTGTCTCAACAAGTGTCCTCTCATTTATGGTGACTTAAAACAGGTCCTTGGAAAAAAGTAAAGAATCTACCATAGGTAGATGGTGCTGTTATTTGGAAGCAGCGGTTTTCTCACATCCTACGGTTACTGTTTTAAACTGGAGCTCTCAACCCAACCATGTGACTCAGAATAGCTTTGAGCGTAAGGGCTGATTGCAGAAGTGGTTGTTACCCCTTCTCACCCAAGCTATGGGAATTTTTATTAGCTCAGCCCTGTGAAATAATTGGCCAGAGCAAGTTAAGAAGACAGGTGTTACTGTTGGTCCGAGCTGTTTGCCACAGGGTTGCATTTGCTTACCCTGGCACGTTTTGTGTGATGTCAGCACACAAGGAATGTTTCTGCAGATAAAGCAAACAGCAAATGATTTCATGAGCCTGTTTGTGACAGATGTGTGCAGTGTGAAGAAACATTGCAGCACAAACTACAGTACTCTTCAAGATCATGTTATTCCAGCTCATTAATCTCTTTTCTCTGGTTTGTCTCCATGGATGACTATCTGTGAAAAGTCACCGGTGCTCACAACAAGGCTTTCTGCTTGCCACCCCCTCCACATAGAGGCCTGTTGAAATTCTGTGTATGTTATCAAAACCCCCTGAAAGACAGATGGGAGCTGTAATTCTTTCACGTCTGCTTCACACTCCTCTTCCATTTGGGGCCAAGAGCTGCCTTGTATAGGAAATCTCCCACAATGTTTCATGCTGAAAAAAAAAAAATAATGGGCGTAATCAGTATTCTCACCAAATTCTTTTATCAGTGTGCTTTATCCAAATAAGTTAAAAGCCATTATGGCTTTTTTTGGTGATGACTAAGTAAAAGAAGAATAAATAATAGGCCCTTTAAATTAGAAGAATTTTCATAAGGAAATTACTGAATCTATTGCTCCAGTGAAATTGGAGCATAAAATGTGTTTGGAAACACAAGTGCTTTAAGGGTTGGGTTTTGGTTTGTTTTTTGTTTTTTGTTTTTTTTTTATGTAAAGGAGGAAAAAGAGGAGATGCTTGTCTTCTCTCCACTCCAAAGTCCCAAGGGAATGTATATTTACTGCTATCCCCAGGACTTCTGTGTGCTCCTGGCCCAGTCTTTGGAAAATTTTACTAGTCAAGGAGTCATGCATGCCTGTTTCCTCATCCTTTACTTGTCATGGAGCAGCTGCATTTCAGAGTTGTTAGGAGAGAGCAGTGACTACATATGGAAGAGAACAAGATGAACATATCAGTGTTTGCAGTTGAGATTAAATCTGAAAATGAACAAGTAATGTGATGTTCGTTGTTGCGAGGGAGAACGGGGATTCAAAAATTCCCTCTCTATTGGTAGACAGACTCATTAAGCTTTTCCACAGACACATCTTTTAACACTGGACATTTTTGGCAGGTTGAGTTGCAAGGACAGTTCTTTCATGGTTCTGCCAGTTTCTTGGTGTTCAGGAACAGCAGCAGTGAACCACTCGGGTCCCAAATGGAATGCACTTTTCTCCACTGGACTGCCATTCAGTCAGGTCAAAGAGCCTCAGAGTTCCATTCCCACTCTCCCCACCCCTTCCTTCTATCCTTAAAGAAGGAAGAAGGCACTGCACCCTTAGTAGGATTAGGATGAACTTCAATTTTCCAAGGCAGTAGATGAGGTGTTTGGTGTTACACAGTGCTGCAAAGACATGAGCAACTGAGAGGGGATGGAGTTCCTCACAACCAGGTGGCTGAAAATCCCCAAAACAGGCCAAGTGTGACATTGCCAGGTGGGAATAACTGCAGCAAAACAAACCCAGGACTGAAATAGCTTCTGCACTGAGGCATCTGGGTATAATCCCTGACTGTGCATTGGCCTAAATCTTCTCTTCAGAAGATGTGAAGGAGGTGAAGGTTTAGTCATATTTTATACAGCAGTATAAGAATTAGAGAACTCATCCTAAAGGCAAGGAAAAGAACTGTGTGCTGTTCTCACACAGAGGGTGAAAGGAACTCCTCCTGGCTCTCCATCTAACCTGTCAGTAGTGATTTCCCCAGGTTCTTGAGAGGTTGTCTCGTCAGAACTACTTTGTTTAATGCTACCTTTGTCTCTTATCTGGTTTCTTGAAGAATCTCTCTCCTCATTTCTTCTATTCATCCCCTGCCTCATTCACTTCCCACATTTAAACAGGTGACTCTTATACCAGATGTCTGATATGGATGTGATGAACTTCACTCACATAAATTATATAATTTATCAAGTTATAGAGGTCCCTTTTAATCCACCAACACCCCTAAATCTTTTCCCCAGACCTGCTCTCAATCCATTCTCCTTCCAATTTGGATTGGGACTGTAGTCAAGTCTGTCTGTTGTATCCACAGGGTATATAACTAACCCAGTGAATTGTGATGATGGTTGTCCCTACATATCATACTCAACATTTTGCTTGTTCTTACATAAAGCAACCTTTTCTTCATAATGTTTTTCTCCTGTTCAGTGTTCCTCATCTTATATGTTTCAAAAAAACCTATTAGATGAAAGCATTTATCATGTTGAAATAATTTTATCAACAAATGGGAAGTCATCTGGTATCAATATTTAGTAAATACGCATGATTTAGCAACACCAAAATGTTTTTTCCCCATTTTTGTAACTCTCTTTTCTTGACGTGCACAAAGTGCCAACAATCTGTTTTTCTATTGTAGTTAATGTTTTATTATACAGGCTTTTTGATGGCCGTGGTCTAAAAACATCTGCTCATGGACAGGATCACTTGGGATTTTGGTTGCTTTTTGGTTTCCACTTCATTTTTTGGAGTTCAAATAACTCCCACTCACCTGACAGCATCAAAACCAAATCAGAACAAAAGCCCATCTGCTTTTGAAATTCTCAATGCACAGCTGACAGCAGATCTTAGAAGGGAGCTGAACTTGGGGCCAAGTCCAATGCAGCTTTTGGTTTGTAGAGCTCATTTGAATCCAGAGCACACCAGGAGAAATCCTGGCACCTATCTCTGAGTAAGGAATGTCAAACTAGACCCAAAATGTTCTGGACTTGGTTTTACTGGTGTTACATAACCTCTCCAGGACACTGAGGTCAGTGTCTTTTCCCTTGTGAAATGTTCAATAAGATCTTTGATTAACCACAGGCCACCAAGAGTCAGGTTTATCTTTCTCAGCAGTACAGGGCCTCTTTGAAGCACATCGGGCACTTGGAAGAAAGACTGCTGTCTTCTGAATCACTGCCACCCTTTCACAGCAGCATCCAGCAATCCTTTGAGATCACAGCTGCCATCCAGATTCTAGCCACCCTGAGCCTGCATTGCTCTACAAAATCTGGAGAGATGAAAACCTAAGTCTGTGTAGTGTCTGAGTTGGAAGCACCTCACAATTTCAGAAACCTTTAAATCAATGGCGTGTAAGTAGGTTCTTTACTACGCAGGCAGGCTAAAATTTTCACAATACACACAACTTCCAGAATACAAATACAAGAATTTCAAGACACAACTAGAGAGATCAAACTGAGTTAGCTAGTGAAAAGGTTAAAATGTATAGGGAACTTAGATGTCATATTAGAAAGTCTGTCTCTTCAGTCTGAAAGCTCCCTCTTATATACCTAAGCCTATGGTTACAATGAAACAGTTGTACACAATTTGCAGGAGATATAAAAAATTATATGGTCTGGAGAGCCTTTACAGTTCTCTGAGGAGAGAAAATCCTTATGGATCAACCTGGAGGCACTGGCAGAAAAATGAAAACTTCAACTCAGTGTTGGTTATCAAGCACAAGACAGAGGCTCTTTAACTTTTTTATTTTTAGGGACTTTGAGTTATAGAATGGCAAAACGTTTAGTTCAAGACAAGCAGAAAATTTAGTACTTTTCATGAATATCCTCCATTGAATTCAAGGTGCAAATAATTTCATCAAATGTGGGTGTCTACTTTCAGATTAGAGAAATAATTCCATGTATTTAACTGATACGTTAATTCCATTAATATTAAGATGAGCCTGGATACTTGAGTTACACGTAGAAATGTCCTTTGCAACTACTTAAGGCTCAATCCAGTTGCACACATATGGATCTATTGCCATCTGGGCTGCATTCTATCTGGCCTGCAAAAGGGCATTGGCACTGCAGAAGAGCATAGCTCTCTCATATACTCCATTTTTCCTGGCAGCCTTGCAAATGTCTTGAATATATTAAAGTGCTAAAAATCACAATCTGCATTGATATTTAGACAGTTGAATTCAGACCTTGAAATTAGGGAAGAGGAATCACATGCACTGTGTCTTGTTTCATTCTAGAGCTTGAAAAGGATTTAGTTCATCTTTCACAGAAGACACCATCAATCTTTTCTTTGGTTTAGATGGGAATTAGATAAGCTATATAAAGTAAAGGTAACAGCTTGAGAGACTGAATAGTCCTCCAAACTGACACTATCCAGACTCCATTCTTTCATTTCAAATAAAAGTGAAGCTGGTCAGAATCAAAACTTATGCTCATCTAATGGCTCGTTTTCATCTCAGTCCTGTAGATAGATATCTACATCCCTGATAAAACTGATGAAGTTGATACCAGATATGTATCCAAGACCCAGATTTTATAATACTACCAACGAAGTTTGATTCAGTCAGTGAGCTCCAGAGCTCTGTAGTGGGAATTTACTTTGTAGTCCCAGTAAAGGCAAAGCAGGTCTGGCAATTGCCCAACAGCAGGGGGTTGAGGCAGGGCAGTCACCACAGCAGTTACAGTGGAGAAGTGTTGTACAGTGCAAAGATGTTGCTGTGATGGGTCCTGATGAACATTTTCAGGAATTTCTGTCAGGCACTGAGCATCCACACTGCTTATCAAATTCAAAGAAATTGGAGGGGGTTCTAGAGCATTCCTAAAGCATGCTGAGCAATCCAGCAGATCCACTCTCTCACAGCAGTGGAGGTGCTCCCACTGACTCTGGCATCAACAGGAAAGGGACCCAAAGCACACTTCTGCTGCCAGAACTGTCAGAGCAGAAGCTCTTTACAACAAAAAAACAGTGCATTTGTGAGTTGAAATGCAATACTTGTCATTTTTCGGTTAAAACTTCCTTACACATGAAAAGCTTTGCTTCTTGGCTTGCATATAGTTGTCCTGTCCTGACCAGGCTGGATATCGAGCTGCCTGTTCTCTAATAAAGCCCATGACCATCCACACTGTTGGTATCTTTATGCCAAATTCTTTTGATGAGTTTGTTTCACTAGGCATTTCATGTACACACAGAGAACAGTGACCAGCAGGCATCTTACATTAATTCATCCTAAATTCTTGCAAAGACTTGAAGAATATGCTTTTAGAAGGAGACCAATATCTCTTTTTCCTGTTGTAACTGTTTTTCAAATTTGGCTTCCCTTAGACAGCAGAGAGAGTAGAAGAATGTGTGGGGTTTATGAATTGTTTCTAGCAAACTCATGTTTCATCCTTTTAGCTAGATTTTCACATTTGAAAATAACATCTGCTCCTTCCCTCTTTCTCTGTAAGATTTTTTAGAAAGAGATTAGATGCAACCATTTCCTAAAATCCCAATATAATGAAACAGCTGAAAGAGAAGCTTAAAAAAAGGGAACTGAAAAAGATATATATTCCCCACCATGATCATAACTCATAGCTATGTGTTGTGAGAACTCTAACAAGCTAATCCGCCTGGTTTTGGTTTTCAAACACAGATGAACTAACAGCCTCTCATTTAAGTTACTGCATGGAACCACTGTGAGCTTAAGAAGCATTAGTCATTTTATTTGCATTCAAAGGGTTGTGTTTTTTAAAATGTAAGGAATATCCCTTCCCTTAAGAAAGGAACGTATCCTGCATTGCAAGGATTAGCAGAGAGGCAGAAAAATATGTGTTAGCAAAAAATTGATTACACAGACTCACTCGGGTTGGGCAAGGATCCTTCTGTGTCATCAATTCCATTCCACTGCACCAGTACCAAACTGATGATACCAATCGGATTGTGGGATGGAAGAAAGTATAATTTCAGAAAGGAAAAACCTAAAATTATTTCAGTGTATGTATACGAAATTAAGGACCTTGAAGTGTTCTGATCTGTCTCCTGTAGAAAACACAAGCACGATTTGCATTATTTTTGCCAACCTTCTCTTTTACACCCCCGGTGTGGTATCCATTGATACATATTTTATTTTTAAATATTTGTTGTTTCTTTTCTTACTCTTTTAGGAATGCCACTAAAAGTCCTTCAGAAAGTAGTTATCAGCAGATTATATGAGATTTAGCAACCATGCTTTTGCCAAAGAAGCAAAGAAGGTAATACAGGGCCTTCGGCTTGTCTGCTACATTAAGGCCTGTAGCCTTAGTTAATGAAAACTTTTAATTGTGGAAATATGCTTCTATTCAATGGAAGCCATACCATAAGGAAGCAACTTTGTTTACAACAGGCTTCCTTCTTCAAGAACTCACTCAAGTTTCTTGTAGTTTTTACACTGCTTTGATTTGGCATTGCGTCAGATTTGGCATTTGGCCTCTTCAGTGATGAGTTTGAAACCCTCATAGATAGGAGAATATTCTATGCAATAATAATTCAAAGAAATTACCATGCTACAGTGGACATAGTGGAAAATTTTGCTGTAGTAGGAATTCTAGTCTTTCATTTTGGTTTTGACCTAGAAATTATCTGACATGCTATAGACAGACAAATTGTTACCATTTTTTTGATTGCATACATAGTTTGAAATCAGTTCAAGCAGCTGGTTTTCAGTATACTTTCTATTTTCTTTTTATATTAGTCTCATTATCCCTTACTCCAGCGCTATCACTATAGAATTCATAGGAAGGCAGAGATTATCTTAGAAAAAAAGAATTGGGCTACATTATCCTTAACTCACTGGCAACATGTTCTTCATTTCTCAGAGTCTGATCAAGCAGCACTCAGCTGAGCTTGGGAGGGTGTTACCTTTAATTCAACACATATCGAAGTCAATATATATCTTGTTTTCCTGCAGATAGAAAACTGATCAGACACGGTGACATGGCAATACACCTCAGACTCTTACAATGTAGGATATTTCATTTCCCTAAAAACCACAGGGTAACACCTTTGTTCACAGGAAATATTTTTAGGACATCACTGTGTAAGGTCACAGGGAAAGTCTTTGGCTTCCTTCCCAAAGAGCTCCTGAAAAAAATATTTGTGCATAACTTGGGTCAAAGATGTCCAGACTGTTGAATGGAAAGACAGAACAAAACTCTGAATTTCTGTGGCCAGAAAATTTCTGTGAAATAGTGCTATGTTCCATGCTATAGGTACTTATGATGGTCATTCTTTGGGTTTTTATTTTGGTTTGGTTTTGTGAAGGGGAAGGAGGGAATTTATGTTTTTGGGTTTGTTTGAGTTTGGGTTTTTATTTGTTTTTTTAATTACGTGGTTTTTACTCATTAAGAAGTTTCACTGTGGTGTGACTTTTTCTGTGGCCTACATCTATCATTAGCTATTGTTTCTAATTCTTAGTAGTTCTGTAATCTTTTCTATTAGACTGATATTTTAGGGAAGAGGATTAGGGTCTTCAATTCTACAGCGATAATTTTGTCTACACGCATGAGAGGATATAGACATATGTGTGAAGGAATTTCTTTTCAGACCTCCTGGGGGTAATTTTTGGTTCTCTTTACAAGCTTTGAGGATATGTTCTCTGCGGTGCCTGCTCTGTTAAAGTCTGGGTAATACTGGTAGGGATCCCAGAAGCTGTTTATGTGAGAGGTTAGAAACTCATTTACACAAGTTGTTATTCTCACAACCAGATTCATAGTTCTGTCCCGTAGAAAAATGGGATTTGTTTGGTTTTCCCTTAAGCCTCTTGACATAGGTTAAGATTTTCCATGGACAAATACAATCAGCCCTGGTATCATTTCATGACTCAAAATGGCTCATAAATCTGCAGAAATTTTCCATTAGTGGGAGAGAAATTTAGCTCAGAAATCTGTTTTTATGAAACCCACAGACAAAATATTCTTGAATCATCTCATTTTATATACATGGTAATAGTCATTTTGCCTTGAGGTACATTTGGAATTACTGAATTTTCAATTTAAAATTTAATAAAAACATAACTTATTGATCTCACTCTTCCTTCCTCACTAAGTCACTGGTCCTATAGAAACAGGAAAAATCCTGCACATTTCTAAAATTAAAAATTATGCTAAATATATATACTTTAGCCAGTATTTCATATACTTTACTTTTTCACCAAAAGACAAGTAATTTTTAATTTAAAAAATATTTTAAAATAATTTCCAATCCATACTGCTTGTAGTAATGGGCTGGTTATTCTTAATAACAAGACCGGGGCCTCATTCTGCCTTATGGCATATAAGGGCAAACATGAGGGTTGGAAACTACAGCCTTAGCATTGTCTCTTCAGTCCACTAGTCTCAAGCACAAATATCAGTATCCATTAAAATTAAAGTAGCTCAGCAAGAGTAATCAGAAGATAGTAATTAGGATCAAGGTCTTGTGACATGCACATTCTATAAATAACAGCAAACAGAAATAAAAAATGTATGCCGTCATTAAAAAAAATTCTATTGCTGAATTATGTCTAGCACCTGTGGAAGACAGCAGTCAGCACCCAGCCTATAAATTTAACATTTTTTGTTCACATAAGCAAGTCTCAGTTCTTGCAGACTTGCTTCTGAGCTTTGCCATTACCTCACTGAGGATTTGTGCCCACTGGTGTGTTTGTGTTTGTTTAGCAGTGGAAATTTTTTTTCCACCAAGTATGAGAAGAAAGCCTGCATGTTTTTCAATTTTGAAAATATTATCCTTGGCAATGAAAGTGATAAACCAAGTGGCTAAAAATGGTGTACTTTCTAGGGTATATTTCTTGGTTTATACCTGAAATAGGACACCAAACTCAATTACAACAAATCTCTCAGGTGACAAAATTAGCACAGTAGCATGAACTCTGCCAATTAACCATTAGGAGGCTCTCATTAATCTAGATTTTTTGAACTTAGGGAGCAATACAAATAATTTATTGCACATATTACTGATTTGATACCATGGAATGTCTGTGTACACCTTTGTAACTTCTGCAGTGTTACTGGAGAAATACTGTGGTCACTGAAAAAGCAGTTGTCTTTTAGTCTTCAGGGTGCTTGCCTGAGTTTTCATCTACTTCAAACCACAGTGCCCAAAGCTGAAAGGCCAATATAGGACAATCAACAAAGTCATTTGGATGTGTAATGGAAGTTTCCAACACTGGGATCATTGTACTTCACACACAACTGAGACTCAGCAAAAGTAGGTAGATGGCAATTGCCCCACTGTTTTACAGGTGGGACTTCTTCTTCCAAAAGAAAGTTTTATTCCAATAGGGAACTGCTTTTGAAACTGCAATGCCCACATATGATTATCTGGGACCTTTGGATAAATACTAAGATATTCAGTAATTGTACCCATCAGTTTGTGGGAAACCCAAAGCCAGAGAGGGCCTGTGTGATTTCACAGTCTTATTGACCTGTTTGGAACATTCTGTTATAACTTCCTCCGTTTTCTATTACATCCACCCCAAAGTTAACAGTGCCTCATGACTAGGGAGGGCAACCTGTTGCTGTTACTCTTTTTAAAAGATTGATTTATAAAGGAAGTTTGAAACTGCTTTCTTGGTTGAGCTGCTGGTCAAAATAAGCAAAGAAATATCTTGTTAGCAGATTCTGATGGGACTTAGATTTGAGGTTTGAGCTATTCATGACATAGAAGCTAAAGTTATACCACAGGATGAATATCAGTCGAGAGAATCCATTGGCCAAAATTATAAGTGTCTATGGGTTTCAGATTGCTTTAAGCAGCTGATAAGCATGAGTTTTGAGTTCTGGAGCTTTGGTGTCAGGTGCTGAATGTCTGACCATTCATCTGTCTAGCTCACACAATAGTACTTCAAAGTATTTTCATTGAGGGCAGTGGACAGAAAAGCAACATAAGCCAGAAGAAACAAATAACAAGGAAAATTACTGGAAAGGATTGTGTCATGCTTCACCCACTCTTACATCTGATTCTTCCTGATAAATGTTGTAAAATGTTGAAAGTAGCTTAATTTTTTCAGTTACCATTAGGGAGTCTTACATTCAGCTGAAATAAAAATGTGCATTTGAAACAATTCTGCCTATAAAAATGTTTTAGTAGTGGAAATAAATTTCTGAACAGACCAGTAACATGCAATTGATGTAACATTTCTGTTCTAAATTATGGGTTTATAGTCCATGATATTAGTGACAGCTGTTCATTAGCCTGCACTCCTCTCTCAATCTCATTTCCCACTGGACAGGCACCCATAGCAAAATCATCAGTTTTGGTAAGTGATTGTTTCTGCATCAGCCTGGAGACTGGACTATCCTACCATAAACTGAAAAAGCCTTTTAGCATCATGTATTTCATGCTGTGCCTGTGCTGTGCCTGTACAGATAAAGAAATGTCTGTCTCTTTTGCTGTCATATCTACTTTCATTCACAAGCACTAAGCTTGTCTGAGGACAAGAATAATACAATGAAAATGTTAAACCTTCCAAAAAGATTTTTTTATTGTTTAGCTTGGGTTTACCAAAGCCCGTTCAGTCACTGTAGAATACGTCATTCCTTACTAAGCATCTATCCAATGTTTTGGTATAACCACCATTCAAAATCTCTCCTGAACTCTTCAACCTGATTAAATCCCATAACACTTACAGCTTTGTCACTGATCACAAGCACATTAGCACTGACAGTGCCAAAGATACGGCTATAGCCTAAAAAATCTGAAAGAAAACAGGTTTCCCCTATCTCTTGCTCTAGTGATGTAAGCACGGTTTATTCCTACAGAGCACAACCAAGGGCAATAATGCCTTTTTAGTTAGTGGTTGGACAACTAGACATGAAAGAGTCTGAATCATCACCTCCTTTGGCTTCTATCCACTATAGTCTGGGACATTTACAGATGGGAGGCTTTTGATCCCTCCAGCTAAAGCTGTTCTATTTTGTCAAATTAAATCCCGAAATCATGCAAATGCAAAGGATCAGAAGGATCCCTAGGGATCTAGTGCAACTCTGGTGCCCTGAGGGAGAAATACCTACAACCAGGATGCCAAAAGTTAAAAAAAGTATTTATCTAATTTGGTCTTTATAAAGTGCAATGAACAAGACTATCCATATGTGATAGATCTTGGTATTTTAATGAAGTACTCCTTCTATTATGAAAATATACAGGATAAATTGTTTTCCTTTCCCCTGCAGATGAGAGGAGCCATCCTCTTTGTAAAAGGCTTTTACATTGTCAAGCCTGTTATATCTGCCCTCAGTCTGTTCTAGACTAAACAAACATTGCTCCTTCCACAAAGTTCCTATTTTCTAAACTTCTTATCGGTTTTATTGTTCCTCTTTGTACTCTAATTTGTCAACATGTTTCTTGTGTTGAGTTGTGCCTAAACTGGATACAGTCCCAAGATCTCACTGGACAGAGAATAAATTTTTCTCTGTTGTCCATGACACTTCTACTGATTTGAGGCTTGCCATTTTTGTACTACAGCCAAAATGCTTATTAATGTCTGACTTGTCACCCATCACAATCCCCCATCCGCCTCTGTTACCCAGTCAGCTATTCACCATTCCACATCTATTTTCCATAACACAGGCCTTCAACACAAGTTTCCTTTTTCAGAGAGATTTGAATTCTGATCCTGCCCTCAGTAGTGCATTTACCCCCTTCCAATTTGCCATTAAAGGCAAACTATATATATCCAGATTTTCTCAAAAGGTTGATGTTTGAAATCCTTTCCGTTTTGACAGTGTGAAGTCCCAGCTGCTTGCTTTCAAATTCTTTTCAAATCACATATTTACATCATGTATTCCTGCACAAGAGGATGTATGAAGTGAGACTGTTTTATGAAATCTGTCATTTATGATTTCACCTTCATCTGCTGTCCCATTAAAGCACTTATCCTGGGAAACTCTGACGTGTGAGCTCGAAGACACTTTACCATCATCTTGGTACTTCCTACTGCCAATTTTATGCCAGTGGCACATCTTCTGCCTTTGTTTTATTAAATCCCACTTCTGAGATCCTTGACTGCTACAGGTTCCTCAAAGTATAAGGACAATGGCAATCCAAGAATTGCAAAATTGTTGTCAAATCTAAACTGCAGAGACTTTGTGCTTTTCTGCTGCACTTTCTATGATAATAAAGAATAAATTAATTCCATCCAAGACTAGGCTCTTGGGATCAAACCAAATGTATATGTTCTTTGGAGAATGATGTGTGAAATAGATTTGTTACAAGACCCTTTCAAGTTCAATTATAAATAAATGAACCTAGTTGTAAGTCATGATTTAAGCCTCTATAATAATGAAAATTTATTTGGATGGTACTTTATTCCAGAGATTTTATTAGTTTGTTTTCATTCATGAAAGATGAATTTAAAGAATGAACATGATTTTAATGTGCAGAAGAGCATGGACCAAATGAAAAATTAGACTTTACTCCACCCAGCAAAGAGCTACAACTTAGTAGACTGAGAATCTGAAAGGAAGAAAATAGCTTCAGGTTGGTTTCTGATGCTCTCTAAAGTTGGATGAATTTAACCCATTTTGTTTTCCACCATTTACTCAGAAGTGTTGCCTTAAGATATGGATTATTTCAAACATTGATATTCCACCATACCCTGTGATACAGGACACAGAAACTAAACACAATAGTAAAAATTAACAGTCTTCTTTCTTATGCCTGAATTCAGACATTTGCCAAAATTGTGAACGTATCTGAGACGTTTATACTCGGCTCACTGAATCTATGGATCTGGGAAAGTTGCAACTTTGGTACTTTATTCCATGAGGGCTAACAAGCAATTGTCTTTGCTTCATATATCTTCCATGGTGCCCCAATCCTTCTTGTATTGTATGAAAATAAATTCTTCAGTCAACTTAAGCAAAATAAAAATAGGGCTAAAATCTTAACATGAATTGTATGTTTTGCAAAAAAAAAAAAAAAAACCAAAAAAAAAAACCTGAAGAATTTCTGATCTGCAGTAAAGTAATAGAGGTGCATTAGACATGGAAAATGAGCATAATTATATAAAACTTTAATTCTGCAGTCTTCCATCTTTTTGTAATTCTTTTGGTACTTTTTCATGTACATTTATTACTTTCTTGATACACGAAACTTTTACTGAGGACTTCCTATGGGAGTGTAGCTAATGAATTCTTGAGTCTTACTGGCATGCACATCTTCAGTCACCAGTTTGAGTCTCTTTGCATAAGCTGTGTTACTAGTAGCTCAGGAGTGAGTTTGATGGTTTTATCTTCAGTTGCTATGGCATAACTAATCAATACTGTGACAAAAAAATACCACTTTTGAAAACACAATGAAGATATTAAAGGTTCACTGCAGTTCTGTTCTTGTCCAATGCACAGATTTTTTTTTTTTCTCTGAAAGAACTGGTTGCATAATTTAATTCTAGAGATTATGGTTGGCTTTTTGAAGAGTAGAAATAAAGTCATTTAAAGCAGTGATGTAACACTGTATTAGATTAAAAAATAATCCTAAAGAAGAGGATCTGCAAGTGTCATGAGACTGGTTCTGCTATGGTGGAATTCCCCAAACTATTTTTACCATAGTGGAGAATATCCCATACATATTGATACTTTAATTAAAGCCTGGATGCATATTTAGTTAGATCTTTCCAGAGTATTTTAAATTAGCTGGGTAATATTGAAAATACATATGCTTGCCTAATCAAAACCTTTATTTTAAGATGTTTCAGCTTTAGGTTACAATTTCTGAAATTACAAAAGAATGACAGAAAATATGGCTTGATACAACTTCTGAGAAATAAAAGTCATTCACAGTTTCCTTTATATTTTGCTTTATTTCAGGAAAACTGAATGCTCATTTTTAAAATTTCCCAACTCTCCAGTAATGAAGATTAAATGAGGAATAAAATTATCCTGTCGTTGGTAGTTTTTCATGCAGTCTAACTGACAGAGACTAACTGTGGAAGGTTTTTGCACATGATGCAAATGAAGGAAGAATCCAAGCAGAAATTGTCAAACTCATAGTCCAGTAAAATCATCCAAATATTAGCTCCGTGGAAGTGTAAACAAAGCAGACAAGTCAGTTGGCTTAGGAACTGTGGAATGGGAGAAGAGTGTAATTACAGAAATATGAATAAGCCAATAAAGGATAATGGATTTTTTTTTCAGAAGAGAAAAAAACCTGTGAGTCTTCAACTATAGTGAAAGCGAGAGACTAGTTTTAGACCATGCACTTATGATCTTCTTCCAAAATCAGACCTCTCTAACGAGTCTTATAAACCAAATCCTGTAAAATGTGTCCCACTCAGCAGCTCACATTCCAGTAGAACCTTTAATATTTTGTAGAGCAGTAAAGGAGAGGGGAAGGTCACTGAAAGGACAAACAAGAAGGATGTGTAGGAATATACCAAAACTTTCATATCCTGTGGAGAAGTGGTCCTCACGGTTTAGTGCAAACACAATGATGAGGAAATCTCTCCCATTCATCCCTGCCCACGTAACCCACTTCTCCAGACTCTCACACGGGAAAACACACCCCAGAGCTGCTCCCAGATAGGAAGAAGACTCAGTCTCTCAGCCCACATTCACTATTTCCATGATTCCATTCAGCTTGAGCCCTGCTGCATCCAGCTTTTATCTCC